>NW_027555514.1:216456625-217727925 GCF_003287225.1 Phascolarctos cinereus
AGAGAGTAGTAGAAACAGGACTATGTAGGGCTGCTGTTCAGAAGATCTTATTCAAAAGGAACAGAAAAGATAAAGTACGGAGAGGGTGGTGGAGTCACGTTTTGTATCAAGAAGATAAACTTCGAGGAAATTGAAAAACCAAAGAGGGGATAGGTCACATAGCAGAGAGCATTTGGGTGAAGGTAAATGATTACAGAACAGAAGCATTATTGTTGTAGGACTAGGCTACAGACCGTCTTGACAGAAGGAAGAAACAGATCAGGAATTTGTGAAGCGTATTGAGCCTGGTGTTTAGTCTTGATATAATAGTGATGTGGCGGGGCAGCTAGGTGGCACAATGGATAGAGCACTGGCCCTGAAATCAGGAGGACCTGAGTTCAAATCTGGCCTCAGACCAAACACTTGATACTTACTAGCTGTGTGACTCTGGGCAAGTCACTTAACCCCAAATGCCTAAAAAAGAAAAAAAAAGATAATAATGATGTGGGCCTCAGTCATCTGATGATTGCTGGCGAGCTTTCTGTTAAAAGCAGAGCAGTAAACAACCTTTTTAGGTTGCCTTAATCATAATTCTAGTCTTCAGAAGATGGATAAACTGCTATTCTGAACTTGGTTTGGAAGGACTGGTTGCTGATGTAAAAAGAATAGGAATCTTGACAAGAAGCAGTTATTGCATCCTAGAATTCATGATAAAGAAAGAGAAGAAATACACCACAGATTTGAGGAGAGAAGGTTCCCAAGGAATTGGAGAAATGATAATGTGGTGGCAGTAGGACCCTGCCACGTGACCTGAACTAGCCTTTTCTCTAATAGGGTCCAATCCCATACCAGGCTATGCTAGTTTTTTCATTAAAAGTATTGAAACTATCCTAGAAACTTAGTTGACCCAGAGGACTAAGGCTGGAGTAGTTGACTCAGCTTTCTGGTTGCCTGAAGCCATGAAAGGGGCTAGCATCCCTAGACCTTGGTGTATGTCCCATTGCCTTTTGAGTCACCATACTCAGCCCTATTAGCAAGAAGCATTTCTGTATGGAGATGAAGAGTACAGGGGAGAGTCTATTCGATTTCTTTCTATGCTATGGCTAAGCCGATCACCTTTTGTTAACTATTGTTAGATGGTCTATGAGTGTCTCATTTCACTCCAGTCTGGAACTTGAGAGGGTTAACAGGCTTGAATGAGGCCTGCCCTCCCACAGGGAAGATTTCATGGCCTAAAATTCTACATGGAAGTCAGCCCAGGAAGGATGAGAAATGATGAAGAATGAAATTCATATATAACCCGTATCCCAGGACCCCCCAAGTTCTGGGCTCACATGGACTGGATCTGGTGCTGAGTGCTGAGAGCTGATCCCAAAAGAGATTTTTGGCTTGGAATTATTCCAGTAACATTTACAAATATAGCCATGGTATAATTTGTGTCTAATTTTGTCTGATTGTGAGTAACAAGGTTCCTAGATCCTGCCCAAGCACTCAGGCATAATATGGACAATGGGTATAAAGACCATGTTTTCCCACCACACAGAAAATCTGTTTAAGGGGTGTACATATGTATGTTTATGTGCATGCATGTGTGTTTGCATACGTTTGCGTATGTGTAAACTGGCCAATGAAAGTCAAGTTTCATTCCACTCCCACTTTATATCTGTCTTACATTTGTAAGACACAAAGGATTCACCAGACCCCCACAAACAGATATCAAAATTATTTCATGTACTTGGTCTATTGGGGCCACTCAGAAGACAACTGGATTTCGAGTTGCTATAGGGTTAACCCTTTGACGTCCTGGTGAGTTCTTCTTTCCCTCATAGTCCCACATAGCTTTTCCAAAGAGTTACAGTACTACCCTATAGTTTAGATTTTTCCTGGCAGGTCGAGATATAGTAAGGACTAATGAATAAGCAATCTCTTTCCTATCGGACTTGTACTGTCCAAATAACTCACTATTTCTGGTACCCACATAGGACACTGGTAAGGAGCTTCTTTACTCAAGAAGCATGCTTCATCAGGAAATCTTTCTAGAAGGTCTGATTCCTGAACTTTTAAACCTGGGATATCTTTTTTTCCTCTTAATAGTGTTTTATTTTTTTCCTCAATTACATGTAAAGATAGTTTTCAACATTTATTTTTGTAAGATTTTGAGTTCCAAATTTTTCTCCCTCCATCCCTTCCCTCCCTCCTCCCCAAGACAGCAAGCAATCTGATATAGGTAATACATATACCAATCATGTTAAACATATTTCCGGGGCAGCTAGGTGGCACAGTGGATAGAGCAATGGCCCTGAAGTCAGGAGGGCCTGAGTTCAAATCCAGCCCCAGACCAAACTCTTGACACTTACTAGCTGTGTGACCATGGGCAAGTCACTTAACCCCAAATGCCTAAAAAAACAAACAAACCAAAAAACATATTTTCACATTAGTCATGTTGTGAAAGAAGAATCAGAACAAAAGGGAAAAGCTATGATAAAGAAAAAACAAACTAACCAAAAAGTGAAAATAGTATGCTTTGACCTGCATTCAAATGCCATAGCTCTTTCTCTGGGTGTGGATAGTATTTTCCATCATGAGACTTTTGGAGATGTCTTAGATCCTTGCATTGCTGAGAAAAGCTAAGTCTATCAAAGTTAGTCATCACACAATGTGGCTGTTACTGTGTACAACGTTCTGGTTCTGCTCATTTCGCTCAGCCTCAGTCCATACAAGTCTTTCCAGGTTTTAATGAAGTCCACTTGCTCATCATTGCTTATAACACAATAGTATTCCATTACATTCATATACCACAAATTGTTCAGCCATTCCCCAATGGATGGGCATACCCTCAATTTCCAATTCTTTGCCACCACAGAAAGAGCTGCTGCTATAAATATTTTTGTACATGTGGGTTGTTTTCCCTTTTTTATGATCTCTTTGGGATACAGACCTAGTAGTGGTATTGCTAGATCAAAGGGTATACACAGTTTGGTTGCCCTTTGGGCATAGTTCCAAATTGCTCTCCAGAATGGTTGGATCAGTTCACAACTCTACCAACAATGCTTTAGTGTTCCAATTTTCCAGCATATTCTCCAACATTTATCATTTTCCAGTCTGATAGGTGTGAAGTAAATCTGGGATGTCTTAAACTTGGAATTGCTTTAAGGCAATTCCCAAACTGGTGCTGCTCAAGATATTTCCCTTCTCGTGGGAAATAACCACATGGGCAAGCAAGCCTGCTTCTGATGTGGGCTTCAATAGGAAATTTATTGGTTCCTCCTTGCTACCATCTCTTGAGCTAGGTAGATTCATTTTCAAGATCTCTCCTCTGCATGTCTAGCTTGAATCACTAATGCCATGCAGCAAGGTCAACATCTTAGGCCCCCAAGGCCTGGACAGAGTGTGTATTGGCATCCATGACAACTCTCTAATTATCTTCTTGTTTCACTTCCCTATTAGCCACATTCCTCCTAGCCCTCCAGTCTACGTCATTCTCCTTGGTAGGGAAAAAAAAAACAGAAACAAAAGACAAATCAGAAACAAAGACAAAAATTAAGCAGGGCTTACGTTTTATAAAGTACTATGAAAAGTAGGCCAGAATAAATGAAGATTTCCCAGATTCAGGGTGGGCAGAGCCATGGAGAGAGCCATAGTAAGACTGCCACAATTTGACTATTTCAGAACTGTATTTCATTTTGTTTTTCTATACTTCTATGTCAATATTAAATTGACAGCCCCTCGGTATTAGGATTCAAGAGTGAGAATGCCATGGCCTTCACTTACATCGATTCCCAGATAAAGCCATTGGGGAGGAGGCCTGAGAACATTGCTACTTAGTGGTCAAAATATTTACTATACTCATTAATAGGTTATTTAATTCATGAATTGAGTGAGTGTTCGACAGCCTGCTTTTCTGTTGAAGACAGCAAGCAGGACAATGAGCTTTGTATAGATTTTTATTGTTTCAGCAGCACCAAGGTCCACCTGGCCCCACAACACCAGTTACAGATGGAAATAATGAATATCAGAAGGGCTGTGAGAAGACACATACACACAAATATAGTAATTGGTGAAGCTATGAATGTATCCTTTAAACAAGCACTATCTCTATGTATCCCAAGGAAGTCAAAGGCAGTGAGAAAAGCCTCATATGTACAAAAATAAAATGAAATTTAATAGAGATATATGAGATTTTTTACTCTCACATTAAAAAAAATCAGCTTTTTCAAGTACAAGATGAAAGTGGCATGAAAACCATTTGTCGAAAATTATCTGGAGGTCTTAATGGACTGCAAAATCAATATGAGACAATAGTGAAATATATATGTGTGTGTGTATATGTAAATACGTATATATGCATTTATGTGTGTGTCTGTGTGTGTGTATTAGCCAAAAAAAGTTAATGAGTGGTTAGCTACACGGAGAAACAGTTTTCAGAAGGAACAGGAAAGGGACTATAAGGCTATTGTTTTTAGATCTGGAATCCACATTCCAGTGTAAGATGACATCCTTTTCTTATTTGGACATTTTCTTCTATTGAAAGGGGCAGAAAAAGAACATGTGTGACAAATACTGAGAAAAGCAGTATCTTAGTACTTGGGCAGAGATATAGACAGTTCTGAGAACCTTAAAGAAGGCAGCTCCTCAGATAAAAGCATTGAGATGATTTAAGAGAAAATAGCTTCTCTGGAAAAAGAAATTACTAGTAAAGGCAAAGATGGCCAAAGTAGGATTGAGGAGAGAAGAGGAGGGGAAGGGAAGGGGGGTAGGGTGGGGAATGGAATGGAGACAGGCTTATAACTGGCTGCTCAGAGCTGACTTGATTGGAAGAAAGCCCTTTTGTTTGAAAGAGCTGATTGGAGGAACAGTGTTGCTCTGGAAGCCTGTTGGAGGAAAAGGAATAACGTTCTGTGTGGAATAGCTGGCTGTGGAAAGGAGGGGTTAGATTGCTTTGTCTTTTACTGAAAGCTATAGTCAGACATATTGCCTCAGTTTCCACATCTGTAAAATGAGCTGGAGAAGGAAATGGCAAACTATTCCATTATCTTTGTCAAACGAACAAACAAAAAGCAAATGGAGTTACAAGGCATCATCATGATGACAACAATAACAAATAGCCAGAATGGTAGAAAGTCCTCAGTGAATAAACTCGAATAGCTCTGTAGATTCCAGACTTAAGGGATTTGTTTTTCACTGAAAAAGTCTAACATCGTTTCAGTGGCCTGAGAACATGCTGCAAAAAGGTGTCAGTCAGCAGGAGAACAGAACGATCTAGATTAGTCCCATGTAGCAGCTGATTTGTGGTTCAGAATGTTTCTTTAAGAAGCTAGGGACATCAAAGTCTTGAGTTGTGAGCGATCTTGGCTGCTTGGGTATCCTTCTCTATGCGTCTCCCTGCTAATTTTCTAAAAGCGTACTCTCATTCTTCCCTGCAGATACTGTATACATTGGTGAGATAGTGTTACCTAGGTTTATGGGTGAGAGAAATAATTATTTCTGTTACATATTATTAATCAGTTATCGAATTAGGACCAAGGTTTTCCCCCTTTTCTACTTCCTCACTCAGAAATCAGGCAGCCTTTGAAGTGCAGGGCTGATAATGAGAGGGAGAACTCAGATCTGTTCAAAAGGTAAAGAAATTTTAGTTCAGGTGAATTGATGGATTTGGTCCTATTGTGTTTTACTCAGGTCTGGGAAAAAGTGGATTCTCCCTTTTCTATAAATTACCTTAGATGGGGTGAAATGGGTATAGATAAGTCTCTTTGACCAAGACTCAGTGATCAGAGTCACATCACCCCAGACCTAAGCCCACATCTCATTAAAATATTCATTCTCTCATTACTTGTTAACCAATCAGAGTTGATGGTCACCCTCAGGAATACCCAATCTTCTAAGGGCATATAAGTGTTGAGTGGATTCCATGAAGGGTCTTTGGCATTTGAGAGTGTCACGGACCCCTTTTATTAATTATTGCTAGCATGATTAATAAAATGATTAATTACCCGGAAACTATGTCTCTTGAATGTTTTATAGTTCAGATGGGTAGATTATTGTGTTGTGATTATTCTTACATTTGCCTTCTTGTTTAGCAAATACTTCATGTTTAAGAATTAATGGTGTCATCTTGAATGATTTAACTGGGAGGTACACTCATATGGGGCCTCAGGAGCTAAAGTTACAAGTAGTAGATATATAGATTACCCCCAAACCAGTGCCCTGAGTGAATTATAACAGTATGACCACTCCTTTGGGTGCAGGTGGGATGAGTGAGCAAGTCCTAGGCAGGGCATGAGAGTAAGAGACACTGGTGTGGGGTGGGATGGGTTGATATCACATCTGTGCTGCATTTGAAAATACACTAGTAACCTGTAAAGAGTGACTATAGTAGAGATAAAAGGCCTCAAGATCATGCCATAAGAGGATTGAATTGATTGAAGTGGGGCTGTTTAACTTGGAGAAGAGAAGACAGAAAGGACATGATAGATGCCTTCAACTGTTTGAAGAGTTGTCATATGGAAGATGTATTAAACCTGTTCTGTTTTGTCCCAGAGGGTTCAACTAGGAGCACTGAGTGTGGAAGTTTCAGAGAGATAGATTTAGATTTGTTGAAAGAAAAATTTCCTAATAATTGGAACGATTTATAAGTTGAATGGGCTGTCATGACTGTGGGTTGACCGAACAAATTATAGCATATGAATGTAATGGAGGAATGTTGCACTGTAAGGAATGACAAATATGGAGAAATCATAGAAAAAAGAAAAGTCTTGTGTGAACAATGCAGAAAGAAGAAAGTAGCCCTCAAAGAATATATACCAGGGGTGGGGAGCCTGCGGCCTTGAGGCCACATGTAGTCCCTCTAGGTCCTCAAGTACGGCCCTTGAGCTCCACTTGAGGACCTAGAGGGCCACATGTGGCCTTGAGGCTACAGGCTCCCCACCCCGATCTATACCATGTCTACAGCAAAGTAAATGAAGACAGCACTAAACAGTCACACACACACACACACACACACACACACACACACACACACATCAAGTACAATGGAAAAAGTTGGCAAATTATAAAGGGGTTTTTTTTTTGGAAAATTTTATTGTAATCTTTTTTTTTTTTAATATCACTGATGATTCCCAAAACATTTTTCTCCCTCCCTGACCCAGAAAACTATGTCATAGAACAAAGAATAAAAATAGGAAAAACAAAACAAAACAGGCCAGTAGAACTAATGAACACATTGAAGAAACCTAATGTAACGTACTGTGCCCCATACCCATAGTGCTCCACCTCGGCAAAGAAGGGAAGAAGGGTTCTTTTTCACATCTTTTCTTCCAGGACACACTTGGTTATTATATTTTCACTTCTATTTCTATTGCTTTCTTTTTATTCTATTTACATAGTGGAGGTTATTGTGTGTCTTATTTTTCTGATTCTGCTGCCTTCTTGTTTTGATATCAATTTACCTAAGTCTTCCTCTGCTTCCTCCTATTCATCAAATTTGTCATTTGTTACAGTAATATTCCATTCCATTAACATGCTACGAATTGCTAAGCTATTCCCCCAGGGATGGGCATCTACTTTATTTTCAATCCTTTATTACTACAAAAACTGCTACTATAAATATGCTGGTGTATATGGGACTGTTTTTTTTTTAATCACGTACCTCCTGGGTTGAGGGAAGGGGGATATTTTTGCTTATTCTTTTATTCACCAGCCATCTTCTGGCCTTTTGCTCTGCCATCAGGACCTAACACCAAGAGAAACATCTGCTCTGGGGCCTAGATGTTTTGACTGGTGAGTTTACTGGTGGCCTCACATGGGCTACCACATCTAAGCATGCCCCCAAGACCATCTATACCTGCCATCCTGCTATTATTAGAATACCCTCTGATTCTCTCCCTCCTGTAGTTAGATTGCTGGGCCTGGAATCAGAAGACCCAGGTTCAAATCTGGCCTCAGACACTTACTAGCTGTGTGACCCTGGGCAAGTCACTTGACCTCTGTTTGTCTCAGTTTCCTCCTCTGTAAAATGGGGCTAATAATAGCACCTACTTCACAAGGTTGTTGTGAAAATTGAGTAAGATAATTGTGAAGTGCTTAGCACAGTGCCTGACACATAGTAAGTGCTATATAAATGTTAACTATTACTATTTTTACTATTATTATTATTCTACCACATCCTCACCTGCTTTCCAGTTGTAGAACTACAATCAACTCAATACTCCCAAAGAGTATGTTCCCCAATACTTCCCAATCTGTGCAGTCTCTCTCTAATAGAATGTAAACTCCGTGAGGGTAGAGATTGTCTTCCCCTCTTCTATTTGCTTTTTCATTCACATGCCTAGGACAATCCTGGTAGGAAGGAGTCAATGTTCCTAGTATAACTGCAAATTCAGAATAGTTGGTCCAGAACAGCTGTAGCTACACTGACTGCATTAGTCACAACCTCTTTTTCCGTTAAACCACTGAGTACAAAAATGGAAAGTGATGTAATATTAGTTACAATTACTCTTCTAAGTATTTTTGTTTAGTTATTTCCAAAGGATGTACTTTATGGGGGATATGTTGGGTTTTTTTTTTTGGTAGTTCTACTGTGTTAAATTTAAAATTTAAAAATCCTTTCTAATGTCCAGAGATTGTGTAGGTGACTGGAATTCATAACAAAGATAGGAATGTCTATCAAAACAATTAGAAAGGACTTTGCTAAATTCCCCTTCCTCTCTCAGTCTTTCTGCAAGTTGATTTGGCCAGGGACATTATTGCGGGGAGGGTGGAAAATAATAACACAAAACATGATTGCCCCAGCTCTGCACAGGTCCTTTTCAGTTTTGCTAAGTGGATTCTCTAGGCTCAAATCCCACTATTGAAATTTATAAGCTTTGTGATTATGGGCAGATAGGCAGCAAAGAGGATAGAATGAACACTGGGCCTGGAGTCAGGAAGACCTGAGTTCAAATGTGACTTTAGGCACTTCCTAGCTGTGAACAAGTCACTTAACCTGTTTGCTTTGATTTTCTCACTTGTAAAATGGGGATAATAATAATATCCACCTTCCATGGCTGTTGTGATGATCAAATGAGATTAATAATTGTATAAAGCACAGCATAGGACCAGACACATAGTAGGTGCTATATAAATGTTAGTTATTATTATTATTATTGTGACCCTGGGCAAGTCACTTAACCACTGCTTGCCTCAGTTTCCTCACCTGTAAAGATGATCAGGACAGCTAGGTAGCACAGTGGATAGAGCACCAGCACTGGAGTCAGGAGGGCCTGAGCTCAAATCCAGCGTCAGACCAGACACTTGACACTTACTAGCTGTCTGACCTTGGGCAAGTCACTTAACCCCAATTGCTTCACCCAAAAGAAAAAAAAGAAAGATGATAGCACTTATGCCCTAGGGGTTGTTGAAAGAATCTAATGAGATCATGTTTGTTTAGCGCTTTGCAAACCTTAATAGTAGGGGCAGCTAGGTGGCACAGTGGATAGAGTACAAGCCCTGGAGTCAGGAAGACCTGAGTTTAAATCTGGCTTCAGATATTGAGCACTTATTAGCTATGTGACCCCCAGCAAGTCACTTAACCTCATTGCCTAGCAAACAAAAAAACAAACAAACCTTAATGGGAGCTAGTATTATTAATTCTCAGAACCTTAGTTTTCTCACCTGTGTTTTTAGTTGTTTCAGTTATATCTGGCTCTTTGTGACCACATTTGGGGTTTTCTTGGCAAAGATACTGGCATGGTTTGCCATTTCCTTCTTGAGTTCATTTTGTGATTAAGGAAACTGAGGCAGACAGGGTAAATGACTTGCCCAGGGTCACACAGGTAGTAAGCGTCTGAGGCTAGATTTGAGCTCAGGTCTTCCTGAGTCCAGGCTTGGCTCTCTGTCCACTGCATCACCTAGCGGCTTCTTCTCTCATCTGTAAAATAGGAGTAATTACATTTGCATTACTCAAGTTGTAGGATTGGTGTGTGAATTGTTGTTATGATGCACAGATAACCCTTCTAGGGGTCATCTCAGCCATCCCTCCATGTCCAGACAAATCTGCCCTTTCCTGACCCAGTCATGACAGTTTCCTATTGCTAAAAACATTTTCACTGTCTAGTGGTGTGGCAGTCTAACAACAAAATAATAACTGTTTTTACATGTATGTTGTGATAATTTACTTCAACATGTAATTCAATTAAAAAAAAACAGAGTTATAACTGGTGTGGGGTGAATGGGGATTTACTTCAGGGTACCACATACCAAAGGCGCAAACTTCCTCCCCGTGGAAGGAATGTACCATCCCCACATCTCACCAGGAGTCCTTCGCCAGCACGTCAAGCACATGTGCATAGCACAACAGCCCCTGTTTTTCTGTCACCTTTGCCGGTCCTGGTACAACAACTGCACCCGTAGTCAGATTATCTATCACTGAGCCATCCGTCCACAGCTGTTTGCAGGACACCTACACTGATGTGCCTCATCCCCCCCTCCTTCAACAGCTGTTGCTCTCTGCTGCCATCTGCTGGTCTTCAGCTATTACTTGGCCTCAGGGAGGGCCTCAGTTCATTCCTAGTTAGCAAACTCACCTAATTAGTTATGGAAGCCTTCATGGGTTTTGAATTGAACTCCTCCTGCAGGGCTCAAGCTCTCTGGTCTCAGGCTCCCATTTCATTATAAAATTCCTTTCAACCCCAAGGACGACTACAAACCTTCAATCTTGTGGTGTTACCCTAAGAACTTAGATTCTCCCAGAAGGAAGCAAACCAGTGCTTGCTAGAGAATTAACTCTCCTTAACCCAGCACTTAGATGTTGGTGGGTTTCTACTTCACGCCAGGAGCCCATACTGGCCTCTGGCCTTATGGTACTAACCTCCACTGCCAAATCTGGGGTTGCTGGAGAGGCAACTCCTTTTTTGTTTTATTTTGATTTTTGATTTTGACTGAGTGTGCAATGTCTGAACAACTCATGCTGGTAACAAAGGGCAAAGTCCAAGTTTTTTTGCTCGTCAGTACCATGGCGCAGTCATTTTTGTTCCTTCTGATGTTGGGTCACTTAATTTATTCTCTTTTATTATTATAAGATTATATTATTAACATTATATTATAATAATTACATTATTAAGACTCTTGGAGAGTCTGGCAATAGCTGGGAGCTCCCTCTATAACTGGGTTCCTGAACTCAATCAATAGACTGATCAATCAAAAAGCATCTATTAAACACCAACTGTGTGCCAGAAACTGAGGATACAAAGACAAAATCAAACTCTCTCTCTCTCTCTATCCCTTCCACATCATGACTTTCCCCTTCATGGTTTTGATATATTGTGGGATGGCATGAGAAATTAAATGGGAACTTTTTGGGAGTTTTGGGGAGCTTTTTGGGAATTTTGAGGAAGCCATAGATGACATGCCAAGAGATGACACAGAAAAAATCTAGAAACTCAGAAATGTATTTTATTTATATATATATATATATGTATGTATATATATATATATATGAATTATAGAATATCAACATATTTTATATTTTAATGCCATAATAATGACTTATTCTCTGTACAAAGGGAGGGCCAAAAGATTTTACACAGATTTTTCAGATCATGGGGTTGCTGCTCCCTAACCCCTGTGATGTGGAAAGGATAACTGTATATACATATTCACACATATGTATATATACACACATGCAAAATACACGATGCATAAATTTGTTTTATAGGTTATGCATAAGTATATACACATGTATATAACACGTACACACATACATATATGTTATGTGTATGTATAACACATACAAAACAAATATAAGGTGACTTTACTCTCGTGAAGAAGGCAGTGCTTAAGCAGTCTTTTTTTTTTTTTAAGGGAAACTTTCCGCTTTTATTGTTGAGGTCTAAGTTACTGAAGGGGGATGAACTAGAGGAGTAGGGGGTTCCAGTCTGGGTGCTTCACTGGCTTTTAGGCAGTGGAGAATTTCCCCAGGTAGTATCCAATCATCTTGTGTTTGATTTCTGCCTGATTGAAGGAGTCGGCATTGTATAAGTCCACCATCCTCCCCACCAAACCAGGCAGGATGATCATGTTCTATAGATGAGTCTTGGCCACCTCTGGCTTCTCTGTAGGGGGAAATGGAGTGCCTCCTTCTTTGCCTTTTTAGGGCACCATAGGAGTGAATACTGTTTGTGCAGTAGCCATCCATCACTGCTGCTATGCCCTATGGCTAGTCCATGTGGTGGTAGGTGAATTTCCTGAAGGTTATGCTCTCTGGGATAGATTGCTCCCCACTTGAGCTAAGTCTTAAAAGAAACCAGGAGTTCCAAGAGGCAGAGGTCTAGAGGGAATTCATTCCAAGCATGGAAGACAGCCAGTGGGAAGGCAAGAAGGCAGGGGATGGAATGTTACATGAGGACCAGCAGGGAGGCCAGATTGGCCAGCCTTCAGGGTGTGTTTAAGGGAAACAATGAGGCTAACAAGGTAGGCTGGGGCAAGGTTGTGAAGAGCTTTAAATTCCCAGCAGAGAAATTTATATTTGATTCTAAAGTTAACAGGGAATCATTGGAGTTTACTGAGTAGGGAATGACATGGTTAGAACTCTCCCTTAGGACTGGAAATTGCAGGGATGCTCATCAATCGGGGAAATGGCCAGACAAGTTGTAGTATATGATTGTGGTGGAATATTACTGTGCTATAAGAAATGATGAGCTCAATGAGTTTAGAAAATTTGGAAAGGCTTGCATGAAATAATGAAGAGTGAAATGAGCAGAACCAAGAAAACATTGCATACAGTAACAGCAATATTCTTTTTGGTATTTTATTTTTCCCTGATTACATGTAAAAACATTTAAAAACTTTGAGTTCCAAATTCTCTCACTTCCTCCCTTCCCAACCTCTCTCATTGAGAAGGCAAGCAATTTGATATAGGTTATACATGTGTAGTCATGCAAAACATTTCTATAATAGTCACGTTGTGAAAGAAAATGTAGAAAAAAAACTCAAGAAAACTGAAGTTAAAAAATGTATGCTTCAATCTGTATTCAGACGCCAACAATTCTTTTTCTGGGGATGGATAGCATTTTTCATCATAAGTCCTTCAGAGTTGTCTTGGATCATTGTATTGCTGAGAATAGCTAAGTCATTCACAGCTGATCATCTTACAATAAGCAATATTGTTTTAAGAATGATTTTGAGCAAATAAGTTACTTTGTCTATTATAAATACCCAAATAAACTATGAAGGAGATATGAAGAAAGATGCTATCTGCATCAAGAGAAAGAACTGATAAATAGAAGTATGTATAGAATAAATTTACACATATATACCTATTTGTGTCTAATGGTAGCCATCTCTGTTGGGGAGGAAGGGAGGAAAAGAAAAAAATTTGCATGATAATTTTGTTGTATATTTGAAAGAATAGCAAGTTGTGCATAGTAGATTTGCAGTTTCATGTACAACCATCTATTTTTATTGTACTGTTATGAAAATGATTGTTTTATTCCATAAATTAAAAATAAAATAAAGTTTTAAAAAAGTATACCTTAGGAAAATTTGCTCTGGCAACTATAAAGACCTCAGTGATGTCAAACAAACAGAAACTGATCCCATGTGGGCAGCATGTTAACTTAGAGAACAACAAATTAACATTATCTATGTTGTATTTTTATTTATTTTGTTAAATATTTCCCAATTACATTTTAATCTGGTTCAGCTGTACCAGGGCAGCAAGTCTGACACCTCTTGTAGAGAGGATGAATTGGAGTGGAGAGAGATTTCAGGCAGGGAGACCAATTAGGAGATTATTATAAAGTCCAGGCAAGAGGTGATGAGGGCCTGAACTCCAGTGGTGGCTGTATAAGTGGAGAGAAAGATGGATGTGAAAGATATTGTAGAAGTACTGCAAAAAGAGCTGCTATAAATATTTTTGTCCATATGGGTCCTTCTCCTCTTTCTTTGATCTCTTTGGGATATCTGCCTAGAAGCGATATTGCTGGGTCAAAGGGTATGAACAGTTTAGCTGCTTTTTGGGCATAGTTCCAAATTGCTTTCTAGAATGGCCGGACCAATTCACAGCTCTACCAACAGTGTGTTAATGTGCCTGTTTTCCCACATCCCTTCCAACATTTGTCATTTTCCTTTTTTGTCAACTTTGCCAACCTGATGGGTATTAGGTGGTACCTCAGAGTTTCTTTAATTGACATTTCTCTAATTATTAGTGGTCTGGAGCATTTTTTCATTTGGCTATTGATAACTTGGACTTCTTCCATTGGAAACTGCCTGTTCATCCTTTGACCATTTATTGATTGGTCAATTACTGAGACTTAAGGAGATGTCCTTAATCCTCTCAAGGAGATGCTAATGGGCATATCTATGCCCTGCATAGGAAGATATAATCCAAGTCCCAAGGGCTCACTAACCCTCTTAATAAATTAATGAAGTTGATCATGTAGGTTTCCCTGATGGACACTGACATAAGCTCTGTATCTTCCCCTGTGTCCAGGACTATATTCCGCACCCAGCATGAACTTGACAAATGTTTGTTGAGTGGAGTTGAATTTCTTCAGTAGCTATCACTTAATTTCCTTAAATTTCACCATTCGCTCAAATATTTGCCCTAGTATTGGAAACCCATAGCCATTCCTTTTGGCATTTTATTTCCATTCAGAAGACTGAGAAATTGAATTTTTTAAAGGACTAAGCAAAAATTTACTTTTCTAACTGGTATTTCCTTGATGTCTCTTTGTCTCCTAGTTCCAAGAAAGCATGTTTCCATCTGCTCTGGGCTGGGTGAAGAGGACCCACCATAGGAATAATCCTTTTGGGATCTCTGTAGGTAATAGGGTTATACAGTTACGACCCAGAGCCACTGTTGGCCCCAAGGGGTCTGGGGCCCATGACTTTCCCCTCCAAAGAGTTCCCTAGCTCTGGACCCCCTACCCAAGCACATCTATGTGGTTCAGTCCTGGGGGAGTCTGGACCCTAAAGAGGGAGGTGAGAATCTCTTAAATCAAACTCTCTGGCTCTTTATGTACCCAGCCCAGAGGCATGGGGAAAATCACTTAAAACTGAGATTTGGCTCATGTCTAGGGACTTTTCTAAATAGGACATAGAAAGTTATTTAATGTATAATGTACAGGTATAGGACAGTTATTTCCTCCATACGATAGAAATGCTTAAAACATAAAATTCTCACAGGAGTACACTGATGAAAACTTAAACACAAAGCAACAACATAACTATTGCTATAGAAGACCTTTGTGAGTGGGGATTGCTTCATTTTTTTTTGCATAGGTATCCCCTTCTGTCCAGAGCAGTGCCTGGCATGTAGTAGGTGTTTAATAAATTCTTGGTCATAGATTGATTGTTTAATTATAGTCTCCAGGGAGGTTGATGCCTAAAATATTAAAATGTGAAGCTTTTTGCAGGACCGTTGAATAGGCATTCACTTTGACCTGGGCTCTGCATGGTGTCCTCGAAGGTCCCTATCTCCCAGCAAGTTAGGCCAGGGATTGCATTCATCTTCCTGTCATCTTCTCTTCCAAGAAGTGCCGAAGTAGTTGTGAGCAGCACCTTGTCCATGTCAGCCAGCACCTGCTGAGGGGCCCAGGAATCCCCGACCTCTTAAACTCTCAAGTTTGCCTCCACGGCTGAAAATGCCCATCTCAGGATCCCTTTTCAGGGACCTATGCTCAAGCAAAGAAACTCAATGTAGAAGAATCAGCCAACGTCCAAGATGTCAGCTCAGGAACATTCTGGATGAGTCCCACCCTGGCAACCGTTTTTAGTTATAATTTCTCCTGGTATGAGGGAGGAGGAGTACTCTCTTCCCTGTGTGTGTGTGTGTGTGTGTGTGTGTGAGAGAGAGAGAGAGAGAGACAGAGAGAGTCAGAGACAGAGGGAAAGACAGAGAGATGAGGGGGAAAGAGAGAGACAGAGATAGACAGAGACAGAGACAGAAGGGGGAAGACAGAGAGAGAGAAGGGGAGAGACAGAGACAGAGATTGATTTACATGTCACAAGTTCTGGAAACAGGAATGAAGAGAAAATGCTGGAGAGTGTGGTCACTCCTTTTAAGGCCTACTAAGGGGGCTAGTCTTTTCTATCTCAATGCCCAATCCTTTTTGACACAAGCACCCTTTAGTACATCACGGTACTAAAGAACTCAACAGTCATTCCACAATGCCAAATCCTTCAACACCAAGCTCCACAAATGGTCCACCAGGATTTGGCAGATAGGAGACTGTGTTCAATTATTATTGTTCCCATTACACAGGAGCATTGATTTAGAGCTGGAAGGAGACCTTCAATGCCATCTCTCTAGTCTTATCCTTCCATTTCACAGATAAGAAAAAAGCTTCCCAGAGATGTAAAGTGACTTCCCCACAGTCACTTGGTTCAAGGTGAGTAATCCAGCATCACTGATTCCAAATCTAACCCTCTTTCCCTGCTTTAAGGTCACTTCAAATCTCCCGGTGTTGGTAACCACCTTGTGTCCTTTCCTTACTTAGAGAGAGTGTGATAGGGAATGGGTTTCAGGATCCAAGAATCTCTTAAATGTCTAAATCATTTCTCAGCTTGTTTCTTTGAGTATTGGGTTGATTTCTTACAGGCACAGACTCATGGGCCCTTGGAAAATTAATATCATTTGTAGATCTTCTCAAGCAATGAGGTTCAGGAAGAAAAAGTACGGAGGACCTAAATGTCAGGGAGGGATTGACTGATCATGAAGCAGGTGGCTAGAGCAAATAACCTCGGAAAATACTTTCAAGTTCAGAAATTACCCAGAGATTATTCTTAGACTCCAACCCACCTCTTTTTCTCTCAATTGTTGGGGAAAGTTTGGGAGGGAAGGTCCTTCTGGATGTTGGGGCTGGGGAATGTTAAGAGCATCTTGAGCTCCCACACCCAGTCTCTTTGTAGCCAATACCCTCCACTCCCACTTGGTGATCTAGAGTGCAAAAACAAAAGCAGGCAAAATACAAGATTAACCAGAGTAGATTTGAGAAAGCATAGACAATAGATTCTTATTTGCATAATGTGCATTTAATTTGCACACTAATTGCTCAACTGCAAAATGCACCGAAATCCCTCAGCTCCAGTCCCTTTTCCAGCCAAATGCAAACCTTCCTTTCATCTTTCGCTGGTCCCCATATCTTTCCACCTCCACTATTGCTGTCTGGCTGAGATGATCAAAATTGAAAAAGCAAACAACATCCTCCCCCACTGGATACTTGGCTTCTATCTTGTCCAACCCATAGTCAAACCCATGTCTCTCTTTGTGCCTGGGTCAGAATAGGGTCTGAGATTCTCCTAAGTCTAGGGCCCATGGCATGGAGGCTGTCTGTTTGCTTGGTGTTGGCTCTGGTTGTCTCTTCACTGTCTTTGTCTTTCTCTGTCCCTCTTTACACAGATTGTGTGGCATTTTGGAGGGTGGAGAGCCTGGGCAGCCAGCCCGTTGCTTTCCACCCCAATCTGGCTGTGGGCACAAGCCACATGGTGTTGGCCATTGGTCTGGCCTCTTGCCCATCCATTACAGCCTCAGCTGTTGCTTGGCATAGGCACTTGTGCTTGGGGCTAGAGCTACTCAGAATGAATGGATAGATAGATAGATAGACAGATAGATGGATGGATGGTTAGATAGAGTGTTTATTAAGTGCTTATTATATTCTGGGAACTGGGCTAAGTATTTGGAATATAAATATAAGAAAACAAGACAGCCCCAGCTTTGAAGAGCTTATGTTCTAATAGGGGAAGACATAATATAAAGGAGGAAAGGAGAGATGGGATATGGGGGCAAGGCTGCTGGTGGAATAGGCTGGAGAGTGAGTTGATCTGGGGGGTATAGTGAGCGTGGTTGGGCCCTTCTTGAAATGGAGATCTCAGGGTAGAATAGGGCTGAAAGGGAGGGTTAGGGACTGTAAAACCCCTCCCTTCTCCAGAGAGGGATAGCCAAGGTTCTAAAGTGTGTTACAATTCATCATGCTGCTTCTAGTATAATAATAATAATAATATAGCTGGCCTTAAGGCTTGCAAAGCACTTTCCATACGTTATCTCATTTTATCCTCAAAACTACCCTGTGTGGTGAATGTGATTATTCTCATCTTATAGATGAAGAAACTGAGGTGGAGAGAAAGTAAGTGACTTGCCCAGGATCATAGAGCTTAGATTGGAGGGATGACAAAAGAACAAGAGCTACATTTCTAGGGCAGCCAGGACTGAGGGTCCAGGTCCCATCAGTTGTGATCCTTCCACATCAAAGGAATTGCATATATGGCCTGTGTGTGTATGGGGGTGGGAACAAGACCCAGGGCAACATGGAAACTCGAACCAACTTAGTTCAATTCAATTCAATGAATGTTTGTGAATTAGGTATTATGTGTAAGGTATCAGGGACACAAAGATGAAGCACGCCCGAGATGGTGTGAAGGGCAGATTTATGCAGGTGCATATGCTGTTTTCAGAGACATATATGTGAGTCTCACAGAAGAGATTATGTATAGGGAAGTGCAAGAACACTTGGCTGGGAGTCAGGAGAGTTGGTGTCCATTCCTGTCTCTGCAGTTAACCAGCTCTGTGATCTTGGACAAGTCAACTGACCTCTCTCAGCCTTAATTTCCTCTAAGCCGGCGCTGGGAAACCTGCAGCCTCGAGGCCACATGTGGCTGTCTAGGTCCTCAAGTGTGGCCTTTTGACTGACTCCAAACTTCATAGAACAAAATTTGTTCAGGAAAGGGTGGGACTAGATCAAGGCTTCTTGACCAGTGGTCAGGAACTTAAAAAAAAAGCTTTTATTAAATAACAGCATTTCAATATAATTGATTTCTTCGTACTACTATGTCTTTTATTTCATACATTTAAAATTTAATTTTGAAGCCCATAGGCTTCACCAAACAACAGAGGGGTGCAGAACACAAACAAAAGATTAAAATGATCTCCAAAGTCCATTCTCCAGCAGTATCTAACCAGATCAGTACTTTGTATGCAATATGCCTCATTGTATTTTCTGCATGGGACTCATACATATTTTGTTTAGAAAAAGTCTCTCTGTCTCTGTCTCTTTTTCTCTGTCTCTCTCATTCTCTCTCTCTCTCTCTCTCTCTCTCTCTCTTTCTCTCTCTCTCTCTCTCTCTCTCTCTCTCTCTCTCTTCTCTCTCTCTCTCTCTCTCTCTCTTTCTTTCTCTAGTTTTCTTTTTAGCTCTCTCTTTCTAGCTTTAAATAGATAGAGATATAAATACAGAAACTGATAGATTAGTTTGTCCTCAGCATAGAGGCTGGCCTGGGACCCCTTCCCACCATCTTCCTGTATTTTACCAATAACCACCTTGGCTGTTAGGTGAATTGTTGGCCATGGTAACCATGGACAATCATTTACTAATTTATTTAGGGAAAATAATCTATATATGTGGCAAGATTATTTATATTTCAGAATATTCAAGTACTCAAATAAAGTTCCTTAATGTGTAAGAACTTAGTTCTACATTTATATAAATCTGAGTAATTTGTGTCCAGATAGGGGTTTCATCTTGGAGCCCAAATGAAAGCCAAATCTGTAGATAACAAAGCTGTAACTAGCAATATTTATATCTCAGGCAATTTGTGATGGTTGGGAAGAGGGACATTATTTGAAGTGGGTAGTAGAAGCATATCCTAAAATGAAACTATCACTCTGGCCATGGGACTGAGTAGAGAAGGAGGGTCATCTGCAGTTTGGATTGACAGGAGTTGGGGTGGGGAGGGAGGGACAAAGTGCAGTCTATGGCATGTCTATTGGCACTCTATAAATTTTCCACTTTGGAACAAAGCGCCAGTTATCCCACCCTAGTTAATAGCTCTGGTGGGGAAGTATCAGAAACGCCTATTCACATACATATTCCAGAAGCATGTTCTATGTGGGGCTATGTGAATGAACAACATACATGAGCAACAATTGTGAAAAATCACACGGCTCCACATAGATGTACTGTCTTGGGTCTGCCCACTGGCATGCCAGTCTTGTTTCTCTGTATCCCATGCTCCAGCACTTCTGTCATGTATGCAAATCACAGAGGGAAGAAGGTTGATTATTTCCCTTACAAGGAGGTAATGTGGACCTTCAGGGAGAGAGGTGTGTATATTTGGGTTAGGGAGGGTTGAAATTCCAAGTTTTCATATGCATGTGCACCCAAAGTCTGAGTTGTGCACCTCTTGTGTCTCTACACGCGTGTGAATTGCATGTTTAAGTGTGTGAATCCTACGAGAGGTGTTAGGTGGGAAGGGGGTGGGGAAGACTGAAAAAGATGGAGAATTTATGAGCTGCTTTTGTCAGGAGACAGTTGTAATGAAGAAAATTCAATTTTCTGCAGCTCGGAGAGTCAATATGTTAAATCTTGGAGAAGCCGTAGAATGACAGCAGAATGGCGAAGTCAATGGGACGTGGGGGGGTGGGGGGAATCTCTGTATTGCTCTCAATAGCTAAAGCTGCCTCCTCCCAATACCCTTGAACTGGGGCTGGGGGAAGGGGAGGAAACTGAACCCCTGGGTCCTTATGACTGTCCTTTCTCCTCTCCAGACCTGTTGGATGCTCAGCCCTTGTCTCTCACCTACAGGAAAGAATACTGCTCCCTAACAGCACCACGAACTCTATAGTCCAGTGCTGACCCTCCCCCCAACTGTATAGTGGAAAGTCCTTCTCATGGCTTAACCTGTATCTCCCTTGCTGCAAATACAATCTATATATCCAAATACAAGTCTTGTGATAGTTCTCAGACCAAAGGGGCCAGCTGGAAAGATGTTTCATTTTTTTTTTTGTATCCTAAGTACCAAGCACAGTGCCTGGCACATAGTAGGTGCTTAACAATGCTTGTTGAATGTATTTACCTTTAGCTTCCTCTCTGGCATCACACATTTCTTTCCTTTTCCCTCCCCCTGGCTTTCTAATTCCTTGCCTCCTGTCCCCTGGGGCTTCTTTCCTCTAGTTTCCTATGCCTAGGAGAGAGAGTTGACTCTGAATCCAAACAAGAGTGGTTGGAGTGGGGTGGCAGGAATTTCACTTAAAGTCTGTCTCCCCCCCCCCCCAATGTTCACTGTGAGCCTCGATTAGGCGAGCTGCTGGCTGTGTAATTGGAGTATACCCACATCCCGGGGGTCTGGTGTGCTAACAGCAGGTCCCTGTGGTGAATAATGAGCTCGTGCCCATGGCTGGTTGGGCACGCTAATTAATTAGTGCTCTGCTGTCAGGGTGTGGGTAGATGCAGCTGAAAAAGAGTTGAGCTCTCATGGGGATCTCAAAGCACTTAGCACCTAGGATCTCAAACCATACATATAATACCATTGTATTATACCCTGTCTGAAGGGGGAGAAATTGAACCCAGGAAAATAGGGTTAGAGGATATGGGGTGAAGGCCTATGTCTTAGATGCCAGCTTAATGAAAGAAAGAGGAGGGGAAAAGGCCAGGAGTGAGAGGAGAAAGAGATCAAGTTAATCTTTGACATACTTATAACTTTGGGAATAGTGAAAGCTTTTCTGTTGCTGTTCTGCCGTTTCGGTTGTGTCCGACTCTCTGTGACCCCATTTGGGTTTTCTTGGCAAAGACACTGGAGTGGTTTGCCACTTCCTTCTCTAGCTCATTTTACAGATGAGAAAAATTAGGCAAACAGGGTTAAGTGACTTGCCCAGAGTCAAACAGCTAGTAAGTGTCTGTGGCCAGATTTGAACCCGGGAACAGGAGTCTTTTTTGCTCCAGACCTGGAACTCCATCCACTACACCTCTTAGCTGACCATTCAAAGCTGGTCTAGCCTGTTTTGGGTTTTCCTGGGTGGAGGTACTATAGAAATGGAACTTGGTGTTCAGAGCCTGACAAGCAACAAATCCAAATTCAATAAATATACCTATTGTGTAAATCAGAAGATGTGGGTTGGAATCCAGGCTCTACTGTTTCCTTAGGGCAGGTTCATAGGATCATAGAATCATCAATCTGAAACTAGAAGCTACTTCACTGGCCATCTGGTCCAATTACAAATGAGGAAACTGAGACCCAGGGAGGTTAAATGACTTAGGTTTAGTCACCACTGACTTTTAGGACAGTCCCTTAAGCTTGTGACATCTTGAAGTGACTTAACACAAAAGTATCACGTATCATAGGTGGAATTTGAACCCAGGACTCTTGACTCTGGAGCCAGAGCTTTTTCCACAGTACATAATAAGAAATAAAATAAATGCTTGATGACAGACTGATTCACTGACTGACTAATGTTAACTAACTAATGTTAGTTAACCTCTTTGAGCCTATTTCTCTAGCCATATAATGGGGTGTGTGTGTGGGGGAAACAAGCAATATTTATTTTACCTTCTTAGAGTTTTTGTGGAAATTGGAGCAGTATCAATTGATGGGGAGCTGGAGTCCCCACAGTTTCCCAGAAGGACAGCACAGCAGCAAGAGACATTGGTAGTTAGATTGAAAGATGAACTTTCTGGTGATGAAAGATACTGTGGAGTTCAGTTAGAAGGACTGAGAAAGCAACTAGGAGGCTGGGGGAGCTTCAGGAATTGGAATAAGGGAACTTCTGCCCTGTGATTCTCTGGGTTGCAATTTTAGTACATCTCTTCTCCATCCCAACCTCCTTTACGTTTGAGGCAGAACTGGGACAGTGCATCTCTGCTCACTAGACAAGGCTTGTCAATTTCTCCCCCTGTGTGTGATTGTCTACTAGAGGCTTTGAGCCTTACCTTGGGACATACAACCTAACTGAAAAAAAAATACCTATGGGTCACAGAGAGCAGGATTTCCTGGCCTTTAAAATAGGTGACAATAAAGGTAAGAAATATATTCTGCATCTGTGCCCTAGGCAGCTGCTAACCTTGCCTAATCCTAGGTCCAGTACTGGTTTGGGGATTTGTGGAGGGTAGAAAATGAAGTAGAAGAGATTTTCTAGACTCGTTGGAAAAACAGTAACAACAACAAAACAAACAAACAAGCAGGAAGGACAGAAGGTGAAATGATAAAGAACTGTTGGATTCTGGGTGGAGGAGCTGAGCTCCATTCTCATACACAGTAATCGCTAAATTACCAGCCATCTGCTGTGCTCTGAGGCATAAATTATCCACCCAGTATAAAAGACGAAGAGACAACGCCCCCCTCTCTCCGGCATACCTCCTCACCTCAAGGCCTCCCTCTTTCCTGGGAGATGAAGAGAACTTGGCCCTGGGTCCCCCAGTGATTGTGTAGGGGAAGGGGAAATGAGGAAGACGGGTTCTTTGTTGGGATGCGATTATTTGGGCGATGATGGTCAGCTTCAGTGAGGTCTCTCGTTCTTAGGGGTCTAGAGATGAGGAGAAAATTCTAGTTTGAGATCTTAGCACTATCTCTTCTAGGGAGTGACCTCCATTTTAGAGATTGTCCCTCTAGTTACTGTGACCAAGAGGCGGGGCAGAGGCACTGGCTGGTGAGCTGGCTCCCTTTAGCTATAGATTGATCTCCAGGACATGAGTTGGAGCTCCCTCTCTTATTCCACCCTCCTTCTTTCCCTTTCTTTCTTCCCCTTCCTTTACTGCAGATGGGGGAAGGAAACGGTGTAGTTCCTTTCAGGGGGCATCTCTTTTTTCTTTCAGCCCTTGATTCCCTCCCTCAGCATCGGAGATGGGAATGGGAAGGGTGAGGAGGGCAAGGGAGAGAAGGCGCAAAATATTTTTCTCTCCTCTTCCTCACCTTCCCATTTCTTCCTTTAAACCTCCTTCAGCTCCTTGAATATGAAAGATGAAGTGGCATTAACCAATTAGCAAACATTTAGCACCTATTAAAACATAGATAAAACATGTAAGTGTGTTTTAGGTGCTAGGGATACAAAGACAAAAGTTAAGCAGTCCCTGGCCACAAAGATCAGGGGAATCAACTTGTACATACAGAAATATCTGCAAAATGGGTCATTTCTTTTTGGGGAGGAGAGAAGGCAGTTGGAGGGGGCAGGGTGGGAAACAGGAAAGGTATCACTATAGAGTGGTGCTTAAGCTAAGTTTTGAGGGAAAGCGTGAATTCTAAGAGGTGAAGGTGAGGAGGGAATGCATTCTAGGTATCAGGGACAGCCAGTGCAAAGGCCCATATAGAGACGGGAGCTGGAGCACAGTGTATGAATAACGGTAAGAAGAACATCTTGATTGGCTCTTAAAGTGGAGTAATATGTAATACAGCTAAACTATGATCTGGGACAAGGTTAGGAAGAACTTTAAATGCCAAACATAGGCGTTTTTATTTGATCCTAGAAGTAATAGAGAGCCATGGTAGTTTATTGAGTAGGAGAGTAACGTGATCTGACTTGTGCTTTAGGAGTATCATTTTAGCAGCTGTGGGGCTGGAACTGGGAGCCATCTGAAGTGGAGACCAATCAGGAAACTACTGCAATAGAGTCCTGGAGAGAGGTTATGAAAGCCTGTAATATAGTGGTTATGTGAAAGGGAAGAAAGGACAACTTCTTCCTATTTCTGAGGTAGAAATGATTTGGCAACTGAGTTGATTGGATATGTAGGATGAGCGAGAATGAGATGTCAAAGATAACACCTAGGTTGAAAAGCTGGATGACCGGAGGATGGTGGAGCCATCTACAGAAAAAGGAAAGATTGGAAGAGGGGTGGGTTTGGGGAAAACGTTAATGATTTTTACTTCGGACTTGTTGTGTTTGAAACGCCAGTGTGACATTGATTTCATAACGTGGGTGATTTGGGATTGGAGCTCAGAAGAGAGACTAGGACTGGATATATAGATCTGGCAACCATTTACATAAAGATCTTAATTAAACCCATGGGAGCTGATGAGGTCACCACAAGAAATAATGTAAAGAGAGAAGAGGGAATGGGAAGACTGAGCAGGATAGGGAAAGTAGAATGGTTTGGGGTGGTGGAGCAGAAGTGGAGTGGGATGAGAAGCTGGAGCATGATGGAGAGATTGAGTGCAGTGGGAACTGGAGCAGGGTAGGGAGACGAAGCAGGAAATACAATAGTTCTAGAGAGATAGTGATGTAGCTGAATCAGGGTTAGAAACAACTTAGGACAGAGAGGAGATGAGGAGATGGAGTGGGGTAGAAAGATGGAGTGGCATGGAGGACATGGAATGAGACAAGGAGATGGAACAGAGTTGGGGAAGATGGAAAGCAATTTGGTGGGCTTGGAGGTAGACGAAGCAGAGTCAGATCAGGGTGAGCACGGGGGGCAGGGCGAAAGAGTGGGATCTGGGGTGGGGGTGGTTGGGGAGTTTGCTGCCCTGACCCCCCCACCTCTCTTCATTCCCCCTCCCCCCCATTTCCCGTCTCTTAGTACAGGAAGCTAATGGGGTTTCTCCGGAGCGAGTGCTTAGTATTCATGGGACGACGCAATCTCTCCCACATCTGCTTAGCACAGCAAGTCCTGTCATATAACTGTCTCCCGCACTGTCTGTCCATAAAGAATGTCTCGGAATTGGTGTAATTCAGAGAAATTAATGACGACTTTCCGCGGGACGGCTCCCTGGGGGATGATTAACACTTCATCGTCCATCTGATGCGCGGGGCCCAGCGCTCCACTGCGAACATTTGGGCCGCGGCCAGCCGCATTAAAGGTTATTACGGAAAACACGACCTGAAAACGGCGAGAGGCATTATGGACCGGGAGGGGGGGGGGAGCCCAGGGAGGAGGTGGGGGGCGGAGGGAGCAAGGGGGAAGCCCAATCAGAGCCCGAGCAAAACTCCAAGACAAAGTTTCTGCCCATTTGCATCAGACTCGCGGGGTTCTAAGCGTTGGAGGGGGCTTTTTGATACCAGGAAGCCGCAGAATGGGGAGTGATGGAGGAAGCTGAAGGAACAGAGGGAAACCGGGAGCAGGGGGACATTCGGTTGACATTTGTATTGATTTATCATGTTAGTTTTTGTAGGTTCTAGACCAGGGTGAACAAAGAAGAGAACCCAAGCCCTCATGGGCTTAGAAATAAGGTTGGGAGTAAAAAAGAGGCTCTCAGAAATTAAGTTCCTGCATACGTGAAAGCCTCCTTGGCAGGTTCCCCAAGTGTAGGTGTCTGATTGGGATCTAGGTCTTTGGTAGTTCTAGATTTGGGGCTGCATGGATCAGAAGAGCATGTTTATTTGGGGGGAGATGTGCAACTGGAGCTAAAAAAATCGAGAATAAGAATTTTCAAATTTACACTTACCTGTTGCAGGTTCTAGGATCTAGTCAGTGTGGTGGCTAGGTTCTTCATATCAGGTGCCGCTAGAACCAGGAGGGAGATGATAAGAGAAAGGCATTAATCTGTGATGGGGGTGTGGGAGGTAGGAATGGAAAGCTTGGGAAACAGGAGACCCCTTCCTTCTCAAGATGTTTATGCCAGAATTCTGGCTTCCAGATCCATTCTTTAAAAGTCCTAGACAGCTAACACAGTGTCTCACTTATAGTGGGTACTTAACAAATGGTTGCCAAATTAGAATCGAATGGGGTTTATTAGATAGTAGCTCCTTGATGAAAGTCACTGTCTTTCTTCTTTGGATCCCCACCCCACCCCAGCATGGTCCCTTTTCAGGAGATCATGGATCAAGCAGCTCTTGATCTCCTTGTCCGAGGTACTCCTTCCAGGGATGTAAATCATATCATGTCTGCCCATCCTTCGTGCCTCTTGACCATGGCTTCCTTTAAGGCTTTTATAGAGGGTCCATATACTTCGATGGAGGCCTTCCTCTGATTCTGGGCTATTTCTCTGTCCTTCTCCAATCATCCACAGCCTTTATGGTGCTTTTGATGCCAAGACTTCACTGGAGATATAATAAAAACACATTTAAACAGCACTTAGGATCAGAGGAAAATCTTTTGTGGTTCACTCTCCTCAATTATTATATCAATTTTACAGATGAATAAACTGAGGTTCAGTGATTTGTCAAAATCTCATAGTTATTAATTGTCAGAGCCATATTTGAATTCAAGGCTCCCGATTCCAAGTCCAAATGACTTTCTACTACAAAAATGGCAGCCTACTATCACCCATCATTTGTCTTTCAATTATAATCGAACCATTCTCTTGGTTTAACGAGGTACATGAGAATAATTAAGTTGTGCTGCCTGTCCTCCTACTTGGCAGTTGTAAGGGCTCCAACTGCTTCATATAGAAAATCCAAACACTTCAATCTGGGTTTCACATACTGGCCAAGATGCCCCTTCAAGCCACTTGCCTTCAATCCCTGGGAGTCCTTTATTTGGGGCTCTCTGTCCCATTTGGGCCGAACTCTCCCCATTTTGGTCCATAGTTTTCCTTTCCTCACTCATTAGCTATTCCACATGCTCATAATTTTCTCCCTCTTTTCTTCTGCCACTCTCCTCCTTTCTCCTTGACACTGCTCTATACACACCTCATTCAGAAAGTCTTCCTTGACAAATCCCTTGGTTTTGCTTCCCAGTGCTTGTTGGATTAGTTTGGATTAGATCTGCTCTCAGTCTTCCCAACACTGGTGCCTGGCCTATTGTCCAGATACCCATAACTCTCTCCTAGTTTCTCTGTGTCTGTGTATAGACAATGTTGTTGAGTAGCAAGAGTGGTCTGTCAAAGGAAACACTGCACTGGGAAACACATGACCTGGATTTGAGTTCTGCCTTGGTTATTTGCTAGATGTCTGTCCTTGGACACTCACTAGCTCTGTTACCTTGTCTTTATCTCCCTGAGTTTATGCACCTGTAAATTTTGAGGATCAAATACAAAGATGTAGGTAAGGTGCTTTGTAAACTTCAAGGATCATATAAATGTAAACTATTAACAATAATGATCAGGAGGAGGAGAGTTTGTATCTTCATCCTTGGCATGTTCCAAACCTTCCTGATGGCAGGGTTATATCTCCTCTAAACTCTCCCTGCCCCCCATCTCTCCAGAGCCCAGAGCAGGACAACACTCATAGGGAGTGGGATGAAGAAACAGGATTGTTCAATCTTCTCCTCTTGCTATCTTCAGTGAATAGAATGGTGGGGTTTCAGGCTGGTGACACAGATCTATTTTCTGGCCATGTTTTGATTCTAATCATCCTTCTGGTTCTAGGTCCCTCCTTCTGCTTACTGATCCTCCTGTCTCAAGGCCCTTTTGGCCCCTGTTTCAGGCCTTACAACTTTGTTTTCTGAGCTCTTATTTTTCTCCAGGTATCTCAATAAGGTTCCCTAAAGTAGTTTGTGGGGTAGAAGAAGGCACAACCCAGCTTGGGATCAAGGTTCTTGCTACAGCATCTACCTCTCTTTCTAGTTCCAGGTCATCCATTCCTACCTTTGACTTCTGCCTCCTGTCAGATGAAGACTTCTTTGCTGCAATGCTGAGCTAAAGTTCCTCACCTCCTCTCATCTCACTTTGAATCCTCGTTTCATGGTCTTGTCTCCAAACGTTCAACTCCTTCCAGCAATTCTTTTTTCCCTGGAACCAGCCCTAAGCACAAACCTTTGATTTTGGCATCCTGCCCTTAGGGAAGAAGCAGGAGACCTGGGTAGTTATTGCTTTGGGTCCAATTCTCTCCTGTCTGGATCAAATGACGTTTTTGGCTCCACCCCGTGGCAACCATGTAGAACTTCAGTCTTCTGGAGCAATACAAAAAGATACCCTGCAGAAAGAAAGGAGGAAAAAAGGAGGACGGGGCATTCCTACTTCTATGTATATGGAAGGGGTGTTGGGAGGTGTCTCATTTCTGCTGGGTTCAGTGGATCTCTAAGGTTCCTAATTGACCATTGAGAAAAAGATCTTGGAAGAAAGAACAACTTCCATGGATCCTCCTGGGTAGAGAGAAGAGTCTGAGGGGCTACTTCATCTCACCCTTTAATTCTCCAAAGGGTTAATCTATACAGAAGGCACACACCACTGTTCTCAGCATCACCCCTGATGAGTAAAGAAGAGGAAAAAAAAGGCTACATTGGAAGGAATTGACATCTGACCTTAGGAAGAGCTTCCTAATATGAAATGAGGACTTGTAGTGAATTTGTATGCTGCTTCATTGATTCATTCACTTATTCATTCATTCATTCACACATTAATTCATTCAACACTTTTTTTAAAGCTTTTTGGTGAGGCTTTGGTGAGGGGTTAAGTGACTTGCCCAGGGTCACATAGCTAGTAAGTGTTAAGTGTCTGAGGCTGAATTTGAACTCAGGTCCTCCTGACTCCAAGGCCAGAGCTCTTTTCACTGCACCACCTAGCTGCCACTCATTCAACACATTTTTAAGGCTGCCTTGTGTGCAAGACATTGTGTTAGTCACTGAGGGTTATATAAAGATAAATATCTAAGAAGTTTGAAATATAAGATAATCCTCTTATAACTCTCTCAAAGCTCTTTCCTCATCAAGCCTAGCAAACTCCCCTTATTTCTTCCCAGTCTCTAGCTAAACCCACTCTGGCTTGTAAGTTGGTTTAATGGAAGCCACCCAAACCCCAGGATCCTCTGATTGACAGAGGAGAAGTTTTATGTCATCCTCCATGCTGCCTTTCAGTGGGGTAAGCTCACAGCCTAGCTTTGGTCTCAAGTGTCTTTTGAGAGAGATACTGCCATCAATCACTTTCTGCTCTGGGAAGTCCTTCCTTAGGTCTAACCTCAGTGATTTATGTAGTGCTTTAAGGTTTGCAAAGAACCTTCTTTACATATCCTGTGTGAGGCAGGTGGAAACTGAGTCAGAGAGAGGTTGAATACCTTGCTCAGGACCACACAGCTAGCAAGTGTCTGAGGCAGGATTCAAACCTAGCTCTTCCTGATTCCAAGTCCAGCGTTCTACCCACTATGTTTTGCTGCCTTCAATCCCTTCTACAGTAGAGAAAATGGAGGGGGGGGGGTCAACATAGCTGACAGAATTGCAAAGGGAGGTAAGGATGAGGTATCCAGAAAGCAAGGCAGGTAGTCAAGAAAAGGTGTGGTGATTCCAGTCAACAAAGGCAAAAGCTTCTGAGAAGTGACAATTCTTGCTCAGTTTGACTCCTGATAGTTGGGGGAGTTTCTCCTTCCCCCTCCTTAATCTTTCCCCAGGCTCCTTGAAGTGGAGTTGGGGCTTAAACCACTGAGTGAGGAGTGGGAAGGTTCTCAGGCTCTCCCTGAAGGTGACTTCTCTCCTTTGGAGGACAACTCAGCTGAGGTGTTGTCTTGGGAAGGATGGACTCCAGTAAACACAAGTGCTAAGAGGACCACCCGGAACCCAGGCATTCCCAGTTATGCCTTTGTACTCAGTGTGCTGTATGACTTAACTGACTTAACCTCTCATGGGTTTAGAGGTAGAAGGAACTTAAGTCAATCACAGAGACCTAGAGAGGTTTTGTGTGACTGTTCAAGATCACATAGGTTGTCAGTGGTAGAACCCCAAATTTGAATCCTGGTTCTTCGATGCAGAAAAAATACCCTTGATTTGCCATGAGGGGACCTGAGCTCAAATCTGAGCTCTGCCATCTTGGGCAAGTCACTTAAAGTGGCTGAGCCTCAGTTTATCCATCTATAAAATGACTAGTTTGGTCTAGACGTCCTTTCTAGCTCTAAATCGACGATCCCATGACTCCAAAGCCGGTGCTGTTTCTACACCACACTACCGCATGATGGTTGGTCCCTTCTGAACAATGGAGACTGGGAGAGAGGAATGGAGAGAGACCATAGGAGGAACCCATCAGAATGACTTTGAATTTCCTCTTGTGTTTCCTTTCAATCTCATCCAACCTCAACCTCAGGCTCTTGTGGGACCCCTACAATGTCCTCTAAATACTTTCCTGAATCCCACCTATCTTCTTTTTCCAGCAGACGGGAGATGCCAAGGAGTCCCATTAAGCCACTCTACTTCCTCTCGCAAACGGTGCTTGGAGATCTTTTGAGGGAATCTCCAGCTTCACTTAAGCCCTGGTGGGGATGGGGTGGGGGTGGGGATGCCTCTGCCTCAGCCCCTCCACCTCTCTGCGGCAGTGGAGGCGTCATCTCTCTCCTGCCTCATTTGCTGCCGTTGACCTTACCGAGTTAAATTAAAAAGCAATGTTCTGTGTGCGGCTCCGGCCCCGTGGAGCTTGACTCGGGGAAGAGGAAGACAATTACCTTCCCCTCCGTCTCCCTCTCGTCTGGCTGCCTTATAATTTTTCCCCCCGCTGCCTGGTATGCAACATTTATGTTTTTAATAACACCAGAATGGCTTTGACCTTGGGAATTCAGAGCTGAATAGATACTGAGAAAGACCCCGACGTGATTGGCGTTTGTTTAAAGCCTTGGCAGAAGAGGTGTCTCTTCTACCTGGGAGGTTGGGGTGAGGGAGAATGGGGGGAAATGGGGAGTGAAATAGGGGGTGAAATGGGAGTCTATTTAAGGACTGGAGGGGACAAAAGGGGCAGAAGAAGGTGTGTGTGTGTGTGTGTGTGTGTGTGTGTGTGTGTGTGTATGTGTGTGTTGGGGGGGTTGGATTTCTTCCCTTCAAATTTTCCTGGGGACCCAGAAGGATAGGATTTATAGATGTTCCTTGGTTTTGAAAATGTCTCTTGAATCTTACCAGGAAGTATTAAGGGGTATGTGTGGTACTGTGTGGATGAGGGTATGGGGAAGAGAGAGGCCTGAGGTTAGGATGTTTCACACACACACACACACACACACACACACACACACACACACACAGTCAGGAAGGTTAGTCATACACCTCCACAAACACAATATACAAACACATGCATTTGTCAGCCCCTATATCATTTCTACTGTCCTCTTAAGAGATCATCATATACTTCAGGGCTGCAAGGTACTTTAGAGAGCTCTAGCCCAATTCCATCATTTTACAGATGAGAAAAATTGAGGCCCAGAGAGTTTTGGCCCAAGCTTACACAGCTAGGAAGTGTCAGAGCTGAGATCTGAACTCAGAGCTTCTGATTTAAAAATCAATGTTCTTTTTCCTGCTACATGCTACAAAGAATAATCTGGCCTAGTAGAAAGAGGACTGTGAGTCAGGAGTCTTGAGTTCTAGTATTAGCTTTGCTATTTGTTACCTATATGACCTTGGGCCAGTTCCTGCCCATCCCTGGGTTCCAGTTTCCACATCTGTGAAATGAAGGGGACTAGGTACCTTCTATAGGACCTTGCAGCCTAGAAACATGTAATTTCTGTATCTATTTGTTCTACAGGGCAGGTAGGTGGCACCGTGGTGCATAGGGCACTGGGCTTAGAATCAGGAAGATTCATCTTTCTGAGTTTAAATTTGACCTCAGGAACTTACTGGCTGTTTGACCCTGGGTAAGTCACTTAACCCTGTTTGCCTCAGTTTCCTCATCTGTAAAATGAGCTAGAGAAAGAAATGATAAACCCCTCCAGCATCTGCCAGGAAAACCCAAAATGGAATCATAGAGAGAGAGAGATGATTGAAAAATGACTGAACAAAAACAATTTATTCTGTAGTTCAACAGAGGAGACAAAAAATGAGAATTCCTGCAAGAAGAGTAAGGTTAGAGTTTTAAAAGAACTTTCCAACAGAGACAATGGATAGAAGAGATATCCTAGCTCAGAGATGACTTCTTTCTCTGCTCTTTTTGTTTCTCTTTCTGTCCTCCTTTCCCTAGGATAATGGCTGATATTTCTACACACTTTGGAAGGCACTATACATAGAATAATTACCTCATTTTATCCTCAAAACCACTCCATGAAGTAGGTACTACTCTCCCCATTTTCCAGAAGAAGTTGAGGCTTCTGGAAGTTCCTTCAGAGGTAGCCCACATCTTCCTAGAACCAGACTCAGAGGGCGTTTCAGCGTGCCATGCTACCTCTGGCTACAGATTTGGGAGGGATTTGGAGAAGGAATTTGTGAGTAGTAGAGGCACTGAGAGCAAAGAGCCCATGGAAGCAGGAGGAGAGATGAGAATGGTGAGAAAAAGTGATGGGTGTTGGGATAAAATAGCTTTGAGAATAGAAGATTTGGGTGGAGGGTATGCAGCAGACACTGGTTGGTCTACAAAGGGTTACAGACATTACAAGAAGCCATTACTCTCAATACACACCTAGGATTTGAACAGATGTTGGAATATAAAGGCTCAAGGTTAGATTTTAGAAAGGGTTTCTCTTTCTGCAGGGTATGAAGTAGAACAGAGGAAACAGAAGATGAATGATAGCCCTCTTTCCTGTTATGGGGACAGAGAGAAGAGAGACAGGGGCTGGAGCAACAGGAGCAAGGGGCATAGTGACATTTGGGGAACAGGAACAGAGACTGGGGAGACTCTTGGGGAATAAGGACAGGGACAAATGGAGGACACTGAGGGGATAGGGGCACAGGCTGAGCTGACTCTAGGGGACAGTCAGAGAAGAAGAGGCATAGTGAGCATGGGGGTGTGTGTGTGTGTGTGTGTGTGTGTATTGCATATTATGTAGCAGAGTATCCATGCTACATGACTGAATATAGCAGTCACACACATGGTCTTCTGTTCCCTTTACCTCTCCCCACAGGGACCTTTCATCCCAGCCTTTCATGTTGAAGGAAGGAAAAGAGCCTTAAATGTTTTCTGGTCTGGTCTCATTTTACAACCATAAAAAAAATGAGGTTCAGAGAGGAGAAATTACTTCCCAAAGATACCCAACTAATTAGTGGGCAAGCTGGGATTATAAACCCAGGTTTCCTGACTCTCAAATACTGAGAGAGAGTATAAACCTTCCAGGTCCTCGTGAACAGAAGTTTTAGGATTTAGAAATTGATATTGCCAACTCCTTTTCCCCTAAAAGACCCAGGTATCCTGGTCTTATAGCATTGAGAGCCCTACATCTTTCTTCTGGAGTTGTCTGTCTGTGTCTCCTTGAGAGCAATGTCAGGGTAATATGAGAAAAAAAACCTACCCTCAGACCCTCTCCTCTGGCATCTCCTGAGCCCCTCCATGATTTTTTCCTCTTTCCTCCCAGCCACTATTTTTTGCTTCACTCTCCCCCTGCCCCCAGCTTTCTGGTATTGTCTTTAACATGAAATTTCCTTCCTTGTCCTAGGGAATGGGAAGTGGATGCAAGAAGTTGAGATCTAAATATACAAATATCCCTCCTCTGCCACCTCAAGAATCTATGAATAACCCCAAGGTCTCTGGAATCCCTCTGTCATAGGATTACAGATGTAGGGCTACAAAGTATCACTGAGGCCATCAGTCCAATCTGGGTTCAGATCCCACTTCGTGCTTACCATCTGTGTGACCTTGGTCAAGTCAGCCTCGTTGGACATCAGTTTCCTCATCTATAAGACAAGGTTGCTGATGGCCGTTGAGTCCCTTTCCAGCTTTACATCTCTGATCCTTTGATAATTAGCTTTGCCACTCTCTTCTTATACGCTCCCTAACAGCTTCTGTCTCTTGCCCTTCCACCCTCCAAGGCTCAGATGGAGTAATCGAGTCAAAACCTGGCAAATTTCCTAACCTGGTCTCCCCAATTCTTTTGCCTGCCCCACTGTGTTCAAAATGCAAACTGCAGGGAGTACTGTTATTTGCCGCCCTCTGGTGGCAGAAACGCAGATCACAAGTCCCAGCCTTGATTTCAGTTCTGGCCCAGGGAACTCCCTACTTCCCCCTGGTGGAGATTTACCCATATTACAAAGAAGGAGCTTTGCTCATCGATCCTTCTGTCTCTGAGAAAGCATCATTTAGGTAGAAAAGTTCTTACTGAGTTGTTTTTTTTCCCCTTTTAACTGTCTCTCCTTGGTATGGAATTTCCTTTCCAGTCCTGGGGAATGGGAAGTGGCTAGAAGAGATAGAGATTCAGATGCATGTGTGGGTTATCCTTCCTCTGCCATCTCAAGAATCTAGGAATAACTCCAAAGTCTCTGGAACCCTCTGTCATAGGATTACGAGGGTAGCACTAAAAAGGATCTCCTAGTCCAACCTCCTCATTTACAAAGGAGGAAATTGAGGCCCAGAGAGGTTGCGAATTGCCCAAGGTCATATAGGTAGTAAATGTGTCGTCCCCCCCCCCCCCCCCGCCCCTTTTCCCCTAGGATCTCTAAGTAATTAAAGACTCAAAGACAGGGTCATTTCTGCAAGAAAACCAAATGGGTCTGGGGGGACCCAGGCATCTAGACTCCTCAGGCCTCTGGCCTCAAATGCCATTGCTCAGCTCAAGCTGTCCATCCGTGGAGAGATGGATTGGCAGAAGCCGGGAGCTTAGAGACAGGGATGATGAAAGGAGATGGCACATTTGACAGATGCTGACAAGCCTCGTTATTTCCTCCCTTGGGGATTTCACCCACCCACCAAGCGGACTGAGGATCTCCTAGCACTTAATGCTTATTAGTGGCTGCTGTTGTGGAGGAACTCAGGCATCCAGGTTTCTTGGGGGCTCCATTTGAGGCTCTTAGTAAGGGAGGGGCAGGGATGAGAGAATTAATTTGGAGGAAGGATAGCAGAAGTCTGTGATACTGAAAGATGGATTTTTTTTGAGGGGGGGCTTCCCTCCCTTCAAATGGGATAGGTGAATTTAAAGAGGGGGAGGCATTGATTGAAGTTAACTGAGAAAGAGTCCCATTAATTTAGTAGGGAGGTAGGGAGGTTGGATGATATGACCTCTCTCACCAGAATTTTTAATTTAAGTGGGGACTCGTGGAGTTTGTAAATGAAAGGAGATCTTTCACTCCCAGCCCCCAGCTCAAGAGAAGAATCTTCAGGTGTGTCTTTGGAATGCTAGAACACGCTTTGAGATCCTCTGCGGGAGAGACTGAGAGGCATCCCTTCCAGGTCTCCCCTTCCTCTCCTCACCTTCCGTATACCACCTGGACCCTTTCTTTCTTTTACGATGCTTAAGCACTTATAGATGCTCGAGGGGTAAGGCCTCCAGACTCTTGGGCCAAACCAGACACCCGAGACTGTGGCGTTTCCACCCCTCCGGCCACGCTACTTGGTCCCACTGCGAGGGAAGCTGCCCTGGGGGCAGTGCCCGCGCCATAGGGTCTAGTGCTGGCGGCAAAGGGATTCGGGGTGGGTGGACTGGGGTCTTGTACCTCTCTTTGGGGCCGCACAGGGCGGGAGGCTGGGGGTGGGGTGGGGAGCTTGTGGTGTGGGGCGGGAGGCAGAGAGCTGCAGTGTTAGGAATCGTGCAGAATGTTGCCAGACGAGGCGAGTGCTGCAGTCGGAGCCCGCGCTGCATCCTAATCAGCGCTGCAGGGTCTGAGTGCAGCCCCGCCCCCACTTCCCTAAACTGTCAATCATCCATACAAAGGGCCACCTACCCCCATCCTTATTCTTCCCCTCACCCCTCAACTGCAGAAGGTGGGGAGTGGAGAGAATGGGGAAGAGAAGGGCAAGGAGGGGGTTGCGGGGGAGACAGAAAGACAGAGATTGAGTCAGCGGAGACGGAGACATAAGAAGAGACCTAGTTAGCGAGAACAGAAACAGAGACTCAGGAGGTGGAGTAGCAGAGACGGAGAGAGATAGAGCATGGGCACAAAGATGGAGACAGAGACACAGGGACAGATCAGTTACAGAGGGAGGTGGAGAGGGTATTTGGAAGGGAGAGGTGGTGCGAGCAGGACAGATGAGAAATGTGTGTGTGTGTGTGTGTGTGTGTGTACAGGGAGAGAGAGAGAGAGAGGTTGTATTTGGAATTAGGAGAGAGATGAGAGCTTGGTCAGGGGTCTGGTCTCTCTGCGGCGCTCACCCCCCTTCCCCCCCCCCCCCCCCGCCCCGCCAAGATTATCAAATGCCTTCCCAGGACCTAGTCCATTGCCCCTACTCTTTGGACTGGGGGGGGGGTGCTTAAACCAAAGCAAGCTTATAGTATAAGGGAAGATCCTGGAATCTGATTCTATTAGGGTCATTATTTCAAGGCTCCACACCCCCTCTCTAGCTCTCTGTAGTGACTGCTTGAAACTGTGGGGAGACATAAGGGGAGACAGAGACAAAGAGGAAAAAGGACAGAAGCCAGTCACGGGAAAATGCAGGGTGCATGGAGGGAGGGAACAGGGAGAGAGAGAGAGAGAGAGAGAGAGAGAGGAGGGGCAGACAGAAAGATAGAGATAGAGACAGAGACAGAAAGACATACAGGGAGATTTTAGAAACAGAGAAAAAAGGCAAAAGAAGAGAGAAGAGAAATAAAGAAATCGAAGGACAGAAAAAGACGTAAAGAAAAGGATGGTTATACAGAGTGTCATCAGAGTCCCAAGGATACTGAGGGATAGAAAGGGGTTGGGAGAGAGGAGAGAGAAAGAAAGAATCATATTGTAAGGGAGCATAAGAAGAGAACTGGGATGTAAAAAAATGCCTAGGGAGACATCACTACCCCAGGAAGACAGAGTAAACATGCTGGATGGCCTGGTGAAATGGGGCCTGGCCCCAGGAAAAGGAAAAGTAGAGAGAATAGTAAGCCAGGTGTCTGCTGTCACTGTCCACAGAGTGAGGGATGGGGTTTTTCCCTTGGAAGTAAGGTTGTACCCTGGGCAAGCAACTAAGCCTGGTGCCACAGAAACAGCTAGACAGAGACACATACACAGATTGGGGGGTCGGGGGAGACACAGAGAGACAGAGAGAGACACAGAGAGAGAGAGACAGAGACATACACAGATGGAGGGGGAGGAGGGGAGAGACCAAGAGAGACAAAGACATAGAGACACAGAGAGAGACAGAGACACACAGATGGGGGGGGGAAAGAGAAAGAGAGGAAGAGAAAGAGAGAGAGAGAGAGAGAGAGAGAGAGAGAGAGAGAGAGAGAGAGAGAGAGAGATCCATGTATAAGGACCTGTATGTGTGTGTTGTGTATATCCTTATGTATGGGCTATGGCCACGAAATAATGAAACTGAATTTAATGAACCTATAAGATTTTATCCATTCAAATACTGGTTGACCCCTTCTAAGCAGGCTCACTGGGAGGCTCTAGTCATATTCCAAGGGAGCCTTTTTGGGAATTGCCTTTAGAATCTGGGCTCTCTGGTGGCAAATTGTTTTCCTTTGAGGAGAATTTGATTTTTGGAAACAGGCAAAAGTCATTTGGAACCTGGTCTGGTTAAATAAGTTGTGGGGATCCAGACAGGGGTGAAAAGAAGTTGTGGCTGTAAAGTAAGGAGACTAATTTTCTCTGGTGGCTCATAAAGGGGACTCTGAAGTCACTTCCTAAAGAGTAGTTCAAGCCTGTTTCTGAGCAAAGGTTCGTGACTGGAATCAGTGCATGGCCTCCAAGGTAACTACTCTGAAGGACAGCGCTCAGTTGAAAACATGTTTGTTTTATTTTATTTTTTTCTTGAAGCCACCATGCCTCTGCAGTTATAACCTTATGTATCAGTCAGCAAAAGATATACTTCTTGGAGCATAAGCCTGCAATAGAGGGAATAGGAAGAAAATGCAGGAGAGTCCTTTGCTTTCAGGGAGCTTATGGGTTTTTTTTGTGGGGGCTACAGAGAACAGGGGAACACATACATACACACTCATAAAACAATCTGAGAATATTTAAAGCCAACAGTCATTTCGTGCAATGACTATTATTTTTCCTAAACAAATTGCATCTTGTCAGGATAGAGGGGATGCAGTACGGGATCCAACTCATCAACTAAGGAGGGCTGCCTGGAGTTTTGAGCCTTTTAGAGGGCTAAATGGAATATAGTTGAGGGATAGGAATGGGGAAGCCATTCCTAATGATCTCAGCCTTTCTCTCTCTCTCTCTCTCTCTCTCTCTCTCTCTCTCTCTTCTCTCTCTCTCTCTCTCTCTCTCTCTCTCTGTTTCTCCCCCCCCCCCCGAAGCCTTGTTTTCTCAGTCTCTTCCTCACCCTCTCTGCTTGCCTTTGTCCCAGTCTTTTTCTCCATCTCCTCTGCTTCCTTCTTCCTTATCTCATCTTTCTTGAGGCTCTCCGGCTGGATGGTCCCTGGAGAGAAGGGCCTGGCCTCTGTCTCTTTTCTGGTGTGGAGGTCCTAAGCCAGGAATGAGCGAGCCTCCTCTTGGAGGAGGGAAGGGATGGAAAGCCTATTCTGCAGGCTGGAATGGTCTGTTTGTACTAGGGATTCAGGTGAGATGGGAAATGAGAGAGGACCAGGAAGGCTGAGTTGAGGAATTTGGATAGATTAGAGGTAATCAAAACTCCTTTTAGGTTCATGTTCACACACACCAGGGCATGTCGATGTCTTTATGTTGGAGTGTCTGTATATGGGGGTGCCCATGTTTTAGGGTATGTGTGTAGGGTTACTGCATGTGTATGGGGTGGGTCAGGTATAGCTGTGGGTGGTTGCCCCTAGGTTCTTTTTGCCTCCGCCTATGCATATATTCTTGTGTTGATGTGTCTGAGTGTGCTTAACTTTCACGTCTTATGTGAGCACATGTAAATATGTTTCTCAGGTGTTACGTTTGCATTTGCATGTCTATGTGCATGCACGGACACATATGAATGTATCTGTGTGCTTGAGTAGCTGGGTGTTGCTACTCAGACATGACTGCATCTGTCTCTCGTCTCCAGGAGTCTTATCTGTCCCTGCTGAGGTCATGACAAGAAGGGGGGCTACTCACAATACACAACAGCAAATAACAGCACACAGAGACGAACATAGAATCCAGTGGACTCCAATGTACAGAGAGAGGCACAAACCCAAGATGGGCAGACACGTTCACATACATCCATGCAGACACATTCACCCTGGTGAGCACCCTTGCTAGCAGACAGTCATGCGGACACACACAGAGGCATATCTATATTCACGCAGGCATGCTTGCACACATAGACATTCAGGTACACTCAGACGCACTAGCATACTTTCACACATACAGTGACGTGCACAGGCGTGCACACACAAACGTGTGTGCTTACAGACACGCAGACATGCATGGGCTTGCACACACACACACACACACACACACACACACACACACACACAGCCTGGGGAAGGCCCCCAGCATACACACATCCGTCCTTTGAGCTGCTCCTGCCCTGCCTTCAATCACCATAAAACTATTGCCGAGGTTGGGGCCGCGGAGCGCAGAGCTGATGTTGAGATTGTCTAATTGCTCCTCTGGCTGGAGGTGGGGGGGCTGGTCTCCCCACCCTCTTCCTCAGCCCCCTCTCCTCCCTCTCTCCCTCACCCCCCCCCCCAGCCCAGCCCGCGGCAGTTTCGGAAATCGCCCGGCGGCTGAGAATTCATTAGCTGGGGTGGGGGGGAGGGCGGCGGCGGATGTAAAGGCAGCGCTGTGGAACGTTTTAATTAGGCCTGAACAATAAACAAGCTAAACGAGGCGCGCAGGGCTCCCTGGCGGCCCTTCAGCCTCCTCAGCATGGCGAGGACTCATTATGGCTTCAGCCAATTTCATGCCGTAGCTGCGGACCGGGTGTGTGGGGGCTGGGGTGGGGGAGACAGGGCCCGGTTTCCGGGCTGTTTTCTGCTGCGGTGCGAGGCTGCTTCCCTGGGGCCCCCCAACCGGGGGCAGGGGCATTTTCCTTTTCACCCCCCTCCCTCCCCCTCGCCGCAAAGCATCCCACTCCTTGTCCTCAGTCTGGATTCCTCCATCCGTGTGTCTATAAACCTAGGATGAAGTCTCCTGCCAGCCCCTTCCTCCTTTCTTTTTTTTTTGGGGGGGGCATCTTTCTGCTTCTGGATTTTTCTTTAGGGTCTTTCTCCCTTTTCATCTTTTCCTTGCTTCTTGTCTTTATCTTGTCTCTGTTAACAATTCCATTGCCCGTTCTCTCTCTGCCTCTCAATCCATATTTCCCTCCTCTCAGCATCCATTTCTCTGGGTAGATATCACTCTCCTTCTGATTCCCTTTCCCCCTTTCTTTGTTTCCCTTCACAGCATCTGTATTTTTATGTCTTCTTTCTCCATTCCTCTGGCCTGTCCTCTGTCTCCATTTTCTCTCTAGATTTCAGCCTTTATCCTTGCTGTTTTAGTTTTTCTGTCTTTTCCTCTCTCCCTGTTCACTTATGACCTGTCTGTCTGTCTGTCTCTCCTCCTTCTTTAGACCCCTGGTTTCTGCTTTTTATCCAGACTTCATTAACCCTCTCACTATGGGCTGAATTGGCAGAGATCTTTCTGCCAGGGAGTTGGAACACAGCCAGAGAAGGGCTAAGGAGGGTAAGGAAAGGGCTGGAGACCAGGATTCGTTTGAAGAACTGGGGATGGTTAGCTTGGAGAAGAAGCTTAGAGGAAGCATTATAGGGGTTTTCAAGTATTTCAAGGGCTATTTTATGAAGACAGGGGCAGAAGAGAGCTAGGGATTTAGGCTTAATGTAACAGGAAACTTTCTAACAATTAGAACTGTCCAAAAAATAGGATGGGCTACTCCCAGACCTATGTACTGGAGGTCTTCACCTGGAAGATGGTTAAATAGTTTTTGGTCATGTGCTTCACATGACCTTCCAATTTTCAGTTGGAACTTCTAACCTTCCAGTCCCTTCCAATTCTGAGATTGTGTTACTAGGTGTCTTGTATTTCTTTGCTTTTTTTCCCCCTTTCTCTGAGCATCTTCAAGTTTCTCAGAGTGGACAGAGAGTCCTAAGAGGCATTATGAGCATCAGAAATTGGATGTTTTGGCTTGGAGTTCTCAAAGTGGTTGGAGGGGATGGATTAGTCTGGGGGTTAGAAGTTTGGATTTGTGGGGTAACACAACATTAGGAATCCTCCATGTCCTGGATGCTGGATGTAGTACTTCCAATCCTTGGTGGTCCAGACCATCTATCTTGAGTCTAGCCTGCTCTAATCCCACTGCAACCTCCCAGCAGCTCCCTGTAGAGATGGAGAATTATTGGGTCCTATCCCTTCCGAGGCAGAAGTGGATTTGAAGGTCTAGTTCTCTGATATCACAGGACTTAGAATCTTAGAGAGATCATCTTTTCTACTCCCATTTAGCCAAATGAGGTAACAGAGATAAAGAGATGAATTGGCTTACCTGACTTTCCCTAGATTGTAGATAATAGAGAATGAGATCCCTTCTGGAAAACTGTCACCCTATGCTCTCTCTCTCTGTGTCTGTCTCTGTCTCTTTCTCTGTCTCTGTCTCTCTTTCCTGACACCCTATGCTCTTTCTCTCCCTTTTTTTCCCCGACACCCTATACTCTCTCTCCTTTTTTCCCTTTCACCCTATGCTCTCCTTTTCCACCCTGACACTTGTTCTGGAGTGAGGAAGACTTAGGTCACAATACAGGACTAGCAGCCTGGAATGCAGCAGGAGTAATTGATGACAGATATGAAGAAGGGCTTCCCAATTTGTAAGGGGGGAATCTGCTGAGGGAGGCTATAATCATTCAGTTTGAGCCCTATTCTTTATAGGAGTCTGGGCAAAATGAGCTTTGCTGGCCCATCTGGATAAGATGAGCTTGGAATCTAAGATTCAGTTTCTCTGCCTGAGGTATTTTTCCTAGAACCTCATCTTTCCCTGGCAAACATAGAGGTGGTTAGACAGCCTTCTTCCACCTTCACCCTCCCTAGCTGGGCCTCCAAAGTACACAACCATGTCTTTCAAACTGAGAGGAGACCTAGAGGGAGATGATGAATGGACCATACCCTGCTGGGTGAGATGGGGTTATACCCCGAGGCTGCAGAGGTAGGCATAGATAGAAATGGGAACTATCAGGCAGAGTTCTAGACATCAATGCTAAGGAGAAAGGGAGGGATTTGGGGAGGAGCAGGTTGAGAAAAGGAAAATAGCTGGGGAGAGCATCATAGGAAATGTTAATTAGAAAGGCTTTCCTGGAAGAGGGGGAAAGACATGACTTGATCAGAAAGGAGGGGGGAAAAGATGCATCTCTGGGGTGGGGAATAATCTGAGACAGTCTTAACAGTAGGTGAAGGAAAAGGATATATGTGGAGGGCTATGCTAGCTGGGAGATAGGAACAGGTGGCCCTTGCCTTCAGAGCAAATCTGAGAAATTCAGAGGGCTTATCTTGGAGTCAGGAAGACCTGAGTCAGAATCTTTACTACCCGTGAGACCCTGGGTAAATCTCTTAATCCCCTTTGCCTCAGTTTCCTCATCTGTAAAAAATTGGGATAGCAATAATAAATAATATTGTGATAATAGCAATAATAACCTTCCAGAGTTGTTGTGAGTATAAAATGAGATGATATTTATAAAGTGCTTGCCAACCTTTAAGTGTTATATAAATATTAGCTATCTCAAACCTGGGAAACTACAAAGAATGATTCTCATGTTCTAGCTATAACAAATGGGCTGCCAGCACTACTGCCCTGAGACCAGTGGGTGAGATGCTTAGACCAGCCAGGTTTCCCTGGCCCTTATGGGTCCTTTTGCTATATGAGGATGGATGGGCCTGGATTTCATGGGCCAATGAGCCATGGCTGGCTGGAGACAGCTGCTTAGACCATGAAATGTAGGGAAGTGGCCTCTGGGGGTCAGGAGAGATGGAGAGGGAGAGGACTGTGAGTGTATGAAGAAGTCTTCAACTTAAGCTTCAAGGTCTTACTAACCCTCCGCCATCCCAAAAGCCCAACCTCAGCCCCATCTCACAGAATCAACAATCTTAGAGCTGAAAGGACCTTCCAGAGATTCTTGAGCTCAGTCCCCTCTGCCTTCAGGCAGGTAAGGTTCTTTTATTTTGTCCATTTTGCAGATGAGGCAAGACTTAGAAAGGGGAGACCATTTGCCTGACAAGTAACAAGGATGTTGGCAGGAAATCAGAATCCAGGTCTCTTGTTTTGTAAGGAAGTACTCTTTCTACTATATGCTGTCTGGCTGTCCTCACTTCCTCATCTTCACCAACCCCACTGGCCTTCCTGCTCCTAGGAGCTGGGCATACGAGCCTTCCTGTCTCCCTCTTCACTCTCTCATTTCTTAGCCTGGACACCATGTACTTGCCCTTGCTGAGATGCTCCCCTTCCTTCCCCTGATCCACACATCCTGGCCCTGGTGGTTCAATTCATTTTATAGTCATTTGCACTCACTTCTCTGCCTCTAGGCATGTGCCTGGTTCTCTACACGCACCTCCATATTCCATCAGTGGAAGCATCCTGTCTTTTTGAATCCCTTGAGGAAACTAACATTCAGAGAAGTGAAATGACTTGACCTTGGTCACACAGCCAATTAGTAATAGCACCAGGGCTTAAACACAGGTCTTTCTGACTCTAAATTCAGTGCTCTCCCCAGTGTACCACACTGCCTTTGGGTTTATAATTTAGACACACTGTTTACCTTTTCACACACATTACCTTGTTGGATCTTAAACAACTGCAGATGATGAGATAGAACACTAGTCTAGGGGATAGGCATTGGTGGTTGACATCCATCTTGGATGTCAGATGCCAGGGTTCACTCTGTTCCTTCTATGTACTATGTAATATCCCTGCCTTCTAGTTTCCCCCTACTCAGAACTTGGGGAGGTAAAATCACCCATGACTTAGCACAATGCCTGGTATGTAGTAGGTACTTAATAAACGCTTATTGAATGAATGAATGAATTCAGGCGCTTTCTTCATATCATAAAAATGCAAGGCACTTTGGAGATCATATTATCCAACCCTTCAATTTTATAGGTGAGGAAACTGAGTTATACAATCTGGTGCTTATCTTCTCCCAAGAGGCAGCAACGTGGCTCGACAGATAGAGCACCTCACCAGGAAGGCTTGAGTTCAAATCTAGTCTCAGATCCTTAGTAGCTGTGTGAACTTAGAAAGTGAGAGAAAATTTGTGAAAAAGGACTTAGCAGTGTCTGGCAAATAGTAGGAGTTTAATACATGTTTGTTCCCTTCCCTTTCCTTCCACTTGTTCCCATCTCCTTTCTCCATCCCTCATCCATAGGAGGTAACATCCAACTAGCTGATGTCAATGGGAAAGAAGTCTTTCTAAATTTGGAGTCATAAGATCTAGGTTCAAATTCTGTATGATGTTTATTTTCTGTCTGATGATGGTCAAGTCATCTCATGTAATTAGCATTCATACAGTGCTTTAAGGTTAGCAAAGCACTAACATGTGTTGCTTTATTTGAGTCTTGCAATAACCCTATTATTACCCCCATTTTACAGATGAGAAAACTGAGCCTAAGAAAGGTAAAGTGACTGGTCCAGGGTCTTACAGCTAGGATGTGTCGGCTCAGGTCTTCCTGACTTCAAGTCCTTTCCTCTCTCTGCCACACCACTTGGCTGTCTCTCTGGGCCTCAAGTTTTCTCATCTCTAAAATAATGCTGTTATTTGCACTATCAACCTCACAGGGCTGCTGGAAGGAAGGAGATTTGTAAATTTAAATGCATTTTATAAACATGACTCACTATTCGTATTTTTCCCTGCTTGGTGTGTGAAAGAATGGGGAAAGGGTGGGGAAAAGGGTGAGTGGGGGATGGGGGGAAAGGATAATCCACCTCTTCTCTGTGTCAAAGGAAGAAGCCCACTTTTATGTTCAAAAGTCCTTTCTGAATGCTGACTTAAGTTTCTTTTGCTGCAAAGCAAGCTGTCCAAAGCTGTAGAGGTATGGGGCGGCTATGAGGTCTAACCCAGGGGCAATTACCACAGACTGAAAACTGTGATCTCCTTGTTAAAGGTTTTCTCCTGGGGGTCTGGGGCAGGGGAGCAGCCTAGGATCAGATGTGATGCTGGTTAAAAGAGATGAAAAGTGTTATGTGTGGTGGTACTGGTGGTGGGGAGAAGATCCAGCCACTGGCTCTAATTCCAGCAGTGATAAGATTATAAAACTAGTAGACATACTGAAAAGTCTAGTATCTACCTATGGGGGGGGGGATGGAGCAGGTACCCCACCCCTTTCCCCTATTCCCAGTAATTTGGCTGCCCATCTCTTTTTCTCTCTACAGATGGCGTTATAAAGCAGCTCTTAAAAGCATGAAAGCTTTGGGGATGCAAAATGCCATAGGCCCCCCCTGCTTCCCCTTTTCTGTCCTCCTTCAATTTCTCCAAGACCCCCTGGCTCTTTGACCCTTCCACCCCCCACCTCTTTCCCTTCTTGATTGGAGGGCAGACTTATTGGCTAGTTCCTGGGGGGGGTGTCTCCTCCTCCATCCCCTCCCTCCCAACCTGTCCGTTAATTATGAACAGAGGGAGCTTGGTGTGTGAGGTTGGTCTGTCCCCCTACTCTCCTTTCTGGCTGAGGGAGAGGAGGGAGCTGAGAGCCAGGGGATTTAAAATGTAATTTCCTGTACCATTTTCATTTCCTGCTGGAGGTTGGGGGAAAGCAGAGAACAAAGTGGGTGGCAAGTCATAGCATGACTAGGCAGGTGTCAGGGGTGGCTTCGAATCTTGGGGCTCCCCCCATTCTTCCTTCTCTGCCCTCTCTCTCTCTTGAGTTCCCTAAGGAAGGCAGATGTTATGGAATGCAGTTGTAGGACAGTGGAGGCATGGGGAGCCTAGAGGATCAGGACATGGAGCCTCCTCAACCCTCCATATTCCCGAGTATGGAAGGAATAATAGGATTCTTGGGCTGGAAGAGACTTTAAGGACTATCTGGTCCAACATTTATTTTACAGATGAGGAAACCGAGGCCCTGGCAGGAGAAATGTCTTACCCGAGGATATGTGATTGCCAGGAGCAGGACTAGTCAACTCCACTCTGAGTTCGGTGCCCACTCTATCATATGAGGCTGCTTCCTTAGAAAATTGTTGGTCCAGATGTGGGTGGGCTGTGGGCCAGCTCATAAATTTGTTCAGTGAAGGCCTTGAAGGGTGGGGCAAGGATCCAGCTTGAAGAGAGCTCAGATGTTAGTGGACTGTTAGGGTCCAGATGATGGAGGTTAAGGGGAGAGGGACAGGGAAGAATCCTGACCCTTTCGCAAACCCACTCACAAGGGTGGGTCTTGAAGCCGGATGTTTCAAAAGGGGGAGAGGGGAGGGAAAAGGAAGAATTCAAGTCCTGTATCTTAATACTGACCATCCAAAATTATTATGTGAGCAATTTTGGCAGACCGAAAAAAATTCCAATTCAGATGTAAGATATATAGTCATATTATTATTCCCAAAGAGTCTGAGGTGGCTGGAGGTATATGTGTGTGAGGGGGGAGGGGGTTGCAACAGAGAACAAAGGAGCCAATTACTGAGTGACTGGATTAATTGATTAATTGTCAAGAAGCTCCCTATACAATTGGAATTTTCTCTTAAAACGGAGACATCTCCTTCCCTGGTGCCCCCTCCCATCAAGCCAGCTATGTCCTCCATTGGCCTGGATTATTAATTAGAGTGAGGAGTCATTTAATGATGATTTCATTATTGATGTGGTCAGGCCTGTCTGTCTGTCTCGGGTGCTGCCCTGTTGCCAGGGCGACTCTGATCGATAGTCTTCTGTTCCATAAACCGACATATCTCCCATGCAGCTGTCAGACATCACTTCCTAGTGGCTTCTTCTGGTATTGCAGCGCTGCTTTGAGGTTGGCCCCTGGCCCTGGAAAAGGAAAGAGCTGTACTATGAGAGATGATTTCGGGTTGGGGGGCTTAGCTGAATCCAGAATGCCTGGAGATGGGGTTGTGTTGGGATACCAGGCAGTATTTTGGTTTTGTTTGTCTGACCTAGGTCTGTGGATGCTGAAATATTGGCCCTCATTTTAAAGGCGGCTTATTCCATATAGTTACTGCCAAATAGAATTGGATTTTTCCATTACTGCTATGAAACCTTCTACCATCTGCTGGGAGTTGAGAAGGGAAGGCGCGGAAGGTCTCAATCATTAAACAGCCCTTAGATTCAGCTTCTTCAGGGAAACTCAGCAGTGATGGGATTGATCTTCAACGTAGCCCTGAGGTCCAGCTGTGCCAGGACATTTTTGAGATCCAGGGCCAGGAGGTGCCTGTGTTAAATAATCATAAAAGATGGCATTATATACAAATATGATCTCATTTTTATTTTATTTACTTTATGTTATAAATATCATCTCATTTGATCCTCACAACAACCCTGGGAGGTAGGTGCTTTTATTAGCCCTGATTTACAGACAAGGAATCTGAGGCAGATGGAGGTTAAGTGACTTGTCCAGGGTCACACAGCTAGTAAGGTTCTGAGGCTGTATTTGAATTTAGGTCGTGCTGACTCTAGGTCTGGTGGTGACACCTAGCTGCCCAGAGTCTTTCACTAGAACGTAAAAAAGTAATTTTGTGGTCTCTGAGCTCAAAGGTAATCTCTTCCCAATACCCAAACCCACCCATAAAGAGAAAGGTGAAGTATGTGGACTAAAGGCAGGATAGCACTTGCTCTCACGGAGCCCAGGTACTTAGTTTTTCGTTGTGTGTGTGTGTGTGTGTGTGTGTGTGTGTGTGTGTGTGTGCGCTCGAGCATAGGGTCGTAAAATTTCGGTGTAGATTCCTCATTCTATAGCTGAGGAAGCTAAAGTCCAGAAAAGACACAAAGCTAGGGTGAGAGCTAGGCATCCTCTTAGTGAAAGTATCCAGGTGACTCAACAGTAGCCAATGTTCACTTTCATCTTCATTTGCATAACCTTGTGTGTCTCTCACTCAATACCCAAATGGAGAAAAAAAAAACCCTCCCAGCTTCTTACCCCATCCCTTACATCCACTCCCTTTTGCCAAGTGCCCTTTCCTCCATTCTTAAATCTTCCTCCCCTTCTCCTTCTTATCTCTCTCCCCTATGCCTTTCTAGACCTTGCCTTATCTTCTAGTGCCTCTATCTCTCCAAGGGCTTTCTGTGCTGGGCTCCATGAACCCAATCCAGATAAATTGGTGGTGGTGGTGGGAGTTATTTTAGGAGCTCCCAGCTTTAGTTTGGGGGATGCAAAGGATGGCAGTTTTGGGATCTCAGGGATGGGGCAGATGGTGGTCTTGGGGGTCCAAGAGGAAGAGTTGGGATATGTTTGCCCTGGGAGTATTGCCAGTACTTGGAAATTTCCTTAGGCTGTAAGGGTTGGGAGAGGCTGGTCTGATGCTGCTTTGCTACCGATCGGTTTTCTGGGCACATCCACCACGGAGCGGCACCTGAGAGGGGAGCCGGCTTAGCAGCCAGCCGAGTAAGATTGAAGAGGATCATAAAGAAAATATATATCCCCCTCCTTGGCCCCCTGCTCCCTCCTCCTGCTCAGTGCTTTCCTCCTTCTCCCTCTTCTCTTTGTCTCCCTCCCTCCCCCCTCTCCCCTGCATCCCTGTTTTTCTTTGTTCCTTCTCTGCCTTCTTCATCCCCATCTTTGTCTGTCAGTCTGGAGATCTGTCTGTCTCTCCCCCCCTCCCCTCCCTCTTGTGCCTCACCTTCAACCCCAGCTCCTACTGTATCTCTTGTCTCGATGTCTCTTAGAATGCCCTTGTCAGTGTCTCTGGGTTTCTCCCTTTCTCTCTCTCTCGCTCTTGGAGTGGGCTTGCTGTCTCTTACAGCATCAAATCTCTATGTCTGTCTGTGCATCTCCCTGATGGTATTTTTCGGTCGTCGTCAGTGGGCCCTGTTTCTGAGGCTCTCTGGCTCACACGTTTTCATCTCCATTTCTCTCCTCTCCATTCTCATCTCTTTCCATCTCCCCTTTACCCAGCCTCTCTCTCCCAATCTTTCCTCTTTCTCCCTATTTCCCTGCCCCCCTCCTTTTTTTCAGATTCTCTTTCTGCCTCTTCTCCCCCCCCGCCCGTGTCTGTTTTGGCTTTCCCTGTCTCTGCCTTACACATTTCTCTGCCTGCCTGCTCTTCTTCTTCCCCACCCTCTCCCCTGCCCCAGGTTCAGATATTTCATATGATTTCACCTGGATGGGCTCCAGCCATCAAGGCGCTGGATCCCCCCCCCCTTCTTCCCCTACCCCCCCAACCATTTGGAGATTTATGGCTCCAACTCCCTGTATCCCCTCTGTTCCCCTAAGCCCTGGGCCAGCTTTTTTCATTACCTGGTGATTATTTGGGGGCCTGGCATTTCCCCCAGCCCTCCCCGCCCCTCTACCCAGGAGGCAATGAGCTATATGGGGTGGGAGGATGGAAATTTGGGACCAGATGCAAGGACACGAGAATCCTCCCCCTGCAACCACCTCTCTTCTGTCTCTCTCCCTCCACCCCACCCCCCACCCTAAGCAGATGGGCATCTGGGAAAATCCCAGCTTGAGGCAGGGGGGAAGACAGTCCAGAACTGCTGGAATACCATAAATCAAAAAGGCGAGTTGCTCCTCCCCTCCCATTCTTGTCACTACATCTTCCTTCTAAAGCTCACCCTTGTCTTCTTTGACTCTCAGATTCTTGTCTGATGCATATCATCTCCTTACTTTCCCTGCCTAAAGGCAGGGCTGCTCCTAATCCAGACAGATTGGGGATGGTAAGAGGGGAAGGGGAAGAGATTCATGCTGATTTTAGGTGCCACCCCCTTACAGCCTCTACCTTCAGAGAAGTTCATACAAAGATCTCTCCTCCATTGTTATTTTTGTTCAGTCATGTCCAGCTCTTCATGACACCATTTGGGGTTTTCTTGGCAAAGATACTGGAGTGGTTTGCTGTTTCCTTCTCCAGATAATTTTACAGATTAGGAAACTGAGGCAAACAGAGTTAAGTGACTTGCCCAGGGTCACACAATTTAAGTGTCTAAGGCCAGATTTGAACTCAGGAAGATGAGTCTCCCTGATCCCAACCCAGTTCTCTATTCACTGCCCCACCTAGCTGTCCTCTTGTCTCCCTTCCTCCTGCTCTAATGTGAATATACTACCTTAGTGTACTTAGGTCCCTCCACACAGGGACCCTCTTTATACCCCTCTTCCCCCAACTGAACTTCCCTACTTGCCTTTTCTCCTGCTCCTAGGTAGGAGTTTAGTGCAGAGGGAGTCAGAGACAAGTGACAGTGATGCTTATTTCTCCTTAGGCTAGAAGATGGCAGTGGAAAGAAATTTGGATCTGGCATCAGAGGACTTGAACTGGAATCCCGCCTTTGCTACTCACATTCCACCTCTGGGACCGTAGGCCATCTCTGCAGGCAGGCAGAGGTTAGACTCAATCATACCCTAGCTTCCTTCCACTTGGAAGTCCGTGATGCTATGAAAGGAAAAAAAAGGGTGGGAATACGCATTTATGAAGTGATTAATATGCTAAGCACTTAAAAAAAAACAATTATCATATTATTTGATCTTCATAACAACCCTGGGAGGTAAGCACTCATGATTTCCATTTTACAGTTGAAAAAACAGAGGCAAACAGAGGTTAGACTTGCTCAGGATCATACAGCTAGAAGGTATTTGAGGTTGGTATTGAACTCAGGTCTTCCTGACTCTAGGCCCATTGCTGTATCTGCTACACCACCAGCTGTCTGCTATGAACCCCAAGATCCTACTTTCCCAAATGCCAGACAATGGAGGTTCTCTTCTGTGGGTAAAATATTAAGATCCTCAGGGAAGAAGATATGGTTGCCTATTCCAGCACCTAATAATCCTTTCTTTGGGGAAAACTTAATATAACTCATATTTATATAGCTCCTTAAGGTTCACAGTCAACAATAAAGTTTACCTAGCTCTCCAGGGTGGGTAGTACAAGGCATTGTTTTCATTACCTTCATTTTATAGATGCAGAAACTCCCTCACCCAGGGTCACACAGCTAGTAATTGTCAGACCAGGAGCATGAACCCAGGTTTCCAAGTCCATAGCCTTTCCCAATATATCACAATTAACAACTAGATTATAAATCCCTCGAAGCCAGAGACGGCATTTTAGCGGCTAGAGTCAGGGAACCCGGTGTGGCTCTGGGGCTGGGGCCTCCGGTTATGCATCCGTAAGATGAGCGAGTTGGACTGGACGACCTCTAAGGGCCCCTTACAGCCCTCAAGCCATGATCCTGTGATCTTGGTTTGCAAAGCACCTTGTGCAGCATACATACTGGGGTGTTCTCTGACATTGAAATCCTTCTCTTCCTTCCAGGCCCAGTTTTGATAGCCCCTGTTCTATAAAACCTTCTTGGATCCCTTCAACTGAAAGGGATCTTTCCTTCCTCAGACTTTTCTAGGCTACTTTTCTGTATTTCTCTACTACTCATGTCACATTCTACTTATGTGTGTCACCAATACACCGTAAGCTCTTTGAAGGCAAGGAACAATCCATTTTCCATTTTTTTTTTCCCTTCCCAGAGGCTTAGCCTGGCAGTGAATTGAAATGAATGTCTATCTCAGATCCTCAAGTTTAGATCCAACAGCTTAAGCCAGTTTCCTCCAGAGGGGGAGATAACATAGAGTACTGGACAGAGCATGGGACTCAGAGTCCTAAGAGTCCTGGCTTTGCTGCTTTGTTGTTATTGTTCAGTTGTTTGAGTCCTGTCCAACTTTGTGACCCCATCTGCGGTTTTCTTGACAGAGATATTGGAGTGGTTTGCCATTTCCTTCTCTAGCCCATTTTACAGATGAGGAAACTGAGGCAAACAGGTTAAGCAACTTGCCCAGGGTCACATAGCTAGTAAGTGTTGGAGGTCACATTTGAACTCAAGAAGATGAGTCCTCCTGATTCCAGGCCCTTACTCTATCCACTGCCCCTTGTTCCACCTCTCTGAGGCTCAGTTTCCTCATCTGAAAAATGAGAATAATTGTACTTACAAACCTTCCTCTCACAGTATTGTAGTGAGGAAAGTACTTTGTAAACTAATTAAACACCACATGACTATAAGTGAGTTGTTATTATCAAAAGACTTGAAGCATTTACTTAGTGCCCCCTGTATTCAAGGTTCTATGCTAGGCGCAGTAGTGGAGACAAAGGTTCAATTCAACGAACACTTTATTAAATACTTGCTTATGCTGAAGGCACAATCTTCCCCTCAAAGAGCTTACAATCTAGTAAGTGAAATGAGGTATACAATTAAACACAATACGAATTACAGTAAGATATTCAGGAACCAAGAGCTTTGGGAATGGAAAGGAAGGTGTCCTGGTTATGGTCTGGTCATGGTGGTTGGCTCTGTGGAGGAGGTAGCCTTGGAGCTAGAATTTAAAGAGTGCTGAGGAATTAAGTGGAGCAAGGATAAGCATTCCAGGAAGAAGGGACAACATGAGCAGATGTATGGAGATGAAAGTTCAGGGCAGGTTTGGGGTATAACAAGGAACCCAATTTGTCTGAACAGAGAAGAACAAACAAAGGGCAGTGGAGGGAAATAAGCTTGCAAGAATAGGTTGCTCTCGAGGGGGCAGCTAGGTGGCACAGTGGATAGAGCACCGGTCCTGAAGTCAGGAGGACCTGAGTTCAAATCTGGCCTCAGACCAAACACTTGACATACTTACTAGCTGTGTGACCCTGGGCAAGTCTCTTAACCCCAACTGCTTTAAAAAAACAAACAAAAAAAGAATAGGTTGATCTCAGATTACAGAGGGCTTTGAATGTTAGCCTATGAAATTTGGCTTTTTTTTTTTTTGAGGGTAATGAAGAGATGTGGAAAGTTTTGGATCAGAAGAGTGACCTGAGGGGCAGCTAGGTGGCGCATCGGCCCTGGAGTCAGGAGGACTTGAGTTCAAATTTGGCCTCAGACACATAACACTTACTAGCTGTGTGACCCTGGGCAAGTCATTTAACCCCATTGCCTAGCCAAAAAAAAAAAAGTAACTTGATCAGAGTTGTGCATTAGGAAGATTGCTTTGGCATCGGTTGTGTGTGGGTGGATTGGAGTGGGAGAGGTTAAAGGCAGGGAGACCAGTTAAGAGGTGATTGCAATAGTCCAAATGAGAGGTAATGAAGACTTGAATTGGGATCACGGTAGTGGAGATGAAAAGAAAGGTCATTAAAGAGTCATCTATGAGGGAAAGTAGACAAGATGTGGCTGTTGAGTAGATGACATACATGAGGTGGGAAGAAAGGAAGGGAAGAATCAGAGATGATCCAGATATTTTATATGTACTTGTGTGTGGACAGACTGTTTCCCTCTATAGAATGCAAATTCCTTAAAATCGAGGACTATTTTGTTTTTATCTTTGTATTCCCAGGCCTTACACATAGCCTGAAATTTAAAAATACTTGCCTGATTAGTGAATTGAATTGGACTGAAGGCTTTATGAATGGAGACAGTGTGCCATAGTAGAAAGAGGAATCAGATAAATGTACACATAATCATTTAAAGAGAAATTTGAGAGCACCTGTAACTATCTACATGATCTTGGGTAGTTACAACATCCTCTTCCCAGTGGTTGATGCAGGATGCTGGGCCTTGGAACCTTTCTGGCCTTCAGGGACAGTGGTGAGGTAGAGACTGGGTGAAAGTGAGTGACCTTCCTAGGGATTAGGACAGTGAAGAGAACCTAGGGGGAAGGGGTTGATGTAGACAAGTAAGTGTTCTTGGCAGACTGATGGCAGGGTGTTATGTTGGGTTGCACTGGGGAAAGGGAAGACTCCAAGCCCCAAAATCCATGTAGCAGAGTCAGGCTTGGGCAAGGTCATGAAGGAGGACAGGTTAATATAATGGGGATTGGGATGGGGACGATTGAGCAGTCCTTGAAGCCTGTGTAGGTTATGCGTATGTTCTGCTGGCTTCTTGTAGAACCACATGGGAACTTTGGGGTGATAATTCTGGCCATGAGTGACCTGAGAGAGAGGCTGCTCATGAAGGTATTTTCAGTCATTATTGATTTCCAATGTAATATTAATTTGCAATACAAAAAACTGATCAGAATTATTTCAGGGCATACTATTCTTATTTGCAATGACAAAAAGTCTTCTGATTGGTTGCAGGGCTGGAAGAGATATGTATGTTCAGGAATTGTCCAGTTGGAACTAAGTTTGCCCAAAAAAAGATGTGACCCACACATCTCTTAGTATCTTTCCATGGCTTTGAGATAGGAGGACTGCTTTGAATTGCTGGGAGGAGGAGGAGAGGCTGGCCACCTTCTCCCACACAGCTGCCAGGTGTCTGTGAAGATGTGGCATCTTTGTTTCTTTTGTGTTTACTCTCTCCTGATCTTAGGTGAAGGAGTATTCTGAGATGGGAGTTCCCAGGTATGCTAGTAAGTTATGGAGATCCAGAGGTCCCATCAGAGGTTCAATCAACAGCTGTAGTCTGTAACAGAGCCCAGCAGAGGTCGTGGCAGTAGCCACTGGGGTCAGAAGGTGCCCAAGCAGCAGCCTTGAGATGGATATGCCCAGGCAGCAACTTTGTGAGCCTTTTAGGGTCTGGGGAGATTGCAGGGTGGCAGCTGGTGTCTTCTCCTCCCTGATCCAGCAACATCTCAGCCAGATTGACTTATCTGGGAAAGATGCTGTGTCCTGTGAGGTGCTGGCCAGAGGGAGTAGTGGAGTGACATGTCCTTCATGAAGACTTCATGAAAGTCAGAGAAAAGGACTTCTAGGATGAGGAGTTGGGAATTGCCCTTTTCCCGTAAATATTCACTACAAACTATTGCTGCCTTACTATCATTATACTCCGCCCAGAGACCCTATATGTGTAAGGGTAGATTACACACTTAGTTGAGGAGTGATTTTGTGTACTAAACCTTCTTGCTGAACCTTGTCAGGGAATTCATTTTCTAAGAGCTAAGTGATGTAAAGTTGATCATGCACATTGGTTGGGGGCTCAGGAGTGCTAGAAACCCTCGCCCCTCGGATTTACCCTTAGAACGCTAGAGGGACAAGTAGCCAGTGATCTTATGGGAACCCGGATATTGAATTACGGTGGGAGTTTGGGAAGTGCCTCTATATTAGTTTTCTTTGTTCTTGCTATTTCCTAACTCTAGGACTTCTGATTGCCTCTAGTTCCTTCCCAAATCCAAGGTTCCCATCAACACCTCCTCACTCTCTTTTTGTTTCCTAGGCCTTGGCAATGCCGTCATTTCCTATAACAACTCAACTAATATGTATCTTAACTTGATTTGGCCTTTCAAAGGGTCATCTAACTAATCAAACACATCTGTACCATTGGAAAAGAGGAGGTTGGGGTGGGGGTGGGTAGGGGAGAAGTAAGCAGGGAGCACAATGGAAAAGCACACAATGGAAAAGAAGGGTGCCAGGTTTAGTGTCAAAGGACCTGGGTTTGAATCCTGTCTCTGCCATTTACCAGTTGTGTGATCTTGGGCAAATTACTTAACCTTTATTTCTTCATCTATAATCAAAGGGTGGTAGAGATAAACATTTATTAAGCACCTACTATGTGCCACACATTAACTGCTTTATAAATATCATTTCATTTGATCCTCACAACAACCCAGTGAGGTAGGGGCTATTATTGTGCTCATTTTACAGTTGAGGAAACTGAGGCAGAGGTTAAGTGACCTGCCTAGGGTCACATAGTAAGTATCTAAGGCCAGATTTGAATTTGGCTCTTCCTGACTCCACTGAGCCACCAGTTGTTTCAAGAGACTGGCCCATATGATCTACAAAGTCCGTTTCACCTCTAGACCTGTGATTCTATTGGTAATTTGCACAGTGGCCTTCTGGAGACCACTGTGAACCCTCAGTGTTGTTACCTAACCGAGGGGGGTAATTCCAGTGGGATTTCAGGCCAGTAAGTGGCAGGAGGATGGAGAGCCAGATTCACTTCTATTCTTCCTTCAGAACTATAGTGGCTTTTTAAAGCATATCGTGTGGAGATAGACTCCCACTTTGTCTGATCTCCAAAGTGTACTGTAGATGATGCCAGATGAGTGGTTCTGGTCTTCCTCTTGAAATTGTCAATAATAGGTACTCGATAAGTATTGGCTCAGGGTACAGAAGAAGGAAGTTCTTCAAGTTCCACCCCAAGCAAAAGAAAAAAGTCTGGGTCTTAATAATCCTCCTGTCCCCCTCCCCCAATATATGTGTGACATGTGTTATACAGAGCAGGGCCAGATTCTTTCCTGCTTGCCTCCAGTCAAATACGGGGAAGTCTGGGGGCTTTTCCTGAGGGGGTAAGTAAGCATCAACCTTGATGTGTCCAGAAATTTGAAAGGCCCAGAGGCCTGTGTGTCCGGCAGCAGCAGCATCCATAGAAAATGCCTGGCGGGGACAAGCGGGAAGGGCTGAGTGAAAAATTCAAGTTTGGAGTGGAGTGATATCGCTGAGCTGGAGCAGAATATGAAATAGTTAATTATTAGTCCTGCAAACTGCTCTATGTTCTGATGAAGCTTAAGTATCAGCTTCCCAGCAGATTGTAATAATAGCTATAAATGAAGTTACTGAATCCTGTTCTGTTAATATGGGCTCATGAATTTTTTTTTATGTTTATCCTTTCTTGTGTGTGCAGGAATAAATTATCTATCCCACATCCAATTCATATTGTACATTGAATACCTTTTTTACTTCTTTAAACTTGTAAGCTGCAATCTAATTTACTATAATTAAAATCATTCCTGGGATACTTAATGAGCCAATGAATGTAAGAATAGGAAACCTCTTCTCCCCAGAGGCTAGTCTCCCCAAGACTGAATCTAGTATATTTTTGTTGTTCAATTGTTTTAAGTTGTGTCTGACTCTTTGTGACCTCATTTGGGGTTTTCTTGGCAAAGATACTGGAGTGGTTTGCCATTTCCTTCTCCTAGCTATTTTACAGATGATGAAATGGAGGCAAACAGGGTTAAGTGACTTGCCCGGGGTCACAAAGCTAGTATGTCTCTGAGGCGACATTTGAACTCAGTCTTCTTGACTCCAGCACTGGCACTCTGTGCACTATGGCGCCACTTAGCTGCCCTTGAACTTAGCATCTACTGCTTAGTTGGGTACGAGACATGGAGAAGTGTGTGCCTTAGCCCCTTGGGCTCTACACACACACACACACACACACACACACACACACACACACACACACTTTGGGAAATGCAACCCAAAGCATGGGGACCAATTGATTTATCCATTTTGTCAATTAACTGTGGCAAATATTTAATGAAAACTAATTTTAGTATTAGTTTTAGCAAAGCACAAGTAGAAAGGTAAAACTCTTTGGGAAGGAAATAAAAATGTGCTCAAAATAAAAAAAAATTTGGATTATCAGTTTGAGGGCAAGGTGGCTGATCTGGAGGTAGAAGGAGATGCCTAGAGCAGAGGAGAACAAAGAGAAATAACGAGGATCACCTGAAACATCTAGTGGGTGCTGGCATTCCAGAGGAGTTCCTAACCTTTTTTTCGAATGAACATCCATTCTTATGTAAAACAAAATTCACAAATCACATTATTGATTGAGAAAATACCTAACAATAAAATGATAGCACTTAGTGAACATGTGGATTCACCCATTCCTTTGTAATAACTGAACCTATAGCGTGTGGGTTGGGAACCTTGAATAAGAGTTAAAAAAAACCAGTGAGTCTTGATGGGAGAAGTAATTTTCGCTAGTATTTATATATGAACTAATAGCTCTGCCTAAATAATAGTAATAGTAGTGACAGCTAGCATTAATATAGCTATTTAAGGTTTGCAAAGTGTTTTACATAGGGTACCATGTTTGATCCCCACAACAGCTTTGTGAGGTAGGTGCTATTATTATTTCCATTTTACAGATGAGGAAACTGAGGCTGAGAGAGGTTGAGTGACTTGGCCTGAGTCATTGAGATGCAAATTAACTGAGGCAGGATTTGAACTCCTGACTCTTAAGTCCAATGCTCCATCTCATTACCCCCAGAAGAGGGAACAAATTGTAGGGCTTGAAGACAGTAATCCATTTCCAGTGCTCTGTCCTACCTAGCCAGCCCCAAGTCAGGAAGGGCTAGAGACAGTCAGAATCAGGATTTACTCCATTGCAATCTCTTGGCTCAGATGGCTTGACCTTTTCTCTCTTTTTCTTGGAATTTCCCAAGTCTTAGGAAATGGTGGTGGCGGCAGAGAGGAGAAGTGATTTTCTGGTGCGGAGAGGAACCAGGCAGACTCTGAAGACAGCTAACCAGTTGTGATTGATTTGAATATTCTTTCATGTGTGGTCTTTTCCAGGGTACCAATGGGGTAAATGTGGAGAAAGATCTAGACAAAGAAAAGCCTTGACTACAAAAGACTACTAATCCAGTGATAAGACAGGATACATAGGTATATAGATATAGGTAAGCGTTAATGATAGAAGAAACGGAAGGAACCAGTTGCATAGAATGCTAGATCCTCTCTTCAATGTCTTGAGGAAGTGGTTTAAGTAGAGAAGGGCATTTTGAAGCCAAGGCAGTTATTCAAAGAAAGCTTCTGGGAGAAGGGGAATAGAGTCTAGACAAAGAAGAGGAGAAATCCCTCCCAGGTCTGGGAAATAGTCCATGTGATGGCTTTTAAGTATAAGGGGAAAAAAAGAAAGCTAGATAAATGAATTCTCTTCTGTTGCTCTCTTATTAGATGGCAAGAATTTTAAAAAGGGGTGAGGAGAAGAAAAAGGTACTAGTTAAAAAAAGACATTTAGTGGAAGGAAAGAAGAGATAGAGTTGAGAAGCTGGTTTAGGAAGCTCACGTCTCTTTCACAAGTTTTTACAAGCAGGTCTGGCATATTAAGAGCACGGTGTTGGTAAAGGGCCTTGTGAAATGCAAGATTAAATGAAGGAAAAAGGAAAAAGCCAACAGGGAAGGCAGGCAGGTAACAAGGATTTATAAGCGTTTACTATATGCTAGGCATTGTGCTAAGTGTTGGGGACTTAGGGAAAAAAACCGCCAAATACAGTATCTGCCCTCAAGGAGCTTACATTCTAATGGGATAAGATAATATATAAAAGGAGGGCTAAACAGGGAGAGGGAGGAATGAAGGTACCTCTGCTGGGAAATGGGGCAAAGTCCAGGAGAGTCAGAAGCATAACCAGAAATGAAGCACACCCAAAATGAGAGCCCCTAGAAGAAACTCACCAATGGGAGAGGGGAGCTGGCATGACAGAGGGTGAAAGGGCTGTTGATGATAAGGAGAGTTCCAGGGCAAGACGGCAGATGAGTCATGGTGACAAAGTCTGGGATAGAAAAGAAGGAAGAGAAGAAACTGATTTTGGCCTTCAAATTGCTTGAGTTATTCCTCTTTTTACCTCCTGAAGCCCTTCATTTTTGGTTGATTTGGTAGAATGTTGCTTCTCAAAGAGGAAAGCCAAGCCTAGTTTTGCTCCTGGAAGCCCATCCAATTTCTAGAGAGGCCTGGAGGCTGCTGGCCTGTTTTTTTGGTTCATGAGGTTCCTATCCATTTTGGATGTGTTAGGAATGACAAGAACATCCAGTGTTGGACCGAAACCAAATTTCCAAACATGTCAAGAAATGCCAGTCATGGGGAGTTGAATGAAAAATAGGAAACACGTACCCTCTACTCACAAGTAGGCCTCAAGCTAGCTGGGGGTACCCTATACAAACATTTGAAGAACCTTTATAGGGTAATATACAAACAATTTAAAGTGCATACAGCGTGAAGTTAGCCCACAAGTGATGAGAAGATGGAATAAAAGAATGGTCAGCTGGGCAAAATCAATTATGGAAGGCAGGGCTAGAAAAGGGGAAACGTCTGGCCATTTCTCTTCATTAATGTGAGATGAATTTGGCTGCATTGGATTCTTTTTTTTTTTTTTCAGCTTTCCAGAGAAGGTATTTGAGTTTTATGTCTTTCTCACCAAGAGAACTCTCTGGCTACTGTATGAATTGCTCCTCTCCTGAACTTTACTGTCTGCTCAGTTTATGATGAAAATCTGTGTTGTCTACCTAGCAAACATGGGATTAATCTGGTCTGTACAGACCAATGTAACTGGTTTGTCTGGGCTGTAGTGTGGGTTTTTGACTTGAGCCCAAGATGGTGTTTCTACAGGCAGCAGAAAGTGGGGGGCAGAATGCTAATGTAGGCCAATTCCTTCCTGCCTTTTCCATGCAGCCTTCCCAGACTGATCAGAAAAGAACTTAAGACTTCCCCTTCCCTGGGGCAGTCCAAGTGCGAAACTTTCCTAGCTGTTATGTCTCTTTGCTCTACTCTGGACTCATTTTATCCCCTGTCTATGAAATGTTCATGGTCACGACTTATCTATGAGTCAGACTTTATTGTCTGTTCATGCCTTGATTTACTACGTCTATTCTACTGCCTCTGTATGTGTTTTATTTATTTTTTCTTGGTTTGAGTCTATTGTATATCGCAAGCTCCGAGAGGGCAGAGTCTGTGTATATATAACATTCTATATAGCCTTATGTGCGATTAGGTACCTATGTGGTTGTGATAATGATATATGGGGGAAAATCAAAACAACATTTATTGCTTTTGCTTCAATTTAACCAACATTTATCAAGTGTGTACTAAGTTCTAGAGAATTGCCTCTAGTTTATTTTCATTTAGTTAATACTTGCCATAGGATGCCACATCTACCCCATGTAGTTTTTCTCCAAAGGGTAATGAAAGCCATCCTAGAGGCTTAATTGTTTCAGGAGACTAAAACTTAAATGGTTGACATGGCTACCTTGACATAAGTACAAAAGGTAGCATGTGAGAAGTTAGAGACCCTTTGGACTTGACTCTCTCTTCTGATGGGTGTACTCCCGTGGCATGAGTGGCAGGAAGGAAGCTGTGCACAGCTGAATCAATGCTGTATCCTTTCTGCATAGCCTTTCTATACTATTGTTATGTAAGCCTCCTTTTGTTAATCGCTGAGGGTCTGTGTCTCCTTTCATTTTGTTTCAGTCCTGAACTTGAGCCCCTTGAACCAACTTGAATAAGGGTCTACCAAGAGCATCTGGCATAGTTGACAGGTTTGGATTAGGAAGACCATGTGGCTGACCTTGTGCTTGAAGTCGGGGGGGGGGGAAGGCAATTCAGAGGATGTATATCTTTGGAGGCTTTGATCTGGTAGGTAGCCTTGCACCCTGTGGCTTCCATGTTTCTGGCCAAACGACCTTGAGTCCTGTCAATGAAGAAGGAATAAGCCACATTCTCCCAGTGTGATTAGGAAACAAACTCTTAGAGTGCTCAGCAACTAGGACGGATGTGAATGTGTTTTGGGTCTTAAAGAACTAATGCCCTGGAGATGATTAAAATAGTAAAATATATTTTTTTTCATCTTCATAATTTTGTATATGGGAGTGATTTTAATCTCTAGGCTTACCAGCTGTGCATTCCTAGATGCATACATCCATCGTCAGTCTCTCTCCTGAGCACCCGCCTGGCAGTTTCCTCATCTGTAAACTGAGTAATTAATAATACCTACCTTCCAAGGTTGTTGAGAGATAATATTTATAAAAATTTATGAAAACCTTAAAGTGCTATATAAATACTAGCTAGCTATCACTAACTGCCTTTTAGACATCTTGACCTGAATGTCCCACAGACATCTCAAACTTAGCATTCCAAAACAGAATTCATTATCTTTCCCCCAAACCCTTTTCCTTCTTCCCAACTTTCCTATTACACCGTTCTCCGGTTACTTAGGCTTACAACCTTGATGTCATCTTCAGCTTCTAAATGACAAACACCCTAAATATTTAATCAGTTGTCAAATTTTGCCATTTCTATCTTCCCAGCATCTCTCATATAATGTTTTCTTTTCTATACCCTTGCACAGTCCTGCTTCACCTTTCTCCCAGACTCTTGAAATATGGTCTTCCTGTTGATTTTCTGTTCTCAAGTTTCTCCCCACTCCAATCCCTTTTTTCTCTTTCTTTCTTTCTTTCTTTCTTTCTTTCTTTCTTTCTTTCTTTCTTTCTTTCTTTCTTTCTTTCTTTCTTTCTTTCTTTCTTTCTTTCTTTCTTTCTTTCTTTCTTTCTTTCTTTCTTTCTCCCCCCCCCCCTTTTTTTGCTTAGGCAATTGGGGTTAAGTGACTTGCCCAGGCTCACACAGCTAGTAAGTGTCAAGTGTCTGAGGCTAGATTTGAACTCAGGTCCTGCTGACTCCAGGGCCAGTGCTCTATCCATTGCACCACCTAGATGCCCCTCCAATCCCTTTTCTACTCAGCTGCTAAAGTGATTTTCCTAAATCGAAGGTCTGACCATGTCACCCCTTCCCACAATCCTATTACTCAATAAATCCCATGTCTCCCCATTATCCAGAGAATCAAAGAGAACATTCTTTGTGCCATTTAAATCCTTTCACAACTTGGCCCTTCCTACCTTTTCAGTTTTCTTATGTTTTATTCCCATTCTCACACCCTATGATCCAGATGCCTATTTGCTATTTTTCACACAACACTCCTTCTACCAACTCTGTGTCTTTTCACTGCCTTTTCCCATGTCTGGAAGGCTCTCCCTCTGCCTCTTAGCATCCTTGGCTTCCTTCAGGACCCAGCTCAAATCTCACCTTCCACTGGAAGTCTTTCTTGGTGCCCTCACTGACAGTGCCTTTCCTCTGGGACCACTCTATACAGCTACTCTCTATTTTTTTTTTAATATAGAGTAGACTTTTTTTTTTATAGAGAGTTGTACTTTTCAAATATACTCTTATCTTTTATATAGAGACCTACTTATATGGTGTTTCCCTTTTTGGAATGTAAGCTCCTTGAGGTCAGGATTTTTTTTTGTGTGGCCTTTCTTTGTGTTCCTTGTGCTTAATAAAATAAATAATAAACTCTTATTGAATTATTGTTGCCTTATTGACTGACTGGTGGGCCTGGCTCCTCCTTAAAGACTGTAATTTTGGAATAATAATAGCTAATAATAGCTAACATTTTTATAGCCCTTACTTGGTGCCAGGTACTGTGTTAAGCACTTTGTGATCATTATCTCATTTGATCCTCACAACAACACTGGGAGGTAGATGCTATTATTATCCCCCATCTAAAGATGAGGAAGCTGAGGCAAACAGAAGCGCAGGATCACATAGCTAGGAAGTGTCTGAGGCAGAAATTGAACTCAGGCCTTCCTGATTCCAGGCCCAGCGCTACTATTGCACTACCTAGAGCACATGTGGTGGCTTAGATGAGTCTCTGGCCATTTCTGCTTTGTGACTCTTTCCCTGGGTGTAGGTGATTGAATAGTGGTCCTGAGATAGATGTTCTTATCTTCGGTGGGAGCGCTTGGGCCCCAGCCTGGTTTGGAGGTGTGGAGTGAGGGAGTGGCAGCAGCTGACATAGTATTGGAGCTTTAGTAAATGGGGGTGGGCTGCAGGCCTTGGCACAGAGGGTCAGTGCTTAGGCCCAGCAACAGAAGGGCGATGCTTGGACTCCAGCACAGGCCTATAGTATAAGGTATCTCTATATTGTCGCTAGTTTGGTAACTGGTGGTTAAAGGTGGACTTCTGAGGAAGACTTGAAATCCCAAGGGATTGAATTGTTGGGAAGTATCTTGCTTTTTAATGACGGTGAAGTGAAACTATTTCCCCAGCCCCCAAGGAAGAAGGGAGCAGACCCCCATCAGAGGCCTCTAGAGGGGCAAAGATTTAGTATTCTCTGGTGGGGTTCCCAGAGAGGGGAAAGAAAGCCCAGGTTAGTGGACCAAGGAACACTGGGTACATGGTGGGAAAAACTCCATATCGACCCTGACACTAGGAAAGACTGTGTACAAGAAGGTAATGCCCTCTTAGCTACCTAACCACAGAGGACCCTGACCCATGAGGAACACCAGTTCATCATGTTAGAAGTTAGAATGTATCACTATCTATGCCATCTGGTCCTGATGCTATTCCTGCTCAGCATCACCACTTGACCTTGGCGATCCACTGTGGATGTCAAAGATCTGGCCTCATTTACCACATGAGCTAGATCCTTAAGATCTATGACGTGGTCCTTCCAGAGGGTGACATTACACTGCTTATTGTCTTGTTTACTACCTTTCTGTTTTTGTTTTACCTGTACTAAGCTCTTTCTCTGGTGCCACCCATGCCAGGTTTCTCAAATCCCCATGATCAGGATGGTCCAGTAAATGGCCCTAAAGCTGTTTAAATGGTGGAAGGCCCTTTAGCATAGTGGTATCAGACTCAAATATAAATGGACCTCAGCTCACTATATATTGATTTAGAAAACCACAAATTAACGTTACTTACATTGTATTGTATTTTTATTTATTTTGCTAAACATTTTAATTTGGCTTGGGCCTCCCTTCAGGAATTTTGCAAGCAGCAAGTTTGATACTTATTTTTCTCTCTCTTTTTTTTTTTTTGCAAGGCAATCTGGGTTAAGTAACTCGCCCAGGGTCACACAGTTAGTAAGCATCAAATGTCTGAGGCCAGACTTGAACCCGGGTCCTCCTGACTCCAGGGCCAGTGCTCTATTCACTGAACCACCTAGCTTCCTTGACACTTCTTTCCTAGGAGACCTTTAGAACTTTGCCACCAAGGATTGTGATGTCATAGGGGCGACATCTACCCCAAACAGACTGGGCTAGTTTTTTCCTTAAAAGGTAATGAAACCATCCTGGAGATTTTATTGGCCCTGGGGTCTAAGGCTTAAACTGTTGACATAGTTTCCTGGTCACATAAATACAAAAGCCAGTCCACGGTGAGTCCTGGGGGGCTCTTCAGGCTTAGCACATGCTTCTGCCCAGAGCATTACCATGGCAAATGTAGAGGCGGAAAGGTTGTGCCAAGCTGAATCAATGCTCTAGCCTTGTGCCACTGTTAAGGAAACCTTTTGTCAATTGCTAGGTGGTCTACAAGTGCCTTCATTTTGTTCCAGTCCTGAACCTGAACCACCAGATTGATCTGAGTCAGGACTGACCTATACAAATATTTGATTTTTGATTGCTTGAATTCCTTAGAAAACCATCCATCTGAGGAAGAGAATAAAACCACAGAATCATTCAGAGGTCATTTAATTGATCTTCTTGTGCCTCAGGCAGACAGTCTAGCAGGCTGTCTTTTCTGAAGTCTGGCCCTATACTAGCTACCTCAATTTCAGCATTGCAGTATGCTGTCTAATGCAAAGATATGGCTGCTGGAAAAATGTTGTGCATTTGGTATGGGTGATTTTCTAGACCAAATAAATCAGCGAAACTAATAAACTTGGTGTTGTCCACCTGTTCAGTGTTTAGAAGTCAAATAGGGATAAAAATGGGGAGAATAATAAATGTCAGAAACAATGTACTTTGCTTCCAGAACATTTTTTATTTACTTCCTTCATGCTTTTGCCTTGTTGAAATGAAACTGCTCTGGTCTGGGTACCTTCTAAACAAAAAGGTTAGGGTTTCTAATACAATGGTGGTAAAGGAAGATTTTTTTTCTTTCAAGTATAATTCTCACTTAAATGAAAAAAATACTTATATTTTCAATTGGGCTTAGACCTTTTTTTATGGCTTCATAACAATGCCTATCCATGCTAGCAATTGTTTTTTTTTTTGGTAAGCTCAAACACTAGACTTTTTTATTTTTTAATTTTTTTCTAAATAGTAGACATTTTAAGGAGGATGCTGTAAGGAGGATGCTCACAGGGGTAGCAGAAAACTAGCTTGGACAGTGAGGATGCTGGGTCCTCCTCTGCTGTGGTCTGCTAACCCCTTTGTTCTTCAGACTAATAAGAGTTACCATTTATTTGATACGTTCAGGTCTGTAAAATATTTTATATATGCTATCTTATTTAATCCTCAAAACAACTTTGTAAGGAAGGTTCCACCCCCATTTTGCTGATGAGAAAACTGATGGTGACTGAGAGATTAAGTGATTTAACCAATTGATAAGATTGTAAATGTCAGAGATAAGATTTGAACTCAGGTGTTCCTGGCTCCAAGTCAAACCCTCTAACCACTGGCTCTTAAGGGAGAGTCTGAAAACCTAGTGACCCAGGAACGTCTCTTTCTTCACTTCTCCCTTGCTCTTTGTGACTGCTGTAATTGGAATTACATCTCTGCTACTGTGAGGTTCTGGGATAGTGAGTTATCACACCATCCCTAGGGGTGTCCTCCCCCTAACTTTATGCAGAGCCCACCCTGTGTGGGATGGAGAGATGGGGAGATTTGGAGTAGAAAGGGGCTCTGAAGATCTTTGATGGGTAGCCGGGATAGAAGACCCGAGATATAGTGAGTCACAAGGAATGAATTAGGAGCATCTGGTCAGAGCCCAGACATCCTAACTGGGGGGAGATGGATGATTGGAATCCTAGGGTTGGGGGGCGGAGTATCCTTAGGGCAAGTTTCTTGAGGGAGGGGAGAATGAGGCAGTGTTTGGAAGGAGGGTGACTGAATGGCCTAAGTGAGGCTTGGAATTGGAAGGTGATTAGATATTCAGGTATCAGGAGAAAAGGAGAGTCAGGTACATGTGAGAGATGGAGGATATGAATGAACTTGCAGGGCTTCTTAGCCTGGGTCCATTAACTTGTTTTTAACAAATATTTTGATAACTATATTTCAATATAGTTTGCTTTGTAAACCTATGTTTTTCATTTTATACATTTAAAGGAATGACTGAGAAAAGGTCCATAGACTTCTCCAAACCACCAGAGGGTTCCATGCCTCATAAGAGGTTAAGAACCCTTGGAATAGAGGGAGCCTGAAGCCTAGACTGAGAAGTTTCGATTTGCTCTGCGATGCAGCTGCAGAGATTGGGGGGCTGTTTCTCAGTGAGGACTGAGGAGGGTGTCATTTTACAGAAGGAGGGTAGAGGGCACTCACACTTCAGTTATGTGTTTCATTGCCGCAGTCAGAGGGAGATGAGATTTAGAGATTTGGCCTTCTCTTTCCATAGGAAGCCCTGTCATCCTGGAGACTGGCAGAGAGTAGTTGAGCAGAGTTAGAGTTGATTCCTATTGTCCGGATATGTCACCAGCTAGGAATGATGAGCCAGGGAGCATGGCTGGCCCAGCTAGGAAGTTGGGCCCTAGACAGATCTGCCATCCACAGAAAGACTGGGAGGGAAAGATAATAGGGGACCAGAGTGAGAAATGTCAGGTAGGTAAAGAGTGGGGGGGCAGGAAGGGGGGAAAGAGGGGAGAAAGACAGAGAACTGAAGCTGCTTTTCTCAGGTGTTGGAATTTCCCCATGAAGATGTTCTGAGGCTGCCTGGAGCTCAATTCCTTCATCTTCCAGGCAGGTCCATTTTGCCCTTACTTTTGGCCTTTATTTTTGAAGTTCCCTTAGAGGGAAAGGAGAGCCTCTTTCCTCCTCTGGTGACATTCCTATGCTTGTGTCTCTTTAGAATTCTCTTTCTTATATCCAGTTTGAAATAGCTTCTGCTTAAATTTCAATCATTCATTAATTTCCAACTCTTCTTGACCCCGTGAACCATATCATGCTAATACTGTCCATTAATTGTTTTTATACTTGAGTGGTTTGCCATTTCCTTTTCCAGTGGATTAAGGCAAACAGATTAAGTGACTTGTCCAGGGTCATGCAAGTAGTAAGTGTCTAAGGCCAGATTTGAACTCAGGTCTTCTCGACTCCAAGCTTGACACTTTATCCACTGAGCTACCTAGCTGCGTCCATAGATAAATTTTAGGGAAATGTAAAATTAAAGCTTGAAGAAGGAGTCTCGCCGCTTGAGTTCCATTGGTTCCTGGGCTTATTTAGCAATGTGATTTCCATAGAAAGTCTGAGCTAGAGTGGTTGCAGTGAAGAGAAGGGGGGGGTATGAGAGATATTGTCACATTAGAAATGAGAAGATCTGGTAATTGATTGGATAGATGAAGTGAGCGTGAGTTGGGAGTGGGACGACACTGACATCGAAAGCTCGGTTAACTGGGAGGATTGTGGCACTCTCAACAGTAATGAAGAAAGTCCAGAAGAGGAGTGGGTTGGGTCTCAAAGGAAAGATACGAGTTTTATTTTGGACGTGTTGAGTGTGAGGTGCCTTTGAACATCCACTTCAAAATGTTCAAAAGTCATTTGGTGATGTGGGACTGGGGCTCAGGAGAAAGAAACTCTAGCTATAGTTCTAGGTATCATCTGCAGAGAGATTATTGAACCCCTGGCAGCTGATGAAATCACCAAGTGAGATAATATAATGAGAAAAGGGGAGATGGCCCAGGAGTATTCTTTCCAGTACTGATGACACTTTCACATCCCCTAACTCATTCACTGGTCATGGCGGGGAAATTGGAACATTCCTTGTTCTCTAATGCCATTTCCAGGCTCTTTATCTATCACCATCACATCATGGAGGACACCTGTAGTTCATGGAAAGGAGCCTTGAAGGATAATTATAAAATTGAGGGGAACCAAGAGAAACTGGGTCAAGAAAACCTGGAGAGAAGGGAGTATTTAGGAGAAGGTGATCAATGATGAGGATGAGGAACCTAAAGGTCATTAGGTTTGTCAGTCAAGAGTAACTTTGGAGAGAGGTCAGAAGCCAGATGGCAGAGGGTTTAGAAAAGAGTGAGGGGGAGAGGAAGTGGAAGCACTGAGTATAAACAGCTTTTTCAAGGTGTTAGTCGAGAAAGGGAGGAGAGAGATAGAATAAAAGCCAGTGGGAATGGAAAGATCAAATGAGGATCGCTTAAAGGTTGGGTGGCCAATTGGGGTATGTTTGCAGTCAGTAGGAAAGGAACCAAGAGGGAGAGATTAAAGATTAGAGACAGAGTCAGAATAGGGATTATAGTGGGGGCCAATCTGTTGAAGAATTTAGGAAAGGATGGGATCAATGTTGGTTGAATTAATGTGGCAATAGAGATTATATTATCTTACATCTTCAGAAGCAAGAGGGAATACAAGTTATACATTGTTGTCATTCCTCCTTGGTTCTCAAAGAGGACCATGACATCAGCAGGGTGATGTCTTGACTTGCAAGTGAATTGGATATAAGTGAGGCAGGGCTGTGCAAAATCATCAGCCCCACTTTCTCCTTCAGAGTCATTGGAGTCCAATGGCAAGACTGGTGATGGCCTCCCAAGTTATATTGCAGCCTGGAAGACAGCAGTTAGATATAAAGGACTGTCAGGGTGGGATGCATTAGAACAGTTGCCAAAAAGAGCAATGGAATCTTCTCTCTTGGAAATGTGGAAGAAGAGGCTGAAGACATAAGTTTGTTCAGGGCTGGGCTATGGTTGTCTTTACAAGGTTCATTATCAGCATGAAGGAGGTGATAGAGTGGAATAATGTCAAGAATGTGAAATGAGGAGAAGACGGAGCTTTTGGTGATTGGCCTTAATTCTCTTGGCGATGTATGAGGTGAGGTCCTCAGCTGAGAGGGTGGGAGAATTGGGGTGCTGTGGAAGGCTTGAGGAGAAAAGGATTGATTGAAACAGTTAGTGGGGTGTGTGTGCTAAAGAACCAATTAGTGAGGAGTAGTAGATTTGCTTTGCTGCAGTCAGGGCCTAGCTGAGATTGCCTGACTTAAATTTGTGGTGGTGGACCCAATCAGCATGGTTTCTAGTTCTGTTCAGCCTCAGACTGAACAGTTTAGGGGTTGTAAGACATAAGAAAAAGGGGATGGTAAGAGATCAAATAAAGGATTTTCGGCATTTATGAATATGAAAGTGGGACACTTATGGTGATGGCAAAATCAAAGGTATGGCCATCCCTGTGGCTGAAGTAGAGCAGAGGAAAAGGTCATGGGAACTGAATAGATTAAAGAAGTGAGAAATTAAGGTATTTGAGAGAACATCAATATATGTTGAAGTCCCCTAATATGAGACCCAGAGTTGGGGTAGAGAGGGAAGACTGTGAGCCAGAAACTAAACTCTTTGAGGAAGGAGGGAGAATGTCTTTGGTGTTGGTAGATAATTTCCCCCAGGATCTGGGTTGACTAATACATTTAGATAACATGGATTTCAAAGGAGGAGAAGTTGCTAAGTAATGGTGACAGAGAAAGAGCCTGGAAGTGGCATTGGGAAACAAGAAATATTCCATTTTCCCCACCGTGACCTGTGAATGAGTTAGGGGATGTGAAAGAAAGTGTGGTCAGTTCTGGAAAGAAAAATAATGTCATCTGGAAGGAGCCATAGCTCAGTGAATGCTACAAGACAGAAGCAGTGAGAGAAGAAGAGTTTAAGATGAGAGGAAGTTTGTTCCTTATGGAGCAGGCATTCCAGGGGGCATGGTGGAGATCTGGAATGGGATATTGTCAGATCAGGGTTCAGAATCACAAGGATGGTGAATGTAAAAGGAAATGGGAGTATGCTACTGTTGAAGAATGAGGTCAGGCAGACCAGTAATGGATGGGTAGAAATTGTTGAGGGAGGCAGGCGATTAGATGGTACAAGATCATCCGTCAAGACCCAACCTTGTGACAGGAGGTTGTTGTATCCTCTGAGGTCCCAGGAAGCCACAAGCAGGAGGAAGTTTGGTTCAGAGAAGTCTTAAGAGCCTGGTCAAAAAGCAGGAGGGTAGCAAAAAACAACTGGTACTGTTGTGGACTAAAGGGCAGGAAGCCCAGGGAGATAAACTGTTAACTAATCAAATTCTATCTATAACACAAACATCATCTTGATATCACTTATGTGACTTTGGGCAAGTCCCAGCTTCTCTTGACAGGGCTTTATCTGTAAGATAAAGAGGTTGAACTATGTAACATTGGAGGTTGTTTCTAGCCCTAAATCCTATGAGCTCATGAATAGGAAAGGGGCAAGTAGGGATTTTTAGCCCCTTTTAGGTGCCATGACTTGTGCCTGAATTGGGTTATTCTTTCAGATTACATGGAAACATGCTGCATCTTGATGTCTGAGTTGCTACCCATCAAAAATTTGTAGAGTGTTTTGGAGTGTTTCCTGAAGTTCATGCTCATGGCCATCCAACTGGTGTCAGAAGTAGATTGAACCCAAGATTCTTCCTGACTCTCGGTTTAGTATTCTATCACTATTCTATGCTGCCTTTGACATCAAAGAAATGAGTGACCAGAAAAGGTAGCAGATTAACCATATAATAACAGAGAAGAATAACCTGTGTACTGTACTGGTGCCAATGCAATGTCCAGACATTTAGAGGATGGCTCCCACTCATTAGGTGGACCCCCTTTGGGGGATGTATGGGAGGGCATGGAAAAACATCTCAGAGGATAAGAAGGGGTGCATAGGTTGTTACATGCACCACTGGAAGAAGTATCAACTTTGACGAGGTCAGTCAATAAGCATTTATCAATCACCTACTCTATGCCAGGCACTGTGCTAAGCACCAGGGATACACAAATGGCGAAAGGCATTTACCCTCAAGGAGCTCACAGTCTAATAGGGGTGTGATGGAGACAGCTTGAATCTACCAAGCAGATTGTTAAATTTTCAATGTGAGCATTTACATCTTGGAAATCAACAAGTGCTACAAAATCAGGGCTTGATTTATTGTTTTCTTGATTATCTAGACTTAAAGAAAGTGATGGAGTAAATGTTAATACAGGATATTAAGCTTAGAAGTGTGTCATCCATACCTTTTTTCCCCTTGGAGAATCAGTTGTTAAATACTTATCGGCACAATTGGCACAGATCCATACAGGTATTGAAGCAGATGTTGAGAACCTTGATACAGATACTAGTGTAGGCCTCAGACCAGTATCAAGTCTATCTATAAATGTCTTGTATGATGCTTTTCACTAAGCTTGCTTCCCAGTTTTGGAGGCATTATGGTCAACTGTGTCAAACTGAATTTTCTTCTGTAACAATGGCCTCAATTTTCTTTAAGATCTGGAACAGAGACATACTTTTTAGCACTGTAGTGGATGGATTCTTTTGAAAACGGGCTGTGGAGGAGAGCTGCGTACCCTTCAATGCTCTGTCTTATCTGGCCACTGACTCTAGGGAGCAAATGGTCTGGTGCATTAGGAAATTTGAGGGCTTTTCCTCACCTTTAACCGCCTTCACTAAACAGACATAATCTCCTGTCCTGGTCTTTCATCTCACTCCTGGGACTGCTCGTGGTGGCAGATGGTTCTGCTATGCTCCGGAAGCAGCCAGAGTCCTCTAGATAGCTACTGAGGTCTGGGAATGTCAAGTCTGGAGATTGTAGACTACAGGGGCCTCTTCTTCATTCCCTTCCCCTGTGGGGCACACATTTTTTAAAATGGTCTTCACCTCTCATCCCCTAGCAGCTCCTCCTCTGAATCTCCCTAGAACTTTGTACATTTTACTGATTTCTGTAGGGCAGCTAGGTGATGCAATGGTTAGTGTGCTGGGCCTGGAATCAGGAAGACTCATCTTCTTGAGTTCAAATCTGGCCTCAGACACTTCTTAGCTGTGTGACCCTGGGCAGTCACTTAGCCTTGTTTGCCTCAGTTTCCTCATCTGTAAAATGAGTTGGAGAAGGAAATGGCAAAGCATTTTAGTATCTTTTCCAAGAAAACCCCAAATGGGGTTATGAAGAGTTAGACACAACTGAAAAACAGTTGAACAGCAACTGTTTTCTGACATGCATTATACTTATTCATATGTATTATATTTGTGTTCACATTTATTATATGCTGATTTATAGTTTGTATATTTTTGATTCCCCTCTTCCACTAGATTATAAACACTTAGAGGGCAGGGACTGTTTTTGTATGCTCTGTGTGTTGTTTTGTATATATGGAATAGGCTTTTAATAAGTGTTTGTTGGATTAGAGAATGAGGGGGCAGCTAGATGGCATAGTGGATAGAACATTGGCCCTGAAGTCAGGAGGACCTGAGTTCAAATCTGGCCTCAGACCAAACACTTGACATTTACTAGCTGTGTGACCCTGGGCAAGTCACTTAACCCCAATTGCCTAAAAATAAAAATAAAAAATAAAACATGAATTAGAGAAAGAGGTTTCACTTCCCCCCCTAGATTTCTTGAATATATAAATATATTTATCTGTGGAAATGGAGTTTGTGTTATCTCCCATCTCTGGAAGGAAGAGGGAACAGGTTATAACTGTAGAACAAGGAATGTCAGCCGAGGAAGGCAGAAGGGCCCATCATGGTTGAGATGCATTGGGATAAGTGACAAGAAGAGGAATGGGATCTTCTTTCTTGGAAATATGGAAAGAGAGGATGAAGGCATGTTTGTTCAAAGCTGGGTTATGGTCATGGAGATAGGGGAATGAGTGAGATTGAAAACTCAGATCTGATTATTCCAAGATAATATAATCTGTTTAGGAGGAAACAAAGGTCCCGGCAAGATATGACCTGAAACCTAGGGATCAAGTGAATGGAGAATTGGTAACTTCTGACAGACCCTAGAACCACAGTGTCTTCCCCCTCTCCATCTAATACTGCCTCCCTTAATTCCTAGCAATTGCTGTCTTTCCCTCCCTTGTGACTTCAGCCCTTGTATATTCCTGCCCCCCCTTCCCCGCCCATGCCTCCCAAAGTCCCTGCCTTTCCTAGTTCAGGCCCCTGATTTGGCATTCTGTGTCAATCCTACAGGCATGACAGTTATAGTGTGCACAATTATTATAACCACACAAATAGGTGCCAAACCTGTGGTTTCTTTCCAGGTATTTGTACTTTACTGACATTTTGGCTGTTAATCGAAGACAAGGGAATTCCAGCTTCATCTCTAGCCCTAAAACTCCCACCCTGGACTGAATGATTCAAAGCATCAGCCACTGCCCATCAGGATGACCACTCTTACCATGATGACAATGTGTGTGTGTGTGTGTGTGTGTGTGTGTGTGTGTGTGTGTGTGTGTGTGTAACAGAGATGGTAAGAATCTTACTTGTGAAGCATTGAAGCTACCTTGTTAGTAGTGGGTTTTGTGCCACTGGAGGTGTTTAAGTAGAGGCCGAATGACTAGTTCAGGAGGATATTACTGAGAGGGTTCATGTTTTGGATGAGAATTGGACTGAATGACTTCTGAGACACCCTCTAATTCTAGCAACCTATGGTTACATTGCTGTTTGGGCCCTTTCCCTCTCCCACCCCTCTCCCAAGGAGATGGAGAACACCATCCTCGCTATTCCATACTTTTCCAGCAATGATGTAGAAGCATTAAGCCTCAACCTCCCCTAAGTCTAGGGGGAAAAGGAGAGTGAGACATAGACAATAAAGGGAGTCTGTGTGTGTAATCTTTGGATAGATAGTGATGCCAAGACCTAGAGGCATAGGGTTGACTATGTTTGTCCCAAATAGTAAATAAATGGGTCATGGAACCTAAGACTCTGATTGCTTGATTGATTCACCCCTGCCTAGATGCTGGGAGGACCCAGCAAACCAGGTCTCCAATCTTTGTTACCCTTTACCCAGCTTTCCCTCTGCTAATTCCCATCCCAAGAATGTCATGGTGAAAATTGATTTCTCCTCCTCCTTTCTTGGAGGGGACAACCCCATAATTCTCCACCTTGCCTGCCCCTTTCCCTGATGCGAGTGTGTATTTTCCAACATTTATAAACGGTGGTTAGGCTGCCGTTCTCTCCAGATTATTTATTGTTGAGGAAATCTATAACTCTTTGGACTTCTCGTTTTGATGTAGAAGCTTTCATCCCCATTGCCTGGGGGGAGAGAGTTTATAAGAGGTGCTCTTTGCCTCTCAGAAAAAGGTTTCCAGGGTTCCCTTTGGGGCCCTTTCTCTCCCTGGCCCTGATCATCTCTGATATCTCTGACAATGCTTCCTGAAGCATGTGGGGCTAGGGACTGAATTCATCAATCCAAGCTCTCAAGGAGTGTGGTTGTCTAATTTGCACTGCACTTGCTTTCTTTCCCAAGGTCTCATCTTTGCTATTCTCAATTTTTCCTCTTTTTTTTTTTCTGTCCCATGACATGGTGGCCCCACTCTCTCATAAGCGTGACATTCTCCCTCAACACATAGTCAGCTCTTGAGTATTCAATGGGGATGAACAGGGGCAAAGATAATTCAGAACAGAGAACATAAATGTTACTTTTGATTGCTTTTGTAATACATATTTTTTTTCACTACCTAGTTATATTTTTGTTAGGCTGATAGTAAACTTAATTTTTCTCTCCTACTTGTAATAGGGTATGTTCAAAAGTATGATTTGGGGTTTAGGGAAAAATCCTCCTGGGATTGGGAAAAAAGCCACTTTTAGATAAGAAGGAAAGATAAAAAACCTGTTTGTTCCTGGATTCTTAAAGAGAATTGTGCAGTTGAGGTCCTGGTCTTCTTGTGCCTACCTTTTATCTTTCCAAATATAATAATTAAAAATCATATCTTACCTAGTTTTCATTCAATTTCTGATGCTATCCTGTGTCTTCATTGTAGCAGAAGGGATGAGGATTAGACATGAAAAAGAAATATCTTATGGTATGGCCTTGGGATGTAAAAACAAGGGAGTTATTGCTGTCCTCATTTTAGAAAAACAAAAGGTTAGGAGGCAGATGCCTGTTTAGGGACTAGTCTATTCTACTGCACAGAGGTGGAGGAATGGACAGAGTGACCTTGTGAACTGTGGAGGGGCGTGGGTGGGATTGACTGGGAGAAGGAGACAGCCCTCAGTTGAGTGGGTGGACTGGATTTGACTTGGGTTCTTCTTGGCTGGTTGGAATGGAACTTATATTGTGGAGTTTGGAATGAGCTCAGAGACAGAGAGATGAGGGAAGGAGGGACCCGGGGGCATTGTGGAATCCATACAAGCCATCTTCATGTTTCCGGGCTCCCTCTGTCTTTCTTTAGCACCTCCCCAGAGCCAAGCACCTCCTCTGGGAGAAAATGTTTCTTAATTAAACTGAGATTCACAGACTAGGAACCTCATTAGGAAATGTCCTCAGGAGACGCTCCTGAAATGGATGATGTGCTCATTCTTGCCTTCCCGCCACTGGCTGCTTGGCTCTTTCCCACTCTCCTTCCAAAGAATTTCCTACTTCTAGGAAAACTGAGACCTATCAGTCTATCCAACAATCCATTCCCACTGTCCTGAGCAACCATGTAATACAGATAGGGACCTTTCCTGGGCACTGGGGTAGGTTTTCCAGGAAGACACACAGTCCTTGACCTCAGAGAGCTCCTACCCTGATAGGGCAGCTAGGTGGCACAGTGCATAGAGTGCTGTGTCTAGCGTCAAGAAGCCTCTGTCTTCCTGGGTTCAAATCTGGCCTCAGATGCTTACTAGCTGTATGACCCTAGACAAGTCACTTAACTGTTTTTGCCTCAGTTATCCCATCCATCAAATGATCAAGAGAAGGAAATGGCAAACTGCTCCAGTACCTCTGCCAAGAAAACCCTAAATGGGATCCCTAAGAGTCAGACACGAGGATGAACAAGGACTCTGAGAGGGCATCCTCTATATTCAGGGTTCTTAACCTGGGGACTTATTATTAACAAATATTTTGATAACTACATTTCAATATGATTGGTTTTCTTTATAATGCTGTGCATTTTATTTTTCTCATTCAAAGATATTATTTGGAAAAGAGGCCAGCAGGCCCCACCAGACTGCCCCGTTCTACATGAAAACTTCCCTTATCCCCACCAGCTGCCAGTGTCCATTCCCCCCAAAATGCCCTTTATCTTTTTTTCTCTGTATGAGAGACAGCATGGTGTAGTGGATAGAGTGTTAGTGCCAGGAAGACCTGAGTTCAAGTCCTTCCTCTGACATATTGGCTGCGTGACCCTGAGCAACTCACAGCCTCTCGGTGCTCTACGACTATAAAATTGCAGAGAAGATACCATTCTGGATTGAGAGAAGGCGTGGACTCATCTGAGAATGCCCTATATCAACAAAATAACACATCTAGTCTTTGTCCATATATATGTATAAACAAACACATGTATATATGCACATGTAATCTCCCTTGATGGAATCAATCGACAGGAATTTGTGAATTGTCATGCCAGGCACTGGGTGGGCTCAGTGCTGGGAATGTAAACTCCTTGAGGGCAGGGACGGTTTGATTTTTGTTTTTTGCACCCCTAACTTATTGGTGCTTATTAAGTGTTTAGCTGATTGATCATTGGAGAAGGGGACACAGCCAGTCTGTGAGCAGACATACTCTGAGAATATTAGGGCTGAAAGAAGGAAAAGTCAGGTGAGGCTTTCTCTGGACTGGGGGAAAGAAGGAGAGGAGGAACAGGGAGGAGTGAGCAGGACATAATCTATAAGGGCAATGATTTCTGCAAATGCTTAGGGGTAGAAGAAGCAAGGAATGACTGTAGTGAAAAACCAGACTGGAATTGACATAGGGGCTTTAATGGAGAGTCTGAGGAGTCTGGGTGTTTACCTTAAATACTATTGGAAACAAACCAAGTTAACAAGCATTTATTAAGTGCTTACTATGTGCCTGGCACTGTGCCACTCCACATAGCAATTTAAAGTTTGCAAAGCACTTTGCAATTATTATGTGCTAAGCCCTGTTTTTTTGTTTGTTTGTTTTTTGGCTAGGCAATAAGGTTAAGTGACTTGCCCAGGGTCACACAGCTAGTAAGTGTTATGTGTCTGAGGTTGGATTTGAACTCAGGTCCTCCTGAATCCAGGGCCGGGTATCCACTGTGCCACCTTGCTGCTCCCTAAGCTCTGTTTTTTGAGCAGTGAAAGGACCTGATAAAAATTGTATCTGAGGAGTATGGATTTACTTGCCGCCTTAGAATGGACTGGAGTTTGTTCACCCTCCCACCCCAGATTTCCCAATAGTCTGCATTGTATGCTTAGACTTTTCCTCCCTGTCTCTAACCTGATTTGCATCATAAAATAGGCCTCTCCTTCCTTCTCTACTATTTGGACTCTGTCACCAATGACCCTGACATCTTTAAGTCATCAAAGTAGGTTTGACTGTGTCAGAGGTGGGGTATGGAGGTTTTACCCCCTGTTTCAAAGTGGGGAGAAATGGAAGTCTCAAAATGTTGAGGAGTCTGCATAAGTATGACCCACCTGGTTGACTGCATCCCTCTTGTAGAAAAATAGGAAGTTGGCCCAGGTTCTCCATAAGGAGGGTTTCCTGGATAATCAATGAATATCACTACAGCACCCATTGTGCTTGGGATAATTTGAGCATTCACAAGGCAAATTAGATCTTCAGGCACAGTAGTGGTACAGACAAAAAAGAGAGGATTGGAAAGTCAGAAGACTTGTTTTTGAATCCCAGCTCTGTTACTTGCTATCTGACTTTGGACAATTTAACTTCTCTGGACCTCAGTTTACTCATCCAAGGAGAGGGTGGGGGAAATTAGATGACCTCTGAAATCCCTTTTGTTTCTCAATCTATTCTATGACACTTCAAAGACATCTCAAGTGTCTCAAAAGACACCCATTAGATTATGAGCCTCTTGAGGGCAGGACTGTCTTTTGCCTCTTTTTTTATATCCCCAGTGCTTAGTATAGTAGCTGGCACATAGTAGGACTCAACAAAGGTTTTTTTGGCTGACTCAAGTAAATGAGAAAAGGCAGTAGAAAATAGGTCAGGTGGGTGGTGGTGAAGGCTGAAGGAGTGTTTCTGGACTTGCTCCTTCCTGACCTTCTCTTTCTCTCTCTTACTGGCTGATAGTCACTGGTTGTATACTTCCTATCTTGCAAGAGATTGGGCCTCCAACATCAATCAGTTCATGAAAAAAGCATTTATTAAGTGCCTCCTGTATGCCAGCCATTGGGTATATAAAGTTGAAGATTAGGGTGGGTAGAGAACAGAAGCTGTGGAGGTTCTGAAGCTTCAGTGGTAGTGGGAAGGTACCCTGTCCCTGTCTACTGAGGGAGAAGAGTGTGTGTGGTCATCTAGGAGACGGTGCCATGAATTCCATATTTTGAATTCCTTTTTTCCCCCGGTTCTATCTAATGAAAACAGACCTACTCCTTTTGCCTTAGATGCTCAGGGGTTTTAGATTTGTTGTGCTTGTAGGTATTAATAATATTATTAATAATAATAACTAGCATTTACATAGCAATTTGAGGTTTGCAAAGTGCTTTACAATTGTTATTTCTATAATCCTACTATTAGGATTATGGAGAATGTGGTATAGTGGACACAGAGCCAGTCTTGGAACCAGGAAGACCTGGGTTCAAGTATTGTGCCTGTTATGTACTGACCAGGTGATTCAGCTAACCATTCAGTGCTCTGGGTGATTCTTTAAGAGTGTAGGGTGTAGAGGGGGTGCCAACCTGCATTGGTAGAGGGAGTTTCCTCATTCAGGGAGTTCTATACACCAACATAATCGCAGGTCCAGGCCCTATGCCTATAAGGGACTGTGCCTATTGCATATCTTCAGTAAGGCCCAGTTAAAAAGTAACAGGGAAAGACCTTAGCTTAAAAAGGCCAAGGTCCCTCACTGTAACTGGGGCCATCTCCAGTTGTCCTGATCTATACCTTGCCACTGGGCCCAGATGGCTCCGGAGGAGAGAGTGAGGCTGGTGACCTTGTATAGCCCTTCCTCACTTAAATCCGATTCATTTGTAAGTCATGGCATCATCTTCCTGATATCTTGGTCCTCTTGGAGAATGGAGGACAAATAAGAACAACAACAAAAAATGACAACTTGCAATATATGAGATGGGGGTTAGGCATTAGTAGGGACTTTCAGATTCAGGATTGAGACAGTAGAGAACATGTTATGAAGAAATGTTATGGAATCCTCTCTCTTGTAAAGACAAGTCCAATCACCCCGGTCACTTGGGGTGGTTAAAGGTTCGTAGCATGAAGCCCACATCTGTAGATAGATTTCTGTGAGGTGGTGAACTTGGGTGGGGAAAAATTACACCTTCATTTCAATATAGTTGTTTTCTTTTGCAATCCCATGTATTTTATGAATTTTTAAAATCTTACTGTGAGAAGGGGTCCATTGTAAAAAGTTAAAAAACCCTGCTCAAAAGTTTAAAGTTTAAGCCAGATGTTCTAAAATTGTGTGTGTGTGTGTCTGTGCACCCTTTCGCAGTCTAGGGAAGCTTATGGACTCCTAATAAGGTTGGGATTTTTCTTTTGTTTTTAAATAAAATTCATAATTGAAGGAAATGCCAAATATCAATTAGAAGTTAGTGAAAATAAAGATGTTTTTTTTCCTGAAATCTATCCATTGACCCCAGGTTAAGAACCCCTGGTTTAGAGACTCCTGGCCAGAGGCAGGAGGCTGGTCATGGTGATTATGAGGACGATTTGAGGATTTACTAAGCCAGGTATCAAGGTGGTTCAGTTTTCTACGGCCTGGAGGGGATTATAGTTCCAAGCCAGCCTAAAAAAATATAGTTGGTTACTGACTATCTATAGTATTTGGTTTATTTGTGGTAATTTTTTTTTTGGGGGTGAGGCAATTGAGGTTAAGTGACTTACCCAGAGTCACACAGCAGATACAGAAAGAAAAAGATATTGGGGGGGGGAAGGAATGGGAAATCCAAGCTTAGTGCAGCAAGAGAAATCTAAGTTAGATTTTAGGAAGAACTTCCTGACCAGTATGCTAGTTGGGTCCCTGAGAAATTGTGATATAGAGTAGACATTTCTCTGGTTATGATGGATCCCTAGAGGGTCTGCTGTGGAGGAAATGGCTAAAATTAACTAAGAGAATCTAAGGTGAGAGACTAGAGGAGACATCGAGAATTTGCTTTGGGGATGGAGTGAGGAAATAAGGAAAAGGAAAAGGCCTTTTAGTGAGGCAACTAGAATTTTTCTTATGATTGAAGATGATTAGAAGATAGATTCTCCCAGTGTCCCTACCAAAACTCTTCTTGCCCAAATTTCCCCTTCCCAACAGTGCAGCCAAAAGACCCTTTGGCCCCTCAATGGATAAATCCATTGATCCCCACAATGGATCACCAGATCTTTCCACTAACCCTAGAGATGGACTATTCTTTATGTATTATCTCTCTGAATTAGAATTTGAGCTCTTTGGTAACTGGGGCTGTCTCGCTTTTCTATTTGTCTTCCCCGTGTACTTAGTACAACTACAGTGCTTGACACAGAGAAAATAGGAATGGGGACTACATTTGTGATTTCATTGATATTCAGAGAACTCCCTTGATGAAGAAACTCACTTTACCAAAGCTGGATTTGAACTCAGGTCCTCCTGACTCTAGGGCTGGTGCTCTATCCACTGTGCCATCTAGCTGCCCCATTTGTGGCAACTTTTTTTTTTTGATGAGGCAGTCGGGGTTAAGTGACTTGCCCAGGGTCACACAACTAGTAAGTGTCATATGTCTGAGGCCAGATTTGAACTCAGGTCCTCCTGATTCCAAGGCCTTTGTGGTAACTTTTTATCCCTGTTGGTTTTCCCTTGTGTTTGCAGCTTACATCTGGACCATCTACTCTTGACTTTTTCATGGAGTTCAATATCATTGTGATATTTGTCTGAGTCAGAGATTTAGGAAGGTTCTTCTTACTGTTCAGTCATGTCAGACTCTTCGTGACCCTGTGGACCATACTGTCCATAGAATTTTTGGCAAAGATGCTGGAGTGGTTTGTCATTTACTTCTCCAGTGGATTAAGGCAGAGGTTAGATGACTTGCCAGGGTCACACAACTAGTAAGTATCTGAGGCTAGATTTGAACTCTGGTCTTCCTGATTCCAGACCCATCAATCTCTCCGATGAGCCATCTGGCTGCCTCTAAGGAAGACTGGTTTGCTAGAAAAGAATTGCATCCCAAAGTCATGTAGAAAGGAACATGTGTGTGTGTGTATGTGTATGTATATACACATATATAGTGTATGTGTATATATATGTGTGTGTATGTGTGTATATATATATGCATACATATATATGTGTGTGTATATATATATATATATGTATGTTCTTTCAGTGTTTTCTCATTTGGGCAATGAATTAAGAATTGGTGATGACAATGTGTGCTCCATGCTGAGGGTGAAGATTCGGACTCGACAAATGGCAAAGTATATAGTGGGGGGGGGGTTTGTTTGCTTTTTTTTTTTTTGAGGTAGGGAGTTGACTTGGTTACCATGGGGTCTTTTCTCTGACTGGCAATGAAGATGTCATGCCTTCAATCTTATCTTCCCATCTCCATTCCAGATCCTCTGCTAACATTTCCTGAAATTCTCCCACCACAAAGGTTGAGGCGGAGACAAAAGGTAAAGAGGTGTGGGATCAGTCCTGACGATGCGACTTGACTGTTCCACTCCCCCACTCCTCTCAAGAGCCCGTTTGAAGGATGGGAGTGAATCTAGGGGGAAAGAGAGCAACACGCTGGGCTTGTTTGTTAAGAAAATGAATCTGGCTCATCCAGACAATGGTTTGCGTGAGTTAAAAATAACTCCTTGTGAAAAATTAATAGGGAGTTATAAGTGAGTGTTTTAATACATGCTTGCAGAGCGGGACAGATTCTCCAGGCGGCTGGTGGCTGACATCACAGATGGCAGAGAGTGTTTATAGAACACTGTGGGCCAAACGGACTGGAGTAGGCTACAAATAGAAGCTTGTTCATCTCCCAAAGCCATGGGGAGACAGTAGAAGGGATCTCATTTGGGAAAAGGAGATTAAGTCCTTGCCTGGTGGCTCGCTCCCCCCTGCCCCATAATAAGTGTTCATTTGATGGACTGATTTCTATATCCCCCTAACTTTCCTGACTTTTTGATATATAATTATCTCCCCCCTGCCCCCCCAGTTGTTTGGTGTGGGGTTTGTTGAATGTCAGAATAGCCACAAGTCCCTGCTTTTTTCCTCCAGGAGATGTGTCTTTTTTCTTTCTCCAGTGATTTGGACAGTAGACTGTCTCTAATGCTCACGAAGTCTCTGCCGTTCTCCTGACCAGTGCCCCTTAGCTAAAGACCTTCTCTTCTCAGTGTCTACTCTGACGCCAATCCCTTCTTTCCCCAGTATCCACAGCTCCTGCTTCTATAGGCCCTCAGGCCTTACTTCAGCTGGGAAAGATGGTTGGGTCTCCCTTCTCCATCACCAAGAAACCCTTACTTGTGTGATAGAAGAGAAGAGGAGCCCATGGCATGGTGGCATGTGATTTCAGGTGTCTGCCTCTTGAGACTGAGATTTTTGGGACGGGACCCAGGTTGAGGGGTAGGAGGGGCACCAACATTTGTGTTTTAAACCCAAATGATTTTTAAAAAATGGTTCTGTAATTGCAACGAGGCCCTCTAGGCCGTGAATTAATGTGTCATAACTCACGCCCAAGCACTGCGCAAACACCCCGTGTGTGAATTATTGCACAATAAATTCATGCCCTGTTGTGTCTTACAGCTTAATTAGTACATGAAGCTACATGAGTTAGACGAACCCAAATGGGATTGTATCATGTGATGCGTAAAAAGGCAGGATGCCTAGAGGTATTCAGACCTTTTGTGGGGAGGGAGGACAGCGGGGAGGAGTTGGTTTTCCTATGACGTGGTCTGGCGTCAGTACCTGTGTTCCTTGGTCTCCGGCAGGTGACTTTATAAGCTTTGCTTGGCATGAGATTTCTGAGCTTGGTTTGACAGCTGACTTCTGATCTCAAAGCACTTTGTCCTTGGTTTGGTATTTTCTATACAGGCGTGTCTGTGTTCATGGACATTCAGGTCCCTCTTTGTCCTCTGTCTCTTGACCAGTCCGCTTGCCCTAAAAAGCTCTGGACTGGCTGGTGAGAGGCCTCGATTTTAGGTCCAGTTCTTTTGGGACCAACAAGTCTTTGAACCTTCTTGGAATTCTCTTACCTCATTTCTAAAATGTGGAATTAGACTAGGTTATTTCTTAGATCTTAGAAATTCTTAGATCTCTTAGAATTCTAAGATTCTAGGATTTCCTGTGATTCCTTCCCTCCTCCTCCTGAGTCAGACGTAGTGCCACTATGTGGATAAACTCATGCCCAGTTTATGCTTTGTCGTCTCCCATCTCCAAGCTTTTGATCATCTCCTAGCAGCAGATACCCTCTCCCTCCTCTCTGTCCAGACCTGTCCTACTCTCCCTTTCCAATTCTGTTTTCCATTTCCTTCTTCTAGGAAACCTTGCTTGGAGGACTCCAGCCAGGCCTACTTGACCAACGTCTTCCTTATCCCCTCAGCAGTGATCCTTAGAGTTCTTGACCAGCTGTTCCAAGCTTTGGAAAAGCTTTACAAATATGAGCTTATTCGATCCTCTTGACAATCCCACAAGGTAAGTGCTGAAGGAGATGCTATTATTACCTCTATTTTACAAATGAGGAAACTGAGGCAGATGGAGGTAATTGACTTGTCAAGGGTCACACAACTAATAAGCAGGAGCTTGTCTGATCCTTGTTTATATTTATGCCACATTATGCTTTATATTTATGTAGTGGTTGTCTTCCCCATTAGAATGCAAGGTCATCTTGAGCAAGGATTGTTCCATTCTTTGTATATAATTATTTGCATATTGTTTCCCCCCATTAGAATGTGATTTCCTTGAGGTCAGGGATTGTTTTTGCCTTTTTTCCCCCTTTTTTTGTATCCCCATACTTAGTAAAGTACCTGGTACACCCTAGGTGCTTAATAAATGCTTGTTAGCTGACTTGATCAACTGAAGATTATGAGCAGCAGAGGTACGGGTTCAAAATTACACTTTTAGGAAGCTGATAGGTGAGGGACAGGTAGATGAGAGATTGAGAATGCTACCATACAATTGTCCATATAGGAATTAATGGGGGTCTGGACTATGATGTATGGATACTGTAAGGGTTTGGGATTAGGAAGATTATGAGCAGCAGAGGTATGGGTTCAAAATTACACTTTTAGGAAGCTGATAGGTGAGGGACAGGTAGATGAGAGATTGAGAATGCTACTATACAATTGTCCATATAGGAATTAACGGGGGTCTGGACTATGATGTATGGATGCTGTAAGGGTTTGGGATTAGGAATATAGTGGGAATGGCTTGGTCTGGGAGAATTGGAGTACTGGGGGTGGGGGTGGGTGGATGGGAGGATTATAGTACTTGGCTCACCTTTGAACTTCCCACACCCATCACTATGCCAGGACACTGGCACCGTGCCTACTTTGGGAAAGGTGCCTACTGTGCCCACGCTGGAGCCTGTTTAGTCCCCAGGGACTCCCTGGGGCAGGTATAGCGCAGGTGAGGGCTTCTGACAAAGCTGCTCCCCTGCCTCCCCTTCCTCTCCCACATCATATGGATGGATTGACAGTAGGAAAGGTCATCCATTTCCCTCCCCCCTTGCCTCAAGGCAATACCACCTTTAACTAAAAGGATGACAACTGGATGATGCTAATTAAGGAAGCTGGAAAGGGGGAGAAATGAGGGAAGTGGGCAAAGGTTAGGGCATCTTTTTTATCATTTGTTAACTATAAACCCCCCAACATTTATTTAACCCATTAAAACAAAACACCACCTTATGGGTTCTCACCTGACAAGGTGCCTATGTTAAAATCATACAAGATTCCTTGAAAGGTGTAACAACAGAAATAACCTTGACTGATGACCCTTTGATTATGAATGTCAAGCAAGGAATAATACAAGGAGCTGTCAAAATAATCTTCCTAAAATATGATCTAACTGTGCCACTCTCCTGCTCAAGACTGGATGACTCCTTATTGTTCTAGGAGCAACCATAACCTCCGACATGTAAAGCCCTTCAAGTATAGCTACAGTCTACCTTCCCATTATGATTTCATATTATTCCCATTGATACCTTCTTTGGTCTAACCAAACAGGTCTGCTCGCTGATTCCTGAACTTCACCTCCCATCTCCGGCCTGTCTGCCTGTACACAGGCTGTCCCCCATTAGTGGAATGCACCCCCTTCCTTACCTCTTCTTGGAATCCTTGGCTTCCTTCATGGCTCAGCACAGGTGCTGGCTTCTCTGGATGGCCTGCCCGGATCCCCCCAGTTGTTTATGTTCTCCTCAATTATCTCCTACTTAGTTATCTGTTTACCTACAGCATCTCCCAGTAGAATGTAAATTCCTTGAGGGCAGGGACTGTTTATGCATCTTTGTTTTCACATTACTAATGTCTCTCACCAGTACCTTGCACTTGTAAGTGTTTAACTAATACTTGTTGAATTGAAGGATCTCCTTTTAATCCAAAGATTCCCTGACCCACTCTCTGAAGGAGACATTGATTATCCAGGTGGGCTGGGCCATTGAAAGATTTGTCAGAAGCTAATAAACAAGGTTGGGTAGGGCAGAAGGTTATATTTTGAGGCCTACACAGAGCTTTTGTATTATCTGTATTTGTTGTTGCTGTTATTGCGGAGTTGTTTCAGTTTTGTCCGACTCTTTGTGACCCAATTTGGGGTTGTCTTGGCAAAGACATTGGAGTGGTTTGCCGTTTTCTTCTCCAGCCCATTTTACAGATGAGGATAGGGTTAAATAACTTGCCCAGGGTCACATTAACTAGGAAGCATCTGAAGCTAGATTTGAATTTAGGAAGATGAGTCTTCCTTATTCCAAGCTCAGTGCTCTACCCATTTCACTACTTAGCTGCCCATTATCTGTATAGATTTCAGTTTTTAGGTTCCACTCTTTCATTGTCATGTTTAAAAAACATGTATATGTTTGGAGTCTCCTCTAACTCACATTCTCTTTTTAAAAAATAAAATTAATTAATTAATTTTTAACATTCATTAAAATTTTTTTTGAGTTCCAAATAGTCTCCCTCTCTCCCACCCCTCCCCTACTCATTGAGAAAGCAAGCAACACTATATCAATTATACATGTGAAGTCCTGAAAAATATATTTCCATATTAGCCATGTTGCAAAAAAAAAAAGCCTATAAAAAACAAGAAACATAAAGAAAGTAGAAAAAATGCTTCCATCTGCACTCAGAGTTCATCAGATCTCACTCTGGAGGTGGATAGCATTTTTCATCATGGGTCTGTTGGAATTATTGTATTGATCAGAGCAGCTAAGTCTTTCAGGGTTGATTGTTGTTATAATATTTCTATTGCTGTAGATCACACAATCTCAAAGGGCATGGTCTAAGCCATAGCTTTTTGTATCTATCCCTAGTGTCTAGCACTGTGCTGTACACATTCTAATAGCTAGCATTTATATGGCACTTTAATGTTTGCAAAACAGTTTACAAATTTTATCTCATTACAACCCTGGGAAGTGGGTGTGGGGGCCAGGGAATAAACATTTACAAAGCTCTTACTATGCACTAGGTATAGTGCTAAGACTTTTTTTTTTTTTGGTGAGCAATTGGGGTTAAGTGACTTGCCCAGGGTCACACAGCTAAGTGTCCGAGGTCGGATTTGAACTCAAGTCCTCCTAATTCTAGCACCGGTGCTCTGCACTGTGCCACCTACCTGCCCTTCAGACTTTCGCAAATATTGTCTCATGTGATGCTCATAACAACCCTGTAAGGTAGGTACTGAAGTAGGAATTAGGTGCTATCATTATTTCCATTTCACAGATGGGGAAATTGAGGCAGGTTGAGGTTAATTAACTTACCCAGGGTTATATGGCTATTAAGTAGATGAGACTGGATTTGAACTCAGGACTTCCTGACTTCAGGTCTAGTGTTCTTACCACTGTACCACCTAGCTGCAACAGATGTTTAATAAACATTATGATAATAATAGAATAGGTCTACAGAATAATCTAAAAAATATTTTTACTTTGTTTTGAGCATGTAAAGAATTACTTGAAGAGAGACACGCACACATTCATTCATTTACCTCCAATGTGCCTGACTCTACTATTGTTGGTTTGGGATTCTGCTAGGCCTCTGTAGGAGAAGCTGAGGATAATTCACAAGGTAACAGAGTTGATAGGTTGTATATATGTGTACTTGGAAGTGTGGACTACTCACCAGTGGATCTGAATGGAAATATGCAGTGGAGGGTGGGGGAGTAATGGTGGGGGAGTACATGTGATAGTCTGGGCTATATCCCAACTGCTCCAAACCAGAATGAGTTAAAACCTCTCCAGGGAATTGGCTCCCTGCCACCCCCAGCCGTGGCTGATGTGTTATTTCCCTGCCACCTCTCAGGGGAACCCCAATGAGTTTTCTTTCTGAGAAGTTTATGGCTGAGGAGCTGAGCTGCTCTGGGGCCCCTGTAAATCTGCTGTAATCAGGGAAGGTTTGCAAGGAAACAGAAATAGCATCTACAATGCACCCCTTAGTTCTCTGCCTTGTACTTTCAGTCAACCATCTTTCTACACCATCCTGGATTCCTGCCCCACCTGCCCCAATCAAAAGAGTCTGGAGTGGTTATGTTCCTCCTCCCTCTGTCTCCGGGTAGGATACTCCCCTACATCAGGAAGAGAAGAAAAATCAGATGATTCTAATGAAGAAATCTAGGACTGATGGGTAGGTGGTGAAAAGGGAGGGCACTCAACAAATGTCTCTCTTCCATAAGAGAGAATTTACACTGAAGGGACTGAAATTATTGGCAAATAGAAGAACTTTCTGATGGAGAAAACGGCCAAGGGCAATTTAATGTTCTAATCTTCTTCCCCTGGAACAGCTTTAAGATGAACTTGGTCTGGGATGTCCCTGAAGGCAGGGGGCTGGATAAAATGACCTTGCCATTATTGGGATGTTCAGGGATGAATTAAGAAGCAGGCTCAGCTTACAAACTCCCTTCCTCAATTTCCCATTGCCTGTAGTTGGGAGATTTTTTTTATGGGGGATTTTTATGACAAACTTTACTTTACATTTGACATTTAACAGCATCTCCCGTGCAGGGCAGGAGGAAATATAGATATTTATGGCACACGGTGGCAGGAGATTGAGGAAAACTGATTCTGGAGAGGGAAGGAGCTCCAGTGTCTACTCCCCTCTAAGCAAATTATCTGACTTAATTTGGATAGCTTGTGCATCTGTCTGGCTTTTCTGTGTAAGAAGACTTAAGGCAGTTGTTTGTTGGCAGGAGATGGAGGAAAACTGATTCTGGAGAGGGAAGGAGCTCCAGTGTCTGCTCTCCTCTAAGCAAATTATCTGAATTAATTTGGATAGCTTGTGCATCTGTCTGGCTTTTCCATACAAGAAGACTTTAAGGCAGTCGTTCATAGAGAACCTGCAACTCGGGGTGGTAATCAGAGACATATAGATTGAGAAGAAAGAGAGCAACCTGCCTGGTATCCACCCCCAATATCCCCTTAAATGAAGTCCAATGGAGAGGAGAAAGAGTGAATGTGGCCCAGAATGGGGAATCAGCACTCTTGGGTCCTGCCTTCCCTATTCAAAAGTTTTAGTTCTTCCTTCAACTCTTTTCTGAGGGACAGCTCAGTTATTTCCCTTTTTCTCCCATCAGATCTCTATCCCAGCTTTTCAAACCGTGGTCAGAAAGCTAAGAGATCCCTAAGCCAGGAAATCCTTTGTTCATGTTAATTCCTCTATTTGAAATTCCCCTTTCTCCAACATTTCTGTCTATTGTACAGAAATACTATACTTCTAGATACTCTGATTTATCATCTGGAGAGTATCATACCAGCAATAGATTATTGTAATGTACTTGCCCAAAAGACCCTACTCATAATGAATCAGGCAGCAAGCATTTATGAAGTTCTTACTATGTGCCTGGCATTGTGCTAAGCTTTGGGGATTTTAAGAAAGGCAAAAATGCTGTGCCTGCCATCTGGGAGGTGACAGTCTAATCGGGGAGACGTTGTGCTACCAGCCATGTACAAACAAGATATATCCAGTGTAAGTGGGAGGTAACTCCAGAGGGAAGGCACAGGAGGAAGTGCGGGGGTGGGAAAGGCGCCTTGCAGAAGGTGGGATTTAAATTAAGTCTCGAGGTTAGGAGGTAGGAAAGAGAAAGCAGAGCATTCTAGGTATGGGGGACAGCCAATGAAAAGGTACAGAGTCAGGAGATGGAATAATAGCAATAATAAAACCAGAATAGTAATAAATAATAAAAATCATAAGAATAATAATCAAATCATCATCTCCCTACAAAGGGGTATTTTGGTTTCCCCAAGTTTAACATCCCTCTATCTTTCCCCCTGCTTTGGGGGAAGAAGGCTGTCCCAGGATGGACCCTCCCTCCCTCCCCCAACTCCCTAGTTGGAGCCAGACAGCAAAACAGGTGGTGGGAACTTTGATGTCCGCTGGGACTTGGAGAAAGATCAAGGAGGAGGCTTCCTCAAAACTGCCACAGGGTATGAGAAGCTGGGGAAGAGAGAGAAAGAACTAATTACAGCGACAGAGCCGCTGGGCTTCTCTCCATACTTTTCTCTTGCCCCACCCCCACACCTAGACACTGGGTCTCAGGGGTCTTTGCCTGGACATTATTCTAGGCTTTTGGGATGGAAGAGAGTTATAATGCTATAAATGAATATAGCCATCCCTTAGCCATTCCTGCTGTCAGGGTTTCAGATAGTGAGAAATGGCATCCTGTGGTATTTCAACACTTAATACACGGTTGTTGCATGAGTGAATAGTCCCTGGGACCACCCAGAGAGGCACAATGGCTAACACCTGGTTAGCTCCTCTCTCCCACCTTTCACCACCAACACCAGCTTCTTCTTAATGGAAGGTCAAGAAAAGGGTGTAAAAAAGCCTTGAGACTGGTGCTTCTCAATTCACTTCCTCCCTTTCCTGCCATGTTTCCCACAGAGATGCCACTCTGTCTCAGCCCCCTTATTTCTAGACTAGTACTGATAATAGCATCTCCTGTCCCAAAGGCTGATTTTCCCTCGGTCATAGTATTGAGAGTCCTATCTGATTGTTGGAAAATCCTTTCTTAGATCTAATCCCAAATGATCTTGCTTCTTCCTCTGGTTCGAGTAGGGTGAGCTTCCTTGGTCTTGAGACTATGGCTTATAGGCTGGGGTAAGGGGAAGGAGGAGGGAGGTGCATATTGCTTCATTTTGCGGGGAGCAATGAATGCATGGGGGAGTATAGTTTCCGTTGCCAAATCCAAACAGAATGGAGATCTGCTTGAATTGCAGTTGAAAGCATGGATGGTCACTCTCGGGAAAGATTCCAGATGGTTGGGGGTGGAAAACCAAGGTGAGGAGTGAAAGTGGGGGTTATCATCTCCTAAGCTGGTTATATAGCTAGGTTTATAGATCTCCCTATGGTATACCTCCTGTGCATTAAAACAAAACAAAATGGAGGCTTTGAGAGATCATCTTGTCTAGCCCCATTGCCAATCAATCAGCCAATAAACATTTATTAAGTGCCTACTGTGTGCCAGGCACTGTGCTAAGTGCCAGGGATACAAAGAAAAGCAAAAGACAGTTCCTACTCGAATTCTAATGGTGAGACAACATGCAAACAACTATGTATAAACACAACATGAATGGGATAAATTGGAAATAATCAACAGAAGAAAAGGTACTAGAATTAAAGGAGAACAGGAAATGCTTCCTATAGAAGACAGAATTCTGGCTGGGACTTGAAGGGGAGTCCCCTTGACCTGAAGAAAGTATAGATGAGGAAGGAGAGCTTTCCAGACATGGGGGACAGCCTGTAAAATGCCTGGAGCCAAGAGATAGAGTATCTTGTTCAAGGCATCACAAGGAGGCCAGTGTCGCTGGATTGGGATTCTTAACCTGGGGTCCAGTGAACTTGTGACCTGGATTTTGTTATAATTGATTTCTTTTGTAATTCTGTGTATTTTATTTTCAGCATTTAAAATCATTGTTCTGAGAAGGGGTTCATAGGCTTCGGCAGACTATGAAAGGAGTCCAGGCACACAAAAAATGTTTAAAAGCCCCTGAAAAGTGGGATTTGGGAGATCATAATTCCTCTTTGGCTTAAATGTCTCTACAGAAAAGGATTCCTCAACCTCTACTGGTTATCCATTTTAGAGTCCACCAACAAAAGAGGTGGGAAATTCTTTCCCTTCTGATATGTCTAATTTTCTTACTTCATTGATAGTTTTTCAGTGTTGTGACTATAGGTCTTCGTCTCTGCTAGGGATAGAAACAATTTGGGGAAGAAGAGGAGGACGTAGGTAGAAACTTTTTAATGTAAGTTTCTACTAAGTTATAATGTTCATTTCTGCAGCTCTAGCCCCAATTCCGACATTTTACTTCTAAGGCTTACCTGGAAGTCCTACTTGGACTAGAGAAGTAAGGTTGGGGTGGAGGTTTTCCATTAAGGAAATATTTCCACCCAGTTGAAATGGGTGAGGCAGTGGAGTAGCTGAGATAATGCCTAAATGGCCTGGGATTATGGAAGAATGAAGGGAGGGAGGACTTTGTGGCTGAGGTGGGCTGGACACCAGTCTACTTCCAGCCCTTACCTGTAAGTGCTACTTGGAGTCTAACTCCCCAGTGATGAAAACATCTCTGGCTTTCTTCAAGGGCAGGATGAAGCATGCAATGTAGGGCAGGTTAAGACAGATACTGGCACCAGAGTAGACAGTAGAGTGTGTGTTTGGTGGGGGGTGGGGGGTAGGGGGAAGGCTTGCAGACTTTCCCCAAAGAGCTGAGTTCAAGAGGTGGTAGAGGTTGGGGAAAGCATGGATGTTAAAAGAAGAGAGGGAATCCAGCTACTTTCCCTGTAATGTAATCAAAGTTGTGGTCTCTAGTGTCAGCTTTTCTCTGGTTTCCCACTTCTGTTGCTTTTCTATGAAATGGAAAAATATTTATTAAATACTTCTAATATACTATGTGAGAGGTGGCATTGCATAATGCATACAGTAATGGCCTCATAATGAGAAAAACCTAAGTTCAAGTCCCATTTCTACCCACACTGTGTGACCCTGGGTAAGTCATTTAACCTCTTAGTGCTCTAAGCAACTCTCTAAGGGTATAGTATGAGTGGTAGAGGAGACAGGCTTTGGTAAAGTGAGTTTCTTCATCAAGGGAGTTCTCTGAATATCAATGAAATCACAAATGTAGTCCCCATTCCTATTTTCTCTGTGTCAAGCACTGTAGTTGTACTAAGTACACGGGGAAGACAAATAGAAAAGCGAGACAGCCCCAGTTGCCAAAGAGCTCAAATTCTAATTCAGAGAGATAATACATAAAGAATAGTCCATCTCTAGGGTTAGTGGAAAGATCTGGTGATCCATTGTGGGGATCAATGGATTTATCCATTGAGGGGCCAAGGGGTCTTTTGGCTGCACTGTTGGGAAGGGGAAATTTGGGCAAGAAGAGTTTTGGTAGGGACACTGGGAGAATCTATCTTCTAATCATCTTCAATCATAAGAAAAATTCTAGTTGCCTCACTAAAAGGCCTTTTCCTTTTCCTTATTTCCTCACTCCATCCCCAAAGCAAATTCTCGATGTCTCCTCTAGTCTCTCACCTTAGATTCTCTTAGTTAATTTTAGCCATTTCCTCCACAGCAGACCCTCTAGGGATCCATCATAACCAGAGAAATGTCTACTCTATATCACAATTTCTCAGGGACCCAACTAGCATACTGGTCAGGAAGTTCTTCCTAAAATCTAACTTAGATTTCTCTTGCTGCACTAAGCTTGGATTTCCCATTCCTTCCCCCCCCAATATCTTTTTTCTTCCTGTATCTGCTTTGCAGAATTGGAGAAAAAGGTGGACATTCTTCCATCCTTCCTCCAGGACCTTAAGACCTGCTGGGTCTCCCTTTTTGGACTCTCCTGATCTCAATCAGTCCTTTCTGTCTCCACAACTATTGCCTTGATGCCTTCCTGTTTCCCTCTTTCATCTTTACAATGGGTAGAGTGCTGGACCCCCTCCCTCCCCCACCCCAGTCAGGAAGACCTGAGTTCAAATCCGGCCTTAGGTATTTACTAGCTGTGTGACCCTGGGCAAGTCACTTTCATCTGCCTCCATTTTCTCATTTGCCAAATAAAGATCATAACAGAATCTACCTTACAGAGTTGTTGTGAGGATAAAATGAAATAATATTTGTAAAGTTCTTTGCAAAGCTCTATGTGCTATGAAAGTGTAAGCTGTTATTATTATACTTCCCAGGATTTTGATCCCTACCTTGAGGAAACTAAGAAGGCAAGATATGGGAGCATCAGGAAGGATGGAGGGTTTTGGCTCACATCAGGAGAAATCTAGGTCATACTTCAGCAATGCTTTCCTGAAAGATGCTGAAATGGGATGACCAAGGAGATTTCCTCAATGGGTCATCTTGAAGTGGGATAGAGCTTCCTCTTGTTTGAGTTTGGGAGTGGTTGTTTGGTCTTAAAACAGGAAAGATTAGCAAAAGGAATATGGTGAGAGCAAAAGACCTGGGTATTGGGAAATTCGGGATATTTTGGAATTGTTTTCCTTTCTTCTTTATCTCAGTCACTTATTTTGGTTATTACTGAAGTGAATTGGCAAGGTGATTGGACTAGGTTTGGGTTTCTGTGCTTGGATTCCAGTTCTGGCTAGCCTCATGGAGATGGGGGCTGGGATAGGGAATCTTCTCCCTGGCCCTCACTTCTTCCTAGACAGACATAGCCTTAACCTCCTAGCCCTATTCAGGTGAGACCCAGTGGTTACAAGCATGGGCTTTTCCAGGTTTGGGACAGTTTGAGAGTAGGTTAAAGGAAGGACCTCTTGATTTTCATGGTTGGGCTTATTGGAATTGGTGACTGAAGGCATAGGTTAAACATTTTCTTCTGTTAAAGGTAGGCCTAGGAATGGCTTAGAGCCAGGTGTGTACTGGTAAATGTTTAACAATAAGCTTTCCAGAAAAAAAAAAGTAGGCACATACTTTTAAGCTTAATTTGCATTATTAACATTTTCTTTATCACTTTCTCAGAGTCTAGAAATCAACAAAACAATAAATCAAGCCTTGATTAATAGTTTGATGATTTCTGAGGTATAAATGCTCTCATTGAAAATTTAACCATCAGCTTGGGGCCAATATGAGCTGGCTCCTGCTCGCATACCCCTGCTTAGAGTTACCATTGCCCAGAGCTAAGGAGTCAGGATCCAGCACAGAATCATTCTCACTCCAATATGTGTAGAATGTAGAAATGATGAGCTGTGATGGCTTCAGCAGGAGCTTCTGGTTGAATCTCAGCCTGTTTACTCTCTTTTCCACTCTTCAGCTTGCCACTAGCTACTTCTCTCTGTCTCACTGGGAGAATTAAAATTATAGCTAGAATTTATATAGCGTTTCTAATTTTATCCTCACAACAGCTCTAGGAGGTAGATGCTATTACTAGCCCCATTTTTTTTAAATAGTGGAGGAATCGGAGGCTAAGGAGGTTAAATGACTTGCTTAGGGTCACACAGTAAGTGATGCAGATTTGAACTCAGGTCTTTCTGACTCCAGGTCCAGTATGCTAAACACTGTGCCACCTGGATGTCATTTTAATTTAATGCAAATTTATTTTAATATTGTTGAACAGAATTAACAAGGCAAATTTGTTTCAAAATGTCTTAAAATCCACTCTTGGTTCACTGTAGTAATGGTGCAGTAGGATGGAGAATACAAAATTGTAGCTAGAATGCAAGGAGGGCTCCCATCACTTTGGGTGCCCTCCTTGTGATGTATTTGTAGAAGGACTTGGATGAGAGTGCCTCAGAATAGACAGGCATGGATGAGCTGAAGTCTGCACCCTGGAAGGAGTACCTACAATGTGCTTATCGATCTGTTGGGGGTACTAGAGATAGCAAAACCATAATTTCATAGGATCATAGGCTGGGACTTCAGAAGTGGCTTAGCCAGACTCTTCACTTTTACACATGAGGAGACTGAGGCCCAGAGAGATGGATGGTTTGCTCAAAGTCTCGTGGGTAAAACAAAGATTCAAACCTATGTACTCTAACTTCAAATCCAGCCTCTTTCCACTGCACAGAGACATTTCCCATTTGAGGATAGTTGGGGCTGGGGGTGGTGGTGGTATGTATGTGTGGTGAGGGGAGGCGTTTTGTTTTTTGTGTGCCCCAAATTCTGGGAATTCTAACATCACAGATTAAATACTAAAACTGTGTTGTGAATGTATGACTTCTCCAGAAGAACTGGGAAGCTGTTTATTTCCCTATTCTACCTCAGCCTCCATTTTCCCCTGCATCCCCTTATGCTTTAGGAATAGACAATACCTTTCAGACTAGGCAGAGATATCCTGCTTCTCTAAACCTGCTGTCTGTCTGGCTCAAACCGAAAAAGGCAGAGAGAAAGCCATGAAGATCTGGTCAGATCTTCTGACCCAAGCATGAAAGGTTTGTGGGCACTGAAATCACTGACCTTCCACCTGAGGAGCTGAGGAAAGAGGACTGCAGCTGGTGAAGGTGACAGCATCAAGGTGCTTTATAGACCTGAGAGGACTTATTGAGGGGAGGATGGGGAAGAAGGATAGGATAGAATGAAAAGGCAGCTAGGGATGCTCCTTGGCACCGGCTCCTTGGCAACGGTTACCTAGCAACCCCCCCCCCCACCTTCCTCCCCGGTCTCCTGCAAGGAGCTAGAGAGCTTGGAGTGAATGACAATTTGGAGAAACAGCCACAACCAGAAGATGTAAGAGGCTCTAAAGAAGATGGATAAGAAAATCGATGCATAATAAAAACCACAGGCAAAGCCACCTTGACTGAGGGCGGGTAGCTTTCTTCTCCCACCCCTTTCAGTCTCTCTGAACTGAAGAACTCCATCCCCAGCCTAGCATTTCTTCCTATTACCGTTTTACCCCTTGGAGATTCAGAGGGGCATTTGCTGGGATTTTAGGGGGAGAGGAGGAGGATGGGGAACTGGAGGATAAAGAAACAAGGGCAAAGCAATAGGGGTAAAAAAAGATGCTTGGGAGAAGAGATACATTTCAGCTGTACTGTGTATGAGGGAATGGGGTTAGACAGGAAGAAGAACTTAAGAACAATGGAGAATGGTAAGGTATTGGAACAGGTTTCACATCCTCTTCTCTGGGGGATTTTAAATAGAGGCAGTCTTTCTAAGATAATCGATTGAGATAAGGTATTGCTTGCAAGGAGGAGGGCTTATTGGATGAGTTTTTTTTAATTTAATTTTTAATTTATGGAATAAAACAAGCATTTCTATAACATAGTATAATAAAAAATTATTGTACATGAAACTGCAAATCTTACAACTTTCTATTCCTTTTAAATATATAATAAATTTATCATAAAAATTTCTTTTTTTCCCTCTTTTAAAAAATGATCTTTTGAGGTCCCCTTTATGACTTAGTGATTAGTACTCCCTTCTAACACCTTCTTATCCTGACAGTAAGAATGGTCTTGCTATTGGTTGTATTTGTGGCTGCTTTGATGATAAAACCTCAGCTTATAGGGCCTATCCCACAGGACAAGGTAATGGGAAATGATGAGATTCTCCAGAACTGATGTTTTATCTTCTAGCAGGAGGGATGGAGGTGACTGACCTACCCACACTAGTTCAGTTCAATCAGACAGGCAGATCTCTGCTTCTGGGGAGTCATGAGGCCAGGTTATAGTTCATAGGATACTAGACCCTGATTTGGCAGGGCCATCAGAAGCCATCTAGTCCAGGGGATAAGATGTCTGTGATGCAAACTCGGGGAAGCAATGTGCACCCTGTATCCTTACCCCCACTCCCTCCAGCCTAGCCAGGCTGGGTATGCCATAGACATTCTGGTGAAACCTGTGGACACCTTCTCAGAATGATATTTTCAAATCCAAAAAATAAAATACATAGATTACAAAGAAAGCAAATTATATTGAAATAAAATTAAAATTTTCTTTTTTAAAAAAACCCAACACCAAGTTTACAGACACTAGATTAAGAATCCTTGATCTATGAGGGGAGCTAAGTGGTGTAATGTGTAGAGCTCCAGCCTTGGAGTCAGAAGGACCTGAGTTCAAATCTGGCCTCAGACACTTTACATTTAACTAGCTGTGTGTGACCCTGGGCAAGTCACTTAACCCCACTGCCTCACCAAAAAGCAAAAAAACCCCCTTGATCTAGTTCAACTCCTTCATTTTGCAGATGAGATGACTGAGGCTCAAAGAAATGAAGTGACTTGCTCAGGGTCTCACAGGGAACAAATGTCAGAGGTGGAATTTGAACCCAAATCCTCCTACTTCAGTGTTGGATTGAAACATTATCAGTCATCTGTTTTCATCTATCTGTTCTTTTACTCATTTCTCCATGTTATTGTCTCTTAGATTGCAGTCTCTGTGCTCTCTTAAGCTGGGGTTCTTTCCCTTTTTTTGTGCCATGGACCCCTTTGGCAATCTGGTGAAATTCTCCGAATCATGTTTCTAAATGCATTGTTGCATAAATGTAAATAGGTTAAAATGCACAAGGTTACAAAGGAAACCAATTATATGGAAATGCCATTATCAAAATATTTAAAAATGAGTTCATGGGCCTCCTGCAGACCACCCTGGACTGGAGGAGAGGTGGTCGGTGGACCCCAGATTAAAACCCCCCTGCTCTACAGACTTGCAATTCACCTCATTTTCTGGGGATAATTAATAATTAGCAAAGCCTTAGTGATTCTGAGCTTGTCTGCCTATTGCTTCTTTTAATTAAATCTAAATTCTAGCTTCAAGGTCTTTGACCTATCGCTGCTATACCCTTTCCAATACTTTAATTTAATCACATGATTGTTTTCTTCCCAATACCTTACATTTTGCCTGTTTTCATCCCAGAGCATGAGAAGAAAGGAAGAGGAGAGAGCTTTCTGTCTAACAGGCAACAAAGAAGCAACTAGTATAAAGGGTGAGGGCATCCATGGGTCCGAGGCTGCTGCTGTACGATCAGGGATGATTTTTGGGAGAAAGAGAAGACTAGGGAAGGATGGGACAGGAAGGGGCTGGGTAGGGTTCCCCAGGCCGGGAAATAGCCTATGTGGAAGCTTGGAGGTGGGGGATGGTGAAGTCTGAGCGGGGGATCTGTTGATTTGTTTAACCTGAGACCTTGTGTTGGGGATTTACTACAGTATGAAGGTAGTTAGGTCTGGAAGGAAGGAGGGTTGGTAATGATATAAATAGCTTATATTTATATAATGCCTTACTGTGTGACAAGCACTTTATACGTAAATTATCTCATCCAATCCACTGTGTGAGGGAAGAATTCCTATTGTACAGATAAAGAAATGAAAGGCTTAGGGAGACTTTGCTTTCCCAAGGTCACATAATTAGTTAAAAAGACAAGGCCTTCACAAACCCATTGGAGAGAACTGGTGTGTGCCATTAGTACTGGAAATCCTGTGGTGAGGAGAGCTATTGAAACCCTGGTGTTTTGATTTTGCTTCTATTCTACCAGGGTCTCTGTGAGGAGAGAAACCTTAACCCATGCACTGAGCAATTTGGCTGTGATAGACAGTTGGGAGCTGCTGCCTCTTTCTAAGCAAGGAAAAGGTCAGGGTCGTTAGTGGTCCAGGAAGGTATTTAGTGTTGCTGTGGAGAGGATAATTGGGAGTGGGAGGCCTCGAGAAGACTGACACCATAGTCCTGATCCAGCCTATGGAGGGATTAGATTCGGAGCAAGGGCTGGTTGCTCAATGTCCTGGCTGGGCTGGAGGGGGAGGGGGTGAAGGTACAGGGAGCACATTGTTTCCCCAAGCTTGCATCACAGACCTCTTCTCCTGAACAAAACATTCTGTTTCCAACGCCAGCTGACTCATTCCTCCTATTCCCCCGCTTTTCCCCCTGCTAGAGTAGGTATCATGGCCCCTGAAGAGAGCTGGTGGGGATGGGAGCCAGGGCATGACAGGGGGCCAGGATACCCAGATTTTTCTCTTGTGTGCTTCTGTCTGGGCTTTTTTCTTCCGACTCCTACCCCATCAGTCTTAGGGAGGGGAAGCTGAAAAGTCATTTAGTCAGTCACCCTTATCTCTGGGCTGATGGCCCCTGTAGCTCAGTGGTCTCCAAAGTAGAGGGGTGTGTAAGATGATTAGCACGGTGGCAAGAAAAAATTGTGGTCCCTGGGGGCCTTCCTGCTTGTACAGGTAGTTTCCAGCATTAATTGGGTGGCTGCTGTGGCAGGGGGGTAGCTTCTAGTTTCTCTCTCTCTGTTTCTTTCTCTGTTTCTCCTTCCGTCTTCCTCAAAGGGCTGAAACAGATGCAGATTGGGCAAGGGGCACAGGGCAGCTGGGATTGCAGCAACCCAGCCAGCCCCAGCCCCAGTCCCAGCTGGGTACAGTGATGGCGGTGATCGTGACCAAGGGGAAAGTAGCCCAGCAGGGGCCTAGGAGGCTGCACATTGGACTTATCCCAGAGCTTCTTGGCCCAGCGAGCTGGTAGAAGGTAGTAATAAATCAGTCATTCATCTGGCGCTTAGTAATTTCCTCCTATGTGCCAGGCACTGGGGTTACAAAGACAAAAGCGAAGCAGGCCCTGACCTCAAGTAACTTATATTCTATTTGGGAAGGGAGCATGACTGGCAGAACCAGGAGAATGTTGTACGTAGTAACAGCCACGTTGTACGATGACTAATAGTGATAGACTTAACCCTTCTCAGCAATACAAGGATCTAAGACATCTCCAAAGGCCTCATGATAGAAAATGCTATCCACATCCAAAGAAAGAACTATGGAGTTTGAATGCAGTTTGAAGCATACTATTTGCTATTTTTTTTCTTTTGTTGTGTTTTGTTTCCTTTCTAGTGGATCTTCCTATTGGTTCTAATCCTTACTTACAACATCACTAATGTGAAAATATGTTTAATAGGAATGTATATGTATAGCATATATCAATCAGATTGTGTGCTGTTTTGGGGAGGGAGATGGAGAGGGAAGGGGAGAAAATTTAAAACTCAAAAGCTTATGGAAGTGATTGTTGATAAATCAAAATAAATTAATAAAAAAAGATAACACGTACACATATGTGGTAACCCAAAGTCTTACTGTAGTTTTAAGCTTAATAAATTCATTAAGGTTTAAAAAAGCTTGATGAAATTATAAGCTTAAACCTCACTAAGACTTCAGTACTCCCAGTACATGTATATAGAAAATAATTTTTCAGTGCCTTCTGGCACTGGCAGTTAGGGAGGTGAGGAAAGGCTTCCTGTAGAAGGCTACGCTCGAGTCTCTGAAGGAGGGGAAGAAGGAATCTATTTTAGGTATAGGGAACAGTCAGTGCAAAGGTCTGGAGATGGGATATGTGGAGAAGTGCCGAGAATGTCTTTTTGACTGGATTCTAGTGTGCATGAAGGGAAGTAATGTGTGTAATTAATCTGGAAAAGTAAATGACCAAAGGAGGGCAATGATGTAGAAACCTATGAAGAAGTGAACAATAAATGGAGAAATTATTTCAAAAGGAAGATTGTCTTTAATTGTTAATAATAATAGCTAACATTTATGGAGCGCTTCCTACATGCCATCATTTTACAATCATTAGCTCATTTCATCCTTCTAACAACCCTGAGAGGTATGTGGTATTATTATCCATTTACAGGTTTACAGATGAAGAAACTGAGGCAAACAGAGGTTAAGCGACAGCTAATATCTGAGGCTAGACTTGAACTCAAGTCTTTCAGATTACAAGTACAGCATGCTATCCACTGTGGCAGCTAGCTGCCCTATCTTTCAAGTCTCAGCTAAAATCCTGCCTTCTACAGGAAAGCTTTCCCAGCCTCTCTTAATTCTAATTCTCTTCCCAGGGCACCTAGATGGTGAAGTGGATAGAGCACTGGCCTAAAATAGGGTGGACCCGAGTTCAAATCTGGCCTCAGACATATATTAGCTGTGTGACCCTGGGCTAGTCACTTATCTCTGATTACCTCCAAAAAAATTTATTGTAAAAAAAAAGAATTCTAATGTCTTCCCTCTGTTGATTATCTGCAATTCACCCTTGTTTGTAGCTTATTTGTACATAGTTGTTTGCATGTTGTCTCCCTTTGTATTAGACTGAGGGCAGGCACTATCTTTTTCTTCTCTTTGTATCCCTAGCACTTAGCACAGTGCCTGGAACACAATAGGCACTTAATAAGTGCTTATAGACTGACAAATCAGCATGGTTATGACAGTAGGTCTACCTCTAGATTTTAGGCAACAGTTGACATAAGTTAGATTGGCTCATTCCAACTGGTCATTCTAAATACTTAATATTTTCTTCAACTGATTCTCCATATGGTGCCTAGAACTGAAAACAGTCTTCCAGATGGGGCCTCATCAAACAGGCTATATAGCGGGACCATCACCTTCCTAGTCCTGGATGCTCCATTTGTCTTAAGGCATTTCTGGCTGTCTTGTCATTGTTGTTCCATAGAGAATTTACCAAAACCCCCACATCATTTTTTTTTTGTGAGGCAATTGGGGGTTAAGTGACTTGCCTAGGGTCACACAGCTAGTATCATGTGTGTGAGACTGGATTTGAACTCAGGTCCTCCTGACTCCAGGGCCAGTGCTCTATCCACTGTGCCACCTAATTGCCCCCAACCTACACATCATCTTTCGATGAACTACCGTCTAACCACATCTCCTGCACCTTGTACTTAATATGTATTTTTTAAACTCAAGCATAAGACTTGATCCTTATCGCTACTGAATTTCATTTTATTGGATATGGACCAAATTCTAGTCTGTCAAAGTATTTGTCTGTCCTAACTGTCACCCACTGCATTAACTTATTCCCCCAAGCTTTGTGTCCTTGCCTATTCATTCAAGTCACAAGTGTTTTTTATTTTTTTGTTTGTTTGTTTTTGGCTAGGCGATGGGGTTAAGTGACTTGCCCAGGGTCACACAGCTAATAAGCATCAAGTGTTTGGTCTGAAACTGGATTTGAACTCAGGTCCTCCTGACTTCAGGGCCAGTGCTCTATCCACTGCGCCACCTAGCTGCCCCACCTAGTAAGCATCAACTGTCTAAGGCTGGATTTAAACTCAGGTCCTCCTGACTCTAAGGCTAGAGCTCTATCCACTGCACCACCTAACTGCCCCAACAATTTTTTTTTAAAAGCATACATTCCTGGGAGGCATTGCAATAGAGGACTCCTTCCTAATTATTACTGAACCATTAATGATTGTTCTCTGGATCTGTAGCCAATCAACCAGTTCCAAATTCACCTAACTGTGAGTTAGCTACTACTTCTCCATCTTTTACATAAGAATGCCCCAAAAGACTTTTGTTAAATACTTTGCTAAAATGTAGATAAACCACATGGTCTTCTCTCGATCTATGTTGTGGGCAAAGGAGATGAGGTGAGTGTGACATGCAGTCTGTGATGGAGCTGTTCTGTGGTTTGTGATCTCTCCTACATGGTCACACCTCTTTAATAAGAAGAGCTTTTAGAATTATTCCAGGAAAGACTTGTATGGTCTGATGCTGAGTGAAGTGAGCAGAACCAAGAGAACATTGTACATGTAACAGCCACGTTGTGCGATAACTAATGTTGAAAGACTTAACCCTTCTCAGCAATAGAAGGATCTAAGACATCTCCAAAGGCCTCATGATGGAAAATGCTATCCACATACGAAGAAAGAACTATGGAGTTTGAATGTAGATCAAAGCATACTATTTGCTATTTTTTTTCCTTCTGTTGTGTTTTGTTTCCTCTTTCTGATGGTTCTTCCTGTTGGTTCTAATTCTTACTTACAACATCATTAATGTGAAAATATGTTTAATAGGAATGTGTATATATTATATATATATATATATATACATACATATATATACATATATATATATTATATATATATACATACATATATATACATACATATATATATATATATACATATATATATATATATATATACATATATATATACATATATAGCCTATATCAGATTGCATGCCATCTTGGGGAGGGAGGTGGGGAGAAAGGGGAAGGAAAAATTTAAAACTCAAAAGCTTATGGAAGTGATTGTTGATAATTCAAAATAAATTAATTATTGATAATTTAAAAAATAATTATTCCAGGAGTCAAAGTAGTCATGCTGACAGGTCTGTAGGGTAGAGATCTCTCTCCTCTTTCACTCTCTTTTTTTCTTATATAATTAGAGCATTTGAGCCCCTCCCCCTCTAGTTCTGTGGCATCTTTGATGTTCAAAAGATCATTGACAAAGGCTCAGTGGTCACACCCACCAATTTTTTCAGTACTATAGAGTGCCATTTTGTTGGGCCTGACTTGGACTCTTCCAGGGCAGCTCAGAGTACATTCTTACTATCTTCTTACAGATATCAAATTTCAATTCCATATTAACCATTTTTGTTCTGTCCTTTCCATTCCAAAGATGATTCTCCTCATCGGAAAAATGCAGAAACAAAGGTGGGAAATGCTGCCTATTCCCAGTTCCCTATCACCATCATTCCTTCCACCTCATTCACTGTTCCTATCCCTTCTTGGAATCTTGTTTCCCAATATAGCTTAGAAATGAACAAACCGTATGGAAATATGTTTTACATGACTGCACATATATAACCTATGTCAAATTGCTTATTTTCTCATTGAATGGGGAGGGGTGGAAGAAAGGGGGGGAGAATTTGGAATTCAAAATAGAAAAAAATGAATGTTAAAAGTTGTTTTTACATGGAATTGAAAAAAATTAAATTTTTTAAAGTTAAAAAAGAAACTAATTTAAAAAAAGAAATTAAAAAAAAAGCCTGTTTTATGTCAACTATTCTTAACAGCTTCACTTTATTCTGAGGTGTAGTGTTCCTGATATTATTCTTATGGCCTTGTACTATGCTTTTATATTCAACCTCTTAGCTATCCTTTCTTCTGTTTTTGGCTATGCCTTTTAAAAAATCTGTTTGTCTGGGGCAGCTAGGTGGCCCAGTGGATAGAGTGCCAGCCCCTGGATTCAGGAGGACCTGAGTTCAAATGTGGCCTCAGACACATAACACTTACTAGCTGTGTGGCCCTGGGCCCCCATTGCCCAACCAAAAAAACAAAAACAAACAAAAAAAATCTGTTTCTCATTGAGTTCCCTATGCATTGCTTTAGACAACGCCCCTTTTCCTCATCAGAATTTTCTGTTTGTGGCTGTGGAATCTTTCCTACATTTTCTCAGAACTCTTTGGATCCCAAATCTGCTTTCTCCAAACCTGGAGTGCATGTTAGACTATGCCAGGATTTCCTCTGTTTCTCGATCATAAATTTTAAGATGGAGTAATCACTTTCTCCCCCAAGATTCCCATCATTTTATTAGATTTTTTTTTTTGCTTTTTTGGTGAGGCAATTGGGGTTAAGTGACTTGCCCAGGGTCACATAACTAGTAAGTGTCATGTGTCTGAAGCTGGACTGACTCCAAGGCCAGAGCTCTATCCACTGTGTCACCTAGCTGCTCCCCCCCTTTTTTTTATTATTAGATTTTTCTCAATTCATATCATTTTAGCTTCATCAATTGGTGCCATCTTGAACTCTTTGCTATAAGGATGTATTTCCTGTAAAGATATTACCAACTTGGAACCACAGCCCTTGGGAACAACTAAGGAAATTATTTTTAAAAAGGAAAAAGATAACTGTTTAACTAGGTGGATGTTGGAAATACCTTTCAAGTGCTTTTCCACTTCTGGGTCTAGGATAAAGTGTGGTATGATGGAAGGAGCACTGGCTTTTGGAGTTAGAGGCCCTGGGCTCAAATCCAACCACTTTACAACCTCGTTGTTGTTCAGCCATGCCTGATGCTTCGTGACCCCATTTGGGGTTTTCTTGGCAAAGATACTGGAGGGGTTTGCCATTTTCTTCTCCAGCTCATTTGACAGATGAGGAAACTGAGGCCACCAGGGTGAAGTGATGTGCCCAGGATTACACACCTCGTAAGTGTCACAGGCCAGATTTGAACTCAAGAAGATGAGTCTTCCTCACTCCAGGCCTGGTACTCTATGCACTATGGCACCACCTAGCTGCCCCAACTTACAAACCAGTTGATCTTAATCACTAACTTCTCAGGACCCAAGTCTCCTTGTCTATGAAACAAAAGGGTTGGACGAGATTATCTCTGAGATCCCTTCCAGTCCTTTGATGTATGGGAGGCTTCTTGGAAAGGACACAGAGGGAGAGTATGTCAACCTCAGGAACAGCAAGGCGGCTGATGCAAAAAAGGTTGCCAAGCACTGTCAATTTCACCTCTGCAAGCATCTCTCAAACACACCCCTTTGTCTCCTCTGACATTGCCACCACTTTGGTGCAAGCCCTCATCACCTCGTGTCTGGACTATTTCAAAAGCCTGTTGGTGGGTCTGCCTGCCTCAAGTCTTTCCCCACTCCAGTCCATTCTCTAGACCTTTCCAGTCCACCTTATTTGCCAATACATACCCTTCAGTCCAGTGCCACTGGCCTCCTGGCTGTTCCATGAACAAGACACTCTATGTCTTGGCTCTGGGTATTTTCTTTGGCTGGCCCCCATTGGTCTCCCTCCTCATCTCTACCTTCTGGGGCTTTAAGCCACTTAAAATGACACCTTCTACTGGAAGCCTTCCATAATTCCTCTTAATTATGTTATATAATAATAAATAAAATAAAATATAAAATAATAAAAATAAAATAAATTATAATGTATAATTATAATTTCTTCTCTCTCCTAATCATTATTATCTCATTTTATCCTCACAATAACTCTGGGAGATAGGTACCATTACTGTCCCAATTTTACAGTTGAGGAAACTGAGGCAAACAGGTTAAGTGACTTGTCCAGGGTCATACTGCTAATAAGTAAGCATTATCCTGAACATAGCTTGTTTGCTTGGTGGCTTCCTCATTAGATTGTGAGCTCCCTGAGGGCAGGGACATCTTTTGCCTCTTTTTGTATCCTTAGTACTTAGCACAGTGCCCAGCACATAGTAGGTGCTTAATAAATGTTTATTGAGCAACTGCCTTCAAATTGGCTCTGTTTTTGACTTTCTGTATTTTGCTACCATGTCTCAGTGGCCTTGTCACCTTGGAACATTCCCCTACTCCTCTGACCCCCTTCCCCCATGCAGGGAGTTCCTCTTGGAACCGCCATTTTGAGAAATGGCCCCAGGCCAGGCATCTTTGATTCCTGTCTCAGCTCTGTTTCTGTTTCTCTGGATTTCACCACCATTCTACCAAGCATATACTTTCTCCCTCCTCCCCTTGCCCCCTTTTCAGCTCCCTGTTAAGCTTTTTCTTCTGGGGGCGCAGCAAGATGGACAGAGTGCGAGGCCTGGAGTCAAGAAGGCCTGCGTTCAAACCCAGCCTCAGACACTTACTAGCTGCATGACCCTGGACCATTTAATTAACTTCTGTTTGCCTCAGTTTTCTCATGTATAAAATGGGGATAATAATGCCATCTAACTCTCAGTGTTGTTGTTAGGATCAAACAAGATAGTAGTTGTAAAGTGCTTAGCACAGTGCCTGGCAAATAGTTAAGTGTTATATACATGTTAGCTGCCCTTATTATTAATATTTCTTCATCCCTACTAGAATGTAAGCTCCTCGAGAGCAGGAACTTTCTTTTTTGTTTGTATTGTATCCATAGTACTTAGTACAATGGCTAACATACAGTAAGCGCTTAATAAATGCATGTGCAATGACTGACTAAAAAGCTTACAGTATATGACTTGATACGTGTACATACAGGGGAAAAGCTAAGAGCACAAGAGAAGAAATGAATGCCAAATGGGTAATACTACAATATATGTAATGGGAGTTCAGAAGAGGGAAAGATTATAGTGGGTTGGGGATGGTCCGGGGATGTTTTACAGAAATTAGGACTCAAGGTAGGCTTTGGATTTGGATAAACATTTCAGCTGAGGGGAAAGACATGTATTATTAACAATAATGATAATAGCTAAGGTTTATATAGCACCTACTATGTGCCAGGCACTATGATAGGCACTTTACAATTATTATCTCATTTGGCTCCTCACAAGAACACTGAGAGTTAGATGGTATTATTATTCTTATTTTACACATGAGGAAACTGAGGCAAACAGAAGTTAAGTGACTTGCCTAGGGTCACTGAGTATTAGTATAAAGGATTTATTGTATTGTAAGTTCCTTGAGAGAAATAACTATGTTTTATTAATCTTTGCTCATTACAATTCTTAGTGATTGATTGGTTGATTCATCTTTATTCATCACAAATCATCTGTGTCCCCCACAGTGGTTTGTACATAGTGGGCACTCAGTAAATGTGCAGATCATAAATATTGAGCTGGAAGAAGCCTCTAAGGTCCTCTGAGGTTCAATCGCCTCACTTTACAGATGAGGAAACTGAGGCAAATAGCGGTTAAGCGACTTACTCAGAATTGAGCATCTAATATTTGAGACTGGATTTGAACCCAGGTCTTCCTGACTTCACACACAGTACCCTTTCCACTCCTCCACTGCAGCCCTTGTGAATGACTTGGACTAGCTTGTCAAGTTAATAAAAGCAGTAGTGGCAGATGAAAGGGAGGGGGAAGAGAATAAGCATTTATATAGTACCTACTCTGTTCCAGGCACTGGGCTAAGTGCTTTTTACAAATGTCTCATTTGATACAATAACCCTGGGAGGTAGGTGCCATTATCACCCCCATTTTACAGAGGGGGAAACTGAAACAAAGGGCTGAGTGCCTTTGTCTAGGGTCATGCCGCTAGTAAGCATCAGACACAGAATTTGAACTCAGGTCTTCCTGACTCCAGGACAGATTGTGAGGGCTTTGGAATGCTAGTCTAAATAGTAGAAAGGTTTTTAAGAAGGAAAATGGTATAATGCAATTGATATTTGAGGGAGATTAATCTAGAACCAGTGTTTATGGTGGGTGGGTTGTAAGAGGGGAAGACCTGACTGTTGTGACTGTCTAGGTTTGGTGCGATAACATCCCAAACTAAGGTATTAACAGAGAGCGTGACACGTGTGAGAATGAAGCGAAAACTTTGCTGAAGAAGAATTGGCAGCATTTGAATAACTACAGGTGAGGATGAGTGGGAGAATGCTACTTCATATGTGTCTCCAATTTAGGTATCTAAACTCAAGACACACATTTGTCTATTTACTTTACTAATTTTTAAAAATAGAATTTGTATGGAGGCAGCGGAATCTTGAGGTTTCAAATGTGGGTGACTGGAAGAATTGCAGTAATGTTAATAGAAATAGATCAGGGTCAGAAGGGGCAGGTGATGAATTAAATGTTTTATATGTATTGGGTTTGACGAACTGAAGATGTCTAGCCAATCACTGGACATTCTGAACTACTTTTAGAGAGAGGTTAGGGCTGGAGGTAAGGATATGGGAGTCATCCATTTTTAACAGAAGTGTGAATTGGAGCTGTGGGGATTAGGTGAGGATGAGTATAAGGAGGAAAGAACAAAATGACTGACTAAACTTAGATCCAAAATGTGTTTTTCCCAAATTCAAATCTCTTTTACTCTCTTTTTCTATTTCCTTGCACTGCCCTTAGGATGTGAAGTTAAATCTGAAGTCTAAAGTACCTTTGCTCAGTCCCCTCACAGCCATTTTTTCTTCCTCTGCTAATATAGAATGTAGGGCTGAGTTTTCACAGAACTGTGTGGGCTTATCAAAGCTAAAAGAGACTGCAGTACATCATCTTAGTCAATCTGCTGCCTTCAGGAAGGTCCTCATCTGAAACCCATCTCAGCTAAATCAGAATTCCCTTTGAATGTAAAACACAATACCTTGTTGCTCTCAATTATTCATTTCATAACTAAACTGTTCCCTTTCCCTCCCCCCATCCCCTTTACAGACTGACCCACTATATAGAGTCTCCCTTGCAAATAATAAAGGGGAAGAAGGATTTGGTGGGGAGAGAGGTTAGAATTTGTAACATTATCTCCCTGTAGGGAGTAGTATGAGGGCAGAACATACGAATGATGGTACGCAATTCCATTTTGGATTCATCTTTAAAAGAGGAGAAAGCTGAGGCATGAAAATGGATTGGTTGGATGGACAGTAACCGACTTACTTCTGGATCCCATCTTCATCTGATTTTTGGACAACTCTCTCCATTTTTCATCCTTTTTTCTATACATCTCAAAGCACATAACTGCCCTTCATCCTTCTAGTACCCCTAAGTCACTTTCTGACTTCATTTTCTCAAACGTTGCAGTGTAGAATGTCATCCCTGGGCTGAGTATATGCTCCTTGGCTGTGTATATGTCTCTGGGTTGTATTTGTGTCCTTGGGCCGTGTATATGTCCCTGGGCTTTGTGCATATGTCCCTGGACTATGTCGCTGGGCTATGTATCTATGTCCCTGGACTGAGCATATGTCCCTGGACTTTGTGTATATGTGCCTGGGCTGTGTATCTATGTCCCTGGGCTTTGTGCATATGTCCCTGGGCTGTGTCTATGAGGAGTTGCCTAGGGGGAGTGAGAAATCCCACCTCGTGGTCCCCTGGTTTTGGGGTGGAGGGAGGGGCTGGCATGGAGGTGGTTCTAGATGATTCCATCTCTATTTGTCTTTTCTGAGGTTGTTTTTATAGCTAAAGAGACTAGAATAAAGAGCCCAGGCAGGAGAAACTGAAGAACAAATAGAGCTATAAAAGACCCTGATAAATTTCTTCTTGGCCCAGAATGGTCTTTGGTGCCTTTCTCAAAGATCTCAGAGTAATTTGGAAACACTAATTAAGTCTCACAGCCCCCTGTGGGGGCTAGAATGCTAGCAGGATTGGGGGAAGGAAGCATGGTGAGAAACTCCTCCCTTCTCCCTGTTTTCTCCTGGGACCCCAGTTCTTCAGCTCCCAGGCTATAGATTGGAAGTAGGGCTGCGAGCTTTACCCGGATGTCTCCCTTGTGCCTAATAGAGAGGGAAAAAGATGGGAGGGGAGTAGAATGATGGTTTAGAACGGGCCCCCTCCCACTCCAGGAAGGAGTGACACGGATAGAAAGAATGAGGAAGGCTATGTCAATGGGAGTTATTGAGAAAAGAAGGGCCCCGATGGCAATCAGGGTGCTAGACTGAGGAGCCATGAGGATAGGGAGGGTAAGGCGGCTCACCTGGAGGGGACGCAGAATGAAGATCCATACAAATGAAGGGCCAGAATGGAAATGAGGGGAACCCCATTAGGCACTGGGGGCCTTTAAGAGCAGGTCTAGATTGGGAAGCTATAAAAACGATCTGCATAGGGGGTATTGTTGGGATTGATAAAGCTCTGAAAATAGGAAGATTGGATCAGAGGAACTGAAAAGGATGGAATCTGCTTTGAATAGTGGAAGGTCTGAGGCTCTTGTGCTAAATCAATAAACAGGAGGACTTTTCCCCCTTTCGTATGAGGGCGCAATGGTTTGGAGTGTCACCCGAAGGGAATGCTCAAGGAGACAGAAAGCCTTCTCCCTAACCTTTTCCTTCCCCTTCTCTCTCCTCCTCATTCCTTCTTTCTCCCTTCTCTTCCTTCCCCATCCTCCTCCCCTTCTCCTTTCCCCTTTCCCTTTCCCCTCCTTTCCTCTCTCCCGTTTCTGTTCCCTCTTTCCTTTTACCTCTTCCTATCCTTTCCTTACTCCCCACTTTCCCTCTCCCTTTCCTTCTTCCCCTTTGTCCTCTTCCTTCTTTCTTCTTCCCCTTTCCTTCCTCCTCTCCCTTCCCTTCTCCCTCCCTCCTTCTCCCTCTCCCTATCCTTTCCTTCCTTTCTTCTCCCTTTCCTCCTTTTCTCTCTCCCCTTTCTTCTCCTCCTTCATTCTTCTTCCCCTTTCCCTCCCCCTTCCTTTCTCCCTTTTCTGTTCCCTCCTTCCTTTTACCTCTTCCTATCTTTTCCTTCCTTCCCCCTTTCCCTCTCCCTTTCCTCCTTCTCTTTTGTTTTCTTCCTTCCTTCTTCTCCTTTCCCTCCCCTTCCTTTCTCCCTCCTTTCTTCTACCTCTCCCTATCTTTTCCTTCCTTTCTTCTCCCTTTCTGTCTCCCTTTCCTCCTTTTCTCTTTTTTATACATTTTTTATTAATTTATTTTGATTTATCAACAATCACTTCCATATGCTTTTGAGTTTAAAACTTTCCTCCTTTTCTCTCTCCCCTTTCTTCTCCTCTTTCCTTCTTCTTCTCCTTTCCCTCCTCCCACTCTCTCTCCTGTTTCTCGTTACAAAGATTTTCATAAATTGGTCACAAGGAGAAATCCTGTGACATAAAAATGAGTTAAAAGGGAGTTGTTGCTTTTGGATGGGCATGTAGGGTACTGATTGGAGAGGGAGAGGGATTACTACCAGTCGTCATGGTGATGGCCAAAATCTGTATCTCTTAACTGCCAAGCCAGCTCAGTGGAGGCTGCAAGGCATCTTGAGGGAGAGACAGGAGGTGGCATGTAGCAGACAAGTCAAACCACCATCTTAACTACCACCTCCCCTTAAACCCAATGAAGATAGCTTAGAATCCTGAAGAAGGAACCCTGAGAAAACCAGAGCTCCAAGACCACCTGTCCTCTTTCTAGCCCTGCCCTTCAGCCATTGTTAAGGGGACAAAACATCATGATGGAGGGATACACCCCATCGTAAGGAATTCATAACTCATCACCACCACCACCACCACCAACTGCTGACCAACTGCCTGCAATGGGCAAGTAATCTCAAGATTCCTGGAAGTGGCAACATCCCCAGATTACTAATCCTTCTTCCAAGTCTAACCCTCAAACCCATCATCATCCCCAGAAGCAAGTCCTGTGGAAACGTGGCTAGTGGCTGCTTTTGTGCACAGCTGTAGCCAAAGCTACTGACCCAGAAAAGAAAGTTCTTGCCCCCAAAATCTTTGGCACTATCATGTGGTTCAACACCAGAAGCTGGTATGATAATATCAGTGGAAATTATATTAAGGATGACCCTTTAGCACTAGCTTTTCCTCTGCACCTTGTTTGTCCTCCATTCTCAATGAGGACCATTACATTGAGAAGGTGATATCATGACTTGTAAGTGAATTGTATTGAGGCAGGTCTGTGCAAAGCCGCTAGCCTCACTGTCTTCTCCAGAGCCACCTGGTTCTAGTGGCAAGATACAGATCAGGACCACTGGAGATGGCCCCGGATGCATTGGGAAACCTTGGCCTTTTTAAACTAAGGTCTTTCACAGTTTGTCTGAGGCCCATTCAATGATTAAGGGTAGGTAAGAAATAAGGCCAAAAAATGGCCTCTTTTATTTAGTACAAAAAAAAAATCAGTCTGGGAGGGGAAGACCCTTAATGTTTTTTGGCTAAAACAGAAAAAATTGCTATTTACACTCACTCTGAGCCATCAGAACCCAAACAATGACCAAATGAGCTTGGGTTGGGACCTATTGTTGGCCAATCAATGAGAGCCAGAGTGATTTGGGTTTAAAGCATGTTTCATGAAAAAGAAATCTAGCCCATAAACCCCAAGATATCTTGTTAGATTTCAGCGATCAAAATTTATTTGTTTGTGTAGAGCACCTGCAGGTAAGGGCATTATTCCATATGTGGACAGAGGGAAAGAAGGAAGGAAGGAGGAAAGAAAGGAAGGAGGGAAGGAAGGAGCTGCGTTGCTCAACTAGAACTGGCCAGTTGAGTTCTCAGTGGGTCCTTTCTATCTGACTTGAGGCTGAAATTACACACACACAGACACACACACATACACATAAGACACATATGTGTGTATATATATATGTATGTGTGTGTGTATATCTATATGTATATATATATATACATATATGTATATGTATGGCAGCTAGGTGGCACGGTGGATGGAGCACTGGCTTAGAATCAGAAAGACTCATCTTCGTGAGTTCAAGACCAATCTCAGACACTTATAAACTGTGTGACCTTGGGCAAGTCACTTAACCCTGTTTCCTTCAGTACCTTATCTGTAAAATGAGCTGGAGAAGGAAATGGCAAACTACCCCAATATTTTTGTCAAGAAAACCCCAGATGGGTCATGAAGAGTTGGAAACGACTGTACAACAAATGTACGTGTGTGTGTCTGTGTGTGTCTGTGTGTCTGTGTTTTATTTCCCCATTATAGCCACTAGGTGGCACAGTGGGTAGAGCACTGGAACTGGAATCAGGAAGACTTGAGTTCTAATTTGACATCAGACACTAGCTGTGTGACTGGGCAAGTCACTCTGCCTCAGTTTTCTCAACTGTAAAATGGGGCTAATAATAGCACCAACCTCACAGGGTTGTCGTGAGAATCAATTGAGATCAAGTGAGATAATATTTGTAAAGTGCTTAGCCCAGTGCCTGGCACCTAGTAGGCATTTAATAAATACTTATTGTCTTCTTCCTTCCACATTAGAATGTGAGCCTTCCTGAGAGCAGGGACTATCTTATTTTTCTGTTTATACACCCAGTGCCTAGCATAGTGCTTTGCACACAGGAGGTGCTTGACAAGGACAGCTAGATGGCTCAGGATAGAGTGCTGGTCCTGGAGTCAGGAAGACCTGAGGTCAAATAGGGTCTTACCAGGTGTGTGACCTTGGGCAAGTCACTTAACTTCTGTTGGCCTTAATCCACTGGAGGAAGAAATAGCAAACCACTCTAGTATCTTTGCCAAGAAAACCGTCATGGACAGCATGGTCCACAGGGTCACAAATAGTTGGACACAACTGAACAGCAACAAACAAAATACTTAATAAATGCTTTTTCATCCATTCATTTGTCAAGAAGAACTGAGAAGGAAACATCATCTTCTACACAGCCTGAAGAATCTGGATCTGAGGGTTTCCAGAGAGGAAGTCTGAGGAGGATCTGGAGCCCTTTAAAATGATCCCTTGGGCTCCACAATAGAGAGTCTGGGATACTCAGGGAAGGAGAGAAGAGGTAGGATTCAAATCTTTTCTTACAGCCTGAGTATGTAAGTAGGGCCTCAGAAACCAGGATTGTCCTGCTTTTAGTACGAACAGGTGGTTCATGCCCTCTCCCCCCCAACTCGGTCCCAGCACAACTTAAAGCTTGAATACCCACTGTGTGGAGTTCCAACATTCAGAATTTTATTATCTCTGGATGCAGCAGAAATCTACCTTTCTACCACCCAACCCATCCAACCTTTCTTCAAGTCTCTGTCGCTCTCATTCTGTTGCCTGGTAACTCAGTACACAGTCTGTTTGCTGGCATAAGGAGTGTTAATTGGGCACCAAAAGGCTAGAAAGGAAAGTCCAGTAAAGAGGCTACTGCTGTTGTCATAGGCATTTGAGACCCGAACAAGGTCCCAATCCTAGCTGACCTCTTCCTTCCATTTTCTTCATGAAAATCAGAGAGGTTGAGTGACTTAGAAAAGTCACACAATAGATGATACTCAAACTTTCTAACTCACAGCACAGTGCCAACCTTAGAGCTGGCACTGAGCCAAGCAGCAAGTCAGCAGCATGAAATCTCACTCCAGGTACACTGTACTCCTGTTTTTTCCAAATTCCTTCCACCCATCTGACTCTGGGATGAAGTAGCTGCCAAAATCAGCTCCTCCAATCCTCAGTTCAAATTCACAGATGTGAGTTTTGTTGTCTAAAGGCTACCCCTGTCTCTGTTTCTTGGTAGCTCTCAGCACCTCCTCTAGGTCCCCCAACCCCTGCAGCCTTCATCAGTGAGCTCCTGTAGACAGGATGTGGTGTAAGTGTAAGAGATGAGGACTCAAACACATGGAAATTTCCTTGGGACCTCTCTTCAGTGTCCTTCCTGGCTCCGTGAGCTCCAATGTGCTCTAGCATATATTCCTTACTCCCACTGCTCCCTAGTCCACCCTCCCTTCAGTTTTTCCTCACCAGGGGTGAGAAACCTGTGGCCTCAAGTCCACATGTGGCCCTCTAGATCCTCAAGTGCATCCCTTTGACTGAATCCAAACTTCGCAGAACAAATCCTTTTATTAAGGGGTTTTATTAAGGCTTGAAGCCTCTGCCTCTCTCTCCCCAGTGTTCCTTCAGCTATTGCTCCCACCCTGTCTCTTCCTTCCTTCCTTTCTTTTCTTCTTTTCCTTTCCCTTTCCTTCTTCCTTCCTTCCTTTTCTTCCTTCCTTCTCTTCTTTTCTTCCTTTCCTCTCCCTTCCTTCTTTCAACCTTCCTTTTCTTCTTTATTTCTTTCCTTTTTCCTTCTTTCCTTTTCTTCCTTTCCTTTCCCTTCCTTCTTTCTTTTTTCTTCCTCCTTCCTTCCTTTCTTCTTTTCTTCCTGCTTTCTTTCCTTCCTTCCTTCTTTCTTTCTTTCTTTCTTTCTTTCTTTCTTTCTTTCTTTCTTTCTTTCTTTCTTCTCTTCTTTTCTTCCTTTCCTCTCCCTTTCTTCCTTCCTTCTTTCAACCTTCCTTTTCTTCTTTATTTCTTTCCTTTTTCCTTCCTTCCTTTTCTTCCTTCCTTTCTTTTTCTCTCTCTTCCCATTTATTATGTTCCTAGCACTGTTGTACACTTAGGATTGAGAGACAAAAATGAAACGATTCCTGCCCTCAAGGAGTTTACATTCTATGGGGCAGACATCATGTACATATATAAGCAAATACATGATACAGACAAAATAAATACATTGTAGTTTGGTAGGAAATACTCTAGCAGCCAGGGAGATCAGAGAAGGCTGAATTCACATAGAAGGTTATTGCTCTGAGTCTTAAAAGAAAACAAGGGATTCTAAGAGGCAGAGGTGAAGTGGGAGGTCATTCCAGGCATGTGAGGACACAGGAGATGCATTATCATGGATTAAGAACAGCAAGCAATCCGTTTTGGCTGGATTGTAGATTTCAGAAGGGGAATAATGTATAATGAGGCTGGAGAGGTAGATTGAAGCAGGTTCTGAAGGGCTTTAAAGGTCATTACAAAAGAGTTCATATTTTACCCTAGAAGGAATAGAAAGCCAATGGAATGAAAGAAAGGTGAATGAATGAATGAATATGGTGAATGGCCCTCTGGCCCAAGTTTCAGTGTTACTGAATTCCTGCTACTCTTTCCTTTAAACTCGTAGTTCCTTTCCCCTCCTCTCCCCTTTCCCCTCCCCTTTCTGCTCTCCCCCTCCTCTTCCCTCCCCTCCCTTGGCATCTACATTAGCTCCTATTCCTCCCTCCTCCAAGCATTCCTATCAACTAGTACTGGGTTCCCTGGTTTTGGAATTCTTAAGGCCAGTAAGTTCTTCACAGTGTCTAACCTTAGTTCTTCCTGCTGCAGCATCACTGAGCTCATTCTGTGTGCCTCTGCAGCCTCACCTTTAAAATGGAGGGCTTTAATGTCTGCCAGACATGTTGCCCAGGGCTGTTGTAGATAATGGATGTGTAAAGGCTCTGAAAGGTGTAAAGCAGTGTACAAATGTCAGATACTTTTCCTGTCTTTTCTGTCCTCTGCAATGAGATAGAGCTTTCCTTCTCTGTGAATGCAATAGTCTAGCAGAGGCTTACAAATGTGTATGTCTCGCCTCAGTCTTTTCTTCGCAGAGGTTGCTTCCCTCTGGATCATTTCACCTTCCTCTTTCTCCATAATCTATATAGGACAATCTTTCAATCTACATATTCCCTAAGACACTTAGCTCTCTACAATTAGCTAGATGGCTCGATAGATAGAGCCCTGGGCCTGGAGTCAGGAAGACATGAATTCAAATTTGGTCTCAGATACTTACTAGCTGTATGACTTTGGGAAAGTTACTTCACCTCTTGGTCTCAGTTTCCTTATCTGTAGAATGTGGGGGTGGGGATTGGATTAAATGTCACCCGAAGTTCCTCCCTGTTCTAAATCGATGGTCCTCTATGGATGAGGAGAGAGTTCTCATCGCTTGCTTATTGTAGCCTATAGACCGGGGCAGGGGTTGGGGTGGGGGTGGGAATTGACGCAATGACCTTGGAAGAAGTCCAAGGAGTCCCTAAGAAAGCAGTTAGGGTGCTCCACTCCTGGAGGGTGGATTTCTAGGAGGAATTAGGAGCCTGACTTCACAACCCTGAGTCAGAGTCTATCAGTTGTGCTGGGCTCCCATTAAAGGCTTTGGAGCTGCCGGCTGGATGCATCCCATTACCCTTTGGGGTGGAGGCAGAGAGAAGGGGTGGGAGAGGATCAGGGCTAGAGAGCTTCCCTGCAATCTGGGCTGAGGAGCCAACTCCTCCCAAGCTGGTAGGATGTCTGTCTGTCCCATTTCTGATGGATGGATTGCAGTGGGGGATCATGCTTTGAATCACTTGTGTAAAGTGTCAGGTTAACGGGTTCCAGGATGACAGTCTGCTTGCCAGGGTCCACTCTGTTCTTTTTCGTGTCTCCAAACCCACCCAGGAAGATGTCTCTGAGATTCTCCCTTCTCTCTTGGCACCCTTTCCCACCTGCCTCCAGGATAAAATACAAACCACTCTGGCATTTCACACTCCTCACAGTCTGGCCCCAGCCTAACTTTGCAGACGTGCTGTATATTATCCTCCTTCATGCACACTCTGTTCCAGCCAGAATGGACAACTTGCTCTTTCCCAAACTTACCACTCCATCTCTGGCCTCCCTGTCTTTCACAGGCTGTCCTCGTGGCTCATAATGGACTTCCGCGTTGTCTGGGAAGCCTTTACTCACCTCCTTTGCGAAGCCTCCCCTGAGATCTGTGGTGGTTGTTTTCTCCCTACCACCTCCCTCACTTTGAATGATCTGGTATTCACTTTGATTATGTCCTGTATCCCCCAGAATGTGTGTTCCTTAAAAGAGGGCTATTTGTCAGCTTTGCCTTTGTATCTCTTATATAAGTTTTGTCTCAAAAATGGTTTTCTTGAATTGAGTGGGCTTTTTTTCCATTGTCAGGCTTGAGTATATACCTTGCTCTGATGCTCTACTTCATTTGATCTCACCACAAACCAAGGTGGATATCGCCTTTTCTTTTTTCTTTCTGTCTAGGGTCCCTTAACTGAGCACTGGGAGTGTTGTGTTTTGTGTTTATCTCACCCCTTCTTCCTTTCCTCTCCCTATTCCTCCTTACTCTCTCTCTCTCTTCTCCCATTCTTCCCTCTCCCCCCCTTTCTTCTTTCTTTCCCTCCCTCCCTCCCCATTCCTCCCTCTATCTCTCCCTTCTTTTTCTTCCCCCTTTCCCTTCCTCCTCTCTCTCTCCTATCCCTCCTCTTTCTCCTCCCTCTCTTTTTCCCCCCTTTCCCTCCCTCCCTCCCTCTCTCTTTCTCTCTCCCTATCCCTCCCTCTATCTCCCCCTCCCTTTCTCCCACCTTTCCCTCCTCTCTATTTCCCTCTCTCTTCCCCCACCCTTCCCTCCCTTTTCTCCTTCTCTTTCTCCCCCCAATTTCCCTCCCTCCTATTTCTCACTCTTTCTCTCTCTCCCAGCTTCCCCCTCCCATCCCCGCCTCTGCAGGCGACAGAGCTGGGAGAAGGATTCATGGCACCTGCAGAACAGCTTCCAATGACTCAAGATGAACGGGCTGAGCTCGAAGTCACAACAGAAACCTATTTGTTAAGTGGATGTTTTTCTTTCAAGTCCACAAGAACACAAGAAGCCTGTCTTCTAGTGGGGGAGTGAGATGGGGTGGGCGGGTGGGTATAGATGGAGACAACCCCACATCTCATCCTGCCTTAGGAAAGTCCCTAGCTTTTAGCACCCCACTCCCCACTTCCATCCCACCCCCATCCCAGGGGGGCTCTGGCTCCTAGCCCTCCTGAGGCTGGATGGCTGTGACATCCCTCAGCCCCTTTTGGACCACCTTTCCCCTACACCTGTCTCTAGTTCAATGCTAATCAGCTGTCTAAGGTGGCACTGTGACTGAGTCCCTTCCCTGCTTGGACTGGTATGGAAATTTCCTCTACAATGGTCAGACAAGTGCCACAGCTCTTCCACCTGCTGTCCCTTCTTCCCTACACCACCCAACTCATCTAACTCCCATCATCTCCCTTAGTCTCTACTCAGGTGGGGGTGACCTTGCCCCCAGTCCCTCATTTAAACCTCATAATTCCCCACTCCAAACCCTTGCACGGGCCGTTTTCCCTTTCTGATAGAAACCCTTTGTCTCAGCCCTGTCTGTCCATCTTTCTAAATCCTTTCCCTTTTCTTTGGCTTTTTCCAATTAATCTGCCTTTGGATTTACTTCTCATTCCTAGGGCACTGGTATCAGAACTCTGCACAATTGCTTCCTGTCTTCTCCTGGTTTCTGCCTCCTGCCCTGTCTCAGCCAGATGGGTAATTCCCTAAAGGAAGAAACCATATCTCTTCCTTTTTTTCTGGATCTCCCCTAATTGTTCAGGAGAGTTCTCAGCTAACAGTAAGTGTTCACTCTAGAAGGTGGAGATGGGTCAATATTAACCCCAAGTATGTAAATGTAAAAATCATCAGAAATAATACCACAGTACTGAATTAAAAATGTGGATTTTTTTTGAGGGTGTAAACTGATACTTCCATAGGCCTTGATTCTGTGTCTCTATCAAAGCAAAGGCCTCCTAGCTCTTTGGTTCAACAGTTGATAGATTGGCGACAAAGTGACCCCAACCCTCATTTGGGAGCCTGGTGATGGTATTCTACCAGGGTGTAGACACCAGGTACAAAGGGAGCTGGAGTCACTTCCCAAAGCCCCTAGTAAAGCTGGTCTTTGACCCTTAGGGTAGCTTCCAGTTTCTGTCTCCAAGGTCTGGGCCCTGGGGGTGATTCAATCATTGTTTGTAGGTGGCTCCTCTGTAGAGGAGGATGGTTGAAGAACTACTGTAATCCTTCCTTATGTTCTCCCTCTCCACCCCCCCCCCCCATAGAGAGTGAGGAGAGGCATGAAGAGAGGAGACAGGGTGTGGGTGCCAAACCTGTTCTTCACATAGCAATCATCTCATCTCACTCTTTGCTCTCGCTCCAAGTTGAATCGTGGCTGGGAAAACCAGGAGCAAGTCTGCTTGGCACATGCCCAACCTCCCCTAGTTCCTTTCTGTCTCCCTTTAAAAAATATTGCTGTTCCATGGAAGACATTGTGGTGATTGCAATAGAGACAGTGAAAGGAAAGGAGGGAGATAGTTGGGGGGTGTGCAGGAATCAAGCAATCAGGGTAGGAAGAAGAGTCTATCTCTTTATTTCTTTTGAGGGGGCTAGAAAGATGGCTCCGAGTGGGTCCTACTTGACTTAGACGATGTCTTTGGAATTTGCTCTAGTCACTTTTGCCATTGCTGGAGGGGAGTTGTGCAGTCCCGGTGAGTGGGGTGAGGCTACCAGGATTAGGTGACTTGCCCAGGGTCACACAGCTAGTAAGTATCAAGTATCTGAGGTCGGATTTGAACTCAGGTCCTCCTAAATCCAAGGTTGCCTTCTCTCCTAAAACAGGGGCCCACAAGTTTGCTTCAGAACAACCTGCTCTGCTTCCTCCCTCTTAACTGCTTGCTTTAGGTGGTGGCGTGCATGTGTTCCCGTGCTTGACAGCTAGGCTTCATGATAGATAAAGTCCAGGAATTAGACCTGAATTCAGATCCTATTTCAGACACTTACTAGGTCTGTGACTCTGGGTCCGTCACTAAATCTCTCTGTAATTCACTTTTCTCATCTATAAGATGTCCCCTCCCTCTGCCCCCAGTTCTAAATTTATGATGCTGTGATGCCGAAGGCTAAAGAAGAGGAGGAAAAATGTGCATTGAGGGTATAGCCAGGGACTCTTATGAGGTTTGGCTGTTTAAACATAGAAAGAAAGCTCAGTTCTTGGCTCTTAAGGCTTAGTTGGTGAGTTTCTAGGAGTCAATTCATTTAAGAGTAAACTGCCTCCTCATCCTTTTTCCTTTTTTTTTTTTCCCCTCTGGGGAAGGAGGTTGTGCTCCTTCCCAATTTAGTCTAGGATTGCCACTCTTACAGTCACCACTCTCGAGTGCTGTCTGTCTTCTCACTTTGTTTCGGGGTCTAGCTACATCCAAGGATGTATCTTAGAGATGGAAGGGACATTGGAGATCATCCATTCTAGTATCCTCCAGTTTAAGAAGCTGAGGCCCAGAGAGGTTAAGTAATTCACCCAAGGTCCCTCTGACAATAAATGGCAAAGGCAGAATTTGAACCCAAATCCTTTGATGTCAAGTCCAAGACTTTTCCCTCTGTACCACATTTCATCCTCTGTTTTCCCCATCAGACTGGGAGCTCTCTGAAGGCAAAAATTGTCTACCCCTCCCTCTAGTGTCCTCCTAGAGTCTCATACAGGGTGTGTAAAAGGTGAGAGGACTGACTGACCTGGAGAAAATTTCAGGAAAGTCCAGTTTTTTCCCCCCATAAAAAGTGTTGGAACTGCTGGATCACCGTATAATATATATGTGATGATTTTTGCCAGAAGTTGCCTCGGCCTTTGACACCTCCACTCCCATACTAGCTTCCCCCAATCTAGCTTCTCTCAGGCTTTGGGCTGACTCAGACAGGTGAAACTCTTAGCTGGGCTTCAGCCTTGAACATGTATACTCTGAGAGAAGACACAATGTTTTAAGCATGGGAGGCTGATTGAGGGTGACCGTGAGAAAATATGTAGCCTAGCTGGGAGAGACCAGCACGGGGAAATACGTGGCTGAGGCTGCTGCTGCTCTATGTGAGTGTGTGTGTATGTGTGTGTGTGTTGTTATTTCTTTTCCAACAGGCTGGATAATTTTTATGGCCAATTATTCCATTTGTAATGACGCTGAGATAACAGCGATCCCATCTCACGCTTCATGGCACACGCCAGGCACCCACAGGAGCTGGGAGACATTATCATCAACAAGCAGAGGGTGGCTAGGGTGCATCTACCAGCTTCTAGATGCAGCAGGAGGGATGGGATTTAGAGCTAAGGAACAACATCCCAACAGCATGGGGTGAGGTGCTGGAGCAGAGGGGCAGCAAACAGTCATTTATTAAGTGCCTCCTATGTACCAGCCACTATGCTAAGCGCTTTGTAAATATTATCTGATTTGATCGTTTGAGTGTGTGTGTGTGTGTACATGTGTGTGTGTGTGTGCACGCGCGCGTACACGTGCTGAGATTGTGGAATATCCTCTGGAAAACTTGAAAACAGATCGTTACCTGTCTGGAACATAAAAAACAGTGAAGAATGGAGAAACAGGTTGTTAGGAAGGGAAGTGGGGAAATAAATGAAATGACCTCTCAGGTTTTGGTTTGATAATTCCATAATCTCATTTGTTGCTGGTTATATTCAACTCAGACTTATTAAATGAATGATCCATTTTGACTATGGAGAAGTGTTCCCAGATGCTAATGAAGAATGCCTTTTTGATGTGTAGACAACAGGCCCAGGTGGGAGTTGATGGACTAGAGACTGAAGGGATTGGCCTTAGGGTGACTCCATTCAGGTTGTGGGGGATACCCTTCTTGGGCTCAGCAATTTTCCCCTACACCCCACCCCACCCCACAGTCATCTTGCCAGGATTTCGAGTCAGAACAGAGTTGGTCTCCCTGCCAAATTCAGTAATTAGTCCATCAGTTTGGAAGATAGAAGGGTTAGGCTTGGGGGTCTGAATATTCCTTGCTGCTTAGGCTGGAAAACATGTCCAGTTCTCTTGGGTTCTCCTGTCCCTGGATCCTCAGCTTCCTCTCAACTCTCCCTAATCCACTTGTGCCCTTTACCCCCTCTCAGTCCCCAAATCCTTTCCCCTCTGTCTCTTCTTGCCTGTTTTATGTTCCCAATTACTGCCTGGGAGAGAAAAGAGGACACCAAGACAGACTGAGACAGGAGAAGAAGAAACAAAAAGATTAGAAAAGAAAGAGGGAAGAGACAGAGACAAAAGGAAACACTGCAAGTCATCAGAGTGACAATCAGATGTGTGGGAGTGGTGCAGAAGGAAAGGTGGTACAGAGAACAGTAAAATAAACAGATGGAGGAAGAGAGAGACAGACAAGGAGTGAGAAAGAAAGAGGCTACAGAAAGAGGAGACAGAGAATGATTGGGGATGTGAGATCTCGGCTTAAGGTGTCTAGGGGAAGGCCTTCACTGTCTGTCTCTCCCTTGACACCTGTCTCCTTCTGGACTGGAGTGCTGAGACCCCAGTCTCCAATCTGTCCCTCTAACTCCTCCCAACCAGATCCTTCTGGATCCCACCCCCTCCCATCTCACAGAGATTTTTTTCTTCCCCAAAGAAACATTGTGTAGAGCCAGAGCAGCCAGTCAGTGCAGTAACCAGGTGTAATTTTACAGTCTCTCCCCCTCTTCCCGCCCCCCCTGACTGTAACTGCACTTTCATATATCTCTGGCCACGACAGGCAATTTTCTCTCAAAGATTGTTTTTTCTGGAGCCTGTGATTTCTGCTCTCGCCTCCAACCTCTGGGATATTAAACCAGGGTCAGTGGCTCCTGGCAGACCGACCAATTTGTGGTCATTCCCCAGCTCCCCTGTTTACCCACCCTCCCACTGCCATCTGTACAGCCCCCCTGCCCCACTTCCTCCCCCATCTCCAGATTGCACCTCATCCAGTCTGTGTGGAGCACAAATGTCACATCCACATAGTGGATTACAGCCCTCCCCGTGTTGGGAAGTTCTTTCTTGTGCCTAACCCTCATTCATTCTGCAGTAAGGGTTGGGAGTGAGGGAGGCAAACAAGAAATATCCTTTCTAAATTTCTTCTCTTCCTCCCCCATTCTACACACACACACACACACACACACACACACACACACCCTGCCACCGCCACCACCACCACCACCACCACCACCACCACCAACTCTTTCTCTTCCGCTGTTATGTTTCAGCAGTTTGGGAGATTACAATAGTTTAGGGAAAACGGCAGCACAGGACTCAGATTTGATATCAGGAAGATCCCAGTTTTTGAGATGAAAACTGGATGAGGTTTCTTGTGAAATCTAGTTTTGTGGCAAATCTAGAGTATGGGTGAGACCCCACTCTGGTTTGGGTCACAGCCATAGGTTTAGAGGGTGGGAGATGTCAACCCAATGACCTCTAGGGTCCTCATACCTGGGGAAAATTAGCTACTCTGTCCTTTTTGTCCAAAACCACCTCATTCCATTCTTTTGTACATCTCTGGGCAACAACAGCTTTCTTCCTTTACTCACCCACTGTGGAGTTCTCTTCAAGGAAGAAAAACCCTATATCCTCCCTTGGATTTCTCTTTCTTTCTTTCTTTTTTTCTTTTTCTTTTCTTGCCTTCCCCTTTCTCACCCAACTGCCTGAAATTCTCCTTCAAGTCTAACCCCCATCCCTCTTGCTTCACCAGCAAATCTTGAAAAATAGAGACAACACACTCCCCCAAATACCATCCCTTGTTTTTATTAAATAAAAGTAAGTGGAGCTATAAGATGTGACTGGCTGGGGTCCTGGCTTCATAAAACAAAACTAACACCCTCTTTATCAAGGGGCCGAGGCATCCAGGGAAGATTTCTTAGGCCATTTCCCTGTCACGTAAATGGGAATCAATATTCAATAAGCCTTTGATGCACTACGCTAGCGGCTCACTTAATACCGTACAGTAAGTGGCGGTGATATAGGGAGGTCTTGTTTGTAAAGAACACCAAGGTCCCTGTTTCCTGGATACCGAGTCTGGCTTCCCCAAGGAGAAGAGGAGAAAGAGGAGCCGAAGCTCTATGGGAGAATGGAAGGAAGGCCGTTTTGTTTTTTCCCTTGTCTTGGTGCAGGGTCCCCCTTCTCAGCCCCCAAACTTGGGGTGTCTTTTTAAAAACCGATTATGAAAAATGTCCTAGTAATTAACACTGCCTAGCTTAGAATTTTAGAGTTGGAAGACACCTTGGAGGGGGGAAAAGGGAGGCAAGGGAACAAGGCTTTAAGTGCTGTACAGATAATATCTTGTTTGATACTCACCACAACCCGGAAGGTAGTTGCTATTATGATCCCCATTCTACAATTGAAGAACCTGAAGCAGGTTCCTGATTAAATGACTTACCCACAGTCACATAGCTGGTAAGTGTCTGTGGTTGGATTTGAACTCCCAGGTCTCCATCCATCCTGCCACCTAAGCTAGCTGCCCCTGGAAATCATCTAGTTTCAATCCTCCCATTTTCCAAATGAAGAAACCAAGGACCCAAAATGTGAAGAAATTTGCCAATTGTTATCCAACTTGTTAGTGGCAGGATTCTTGACTCTCATTTCAACCCTATTTCCATTACACCATGCTTTCAGGAAGTTTTTCTGTGTGGCTAACCTGATTCCTTCCTGCTGCTGTGAGTCCTTCCCTGTATTTACAAGTGTAGACCTCCAGTGCCCCCCGAAGATAACATGTGTAAACACACCCAGCATCTCCTAGCCCACTCTTGTTTGAACTCTTACCTCCTGACAATTGGAAAATGTGTCTGGGATCCTCAGGGAAAATGGTGTTCAAGGCAGGTAGAGCATAAAGAGATATACTAATGAAATGTTCCCCCATTAAATACTGCTCACTTTCTAATTATACGTTTTGTGGCTTTTCTGCTGTGAATTGTAATGCTTCCATAGTCTACTAACATGTACTTTGAGGGAATTTGAATTAATTTTGATGTTAGTAAACAGATAGGCTCAATGACCAAACATTACAGAATACCCAGAGCCAAATCAAGAATTTTTTTAACTAAGATTTTTGTGATATTGCAGAGTTGGCTATAGAGAGACCTGCTCTCGTGGAGGCAGAGATGTGTTTATGGGGCTCTCGTTGGATTTACCTTGGAGTTCTTAATCTTTTTTGTGGCCTGGATTCATTGGTGAAGCCTGTAGACTCCTCCTTGGAGTAATATTGTTAAATGCTTAAAGTAAAATGTACAGGATTCCAGAGTGAATCAAAGATTAGTGAAAATGATGTTGCAATTTTTTTCTCATCCAAATTCACAGACACCCTCAAATCTATCCATGGTCTAACCCCTTGGGGAGTCCCTGGACCCCAGGTTAAGAATCTCTGATTTAATCTTTGTTCTCTTAGAGCTTTTGTGTTTGCTTTCAATTCAATCAGAGGGTTAGTTTCCAAGCTGGAGGAAGTTGGGGTGAAAGCTATCCTTTTCAACTTCATTTGGTTATCATTCTGAGAAAGATAAGAATAGAAAGATTTTAGTTTCCTATTCAGGAACTCTGCCCAGGATAATCATGATGCCTTATTATACCTTCCATGGCTGCTTGGGACTAGATTTTGGGAAGTTCTTTCAGCTATCTAACCTCAGTCCATCCTGCTGTGGTTGAACAGATCCAAAGGGCATCAGGATTGTGTAAAAGGAGGGGATGTGAGTGGGTAGAGGCCAGCCCCTGAATTTCCCCTTTGGGCTCCACTGGAGAACAGCTTATGTTGTTTTCTGATATTAATTACATTTTTTTTAACGGTGTGAGCCCGCCAAAGAGATTGGGTAATGGGTGTGGGCTTAGAGGAGAGATATAAATAAACCTTGGCAAGCTTCCTGTCCTTGGAGTGCCTTGCTCAGATGAAGGACCTCAGGCAGGACAGCAGTGATGTAGAACATGGTCCTGGCGAGTTCTCAGTGCAGAGGGGTGCTGGCGTGGGGCAGCCTGACTCGAGACTCTTATGATAAACTTTAAAGCTATCTAAAACAGGGGAGATAGTCATTTACTATTTTCATAGAGTTGGAAGGGACTTTAAAGATAATCTAATCTAATCTTGTCATTTTAGAGGTAAGGAAACTGAGGTCCAAAGTAGTGAAATATTTGCTCAAGATTACACAACCAGTAAATATGAAAGGGGGAGGGGGAGGGAAGGGCTAATCATTTATATAACTGAGCTAGGCACTGTGCTAAGTTATTTTTGCAAATATGATCTCATTTGATTCTCACAACAACCCTTCGAGGTAGGTGCTATTATTATCCCCATTTTATAGTTGAGGAAACTGAGGTGAAGTGACTTGCCTAGGGTCACACAGCTAGTTAAGTATCTAAGGTCTTCCTGACTCCAGGTCCAGCTCTCTATCCACTAAACCTGCCTGTGGTTAAAGGACAGCACAGCCGTTCTATGTCTCTAGAAAGAGGAGAGAAGACCAAAATTGCAGAAGTCTAAAATTGCAGGGATTTAAGTTAGATTTGGGGGGTGGGGATTTTCAAATGATTAGCACAACATGACCAACTTGCTTACTCCAGGACCTCTTCTGACCTTCCCAGCTCTATCCTCTATCTCTTTTTGCCTCATCAGCAGATGGCCTTTGCTCAGGGGATTGGATCAGTGTCTAGCAAGGGGAAGAGCCTCTGTCCCTACTTCGTTGGGCACTTAGACTAATGCTCACTTGACACCATAACATATAGTTCTCTCTCTCCTTTCTAAATTGGTTTTATTTTTTAACTCCATCTACAATCTTTCACTAACAGAAACCTTTGGCTCTACCTCTATTTCTCCTCCTCCCTGTACCAAGCATGGGCATCTAGAACTCTGTCTGTTCCATGTCTGTTCTTATCTCTCCCTGTATTTTGGGTGTGTGTTCCGCCTCTCCTATCAGATTGGGAGCTCCTGGAAGGTAGGAGCCATATTTGGGTGGCCCTTTGGGTCACTGTTCTTCAAGCTTGAACCAGGCCATGGGGGGGAACATAGGAGGCAGAGGATGAACTAGTTATTGGTAGTGACCCAGCTTAGAGCATTCCTGATGACCAAGCCCCTCTTTCCTCCTTCCCCCTTGCTTAAACTCCCATTCAGTCATTCAGAACCTCTGTCTGCTCATTCTTGCTGCAACCTGTGCTCTGGCATCCATGTTCCCCCACGCAACAGCTGATGACATCTCTTGGCCTCTCCAGGTCCATTCAGCAACACTTGCCCCCACCCCCATCCCAACCACCACCTCCTCCTCCTGCTGTCCCAGCCTGTAGCCCTGATCTCATTTCCTCCTACTTCTCAACCCACCTGAAGACCTCTTGCTTCACCTCAGGTTCCTGCTCTGGAGCCCCTCTCACTCTTCTCTAGGGTCTCCCCCTCCCCATCCCCCCATCCCAGGGTAGGTAGGAAGAAAGGTCAATTCTCTCTCTGCATCTCTTCCAAACACGAGTGTCTTCTCCCACCAAAAATCCTTCAGGGGCTGTTGGCCAAAGACTGAAGATCACTCCAATCCCTGAGGTTGCCCCCAGCTCTTTGCTGGAGCAGATTTCAGGCCTGGGTTGTGTTGTTTGTCTGCCTCAGAGTTTGGAGCCCCCAGGCAATGGCTCTGTCTTTGCAGGCTCAGGGAGGCCCTGGCACCCAGCAAATAATAAATAACACCCTGGAAACACCACCTGCAAATTGCTAATGAGCGTCTTTTCTCTGCCTCCCCTCCAACCTCAGGGCTCACTCCTCATGGCAACTTGAAGCTTCTCTCTCCTGCTTGGCCAGAATGGTTGAAAATGGGGGTCTTGTTCAGAGACAGAGTAGTCCCTTAAATGACCTTGAAAAACCTGCCATATACAAAGAGGAGGTTTATAAGAGTTCCTCCAACTGTAGGATTTTGGAGGGTGATGGCAGTATTCTTTGGGGAGGGAGAAGTGATAATAATAATAACTAGAATTTATATAACACTTTACAAAACACTTAAAAATTTTCTCTATAGATTCTTGCAATAACCTTGGGAAGTAGGTGTTATTATTATTATTTTTTTTTTTAGTAAGTGCCATTATTATCTCCATTTTACAGATGAAGAAAATGAGACTGAGGAAAGTCTCACCTTGCTAGTTTCTGAGCCAGGATTTGAACTCAGATCCTTTTGACACCCCTCCCTCCACTCCATCAACTATACCACCTAGCTGTCTAAACTAAGAGCTTCAAAGTGAATTTGGAAGGGTTTTCGGATTTGTTAAGGCCTCCAGGATTCCAGTCCACCCAGTCTTGGGTCACAGACAATCATTGTCTTAAAGGGACATTCCCTAAGTTTTTCCTGGTCTGTGGGTTGGGTCAAAATGCAGATGTAACCTTTGCCATCCCTATATGGGATGAGATTTATGAGGCTAGCACTTCAGAGCCAGTTTATTTCCTCCCCAGTCACTGCCCCTGAAATTCAGGTAGCTGCCACAAGTGAATGAGTGGTGGTGGTGGTGGTGGTGTCTTGGGTTATGGCTATCAGCCCCGCTGGCTTAGCTTTGCTCTGGTGTGGGTGCCAGGGAGCAAACATGGCACTGGGGTTTTTCCCGAGGCACACTGAAATGCCCTTTGTTTTAAAGCGGGTAGCACAAGTCGTGTTTGAATGTACATTCAAAAGCACAAAAACAAATTAAAAAAAAAATAACCTAGCAACAACACAGCTTTAGTCAAGGTCATTAGGGGACAGGGGACTGGATGTGTAATTTTATTCTTCTGCAATTTATAATCTTAGTAAGCCATTTAGAAGATAGAGAATTTGAGTACTATACCCACGGTCACACAGCCAGTAAGGATCAGAGGTAAGACTTGAACCCAGGTCTTCCTGGCTCCAAAGGCTAGATCTGTATTCATAATGTGAGTTGCCTCCCAACAGTAGTTGGGAGATGAGACACAAGATCAACGTGGCTTTTTTTTTTTAATCTCGGAGGCAAACAGGATGATCCCTCCTGGCGTTTTGCCTTATCAGATTTGTCTGTGGCCTGACAGATCTGACATTAACCACTCAGAGCTGGCAACAAGGAAGACCTCAAAGAATGTGAGTGGTACCACTGAAAGTGGTTTAGAATTCGCATTGGGGTAGCTGCCTCTATGACACTGAAGGGCTGGGGAAGGAGGCAGAAGAAGGCTGGCTTCCCAATGTCTTGGCCTTGGCCTAGAGCAGGAGCAATGTAAGCTGTAACCTGGTCTGCACACTACAAGCCCAGACTTAGAGTCACCTGTGCTGAACCCCACGATGAAGCCTGAGTTAGGGGTTTCAGACTCTTTCCTACTTATTGAATGGGGTAAAAAAAAATTCTTTATTTATTTATTTATTTTACAAGGAAAAAGAAGGCATTTGGTGTGAGAAGACTTCCTGTATCCACTAGTGCCCCTAACTTGTATACTTCACCGCCAGTTCTTGTATTTTCTCTTCTGCCTGTAATTTCCAGGGTCCCTTTTTTCTTCATCTCCCTGGTACCTCCTCAGTCCTTGCCCTCTTTCCCCGAGCGCCCTTCCAAACCTTGCTCCTCTTCTCCCAGTTTCTAGGGAGTAAACAGTCCTGTCTGGTATACGGATGGGGTAAATGAACTCCTTGTCGGGCTTCCGTCTACATGACACTGCTTGTTGGCTTCTGGGGGGAGGAGCTATCCTTTACCCTACTCCCCCTACACCGCCCCCCCCAAAGAGTCAGAGCCCTGAGCTCTGGGCCAAAGAGGCTCACTTTCCCACGTGTGGGAGGGTTACGGGTGCCCCTCCCTCTCCCCCCTCCCCTAGTATTTGGCTCCCCAGGTTTCTGGGCTGAGTCACCCACTGACCCTGGCTCCTTGGTCTGTGGTGAGGGCTCCGACCGGTCGGCCCCGATCTCACTTGGGAGGGCTTAACGAGTACCTGGTAACTAAGTGCTTTGAGATCTCCTAGATGAAAAGAGCTGTCAGTGGCTCAGGGGTTATTATTGGCATGGTGGCGGCTGCAATTATTCTGTTGGGTCAGGGCACCCTTACTCCCTTCACCCTGAGGGGCCCCAGGGCCTCAGTGGAAAGGCTGAATGCCTTGTTTGATCTGTCTTGGGCACCAAGTTGATCCTCCCCCCCAACACACACACACACACACACACACACACACACACACACACACACACACACACACACATTTGCATTATCTTCCCTCTGGAGTCAGCAATGACACACCAGGGATGATTCTTTGACCTCTGAAAAGTTCCTCATCCTCTTAAATGATGGTGTGGTTTTCTGGAGCCTGTCTCTTTTTTTCTTTAAAAAAAATGATGTAATTAAGATCTGGAAAGGACACTGGTGATAACTTAATCCATCCCTTCTCCCCCCCACCAACCCCACCATTTTACAGATGAAGAAACTGACGCCCAGAGATGTGAGGTGACCAGTCCGACGTCACATAGCTTTTGACTATTGAAGTGAAATTCAAACCCAGGTCTTTCTTTTTTTTTTTTTCCCAGCATCCGTTTCATTAGGGGAGTGGGGTTGAGGAAGAAGTCATGAGATCATAGAACTGGGAAGAGTCATTTCATTTCTTCTCTCTGGGACTGTGAGTTAGAGGGTTGAGGAAATAAGATTCTAGACGGCAAACTCCTCAAAGGGCAAATACCCTCTTTTAATTGTGTGGCACAGTGGATAGAATGCCAGGCCTGGAGTCAGGAGGACCTGAGTTCCAATCCAGTCTCAGACACTTACTAGCGGTGTGACTGTGGGCCAGTCACTTAACCCTAATTGCCTCAGTTTCCTCATCTGTAAAATGTATAGGAGAAGGAAATGGACAACCACTCCAGGGGTCATGAAGGGTAGGACGAGATTGAAACAACTGAACAACAACAATAAATCTTCCTCACTTCTTAGCATGTCCTGCTGTAGGAGGGATTGAGCATGGACCTAACAGAGAACTTTCTGATAAGAGGCAGGAAAGGGGAGAGCATAGGAAACATAAAAGAAGTTGCTGGGGGGGAGGGTGTGCAGCTAGATGGCACAGTGGGTAGAGCTCTGGCCTTGGAGTCAGGAGGACCTGAGTTCAAAACTGGCCTAAGACACTTGAAACTTATTAGCTGTGTGACCCTGGGTAAGTCACTTAACCTCAATTGCCTCACCAAACTAAATAAATAAAGTAAAATACTTTAAAAAAGAGAAGTTGCTGGGAATATGGTAAAAAAATATTTGAAGATTACTTTGAAGAATCAGGAATTTTAGATGGGCCGTATTTGGAGGATGAAACCACATATCCTATTTCTTCCTGAGGATAGGGGGCAGGTTTGTATTTATTCTGTCCTTTCATAGAATCATAGAATTAGGGCTAGAAGAGACCTCACAGAACATTATGGCCAATTCCCTGATTTTATAGATGAAGAAATGAGGCCCAGAGAGATTAAGTAGCATATGCAGGATGGCAGAGTGTATAAGTGTCTGAGGAAGTATTTAAAAACAGTTAGTGGCTTTGGGGTTCTGGTATCATCTTCTTTCCCACATTTGGGGTAGAAAGGCATTGTCTCAGCCTCTCCCACCAAACAGGATCTATTTATTTATTTATTTAGGCAGTTGGGGTTAAGTGACTTGTCCAGGGTCACACAGCTAGTTAAGTGTCAAGTGTTTGGTCTGAGGCCAGATTTGAACTCAGGTCCTCCTGACTTCAGGGCTGGTGTTCTATCCACTGTGCCACCTAGCTGCCCCACCAAGCATGATTTAAAAGTAAATAAAAGTCATTCAGAGCAAATAAAGTTTGGGAGGCAGCCAACAGAAGGCATTACAATATCTGGGTCCTTGGTTCAGCTCTAGCCCTTGCTTCCTGTACCTATTCTAGGAATGATGCCCCCCCCCCCACCACCTTGTTTCATTTTATTTTTTTGAGGCAGTCAGGTTAAGTGATTTCCCAGGGTCACACACAGCTAGTAAGTGTCTGAGGCTGGATTTGAGCTCAGGTCCTCCTGATTCCTGGGCCCATGCTCTATCCACTTCATCACCTAGCTGCCCCTTCTCCATTCATTTTCCATCACTGTCCCAATGCTATTTTCTTTGAGAGAGAGAAGGAGAGAGAGAGAGAGAGAGAGAGAGAGAGAGAGAGAGAGAGAGAGAGAGAGAGAGAGAGAGAGAGAGAAAGACAGAAAGAGAAAGAGAGAGACAGAGACAGAGACAGAGGGAAACCAAATGGAAATTCTCCCTGGGATCATGATGTCCATTCTCTACCTCTTGGTGGAACTGGGTATGGTTCAGACCCTTCGGTGATTAAGACCTTCCAGTAAGGAGTCCACAACTAATATGATCATTCTTCTTCAGCGTCTTCCACCCATCCCTCTATGTTTAACTTCCATTCATTCCATGGGAGGTTCAGCCCATTTCCTCTTGTTCTAAAGCCACAAACTGCTAACTGTGGCTTCCTCCTTGCCCACATCTGTAATAGGCCAATGAATTCTTTCTGAGTGTCCCAAGTTCTTGGATTTGGTACATATATGTGTAGGTAAAATGAGTTGGTTTTTGTTTTGTTTTGTTTGTTGGGTTTTTTTCTTAGCCACTGAGGCTAGGGGTGACTATGGTTTAAGTATACTCCTCCTTTCTCCTGCCTCCCACATTGGGTGATACCGATTGAATTGTTGGGGTGTAGGGAGATGCTGCTTCTATAACAACATTTGGATAATAACACCTTGGCACAGCAGCTGGGGCACTGTTCTTGAAGTCAGGAAAATCTGGGTTTAAATCCCATTTTGGACACTTCCTAGCTGTGTGAACCTAAGCAAATTTCTTAACTTCTGTGCCTCAGTTTCCTCATCTGTAAAATGAGGAAGATGGCCTCTTAAGTCCCATCTAGCTGTATACCCAGAAATAGTGTCTTAAATCTCTGCTCACCAGACTCCAGAGAAGTGCCAAGAATTTACATGGCTTGAAAGTGTGTGTGTGTGTGTGTGTGTGTATGTAGGATTAATTCAGAGAAGACTGGGAGGGGAAGAGAACAGAGGAGTAAACATTGACTAATGGTCTTCAGTCTTTAAAGGAAAAGGTTGCTGACCATTCCCCAGCACAGAATAGGAAAGACTGTGCCTGCAACAGAAAGGATTCTAGGTTAAGTGAAAAAGAAAGCAGTTCCTTGCTGGGAGGGTTAGTGAGCCTGCTTCCCAGGGAGATTGTCTAATTTTTCTCTCTGGAAATCTTGCCTCAGTGGAGCAGTGAGCCACTGCGGAGGCAGGAGACTGGCGGAGATGACCTTCCGACGCCACCTGACGACTCTGCCCACCCCCTCATCTGTCAGACTCATCCATTCACCCTCCCCTGAAACACGCTTGATGACTTGACAATAGCCAATTAGGCGTTAACACATCTATCTCTCTGGGTATCTAGCCATCTTTATGGAGAACAGGATCTTAAATCTCTGTTCACCAGGACAGCCAGAGGCTCGGGCTAAGTGGTGGAAAGAGCTGTAGACATTTTTCATAATTATAATGACTTTTTACAGGGAGAGCCATAACTCCTGCTCCTGACAGTGTGAGAGAGATGCAAAGAACATTGGCCTGATGCCTGTCTTCCTCAGTCTGGCTGTCCTCTCCACCACCCTGAGCATATATGCAAAATGCAGGGGGTAAATTTATTTCACCCATTCCACAAACAGTGGACATACATCCCTTATGTGCAGGGTCCTGTCTTGGAGCTGGGGGAGATCAGATTCAAAACGGGAACATGTATGCTCCCCTCCTCTCAGGGATCTCCCCAAGGAGACACATTCAGGAGATATAAAAGGAAAAAACATAAAAAGGGGAAGATATCCTGGAAGTTATTAGGCATAAGAGAAGAATGGAATATGAAATACAGTTGAAAAGGAAAATGAGGGGGAGGAAAGGGTCTCTTAATCTGGAGTCTGTAAACATTTTTTTTTAAATTTTGATAACAGTATTTCAATATATTTGGCTTCCCTTGGTAACTCTGTGTATTTTATTTTTATACATTTAAAGACATTCTGAGAAGGGGTCCGTGACACAAAATATTAACATATTATATATTATAGTATGTGATGTATCATATGTTATATAACGTATTTATATTATAATGTAAAATATCTATAAAAGAAGTAGTTATGAGCAAGGAAAGTGGCCTCTTCAGAGGTCAGAAAGGGTGAGATATGGATGAATTTAGGTCTACAAATGTTTGTGGGTCATTAAAATTCCTTTCCCCTGGGATTAATGAGGTTCTATCTCCCTCTCCCACTCTTCTTCTCCTTGACTGGCTCCGTAGCTGAAGAGGTAGAATGGGGAGCTGTCCCCCTAAGCCATATTGTACCTGGTGTTAGGTGATTCCTGGGCTGTCACCTAGCAAGTAGGGGAGTTGTTATTCTAAACCAATTTGGCAAAACAATCAGCTGATGTCTTCAAAGAAGAAGAAATATGTTGGGCTTTTTTCTTCTTTCTGTCTTTGCATTTGGGCTCTCTTCTCCCCAATAGGTGCTTTGACAAAGAATACATTCTTTCCTCTTAGTCCCATAGCTGTGGCTGATATTCAGTCATGTCCGACTCTTCGTCACCTCACGGACCATACCACACCAACACTGTCCGCGGGGTTTTCTTGGCAAAGATACTGGAGTGGAGTGGTTTGCCATTTCCTTCTCCAGTTTATTGAGGCAAACAGAGGTTAAGTGACTTGACCAGGGTCATGCAGATTTGAACTCAGGTCTTCTTGACTCTAGATCTAGCACTTTCTCCACTGTATCACCTTGCTGCCATAAAGGAAAGGGAATAATGTATAATAAGCCTGGAAAGAGAGATTGAAGCCAAGGTTGTGAAAGACTGTAAATGCCCGAATGTAAGTGTTTGTCTTTGATCATAGAGAGAATAGGGAGCTAATGGGGTTTATTGAACAGAGGAGTGACAGGGTCAGACTTTAAGGAAAATCACTTTGGTGGCTGTATAGAGGGTAATTGGAGAGGGTAGAAAGAAAGTAAAGGAATAAGCACTTATATAGCTCCTACTATGTGCCAGGCATTGTGCTAAGTGCTTTTTATAAATATTATCTCATTTGATCCTCACAATAACCCTATGAAATAGATGCTGTTATTATCATCCCAATTTTACAGTTTAGGAAACTGAGGCAAGCAGAGGTTAAGTGACTTGCCAGGTGAGTCACACAGCTAGTAAGTGTCTGAGGCCAGATTTAAGCTCAGATCTTTCAGCTGCAGAGAGGCACAACAAGGCAAGGAGATCCATTAGGAGGTTATTGCAATAGTCTAGGTAAAAAGTGATGAGCATGAGTTAAGTAGACCAATGGATGTATACTTTCCACCTCTTGGAGGAGAGCTGCTGTGCCAACGTGTGGAATTAGACTTGTATTGTGCTGATTTGTATTTGAATGGCTTGATTGTTCTTATTTGTCATGAGGGAGGGTGTCAGTTTTGGTGGAGGGAAGATAGGAGTTAGTGGATAAAAGAGATGAAAAACTTTTTTTTTCTAAAGGGAAAAGTATCAGTAAAACATTAAAACTATACAGAAGAAAGAAAAAAGTTCAGAAGGAGACACAGTCAGGGCCATTTTGTGACTACTCTGTTATATTTAATAGACTTGAACGCTCAAGAGGACATGCAACCTCATCCATTTGTAAATTCCCTCTCATTGATAGAGATTGCTGCCCATCCTTGTGTGACTCTTCCCATAAGTTTGCCTTGCGGGAGGCAAAGAGATCCCTCTCAACTTGCTAGTGGCCTTTTTCACTTCTTCCTGACATTGTGAGGGTCCCGGTGGAGCACTATGGCTATCTACCCACCATCCCTTGCCATAGGACCAGCTCATCTTCTTTCCCTATCATATAATGCTTTGGTGACATCTTTTCCACCTGTTTTTCCTCATTGATTAGTATGTAACAACATCCTGCTCATACCTACCATAGACTTTTCCATCGTGCCTGTGTCATACTCATTTTTTAATCCTTTAGAATCCATGGAAGTGGCAAAATGCTAGTATTGAAAAGACGGACCTTTGCTATCGTGGGAAGCATGGGGTCAGTGAAGGAGCTTTGCAATTTCCCCAAAACAATCCAGCTTGTTCTCTTCTTCCTGTTCAACTTGCTGTCTATCTGTACTATTTGTCCTACATATACATACTGATGGATGAGGTTTATAGCTTGCTCATGAAAATGCATGTTGTAATCTGAGTAATAGATATTATTCATCCATTTAGTCTTTACTGTGTAGATGGTTAGGGCATTTTCCATTCACTTGGTCTTTCCTATGTGGAATGATTATGCATCTCTTCCAGAAGACTCTGAAATATTTTTGGGCTTGATACAATAAGCATAATGTCATCCTGAAACAGGGGTATCTGGAACACCAAGGAGATTCTGTGACCCTGTGCTGGATGTCCTCCATGACAGTGGTCAAGACCTTTGGTGAGCACGCTTCTCCCTGTTTTCCCTTGCCTGATGTTTACTATCAGAGGGTTGCTAAACAGGATTATTTCTGTGTATATAACTTTCAAGGAATCTTGAATAATTTCAGTTTATTTATGGGAGGCACCTAGTTGTAAATGAGCTTCTGAGGAGCTGTTTTGTTCTGTGGAATCAAATGCTTCTTCATAATCAAACAACAGTAGCACAGTGAGATCTTATATTCTCTACATTTTTCAGTTAATTGTGAAATGGCAAAGATATGGTCCATTGTTGTGTACTGCTTGTAAAAGCCTATTTGTTGCCTACTAATACCTTAATTGAACCTATCCTTGATTTGACTCTCATAAAGATTTCATGTATATATAGGAGAGTAAGCATCTAGGTGGTATGGCTGGTCCAGGTGCAATGGAAAAAGTGCTGGGCCTGGAGTCAGGAAGACATCTCCCCAAGTTCAAATCTGGCCTTAGATACTTACTAACCATGGGACCCTGGGTAATTCACTTAACCTGATTTGCCTCAGTTTCCTCATCTGCAAAATGATCTGGAGAAGGAAATGGCAAATCTCTACATTACCTCTGACAAGAAAATCCCAAATAGAATTCTGAAGAACTGGACATGACTGAAATGACTGAAAAACAATGACAAAGGCATCTAGGTTGGTAGTTATGAATCTCTCAGTCGCCTTTTTTCTTTGGTATTGATAAGATCTGATCCCCCACTTTTCCGCCTTTGGTTTCTTCCTTTCCTTTAGATGCCTTGTCTATTGGTTTCTCAGCACCTAACAGTTGTATCACCTCCAGCATAGATCTTCTTTATGTACACTTTAAAAATAAACTATGTGTGACAGAAGTTGTTAATTTCTTATTCAATACTTTTTAGTCTTTTTATTTTCAAATGTGTATGTTTATTGATGGTTGTTAAATTCATAGCAAAAAAGATAATTTATAGGAAAAAAAAAGAGGTGATAAGGGTCAGAAGTAGTGTTGTGGTTGCGTGAATAGAGCAGGGGTCAGCAAACTGCCTCTAAAGGCCCACTCCCAGGGGCCCAGGAGGGGAGAATGAATTTTACGTGGTTAAATTCAACAATGATTTTTTTTTATGTAAAAACCATTCCTAGCTTCATACAAAAAACAGGCCGACGTGCCGGATTTGGCCCCCTTGAATAGTTTGCCAACCCCTGTACAGGGAAGGGAACAGATGTAAGAGATATTATAGGGGGCAGAATTGACAAAATTTGGCAACTCATATATAGGGGGAGAGAGACAGAGAGGAGTAGAGGATGACTCCAAGATTCTAAAACTGGATAATTGGAAAGATGGTTGTCCCCTCAATTAGAATAGGGAAGTTTGAAAAAGGAGTGGGTTGGGGGCAGCTAGGTGGTGCAATGGATAGAGCTCTGGCCTTGGAGTCAGGAGGACCTGAGTTCAAATCTGACCTCAGACCAAATACTTGACACTTACTAGCTGTGTGACCCTGGGCAAGTCACTTAACTCCATTACCTAACCCCCCCCCAAAAAAAAGAAAAGAAAAGAAAAAGGAGTGAGTTTTGGGGAAGAATGATCATGAGATGCCTATGGTACATCTAGTTGGTGATGCAGGACTGGTGTTCAGGAGAGAGGCTAGGGCTGCATATATTGATCCAAATCCTCTAACTCTCCTTCCTGATTATACTCTATTCATGGAGTCATCCCTGATCTTCTCACAATGTATCCTTATCATTGGCCATATTCCCTCTTCCAAGCCTTATCAGATTGATCAGAAGAGAGACAAAGACTTGCTGTCAGAATAATTTTTATTTTAATATCCATCTGGTCATGTCACTTCTCTACTTAAAGATCTTTTTTGCTGAGTAAAGTTTAAGCTCCGACTGGTATCTGTGACCCTGTACAAACTGGAACTACTCAGCTTTCCTAGACCAATTTTCTACAACTCCCCTCTCTCTATCTTTCTCCAGCCCTATTGTACTACTCTGTTACATGACCACCCACTGCTCTCTTAGGCCTCTTTGCCTTTGCTCATACTATGCCTACATCTGTCCTACTATTGGTTGTTTGGTTGTCGTCCTTCGTTCTTGAAGAAGACCAAAATGACATCACTATGTTGTAGTCAAGGCATGGTGTGACCAGCTATGGCTGATCAGAGCAATAGGAGCTCGGAAGGCTCTGCTACAGGTTGGGCAGAAATAGTTCATATGAACATTTGGAGTGGAGAGGTCTCTAAATTTGCACAGCTCTTGTTTCTTTGGAACTACTGTAGTTCTGCTTTGTTCATAGGGCACAGGTCCTATGCCAGTGTCTCCATGTCATGCAATCAATTCCAAAGTTCTTAAGAGAGACCTTGAGAGTGTCCTTGGATTGTCCTTGGACTCTAGGTGAGCACTTGCCTTGTGTGAGTTCTCTATAAAAGACTCTTTTAGGCAAATGTATGTTTAGTGTTTGAACACGTGGCCAGCCCACTGGATCTATACTCTCTGCAGTAGAGTTGGAATGTTTGGCAGTTTATCTTGAGAAAGAATCAGTGTCTGGTACTTTATCTAGCCAGGTGATCTAGATTACTACCCCACCACCACCACCACCACCACCACCACCACCACCACCACTACTACTACTACTACTACTACTACTACTACTACTACTACTACTACTATTCTACTATTACTACTAGCTAACATTGAAATAGCACTTACTATGTGCCAGGCACTGTCCTAAGCACTTTATGATTATTATCTCATTTGATCCTCACAACAACCCTGATATGTAGGTACTATTATGATCCCCATTCACAGAGGTTAAATGACTTGTCCAGGGTCACAAAGCTAGTAAGCATCTAAGGCTGGATTTCAATTCAGGTCTTCCTGACTCTTGATGCTCTATCTGTTGTACCACATGGCCATTCCCCCTTCTTCACCTGTTGAATTCCTATCCATCTTTTTTTTTTTTTCATCCTTCCAAATCTTTTAAAAATTAATTTATTTTGATTCACCAGCAATCACTTCCATAAGCTTTTGAGTTTTAAATTTTTCTTCCCCTCCCTCCTCACTTCCCCAAGATGGTGCACAATCAGATATAGGCTATATATTCTATCCATCTTTTAAAGACTAATACAAGCGCCACCTCCTCTGAGATGTCCTCTGCAACACCCCAAATCAGAAGTGACCTTACCCCTCACACCTCACGTGGATTTGTAACTCTCTAATGTACTTACGAAATATTATATGTTATACTCATCTTAGTACCTTGATTCTGACTAGATGTAGTTCTTTGTTCAGTCAATTAATAAGCATTTATTAAATGCCTTTTATGTGCCAAGTATTACAGGAAAAGTTTCTTCTATACACATTAGACTGTGGTCTCTTCAACGGCATGGACGTCTTTTGCCTTTCTTTGCATCCCGAGTGCTTAACTTAGTCCCTGGCACATTGTAGGTGATTAATAAATGCTTTTTGAGTGAGTGACTGACTGTAACACCTAACCCAGTGCTCTATATACAGTAACCCCTTAACCAATGATAAGGAACATTGTTTCTCTCCTCCTCCTCCCTTGATCAGATGTGGACTAACAGCATCCTCTCCCCTATTTCCTATAGTACGAATCCCTTAATTTGTCTACTATGGAAATTATTCCTCTTTCTTTATATCTGTCTTTGGCTAATGTATATTATTCAGTTATCTGTCCATCTTCCCCATGTGACCTCACTTATGAGGCTGGGATTCTCTGAGGTGAGGACCTGGATGTCTGTATGACTTGCTCTGTCTTGGCCTAGAGCCATTTAGGCTGAATACATGATACTCAGTGATGATGAGAGAAGAGATGAACTGTTCTCCAAATGATCTGATTTGTGCAGATAACCCTGAACACCTTCTATCACTAGCAGGTTAGGAGGTCAGGATCTTGCAGGTAAATTGCCTCAGCAAATCATTGTTTTGACTGTGTAGACATAACACCAAGAGGATCTACAAAGTCAGTTAGTTAATAGTCAATAAACATTAATGATACTCCTACTGTGTGTCAGGCACTGTGCTAAGCACAGGTGATGCAAAGAGGGGCAAAAGGCAATCCCTGCTATCAGGGAGCTCACATGAGCTCTAAAGGCGGAGACAACATGAAAACAAGTATGTAAAAACAAGCTATAGGCAAGGTAAAGGGGAAATAATCCACAAAAGGAAGACACTAGACTTAGGGTGGATGGGGAAAGGCTTCCAGTAGAAGGTGGGATTTTAGCTGGGACTTGAAGGAATCCAGGAGGTAGTGAAGGGGAGGGAGAGAAATCCAACATGGGGAACAGTCAGCAAAAATGCCCAGTTTGGGAGGTGAGAGTCTGGTGCCCTGGAAGAACTTTTATCTGAATCTGGAAATACCAGCGCAAAAATGATACTCTGTACCTCATTTACCCATTAGATCAACCTATTGGGGAAAAAGGATTGAGATTAGACACTGGAAGAAGGAAGATCAACCCACCATCCCTGAACAGCCTCTTGAGATAGCACCCTTAGACCTGAAGGAACAGGGAAAGAATTTTCCCCTTTCTGGAGACTGTCTCATCCCCACCCTCTTTACTTCAGGCATCCTGAAATCCTGTGATCCGTGGAGGCAGAGGGATGGCATCAATGACCTTTCTTCATATTCTTTTTCCAGTCTCAGAACAGGTTGATTCTAATCCCACTACTCCATTTATTTACCATCTGGAATCCTAGCAGTTGAGGGATCAGGAATATATCAAACTTCCCACTTCTCTGTCTGGACATTTTTCCTAGTTCAGGAAGCAATTAGTCTGAGTGAGACAGAAGTGAGAGTGTAGGAGCAGAATATATATCCTTTTAAAATAATTTAGTAACAACCCTAGGTAAGTGACCAATAATTTATAGAGTCAATTCTTTTTATAGAGATATTTCCCTGCTGCTCAACCAGAGATCTTGCCGGGTTTAGAGGATTAATCCTTGACGTAGTAAATATGCTTGAGTTGTAATTCAGTTAAAGGGATAAAGGGAACTTAGACTTGTCATGTGGAAGAGGAAAAAAAATTAAATGGATTTGTTCCAGTACCAACCTAGTAACTCCCATTGCTTCTTGTGCCAGAGGATGCTGGGACCCTGGGATTCAGAGATGTCTAAGGGCATCCTATACAGGACTCTGCAGCTGGCAATACTCCCAACTGCTGCCAGAACCACATTAAAATGCAATTGGGAGATACTGAATATATTTTATTTAATGAATTTAATGAATAAAATCAACTTATTTAATAAATAAAAATACAATAGAACCTAAATAATGTTACTATGTGATTTTCCAAGTCAATATGTGACCCACAGGGACTCTTTGTTATTGTTGTTGAGTCATATTAGTTGTGTTCAACTCTGTATGACCCCATTTGGGGTTTTTTTTTTGGCCATTCCCTTCTCCAGTCCATTTTACATATAAGGAAACTGAGGCAAACATGGTTAAGTGACTTGTCTAGGGTGACACAACCAGTAAGTGTCTGAGGCCAGATTTGAATTTGGGAAGATGAGTCTTCCTGATTCTAAGCCCAGTAATCTATCCACTGCCCCACAGGAATCCTTAGGTATTGTTTTTTAGAGGCGCCATTTCTCTTTGAGTTTAACACCCCTAGTCTAGTCCAACACCCTCATTTTGCAGAAGAGGAGATCGAGATAACACGGGTAGTAAGAAAATGAGCTGGGATTAGATTCCAGGTCCCTTGATTTCCAGTCCCGTGCCCAATATTTTAATCTGGGCCATCAAAACTCTTCTGCCAGTGGCCTCCTCAAACTCCTTTTGTTTCTTGGCACAGAGATGTGTTGGGAGATTCAATGTGTGCGTACACACCTGGTAATCACCAAGAGAAGAGGACCAGTGACGTCATGGGTGATGTCTTGACTTGAGTGTGAATTGGATTTTAGTGAGGAAGAGTTGTACAAAGTCATCAGCTTCTCTCTTCCAGAGTCCTTGAAGTCCAGTGGAAGGACAAAAGTCAAGATGACTGGCAATGGCCAGGGATGCATTGGGTGACCTTGGCATCTTCTATGTCTGACCAAGCTCTAACCACTTCAGTCACGTTCGTGGCACTCGGAACAAATTGTTCTCATCTACTCATTCTGCTGGGAAAAATCTTCACATGCTTAGGGTAGATATCCCCCTAACTCACCAACAGCCTGTTGGTTACCCTCCAAGAAAGTGATAGAGAAAATGCTAATAATGCAAATTGTACTTAAAAGTAGGTCACCATACTTTTTTTTTTTTGGAGAGCCAGTTGTTAAATATTTACTAGTACAATACTTCTTTTGACCCTTAACTACAGCTATGTTAAACTGCTTTTAACCCTCCCCTTACTCCCTCCCACCTCTGAGCTATTTCCCAGTCTGGGATTCTCTCTGTTTTTCTCCTCACAGCCCTGGTCTCCCTCCCCCTTCCTCCAAGGGACTCTTTTCTGACCAAAACTCAGTCCTGACTATGAAGACACTATTAAGCTGGATATCCTCCATGCTGTATTCATGGGTGTTCTTGGTAGGTTCCTATTTAAATCTGTAATCATTTCCAAGTGTCCTGCCCACTTCAGTAGGCTATGAGAATCCAGAGATGTGGTCTCTTCCTCCTACTCACTCTCTCCTCAGCACCGAGGGCATATGAAGGGAACTGAATCAATGTTCTTGTTTGATGAGACTTCAGATATTGGTTTAAATCCTAGAATAGACATTTTCTTCAGCTGGGAGCTGATCTTTCTTGGCAGGAGAAGGAAAGGGCTTCTTTTATTCCATAGTGATAGCAAAAGGGATTGATGTTATACATGAAGAAAAATTTCCTGACATGGAGGCATTGGAATGGGTGGCCAAAAGAGGCTGTAGTCTCTCATGTACTGTACGAGGTGTCCAAAAGTCTTGGTGCAGTTTTAAGATTTAATGGTGAATGCTTAAACTGGCATTAAGACTTTTGGAACACCTTGATTTAGCAAGAAGGGGAGAGAGAGTGGTCTGACTTGGGGAGTTGTGGTGTGTGTGGGGGTTTTGGTTGTTTTTGTTGTTGTTGTTGAGTTGTGTCCCGTTCTTGGTGACCCGATGGATGAATTCTAATTTCTACTATCTGTTGAAATCTGTCCAAGTTCATGTTCATTGTTTCCATGACACTATCTCATTTTCTGCCACCTCCTTTTCCTTTTGCCTTCAATCTTTCCCAATCTTTCCAATGAGTCCCATCTTTTCATTATGTGACCAAAGTATTTAAGCTTCAGCTTTAGTATTTGACCTTCCAGTGAATAGCCCGACTTAACTTCTTTAAGTATCAACTGATTTGAACTCCTTGTTGTCCAAGGGACTCTCAAAAGTCTTCTCCAACACCACAGTTCAAAAGTGTTGATTCTGCGGCATTCAGCTTTACAGTCCAACTCTCACAGCCATGTATTGCTATAGCAAAAACCATAGCTTTGATTATTCAGACCTTTATCAGCAAGGTGACGTCTCTGCTTAGTATACTGTCCAGATTTGCCATGGCTTTCTTTCCAAGGAGCAAGCACACATTTGCTTAAAGACAAGGGGATGGTTGCAGTGATTTCTCCAGGTCTTTACCAATCCTGGGATCTCTCACTCACAGCCTTGATCTAATACCGTTTGCTCCCACTTTCACAACTTGGGTTTGAGTTAACTCAACCAACTCACCTTTATATAGCACTTTATATGTAGGCTAGAATGCTTTCCATATATCATGTCGTTTAATTCTCACAAAGACCCTACACTATAGGTATTATTATCTTCTTTTGAGATGAGGAAACAGAGTGGCTAATTCACATAGCTTGTACATATCAAAGGCAGGATTCACACCTAGGTCTCTCCTGAATCCAAGTCAAATCAACAAGCATTTATTGTGAACTATTTTCTAGGCACTGTGCTATGTGCCAGGGACACAAATACACACAGATATAATCTCATAGAGCTTTGATTCTAATGAGGGGAAGACAGCATGTAAAAGGAAGCTGAAGTGGGATGGAGAAAGGGAAGAGATGAAGGTCCCTGGAATGTGGGCGTTGTAGAGAATGTCTGGGATGGTTGAGGAGAGGAATGAAGACATGGCTGGCCTGTGCAACCTCTTTAAAATGGAGGTCTGGGGAAGAACCAGCCAATCAGAGGGTGGCTGAAGGTGTGGAAGGTACCTCCAATGTGTGAAGTCCAGGGGTAGAGGAATCTTCCAGGGCGAAGAGGTTTCTTGGGGGCATTGTTGAGAAAGCCTGACAGAGGAGAGTGGGGGGAGGGGGAATACAGCCAGGAAAGCACTCTTTCCCACTAGACCAAATAAACATATAATAAAAAACAGTTGCTAGCATTTATACAGTGCTTTAAGGTTTGGAAATTCAAAGTCATTTAATGAGTGTTCAAGGCACTATAAGGAAGCAAGGGGAAAGACACCATTTGGAGCTACTTATATGGAAGTTAGAATGATGGTGGGGTTTTTTGTTTGTTTGTTTGTTTTGTTTTGTTTTTGTCTCCATGATCAAAGCACTACAATCCCCAGGGTGCTCAGATCACAGGTGCTCTATTGAGAGCTGGTGATATAGGGGGTACATACATAAAAGCCTTTATACATGTTATTTCATTTGATTCTCACAGCAACCCTGTGAGGTAGGCACCATTTTTTATTCCCAGTCTACAGATAAGAGAACTGAAACTAGGAGATGTTTAATGACTTGCCCAGGATCATAGAACTAGTAAGTGTCAGAGGCAGGATTTGAACTCAGGTCTCCCTGACTCCAACTCCAGTGCCCCAAGAAGAGACTGGTGTATTTCTTCTTCACATCTTAAATAGTTAGATTGGGCTGGGTGAGGGAGCCTTCTTGTGTGGAAACAGAGGAGAATGGCCTTTGTGTAACTCAGAGCTGGGTGGGGCTTCCAGCTACCCAGTGGGTGACCTCAGCTGGTAGCTAGACTAGGCTTCTAGTTGCCCCCTCAGGGGAGGAAGGCCCTGATGACCATTTTGACCTGAGTTCAAATCCCCTAAAGCAAATGAGCTCTTCTTGCTCAAGGCTCCAGTCAAGTAGGCTCCAGTGTGTTTACTGACTCCTGCTCATCCCTGCCTGGGAGAAAAAAAACAAACAGACCAGCCCTGACTCATCCATTCTAGAATTCTTCTTGGCACCTGGGCTGTGATTTGTCCACAGACCCCCTTAGACATTGTGGAAACAAAAAAGAGCCAACACTTGGTGGGCCCTGCTAGTTTGTCTTTATTCTACTCCTCCTGAAAGAACTTGTATTCGCTGGGATGGGATGGAGGTATCCTAGTGGGAGATACAAAATAAATTCTTGCATGGAGCAAAGGAGATCAGTGTGGAAAACGTTGTCAATTTATTACCAATACTATCTCAGGACCATGACTAGTCAGTCAGTCAACTCGCATTTATTTTTTTTAAACTAATTTATTTTGATTTATCAACAATCACTTCCATGTGCTTTTGAGTTTAAAATTTTTCTCCCCCTTCCTCCCCACCACCCTCCCCAAGACAGCGCACAATCTGATATAGGCTATCTGTATACGTTCCTATTAAACATATTTTCACATTAGTGATGTTGTAAGCAAGAATTAGAACTGATAGAGGGAACCACAAGAAAGAGGAAACAAAACTCGACAGAAGAAAAAAAAAGAGCTTAGATCTTTATTCAAACTCCATAGTCCTTTCTTTGGGTGTGGATAGCGCTTTCCATCACGAGGCCTTTGGAGATTCTACTAGCATTTAGTCAGCGCCTACTACATACAAGCAATTATGTTAAGTAAGCTGGGTCCTCTCCCTGTGATGTGACCTTTGACTCTCCCTCTGGGAAATGCTGAGATTCCAGCCAATTTTGTCAGCTCAAAAGCGAGGTGTCACCTTCCATTCCCACTATGTATTTTTTGTAACTGTTCCTCCCTAACCCAATCCCAAACTGGGAAACTTTGCTCTCCACCCTATGCACACCTTTGAGTATTTGCACTGGGCGTTTTCTTCTCCTTGGGACTATCCTTTTCTCACTTGCCATAGAATCTTTTTTTCCTCTTCTCTCTTTCCGAATCCTATTCAGTCAGTCAATCAATCAATGAGCGTTTATTGAGTTTCTTCTATGAGCCAGGTACTGTGCTAAGTGCTAGGGATACAAAGAAGGCCAAAGACAATCCCCGTGTTCAAGGAGGCCACAATCTAATAGAAGGTGTGAGACAACTGCTATGTACAAACAAAGTCTATGTGGGATACATTGGAGACAATCAATAGAGGGAAGGTACTAGCTTTGAGCTGGTGATTGGTTCCATTTCCAGGAAGCCTTTTCTGGCTGATTAATTACTCTTTTCTTCTAGCACTGCTTAGCACCAAACTCTCAGCATCAACACCTCCTGCTCTTTGTCTCAAGCTCTCTTCAGTTACTTCTATTTCCATATTTCTTTGTCTGTCATCTGTCTTCCATAGGGCAGAGACTTTAGGTCTTGTTCATAGGTTGTATGCTGTACAACCTATAGTTGTAGAGGGCAAGTTCTGCATCTTATTTATTTTGCTGAGGTAATCGGGGTGAAGTGACTTGCCCAAGGTCACACAGCCAGTAAGTGTCAAGTGTCCAAGGTCAAATTTGAACTCCTGACTCCAGGGCTGGTGCTCTATCCTTTACCACCTAGCTGCCCCCCTGTGTCTTATTTAATAATATTCCCCTACTAGCTCTAGGCACTGCACTGGGTACATAGTAGAGGTCTAATAAATGGCTATTAAATCCTTCCCTCTAGATTAGGAGTACTTAACGTGTGTGTGTATATGTCTATATGTCTGTGTGTCTGTGTCTGTGTGTCTTGGTTCCCTTTGCCATTCTGGTAAAATATTCTCAAAATAATGTTTTTAAATGCCTGTCAGTCAATAAGCATTTATTAGGCACCTATTATGTTCCAGGCAGGCTATGTACTAAGCTCTGGGAATACAAAGATAGATCCTATCCCAGAGAAGCACACAGTCAAATCGGGGAGATAGGATACAATTACGTGTAAATAAACTATGTACAGGATCAATTGTATTGAAATAAAGATATCCCTTTTCCCTATTTGAGTTAATAGAACCACCCCTGAAATCTATGTAGGGACCCTAGGTTAAGAACCCCTACTCTAGGGGCAGCTAGGTGGTGCAGTGGATAGAGCTCCGGAGTTGGAGTCAGGAGGACCTGAGTTCAAATCTAGCCTCAGACACTTGACACTTACTAGCTGTGTGACCCTGGGCAAGTCACCTACCCTGACTGCCTCACCAAAAAAAAAAACAAAAAATGAAAAAAAAAAGACCCCAACAGAGAACCCTTACCCCAGGTCTTTCTATATTGCTCCCTCATTCATGAATTCAATCATTTAATGGGTGTCACAGGCACTACGAGGCACCAACGGGAAGGACATCGTTTGGAGCAACTTTGATATGGTTAGAATGATGGTTTTGTTTTGTTTTGTTTTGTTCCTGTGATCAAAGAACTAGAACCCCCAGGGTACTCAGATCACACATGCTGTATTGAGAGGAGGCAGTGCAGGGCTCCCAAGAAGAGAGATATCTGGACTTCCAAATCTCCCCACTTGAATTCAGTGTGATGATCTGGGGTAGTAGAACGAGTTCATGCCTCTGGGAGCTGTCACTCAGAAGAGATAAGAGATGAACAAAGACTCTTATCTTTATAGGTGTTCAGGTCTGATTATATAATGTCTTGTATACGCTTGTCTTTATGTAAGTTATAGTGTGTGCCTGTGTCTGTTGGTAGGGGAGCTGTGTTCAAGATGATACATGCATGTGGATGAGATGAATTTTTTTTCATTCTAATTCAGCAAAAAACAGAACGCCTGCTTTGTGGAAGATGCACATGTGTGGGGGCTCCTGTTGTATGCAGGACGTCCAAAAATCTTAGTCAAAACAGCACTAAGACTTTTGGGACACTGCATATTTAGCACTGTGTCTCAGTTTGTGTATGTGTACATGGGTAATTGTGAAAAGAAATCGTGCTGGGTGAATTGCGAGGGTCAGGTCTTCTAAAACTCTACTCAGGGCCCTCTCCGTGCACTTCCTTCACTCCACTTGGAGGACAAAAAAAAGCCAGAAACACTCAATGGGATGGTTCATCCCAGTGGGCCCAACAGACAAGCTATTTGAGATTCCATCTCTCACTCTCTGGCAGAGTTTGGCCAATTCTGCAGGAGAGGGTGGCACAACACTGAGCACCTACCGTGTGCACAGAGAGCTTCCTGGCTCTTCTCTCCCCCTTCCCTCATGGGGCTCATCCTCTCAATTCCCCCAACCAGTCTCCCAGTCCCTCGAAAGAGGCACAGGGTTTTCTCCTCCTGAAGAAACTGAAGGAAGACAGCGTTCATTTTAAGGGAATCTGCTCTGGTTTTATGGGCTCTGTCAATAATGCACCTTCATTAAGATAGGATCTCAGCAGAATGAAAGAGGCCTCAACTCTTCGTGAAAGGAGAGGGTTGTATTTTTTTTTTGAGAGGGGGAGAAGGGGAGAGGCATTAAATAAACCTGTTTTTTAAAAAGTACCTCTGCAGCAAGGAAATGTATTATTATTGTAATTGTCTAATGCTAATTATACTTATTACCATAATAACCATTTTGTTGTTACAAATGATGTAATCCCCTTTATTTTGGTCCTGCCAGAGGCAAGTGATGTGTCTGTGGCAGGAGAGGGGAGACTGGGGAGGGTTCCTTGGCTGGAAGGTGAGATCTGAGCTGGGGGAGGGTGTTGTATTCTCCCCAGGAGTGTCTGCATGGCCCAGAGGGCTGAGGGGTGGGGGCAGGACTGGTTTCCAGGGAAGACAGGCTCAAGAAAATTGCTTCTCTGGATTATGTGAATTTCCCATTATAGGTTTTCTCTGGGACCTGCCTTTTGGGGGCTGTTTGTTAGAAGTAACCAAATAACTGGGTTGGGTGGATGGCTCTATCCCAGAAGCATGTCCCCAGTCCAAAATGGAGTGTTGGGTCCTGTTCCACTCCCCCAAGTTTCATTTGGAAGGAACTCACAGGAATCTCAGTTAACAATGTCCATGGGGTTCAGGAGGAATGTGGGATCTTGACAGTTCAGATCATAAGATCTTGGCTCCAGAGCTGCAAGGGTCCTTAGAGGTCATCTAATTCAACCTCCTTCAGTTTACAGATGAGGAAGCTGAGGCTCAGAAAGATTAAATGGTCACACAGATAAGAGCAGCAGAGCTGGAAGGGGAGTCCAGATACTCTGACCCCTAACCTAACACCTCTTCCTCACTTTATGCCAAGTAGCTCTGTAAATTGGCCATGCCAGATCTCTTAGGCCCTACGCTTTAGCTGTCTACATATGTCTAAATCATTAGCTTATGGTGTTTTTTGTTTGTTTGTTTTATGTACTCCCTAATTTTCTTTTTTGTTTTATCTATGCCTTCTTTTATATCACATTCATTTCTGAATATATCCCTTTTCTCTTCCTTATCCATTGAACATTCCCTGGTGACAAAGATTTTTAAGAGTAACAATTCTACAAAACCAACCCACCCATTGGCTTAGTCTAAAAGCATATGCAACATTTTATCTCCATAATCCCCCATGTCTTTAATAAAATAAGGGAGGTATATTTTCTCCTCTCTTGTCTAGGGCCCAGCTTGGTTGTTATAATTATTAAAAACTAAGTTCTGTTTTACTGTCCTTTCTGTTTACATTGTGGTAGTCACTGTATATATTGTTTTCTTAGTTCTGCTTACTTTATTTTGTATCACTTCATAGAAGTCTTCTCATGGAACACTTGTATGAATTGATGAAGAGTGAATTGAGCAGAACCAGGAGAATACTTTATACGATAACAATATTATAAAGACAAACAACTTTGAAAGACTTGGAACACTGATCATTGCAATGACCAACCATGATTCTACAGGATTCATGATGAAACATACCACCCACCTCCTGATAGAGAGGTGATGGACTCAGGGTGCAGACTGAAACCCATTTTTTGCCTGTGTATGTATATAACCAGGTTTTTGTTTTTCTTTCTCAATTGAGGGTGGGGAAGTGGGAAGGTGAGAAGATGGATTTTCATTTGAAAAAGAATTAATTTAAAGAAGTCTTCTCATGTTTCCCTGAATTCCTCATATTTGCCATTTCTTATGATATAATAACAATCCATCATGTTCCCATAACACAACTGTTTCAGCCTTTCCTCAATCAACGGTTGCCCACTTTGTTTCCACTCCTTTGTAACCATAAAAAAAAAAAAGGAAGCTTTTCTTTTTGTAGGTGGAGTAGCAGATAGAATGCTGGGCCCAGAGTCAGGAAGATTTGAATTCAAATCTGGCCTCAGACACTTAATAGCTATGTGACCCTGGACAAGTTACTTAACCATTAGTTGCCTCAGTTTCCTCATCTCTAAAATGGGAATAATAATAGAACCTATTTCCCAGGGTTGTTGTGAGAATCAAATGAAATAATAATTGTAAAGTTAGAACAGTGCCTGGCATATAGTGAGCACTACCATGAATTGCTCAGTTGTTTCTGACTCTTCCTGACCCTATTTGGGGTTTTCTCGCCAAAGATACTGGAGTGGTTTGCTATTTCCTTCTCCAGCTCATTTGACAGATACAGAAACTGAGGCAAATAGGGTTAAGTGACTTGCCTAGGGTCACACAGCTAGTAAGTGTCTGAGGCAACATTTGAACTCAGGAAGTATAAGTGTTCCTGACTCCAGGCCCAGCACTCTATCCACTGTACCACCTAGTTGCCCGTAGTAAGCACTCTATAAATTATTACTATTACTATTGTTATTATTGTTATCATCATCATTATTACTATTCTCCAAGATATATGCTTAGCAGTGGGATCTCTGTGTCAAGGGGTATGAACAGGAAAGAATATTAACTCTGGAATAAGATCTGAGTTCCAATCCCCTCTCTGCTTCCTACTTGTGTGATTTTGGGCAAGCCCTTTCACTTCCGTTCAGTTTCCTCACCTGCAAAATGAATGAGGGGGTTTATCTGGTCCCTGAGATCCCTTTCAACGCTACGTCTGTGACCCTAATGTTTTAGTTACTTTTTGGAAATAGTTCCAAGTTGCTTTCCAGAATGGCTGGACCAATCTATAGGTCCAGCAACAGCATATCAGTCCTATTAACATCGATTATTTCCATCTTTTGTTATCTTTGTAAATTAGTTGAGTGTGTGGTGAAACACAGAATTGTTTTGGTTTGTATTTTTCTTTTTGGTGATTTGGAGCGATCTTTCATCTGGTTGTTAAAAGTTGACAATTCTTAGAAGTAAGGATTGTTTGTTCCTATCCTTTGACCTCTTTTCTCTTGAAGCATGGTTCTTGGTCTTTGCTTTATGTTTGCAAAGTACCTTCTTCACAGCAAGTCTGTGAAGTGGGTATCAACGTCATACCAAAAAAACTCCTTTTTCCTTAGCGCTTTACAAAAGCAATGGCCCCTTTTTGACTCCCTGGATTGTGTCTTCACCTGTGAACCCCAAGCTTGTCTCAACAGCTTTCTAAATGCTTGTTTCTTGTTTAGCCAGCAAGAGAAGCATTTTACCTCTTTCCCTTGCAATCAACCATTTAACCTGACCTGGGAAAGTGAGGGAAAGGAAACCAGTTAATTTCTAATTCTGCCTTGAGTTGACAGTTATTTCTGGGATAGACAAGAACCTGATTTGAAGCAAACCTGACAGCCAGGGAAGTCAGCTCCTCATTAGGAAGAAGTGAAAAGTGGCTAAAGTAAGCAGCCAGGGTAGACGCAAGTCTATTATGCCTTGAATAACCAAATGAGTAGATAGCCCAGGAACAGTGAATTCAGACCCTAGTTTTTTGGAGCTCAGGGCTATCAGTGTGTTCCAATCACTATGTCTCATCCATGAAAACCTTAAAGCAATACAGTTATCCCTTCTGTATCTCGACTTTCCCTATTAAAGTTTTGGTATATTGAGGGTCAGCATAAGAAATTAGATGGGAATTTTTTGGGAGTTTTGCAGAAGGTGAAGACAACACGAAAAAACCAGAAGACAACACAGAGCCTACGGCCAAGAACGCGATCCGAATTTTACATACGGTACTGTAAATACCCTATAAAAGAAAAAGAAGAAATCCAGACTTCTTTTCTGGAATGAAGGTAGGGCCAAACATTTTTATGTGGATTTCTCAGATTGCGGGGGCAACGTGTCCCTCACCCCCATGACGTGGAAGGGGTAACTATAGAAGTGTGAATTCTTAAAAATTTTAATCTTTGTACTCATCAGGCCCAAAATATGTCAAGTATGGACAAAAATCACAAGTGCACGACAACCAGTTGGGGCTCTCTCTGTAAGATTCCCTTTGTTACTCCCCAAACTGTACTCACATTGATAGATAGGTTCTCTATGGGCTCTAGGGTTGGCCCTCCAAATTAAATGAACATATGTCAAGATACTTACTGATTTTAGTGCAGATGTGGGGAAATGTGAGGAGGAGGGGGAAATATGTAACAGGGATTGCACCCTATGGAGCATCCTCAGAGCTGCTCCAACCTGCATACTGCCAGCCAACCGTGATCAGTGCTAAAGGACTAGGGCACTTCGGGATGGTAAAATAATGCCTCTGTTAGCCTCGTATCCCCATGATAATGGCAGCAAAGGGGCTTCATCTTTTTAATTTTTTTTAAAGCAATTGGGGTTAAGTGACTTGCCCAGGGTCACATGGCTAGCAAGTATCAAGTGTCTGGTCTGAGGCTGGATTTGAACTCAGGTCCTCCTGACTTCAGGGCCGGTGCTCTATGCACTGTGCCACCTAGCTGCCCCTGGGGCTTCATCTTTTTAAGAAGAGGAGACAGTTTCTGGCTTGCTCTTTTTTTTTGTTTGTTTCTGTCTCTGGAACATGTGGCAGGCAGTTCCTTCTCCTTGGGTTTCCCATGAGGAATAAAAGAAAAACAGTGCAACCTTCCACCAGCCCCAGCAGAAATGTTGAACTGTGAGCCCGTGACAGTTAAAGCCATCGTGTTGCCTTAGGTGAACCTGAGTCTGGATCTCAGAGCACTGACTGCCTTTCCCACTTCGTGTTTTCTTCCCTAAGTGTAGGTGACTGGGAAGTGTTTCTAAGATGGATGCATCCGGTCTTGGAGGCAACCTTGTGACTTGAAGAGGAGGAACCCCAGTCCCTTGGTCGGAGCTGATGGGTAGCAAAGGAAGTTTCTGCATTGGAAAGGATGCCTACCAGCCTCTGAGATGGTTTGCCAGTAGGTAGGGACCTGGAAGGAGTTATTTGGACAATGTATAGTCCTCTTTGAGTCTCCATCAATTCACTTGTGAGTCTTTGTTTTTAGCATTTCTTTTGTGTGGAGAAAATAAATAGCTGTTCTGTGCCTAATTCATATTGTACATGGTATATCTTTCTACTCGCCCCTTTGGGGAGACCCTAGACATGAACCAAACCTAAGTCTTAAGTAATTTTTCCTTAGGTTCCATTGTGGGATTGTAAAGATTTAAAGACTGTGAGAAAAAGAGTCTAGCCCCTCTCCTTAGGGTCTGAGCTCCCCCAGGTATGAATGTAGTCACTATATGGAGGGTTCAGTGCAGAAGTATCCCTTAGTGAAGAGGGATAATGTGCCATATCCTAGCCCTTTGAGCCCTTCAGTGGTTATAGTTGTTAGAAATATATGGCAAAGCAAGTTTAGAAAGAAGGAAGAAGTTTAGGAAGAAGGAAGGAGAGAGGCTAAAGACTTACTTGTAGATTACACAGAAGCTTTGTGCCTTTATATCATAAACATATGTTTTTGAGAAATGATTTTGTAGGTGCTAGACGTGACAAGCACCAAACAATATCATAAAAAATGAAAAAGATTATATTTTAACAGGACAGGAAAAGACTTGTTATGGATGTAGGATTTATCCCTGAATTAGCTGTATGTGTGTAGTCAGAACATTGACTTGTCAGAGCTAAGCTCAGATTGGTAAAAATCATGAAGAAAGAATAATAATGAGAAAGAAATATAGCATGCAATTGAAACAACTCCATCCTGAACTATTTAAAGCAGTAACTGATGATCAAAAATAGGAAATGGACAATAGAAATGACATTGACACTGATTATAGTTTTTATACAGAAGCTTGACCAGTATAAATTAATTGCCACAACAAGGAGGCCAAAAAAGCCTAGAAAGAGCCTTACTCAGGAAACATCAGAATTACTTGTAAACAGAGAAAGATGACTGCCAAAGGCAACACAAGTAGAATCTAAACTAATTTGTAAAATCTTATTAAGAAGATGGATGGAGCAGTATCACCTCTTAAAGCAAAGAAGCAGTAGAAAGTAAAAACCAGTTTTAAAAAAGCTTGGCAAGACATTGGACTAAGCAAAATCATCCCAAGGGTGATTCAGGATGAAAATGGAAGGATATCAAATAGAAGAAAAATGTCAAAGATTTGTGAAAGTTATTACAACAAATTGTTTTCTCCATCAAGGTTGGTGGAGACACCAAATTTGCACCCTAACAGTGTAGTCTTGGATGTGCTTATGGGGGAGGCAGAAATGGCACTGGAGAGAGCAGGATAGGAAAAGTGGCCAGATTGGACCAAATGTATACAGAGGAGACTTATGCTATGGACAACACAATTGTGAGGACACTGGGATTTATATACAAGGTATTTAAGGAGGAGGTGGAAGACACCAAGAGCAGACCTTATTAATAAAAAGAAAAGGTGATTGAGAGAGCATCGGTAACTTCTGGTCTATATTCATACATTTTCATCCTTTAAAAATCATGAGAATCATTTATACGTGAATTCAAGGCAGCCACCATGACAGATTTAGTACAGAACAAGGAGGCTTTCACAAGCAGAATTCTAAAATGGGACATATCTTTGTCAGTTCACAATTAACTGAAAGCTGTCAATAATATAAGATCCTGTGGTGCTTATTATTTGTTGATTATGAAAAAACATTTGTTTCTGTAGAACGGAATGCCTTCTTACAAATCCTTCAACAAGATGATTCCCATATTGTATTTGTCAATATCATTCAGGATTCTCTGAAAGGTCTAATAACAAAAATAACCCTGTTCAACTAACCCTCTGCTAGAAAGCACTGGGTAAGGAGATGTGTGCTAACCAAAGATAATGGAGAAATTTCCTCACAGAGTCCAGGTCTGTGGATGGTAAAGGGTTCTAGATACCCCTGTTTTAAAATGATATTGTGCTGATTGCATCAAGCCTAGAATGTTACAGAGACTCCTGGAAGGCGAGGAGGGAAAACAAATATTTATTAATGCCCACTATATGCTCACAACAACCCAGGGAGGTAAATGCTATTCTGATCCTTATCTTACAGTTGAGGAAATTGAGGGAGACAGTGGTTAAGTAACTTGCTCGAGGTTACACAGTTTGTAAATGTCTGAGGCTGGTATTGAACTCAGTTCTTTCCTGACTCCTGGTACAGGGCTCTCTCCACTGTACTACCCAGCTGCTTCTCACTCAATCATAATCGCTCAAAAGAATATGGCACGATGATCCAGTCAGGAGAGATCAAGTGGATGAATATTGCCCATATTTCAGCATACATTTGGATTGACAACCTATAGAGCTTGTCCATCAGTAGGTGTATCTGGGACAGACAGTACATACAGATGGACAAAACAAGAGGAGGGGGAGAGCTGGCTGGATTACTTTCTGGAAATTGCAAAGTTCCCTAAATGACCCCAAGGTTCTGATGAAAGCAAAATGCCATAATTTTAATATCAATACTTTAATTTTAATTAACAATTTTAATTAATTTAAGCAACATTTTAAAATTCTTTCGTGTGTTGACATCTCCAATTAGACTCCCTTGAGTGCAGGGATTGTCTTTCTTTTTCTTATTTGTATCCCTAGCACTCAGCATAGTGCCTACACATAATAGGTCCTTAATAAATGTTTATTGAATTGGATTAAATGGACTTTCTACTAGTGTTGCTGTATTGTAGCAAAACATAGAATACAGCAGTCTCCAAAGGAAGGCTCAGGAGCATGCTGCTATGTACAAGGAGTTTTGAAGGGGAATAAAGGTAAAAAGATATCATTAAGGTAATGTGTGATAGGAAGAAAGAAGATGATCTGGTCACATGTTGAGGGTAAGGGATGATGGTTGGGCAGCCAGAGGGCTCCATTGGTAACTCCTTAATGTTACAAGAAAGCAAGGAATAGCTCTAGCAGATTGGGTGGACCCTGCTGTCCCCAACACCCCCTTCCCTCACTATTCTCTAGGAAAACTTACAGGAAGCAAGAGTCCCACCAGATATGTGGGCATAGATTGGGTTGTAATCTCCATCATAGGAGGGAACTTCCAACTGATAATATCACAAATCCAATTGAATATTTGAATAATGTAATTAAGCCATTATCCCAATGCAATCTGTCTCATCTCTAATAATTCCTTCTTTTTGTTGAACAGAAACAGCTCCCCTCCATAATAGATCATTCCAAATACTATTCTGTCTTCTTCCAGTTTCTTAATGGTTCTTTTTTGTTTGCCATACAGTTGGAATTCAATGGATTATATAGTGTCAGATGTGTGTCTGTCTATTTTCTGTGAAGTTGCTAATTTTAAAAATTTATAGCATCTCTTTTTGTGGTGGCTAAGAAATAGAAACTGAGGGGTTGCCCATCAATTGGGGAATGGTTGGACAAGTTGAAGTATATGATTGTAATGGAATAAATACTATCATGCAATAAGAAATGACAAGCAGGATGATTTCAGAAAAAAACTGGAAAGACTCAAATGAACTGATGTGAAGTGAAATGAGCAGAACCAGGAAAACATTGTAGACAGTAACAGCAATACTGTATGAACAACTGTGAATGACTTAGCTCTTCTCAGCAATACAGTGGTCCAAGACATGACTGAAATGACTGAATGACAACAACATGCATGTCTAGCTCTCCTTTGGTATTGTTTAGTGAAAAGAATCAAGGCTCATGAGCTTATTTGTGGTGTGGTGGAAGGAGCATGGCTGCACTGGAATTAAGGAGGCCTGGAATCTAGTCCTGGCTCTGCTGTTAACTCACAGTGTGACCTTTAGTGGTGAAGATTAAGCGATTTGCCCAAGGTCATGCAGGCATTAATTTAGCAGAAGCAGAATTCCCACTCGGGTCTCCTGCCGATTTAATAGGATTTCAAATATACCCAGTGATAGCCTAACTTCTTTCCATTCCCCTTTAGGTGTACAAAAATTTCATGTACATTAATCCTACAACAACCCTTTGATGTTTGTAATAAAAGTAATTATCGTCTATTTCACAGATGGGGAAACTGAGACCTGGGGAAGGCTGACAAAGTTCACCCAGCTAGTATGTGGGAGAGTCAGGTTTTCTGCCTCCAAATCTAGTGGGTTGTTTTTGTACCGCCATATAGCTGTCTTCTAGGTCCTTTCCTCTTTTCAGAGTCTGTGTGGTAGAATTGTTTATAATCAACACCTCTGGATGCAGGTAGAAAAGGATTTTTTTTTAATTTTTCACCTCCCCTCCAGGACATATGACACTCTTTCTCCTGAGCTAGGCCTCAAAGGTTTTTTGGTAGATATAGTCAATATTCCTCCTTCCCTCCCTCTCCCCAGTTTGCATCCTTCCCACAGTCTTTCCTTAAGCAACCTATTTGATCCCTTCTTCTTATCCTGCCTACAGTGGGAGACTAGGAGGCAACCGGATTATCTAGGCCCCTCTTCTGCGCCAGATTTTTATTTTAAGACTCAGAAAAAGCCACCAGCTGACCAAACTTAGTAACAGAAAGTGGTCCCCCCCCCCATCTTTCTTTTCCTCTCTGGTCCCCTGGAGCTTATTTCATTTGAAGGCAACTCAGGTTGATGTATTTTTAAATGGCTTTGATTTTATCACCTTGCTTAATGATTTGGCACATTATTTATTAGACTGGGAGCTTCCCAGAGGGGCCTGGCCCATTAACGTATAAATAATGTGGCAAATAGTTCAATAGAGCCGTAAAAAAAGTGATTTAGAAATAAATTGACCTCTGTTTGTTACATGTAAACGAAGGCCCAGGGTGATAATGCATTTTGTGCCCTTAAACTGGAATGGAGAGTGTGTTAGGAGGGGGTGGTGAAGAAGGGCATGAAGAAAAAAAGTTTTCTCTTCAAGCCTTGTTTCCATGTCATGGCTGGTAAGGATTTGGGGGTGGAGATGAAGGCCCAAGGATCCATCTTAGGACAGAGATGGTCACAGGACTGTAGGCTTGGAGCTGGGAGGGCATTTAGAGGTCATCTGGTCCAATGCCTTCATTTTACCATCCAGGATCCAAAGTAAAGAAAGGAGATAAGACTTGTCCTTGGTCTTACAGGTTGTTAAGTGGTAGAACCAGGATCTGAACTCAGGTCCTTTGACTCTAAATCCGTTATTCTTTCCACCATTCCACACCGCCTCTTATCACAGTTGGGGATGCTCTCTCCAAGCAGACAAATCACAGTTTTTTAAAGGGTCCCTAAATGAAGAGCAGATTGGGGAGAGAGGATGGGTGGCTGATTGACTCTCTGCCTGAGGAAAGGGCATAGAGTCATACCTTCAACAATCCACCATCTTTATCATGGATGACATAGTTATCCACATTAACCATGGCATCTCTGCAGCTCAGAGAATGGTAATCACCAAATAATCCCCAAATTGATGATTTACCCCAAATGGTGCATAAGCAGGGAATGAGCCAAAAGGGTGAATAATCAAAAATCATTTTTATTTGGTTCTAGGAAGCTTTAGATGACATTTTAAAGCACATGCCTTCCAAAATTTGTTTTGCTTTGTTGAACATTAAAATGCACTGGGCTAATCCTTGAGCGTATTCCTTGATGGATGGGAATAACAAGCATTTATTAAGCTCCTGCTATGTGCTATGCACCGTGCTAAGCACTTTACAGATATCGCTCAGCTGATTCTCACAACAACCCTGAGGGGTAGGTGCTATTAATATCCCTGTTTTACAGTTTAGGAAATGGAGGCAGACAGAAATTGTGACTTACCCAGGGTCACACAGCTAGTTCGTGTCTGAAGCTAAATTCATAATCAGGCTTTCTTGACTCTATGCCCATTGCTCTATCCATTGTACCACCTAGCCGCTTCCTGGCATGAGGCAGTGAGGGAGGTAATGTATCTGGACACATGATGAGGGCTGAAGAAGGGGCTACTGGTTATAGATATTATCTGTGAAATAGCAAGATTCAAACAGAAAATAGAGTTGACATTACATGCCTTGGATTGCCAGACCCGTTAGGGCATCCAGGCCATTCTGGCCAACAGGTAAAATGGTATTCAAAAGAAGAACATTCCCCAGCCTTCCGAAATTGTTGATTTACTTGTTTGCCCTACCGTGGCAGTCCGGAAGTTCATCTGGAGACCTAATCCCATTCCTGCTGCCGTTTCCCTCCTGTTCTACCTTCTAATAGAAAAACCCTTGACACATGATCAAAGGACCCCCTTTTTTAGGTTCAGGAAATCTTGACTGGGCAGAGTTTGCAATACAGTCAGGGATTTGGGGCGTCTTTCATCCCTAGAGCTCAAAGCCTCCCACAGATATTAACCCATTAATCACCAAGCTGCTCTGTGAAGTTGGGACTCTGTCAGTGGGAACCTTGCCGGCTTCCCAGGTGGAAAAACTGAAGCCTGGACTTGTCCAAAGCTGCCCAAGGAGTCAGGGGGTGGAGCCAAGAAATGAACCCAAAGTCCAGAGAGAGACCATCTTCTCTGTTCCCAGTGACTCAGGGCTCTGTCTTTCTGCAGGTTCAGCAGAAGAAGAATTAAAAAAAAAAAAAGATCGAGGGAAGCAAAAGCTGGGAATAGTCTAAAACATCTTCAGGACTTTGAACCATTGACAAGGAGGGCCTGCTGGCTAAAGCAGGGTTGGGGCTAGGAAGCAAAGTGCCAAGGTCCATTTTGAGTTGTTTAGAAAAGAGAGGATTTTTTGCTTAATCAGGAGCCTGGGAAATTTGAATTTAACTCCTGCTCTGTGCCTTCCCCCCAACTATCATCATCATCACCATTATCATCATCATCGTTATTACTACTATCACATACTTACGGAAAGGGGAGGGCAACCCTTCAGTCTACTATGACTTGAGGACTTTCTTGCCTTTTAGGTGGGGATTCAAGCCTGCTGAGGAGAGATGGAAAGGGGGGAGGTATCCTGAGGGGACATGGGAGACAGGAGAGGTTATGAATGGAACTTCTGATTCTTCTATAGCAGCTCTAGAAATAAAACCAATTTTAAGGATAATATCTAGAATTTTGTGGGTATCTGTTCCCTGTCCACAAGAATGGTGGTCTACAAACTTTTCTAAAAAATTTAATGTTATTTTTATTTTTTTCCTATTACACATAGACAATTTTCATCATTCTTTTTTAATCTTTTAAATTTTTTTTAGTTTGTTTTTTTAGTTTTCAACATTCACTTTTATAAGATTTTGAGTTCCAAGTTTTTTCTCCTTCTCCTCCCTCCTCTCCAAGATGGCATACAATCTTATATAGATCATACATGTATGATCATATTAAACATATTTCCACATTAGTCATTGTTGTGAAGGAAAAATCAGAACAAAAGGGGAAAACCACAAGAAAGAAAAAAAAAAGAGAAAATAGCATGATTCGATCTGCATTCAGACTCCATACATCTTTCTCTTGTTGTGGATAACATTTTCCATCATGAATCTTTTAGAATTGTCTTACATCATTGTATTGCTGAGAAGAGCTAAGTCTATCAAAGCTGGTCATCGCACAATGTTGATGTTACTTTAACATTCATTTTTTGAAAGATTTTGAGTTCCAAAAAGTTTTCCCTCCTCTCCCCTTTTTCTTCTCTAAGTTAGCAAGCAATCTGATATAGGTTATACATATGCAATCACGTAAAACATATTTCCACATTAGTTATGTTGCGAAAGAAGAAATAGAACAAAAGGAAAAAACCATGGGAAAAAAAAGTGGAAATAGTATGCTTCAATCTGTATTCAGACTGCAACAGTTCTTTGTCTGGATATCTCCAAAGTTTTGATCACATAACCCTAGTAAGAAAAAAATTTTGAGCATGCACCCCCAATATACGTGCATTTATATGTTCGCAAACTATGTACATGTATAATGGGGACTGGCCAATGAGAACACAGTCCTGACGAACATACTCGGCATTGCAGGAAGTATTCCCCCGTATAGATGTGTAGTATGCGCAGGCGTTCTGTTTCCAATCCCACAAAGCACTGGTGTAGAGATGGATTTTTGATTGGTTGTAGAATGGGAACTTTGAGTGCAAATAAAATATTCCCTAAGGGTAACTTGGCCCTTTTTCATTCTATAGTGGTAAGTTATGGGGATAAGCTACTGTGGTCCTCCTCTAATTGGGAGAAGGAACCTCTGTCTTCTCTCACCTGGAGCCACCATAAAGTTGAGAGCACACAGGCCTGATGTATCTGAGAGAGGAAGGAATGAATAGTGGCAGCACTGGCCTCCTACTCCCAGCTGTTTGTCTCCCCACACAGGCTGACATATAACCCCTAGAATATGGGCCTCTGTTCTTTGCCTCTTTGAATTTGTTCTTTCTTCTTAGGAGTGAGTTTAGGTGAAGGTGTAAGCTTTACTTTGTGAATGTTAAGACACTGGAAGACCAAGGGACAGAAATCTGGAAACTAGAGTTCATGCTGGGATTTGTCATTTTGAGCCCAGGTGAGGTACAAGGAGAGGTCCTGAAGAATGATTTGCTTGACTACTTGTCCAAGGCTATTTAAAAATGAACTTGATGGTGGTGGTGGTGGGGAGATGCTTTGTAGCACTACTTTAAGTGTGAGCCCATCCTTCCCAGGAATTGTAAGCTATTCCCCTGAGAGTGTGATCACATATTTTGGTGGGGAACATTGTGAGGTTTCTGTTATCACTATCTCTTCTTAGTAAATATCCTTCAGTAAAAGCTAATTTGATGATGAATGGTTAAATGATACTGGGACACTAATCATCAGAGAATAAATTTGATATAAGAAAAATACTAACTGTAACTGGCATTTAACATTGATGGAACACACCTGAATGAGAGCTTGAGTTGAGACACTCCCCAACCCCATAGGAGTATTCTTACAACTCTGAGGGGGAAGGTGTAGTTTTGCTCTGAGAGACCTGATTCATTAGTGTGAGTATGAGGCAGGATGGATCCCAGTTTTTATGGCTACATATGATTCCAAATTCAGTTATTTTTAATACTTGGTTTTAATGGTTGTGATAGCTTTAAAAAAAAAGTACCTCATAAAAAAGTACATATTCCCAAATGAAAGAAGAACATGATTGACTGCACTTATAAAATCATGAGTCTAATTTTTTAATCCCATCCACCAATTATGCAAAGGTTTTTGTTTGGATTTGGCTAATAAATTTCCATCTTCCCTAAGAAGTTATTCTTGCAAACAAATCCAAAGATGCTGTTTATATCTACACACATATACATATATGTATGTATATCTACACACAAATACATATGGGTATATGTATATACACACATATACATATGTGCATATATATGTGCATATATATGTATGTATAAACAATTGGCTTCAAAGTACACCTAAACTTTTCATTTGTAAGGTTTTTAAGCAGGTTAGAAAATTTTCTTTCCAAGTTTAAGTGTTTAAATATGATAATTTTTGTAGGTAACAAACTTACATTGTTTTTAGCAACAACAATCACATAAAGATGGAAACATTTCCAAATACCCATTTTCAAGATGCTGTCTTCATAGAAAGAGTATCTTTCAAAAATCAATTACTTTTTCATTCACAGTTAAAATGTCACCTTAGTCTGACATCCAAAATATGTAGGAAATTAATGCAAATACATAATACAAGACATTCCCCAGTGGATATGAACAAAACGGTCAAAGGATATGAAGTTCTTAAAAGAAGAATTATAAACTATTAACAATCATATGAAAGATTGCTCCAATTCACTTCAGAGAAATGAGATTCAAAAATCACTCTAAGTTTTTACTTCACATCCAGAATTGGCAAAGATGACAAAAGATGGAAATAATTAATGTTGGAAGGATTGTGAAAAGACAAGCATGTTATTGTAGGAACTGTGACATCGTTCTAGCCAGCAATTTGAAAATACAACCAAAAAAACCCCACTAAAGTGTGTATACCCATCAATACCACTGCTATGCATATGTCTCAAAGAGATGAGATAAAGAGGGAAAGGATCCTATATGTATAAATATATTTTATTAGTAGAACTTATTGTTGTAACAAAGAACTGGAAACAAAACAAATGCCCATCAGTTGTGGAACAATTGAACAAATTATGGTATAGGGTGACATAATGGAATATTATTATGTTGTAAGAAATAGTGAAAAGGACAGATTCAGAGAAACATGGGAGGATTTGAGTGAACTGATGCAGGGTGAAGGGAAGAGAAGTAGAAGAACAGTTTATGCAATGACTACAATATTGTTAAGGAAAACACTTGTAAAGGACTGGAGCATTATGATCAATGTAATGACCCAATCATAACTCAAGAAGCTTCTCACTTCTTGGCAGAGAAGTGATGAACTGGAGTTGCAGAATCAGACATACATTTTCAAACACATTCAATGTGTGAATTCATTTTGCTTTGCTATACTTATTATTGAAAAGAGCATCTATTTTGGGGGAGATGGAATGATATGGGAGTGAATTGAAAAGGCAGTGGTAGTGACACTAAAATAAAAAAGGAAAAGAAAGAAAAGAGCACTAAGGAAACATTAAACAAAATTAAAAAGAGGGGAGTTCAGAAGGGGGTACACAGTGTCAGGGCAGTATTAGAACTACTAAGTTAAATTTAATATATACTTATTTTTTAAAGTATGTTCCAATCTGTATTCAGACACCATTAGTTCTTCTGGAAGTGAATAGCATTTTTTATTTTTGTAAATTTATTTATTTATTTTGAGTTTTCAACACTCACTTCCATGAGATTTTGAGTTCCAAATTTTCTCCCCATCTCTCCCCTCTCCCCACACCAAGATGGCATGTAAATCAATATAGGCACAACATATACATTCTTATTAAACTTATTTTCACATTAGTCATGTTGTAAAGAATTAGAACCAATGGGAGAAACCATGAGAAAGGAGAGAGAGAGAGAGAGAGAGAGAGAGAGAGAGAGAGAGAGAGAGAGAAAGCGTGCAAATAATATGCATTTCAATCTGCATTCAGACTCCATAGTTCTTTTTTTGGGTGTAGACAACATTTTCCATCATGAGTCTTTTGGAGTTGTCTTAGATCCTTGCATTGCTAAGAAGAAATAAGTCTATCAAAGTTAGTCATCGAATAATGAGGCTGTTGCTGTGTGCAGTGTTCTGGTTCTGCTTACTTCACTTTGCATCAGTTCATATAAGTCATTCCAGGTTTTTCTGACATCTGTCTGCTCAGTGGATAGCATTTTTCATCATAAGTCCTTTAAAGTTGTCTCAGATCATTGTATTGCTGAGAATAGCTAAGTTATTCACAGCTCATCATCTTACAATATTCCTGTTACTTTGCACATAATACATTTCACTTTGCATCAACTCATGAAAGTCTTTCCAGGTTTTTCTGAGAGCATCCTTCTCATCATTTCTTATAGCACAATAATATTCTATCATAATCACATACCTCAATTTGTTCAGCCATTCCCCAGTCGATGGGAATCCCCTCAGCTTCCAATTTTTGGCTCCTGAAAAGAGCTACTATAGATATTTTTGTACATATGAGTCCTTTTCCTTTTGTTTTTTTTTTTATCTCTTTTTTGAGATATAGATCTAGAAGTGCAAGGTCAATGAATATATATTTTGAAAAAAAAAAGAGACCAGTACATAATAGAGATGAACAGTTTCATATACAACCCTCTATTTCTTTCCTTTGTACAAGGAAATGTTCATGTTTATTGATGTTTATTAAAACCATAATAACAGAAAAAGAATTTTTTTAAAAAGAGAGAAAGACAGGTATACTAATATACTATTGATGGAGCTATGAACTGGCCTAACCATTCTTGAAAGCAATTTGGAATTATGCTATGACACTGACTATCTATACCCTTTGATCTAGAGATCCCACTGCTAGGAATATACCCCAAGGAGGTTAGTGAAAGAAAGACAGGTCTAATAGACACTAAAATATTTATAGCAGTGTTTTGTATAGAAGCAAAGAACTTGAAACAAAGTAGATGCCCATCAATTGAGGGGATGACTAAAGAGATTGTGGTATGTGAGTGTGATGAAATATTACTCACCGTAAGAAATAATGAATATGAAGGAGGCATAGAAACATTGATATGGACTGATGAAATGTGAAGCTGGACCGGGAAAACATATACACCATGCCTACTGAGCCAAAATTGAAATTGAGCACTGGGTAATTATAATGATAAAGCTTGGCCCCAAAGAAGAGATACGAAAATGTGTTCCCCTTCATTGCAGGGGAGGGGGTGACTTTGGATGTGAAACAATATTGGATATAACTGATATGTTAGTTAATTTTTCTAAAGTGCCCTTTCCTTGTTTTGTCTTCTTTGTTATAAGGCATCAGTTCTCAAAGTGTGAACTGGGGACTCCTGGAGTCCTTGAGCCCCTTTCGGGGGGTCACTGAGATCAAAACTATTTTCATAATGATATCAAAATGCTTCAATTTCTAATATGGTAAATATCAATAGATATAACCCACATAAGCAAAAGCTCTATGAGGGTTCCTTGATAATTCTTAACAAGTATGAGGTGGCCTTGAAAGTAAAAAGTTTAACAAATGTCATTATAAGGGATAGCCCTTTGGGTGGCTGAATGGGGAAGGGAGAGATTGGGAAATGAAAGTTATATAAAACAAAAGCTCTTCATAAAAATTTCTTAATGTCATAGTTACCTTGAAGGAGTAGATTAAATTTTTTTTTTCCTTTTGGGAAAATATCTGCTAAGTAGCTTACTGTTGACAGCCACTTATCACAGAAAAGGTCAGGAAATTTGGGACACTAGACTTTTTGTAGAAGGAAAAAAGATGCATAACATCTTTAAGGTCAATAACTCTTTTAAGCACTTTGCCAGGAAATTATCAGCTAACTTCTATTTAAAGAAAGTGTTGAAATATGATGTCTTCACAATGTAAAGATTTTGAGGTTTTTTCTTTATTGTGTCAGTCCTTGCTAAATAAATACTTCATGATGAAACATTTGCATTTCCCCCCAGTGTTTGAATCTAGAACTGCAAAAGTGTTGTAGTGTATTGAATATTTCTATCTATCTATCTATCTATCTATCTATCTATCTATCTATCTATCCATCTATCTATCTATCGATCTATCTATCTATCTATCATCTATCTATCTATCTATCATCTATGTATCTATGTATCTATCATCTATCTATCTATCTATCTATCTATCTATCTATCTATCTATCTATCTATCCATCTATATTTTAAAATACCCATCTTCTTCCTCTCTGGCTTGCTTCGATAATTCTGCGATTCAGGGGAGTTTGTAAATGTTGAAATCATTCAGGTGAATCTCTTAAATACTCCAATGGGTCCATGATCTCACAGATCTGAAAGTTCCTTCCAATGATCCCTCTCTCAGTCAATAAGCATTTATTGTCAGTACTATATGTTAGGCACTATGTTGGTGCTGGGTGTATGTAGACAGAGGAATTACTGCCTTCAAAGAACTTACATTCTGTTGGAGGAGACAACATGTACATAAATAAGTGTGTATGAAATATATTTGGCATGAGGAAACTAGTCACTGATAGCCCAGTCTTTGAATTATGTTCAGATTTGCCCTTCCTGGTGGGTTATAGAACATGAGTGATATTCTCTGCCTGGCTTCAATCCAACAAAAGAAAGCTTGGTAAGCCTTTTTAAAATTTTTATGAGCTTTCTTTCTTTCCTTTCATTCTTCCTTCCTTCCTTTTTTCCTCCCTCCTTCCCTTCCTTCTTCCTTCTTTCCTTCTTTCTTTCTTGCCTTCCTTCCCACCTTCCTTCATTTTTTTCCCTTTCTAGCCTGGGTCTCTTTCCTTTGCCTTCCTTCCTACCTTCCTTCATTTTTTTTTCTAGCCTGGGTCTCTTTCCTTTGCCCAGTCTGAAAGTTCTGCAACCACTCATGGGTCCTGTCCCAATACTCATCATCATGGAAGATTTAACCTGCTCTATTTTTCTAAGCTGGTGCATTTTGCTCCTCCTTAAGTAGCATAGTGGTCCTCTACTCCCAGGGATTCACCATATTGGTGCTGGACTTAATATAGACATATATACACACATATACACATATATACATACATACGTACACATATACACACACATATGTATAGCTTTAGCTCTATTCCATCTCAGAACTCCCAAACTTAAGTAATCCACCAATCTCAGCCTCCTCATAGCCAGGATTATATGCATACACCATCCTGTCTTTTTCTGATGAGCCTTTTTCTGCCTGTATGTGACTGTGGAGTTCATGCTATATGGCAAGAAAGATTTTTCTGGCTGGCTGAGGAGCCAGACTGAGTTTGAATTACAGAAGGTTCAAGGAGACAACCTCTCATTCTTTTATCTGGGGGCTTTCGAGTGAGGAGGGTTGCTGTGAGCCACTGTGTAGATGGGGGGACAGAGGCTACCTTAGTTCTCCACTCAGCTGCTGTGCATTCCTGAGCACATGGTATCTGTTTCCTTTTGGTTTATTCTTTGCTGATCTTAGGTGAATGCATGCCGTTTGATGAAATTGGCCAAGATACAACCCTGTGAGCTCTGAAAGGTTGGAAGAGCTATGAGAGGCACTCTCAGTTATAACAGTTGGTAGCAGAGACCACTGGAATCAGTAGCAGCAGTAACTGAGTTTAAGTGAGGAGACATCCTGGAAGATTGACCTGTTTGATCTAGGACAGTACTGGATTGACCAATTGGCCAAGATGCCATATCCAATAAGGACAGCCAATGAGCTAAATTCACACTCAGAAGCAAACAAGGGACTATGAGGGTGGAAATGGACTTGTAGGGTCAGGAGCCATGAGGTATCCTTCCATCTACAAATTCCCTATGTTTGTGCCTCACTACCCTGGTACTTTAAGCTCATGCTCATTCCTTCTCTTCTCCTCCCCCCTCTCCTGTTATAGACTCTGGGTGCAGGAGGTAGAGCAGAAGATTCTTTCTGGAGGTAGGGGAGTGGTGTTTTTTATAACTTCTGTCCTATAACTTCTGTCTTTGTAAAACCTAATCAATGCCAAGTGGTTGATTCATATCATGGAGAGCAAACTGGATGGGGGCTTATGAAATATTAGAAGTATTAGAAACCACAACCTCTCAAGATTATCCCTGGAATCCTAAGGAGAAACATTGTCAGCTGCTCTCTAGGGACTAACCTATCTGTGCCAGTGGGAGTTGGGAAAATGAGGCCAGAGGGAATGCCACATATACAAAACAAATATAAGATAATTTTGGGAGCCAGGGCACTTGGAGTTGGGGGGTGGGGTGGGGGGATAAGGCTTTATAGAGAATGTGGAACTTAAGCAGAGTCTTAAAGGAAATAATAAATTCCAAGAGGTAGACATGGAGGGTGGGGGTGGGATGTACTCCAGCTATGAAGGACACCCAGTGCAAAAGCATGGAGATGGAAAATGGAGGGTTGTGTGTAAGGAACAGCAAGAGGCTGGTCTGGCTGCATCGTAGGGAGAGGAGATAGGAGGAATGTATATGAAGCTGGAAAGTAGATTGGGATCACAATGTGAAACACTTTAAATACTGAGCAGAGGTTGATATTTGACCTAGAAGTAATACAGAGTCATTGGAGTTTACTGAATAGAGTAGAGATATGGTCAGATGTATGCTTTATTTTTTTAATATAATACTTTATTCTTTCCCCAATTGCATGTTAAAACAATTTTTAAACTTTTTTCAAGTTTTGCATTCCAAATTCTATCCTTCCTCTCTCCTCTCCCTCCCCCTGACAATCAGATATAGTTTATAGATGTGCAATCATGTAAAACATTTTGTCCTTTTGTACAAGAAGACCTGAATTTTTTTAAAAAGAGAGTGAAGGAAAGAAAGTGAAAAATAGCATTCTTCAGTCTGCATTCAGACAGTATCAGTTCTTCCTCTGGAGGAAGACAGTGTGTTTCATCATGATTCCTTTGGAATTGTCTTGGATCATTGTATTGCTGAGAACAGCTAAGTCATTCATAGTTCTTCATTGTACAATATTGCTGTTACTGTGTATAACATTCTTCTGGTTCTGCTCACTTCACTCAGCATCAGTACATATAAGTCTTTCCAGGTTTTTCTGAAATCTGCTTACTTGTCATTTCTTATAGCACAATATATTCCATCACAATCATATACCACAGCTTGTTTATCCATTTTCCCAATTGATGGGCATCCTTTTGACTTCAATTCTCAGCCACCACCAAAAAAAAAAATGCTGCTATAAATATTTTGGTACAAATACACACCTACGCTTTGGGCAACTTCATGGAGGGTGATTTGAAGAGGGGAGAGAGAGAAAGCTGAGAGAATTATGTGGCTACTTGGCTATTGCCACAGCTCAGGTGAGAGGGTCTGAGGGCCCCAGCCAGGGTGGTGGCTGTATGAGCAGAGAGAAGGAAACACGAGTGGGAGATGCTATGGAAGTAGAAACAAGATTTGGCAACTGATTGAACACATGGAGTGAGGGAGAATGAGAAGTCAAGCATTAAGCAGGTCATGAACCTGGAAGATTGGAGGCATGATGACACCCTTGACAGAAATAGGGTGAGTTTTCGAGGAAAGGTAAAGAGATCTTTGATGCAGATTACAATGTATCCAGACTTACTCATTCTGTGCAGCTAACTCCATTCCAATGCAAAATGAAAGGTGAGGCAGGAAGCTAGCCGCTTAGGCACCATCCAGTAGCCCAAAGCCAACCAAGGGGCACTGCAACCATTAGCTGATATGAGTGCAGGGTGTGGGTACACTGTGATTTTCCCAACAGTCCTTGTGCAGGGCCTATGAGTGCCTGGGTTGCAGTTATAATCACCCTGGGAGGTTAACGGGGAGGGGGGAATGAGATAGTGTGGAGTCAGGAATGTTGGGTGATTGGTTAATACCTGCCACACTTCTTTTTGTGCTTAGGTTGGAAGGTTTCACATCCTCACAATCATTCTAGGTCCCTTTGGGAATATGTAACGCCCACTTTGGAGACCACTGTACTAGAGTTCAGATCTGGGGAATGGGTACCTTATTCAATTACAGCTTTCTTTTAGTCAGGCTGAGAATATGTATAGTATTTGTTTCTTTTTTTATTCCTACTATCCTTCATCTTGATGATGTCCCTCCCATTACCATTTGAGGGACTAAATATACACATTTCTAGATTATGTCTCCAGGGTACTAGAAGGTCACAAAATTAGAGGCTCCTGGGATGAGAGGAGATAGCAAAGTCTTTCCTTCCATGTCCCTGTCTTTGTGTCTTAGCAGCACCTACTGCAGCATTAGCAGACAGTGAAGAGGGAGCCATTTTGTTAAATGTATTCCTTTATTTCAGTATCTCTGTGTGAAAGAGAATCTACGTGCGTAACTTTGTGCCTTGGTGCATGTGATTGCGTGTGCCTGTCTGAAAGCGTGTCTCATTTGCTAATGTCTCCCCCACGGAGAAGGGAATGGGTGGGTGGGTGCATGGGGGTGGTAGGTGCAATTCCTCTACCATTCGGCACTGTCTCTAACTGTATCTGATTGGAAGCTCCTGCCGCTAGTGTTGAGAGTTGTTCCCCCCTGTGCGCCACTCCCTGCCCCACTGCCACCCTTTTACCTGATTGTATGACAACCACCATTTGCACCCCATCCCTGTCCCTGGGTGGTTCCCCACTGCCTGAGTTTATCTCCCCGTTTTATGTTGCCATTTAATTAGCTCGAGCACAGTGGTTTTATGGGACAAACACGGCCTTGTTTGTCTTATAACTGGATTTCACGGCTCTATGGGGACAGGTTGGGAAATTTCAGCTTCTGAGTCCAGGAATGCTAGGAATTCCAGGAACACAGGGAGCCCCAAGAATGTTAGTGATCTAACCCATTCACCAGGCTGTAGGGAAGACATAACCCTTAATAAACAGCCCCCCTACACACACACACACACACACACACACACACACACACACACACACACACACACACACACATGCTCCTTTCTCCCCTCTGTCATCCAGTTCAGAGCATCAAAGTGGGGATGTGGAAAGGTGCCCCTAGCTACAGGCAAACGCCAAAGCATATAGTATGTAGTATATAGTATATGGTATATAGTCGTTACAGATTTAGGGGAATAGAAGCTAGGTAGAGTTTTTGTTTGTTGGTTTGTAGAACTTACAATGAATACATTTTTTTTCATACTTAAGTTCCCCAAATGGAGATGGTCAAAGGATTTTACTCTTTCCTTCCCTTTGCTCCTCTATACATGCACGGCCTCCTCAGTCCAAGGAGATGGTTATGAAGTTTGTTGATGCCAGGAATTTGGTAAAAGATGCTACTTCAGTATTTTTATACATTAAAAACATTTTGTACAAATTATGGTCTCCAAAGGAGTTGATTCTGCATTAATTATTAATAACAGCTAGTACCTATATATCACTTAAAAGTTTACAAAGTGCTTTAAGTTGTTATTATTTTGTTTGAAACCCAAAACAACTCTGGGAGGTGGGTGCTTTTATTATCCCCATTTTACAAACGAGGAAACTGAGGTAGGTGGGAGTTAAGTGACTTGCCCAGGGTCATACACCTATTAAAGGTCTGAGGTGAGATTTGAACTCGAGTCTGTCCTAATTCCAAGTCTAGCACTCCAACCATATACTCCCTATCTACTCCAAATGCCTAGGTAGCCAGGCCAGAGGGCCACTGGTGTGGGGCTGAATTATCCAGAATCAGACCTTGAAGCATCATCTCATGCATCCTCCTGTCTCTACACCAAGGTAAACCTAAGCTATCTCAAACAGATAGCTCTGTCCAACTCTCGGCCATCTCGAAAATCAATAGGTCAATAAACATTTATTAAATACCTCCTATATGTCAGGTGGGGCAGCTAGGTGGCACAGTGGGTAGAGTGCCAGGAGCAAGGAAGTCTCTTCTTCCTGAGTTCAAATGTGACCTCAGACACTTATTAGCTGTATGACCCTGGGCAAGTCATTTAATCTAGTTTGCCTCAGTTTCCTCATCTGTAAAATGAGTTGGAGAAGAATGTGGCAAACTACTCCAGTATCTGTGCCAAGAAAACCCCAAATGGGGTCACAAAGAGTCGGACATGACTGAAAAATGACCAAACAATAGCAACACAACGTAACAGGCACTTGAAGAAGACAGACTTCCTGCAGAAGGTGGGATTTTAGCTGGGACTTGAAGGAAGCCAGGAGGCAGAGATAAGGGAGAGTATTCCAGGGATGGGGGACGGCCAGAAGAAATGCCTAGAGTGCCTTATTTGGGGAAGAGCCCGTGTCACTGCATCACAGAGTGCGTGGTGGAGGGTAGTATAGTATGAAAGCATCCTGCTCTGGCAATTTCCCACCACCTCACAAAGATTCACCATAATGTGACATTGTTGGTTTAGGGAACTCCCAGGTGAGGACCGCTTTACCATTGCAGGCCAGTATGTCCTCTGGACCTCATGGTCTTAGCTGCCTAGACCGCCAAACGGTCAAGATGTCTGCCTGAGATCATAGTCACTCCTTGTGACTTGACCCCATGTCTTCCTGGCTTTGAGACTGGCTCTCTGTATGCACTGAGTTTCCCTGCCTTTCCTTACATACACATTAAATGTGTAAACATACACTTAAAATAGAGTCCTGGGAGAGCCCAGAAACTATTACTTGTTAAACACGCCACCACTTTCCCAGTTCTGGTGGGACATCCTTTATCCCTGGCTTTGTATATGTGTATGTTTGTGGATATATACCCAAGGCAGAATCTACTTTAAAGTGGGAGACAATGAAAGAAACTGCAAAATTCACCAACTCTTAACAGGATGCATCTTCCTTCGCTCATTGCAGAGGTGGGGGGTTATAGGTGTGGAATACTACATACGCTGTCAGATATGAAGAATATGTTGGTTGGTTTTGCTAAGCTGTTTTTTGCCTCTTTTCTTTTTTGTCTCTGTCACAAAAGGATGGTTTACTGGACAGGAAAAGGAATATATTCAGAAATACAGGTTAGAGCAAAATGAAAGACATCAAAAAAAGAAAGAGAAAAAGAAAGAAATTGGACCCTTCTTCTCTCTGGCAGCCCCACTCTTCCCCTAGGAGACAGAAGCTGAATGTCAGGCCTTGATCTCAATTTATTTCATCTTCTGCCCTCCAAATTACCTGCAGAGAGAAGAGGTGTGGACAAAGCTCCCAAAGCAAGAGAAGTCAAAGTATCAGACTTGGAGTGGGGGAAGAAGAAAATAGCACTTTTTAGTTACAAAGTAGTTTCAGACATTTTATTCCCCTAGTATTAATACTGGGCTAATTTATATGTGATTTGCATAGGGAAAGTAGAGGATTTGGTGTTTTTGAACCTAAGGAAAAAATCATGCCCCTGGAGGTGGGGAGGATATAATTCTGGTCTAGTGTCCCTCCTCTCTCAGAGGATTACACAAAGATTTGCCTTGTGGTCCTTTTTCCTGGTCTAGTCCAGGCAGGAATCAATGTCTCCCTTGGAGAGAGGTGGGCAAGGTTCCAGAGATACCTATCAACGTCATTTAGACTGCCCATGTGGATACACCTAACCTGAATGGACAGTACACACCTCTTACCTATGATTTCAAATTAAACTACCCATCAGTGCTCTTTTTTCCACCCCCAAATCCTAACTCTTCTCTCCCCCTCCTAGTTCTCATTGTTTGTTCTTTTCTGGAACAGTTGGAACTAGGCCTGCCTGAAGGTCAAAGGGCACTAAAAATGACTTCTGAAGTTCTCAGAGATGGTCTCATTTGCCTTAGGTCCCTTCTTCCAGTGTCTACCTTTTCAGGAAATTGACCTGCAGATCTACTTAAAACCTAGCAGCTGCTTGCAACACCACGGATGCTAAGGACGCAGAAGACTCAGCTGGAATCCCCTCCACTTTCTGCTTCTCCTCCCTGGAAGCTTTTGACAACACAACACATCTCGCCTAAAAAACCATTAGGCTCTTAAAGGTCTGGGATGGGCCCTAGCATGCCTCCACCCTTTCGTGCAGTCCTATCTCCAGATGACTTCAGATGAAGAGATGGTATTGTGTGAGGGATGCTCCAGCCTCCTCCTTCTTTTTCCTTGCATTCTCCAATATATTTTCTCTGACAGTTTGCACAGATAGTTAAGATACCGTGTAATTACTGTTCCATCTGAAAGCCAAACGTGATTTATTTCTGACAAGCACAGTCGTCTTAGAGATGGCTTGGGGTATGTGTATATATTGGAGAATGTAAGTACGGGTGTATATGTTAGTTGTATCTTTTTCTGGGGGAGCAGAATAAGCATTAAACATCAATTCTCTCCCTCTTCCCTCTCCATCCTCCTCCTCCTCCTAGGCTGAGCACCCCACTGATATATAGAGCAATGTAACAGCCACAGGGGGAAAAATCAGAGTAAGGAGACAAAGTCCTTGTCCTAGGGGAATTTCCAATCTGATAGGAGAGACTCAAGACACACAGAGAGACAAGGACAGCAGCAAGAATGTGGGGACATAGCTATTAAATTCAGTACCACAAACATTTATTATTCTCCTATTGTGTACAAGGCCTTGGGAATAAAGAAATGAAAACAGTCTTGGCCTCAAAGAACTTGCACTCTACTGTGGAAATACAAAGTTAGGAAAGATCTAAGTTTAAATCTGGCCTTGGACACTTGCTAGTTGTATAATGCTGGGCAAGTCACTTAGATTGCTGTCTCAGTTTCCCCATCTGTAAAAAGTGGATAAAAGTAGCACCTATGTCCCAGGTTTGTTGTAAGGATTAAGAGAGATAATTTGTATTACAAACTTTAATGTGCTGGTTATTGTTGCTAAAAGTGAAATAATTAAATGAGGGAAAGCATACGAACAACTTGGAAGAGGGAGTGTCAGAAAAAGCTTCACAGGGAAGATGATATAGAACTAGGAAGAAAGACATTAGTACTGGAGAGAGCAGATTCATAGGCTGCTGAGGAAAGATTTCTTGGAGGAAAAGAATATACAACAGGGTTTGGAAGGGTAAGGATAGTGTTGGGCAATGGAAAGGGGTTGACAGTCCAGGCTAGGGGCATGGTCTGTGTGGCTACTTTAAGGTAGGAGGGGGTAAGGTGTATGTGGGGATGAGAAATGAGCTCAGATTCTATCCTAAGGAGCTATAAGAAAGGAAAGAATAATAAGATAGAAATTATATAATTTGAAAGAAGAGTTGACATTCAGGGAACGGGAACTCCAATGGGGAAAATTTAAGTATTACTTTAAGAGACTGGGACTTCCATATAGGATCAAAGAATCACAGCATTTGAGAGTTGGAAGGGACCTCGATGGACAGTCCAACCCATACTCCAAAGAAATCCCCATTCTAACATACCCAGTGACTGTCTGTCCAGCTTCTGTTCCTTGTTCAAGGAGAGCAAACACACTAGCTCTCAAGGGGGCCTGCCCCACTTTTGGACATGTCCAATTGTTAGGAAATCCCCCCCAAGTCTACACTGACTCTTGGCAGCTTCCACCCACTACTTCTCATTCTGCCCACTGGGGCCAAACAGTACAAGATGAATTTCTCCTCCATGTGACAGTCCTCGAAATACTTGAAGACAGCTATGGTGTCTCTCCCACTCTGCTAGTCTTCTCCAGACTAACCATGCCCAATTATTTCATCCAATCTTTATATGTCATGAGCTCAAGGCCCTTCACTCTGGATAAGCTCCTGTGGACTCTCTAGCTTATCAACATCCTTCTTTAACCATAATACCCAGAAGTGGACACAGTCCTCCAGATGAGGTTTGAGAAGGGCAGGGTGCAGTGGAATTATCACTTCTTTCTTCCTGGAAGCCATACTCCTCATTGTAGAGCAAGATATTGTTAACTTCTTTGGACTGTCCCATCACACTCTCATATTAAGCTTGCCATCCACTAAGGCTACCAATAAAGAATTGTTTATAAGATTGTTCTTATAAAACCCTAAAACTACAAAAGGTTGAGACCTAAGCACCGTAAAGAAAAAAATGAAATTATATCAATACAAGAGCACCTAAAATCTTAGGTATGCCAGAGAAGGATAGGGCTAACTGAACAATTTTTGTTCTAGAAAGATGGCTTCTCTTTTTGAATTCCCCTCATATTGTAGCAGGATGGATTGAGGTTAGATAGGAAGAAGGACTTCAGCTTCCAATCAACATCGAGGTGGTTGGAATGTTTCCTTCCATGACAAGAGGTGAATTGGAGTATAGGGAGGGGCCCCCAGATTTTAGGCAGAGGAGAATATAATGGGATGAGGGGGTCCCCATCCTCCCTGGGGTGGAGCAGCAGCAGGGGAGGGGGGGTAAGTTCCCGAGCTTTGCTTCTGGCGTCCCTGGCTCAGGCTTCTGTCAGTACAGACCTGCATCCCAGCCCCGCCCCGACAGATGATTATACCCCTTGGGATGCATCATTGCTAGGAAAGCAGATGTGCCAGATGTGACATGTTTGGGATAAAAAAAAATCCCTCACCTTTGAGCCTTGGGGAGAGCTGCTAATCATCGTCCTACTGCTGCTTGTGGGTAGGGCAGGGCTGGGGTGAGGAGGGAGTTGGGTTTCTGCCAGCTTTGCACCCTGCAAGTCTTCTACAGGAGGATCTCCAAACACTTAAGGAACAAGGAATAGGGGGGAAAGAGAATTATGGCGTGAGGAGAAGCTCAGAACAGATAAAAAAGGGTTCTGCTATTGGCCAAAGGACCTAGGCTCTGGCTTCCTGGTTAGTTGCTCTGATTTGGTTGAGCTCCATGGATAAAAAGAAGCTAATGCTTGCAATTCCAATGAGAGCTGAAGTTTCTAGAAATACATAGTTATAGGAAAGGCTTTAGATTTACCCTATGCCAGTCTTCAAAAGCTAAGCTGAGGATTTGAAGTGTGTCTTGTCCTATGCCTGAGGGAGAGCCTCCTGAGTGCTGCTGACAGATGTCTTAGTCTGGGAAGGCTTAGAATGCTTTGCTGGTGTTCTTCTGCCAATACGGGGCCCTAGGCACTCAAGTCCAGGCCCCTGGTACATCAGTCAGTCCTCCTGCCCTTTCCTAGATCTGAAGGGAACAACATGCACTTGGAGAAATGTTTGGGAGGGCTTCTGAGGGTGCTAAGGAAGTCCTCAAGTTCTAGCTTATGGAATACTTGAAAGTACTGCACAGGGGCAGGAGGCTGGACAAAAGGGCCTGAAAAAGGTACAGGATGATTTTACCCCCAAGAAATACAATCAATCGCTAAACTCTTGCTTAGATTCCTGGGTCCTCTTTTTGTCAATGAGGGTTCCTCCTATTTCCTAACTCCAGTCCTAAATCTAACACCAATTTCAACAACACTAATCCTGATCCTAATGCTAAGCCATCCCAAGCCCAGGAGTGGTTTTTACCTTGGAAAATGATAGGGTCTATCCCTCCCAAGTACTCCCTAGGGTTCTACTTATAAACAAGTTGCTGGGATGTCTGTTGGCATTTCTATTAGCTATGGCTAATGCTTACACCCTTCTCCCAAAGTGACCTGACCCCTAGCACTTCACATTAATCCTATGCTTACCCTAACCTTAACTCATGTTAACCCTATTAGGGAAATCTTCCGTCTTTTTTCCCCCACAGCAAATAATGTGGGGACTAGAGAGGGCTGAGGAATGCTGCTGGAGAGGAGGCGGAGATCCAGCCAGAGCGACCTGGAGGAGCCAGTGTGGTATCTGAAAGCCTGGGGGCATGATCCTGGTACTTGCCAAGCCATGAGTCACAACATCATTCTCCATGGCATTTTGTCGGGGGTGTGTCCAAGCTGGCAGCTGGTAAACAGAAGTGGAACCATCACAATGGCCCCTTCCTTAGGTTGAGCCACTGCCCATTCCCTCTGGAGAGAAGGAAAAGTGATTTCTGTCCTATCCTCCCTTGATCCCTTAGAACTTAAGAGCTTTGCGCAAGCTTATGGAGAAACCAAACAAATAGATGTTTTCAGCTTGCCAAGGGAGATCAGGGACAGGAGGGCTCATACAGAACCTCCATAGTCTCTGTCTCCAAGCTCAGGAGTACCAAGTTGCCCATTCTGTCCTAATAAGGGTCCATGCTCTACCCATCCTCCTTACTATTCTAACAATTGCCAGAATTCTCATAGACATCCACTGAGGCCTAGTTGTCCTTTACTGAAGGATCCTAGCTTTGTGGCTGGGGCAGGAGTTAGAGACTATAACTATAACTATAGTTAGCTCAATCACCGACCCCTGTGTCTGTCACTAGCTGACTTCTACATCATTATACTTGTTCCCAATATGTATAATAAGATTATCTCACATGGGGATAGGAAGAGGGATGAAGAGTTGGGAAAGGGAACCCAACAAGATACTAATGACTATTTTTGGGGTATTGTGGGAAGATTAGGGTTATTATTATTATTATTATTATTATTATCTCCATGGGTTATCCATACAATCATCAGACATACCACACACACACACGGTTCCTATTCTCTGGGCTCATTGAAACTACTCCCTTCCCTGTCCCTGACCTACATCTGGAAGCAGCTACTTTTAGTTGTTAGTCCCATTCTGCCACTGTAAGGATTGCTTATCTGAGCCTTGGGGATTGAGAATGCCTGGCTCCTTACTTCTCTCTCCTCTAGTCCACATTTTTCTGACTTGGCCTGGAAGCTCTGTAGATATAAGCAGCTACCACCCAATCAATAAACTTTTGGGGGCATGAAGGGTCTGAGAGAGTCCTAAGAGACAAATCTTCAAATTGCATTGGCAGAGGTATTTAGAGTATGGAGGCAGTGATTGAGATCAAGCCTTTAGGGTCAGAAAGAGCTGAGTTTCAATGCCAGCTCAGACACACATGGGCTTTGTGATTCTGGGCAAGTCACTTAACCCTTCAATGACCCACCTGACTCCAATACTCTGTTTTGCTGAACCACAGTGGTAGAGGGAATTCCCTCACTACAAGTTCCCTACAGCAATGAAATCACAAGTCCAGATGAAGAATTGAAGCATCATCACAGACCTCTTAAGACCTCGTCCAGTATGGCATTTATATTCTAAATCACTTTAGCTAAATCTTCTAAACACCAAGGAGTTAGTTTCCCAGGTGATGAAGATCAATGACTCAGCATGTTCAGGGTTAATTACCTATAGGACTTTGGTTTCTAGTATGGGGAAAAGTGTTCAAAGAACTAGAATCAGAGCCCCAACACCAAGGCTTCCCATTTCTCTTTTTATAGATATAAATAATTCCCAAGTCACTTCTTCCCAGCAGAGTTCCAGAGTTAGTTATCTTGCAATTAATGAATTTCCTAGTTTTTGTCTGGGTGGCCTAATATTTCCAGCTAAGCCCTGAAGTTTCCCTGAGGATTGAAAACAAAGAAAACAAGAGGAAATCTGGCTTAAAGGCCAGGAAAATATTAAGAAAACTAGACAGTAAATGTCATGTATTTGACCTAGAAAGGCTCTTACGAGTATGACTGAGTTTATGCCCTGACTCCTGATGGGATGGTATTGAATTCAGTTCAGGCCTAACTGCCCAGGCTTAAAGACACTGATGGAGAGGGAAACTGTTCAACCCTCCATGTCAGGAAGTTCTACCTTAGGTCGAATCCATATTTCATTAAAGAAGAGGACAGTGGACAAATGGCACTTGCTCTTCAAATATTTGTAATGTTAAAAGGGACCTTAACCTAGATTTCAGGGGGTCTGTGAAATTGAACAGGAAATAAATTACATTTTTATTTTCATTAATTTCTAAGTGAATTTTAGCATTTTCTTCAATTATGAACTAAAAAAAACCCCCAACCATTATTCTGAGAAAGAATTCAGCAGACTGCCAAAGAGGTCATTACACACACACAGAAAGGTTAAAGACCCTGGCAGACCTATTCTGTGAGGCTCCTAGGGTCAGAACTAGGGTCAAGGGGTATAAGTCACAGAGGAGGCAAGTTTTTGTTTTGGCTAGGTATAGAGAACAGTTATGGAATGAATGGCCCTGTGAGATAATGAGCTCACCAGCACTGGAAGTATTTAAGGAGAGGTCCTCATGAATGGTACAAAAAGGATTCCTCCCAGGGGCAGAAGATAGACTAGATGGGCTCTAATAAGAAGGAAGGAAATAGGTATTTATTAAGTGCCTACTATTCACTAGGCATTGTACTAAGTGCTTTACAAATATTATATCCTTTGATCCTCACAGCCACCCTGTAGGGAGGTTCTATTATTATTTCAGTTATTACAGTTGAGGAAACTGAGGCATTATGAGGTTTAGTGACTTGCCTAAGGTTACAGGCTAGTAAGCGTCTGAGGCCAGATTTGAACTCATGTCTTCCTGACTCTAGGCCCAGAACTGAGTGTTCAACAGCCTCCAGACTGTATTTCCAGACCAAATATTCTCAAGTCCTTTGGCAGTCTAGGGAAGGCCCTTTCTCAGAATAATGTTTTTAAATGCATAAAATAAAATATGGGTAGGATTACCAAGGAAATCAATTATAAGAAAATAAAGTTATAAATGTATTTCTTAAAATTTCATAGACCCCAGGTTAAGAAGCCCTGCCCTAGACCTTGGAGATCTCCAATGTCACAATCCTATCACACTTGCTAATTGTGTGACAGTACATACTGGTGAATGATTGATGGAATTTAGAGTTGGTAGGGGGGCAGGAAAGAAAGTGAATATTTATTTAGCACCTACTATGAGTTGCTGCTACCACCCCAGTTCAGGTCCTCAACACCTCACCCACGGATGATGGCAATAACCTGCTAGTGGGTCTGCACGCCTCAAGCCTCTTCTGATGCCAATCCTGCCTCACTCAGCCACCTAAGTGATTTTCCTAAAACACAGGTCAAACAACGTCACCCCTCTACTCAATAAGCTATGGTGGCTCCCTAGCACCTGCAGGATCAAATACAAAATTCTTTGGCATTCAAAGCTCCTTTCCAGTCTTCTTCCAGTCTTCTTTTCTCTCTGCCAGATACTTTTTGATCCAGTGACACCAGCCTCCTGGCTGTTCTATAAACAAATTACTCCATCTCTTGGTTCTGGGCATGAACACTGTCCCTCCTCATCTCTGCCTGCTGGTTTCTCGGGCTTCCTTTAAGTTCCAACCAAAATCCCACCTCTAACAGGGGGCCTTTCTTAACCCCTCTTAATCCTAGGGCCTTCCCTCTCTTAACTATTTCCTATATGTCCGGTTTATAGCTTGTTTGCTTGTTGGTTCCTTCATTAGATTGGAGCTCCTTGAGAGCAGGAATCATCTTTTGCCTCTTTTTATAGCTCTATGAATTAGCACAGTGCCTGCCACTGTTTATTGACTGACAGGCACTGTGCTAAGTGTGTACTAACATTTACAAATATTATCTCATTTGATCCTCACAACTCTGGGAGACAGGGAGCTGTTTTATCCCCATTTTACAGTTGTGGAAAGTGAGGCAAACAGAGGTTAAAAGGGACTTGCCCAGGGTCACACAGCTAGTAAGTGTCCAAGGCTGGATTTTAACTCAGGTCTCTCTGATTCCAGGCCTAGTGCTTTATTCACTGAGCTATTTCACTACTTCATAAGAACAGTACCTCCCAGATCATCTACCCACCACCTCATTTTATAGATAGGGGCATTGAGGCTCATAGAGATTAAACGATGTGCCTAAAGTCACCCTGAAGTGAGGATTTGATTCTATGTCCTTTTTTTTTTCAAATGAAGTACTTGTGTAGTACTCTTGCTTCTTCACCAGGGACCTTGTAAATATGATTATATAAATCCTGTCTCTCCAACTAGTAGGCAGTGACCACAACTTCTTGCACCCCAGTGCTAGAATGGTGCTCAGTAAATTATTATCCAGAGGCTGGATCAGGTGGGTCAACGTTTCTAACAACTTCCAGATTTTAATGCAGTGAGATGCTATTGTTTCTGCTTATAGGTGATGGAGAAGTTGAAACTTCAGAGTGTTTTGATTCAGCTCTAAGCCTCTAAGAACATGACATGGAAAAGGGCAATAATCCACTGCATCCGAGAGATTTGCTCAGGAGAGTATGAATTCCCTTTCTGTCCTTGCTGTGGATCCTCCCCGTGTTCAGAGAATCCTGGGTGTGTGGATCCAGAGGGAGACCAGATCCCTGCTCTCAGAAGCTGCCAGTCTTTGGGGGTGAGATGAAATGCCTTCAGAATTTACCCATTTTGAGTGAGTCTACATGACTAAAAGAGATGCCAACTCATGCATTTAGTCATTCTAATTTGCTACCGTATTTTTGACCTGGCTTATTTTAAGGGAATCACAATCTGGGTCCCTCCAAAGAATGGTGGACTTTCCCTGATGTTTCCAGTTATCCTAACTGTACCAAGCCCAACTCCACGGGCACCTTTATCTTTCTTCTTTCTCCTTTGGTTTCCCTCAATCAGAACAGGGGCTCTCCTCTTCCTGGCCCCTCCATACCATTGGTCTCATCCCTTGAGCAGTAGAAACCGAGTCATTTCTCTGCATTGCTTACTGTCCTTAGAGTTACAGTATGCAGATTATAGTATGGCCAATCAGATCTACATAGCGTGACCTGGTGTATCCACACTACCTCTCTTTAACCCTTCTCCCTTCTGAGCTACTGAATTCCCAATAGAAGAGGGAAGTGCCATTTGTTCTATCTGATGTGTTGGAGGATGTTTAGATATAGAGAGGGTAGTGAGTCCTTCAAACACACCGTGGCAGAGATGTAAGTTGAGCCGGTGTCTCTTAGTGATCCACTATGATACCTTGACCTCATTGGGCTCAAAAAGGTGGGGTGAAGAGGATGACACATCTTCAATGTCAGCATGACTTGTTGCTCCAATCTCTGGGATTGCTTCCCTTTGCTCCTCTAGTTCCCCTCCCCCCACCCTCCACCCCTTCCCCAGCCAACCGCCCTGCCCTGAGGCAGGAGCTGAGATCTTAGTTTTCAGAGAAAGTGAGATGAAGCATTGCCTGACAAGTGGGTGGGTCCTCCCCCTGCTCCCCCACCACCCATTTTATGAGCCCCGGGTGGCTCCCTCCTTCTAATATCCTCCCTCTCTTTATGATCTTGCCACCCATCTTTGATGTCTTGCTCTCCTCAAAGGGGCATAAGGAGAGAAAAACCAACCCTAGCCAAAAAAAAAAAAAATGGGGCCCGCCCAGGGGCTTCCCTGAGTGAGAGAGGGATGGCACCATAAGCCATGAGGCAGAGATTGAACAAAATGCCATCTTGAGAAATCTGACCCAGTTCACCATATTAAGTCTTTGCAAAGAACCATGACAATTCATTTCTGATGAACCATGTCTGCAGTTCCCAGGGATCCTGATCTCATTTCACCTTCACTTCTAACCCGGATTCCTCCTGCTTTCATAGAACCATCAATCTGGGGGAGACCCTTTTGGTCATGTAGTTCAATCCTGAGTTGAAGGCCAGGAAGCACCCTCCCTGGCTTGACTGATAAGTAGAGGATGTGGAACTAAGGGTTGTGGAACTAGCATTTTGGCTTCCCTTAAGTACTCTTAGATGACGGTTCTTCTACCATGCCACGCTAGTACTCTTGAGTTACCATTGGAGGAGATGGAGGGTAGAAGGTAAAAAATTCCTTCTTTGCCACTGAGATGATGATTTGCTTTTCCTTTAGTCTTCTCTTCTTCCAACTGAATTGCCCCAGATTGCTGTTCTTGTTCTTTTTCAACTTCAAGGAGATCTTTGCCTTTCTTTACGGCCTTGGTAGAGGCATTTTTATTCAATCAGAACGAGAAATATTCCCCCACCATACGTCCTTGTCAGCCTTTCCTTCCTCTTTGTCCTCTGGCTCATATCCGAAATACCTCCTAATGATTTAGGAAAGGTGAACGACATGCTTCTCTTATATTGAAGAATTCCACTAAATAACCCCCTATTTCCAAGCCTGGCAACTTTCCCTCTTCTCTATTCTGTTCCCTCTCCCCTCCATTAAATCTTTTTATTCGTTGTGCTCCTATTCTTATCCATCTATAATTTTTATTTTATAACTGCCCCATAATGATCTGGGGCCATCCCCACTGAATCACTGACTAGCCCTGCTTTAGGATTTAATTTGGCTTTATTAAAATAACCAACATTCTCCCAGGTAGGTAGGGACCTGGATTGAACAGAGAGGTCTCTAGGCTGTCAAACTCTTGGAGTCTTTTTTCATTGCAAATTCCAGGCTCCTTCATTTTCTCTTTCATCTGAAATTCCAGGTTGCTTGGATCTGGACTAGAATGAAGCTCTTCTTGCATTGTTTGAAGATAAATGAAACATCGCCACCACTTTCACCTAAGGAGAAGCTGACAAAGACCCAGTTTTGGCCTCAGGGGATCTGAAGTCAAGCCCTATCTCTGCTACTTAATATCTATGTAACCTTGGGCAAGTTACTTCATCTTTTGGGCTTCCTTTCCCCACTTATAAATCAAGGGGGTTGCAACATATTATCTCTGAGGTCCCATCCAGTTCCAAATCAAGGATTTTTACTCCTATTCATTTGTCACTTTACCTGCTACTTATCTAAAATCTCAGTGCCTATACTTAATATACCCAATAGTGTACTGGTAAACATTTAACAACCAACTCTCAGGGGGAAAAAAGTATGCATGACATAATTTAATCTGCACTATTAACATTTTAGTTATCACTTTCCCAAGTCTAGATAATCAACAGCAAATGCTGATTTTAGCCATTGCCAATTCTGAATTATAAATGTTCACACTGAAGATTTAACAATCAGCTCTTGTGAATCAGTAGGAGCTGGCTCCAGCACACCCTGCTTACACACTCCAGCTAGGAGGAAATGCTCATTCATAGCATGATATAGTGGGAAGAATACAGGTTTGGAGTCTGGGAAACTGGGTCCTAGTCTTGTCTCTGCTATTCACTACCTGGATAATCTCAGGCAAGTCATTTAATATCTGTTGATCTCAGTTTCCTCATCTAAAACAGAGGAGGGGGATGGACTAGAAGGTCTGGAAGACCCTTTTCTGCTGTAAATTCATGGTCCTGTGATCTTATGATTCTTTTTTCCAAATTCTAATCAGTGTAATGAAGATAGCCAGTGTAGACATAGATAGCAGTATTGCTGAAACAATGTAGACACAACTGGGAGCTTAGAAAAAGCCCAATTCACTAGTGTGTATGCCACTAGGAGCATAAAAAGACCCTGGGTGTTTAATGAATGCACAGTTATACACTGAGTGGGTGTTTAGATTAATCTTGAACCATGGGTGCTCTCCTCAAGAAGTATAGATATGGCTGGGATTGTAAATGCCAGGCTTGTATAGATGTACCTCCAGCTGACTGCCAGAGATCTAATTAAGAGCAGCCTTCTAAAGGTAGATTTGATCAGAGGTGACTTTTTTGGTCCTTAGCTACACAAATACGCTTCAAGCTTCCTCATCCTCTGGCCCTTGCTGGTATGTAAAGGAGCCTGGCCAAAAAAAGGCCTCCACTTAAACATTATCTCTTCCTACTTACATGTCCACTGGGGAGCAGATGCCCCAGATTTGGGGTTTAGATACCAAAATAATAGAAGATAAATTGGGATTAGAAGAAAATGAATGAGCAATAAGAAAACAAAACAAAAATCCTCTGGGTTTCTCTCGTCATATTTTCCTGAGTTATGTTAGTGTTTAATCATTTCCTTCCTCCCAAGGCAATGTGCCTCCATGGGCCCAATGTTGCAAAAAGTGAAGATGGCGGTTTAGTGGTGTTGAATAGAAATGTAGCCTTTAAATTATATATAAGGATCCCTGCCAGCTGCATATTGACTTAGAAAACCACATATTAACAACATCTGTATTCTATTGTATTTTTCTTTCTTTCATTAAATATTTCCCAATTACATTTTAATCTGGTTCAGCTGCTCTTGGGAGACTTGTTGTCTGTATTGCGGTCCTTTGGTTTAGAGACCTCAGGCCCAATTCCATTTCTTTTCAGTGGCATTGTTGTTCCTGACTTCATTCAATCAAAATAGAGAATCTCTCCCACCTCCACCCTAGGTTCCATGACAAGCTTACATTTTCCCTGGATCTTCTAATCTAAATCCCAAATTTCCTTAAGCAATTACAAGGAAAAACTGTCCTAATGGGAAAAAAGTATAGGGGATTTCTTCCATCCTTGAGAATCCTAAACAATTCAAGCAACAGAAGCTTGGGTGGAAGGCTTATCTGGGTCAGTGACTCCTAATCCTGTTGACACCCCTTCCTTCATCTTTTGGTTAAGAGCTGTAATTTCATCAGTATAGGGAATTCCTGATGTGGAGACTCCCTCCAACGATGATGATAATGATGATGATGATGATGATGATGCAGATCTGCCACTCCTGTATAACTTAGTCTTAGAATCACCCAGGACACTGAGAGGTTAAGTGACTTACCAAAGTCACACAGCTAATACGTGATGGAGAGCAGACATAGACCCAGGTCTTTCTGACTCCTAAGTCAGTCCTCTAACCACTATACTATGTTGCCTCTCCTGTTTGGTTTAACTAGGCTCATTACTATTTTTATATTCACCTTCCCTGCCTCCCCAAGCCTAAGGAGGTTGCAAATATCAAATTAGCCTTTTAGATTTGACAGCAGCACATGGTAGTAGAGAGAAGAGCAATCCATGGAGGCAGCTTTTTTTTTTTTAATATCTGGCCTCTCATCTGAAGGGTTAAAGAATCATAGATTTAAAGCTGAAAGGGATCTTAAGAGGTCATCTAGTTCAGGCCTGACACTCAATTCAACCTTTGTTCAATCCCCTCATTTTACAGATAAGGAAACTGAGACCCAGAGAAGAGAAATGATTTACCCAGAAGAAATCAGGCTGTCTGAGGGGCATTCTACCCTTTGGTATTAGAAAATTGACATTTTCTCACCATCCTTTCCTTCTTAAAAACATAACCTGGAAGAATATGATTATCCTGAAATATTTTATTTTTTAATTAAAGAGGGTTCATTACGCTACCCGTCTCATCTCGTCCCAGAGGAGGGAAATCCTGCATTCAGCAAGTTTGCTAAGAAATAATTATAGGTTCAAATCTTCCCCAGGCCCCGAAATTCAATTAAACTTTTTTTTTGTTTCAAGTTGCCCAAAGTCACATGGCACATATGCATGTGTGCGCGCACTCGCGTGAAAATGTCCTGGTTTGCCTTGTAACACTCCAAGAAATACGCTGTCTAATGTGAAACCCTAATAGACAATTGTTCCCTACCCATCTTCCTGCAATTTAAAGGTCTATCATCTCTGAAAGTGTCTGCAAAGGTAATTGGTAAAATAATTTAAACCCTTGCTATAGAAGGAAAAATCTGTGTGTGTGTGTGTGTGTGTGTGTGTGTGTGTGTGTGTGTTGTGTGTGTTTTGGCTTGACTGATCTAGTCTCCATGGCCCAGATTCATTAGATCATTGTGACACTTTGAACCAGTATAGATACAGTCTGTGTGGATACATGGCCATCAATGTGAGTGGACCTATTTTTCATCATTTGGGTATTGCTGATCTAATTCATCAGCCTTCCACTTTCTGTAGTGGAAGCTGGTCACCATGTGTGTTAATTTCAGTCATGGAAATTACTTTGTAATCCATGTGGTGCAGGGCTTTGCGATTCCCTTCTTTATCTGTTCCCCCTGCCTCAAAGACTAAAGAAGATGGAAATCCTAAGGCAGAGCTGGTCTTGCCCATATTCTACTGTATTTGAGAAGTTGTTGGGGGGAAAAACAATTTGCCTTAAATTTACAGGGTAAAATGACCCCCCCCAGAAGAAGATGGACACACTGCCATGATGCCAGCTAACGAGATTCACAAAGTAAGGGCATGGATACTCCCAGCCCTGGTGGAAAAGTTCCCAAAGGGTAGGTTCCCCCAACCCCACTGCCCTCAGCCAACTCTTTTTCCTCTTTGTATATTACTCGCCAGGCAGACTGAAGCGTGCAGGGAGTGAAGCCAGATAATAAACTAAAAGAGAGACATATCTAATATAAATCTAATAAATGAATTAATAAAATAAATAATGTGAATGTGCCTATGAATCCTCATATATCTTGGCATATAAACATATATGGGCCTATATATATTAGTGGCTTACATAATATATATGTATGCATGGAAATATAAATAGCACGGGGATATAAATGTAGTTATATAACTACTCCTGCTTGAGTCTGCACACGTAAGGTGATGTGTGGAAACAGTTAACCACATGTCTCTGGAAGAAAAATGTTACCATGGAAGGGAAAATGAGGTTTAATATCTTAAAGACTGTGGACATTCCCATGACTCCTTGAGTGACATTGTCTGAATGAAAAGTGGAAAATTCTGCTTGGCATCCACACGTTTCCAAACAGCAACATGGAATAGATAAAGTAGCCAGGTATTTGCCTAGATTTTTTTCTTTTTGTCCAGATATTTAGCATTAGACAAATCTGCTGATTCCTACGTAACACAAAGGGACTAGGAAAAATGGGTTCCCAGAGAGAGGTAATCTAGACCTGGTCTAGGTTAACTAGACGAGTTGAGCTAGAACAAATCCCAGGAGATTTGTTCTGTGAATTTTGGATTCAGTCAAAGGGCCACAACTGCAGACCTAGAGGGCCACACGTGGCCTTGAGGCTGCAGGTTCTCCACTCCTGAGCTAGACCATTCATGCTTAAGTCATTTGCTCTGAGACTTGGGATGTCTAGTTTGGCTGGTGATATACATTTAGGTGCCAAACCTCCACACATATGGTTCCTATGGATATGAACTTCTGGTAGGAGTCTACACTGTCTGCTTCATTTTGTTTGGACCAACTGTGACATGGATCGATGTAGCCATTCAGTCACTTCTACCTAATCTATTGGATACTGCTGAAGAGAATAGATGTGAATAATAAAAATTAATGTGTGTGTATGATATATATTATGTTTCTCAAATTTGGCTTTGTAATTAAATCACTATCAAGTAAACATGCAAATCCTTTCATCCCAATTTCCTCACAAATTTAGTTGGAGTAATAGTCATCAAAGGTACCTGGAGGAGAGAAAATGATGGCCAATTTACTAAGTAGTCCATAGATTTGCTCACTGCAGGGATATATAGATACCTATGAATCTGCCGGTCTTGCAGATAGATGGGTGGCGCAAGGCCCATGCAGGCTTTCATCAGAACTCTTACTTTTCTCTTTCAGCCTCCCCAACATGTTACTTGTTCCTTAGTTTGGCTATGTGCCTGGGAATCTAGCTGATGCTAAAATGAAAGCTGGAACTGGGGTCAGAGCTAGACTGGTGGGGGGTGGGTCTCCTCAAGTTGTCCCATTAGGTGTGGGGCTCAGGAGATCTAGGGACCAAGGCCACCTGGGGCATGGGGTGGGAGGGGAAAGGCACGAGCCAACATCTGCCTTCGCCCAGTCTTCTGCAATTATTTCCACGCCTGAGCCAGCTACTTGGCTTTACAAGTCCATTTATGATGATTTTTTATGAAAAAGAATATAGATGAGTTTTAATAAGAATCCTCCCTCTCCAGGGCCAGCTCCTTAACAACCCAGCCTTTAAATACACATCTCATCCTGCCTAACTGCTTCTCCCTGCTTGTTGGCAAAGCCAAAATGTGGCAGGTGGACAGAAACAAACAACCCAGTCCTGGAATTAGAAAACCATGGCCAAAGTGGGAGAAGTGGGCAACTGAAAGTGAGACACCTTGATCATTTAATCCAAAATACCCTCTTTGACCAAAATATACAAAGCATTAAGGTCAACTTTTAAATGATGTTATTCTTGAGTTACATAAGTAAGTCCTTCCCCCACCCTCACCTCCACCCTCATTTTTCCACTTCTTTTTCCTAGGAGGGAGAGAGGGAGGGAGAGAGAAAGAGATAGAGAGAGAACAGACAGACAAACACAGAGACAGAGAATGAGACACACACAGAGAGACAGACACAGAGGTAGAGAGGAGAGACAAAGAGAGAGAGAAGGGAGGTACAGAGAGAGAGACAGACAAGACAGAGATAAGGGAGTGAGGGAGAAAGGGAGAGAGAGAGAGCGTGAGAAGGAGGGAAAGAGGGACAGAGAGAGAGAGATTGAGAGAGAGAGAGAAGCAAGGTGTTGCCCATCATTTTTATGGTTGTTTGTCTGTTTCATCTGTAATCCTGGAGCTGTGCAAATAACTCTTTTTCAGTTTTTATCCAGTACAGAATTTATGTTTGTGCCATTGCAATGAAATGAAGTATATAATGGGCTGGATCCTTCAGACCCCAAAAGTCATCTAGAAGCATTTATTAAGCAACTACTTTGTGCCAAGTGCTTTGCTAAGTGCTGAGGATATACAGAAACAAGAAAGAAGGGAAGAAAAAAAGCCTGTTCACAATCTAATGAGGGAGACAACAGGCAAACAGCCATGTGCAAATAAGATAGATATAGGAGAAGTCCACAGGAGTTAGGACACTCAGGACAGTATTGCTTTGGAGATTTTTTTATTACCTCTGTGGAAAATAAAATTGCCTATTCCTTATTCTCAGTAGCAATCTTATTTCCCTTTTTCTACATTAGGACAGAATAATTCAAGGATGTTTCAGGGTCAATGAGTCAAAAAAAATCATTATCCAGTTCCATGTGATATGGTAGCCCTAGAAGTTAGGAAGATCTCAGCTGTAGACATTATCATCTCTACTATTAACTAACTCAGGCAAATCAGGAAGCCTGTCAGAGTTTGTTTTCTCATCAGCAAAATGAGAATCAAATGAATAATCGCTGACATTTATGTAATGCTTTAATATAGATAAAAACACTTTATGCATTTTATCTCCTTAGCCTCCTCCCCAAACTTGTGAAAGTAGGTGCTATAAGCATTGCACTTCACTTGACAGATAGGGAAACTGAGACACAGAGAAGTTAAGGGATTTGCTTCTGTACATGGAGCCAATTGATGTTAGAAACTGGTTTTGAACCCAACTCCCTTCTGACTCCAAGTATACCACACTACCCTATCCTGCCTGTTCAATCTTTCAGTGACATTGTGAGAATCACATGGGAGAACAGGCAGAATGAGTTTTGAAATACAGGGGATGATACAGGTGTAAAATATCCCCATCATTCCACCAGACTGAGAGTATTATGAGGGCAGGAACTATGTTTTATACCCTTTATCTTGCCCAGTATCTAGCAATAATAGCTGACATTTATAGAAAGCTTGCAAATTATCTTATGTAGGGGACCTGCCTGGAGTCTCAGAGCAACCCTGAGAAAACTGCTACTATTATTCTTTTTTACTTTACAGATGAGGAAACTGAGGCTCAGAGAGTTTATATGACTTCCCCATGCTCATACAATTAACTAACGTGAAGAATGATATTCTTGCCTTGGTCTTCTTGATGCTAAGCCCAGCACTGTATGCACTATGCCCTGCTGCCTATCTATAGCTACTCATTAAATGTTTGTTGACTGATATAATAACAGCTCAGCTTTATATGGCACTTTAAAAGTCTACAAAGTACTTTCCTCACTATAATCCTGTCAGAAGTGGAAGTATTATTATACCCATTTTACAGATGAGGAAACCAAGGCTGAGGGTAGTTAAGGGACTTTCTCAAGTTTGCATAGCCATTAAGTGTTAGGATCTCATATCAAGTTTTCCCGTGTTGATTACAATCACATTTTCCATTACCTGTATTGACAGATACTGTAGGGGAATAGAAGGAAAATATGAGGGCACAATCCTTGCCTCTAGTTGGAGACCTTTCTGGTTTCTTCCTCTTGAAAAATCTCATCTACCCTAGCCTTGAAAGTGAATATTCCTATCCTCATATCCTTACCCAGTGCTCTAGAGTTTAAGGGGAAAAAATTTGTATGTTGGAGACAAAGGCAGATAAATGGCCAAGTCTTTGGAGAGGGAAGGATGAGGGGCCCTTTATAAGGGTAAGGTCTGTGTCTACAAGATATTAAATGTCCAGCTATTTTTAACCAAGATTTTTCATTTTTGCCTCGAAGTTTGATAGTGTGTGGATTCAGTCACATACTGGGTTCCAGAGAATCTGAAAAGGTAGCTGTGATGCTTCCCATACCCCCCCTGGAGAATTAGGACAATTAATGAGTGTGGAGATGTAACTTGGGAGAATTTGGGTCCATGGGACAAGTAGGTGAAGATTTTGTATGGGGGGTGGAAGAGGGCAAGAGGAAGAAACTGAGATCCTAAAATTTTATCCAGTAGGAAACCATCTTGGGGACTGAATCTAATTCCCTTTGATTTCTGTAGAAGAACGATTTTCCTTCTCCCAACTCCCAACTCCACTGGTCTGGGTTTGTTAGTTGTTTGTTATTACCCCCTAATTCTGAGTACCCTTGTTTTTAGGTTCCTATCCTGGGTACACTGGAAAAATCCAGAGGAGCAGAAGATCCTTTCCTCAGAGAGTCAGAACACATCTCCAGTGCCACATGGTAACTTAGATATAGAAAGAAGAATCATGTGGGATTCATCAGAAGAGCCTTCCTAATGGAGGGAAGTCCTTCGCTCAACTTTGTAAGAAGCACAGAATGTAGATTCAGAGAGGAGAAATCATCTTGGAGGGGATAGATCAGCTGGGGGGAGGGGAAAAGTGTTAGGAATGGGGTGGGGACGAATTCAACAAACACTTAGTAGAACAAGTCTTTGTACTAGGAACCAGGGACTCAAAGGGAGTCCTGCCCTAAAGGAGTTTACAGTCTAGCTGGTGTTGGTAGACAAATTCCTAACTTCCAATACACTATGAGGCAGAATTTGAGACTTGCAAAAAAGACCTGATAAAGTGCTATGAAAAATCGGAGGAGGGTTAGGTGTTGAAAGATAGTTTGGAAACTTTGGAGAGGGGCAAGAGAAGAATAGAGGGACCTGGGAGATTTGAATAAAGTCTGCCTGACTCCCTTATTTCCAGTCCCCAATCATGGAGGGTTTTAAAAACAGAATCTTTGCAGAGTGTGGTTACCACTGGCTAATTTGTCTGGCTGGTTTAAGCTCGGATAAGGGATGGGAGAAGAGGAGGGCTCCTAAGCCCTAAGACCCTACCTGGGGGTGTTGAGGATTTTTTTTTTTCAAACACCACCCATAGGAACAAGAGCTAGAGGGTTTGGAGTTAACTAGGCTGAAACAGGCCTGAATTCTGTTCTCTGGCCGGTTCTCTCCAACTTCTTATCCCGACTTGCCTAATTGATACCTTGGCCGATGGTGTCATTAACAAGGCTTGAATAATAGCTGGACTGGCCAATTTCAAAACTGGAGGGGGTGATTAATGTGTCTGAAATTCAGCTAGGGGAGTAGAGAAGGAGGAAGAGGTGTCCTGGGGAGACAAATAAATGAGGAGGAGGTCCCCAGGTGTTGCCCAGCCTTTTCTGCCCCTGTTTTCTCCAAGTGGGACATGTGTGGGTCCCTGTTTCTTCTTAGCTCAATGGCTTCTCTCTGCTCCCCCTTGCCAACCTCCCCCCACCGCACACGTCCTGACACCTACAAGCTCGTTACATTATGATGACCTATATTTTTATCTTTTTTATGAGCATCAAACACACATCTTCTTGCAAGCACATGTGTTTTTCCCTATTGACGTGCAAGTGCCTTTGATGATAATTTATTGTAGGGTTGAGCAGCCAGGTCTTAATTGTACCCTAAAATTGCTTACCAATTCTCTGCCTCCAAACCAGCTCAAAATGTATCTTTTTCCTAGAGGAGGGTTTGAGGCAGCCGTTTCTCCCTGAGATGGGGAACCCAACAGGGGAGATGGCGATTGAGGAGAGGGCCTTGGTTCCATTTCTGTAGACCCAAGCGTCACCAGCTCTTAATTGCATTTGGGCTATAGGACAGTTTTGTCCTGCTCAGCAAAATCCCACAGATGCTCCCAGGGTTGTAATTGTCCCTTGTGGTTCAGGGCTGACGTGGCTTCCTCAGGATGCTCCGGTTCATCCACTGGGTTTTCCCCACTCCTGGCATCTAGTGAGTTTCCATTCTGATGGATTGGGACTGAGATTTCAGATTGGGAATGGGATGGCTGTGGGTTGGCTTGGAGACAGGATGTATTGGGCCTCCTGAAGCTGTGCTGCCCAGCCCCTTACTCTCACACTAGGTCCAGATCTCACCTGGCCTAGGCAGGATCTAATTCTCCTTTGGTGTATGGGAAAGGAAAAGAGAATCCATCCACATACTGATTTCACCCACTTGGGACTTAGGCCTTGCTTATAATTGGAACTTCAGTGATTGGAGGCCCTTTTCACTGACTCATTTTTCCTCATTCTAGTTTTCCTTTTCAATGTAGAGTGTGAGGATTAGTCAGTGTTCCAAGATGATTAAGGATGTACTCCATGGCTCATGAAAACTGAAGAGGACAACGAAGATTGGAGTTTATACTACTCTTCTCCTGGAGGATTCAGAGATCTTAGGGTGGGGGATCTTATCATCTTTTAGGGGTAGCATGGTACAGTGGAAAGAGGGATCTGGAATCCCTGGACCTGGATTCAAATCCCTGGCTATTACTTATTACCCATTTGACCCTGAGCAAACCGCTTTAATTCTGTGGAACTCAGTTTCCTCATCTGTAAAATGAGGGGTTTGACCAAGATGGTCTTTAACTTCCTCCCAGGCCTAATATTCTATGATTCTCTGTTTGACCTGGGATTTGGGACTGCTAAGTGGCCTTTGCTTACTTGCAAGGTTGGTTATCCCTGAAGGTGAAACTATGTTATTTCCTGTCATAAACTCTCTATTTTATAGCTCATCTACACAAACTTTCACACAGGCCAGTGCCAGCAATCTAGAACACTCTCCCTCCATTTTCTCTAACCAGTCCGTCTAAACCTAGCCCCCAACCACTTTCCATCAGAAAGCCTTCCCTGATTAACCCTACCTGGCTCCCATCTCTTCATTAATTAGTTGCCTCCTAGACATCTCCAGTGTCCTGTAAGCATCTCAAACTCGACACGTCCAAAACAGAACTTGCTCTATTCTACCCTGAACTATCATTCCTCTGAACTTCAGTTTTTCCATCAAGAGTGCCATCAGTCACTCAAGTTTGTAACCTTGGAATCATCCTTAACTATTCCCTCCTCAACTCCCATTTTCAATCTTATTGATTCTAGTCCGTGACATTTCTTACATCCTTCCCCTTCTCTGTCCCAATCCTGACTCTGTCTTAGCTCAGGCCCTCATCATCTCTCCCTGGCCTCTTGCAACTATCTCTTAATTGGTCTCCCTCCTTTCAGTCTCTTCCCTTTCCAATCCATCTCCACACAGCTGCCAAAACAATCTTCCTAAAGTCACTTTCCTGTTCAAAAATCTTCAGTGGCTCCCTTTTTTAGAATAAATTATCTAAATTTAATTTAATTATTAATTATTACTTTAATATTATTTATTTAATAAGAATTAATTAATTACCTAAATTTATTTTATGAAATAAATTAGAAATGCCTCAGACATTTGCTGGCTGTGTGACCCTGGGCAAGTCACCTAGCCCTGATTGCCTCCAAAAAAAAAAAAAGAAATAAGTTGCAAAAGTCCCCAGTCTGGAATTGAAAGCCCTCCACAACTCCCTTTGCAGATTTATTTCATATTACTCTTCACTTACTCTGCATTCAAACCAAGCCTACTGGCTCTTCTGTCTCCAGCCCTACATTCTACAATCTCCTGCCTCTGGAATTCATTCTCTTCTCTGTTATGCCTCTTAGAGTACTTGGCTTCTTTCAAAGCTCAGCTCAGGTACTGCCTCAGAGACACCTTCCTGATGTCCCAAGCTGCTAATGCTCCCCCCTTCCCAAATTATCTCATATTTGCCCATCTGTATACACACTATATTCTCTCAGTAGAAATTAAGATCCTTGAAGGTAAGAGCTGTTTCTTTTTCCTTTTTTTTTTTTTGGCATGGTCAACCCCAGTGTCTTCTTCATAAGAAAGGAACAAGGTCTGTGATCCCATTAATATAGAGAACTCCTAGATGAGGAAATTCCCTCTGGTAATACAGGTTGGTACTTTCTCTTCTACATACAGTCTTAAAGAGTTGCCTAGGTCACGCAGCCCGTATATGTCACACAGGACTTGACCCCAGGTCTTTCACATTTTGAGACCATCTCTCTATCTACCACTATATTTCCTTTGCCTTCTATGTATTTGGGGCTTAATAAAAAAAAATGTGCTGAATTTCATTGAATTATTTCATATCCCTTCAACATTCTATTCTTTGTGTTTATTTCTCTATCACCTGGAGCCTCTCTTTGTCTTGATTCCTGACTTGCTATTCCATTTTCTCTATCAGTCTGGGGGCTGCCTATGAAGCCAAGGGCCATACCTCCTCTGGTTCTCCTGCCAGACTCCAGGACAGTATTTTATACAGGGAGGTTCTTAAAAAAGGGGGGGGGCAACTGGAGAGATGAACTAATGAGTCTGGTGATTAGGTCAAAAGTTTTCTTTTGATCCATTTATGGTGATAATAATAATAATAATAATAATAATAATAATAATAATAATAATAATAAATACCTAGCATTTACATAGCTTTTTGAGGTTTGTAAAGTACTTTTTTATCCTTACCAACCCTGGGAGGTAGGCGCTATTATTATTCCCATTTTAGAGATGAGACAGCTAAGGCAGATAGAGGTTAAGTGATTTGCCCAGGGTCATGCAGCTAATAAGTATCTGAGGCTGTATTTGAACTCAGGCTCTATCTACTGAGTCTCCTAGCTGCCGTTTTGAGATCTGGTCTCCCTATCTTGTTCAGACTGGAGGTACAGCAGTCATTCAAAGGTCCAGTCCCAGTAATGATAGACACAGAAGCTTTAACCTGTTACATTTTTCTGATCTGTGCTGGTTTGCCCCTCCATAGGTAGTCTCTCCCCATATTGGTGCCAGACTTAGTGCAGAAACCTGATCAGCTTTAGCTCTTCTGCGGCTCAGACCTCCCAAACTCAAGTAATTCACTGACCTTAGTGACCCCAGAAGCAGAGACTGCAGGTGTGTCCTTCTATAGCCAGCTGGCACACTCATTCTGAAGAGATAAACTGAACTCTGTGCTATGGGCCAGGTGATATCCTGGAAAATAACTGGAATTCTCCCTCTCTGAGCTTCCCACTATGTTTCCATAGGAAGATGGGGCACCATCTGGCTTCACCTTAGAAATGTCCAAAGTAATGTTTGTATGTAGTGATAGGGAACCTGATAGCAGTAAGGCTTCCCATGGGCTCCTAACTAGGTCTATGATGGGGAGTCAGAGGGGCTAGTCCTGGAAAGCAAGAAGATTGGCCAAATTCTTGTCTTCTGGATAAAATCAGAAAATAATACAGCCCAATGGATAAAGGTCATTTTGATTAGGCCCTTCCCTGCCACAAAACTTTAAGTCTACCCCTTAAGTGGCTGAAGATCTAACTTCTGTCCAAGATATCCAAAAAAGGGATATTGTGTATACTTTTTTGATGAACCATCCTATCAAGGAGTGCTCTACTTCAAAGAAATCAGAAGAAGAAGAAAAGGAATCATCTGTACCAATATATTCATAGTAGCTCTGTTTGTGGTGGCAAAGAACTGGAAATGAAGGGAATGTCCATCAGTTGGGGAATGGCTGAACAAATTATGTTATTTGAATGGAATGGAATACTATTATGCTGTAGGAAATGGTGAAAAGGACAGTTTCAGTGAAATCTGGGAAGACTTATATAAACTGACGCAGAATGAAGGGAGTACAATCTGAAGAACAATTTGTAACAACATTGTAAAGAGAAATAATTTTGAGAGACTTAAGAACGCTGATCAATGCAATGCCTAACCACAATTCAGAAGATCAGTGATGAAGCATGGTACTCACTTCCCAATGGATAATGTCAAGAAGCAGAAAAAGACATAATTTTTTAAAAAAAAATCATGACTATCATAGGAATTTGTTTTATATTTGTTGCAAAGGTTTTGATTCCCCTTTATTTTTGTAAGTGTGGGTAGGAAGGAGAGAAAATAAGTGCTTTTTAATTGGAAAAAAGCAAAAATAAAATAAAAGTTAAATGCACAAAAAGTATCCTTATATATCTAACCTCACTCAACTTAGAACACTTCTTGTTCTTAGAAGTTTCTAAGGACATAGATTTTTATATTCTTTATTGAATTTATTTACTCTTACTGTCAAAAAACTTTATCTCAATTCTGGCCTCCTTTCCCAATGTGTATATCCTGCTCCAACTATCATGGCCAGGCTAGTACCTGAAGTATTCACCATGCAGAGTGACTCGATTAAGACTGCAAACTCAGTCAGTGGAAACCACCTACCAATATGGTACTGTGGAAAGAAAGCTGGATCTGGATTCAGCAGAATTGGGTTCAGACCCCTAGCTTTCCCACTTACGATCTGTGCAAAATCTTATTTTCCCTTTAATGCCAGGCAGATTGTTGGAACTCAAAAGACATCATTGGAAATGGACTCAGCTGTCTTTATCAAGGGTTCTTGACCTTTTTTTCTGTCATGGACACCTTTGGAAGTTCGGCGAAACCTATGGAACCCTTCTCAGAATCATGTTTTGTTGCCAATATTCATAATGGAATGAAATGCTAAATTTTAGTTAGACATTAGTGAAACATAGTAACATAATTTTTCCCATCCAAGTTCACAAACCCCGTGATAATCACAGATCCCTTGGGGGTAGGGGTCCATGAACTTCTGGTTAAGACTGCTGATCTAGATAATTCAGGGGACTTCTAACCTGAATCAGCTGGATAACTGAACCAGGTGTTGGTCCTGTTTTCTATCCCTGCTTGCTTCCCCACGGTGCCACAATCAGAAGTGCTTTTCTTCCTAGGCTGTGTCTCATCTTAATCATGGGTGAGATCAGTACAATCGAAGAGGTTCAAATAAAACTAGAGAAAGGACTACCAGACTCAGAAAACTCTAGACTAAATAGTCAAAAAAGTAGATGGCTCTGGGGGAAGGGGGTGGTGGAAGAGGTACGCTCCTTTAAATTTCCAAACTAGCTCAGGTTCAGTATTGCTTGGAGGCACTCATTAAGGGTGCATCTATGCAGATATAGGGACAAATTAAGCTAAAAGCAGTACATAGGATGAGAATAGAGGGGGCTGATTTCTGGGAACAGCATTGGTTTAAATGGTTTCAGATGTCAGCAAAAAGGTAAAGTTATTTGCTTATAGGTATTTATTTCACTTTTGGCACCAAATACATTTCTTGCTGCTGCAAATATGTCAATGACAGCATTTTTCCTGTTAGTTTTCTGAATTGGAGCTGACTACTCCACTCCCATTTGCTTATTGGCAGGAGGTGACCAGGGGAACAACTCTGTCTAATTATAGTCCATATACTCTGGCAAAGACAAATCTGAATGGCTCATCCCAGTCACCAAAGGACCCCTTTCAATTTCCCAGTTTCATTTTTTTTTTTACTTCCAACCTGAGCTCATCAGTTAAACCATTCCCCTACAGGCTGTTGCTAACAAATGTTTACCCTGGCCATTCCTTGGCCTCCTCAAGCCTTTCCTCAGTACTGTCCTCCTCTTAATCTGTGCTCTACAACCTTTTCCAAAAAGTAGGTAGTCCTGCCCTAACAACACTCCCTTTAATCTCACTCTCCTTGGCACTGATGTCCAGAGAACTGCCCAGAAAATTCTAATTTAAACTTGCTTGTCTTTTTTTCTAGAGATATTTCCTGCTGCCTTCATAAATTTCCTGTGCATAGAGTCTATGTCTCTTCTGGATCATTCCAGTGAGAGGAAATGATTGACTGACAATGTTCATTTATTGGCTTTTTAAATTTGTTTCACCACCCTGCTTCTCCCTTGGAAGAAATCTATTATGCTCCTTGCTATTTCAGGATAGAGGTTCAGAAACTGAATTCACTCCATAAAAGCTTCCCTAATAAACTTAAGAGCAGGGAGGGCTCTCTTGGAGCATAGGAATCTCTCTTCCTCTCTCTTTCCAACCCTTCCCCATTAACCCTCAGTCTTCATTGCTTGATGCCTCAGGACTCTGAAGGTTGGTTCTGCTGACATAGATTGAGCACTTACTATGTGCTGAGAACCCTGAGATAGAGATGAGGTAGTGAGTCATGATGACTCAAAAGAAGTGGAAATAATTGTCCTTTCCTTCAGATTTACAATGTAACTGCTGGGGCGGGGAAACATTCTCTTCTTGAGCCTAAGACCTAATCTCCAACCTTTCCACCCCAACCCAAAGCAAGCAATGTACATATAAAGGAGTATGGGACTAACTAAATGCTTACAGAAAGCAGAGTAGTGGGGTTTTCTAAAAGCAAACAAACATCCTGAGAAGGGTCCATAGCTTTCATCAGATTGACACACAAGTTAAGAATTCCTAGATGAAAGGGAAGGAAATAACACGCTAGGGCAGTGAACATGACCTGTCTGAAGGTGTGGAGATGGGAGAGGATGAAGGCCACATAGACCTGATGGGAAAATTGGCTTGGTTGAAGCACAGAGACAGGCTAAGGGAAAACCAAGAAAAATGAATTTGGTCATAATTTAAATGTTCTGTCATTTGTGAAATCTGCCCAATTCATCCCTTGAGTTCAACTACCTGGCCATTATTACCCTGGTTTGGCCCAACTCTTCTGTAGGGTCTTTAAAGTCCTTCATAAGCTGGCTCCAGCCCCCAGCCCTACCTTTCCAGGTTTATTGCACATCACTTTCCTTCAGGTAGTCTTCAGTCTGGCTCCAGCCCAACTAACCTAATTATTGTTCTTCAAATGTGACATTTAATTTACCATTTCTGTGCCTTGACCCAAATTATCTCCCATCCTTGGGATTCATGCTTTCTTCATTTAGACCTCTAAGAATCTCTAATTTCCTTCAAAGCTTAGCTAAAATGGCTACCTCCTATGTGAGGCCTTCTCAATACCACCAGCTGCTAGTGCCCTACCACCAAATCAGCCTATTTTGTGTATACTTTGTTGATATTTAATAATAATATCTACCATTTACAAAGCACTTACTATATGCCAGGCAATGTGCTAAGTACTTTATAATTCTTGTCTCATTTGATCCTTACAACAACCCTGGGAGGCAGCTATTATTTTCTTGTTTTTACAGATGAGGAAATTGAGGCAAACAGAGGGTTAGGTGACTTGCCCAGAGTTACACAGCTAATATGAACCCTGTGTTCTATCCACTGCACCACATAGCTGCTTATATATGTATTCAGCTGTAAGCCCCTTGAGGATAGAGACTCTTCCTTCCTTCTCCTTCCTTCCTTCCTTCCTTCCTTCCTTCCTTCCTTCCTTCCTTCCTTCCTTTCTTCCTTCCTTCCCTCCCTCCTTCCCTCCTTCCTTCCTTCCTGTCTCTCTCTCTCTCTCTCTCTCTCTCTCTCTCTCTCTCTCTCTCTCTCTCTCTTTCTCTTTCTTTCTTTCTTTCTTTCTTTCTTTCTTTCTTTCTTTCTTTCTTTCTTTCTTTCTTTCTTTCTTTCTTTCTTTCTTTCTTTCTTTCTTTCTTTCTTTCTTTCTCCCAGTGTCTTACTCAATGCCTACTATAAAGTTGGTACTTAATAATTATTTGTTGTTTCCTGTAACTGGGGATTGTGCAGACAGAAGGAAGAAGATACCATCTGAGGACAGAACCTTAGAGAAAATAAATAACTTGGACACAAGTTAGATAAAAGCAAGCAAGAGATTAAAAATGAAATTATAAGTGAAATGAGAATTCTGAAGAAAAAATTAAAATAAGAATAAGTAACTTAGAAGAAAAGGTAGAAAACTTTGCCCAACTAGTGGACTCCTTCAAAAACTGAATGGAGCAAACAGAATTTATAGTGAAAGCTAAATAATTTAATCCTAAAGAATTGGTGGGCCAAAGGACAAACCATAGAAACAACAGATACTTTCAATAAATAAAATAACATTAATAGGACAACATTCTGAAACTTTTAGGCTGTAAGCAAAGCAGTTTTTAAAAGAAAATTTATATCTCTAAGTACTTTCAACGAAAGACAGAATGAAAAAAAAAGAATTAGGCACGCAACTAAAGTTATAAAAAACACACACACTAATAAAAACCCACAACCAAACACAAAATATATTTTTTAAATCAAAAAAGAGATAAAATTAAAAATAAACAAAACTCCCACTGAATTAATAAAGCTGAATTATTTTTTAAAAAACGAATGAAATAAATATCTAATCTGATACAAAGAGAGAAAATCAAATATCAAAAGTAAAAGAGAATTCAAAATAAATACTATTAATTTGGAAAAAAATATTGCCTGATTTTATTCCAAAAGCCCAATTAGTGAAATATTTACAAAAATATTAAATACCCAAGATTAATAGAAAAGAAATAAAAATTTAAATAACCTAATATCAGAAAAACCAAATTGAACAAACTATAAAAGAAAAGAAAAAAGTAGGACCAGAGAGATTTACAAATGAACTTTGTCAAACATTTGAAAAGCAATTAATTTGAATGGTATATAAATTCTTTCAAAAATTGGGAAATAATCTTACCAAACTCCTTCAATGAAATGAATATGATCCTGATACATAAACCAGGAAAAATAAGGGAAAGAGAGAAAACTGATCAGATAGGCTGATATCTCTAATAAATATTGGTACAAAAATATTGAATAAAAATTAGTATGAAGAGTGAATAACATCACATTAAAAAGATTTTACACTATGCCCAGATTGGATTTATACCAGGAATGTAGGGTTGGTTTAACATTAGGAAATCTATAAACATAATAAACCATATTTATAACAAAAATAATATGTAAAAAAACACATGATTATATTAACAATTGAAGAAAAAAGCTTTTGACAAAATACAATACCCGTTTGTGTTGAAAAGAATTTTTTTAAAGCCTAAGAATAAATGTACTATTCTTTTATATGGTAAATAGTATCTATCTAAAATGAAGAGCTAGCATTAACTGTACTGAAGAAATGTTCAAAGCATTTCCAATAAGATCAGGGTATAAAGCAAGGCTATCTATTGATTAATGTAGTTCTAGAAATGCTAGATATAACAATAAGACAAGAAAAATAAATTTATGGAAACATAGTCAAATAGAAAATAAGATTATTGGGTTTTGCAAATAGTATGATGTTTTACTTAGAGAAATCTGGGAAGGCAACTAAAAATTAATTTAAATTGCACCTTTAGTAAAGTAGCAAAATATTAGATAAATCCATAAAAATTACCAGAGCTGTGGGAGTACAGTCCCACTAGCGCCTGTAGAATATGGTTGGTAGAACCTTGAAGTGATCCAAACATTGTTGAAAACAATTAGGAACTAAATAAATTACTAAACTCTTCATAACCTTTGACCTAGCAATATACTACTAAGCACATACCTTAAAGAGATCAAAGAAAGAATGAAAGGACACATATGTACAAAAAAAAACATTAATGGCAGCATTTTTTGTTATAACAAGGAACTGGAAGCAAAGTGGGTGTTCATCAATTAGGGTATAGCTAAATAAACTACATATGGCATATGAATATAATATATCACAGTGGCATAAGAAATGATAAAAGGAACAGATTCAGAGAAACATGAGAGGACTTCTATGAACTGTTGCAGAGTAAAGTGGGAAGAATGAGGGCAATAATTTATACCAAATCTAACTCCAGGAGACTGATGATAAAGCATCTTTCCCACCTCTTGGCCTCTGCCAAGGTGATGGATTAGAGATGTAGAAAGAGACGTACGTTTTCAATATGTGAATTTGTTTTGGGTAACTTTACTTACTTGTCATAAGGGAAGACTTCAAATTCTTTTTTTTTTCTTTTTGAAGTGAAAGTATGTTGGGAAGAATCAGTGATAAATGTGCTAAGGAAGGAAAAGGAAGGAAATAATGTCAATAAATCATTTAAAAATACACAGAAGAGAACAGAAGGAAGTTAACAGAAAAGTAGGAAAGTGCTGAAATTATCATGTTAAATTTGAAATATGCAACCTCCGTCCCCTGAAGCTATCTATGCTGAAAATTCATAGTTTCAAACACAGTTCTCTTTTTCTTTTCTTATTTGTTATGGGAAATGTTCATATTTATCGATATTTGTCAATTTCGTAGTACTTTTTTTTTTTAAGAGCAATGGGCTTGGAGATAGAAGACCTGATTTATATCCTAGCACTCATACTTACTAGCTGGGCAAGTCACTTAAATATCTGAGCTACAGTTTATTCATCTATAAAATGGGTCTAATAATACTTCTACTAACTACCTTGTGAGAATGTTATGAGGAAAGCATTTTATAAACTTTTAAGTGCTAAATAAAGTTGAATTACTGTTATCAGTAGTGGTAGTGATATTGATAAATGTGGCAGCTAGGTGACACAGTATATAAACTCTTGAGCCTGGAATCAGGAAGACCTGAGTTCAAATGTAGCCTCAGACCCTCACTAGCTGTGTGACACTGAGCAAGTGACTTAACCTCTGTTTGCCTCAGTTTCCTGACCTATAAAAGGGTGATTACAACATCATCTACCTCACAGGGTTGGTGTGAGGCTCAAATGAGATCATATTTGCAAAGTGTTTGCACAGTGCCTGGCACACAGTAAGTGCTTAATAAATGCTTGTTTCCTGCCTTAAGTCCTTCATGGTCAGGGCAATCAAGGCTCTGCCTAAATTGCCTAGGTTTGGACTAGGATGTGCTCATTGCTATCAGAGAATTTGTTAAAATTGAATAGATTACGAGTTGGCCTTCTTACCTATTTAAAGTCTGAGAATATTGTATAGATCCCAAAGCCTCTAATTATTTGTTTTACCCGACTGAAAAACAAAATAAAACAAAATGGCATGTGGGGCCCCAGACCAGCAAGCTGGAATTCTCACCTATTTAAAATTTCTGTCAAGGATAGGGCTTCTGTTGGTGTTTTCTTTCTTTTGGTAAAGGGCCTCATGAGATATTGGTTCAAAGTTCATAGCAGAGTTTGCTGGTAGCCAAGCCAGGTGAGATGCCATCACAGCCATGAAAAACTACTTGTCAAGCCACCCAGTCACAGATTAAGCTGGTAGCAACAGCCAAAAAAAAAAAAGCAGTTCTTTCATCAGAAATAAATTTGGTTGATTAATGCTGCGTAGCAAATACTTCAAGTTTGAGGCCAATCTCCCCAGGGACTGAATCAGCTGGAGAGTGAGTTGCTGATGCTGAGGGAAATGCTTTGTAACTTTTATTCCTGCTGTATCTTCCCAGTAAATATCCTTTTGTAAAAACTAAAACAAAGTAAAATGAAATAGAATAGGATAGAAATAACTAGCGAAATATAATCTCTTTACCCTCTTCAATCATGCCACATTGCATTTCCAGGGGGATTTTATGAATGGGAAGAGATCGGAAGGATATATTTTGACAGAATTAACTTCCAGTGCTGGTGTCCTCTAAGCCAGGAAGTTGAGGGGAGGGGGCAGAAGGATGAGGTAAAGCAGAAAAAGAAAGAAGGGAAGGAGATTGAAGAAAGGAGGAGAGATACTATACAGACTAGGCAGTTAACTGGAACTTTTACATCTGAATTATTTGGGGAAATATTTTGCCCATCTGTTGGATGGCAAAATCTGCTCCAAACTGACATTAAATCCAAACTTTTTGGCATCTTTGTGAATTATCTTTGTGATTTACCTGCTTTGTAGATTTTCTGTGACCTCTATCCCTCTACTGTCCAGTCATACTTCCTACCATAAAGTCAAACCTAGAAGAAATGAAGCCAGGGAGTGTGTGGGTATGTATTTGATTCTCCTTGTATTTCGAGATCAAACAGATATTTTTTGAATTTTTCATTTATTAGGATTACCCATTGAAAGCGTGCCATGCACAACCTATGGCAAATTGCTTGCCTTTTCAACGAGGGGAGGGAGGAAGGGAGAGAATTTGGAACTCAAAATTTGAAAAAAATGTTAAAATTGTTTCTACATGTAATTGGGAAAAATATTAAATACAAAAAAAAGAAATAACAAATTCAGCAAAGTAGCAGAATATAAAATAAACCCACAAAAAATAGTGTATAGTTTCCAAAATGCAATTCAGCCTGCTTTCTGCTTCTTGTTCAATTATAAACCCTGTTGCTTGTCAATCTGAGCAATTATCTGGGATGTATATGTATATGTATATGTATATGTATATGTATATGTATATGTATATGTATATGTATATGTATATGTATATGTATATGTATATGTATATCCCAGATAATTTATGTGGGTGTGTATGTGTATCCTTTATTCATCTGTTTTTTTCCTGAATGGCTGGCTTAGCTGCCATTTTAAATAGTTGTTACTTCTCTCCATTGATACAGATAATGGAAAAGAAGCATGTATTCCTCATGCTATAATAGGTGGAAGGTTCAGAGACGAGTCCCAGACCTGGTGATCAGATGTCTCTGGGAGAGGCTGGCATGGCAGCCTGATAGCAGATCCTTTGTCAACTACCTTTTCTTTTCCATATCCAGCAACATCTTATCATAACATCCCAATTTGTGCCAAGGGCTCAGCCAGGACTGTGAATGGCAGGGCATGAGTCCCGGCTATCAGAATGAACATCTCACTCCAATTGTAGCTGTTCTAGATGCAGCAACACTCCAAGCCTACTGACCTCGAGGCACAGAGAGGGAGGCTGGGACGGTGAGTCAGAGAGGAATGCAGGGCTGGTTGTCCAGGAGTTTCGCTCTGTAGGGAGAAGCCACTTCCCCTGTGTCCGCCAACCCTAGAGGCGTCTCCGGGAGCAGAACCTTGAAACAATTACCTGGACAAGTGTAGCTGAGCTGGTGCTTTCTCTTGAAACTACCCCAGGGAGCTGTGGCAAAAGGGACCTTGGGGTGACCCTGAGAGTTGGCAAGGGACAGGCTGTAGACTTATTGGTCCTAAAGCCCTTAGGCTATGAGTGAACTTGAAAGGTCATCTCATCCATTCCCCTGTGCTCATACTGACTGGCTCTTTCCAGTTGTATATGAATCTCTCCTGTGTTCAAAAGCCTTCAGAGTTGTCTTCCATACTGTTTCAATTCCCCATTCCTCTTTGAGAAGTAAGTTCTTCCTTAAATCTAACCTAGGTCTCTCATGATAGAGACAGTAATCTGGGAGATGAAGACCTAGCTGAAATCCAGGTTGTTCTCTCCTCAGACCACCCCACCCCCAACCCCAGGGGCTAGGAGCAATGAAAGGATAAACTCTTCCCCTTGCCTGCCACCTGTAACTTGCATGCTCTCCCTTTTGCCTGGGATCCCCAGGCTCCCAGGTATCACTGCAGAAGATACCCAAGGTCTCATAAATGTGATGACATCAGCGACAACAGACTCGTCAGTCACTCAACAACCTGTAATTGGAGCCAGGAATCCACCACATGCTCAGACACACCCGGACCTTGATGTCGGTTTCCAGAATGAGGCTCTTATACAGCCACCGGGAAGAACCTGCCCAGGGAGGACTTCAAGGCCTCCAAGCTAAATCCCAGCCTCTACCACATACACATGTAAGGCAAGGCACCATTTTGGCTACTCTCTTATTTCCATCCCATCCAAAATCTCCAGGATGGTTGCTCACATTTGCCGGGATAAGCGAAGGGGAAGAAAATACAAACTGCAGCTCAGCATGTAGGGAAGTCTTTTTTGCATCTAACCTAAGTCTTTCTCTCAGAGTCCAGGATTGGCCAAGTCAGGGAACATTGTGCTTGGCTTAAATGCTTTACTGAAGGACACCAGACAGGTTGGGTTTGTTCCCTGATGTTCTCCACCTCTTTTCCATAATGGAATGCTCTGTTATTGGGAACCAGCCCTCAGCCAGACACCTAGGCTCTTGGAGAGGTCATCTAGTCCCTCCCCCTGCCTCCAGGCAGAGTGAATTAACTCAACCCAGACTGGAAGGTGACTGTCCAAGTTTCACAATTTTTAGAGACTTCCAGAGTACCTTTTAGAGTCATTTGGGCCAAATACACTTGAACTTTGGGAAGTATCACTTCTTCTCTAGTTTCAGTTCTCCAGGGACAATTAATTCCTGTCCACTGCCTCTTTTTTCCTTTTTTGGAAAAGGAGGTCATTGTCTTCCTTTTTGGCACTGTTTAAATACTTGAGAGTCCTTTACTCAGAACCCCCGCAGCCTTCTCTTCTATAATGGGTTAGGACCCTCATAATGATTCTCCAATAATATTTTAATTCCATCCTTTCCATGGGAATGAAATGAGACAGGAATGAGATACATCCCTAACCTTTTGGGATTAATGTCACAGAGAGGAAATATCGTGCTCTTTCTAGAAAGTGGATTTTCTTTGCTATTACCAGAACCACAGCACAAATTGAACTAATCTGCTGTTCAAACTTTAACTACTTCCCCAACCCATTCATCCTTCTTATCAATGCAAGGTGTATCTCTCTTATTCATGAATCTGAGCATTTCACTCCCCAGCTGAAAAATGACATCGTCTTACCTACTGAAAAAGGTTCAAATTCATTAGCTTGGAATTCAAATCTCTCCACTATCTGGTGCTTCCCTATCTCCTTAGCCTCGCTATCTACTACTTTCCTATGTGGATTGTACACTCTACACAAACCAGACTACTACCTGATACCCTCTGATTTTCCCCCTCATGTATTTGCTTATGCTTCTCCCTAGGTTTTGAACACTTTCGTGCCCATCCCTTCCACCCACTTAAATCTTACCCATTCTTTAAAGTCCAGCCTGGATGCTACCTGCTCCATGGAGATAATAATAAATGTAGTTATTTATATATATGTCATTTCTCTACTAGATTGTAAGCACCATGAGGGCAGGAATTGTGTTTTACTTAAATTTACTTTAAATTACTTAAATACTTAAATTTACTTATTTAAATTACTTTAAATTTACTTAAAAATTAAATTACTTAAAATTTATTTAAATTAAGTAAATTTTACTTAAATCCTCTAGTCCTCTATACATAATAGGTAATTAATAATTTTTAAAATCTATTTATTTTAATTATGTCTTCCCAAAATACTCTATTCTTTCCTGCCTTGGGGCTTTCACACAGCCATAAGAATCTCAGATTTAGAACTAGAAGTCTTAGGATATATCTAGTTAGTTTATCCCTCCATTTTTACAGATGAGATAATCGAGTTTTAGAGAGGTGATATGATTACAGATAGTAAGTGGCAGAATAGGGATTTGAACCCTGTACCCTCTGACTCCAAATCCAGTCTAGGACTCTTTCTACTGGACCACCAGTCTATTTCCCTTCATCCCATTTTTCTCCTGTTCTCTCTGTTGTTGCTGCCTCTCTATTCTTTCCAAACCCTGGTTCTGCTCTGACAGCCCATTCCTGACTGACTCCTCTGGCTCTGCTTCTCCCTCCTCTGACATCCCCTCAGAAATGATGTCTGATACACACTCTGGGGGTTCTTCATTCTGTCTTCTTGCCTTTCTGTTCTGTCCCTACAACAGGTGAGTGTCTGTCTCCCTCATCAAACTAGAGTTATTTTCCAGGATGATGTAGAGGGAGGTACACTGGACTGGGGTCAAAATGTTCTAGTCCTGGCTCTGGTCATTCATCCTCTGATAAATAACTTAATCTCTCTAGGTTTCATTTCCTTAGCTGGAAACTAGGAGATTGGACTAGATGTTGTAATTGCTAAAGTTCCTTATTTGCTCTGAAAATCCCATAATTTTGTGATTCTGCCTTTCTGACTCTACCACCTGCTTTATGCATGGAGGCTGGGAATGGGCAGACATTGATTAGGGACAGTGTTTTAGCTAATGTGATAGAACCAAATTAATCCTCCTCCTGTAACCTCCCTAGCACCGTTTTTTTTTTTCAAATTTCTAGGGGGTGCAAGAGGAATCCATGAGTTTAAGCCTCAGGATCCTATATATCCTGGGGATTTGATAATCATCCTCTTTTTGGAAGGTGGGCCACCTTCAGTTGGGGACGCTGATGAAACATTTTGGCTCACGGCTTTGCTCTTTTGCTCCATGAAGATTCCTAGGTCATGGGTGACTAACCAGAAAGGCCACTTCTATTTGGAGCCAAAGTCTCCATCTCCTAAACAGAATGCCAAGTTCTCACATGATATATCAGTCATTATAGTTAGTAACTAGCCCTATAAAATATGAGGCCATAAAAGCTGGTAATTTACAAGGTTGTGTAGGGGCAGTTCTGTGTGTGTGTGTGTGCGTGTGTGTGTGTATGCAAGAATGCAACTAATGTGGATACCTTTGTGGATTTGAAGGGACTGGAAGATGGGTCATTTCATCTAATCCCCTGTCTATAATATCAGGAATATACTCAAGTTGTCTATCTATCTATCTGATCAGTTTCTAACTCATCCCAGGCAGATAGGTACTTAATATATTTATGAAACAAGGAGATTCTCTGAAGAGAAGAGGGTGGGGAGGAGAGTATAGGGGGAAAAGGACAGACACAGAGAGACTATACCTGGGGATTTTATTTAATAGGATAAATATGCATTTATAAGATGCCTATGCCTTTAAGTGAAACTTCTGGAAAATTAATTATAATCAAAAGAGAATATTTTAGATATGTTGTTTATAAGAAGAAAATTTATCTTAAGTGTCTGCTAGAATAATGGTTGAGTTAGTAAGGTACTTGGATTGTTTAAAGGACAAGACATTTTTAACCAGACATGAATCTGTTCCTGCTTATGATCAGAGTCATAACTAGGAAGAAGTAACTGGGGATTTTATCCAAAGTACTGACATGTTACGTGGTGGTGGTGGTGGTGGTGGTGGTAGAAGGGGTGGCTGTGTTTCCTCCCTGGGGAAAGGAAATCATACATATTCTCCAAAGAAGTTCCAAAATCACTGTCCCTATGCCTTAAACCTCCTGGTCCTCCCTAGTCTGCACTGAATGGGATGATTGTGATCCCTCACCTGGCCCCACTCACTAGGTTCACATTGCCTTACCACCTCTCTCCCAGACTCCCCTTCCCCTCAACCCTTGCAGCGGCAAAGGCAAGTCTCTCTGGGGGATGGATGGCTGTATCTCATGGCAGGACTGTATTTGTGGGTATATTTTACTCTGTACTGTACCATCCCTTTCCCCGCTTCCACTTCCCCAAGGTTGTTGTGCCAGGGAAGCAGATTCCTGGTTTAGGTGGCTTATGCTATTTAACAATAGTAACCAGCTAACAATAAGACTAATTAGTTGGAACATCGTATAGGTTTCACTTTAACTGTTTACAAGAAGCTGGTCATAGTTCTCATTTCATATTTAGTTCATGTGTACCAGGCAAAGCCTGCCCAGGAATCTATGCCTCAGGGACAGAACAAGCAGATGGAGAAATTCAGAAAGCCCCATCCCCTTCCTTAAGCTTCCAGCCCGACCTGTGGTTCTGTGGTCAATAGAGCTGTGATATCTAGACATCAAACTTGTCCCCACGGATCTGGATCACAGATCCAGTACACAGTACTAGGGGAGTATGATGGGAGAGTAGGTCTTTCTCTTTGACATGATGTTAACCTAAAAAGTGATATTCCTCCAAATTGCCAAACATATGGCAGATTAAGCTTTTCTTAATAATCAAGCTGTCATTCTTGAACTTATTTATTTAAATCATTTTGTTTTTATTTTGACACTTGGTCACCTTATGTTGCCCAGGTTGGAAGCATAGTAGCCAGCCTCTCACTATCCCAAACCCACAACTGATTTTGTCTGGAAGCTTTGACCTGCTCTGTTTCCATCCTGGGCCTGTGTGCCCCTCCTTAGGCTGCCTGGTAGCCCCCTTGCTCCTAGAGACTCACTATACTCATGCCAAGAATTAGTGTGGACACACCCCAACTGCTTTAGTCCTACTGCAGCTCAAAACTCCAGAGTTCAAATGATCCTTCATTCTCAGCTTCCTCAGTAGTGGAAGTACAACTATATACCACCTTATCCACCTTTTCTCGAGTCTTTTTAAAAATTTTTAGCTTGTAGCACTCCTAAGGGTAATCAATCAATCAGCGAGTATTTATTAAATGCTTACTGTGTGCCAGGAACTATGCCAAGCAACAGGGACAAACAGAATAGGTTGTTAGAGTGATACTGCAGAGCCTTACCCCCAACCCCCAACTGTAGCAAGGTTGTAGGGCTAGTATATCACTCCTCCTCAGCCTGCTGCTTGATTCGTTGCAATAGTTTAATTTTATTATTCTAATTTCTATAGCAATCTAGGGATGTGTTTAGATAATTTATTTCTCATTAATAAAATCTCAATCTCTTCCTCATTGATTAACTCAATCTCCCATCCCAGTTCATTAAGTTTTAATTATTTAATGAACTAGAGAAACTCTTTTTCTCAAAAGTAATTGCTCTTATTTATCTATAATTAAATAAATATTTAAATTATTGAATGTATACAATTTACTAACAAATAAAACAGACAATAAAGACATCCATGTACACATGTCCATGTCCCAAAAGTCTTAGTGCAGTTTTAAGCTCTAATAGCTTCCAGAATATAAATCTAGAAACTTATAAAAATATTTGAAAGGTTAATTATTTAAATTTTTTTTTAAAAATTACTAATCTTTCATATTAAAATTCAGTTTAATCACCATCTTATGCTATTCATTGCTCTAGCTAATTTTCAAACTTTATAAAAATTTTTGTCAGTTGTGGCTCAGTCCTGCTGAGAGGATTGCATTTGTAATCTTAGCCTTAAAATCATCCAAAGAATGAGGTTTTGATGTATATATAACAGAATTGACATAACCCTGCAAGAAGAAGTCTAACAGAGACAGATCAGGTCATTTCAGCTGGCCAAATGAGTGGCCCCCTCTGCTGATCCACAGGTCTGCTAAAATGACATCCAAAAACTGTGGCACCCATAATACATAATGATAGGGTGACCCATCTTGTTAAAATTAAAATTAAACATTTACTATTCAAAATTCAAAAGGTATATGAGAGCACAAGAAATTTAAATAATTCAACTTTCAGGTGACGTTTTTGTCGGGTTGTAGCATTTATACTTCTGAAGTTATTAAAGCTTAAAACTGCACTAAGACTTCTGGGACACAGATTCACAACATTTTGGCTGTGAACAACGTAATAGCCCAAGTCACCTCGAACCCTAAATATAACAGTAGCTGACCCTTTACTTGCCTGGAAACTCAATTTCACTCTATTCGGTTCACTCCAGATACTGATTAAAGTCAGTTTTTCTCCTCAAGATCAGTCCTTTTATTCTGTCTTCTTTTCAGTAATCATAGTCTTTCTGATTCTCTCCAGTTCTTCATAGAACTCACTTTAAAAAAAAACCTCTTCATAGGATTTCTTCATAAAATAACACAAGACAGTTCTCACAAGAAAAAAGTCTTTCCTCACTTTCTTTCTCTCTGTCCTCTCCAGAGATTCTTCAAAGACACTCATGGATCACAGATAAAACACACACCTTCTCCCTAATATTCTATGAAAAGTCTTTCATTTTCTTAACTGATTCTTTAAACTGGCCAGCACAATCTGTTTTTCCTCAACATTCCATCTACCTTCTTAAAGCTGTCTTAATGGGATTGGTAATTTTTCTCTGTGAGAGAAAAAACAAATAGTTCCATCAGGGAGATAAGAGATTCTCCATCCAGAAGCTTATGGTAGTCCTTTTTACTTCTTACTTGGAAGCTGTCAGGGTAACTGATATTGGGGATAACATAGTGGATGGGGCCATATACTGGAAAGAGAACATCCCACAGAGGATCAGTGTATGAAGCTTTAAGGATGGACATGAACAAGTCATACGTAAAAACAGATCATTAAATGTAGAAGAGATTTCATGTTACTGAGAGTCATTAGATGAGGGGTGAGGGGCTATTAGGGAAGAGGAAAGGTAGTATGATGAGTGGAGGAGCTTTAAGGGCCAGGCTGAGAAGCTTTGGTTTGATTTCTTACTGCCAGAGGTGCTCATCTTTCCAACAAGTGTCTTAGCAGGATTTCTTTAGAGAACATCCCCGCTGGTACCTGGGAAGTTGTGTATTAAATAAAGACGAATATGAAAGGAGGCAACTGGTTGTAGTGGAAAACAATACATCTGTCAACAAACATTTATTAAACACATACCACATGTCAGGCACTGGTCTAGGTGCTAGGGATACAAATGCAAACGTAGACCTTCCCTGCCATTAAGGAGCTTACACTGGATTGACTTAGGAGACCTTGGTTTAAATCACACTCTGCCACAAGAATCACAGAAACTCAGATTTGAAAGCAAACTTTGGGGTCTTCTAATCCAACCCCTACCTGAACAAGAATCTTCTCTCATATTGATAATTAAATATGGGTCTCCTCTTGAAGACCTTCAATGCTGGAGAGCTCACTACTTTATAAAGCAGTCCATTCCACTTTTGAGCAGAGTTAGGACGTTTCTTCCTCGTGGGACTAAAATCTGCCTCTGTAATATCCATTCATTTCCTTCTGACACTAAGCATTCACATGATGACCCCTCAGGGATCTGAAGACTTCTATTCTATCCTAGTCAATTCCCCTTCCTACTCCTTACAAAGAGAACCTTCTCTCCTCTCCTCAAAACTTCCACACTACTCTGTCTCCCCTCATTCTCACAGCCTTGCCTTATACTTTACTGTGAAAACACAGATCATTTGCCATGAGCCCTCTCTTCCCGCCCCCCCATCTCATAATACCTTGACTCCATCCCACATTCTTTCATCCTTTGTTACAGTATGGGATGAAGAGGTCGCCCTTCTCTTCTTCAGGGAAAACCACTCTACACTCTACATTTCTGATCCCAGCTACCTCCCACCTTCTTCAGCAGATTGTTGTTGCAACCATATCCTTCTTCTCCCTAGTCTTCAATCTCTCCCTATATATTGCCTTCTTCCCTATACATGCCCAAGTCCCCCTCTCCTTAAAAAAAAATCCTCACTAGGTGTTGCCATTCCCTCAAGATATTCTCCTATGGGGCAGCTAGGTAGCGCAGTAGATAGAGTGCTGGCCCTGAAGTCAGGAGGACCTGAGTTCAAATTCGGCCTCAGACACTTGACACTTACTAGCTGTGTGACTCTGGGCAAGTGACTTAACCCCAATTGCCTCACACACACAAAAAATAATAATTTGGGGCAGCAAGATGGCATAGTGGATAGAGCACTGGCCCTGAAGTCAGGAGGGCCTGAGTTCAAATCCAGTCTCAGACCAAACACCTGACACTTACTAGCTGTGTGACCCTGGGCAAGTCACTTAACCCCAATTGCCTTAAAAAATATTCTAGGGGGGCGGAGCCAAGATGGTGGAGTGAAAGCAGTGACTTGCTTAAGCTCTCCCCTAAATCCCTCCAAATACTCAAAAAAAAATGGCTCTAAACAAATTCTGAAGCAGGGGAACCCACAAAAAGACAGAGTGAAACAAATTTCCAGCCTGAGACAACCTGATGATTGATTAGAAAGGTATATCATGCCGGGCTGGGAGTACAGCACAGCGCAGCATGGGTGCACAGGCCACAGCGAACCTGAAGCGGGCCTCAGAGGACTGAATCACGGGCAGCTATGGAGGTTTCCAGACTCCTCAATCCACGAATGCCAAAGACAACTTATAAGGTCAGTGGGAAAAGTCTGTTTCTGTCGGTGCTGAGAAAGGAAGGTGGGTCTCAGCTCCATTCCCCAAGAGCGTGGCCCTGGGGCGGGCAGCTGCTTCCCGGGCTTCCGCCCACAGACGGAGGGAGCATGCAGTGGCTGATCAGAGAGGGATTGCAGGGATCTCTTGCTTTTCCCATGTTTGGATCTGGGTCACAGTTCTGGGCGGCAGCACTGGGGTGAGGAGGAACGCTGGCGTGGTGGAGCTTGTAGTGGCTGTGCAGAGGAACCCCTCCTCACAGTTACAGGACAGAAAGGAGTACTTGTGATCACAGGCCAGGAAAGGAGTAAACACCTCAACCCTTATCATACCACCTTGGAAGAACTGAAAATTTACAGGTCCCTGCAAGTATCTCTGAAAACAGCTGTACAAACCCCTGAAGCTTGGGACAGTACATTCTGCACATTGGAAGCAGACTCTTACCTTAACAAAGAGTTTAAAACTCAAGTAATTGGCTGGGATCATGAGCAAGCAGTGCAAAAAGAGTCAGACTATATTATCTTACTTTGGTGAAAAAGAAGATCAAAATATACAACCAGAAGAAGAAGACAACAAAGTCAAAGCTCCTACATCCAAAGCCTCCAAGAAAAATATGAATCAGTCCCAGGCCTTGGAAGAGCTCAAAAGGGATTTTGAGAAGCAAGTAAGGGAAGCAGAGGAAAAACTGGGAAGAGAAATGAGAGTGATGCAAGAAAATCATGAAAAACAAGTCAACAGCTTGCTAAAGGAGACCCAAAAAAATACTGAAGAAAATAACACCTTAAAAAATAGCCTAACCCAAATGGCAAAAGAGGTCCAAAAAGCCAATGAGGAGAAAAATGCCCTAAAAAGAAAAATTGGCCAAATGGAAAAGGAAGTCCAAAAGATTACTGAAGAAAATACTTCCTTAAAAATTAGAATAGAGCAATTGGAAGCTAGTGACTTTATGAGAAATCAAGACACTGTAAAACAAATCCAAAAGAATGAAAAATTAGAAAACAATGTGAAATATCTCATTGGAAAAACAACTGACCTGGAAAATAGATCCAGGAGAGAGAATTTAAAAATTATTGGACTATCTGAAAGCCATGATCAAAAAAAGAGCCTAGACATCATCTTTCAAGAAATTATCAAGGAAAACTGCCCTGATTATTAGAACCAGAGGGCAAAATAGAAATTGAAAGAATCCACAGATCTCCTCCTGAAAGAGATCCCCAAAGGAAAACTCCTAGGAATATTATAGCCAAATTCCAGAGTTCCCAGGTCAAGGAGAAAATATTACAAGCTGCCAGAAGGAAACAATTCAAGTACTGTGGAAACACAATCAGGATAACACAAGATTTAGCAGCTTCTACATTAAAGGACCGCAGGGCATGGAATATAATATTCCGGAGGGCAAAGGAGGTAGGATTACAACCAAGAATCACCTACCCAGCAAAACTGAGTATAATCCTTCAGGGGGAAAAATGGTCATTCAGTGAAATAGAGAACTTTCAAGCATTCCTGATGAAAACACCAGAGCTGAATAGAAAATTTGACTTTCAAATACAGGACTCAAGTGGAACATGAAGAGGTAAACAGGAAAGAGAAATCATAAGAGACTTATTAAGATTGAACTGTTTACATTCCTGCATGGAAAGATGATATTTAAACTCATGAGACCTTTGTCAGTATTAGGGTAGTTGGAAAAAAAATAATAGATAGATAGATAGATAGATAGATAGATAGATAGATAGATAGAGGCACAGGGTGAGTTGAAGATTAAGGGGTCATATCTGGAGAATAAAATTAAGGGATGAGAGAGGATTATACTCAGAGAGAAGAAAGGGAGAGGTAGAATGGGGTAAATTATCTCACAAAAAAAACAGAAAAAAAAGTCTCTTACAGTGGAGGGGAAATGGGGGAAGGTGAGAGGGAATGAGTGAATCATATTCTCATAGGATTTGGCTTAAGGAGGGAATAACATACACATTCAATTGGGTATGGAAATCTGTCTTACCCTACAGGAAAATAGGGGGAGAAGGGGACAAGAGAGCAGGGGGATGATGGAGAGGAGGGCAGATTGGGAAAGGGGTAATCAGAAGTAAATACTTCTGAGGAGGGATAGGGTCAAAAGAAAGAATAGAATAAATGGGAGAGCAGAATAGGATTAAGGGAAATAGAGTTAGTTTTTCACAACATGTCTACTATGGAAGTGTTTTGCATAACTGCACATGTACGACCTATATTGAGTTGCTTGCCTTTTCAATGAGGGTGGGTGGGGAGGGAGGAAGAGAGAAAATTTTAAACCTAAAGTTTTAAAAACCTATGTTTAAAAAAATGTTTTCACATGCTACTGGGAAATAAGAAATACAGGAAATGGGGTACAGAAGTCTATCCTGCCCTACAGGAAAATAGAAGGGGAAGGGGATAAGAGAAGGGGGAGAGAAGAAAGAGGACAGACTAGGGGAAGGGATATTCAGAATGCATGCCATCTTGGGGTAGGGGTAGGGGTGAGACGGTAAAAATTTGGAACTCAAAAACTTGTGGAAATGAATGTTGAAAACTACAAATAAATAAATTTATATTTAAAATAAAAAAATAAAAAAATATTCTATGTTTCTCTGCCCTTTCTCAACCTGCCTCCTAGAAAAAGCTGTCTACACTCATTACCTCCACTTTTCTCACTTCTCCGTAGTTTTCTAATCTCATTACTCTACTGAAACTCCTCTCTTTCACTTGATGAATCTGAGAATCTTTTCTGAACCCTCATCTTTCTTGCCCTCTCTGCAGCTTTTGACTGTTAACCACCCTTTTCTCCTGGATATACTCCTGTCTTGGTTTTTATGATACTCCTCTTTCTCTGTTCTCTTCTGACCTGTCTGAACTGACTCAACATGTCCAAAAACAGCATTATAATAAATGAATTATGGACCTACCCTTCTTCCAAACTTCTTCATCTTGGTCCAGGGTACCATTATCACAGTCACCCTTGACTCCTCACTCACACCTCACATAGCCAATCAGTTGTCTCTATCTCCATGAGATCTTACACATTCCCTTCTCTCCACTCCCCCAGCCACCCCTTAGCTTAGTCCTTCATCCCATCTCACATGGATTATTGCAACAGCCTCCTAATTGTTCTCCCACTCCAGTCCATCCTCCATACAATTGCCAAAGTGATTTTCCTAAAGCTTAGATCTGACCATGTCACTCCCCCTGCTTCTGGTGGCTCCCTGTTACCTCTAAGATCAAATATAAATTCTGCTTAAAACCCTTCACAGTATAATCCCAGCTTACCTTTTCTAACACATAAACACACTCCCTTTCACTCCCGCTATGATCCAGCTAACCTGGCCTTCTTATGTTCCTTCATATGTAGCACTTCTCTACATGCCTTTGTGTTGGCTGGTGCCTAGAATATATTCCTTCATCATCTCTGCCTCTTAGAATACTTAGTTCTAGGGGCGGCTAGGTGGGAAATGGATAGAGCACTGACCCTGGGGTCAGGGGGACCTGAGTTCAAATCTGGCCTCATACACATGATACTCACTAGCTGTGTGACCCTGGGCAAGTCACTTAACCCCAATTGCCTCAAAAAAAAAAGAATACTTAGTTCTTCTCTTGAATCAGCTGTACCTCTACCCTCTACACAAAGGCTTTGCTGATCTCCTGACTGTTAAGTGCCTTCCTTCAAAATTGGCTTGTTTCTATTTATGTATCTTGTATAAACCTATATGTTTGCCTGTTCTCTCTCCTGGTTAGACTGCAAATTTCTGGAAGGCAGAGAATATTTTTGCCCTTTATCTTTGCATCCCAAGCAGGTGGCCTAGCATAGTGCCTCACACAAAATAGGTGCTTAATAAATGCTTGATTCCTTGATTAATTGGTTAATTAGGGCCCTTCTAAGCCTAATCATCTCTAATCATCTCAATCAAGTCTCATATGGCATAGTTTCCAGTCCCCCCTCAGTAGCTTGTTTATCTGCCTGTGGATGAGCTAACTAGCTGTTTGACCTTGAGTATGTTCCATTCTTCTCTCCGAGCCCTTGTGCCTTTACCCATAAAATCAGAGGATTGGATGAGAAGCTCTCCAAGGTCCTTCTTCAGCATTCTACAATTCAATGAGCATGCAATGGGAAGGAGAAACTGCTTGTTAAATCAGTCAGGCACTAAACATTTATTAAGCATCTACTATGTGCCAGGCACAGTGCTAAGGGCTGGAGATACAAAGAAAAGCAAAAGGACCTCTCAAGGGACTCACAGTCTAATGAGGAATATACTGTGCTATGAGAGAGACAGAGAGAGAGAGAGAAAGAGAGAGAGAAAGAGAGACAGACAGACAGACAGACAGACAGAGACAGAGAGAGACAGAGACAGAGAGAGATACAAAGACAGAGAGAGAGAGAGAGACAGAGAGAGAGAGAGAGACAGAGAGAGAGAGAGACAGAGAGAGAGAGAGAGAGAGAAAGGATAATTTGGAGATGGTCAATAGAGGAAAGGCACAAGAATTAAGGAGGACAGTCTTGTAGAGGTAGGTGAGATTTTATCTGGGACTTAAAGGAATCCAGGTGGTAGAGATGGGGAGGGAGAAGATTACAAGCAAGGGGAAGAGCCAATAAAAATGCCCAGTTTGTAGATAGAGAGTATAGTTTAAGGAATAGAGAGGAGGCCTGAGTCACTGGATTGAAGAGTACAGGTGAAGGGAGGGGAAAGAATAGTGGAAAGAAAGGGGCAGATTATAAAGGGCTTTGAACAACAGAAGATTTTATATTTGATCTTCCAGGCAATAGGAAGCTGATGGAGTTTATTGAATGAGGAGGGAGTCAGTGACACGACCAGACTTTCCACATAGGAAGATCGCTTTGGCAGCTGAGTGGAGGATGAACAAGAGTGGGGAGAGACTTGAAGGTGATCAACCAAGAGGCTATTGAAATAGTCCAGGTGTGAGGTGACAATTGTCTATCCCAGGGTGGTGGCAGGGTCAGAGGAGAGAAGGGAACCTATACAAGAGAAGGTAATAATTTGGCAATAAATTGGAGTAAGAAGTTAAAGATGACATCTAGATTTTGAGTCTGGTGATTAGAAAAGGATAGCGGTACCCTCAACAGTAATTGGGAAATTAGGAAGAAGGGAAGGTTTGGTGGAAAAGATAATGAATTCAGTTTTGGACATGTTGAGTTTAAGATGTCTATGGAACATCCAGTTGGAGATGTCCAATAGGCAATTGGAGATGTGAGACTAGAGGTGAGCAGAAAGGTTAGGGTCAGATAAGATTTAAGCATAATAAAATTAAGTGCTTAATATGTACCAAGAATATGACTGCCCTTGCTGTGGTGATTAGGATTAACTAACACAGGAAAAGACTAGGGACACAAGCTGGCTAAGAACGCAGAGCAGTAATCTAGGCACTGGGTGATGAGAGTCTGGATGGTTGTAGGAATAGTCTTTTTGGAAGAATGGACTTGTAGAGGAAGAATCAGCAGAATCTGATAAGGACTTAGCTCAGGGATGGAGAACCTGTGGCCTTGAGGCCACATGGGGCCCTCTATGTCCTCAAGTGCAGCCCTTTGCTGAATCTAAACTTCACAGAACAAATCCCCTTAATAAAAGGATTTCTTCTGCAAAATTTGGACTTAGTCAAAAGACTGCACCAAAGGACCTAGAAGGCCACATGTGGCCTCGAGGCTGAAAGTTCCCCACCTCTGACTTAGCTGTAGAAGCAAAGAAAAAGACATTGAAAAGAAAAGGGATAGAGGCAATTAGGTGGCAAAGTGGACAGAGTGCTGGACCTGGGATTCAGGTCCAGTTTAAATCCGATCTCACACTCTTATTAGGTGTGTATATGACCCTGGGCAAGTCACTTAACCTCTGTCCTGCCTCAGTTTCCTCAGCTGTAAAGTGGGAATATAGTATACAATACCTATATAGTATATGTAGATGATAATAAAAAGCACCTACCTCCCAGGTTGTTGTGAGGTCAAAATTAGAATTTTATAAAACACTTTCCAAACTTTAAAGAGCCATATAAATGCTAGCTATTGTTTTTTTAAAGGCTGTAAATTTATGAGCCTAGAGAACTAGGAAAATGACGTTGCCACTAATGGTGGTGAAAATATAAAGTTGACCCTGTGTCTCATAGGGTGAGGAAAGTAAGAGAAAAAAAGCTGACCAGACATAGAGTACATCTAACAAAGTTGATGAGAAATTTTTTTCTGGGTGTCTTGAAGATCAAATCAAAAGTATTTCAAGTTAAAAAGGAATGTGTATGCCTCAAGTTAGATACTATAGATAGGAGGGGAGGAAGAGTAGCTAAATGGAAGAAAGATGTGGTAATGGAATAAACGTAAGAGTGTGGTATGGACCTGTGAAAAAGGCCTTAGGAGTACTAAGTTAAGAATGAAATGAGGCCAGCAGGGGAAGTTAAGGACAAAAAAAAAAGGCATCTTAAAAAAAGCTATACTGGACAAGAAATGGGCTCTCCAAAGGCCTAGGACTTTTGCTTGGGGTGGATGGGGCAATAATAACTGAAAACAGAGAGAACTTGGAGTTCCTTAATTCTTATTTTGTTTCTTTTTTCTCTACAGACATGAATGGCCTTTACATGTAAAATGACATAACAAAGATGACTAGCTGGGAACTCATCCCCAAAACAAGTAAAGAAAAAAGTGAGAACATTTTTAATGAATTCCACTCACCTGCTCCAGATCAGTTGCAATTACCTCTTCCACATCGAGACTTTTCCCATTGCAGTTTCAACATATCTTGGGTCAGCACGAGAGATTAAATGAGAATTTGGGGGGAGTGTTGAGGAAGCCACAGACAATACCTGAAGGCCAGCAGACAACACAGAAAAAGCTTAGAAACTCAGAAATGCATAAAATACATAGGTGGTATTGTATAATATCAACATATTTTATTTTTTAATACCGTAATAAATCAGACTTCTTCTCTGGTATGAAAGGAAGTCCAAAAACTTTTATGCAGAGTTTCCAGATAGCAGGGTCACTGTGCCTCTAATCCCCATGATGTGGAAGGGATAACTGTACATCTTTGGGGTACTAAAGCACAGGCCAATGTGATTGCTGAAACACAGTCAACACTGTTTGAAAGATCATGGGAAATAGAAGTATCACAGGTAAATATGCCAATTTCCCAAAAAGGGAAGAGAACAGTGTCTGCAAAGTATAGGCCAGTGAGCTTGACTCAGATTCCTGAGAGAACCTGAGAACAGATCATTAAAGAGAGAGCTCATAAACTTCTAGAAAGAGAAGGGGTGACTACAAAGAGCCAGAACTATTTATCAAGACAAGTCATACCAGATTAATTGTATTTCATTTTTTAACAAGATTACAAAACTGATAAATGGGAGAAGTATTATAGGTATGTTTTGCCTATATTTTAGCATTTGATAAAGAATTTCATATTATTCTTGTAGAGAAGATGGAGAGATGGGGACTAGATGATAATACAACTAGATGGATACAGAACTGGTTGGATGGCCAGACTCTAAGCTTTGCTGTTTTTTGTCTTTCATTCTTGAAGAGGACCATGATATCAGGAAGGTGATGCCATGACTTGCAAGTGGATTTGGATTTAAGTGAGGGAGGGCTGTGCAAAGTCACTAGCCTCACTTTCTCCTCTGGAACCATCTGGGCTCAGGGTCAAGATATAGATCAGGACAATTGGAGATGTCCGTGGATGCAATGGGAGACCTTGGCCATTTTAAGCTAAGATCTTTTCTAGGTCTCACTTTGATTAAGGCATCAACCATTCTGTAATTAATACTAGGTAAGAAATGAGGCAAATAATGGCTTCTTCTACCTCGTCCAAAAAAGAAAATCAATCTGGGAAGGGAAGACCCAACTCTAAGAGTAGTCATTAATGGCTCAATGTCAGTATGGCAGAAGGTCTTTAGTGTTTTGCCCCAGGGATCTTCAGTTGGCCCTATGAAGTTTAACCTTTTCATTAATGACTTGCATAAAGTCATAGGTGGCATGCTCATCAAATTTACAGATGACATTAAATTGATAGGCATTGCTGACACTAGAGTACTGGGCTAAATCTAATAAGACAAAATTCAATATAGATAAATGTAAAGTCTTACAATTGGGCACAAAAAATCAATTGTACAAAGTCCAAGGTGATAGAGGGTTGGGTAGACAGTGGTGTTTCTAAAGAATATCAAGGAATTTTGGTGTCCTGAAAGCTTGATATGAGTCAGCAGTGTGACACAGTAGCCCCCAAAATTAGCATGGTCTTGAGCTACATTGAGAGGCAGAGCTTCTGGGAATAAGGAGGGTGATAGTCTCTGGGTATCCCTACCCTCACCACACCTCAACTGGAGTAACGTATTGGGTTCTGAGTACCGTAATTTAAGAAGGATTTTGATAAACTAGAGACTATACAGAGGAAGGTGACCAGATTGTCAAAGGACCCGTTGCGTATGATAATCAGTTAAAGGAACTGGGGTTGTTGCAGTGGATAGAGCACTAGTCCTAGAGTCAGGAAGACCTGAGTTCAAATCCATCCTCAAGCACCTACTAGCTGTGTGACCCTGGGCAAGTCACTTAATCTGTTTGCCTTAGTTTTGCCTCATCTATAAACTGGGAATAATAATAGCCCCCGAGGTTGTCATGAGGATCAAATGAGATAATAATTGTAAAGCACTTAACACAGTGCCTGACACATAGTAAGCATTAAATAAATGTTAGCTGTTAGCTATCATTATATTTAACCAAAAGAAGAAAAGACTCAGGGGTAGTAGAGGGCTGGAGCTGGCTCCTAGCTAGAGCCAATTGTTAAATTTTTAGTGTGAGCATTAATACCTCAGAATCTTAAAATTAAATCAAATTAAAATCAATTTTTTAAATTAAAAATTGCTCAGAAATTAAAAAATACTCCAAATAAGGATTGGATTTATTATTTTGTTGATTGTCTAGACTTAAGAAAGCAATGGAGATTATTGCACATGTATATTGGATTGCTTACCATCTCATGGAGTGGGGAGGGGAAGGAAGGGAGGGAGGGATAGAATTTGGAACTCAAAACTTAAAGAAGATGTTAATTGTTTTAACATGTATTAGGGGGAAAATAAAATGTTATATAATAAAAAAGAGAGATAGAAAGCAATGGAGAAAAAGTTGATAATGCAGATTAAATGTAAACGTTCATTATCTATACCTTTCTTATCCCCGGAGAGCTCATTGTTCAGCATTTACCAACATATACCTGCTGGGGTTGGGGAATGATTTTTGTTGTTCAGTCATATTTTTCAGTCATTTCCAACTCTTTGTGACCCTGTTTGAGGTTTTCTTGGCAAAGGTATTAGAGTTGTTTATTCTTTTAAAGATGAGGAAATTGAGGCAAGCAGGGTTAAGTTACCTGCCCAGGGTCACACAGATAGTAAGGGTCTGAGGCCAGATTTGAACTCAGGTCGATGGGTCTTCCTGACTCCAGGCTTGGTTTTCTATCACCTTGCTGCTCTGGGGAATGACAGCTGACTTTAAGTATCTGAAGGGCAAAACTAGGAACAATGGATGAAAGTTGTAAAGAGGCAAACAGGCTTGATGTCTGGAAAAATGTCCTTCAGATGAGAACTGTCTCAAGGTATAACATGTTGCCCAGGAGGTGTGGCTTCCTTCTTGGAGGTCTTCACAGGAAGTCCGCATGACCACTTGTTGGGTATGTTATAGTGAGGATAATTTTAGTGTATAGGATAGACTGATGGCTTCTGGGACCTTCTCATCTCTCAAATTCTGTGATTCTGTGAAATTAGCCACATGGCAGGGGATGGAGGGGGTGGGGCTGCATACAAGATGGACAGATGGGCAGGTTGAAGTCTTTGTCCCGTATCTCCCCTTCACTGTCTGGAATTTATATATGGCCAATGGATCTGGCAAGACCTAACTAAGTTTGGCTCTTAATCCTCTGTATAGCCTAAAGTTTAATAAATAAAAAGACAGGCAGGATGATATGGTTATGCAATCACCTGCCCTAACTTCAGTTTAATATATAGTTAATGAAAAACCCTAATGAACAGACACACCATGGCCATTTAAAAAAAGCCAATCAAAGCAACTAAACTGCTTGGCTAGCTTGGGCTGCACTAGATCCTGGGAAGCTTGGGGTGCTGGGGGAGGGGCCGTGAAAGTGGGAGGAGGCTGGGGATAGAATGAGTATAATAAGGTAGTTTTCATCTTTCAACTAGTCAACAACATCTTCAGTGTGTACTATACTAGATGTTCTATAGTAGGAAAAGAAAAGAAGGAAGGAAAACAGAAAGAAAGACAGAAAGAAAGAAAGAAAGAAAGAAAGGAAAGAAAGAAAGACAGACAGACAGACAGAAAGAGAAAGAAAGAAAGAAAGAAAGAAAGAAAGAAAGAAAGAAAGAAAGAAAGGCAGGAAGGAATGAAGAAAGGAAGGCAGGAAGGCAGGAAGGAAGGAAGGAAGGAAGGAAGGCAGGAAGGAAGGAAGGAAGGAAGGAAGGAAACATTGGTCCTGTCCTCAGGTGGTTTGTAGCCTAATTGGTAAGAAAAGACACATGGAAAGATAATGATTTAAGAGCACATTCTGAGCACTAGATCGAAAAGTTTAAGAGAAGTTCGGTGCAAAACGTGTTCTAAGGGCTAAGAGCAAGAAGAGGTTAGAAGAATGAAGAGGTAAGAATCAGGTGGGATTTAATATGGTAGGCTTCCTGAAGGAGGGAGAGTTAGATTTCAGTTTTTAGGGAGGACGGGAACAGAGAAGAGTGAGCCTGATGTCCTAACCAGAAACTTTATGGGAAAAATGAACCAGCTTCATACAGGAGGAAGAGACTACATAAGTTTGACTAAAATGGAAAGTCTGTTTTGGAAAACCAAGAGAAATAAAGTTGGTGAGCAATTGAGAGAGGCTTGAATGGGGATAGGGAAGTTTAGGGCAGGGCCTTGATAATTCAGGCTGAAGTCTGTGCCTTGATTGTAAAAATGAGGGGAATGGACTGGGTGATCTCTAAGGTACCATCTAGCTCTAAATCTCCAATCTTGTGAGCTAAGTCATTCCAGGTGAAGGTAAGGTCTAGAGGATGGATTATTGGGAAATCATGGATGTGGAGACATGGCTGAAGAGGGCCATAAAACCAAATTACTACAATTACCTGAGTAATTCAGAAGTTAGAGGGAGTTTTGCATTGTCCTATGACTCACTAGTGACCAGTGACTTCTCTCAACAGTACAGCCTAAGAGCCCAAAGAATTAGTAATCTGAGGCTGCATAAAGAAAGGTATAGAACCCAGATGAAGGGTGCTAGAACCCTAACATTCAGATGATGATAATAATAACAGCTATTATTTGTATAGCACCTTAAGGTTCATGAAGAGCTTTATGAATATTACCTCATTTGATCTTCACAACAACCCTGGAAGGTAGGTGCTGTTATTACCCCTATTGTATAAATGAGGAAACTGAGGCACGCATGTTATGGGACTTGCCCGGGGCCACACAGTGTCTGAGGCTGGATTTGAACTCATCTTCCTGACTCCAAGAAAGGAGGGAAGGGAAAGTAATAAGCATTTATTAAGTGCCTACTATGTGCCAGGAACTATGCCAAGGGCTTTCAGATAGTGTCCTCTATCTATAGTGCCATGCTCTCTCTTATGCATTTTGCACTTGATGAAATGGAGGCTCAGTGAGGTTAAATAAATTACCAATAGTCAAACGGCCGCCATTGAGAGTTCAGTTCTGGGGGCCACATTTTGGGAAATTTATTGACAACCTGGATCAGATCCAGAAGAGGGAAGCCAGGTTGGATGAAGGTAGTGGCAATCATGACGTAGACATATGTGTTGAAGTAACTGGGAGTGTTTCACCTAAAGAAGATAAAACTTGGTGAGGTTGTGATAGCTATCTAAATCTGTGAGGAGCTGTCATGTAGCAGACAGATTAGGCTTGTTTTGCTTGGCCCCAGAGGGCAGACCTAGGTACAATAGCCTCAATCAAAGAGAGAGAGATTTGAATTCCTCCTATAAAGGAAAACTTCCTAACAGTCCAAGTTGTTTCTAGCAGAAGGGGCTGCCACAGGACACAGATAGGGGCTTCCTTTCACTAGAGGTGTAGTGATAATGAGATAATGCTTTAGACAAAGATTCCCATTCAGCTACAGGTTAGGTTAGGTGCTTCTGAAATTCCTTGAGTGCGTTGGCTTTCTGTGGAGTTCTGACCATGGCCTGACCAGGAAAGGGCATGGACACGTGGCTTGGTCCAGCATGTGAGCTGAGCCCCATTGCCACCAGTTTGACTATACCCACACTACTGGGATCTCTCCTGGATATGCCCTGGGGATTTTTTAATCATTCATGAAATTTCAATAAAGTAAATGACATTGAGTAGGAGTGAATCATATCTTTCATGAAACCACTGTTTGAAAAATAAGAAATTGATTTTAAAAAGCTTTACAACACTAGTTAATTTCTCTTTCCTGTTTCCTTCCTTAGGCCTTTTTTTCACCAGCTCAAGCCACCAGTTTGCCAACGAAAGGGTCTTGGAAAATGAATTTAATTCACGAAATTCACTCTGTTTGAACATGCTAACACTAGTCTGTATTTCATTTTTATTTCAGGTAAGTGAAGTGAGATCTTCTATTTAGGTATAGCACACAAACTGTAACCAAGGATGGAAAAGATCTTCTATCAGTTGACCTCTCAAGTTGTATAATTTTTCTCATCTTTTTTTTTTTACTTCATGCAGGTTAAAAAAAATCTAAAATCTAAAAATTTTTATTATATGTCCTGAATGTTACACATACACTCTTCTGATTGTGACTCAATTCAACAAACATTTATTAAATATCTACGTGTTGAAGACACTGAGACTACAAATTTAAAAATTATAGTACTGTACTTCAGGAACTTACTGGGGAAATGCAACATGTGCATTGATGAACAATAAAGAAAACAAAACCCTGTTAATAAATATAAAATGGAAAAATAAATCTAGCATGAAGTTGGCTATTATTTCTTACTCATTTGTAATTCCAGTTGGAGACAGACAGGATAACCACTCCTGGGGGCAGATTTTATGATAAGTAACCTGAGCCTCAAAGCCTATTTGTATGGAACTCTGCTCCGTGGTGGAGATTGATTACTCAATACTCCTATGTGGGGGGTGGAATTGGTGAAATCTGGAAAGAAGAGAGATCCTGGTCTTCTTGGCTTTTAGCTTCAAGAGGGACTATTTAATATTCCAGACTCTCTTCAGGTCCCCAGAGAGAGAAAGACCCTGAGAACTAGATGACTTGTCCAGGAGCCAGCACTTTACCCAAGACAATAACAAAAAGAAATCAGAAAAAAGTATGAGAATGTATACCTGACAATCCATATAGTGAATAAATCTCCCATTGAGAGTGAGAAAACCCAACCAAGAAAGAGTATCGTGTCTCATTCGAGGGGAAATTCCTTCAAGTTTCTATTTTAGTAATCTGAGAAGAGGGACATGATCTCCACCAATGAAGAGGATCTCATACAAATGGGCTTTGAGGCTGAGGTTACATATATAATTTAAATATATTTTATATAAGCTATATTGGTTATATATTTGTGGTTGTTTAGTTGTTTTTCAGTTGTATCTTCGTGACAGCTTTTAGGGCTTTCTTGGCAAAGGACTGGACTGGTTTGCCATTTCCTTCTCTAGTGCATTTTACAGAGGAGGAAACTGAGGAAACAGGGTTAAATGACTTGCCCAGGATTACAAGGCTAGGAAGTGTCTGATGCTGGATATGAACTCAGAAAGAAGAATCTTTCTGACTTCAGGCCTGCCACTCTATCCACTACACCACTTAGTTGCCCTAGTTATATGTACATATATACATTATATATTTGCTATCAATAACAAATATCATTTATATATGCATATACATATGTACATATACATATATATATGTACACATGTATAAAATTCTTATTGCCATATCTGGACCAGGGGCTGGGGTGTGTGTGTGTGAAAAATCTCTAATGTATATTGCCCATAGCAAGGGTACTCTTGATTCCCCTCTCCCCTTTTTGCCACTTCCCAATCTCAATAAACTACACTTGGCTTTTGTCTATAGCCAGAGGTGACCCTCTAGGTCCTCAAGTGTGGTCCTTTGACTGAGTCCAAGTTTTATAGAACAAATCCTTTTTTTTTTTTGGCTAGGCAATGGAGTTAAGTGACTTACCTAGGATCACGCAGCTAGTAAGTGTTATGTGTCTGAGGCTGGATTTGAACTCAGGTCCTCCTGACTCCAGGGCCAGTGCTCTATCCACTGCACCCTAGATGCCCCAACAAATCCTTTTATTAAGAGGATTTGTTCTGTGAAGTTTTTAGTCAAAGGGCTGCACTCGAGGACCTAGAGGGCCACATGTACCCTCAAGGCCACAAGTTCCCCACCCCTGGATACTCTTCCCTTCCATCATTAGTATATATGAGAGTCATTAGTCTACTGAGAGGCAACATGGCATTGTAGGTGGAACACTAGGTTCACATGGGTTCACATTCTTCCTTTCACAGCAGCTATGCCAACAGGAGCTAGTCACTTACATTCTCCAGAAACTCAGTTTACTCATTTTGTCCTAGGTTCCTGGGACTAATTCTAAGAAATATAGAAATAATTAGATTCTTCTGCCCATTCTCCAACATTTAGCAAATGTTCTGTACATGAATAAGCCCTGTGATCCACATTGCTCTTATACTACCAGAAAGATGTCAGTCATCACAACCCAACAAACAGTTCACATGTATTCTAAGGGGGGCTTATTGAAATATATTGCAGTAGATAAATTACAACTGGCCAAATCTCAGGTAAATAATAAGTGCAGGGAGAGCAAAAGCTGCCAGGACCCTCTTAGGCACTTCCAGGGCATACTCTGCTGGGCTTGTAGAGTCTCTCCTGGTCTTCTGTCAACTTTTTCTACACCCAATCTGACTAGTAGTATCTGCGTGAAGGTCACAGGATGAGTTGGCAACAGCAATATTATTGGAGGTCATATTGCTCTTGCAAATATAGCAAAAATCTCCTCTTCTGCCATCATTCCTTATCAGTAAGCCTCCTATCTTCAGGTGTTCTTGAAATTTTAAAAGCACCAATGGATGGCATATGTGCCCGTGTTTGTGGGGCAGTTTTATCCGAGCGCTAATTGGCCAGGGCACATGAGTTTAGTTTGTGAACGGTCTTTTCCACACTAAGACACTCAGTGGTCTTAGACATAGGTACCTGATTGTCTTGAAGGGAGCCTGTGATGGGCTGGTTCACATAATTAACCTGAAGGTGATACACAGATGGTGACATTGGGAGTTATCCGAGGAAGAGCAGAGTGCTCAGCTTGGATACTAATAAATATCCTGAGTACAACCTTGACAGATGCTACTTAGAGTGTGTTTGTCTGTAGGGTGGGGGTGGGGAAAGGTGGTTTGCAGAAGTTAGAAGAAAAGAAAAATCCTATTGCACCTTTAACAAGCAAGTTTATGAGGCTACAAGCAACCATGCTTCAAAGAAACCCATTAACTCTCAACATGCAAAAAAAAATTGCAATAAACCATTCTTAATACAAAAGTTTCTTCTGCTTGGCAAAAGAGTCTTCCAAAATGGGAATTAACTTATGATTTTGGATAAAATAAATAGTAGTAACAATAACATTGACGAGGCTGCTAGGTAGTGAAGTGGATAGAGTGCTAGACCTGGACACAGGAAGACCTGAATTCAAATCCAGCCTCATACCCTTACAGTTGTGTGACCTTGGGCAAGTCACTTAACCTAGGTCTGCCTCAGCTTCTTCATCTGTAAACTGGGAATTAAAACAGCACCTTCCTCTCAGAGTCCTTGTGAGGATAAAGTGAGATATTTGTAAAGTGCTATTTAATTAACAACGGCATTAAATACTAATCCTGACTTGATTTATCATTTAGCCTCACTTCTACTGGTAGAAATGCATACATCAGTAGCACCTCAGGTTGGCCACAGCAGTCAATGTGAGGTACTGGCTAATGAGAAAAAGGCCACCCAGGACTCAGCTATAAAATACAGATGATAATAACCCTAGTACCTACCTCATCCCTGACTAAGATGCTGTATCTAAAGCACTTTACAAAAATTGTACCAGAAGATTGAAGCATACTATTTTCTCTCTCTTTTTTGCTTTCTCTTTCTCGTAGTTTTTCCATTTTGTTCTGATTCTTCTTTCACAACATGACTAATGTGGAAATATGTTTAATATGATTGTACATATATGGACTATATCAGATTGCATGCTGTCTTGGGGAGGGGGGGGAAATTTGGAACTCAAAATCTTACCAAAGTGAATGTGGAAAACTAGAAATAAATTTTAAAAAACTGCACCAGACAAATGTCCACCACTATTGTTACTAGGTGCCTAGTAACATCTTGCTTGGCCTTGGGTGGCTACATGGATGAAGAGTGGGGCTGGAATCCCAAGAGACCCCTCTCAGCTGCTCAGTTCCCAAGCTCCCACTTTACTTGACACTTCCTATCTCTGTCCTGAGACGTTCAGCTTCTGGAGGCAATGGGAATGGGAGGAGATGGGCAGTGAGAAGGCGAGGTGGGGCACATGCCTCAACAATCAAGATGCTTGGAGACCCTAGCCTTACACAACCAGTCCTGGGGAAATCTGAAAGATGTAATTAATTGGTCTGTGAGGAACTAAATGGGGCATCGAAGGGGGCATCTCCAACTTAGATGTGAGAACAGACTGCTCTTATAGGGGAGGTGAGTAACCTGTGTGTAGTGACAGAATTAAAAACAACCATGAGGTATTATGAGTCAAGGGGTGGGGGAGACTTTGCCTGGCCTCTGCCTTCTCACTCACTGCCTATTTAGACACTGGATTAATTTGTTCCCATACAATTTAAACCACCCTTACATGAATAAAAAAAAAATTCCCCTTCTCCCAGGAAGCTTTCAGTATTTCTCTGCTCCCAAACAACATAGATGGCTTTTATTCAGTGTCCACAAAAAAAAAAAATATATATATATATATGTGTGTGTGTGTGTGTGTGTGTGTGTGTGTGTGTGTGTGTGTGTACTTATGCAAAAGTAGGAATAATAGAAATAAGTTATGAAATGGATTTCAACTCAATAAAAATCACTCCCTAAGTCTCCTTGGAGTTGCCCAAAAGAGGAAGGGGCTTCTTCAATAGGTAAGGGACACTGAAAGTATCCAAGCAGAGATTGGATGGACACTTTCAGTAGAAGAGCATTGAGCAAAGGGTAGGACCAGATGGCCCCTGGAGTTTCCTCCAATTCTGAAAGGTTGCACTGTCAGTACTCACTTATAAATGCCATTCTGGAGGTGATCTGGAGTCACTTTCCCATCCATGAAACACGTTCCCAGATGAAACAGTATCTTCTATAGAAAGTTCTTGCTTTTCATCACCCCAAATTTCATACCTTTGCTCCCTCAGTATTGACTAATAAAGGCCCCAACTTTACTTCTCCTACCTTTGCCCTCCAATTTGACAGTTCCTATCATTGTACTCATGGATGAAGTGGACCCCTAGAGTATTCAGATCTTTGCCTTATTTTTGCCTTTTTGCCAAAAATCCAAAGCCAGGTTTTTGAACCAGGTCTTCCAATTTTCCATTGAACCATAGTGTCCCATAAAGACATAGACATAGCCATACATATGGTGTTAGGCTTCAAGACCCCAGGAACACAATGAATTTAAAATCCAGAACTTCCTGGAGTCCCTTCAAATTGTTTTTTTCCCCCCAAGTACAGTGTGTGATCCTGAAAGACCAGTGGATATTGATGACTCATCAAATATGGAGTGAGTTGAGTTTTTACAATTCTCTGTTCCATACACCCCTTTTCTGGACTAATGCCCACCCTTGTTGTCCCACAGTCCTGGCCAGGTTCTTCTCCCAAACCCAGTCCTGCCCAGAACTCTATCAGGTTGCTTCTTGTCCTTGCCTCTACCTGTTTTCTGTCTTCATCAGTTCAGAGCCCCCTAAGGAAAGCCAGTTAATCAGTCAGTCAACCAGCATTTAGTAGGCACCTATTGTGTGCCAGGCACTTTGCTAAGTGCTGAGGATTAAAAAAAAAAAAGCAAAGACAGTTCCTGCCCTAAAGGAGCTCACAATTTTATTTCTCCGGGGCATTTTTCCTGTTCCCTTTGCTCCCTTCCCAGAATTTTCTCAGTCAATCTTTTTCTGAGATGGACAGATTTGAGCAGAAAGACAAATGAACTGGATGTCATAGGCCGAGTAGAAGATGGAAACCTGAGACTTTTACCTAAATATTCTGGAAATTTATTCCTTCTAACTCATCATTTTGTTTGAGTTAAATCTGGATAATTGCTTCAGGTTTCCACTTTGCCTTGGGAATAGAGATGTGGTTATAGACAACTCTTCTTCCCTCTCATTTGGCAGAAAGCACTGCCCCAGGATCACAGATTTAGGACTGGAGAGGCCCTCAACCAATTCAATCTTGTCATTTTGGTAGATGAGGAAAGTGAGGTCTGGGCAAGGGAACTTGGACCCTGAGCAGGAAGTGGCAAAGCTGGATTTTTGAACCCAGGCCCTCTGACTTCTGAGTTCACTGTCCTTTCCACTGAACCATGCTATCCCACACAGATATAGACAAACACACACACACACACACACACGCACACACACACACACACACACACACACACACACACACTCTACCTGTGCCAATACCTTCACATACAGTGCACTTGTGTGTATATACATACAACACCCCCTGCCCCAAACACATTTATATACACATCAACCACATTCTATTACATTCTCTAACCTTTATTCACACATATTAATGCCTCTGTGTGTGTATGTGTGTGTGCGTGTGTAGGTGGGTGCAGCCCCCCACTTTCCCTCCCACTCTCTTTTCTTTCCTCTCTGGCAAGGTGAGGCAGGCGGAAATAAGCTTCATCTTGTCAGGATCGGAATCTCTTTGAAAACCTATTCAAGTCTAGCCCGCTTTGGGGGTGGGCCAGGCAAGCCTGGCTTGCTTGTGTCTGCCTTTAATTGCCAGGCAGTCTCCCTGTTCACCATCACAGAGCAAGTCCTAGAGGCTGTGGGGCAGCCTGAGCCTCCCCCAAGTCCTGCAAAGCCAGGCAGTGTGTGGGCCTGATTTGGACTGGAAGCCGGCTAAAGGAAGGCAGCTGTTTACACTTTACCCTTCCAACCCCCACTCCAAAAAAAAGAGAACTAAATAATTAAAAATGAGGATCCCTGGACAAAACACAACTTTAAAATAGTATGCAGCTGAATGGCAAGAGACAGAAGGAGATGGCATTCCTTTCTCCCCTCCTGATAAAGTCCTCTAAAGGTCTTTGCCTAGCCTTCCAAATCCTAGCTTCACAGATTTGGAGAAATCCACTTGACCGCCCCCAATCCACCAGATTGAATCAATCAATCACCAAGTATTTATTTAGTGCCTACGATATTCCAGGCAATGTTAGACAGTTAAATGAATGAAACAACGCCCACTCATAAGGAGCTTATGTCTGAAAGGGGGAGATTAGATAGATAGATAGATAGATAGATAGATAGATAGATAGACAGACAGACAGAGAGACAGACAGAGAGAGAAAGAGAGAGACAGACAGATAGATGGATAGACAGATAGAGAGACAGATAGACAGAGAGACACACAGACAGATAGATAGATAGACAGATAGACAGGCAGAGAGAGAGAGAGAGAGAGAGAGAGAGAGAGAGAAGAAGAAGAAGAAGAAGAAGAAGAGAGCAGTATAGGTATAGAGACAGATATAGGTATATATAAATAAATCCAGAATAAATATAAAGAGAATTCACACAAATGCATACAAAAGTAGATAAATACAAAGCAGTTTGAGAGAGAAAGTGAAGGAGATGAGGAAAGACTTCATGTAGCAGGTATGTTTGAGCTGTGTCTTGAAGGAAGAGAGGGATTCTATAAGGCAGAGGTGAGTGCATACCAGGCATGGGGGACAGCCAGTGCAAAGGCCAGGAGATGGGAGATGGGAGATGAATGTTGTGTGTGAGGAACAGAGAGAAAGCCAGTCTGGCTGGAACACAGAGTTGGGGAAGGCAGTAATATGCAACAGGACTAAGAAAGATGGGCTCGGACCAGGTTACAAAGGGCCTCCAAAGCTAAACAGGAACTTATCTGTGATTCTAAAGGCAAGAGGAGCCATTGGGATTTATGGAGTAGGAAGTGACATAGTCAGCTCTGCACTTAAGGAAAATCACCTTCACAGCAGTGGACAGGTTGGAGTGGGGGGACTTGAGATAAGGAGACCACTTAGGAGGCTGTGGCAATAATCTAAGCAAGAAGTAATGAGGGTAGGGCAGAGAGGTGGCACAGTGGAGTCAGGAGGACCTGAGTTAAAATCCAACCTCAGATACTATCTGTGTGACTTTGGGCAAGTCACTTAACTTTGATTGCCTAAGGGGGGGAAAAAAAAGAAAAGAAAAGAAGTAATGAGGTCCTGGACTAAGGTGGTAGATATATGAGTAGAAAGCATATGTTAAAAGATATTTTAGTGGTAGAAATGGCAAGATTAGGTAACCAATTGTAATGTGAAGTAAGGGAAAATGAGTCAAAGATAATGCTAAGGTTACCAACCTGGAAAAGGGGGAGGGTAAGATAAGGGAATAAGCATTAATATAATACATACTATGTGCTAGATGCTATGTTTTGCAGTTATTATCTCATCTGATCCTCACAACAACCCTGTGAAATAGGCTGTTATTATTGCCATTTTCCAGTTGAGGAAACTGAGGCAAGCAGAAGTTAGGTGGCTTGTCCAGGGTCAAACAGCTAGTAAGCATCTGAGGCTAGATCTGAGTTCAGGTCTTCTAGATTCTGGGTCCAACTCTTTCTGCCTCTGTCTCTCTCTGTTCCTGTTTCTGTCTCACTCTGTCTCTGTCTCTGTCCCTATTTCTTTCTCACTCTCCCTCTCTCTGTCTCTGTCTCTTGTCTGTCTCTGTCTCTCTCTGTTTCTGTTTCTGTCTCACTCTGTCTCTGTCCCTATTTCTTTCTCACTCTCCCTCTCTCTGTCTCTGTCTCTTGTCTGTCTCTGTCTCTGTTTCTGTTTCTGTCTCTGTCCCTATTTCTTTCTCCCTCTCCCTCTCTCTGTCTCTGCAAGAATGCCTGGGGCAGCTAGGTAGCATAGAAAAAGCACTGGCCCTGGAGTCAGGAAGACTCATCTTCCTGAATTTAAATCCAGCTTACAGACACTAGCTGTGTGACCCTTTGCAAGTCACTTAACTCCTCCAACTGCTTTCCCCCTACACACACACACACACACACACACACACACACACACACACACACGTACACAATGGTGGTGCCTTCAGTAGAAAAGGAGAAATTTGGAAGAAATGCGTGGGAGTCATTAACATAGGGCTGATAATCAAACCCTGATGAGGTCACCAAGAAAGAAAATACAGAGCAAGAAGAGGAGGAGACCTGGGAGAGAACCTCAGGGAGCATCCATGGTTGCGGGGTGAGACGGGGAGTGGAATAAGAGTGTACAATCCATGTGTCATTTTTTGAAAGCGACCCCCCTTCATTAGGGCATGGCCTAGGAGTTGGTTCCCCAGTGGTAGAGATGCATGGCATAGGGCCATCTTACTTTATTTCTCCCTGCTGCTGACCAATAGAGTACCCAACGTGATACAGGGGGCTTGCGCTGGGAATAGGCTCAGCTTCACAAATATGTGCTTCATTGACTTTTGACATTTTTCTACCTTGAGTAGCCCTGCTTCCGGAAGCCTTGCCTGACCAATTCTCCCAGCTCCTTTCACCGCCATCTTCCCCTATCCTTCCTAGCTCCTCTCAGAATATGAGCTCCTTGAGGGTAGGGACTATTTTTGCCTTTCTTTGTACCTCAAGCACTTAGCATGGTGCCTGCTACCACATAGGAAATGCTTAATAAATGCTTGTTGACCTCCTTCATTCCTCTAACAGTGATGTTTAGATGTTCCAGCTGTTTCTGGGTGTCACAAAAGCAGAAGCACAGGGAAATCTACAAATCATCTCATCTGGCCCCATCATTGCACAGAGGAGAAAACTGAGGTCCAGATGGGTGAATGTTTTCCCCAAAGGTTTCACAGCTGGTCAGTGACAGACTTGGGGCTAGAAATGAGGTCTTCTCTTGCCTAATGCATTGCTTTTTCTACTATTTTGGACTGCTTCCTGTCTGTCCTCATCTATATCTGTGCCTTGAGCACCTGTCCTATTTCCCCTATCAAAATGGTAGCTCCCCCAGAGTATGCCTCTTCCTGCCTCCATTATCCTTCTTCCAGGGATATGAGCTATGCTCTTGGTACAGCTATCTGGTCTGAAGGAGGGATTAAATTCCTTGACTTTATCAACAAAATGTAAATTTCATGAGAGCAGGGACTGATTTTTGTATTCAAATAGGTAGTGCAGTGGATAGAGCACTGGATCTGAAGTCAGTAAGAACTTAGTTCAAATGTGACCTCAAACATTTATTTGTTGTGTGATCCTGAGAAAACACTTACCCCTGTTGGCCTCACTTTCTTCATCTGTAAAATCTGTTTAGAAAAAAACAACAAATACAAAACAGCACCTATCTGGAAGAATTATTGTGAAGATCAAATTATTCAGTATTTCTAAAGTGCTTGGTATGTGCTTAGCACATAACGGGTGTATATATAAATACTGAGGTCCTTTCCAGCTCCAAATCTCTGATTCCGATTATCCCCATTTTGAAGAAGAGGGAAACTGAGGTTCTGAGAAGTGATTTGTCCATGGTCATATAGTTAGTGACTGTTCATGATCTACATTCAAACTGGGGTCTCATGACTGCAAAACAAAGAGTTAGGTCTGTGTCTGGATTCCAACCTTTTCTCTGTGGAATAAGAAACTGAGGTCCAGAGAAAACATGTGATTTACCGAAGATCACACCAGTACTGAGGGAGAAGAATTTGACTCCAGGTCCTCTGTCTCCAAATTCAGTACTCTGTCTATTGTTAACATACTAGTCTACCTCATGAGTTAAGTGAAGCTCTTTATAAACCTCGAAGCGTTATATAAATGTGAGCTACGTCTATTATTTAAGCCCTCTAGTTCAGTCGACTTTTCCCAAGATCTGGTCTAATTGTGCTTAAGGATCCAGCCTTTTCCAGAAATCAGCTTGATGTGGCTATAATAGCTCAGGCTCAGGGCAAGGGGGGAGGGGAAAGGAAGAAAAAATATGGTTCCAGGGACGAGCACAATTCCTTAGGCCAATTAACTGAGACAGTTCACATGTTTATTATGTTTAAGCTGCTAGAGATTAATTTAAGGAGTTTTATAGACAGTTTAATACTCTACCAGCATATGGGATAAGCCAGTTTATGAAAAAGGAGAGGGAAAGAAACCTGAGATATATATACCAGGGATGACAAATGAGAGATGGGGCAATTGAAGAGTTTTCCATAAATTACCAGGCTCAGAACTTGGGTGAGACACAGTCAACTTCCAATTACATGCGGGTAGATTATCTGCAGGGGCTATAGAGCTCCACCCTGATTGCCCTTGCTCCCCGACATGTATCTTCTTCTTTCCCCTCCCACCCAATAATTTGGGTTGCCCAGTGAATGCAAACTGCTTTAAGTATAAGCTTAAACAAAGCATAAATAGCGGGAATCTACTAACCCCTCCCCCCCATCATATAATGAAGTCCAAAACCAAGAGTCATTTATTGATTAACCATTACTTTATATTATCTATGTCACTATTTCCTTACTCCAATATCTTAACTAATGAAGAGTTGGCAGCTAGGTGGCTCAGAGTTGGGCCTAGAGTCAGGAAGACCTAAGTTCAAATCTGGCCTCAGACACTTACTAGCTATGTGACCATGGCAAGTCACTGTTTGCCTCAGTTTACCTCATCTGTAAAATTAGCTGGAGAAGAAAATAGCAAACCACTCCATAAGTATCTCTGCCAAGAAAACCCCAAATGGGTCACAAACAGTTGGATTCACTGAAAAGAAAGAACAACAAAACAACAATTCTGTGTCTAAGTCATAAGTTGTTGTTATCTTAAAGAACTGGGATGGGAACAGCAAAGGGGTGGGAAGATTAAAAATGGCTAAAGACTGGTGCAGAGAATGGATAATCTGTGTCAAGCTGCTTGTCCTTTCAATGAAGACAGAAGAGGAGAGGTGGAGGGAGAGAATTCTGAACTTAAAATTTGAAAAAAAGAATGTTAAAATTGTTCTTATGTTTAATTGGGGAAAAATAAAATCTTAAATTAAAAAAAGATTGGTGAAGAATGGCATGGTTTTACTTAGGGAGGTACTTAGAGAAACATCTCTTTTGGACTAGTCACCCTGCCTCAGGGAGGGCCTGAAATGCCAACTCTCTTATGCCAGTTTTTAGCAGGGCAGACCCCTCCCCTTTTACATGTTGCTGGCTTATTCTCAGTGACTCAGTGTCTCATTGTTGATGTTTCCCCCTCCTTGCTGTTTTTTTTTTTGAGGCCTCTGATTTGTCACAACCTTCCATGGTTCAAGGGATCAGAGGATTTGGAGAATGATGGGACCTTGGAGATCATGTAGTTGGAGGCCCAGAGAGAACACAGGACTTGACCGTCCATGGCTCCCTAGCTAGTATAGGGGAAGATTTAGGATTATTTAAAGTCATACTTCCTGATTCTAAATCTAATGTTCCTTACACTCTGCCCTAGCTGCCCTCCTCTATCACTTCATTTCAGTCTTGGTCTCTGACGATATTGATAAAACACCAAAATAACCAGTGAATTTGGTAACTCACCGGGTTGTTGTTTGTCCTTTGTTCTCAAAGAGGACTGTGACATCGGGGAGCTGATGCCATGATAGGCAAATGAATTGGGTTTAAGTGAGGGAGGACTGTGCGAAGTCACCAGCCTCACTTTCTCCTCCAGAGCCATCTGGATCCAGTGGCCAGATAACACTCAAGATGACTGGAGATGGCCCCATATGCAATGGAAGACTTTGTCCATCAAAGTTTAATGGAGTGAAATGTGGGGGGGAAACCCCACAATCTGTCAAGAGGTCCCCTTACCAAATTAACCAGCTAGTTGCAAGAGGCAACAATGTGGGCCAGTACAGATATAATCTATTTGCCTTTGTTTCTCTCCATTTTTGGACCTCAACCACATAGGATTGTTGTAAAGAAAGTGCTTTTACAAACCTTAAAGCACCATGCATTTAAATATGACATTTTTGTGATTAGTGTCAACATGTAGATGGCTGAGGAGAGGAAGGATGTTGAAAGAGCTAGGAGGGCAGGATTTTTTCCCCTCCTCCCTGTAAGGTCCTGTTTTGAGGGGTTAGGGACTGAATGCTTAAAGACAATGAGTCTCCCATGAATGGATGACTCCATTGAGGTTACTGAGGCCCAACTAAGAGTTCCTCCTCATTTCATCTCTCATCCTGAGTATCAGTGGGGTGGCCAACAGACTTAGTTTCTCCTCCATTTCACACCCCAAAACCTCCTAACTAAAAGGGCTCCTACCACTGTAATTAGGCAGTCTGTAATCAGCCTAGCTCCCATTAAGAAATAATGAGGCCAGTAATATGGTGGGTGCTATTGAAGGTGGATTAGTGAAACTCATGTGGTTTCCTCTAGCGCCCTCACTTTATGGGGGTGACGAGGATGGAACTGGAGGCAGAAATGACTCAGCAGTCCTGTCTGGAACCACTCCTGCAGCCCCACCTAAGCCTGATCAAATTCCCAGCTTAGAGAGCTTGTAGAGTGTTGGGGTCCCTTATTCGTATGTTGGAGTATCAAGGGAAGAGAAAGAATTGACTTCGAGTTGTGCTACATTTATAACCTATATCAAGTTGCTTACCATCTCAGGGAGGGAGAAAATTTGGAACTCAAAATTTTACTAAAAAAGTGAATGCTAAAAACTGTCTTTACATACAATTGGGAAAGATAAAATACTATATAAAAAAAAGAGCTATGCCAAGGCCCAGGTGTCCAAAAATTTTCTATAGTGGACTTCAGATCTTCTTGGGCTAAGAAGCCCAGTGTCACACATTGCTTTATATTATGGTCCCTCCAGCCAAGCCCCTCTCTGATGTCTCACTGTGGTGTGGTGGGTGATACATGGGATTCTTGGGGGTTATGCCAACCACTCAAAAGCAAAGCAGTGCATGTCTGCCATTTCAACCAGCCTAGCTGAGGTCAAAATTCCTTACCATAGTTTTGATCCCCACCTTATATCCTTAATGGCAATCCATAAAAACATCTAGGTGTTTGATATAAGATGTAGAGGGGTTGGGACATGCACCAGTGGAAGGGGGACCTGATGAAGAAACACATTTTTTTGAAATCAGTTATAGTCATTTGTATTGGCATTGGTATTATGGTCGTTGTCATAGTATGCTTAAGATTATGGATTATATACTTGCTGGAGGCAGGGACTGTATCTTCTACACCACTGGATTCCCTAGAGTGCCCATCATAGTGTCTTATAAATCTTTGGCACTTAAAAAAGTTCAGATGCAAGCCTTGAAGTAGGAAGGATTGAATTTGATATGAAAGCTACCCACCCGGTAAACTGAGGAGACAAAGGACTGAGTAAACTTGGGTGGTCTTTATTGATCTGCCAAATTAAGGAACTAACTCTTTTCGATGGGCTTCAGTTCAAGTGTTAACCCCTTCAGGAAGTATTTACCAAGTACTTCAGCTGCCGGTGTTTCACCCAGAATAACTTTGTTTTATACACATAAATACATACACACACATATATTAACTCTAATTCTATATCTATATATTAATATGTTAATCTACATATCTTGTTGTTATAGTTCAGTTGTTTTCAGTTGTGTCTGACTCCTTGTGACCCCATTTGGGGCTTTCTTGGCAAAGATACTAGAATGGTTTGCCATCTCCTTCTCCAGCTCATTTTGCTGATGAAGGAACTAAGGCAAACAAGGTTAAGTGACTTGTCCAAGGTCACAGCTAGGAAGTGTCAGAGGCTAGATTTGAACTCTGGAAGATGAGTCTTTCTGACTCCAGGCCTGGCACTCTATCTACTCTGCCACCTAGGTGTCCTAAATCTATCTATTTAAGTCTTTCTATCTATCAATATTATAAAGGGTTTTTTTTTGGGGGGAAGGTGAAACACCAACAACTGAAGGGGGCAACACATAGTTCAGCAGATCAACAAAGGGGTGTGTGTGTGTGTGTGTGGTGTGTGTGTGTAAAATGAATTTACTTCTCTCTGTAAGATGTAAGTTCTTGAAGGACAGGCATCCTCTTTAAAGTACCCACTGTGTGCCAGGCACTGCAGGAATCCTTTTGCTTTTGTTTTTGCATCCCCAGAGCCTAGCACAAAGTCTAGAATAGTAGGTGCTTTAAAAATCCTTGCTGATTGATCTCATGGGACCTGGTCCTAAGAATATACGTTTTGTCCTGGAGGCAGGGGAGCTAGTGAATTGACCCTTCAAACTCCTTTTCATCACCAAATGGGATGAAAACTTATGTAACCTCTTGCTAGCTGCAGTTCTGCCAGGTGACAGAAGGTTAGTGTGGTATAGGGGGAAGGATAGTAGATTTGGGGTCAGAGAATCCTGGCTTTGTGGCTTTCCTTGGATGAGTCATTTCATCTCTTTCAGATTTGGTTTTTTTATCTATAAAATGAAGATATTGAATCAAGTTCCCTTCCCACTCAAAAATACAAGGATCCTATGAAGTGTTTCATGGAGACAGTAAGCCTAGGGTTCAGGACTATCTACTGAGTTTCCTTCCCATCCCTACTCCTGAGGAAAGATGGACCCTTTTCCTAGATAAGAGTGTCATAGTCTTAGAACTGGAAGACAGTTTGGAGGCCAGCTTATTTTAACAGATGAGGGAACACATAGATTTGCCATGACAGTCACCTTCCCATTCTTCATGTGTGTGGAGAACTCATTTTCAGGATCATTTTTGGCCTATATTTAATCCTAGCCTGCTTCTTCTTGCCACCCAAACCACTTTCTCTCTGCATAATCCTTTGGTCTAGCTTTGAACAAAGTAAATATATTTTGTTATTCACTCAAGAAAGAATTGTTAAAAGGTATGGGATATTACATATACAGTGAGGTCCTGATTACTAAAAACAAAGAATTCCAGGAAGTGGTCAAATTATTGAAATTTCCCCTGGCCTATTTCCACGGGGCTGGAAACTATGACTATATTTTATGTAATTATAACTTCAAATAGTGTGAATTCAAGTACCTGTGATAACTTCACAAGGTTCATTATTCTCACAAACTGGAACTTAGCTATACTGTCATGGTCCATGTGTTGTTTGGTTTTGCTGAAATATTTCCTTTTCTTTGCTTATAAAATCCTTGTTATAAGGAATAGCTTGCTGGGTAGGGTGGGATACATTTGGAAATGAATATGATATTACAAAAATTTTCAATAAAAATAATTTTTAGAGGACCATAATAAAAAAGAAGCTGTTGGTAGAAAGATAACTCCACTGCCACCAAAGTATCACAGATTGCCTTTCAAACTTGAATGACCTGGGAGTGAGTGTACTCTACACCACAGCTTATGTCCCAGTAGTTCAGGTAATGAAGAGTTGAATGTAATTTGGAGGGAATGTTTGGCTTTCCTCAAGTAACTTGAATACTCCTGAGTATGAAGAATATGGAAGTTAAAGCCACAATGGATATAAACCTTTCCCCACCTTCACTGTTCCCCTCTAGTCAAGCTAAATAAAGCCAAACTAATAGAGTAAACATTTATGCTTGACACATTCCCACGTGTATCTCTCTTTTTATAATTTTTATTTTATTTTTAGTTACACCTCTCCCTCCTTTCAGTCCCCCCCCCGAGGAGGCAAGAAATATGATACCCATTATACATATACAGTAATGCAAAACATATTTCTGCATTAACCATGTTCTGGAAGAAAAGAAAAAGAATGAAAGGGAAAAAATCATGCTTCAACCTGCACTCCAAATCCATCAGTTGTCAATCTGGAGGTGGATAGCATTCTATATCCTAAGGTCCTTGGAGCTGCTGTGAATTATTGTATGGATCTAAGTCTTTTGCAGTTGATTATCTTTACAATATTGCTGTTACTATGTATGTTGTTTTCCTGGTTCTGCTCACTTCACTTTACATCAGTTCATATAAATCTTCCCAAGTTTCTCTGAAACTATCCTCTTCATCATTTCTTTCAGCACAATAGTATTCCATTGCATTTATACACCAGAATTTATTCAGCCATTCCCCCACTGATGAACATCCCCTCAATTTCCAATTCTTTGCCACCATAAAAAGAGCTGCTATAAATATTTTTGGGCAAATGGGCCCTTTTCTTCTTTCTTTGATCTTCTTGGGTTATAGACCTAATAGTGGCAGAACTCTCTTATTTTAATGGCCTTGAGGGATGTAATATGATGATAAAGATCAATGTCAGATATCAGAAGGGACTTCCCAAGTGCTCCAAGGCTGCAGAACCAAGAGGACTGAGACTATAGGCCTGTGAAGACAAAACCCCCCATTAAGACAACTGATACTTCCATAGGCTTTCAGGTTGGCAACTCATTTTTCTATATATTTAATCTCATTTAGCTCTCACAATCATCCCATAAAGTATTATTACCCTAGAGGCATTATTATCACCAAATGAGATAATGTATGTTAAAGGTTTTGCAAGTTTTACGGCACACATAAAATGCCAGTTATTGTTGTTTTAGAGAAGAGGAAACTGAATTCAGCCCAAAGATGGTGACTTACCCAAAGTCACATATCTAGTAAGTACCAGAAGCAAGATTGGAATCCCAGTTGCCCTGGATTCCAAACTTGTCATTCTTGCCGCTCCTCCATTGGAGGGCGAGACTATCTCTAAGGTTAAGTTATTTCTCAGCATGTACTCATTGAATGCTTAAACCAAAGTGGCCCTCTTGTCTCTTACAAGAGCTACTTCCTAAACCACACAGCTTCCTCCTAAGCAGACACACCAGACTCTACTCATCCACTTCTGAAGTCGAGTTTCAATTCCTTCTGCTGTGGGTGGAATTGTATTATTTTGCCTAAGTTGATATGTCACTTTCATCTGAGGGTTCTATTTCTTCAGTATTTTTCAATCCAGGCCATGACACCAGATTTACGCAGTTCAGTCATTTTCCTTTCCCAAGATAAGTGGGGATTCAAAGTCTTTACATAAGAGACAGTGTAGCGTCATGTAGAGGGATAACTGCCCGGCTGGTGTCAGAGGACGTGGTTTCCAATTTCTACTTCAACTCTTCCTTCGTAATGTGCCTGCAGGAATTAGGATTAGGGTGTCGCTCCTTAGCTTCACTTTCCTCATCTGTAGAATGGGGACAATATATTTCCTGCCCCATAGGGTTGCTATAAGGAAAATACCAAGATATAAGGAAAATGTCTTGTAAGCTATTAAATGTAAATCACATCACCTCTCTCATTTTCAGTTTCTCTTTCTATAAAATGGGTCAATAACATTTGTTCTAACTACTTCACAAAGTTGTTCTAGGGAAAATATGGTATAAATCCATAAATGCCATAGGAAGAAAGTAAGCTTTCCATGGTGACTTGAGGACCTAGTGGGTAAAGGACATGGAAGAGGTGGGATAAGGCCATCAGTCAGATAAGAGACCAAACTGCTGAACTCATCTTTCTTCTACCAATGTTCCTGGAAAAAGGGGACAAAATGCATTGACTTCCCTTTAGGTATAACTAGATGGATGATGTTAGGGAAAATGTTAAAGTGCTCTGAGACTCAAAGCCATGTTGACTGCAATCCTCATAATGTTAGCATCAGGGCCTACAATGCCATGGTCTTAGCCAACTCCTTTTCCTCCTCATTCCCACCAGTAAATCTGTCTTGGCAAGCACCCTACACTGAGTGATCTCAAAGCACCTTGTAGGCTCTAATTAGCTCCGTGGGAAGGAAAGCTCAGCTCAGTGTACATTCTGGCAGCTAAGATGATCTGGGGGAGGGATGCACAAGGATGGGGTAGAGGCAGTTGGAAATCTAAGGATGGACACTGAGTAATTAATCCATTTATTCAAGTCCACATAAAAAGGGGGGAGTCTGTAAGGGAGTTAGCCTTCCAGGCTTCTGGAGTAGGGTTGGGGATATTGAGGGGGTGCTGTTGTGTTCATCCTACTAACCTACTTTGCTAGAGGTTTGTTTGTAAATGGTTATAAATCCCATCCCAGATGATGGGTTTGAAGGATCATTAAGGAGAGCATGTCATTAAGTCTCTTCTTACCTCCTCTCCACCAAATGGCCTAGGAAGGAGGTGGGTTGAAGTCAGAACAGAAGAGCTTCCTTCCACTACAGAAGAAAAGACTGAAGCTAGCAAGTGGGCACAGCGCCGCCGCCCCCCCCCCCAGCATCCAGGGAAATTGGCAGAGACTGAAATAGATTATATTGACTATAGAGAATCTGTGGAATAGATCAGTCTGTCAGTCAACAAGCATTTATTAAATGTTTACTACGTGTCAGTCACAAGTGCTAAATGCTAAGGATATAAAGAATGGCAAAAAATATATATAAAGAATCCCACCCTCAGGAAACTTACAGTCTAATGGGGGAGACAAGTGAACAACTCTGTACCTATAAGATATATACAGTGGAAATAAGAAGTAAGAAGGCACTAGCAGGGGCTGGGGCAGGGGGTAACAGTGAAAGGCCTCTTGCCCTTGATGGAATTTGAAATGAGTTGTGAAGGAAGGCAGGGAAGCCAGAAGTGGGAGGTAAGGAAGGAAAGCATTCTAGGCATGAGACAATTAATCAGTGAAAAGTCACAATGCCAAGAGATGAAATATCATGTGCAAGGAACAGGAAGGAGAGAGGCCAGTGTCACTGAGTTTTAGAATACATGGAGGCAAATGAATGGAGTTTAAGAAAATTGAATAGGAAAGGGCCAGGAGGGGCAGTTGGTTGGCACAGTGGATAGAGTGCCAGGCCTGAAATCAGAAAGGTTGATTTCCTGAGTTCAAATCTTGCCTCAGACTAACTGTGACCCTGGGCAAGTCACTTAATCCTCTTTGCCTCAGTTTCTTCATCTGTAAAATGGACTGGAGAAAGAAATGACAAACCACTTCAGTATCTTTGCCAAGAAAACCCCAAATAGGTAAGGAAGAGTTGGACATGACTGAACAACAACAGGTCGTGAGGTCTTTAAAAATCAAATGGAGTATTTTATATTTGATCCTAGAGATAATAGGGAGCCGCTGGAGTTTAGTGAATTGGTGGGGAGGTGACATGGTAAGACCTTTGCTTTGTGAAAAATCGTTTTGGGGGTTGGGTTTATAATGGATTATCATTGGCAGATAACCAGAAAGCTATTACAATAAGGGTATCCAGACAGGGGTGATGAGAGCCTGCACCAATGTGGTGACTGTGTCAGTGGACAGAAAGAGACATATATGAGAGATGTAAAGGTATAAATGGTGAGTCTTGGCAACAAATTGGATATGTGGAGTGAGTGTGAAAGAGGAGATGAGGATGATAATGAGATTGTAAGCCTGAGTGACTAGTAAGATGGTGGTACCCTTGACAATAATAGGAAAGTTGGAAAGAGGGGTTCCTCTTCGTTCAGGGTGGGCAATAATGAGTTTGGTTTGGGGCCAGTTGAATTTCAGCTGCCTATGGGACATACAATTTGAGATATTCAAAAGAAATTTGGTGATTAGGGACTAGAGCTCAAGAGAGAGGATAATAAATAAATGGGTAAATAAATCTGGGAGCCATCTGCATAGTGATAACTAAACTCATCAGAGTTGATTAGGTCACCAAATGATACTCAAGAATAGAGGGGGGAAAAGAAAAAAAAGAATAAAGGGCAAAAAAGAAGAGGACCAGGAACAGATCCATGGGTGACACTCATAGTTTGTGGGTATGACTTAAATGAAGATCTATCAAAGGAGGAAGGGAGAGAGAGAGAGAGAGAGAGAGAGAGAGAGAGAGAGAGAGAGAGAGAGAGAGAGAGAGAGAGAGAGAAAGGGGGGGCTGCATCATGAAAACCTAGACAGAGTATCCAGGAGAGAGTTACAGTATTGACAATATCAAAGGCTGTGGAGAGATTAAGAAGGATGAGGATTGAGAAAAGACCATTATGCTGGGTGAAGTGAACAGAACCAAGAGGACTTTACACACAATAACAGCCATGTTATGTGGTGACTAATATTGTTAAACTGAACCCTTCTCAGCGTTACAAGGATCTAAGACATCTCCAGAGGCCTCGGGATGGAAAATGCTGTCCACATCCAAAGAAAGAACTAAGGAAGTCGAATAGCTATCACTTATTTTTACCTTCTGTTGAGTTTTGTTTCATCTTTCTGATGGTTCCTCCTATTGGTTTTAATTTTTACTTACAGCTTCACTAATGTGAAAATATGTTTAATGGGTATGTAAATGTAAAGCCTATATCAGATTGTTTGCCATCTTGGGGGGGGAGGAAGGGGGAGAAAAATTTTCAATTCAAAAGCATATGGAAGTGATTGTTGATAAATCAAAATAAATTAATAAAATTTTTTTAAAAAGGAAAAACCGAAAAAAAAAAAAAGGAATGTAAATGTAAAGCCTATATCAGATTGTGCACTGTCTTGGGGAGGGTGGGGGGGAGGAAGGGGGAGAAAAATTTTCAATTCAAAAGCATATGGAAGTGATTGTTGATAAAATAAATTAATAAATTTTTTTTAAAAAAGAGACAAAAGACCATCAGATCTGGCAATTCATAAATCATTGGTCACTTTGGAGAGATTAGTTTCAGTTTAGCTGAGAAGAGGAAGAAAGAGATGGGATGGTGGCTAGGGATGGTCTAATCAAATGAGGGTTTTTTAAGGATGGAGAAGTCATAGGCATATCTGTAGGCAGCCGCGAAGGAGCCATGAGATGGGGAGAAATTGAAGATTAGAAAGCGAATAAGGATGGTAGAGGGGAAAATCTACTGGAAAAGAAGGGAGGAGATGGGATAAAAAGTCTATGCAAAGGGGTTTGTCTTGGCAAAGAAAATGACCACTTCTTCATGTGGTAGAAGGATGAAGGAGGAAATAATGGGAAAAAGATGTCTATATCAGTCAATAGGCATTTCTTAGTGCCTATTTACCACGTACCAGGAATTGTGCTAAGCACTGAGGATACAAAGAAAAACAAAAGATAGTCCCTGTTCTTATAGGAGCTCAGAATCTAATGGAGTAAACAACATACCTGTGCACAGACATGATATATACAAGATAAATTAGGAATAGTCCCAGAAGGAAGGCATTAAGTAAGACTGGAGAAGGCCATTTAAGAGACTTTGGACATAGTTTAGGTGAGTGGTAATAAGGTCCTGAACTGTAATGGTTGAGGTGTCAGTAGAGAAAGGATGAATTAGAAGCAAGAGATGTTGAGGAGGTGGAATCAGCAAAGCTTGGCAACTAATTGGATATAAGAGGTTGAGTGAAGGTCAAGAATTCTTCTGAGTTTGCAAATCCCCGTGAATGGAAGAATGGTGGTGCCCTAGAAAGTGAATAGGAGAGGTAGGTTTTGGGGCAAGAGTGTCCTGGAGGCAGCTCAAACTGGCTTGGGAGAGCTAATTGTCACATTTTCAGTTTGGGCATTTATTTAGACCTCAGAAATCAACAAACAGTACAAATCAGGGCTTGACAAAGTAATATAGAACAAATTAATGCAGATTAAGTTTAAAAGTGTGTCTTTCTTGCTTTGGATAAAATTACTGTGCCTAGATTGATGTATCACTTTCATGTTGCTTCCAACTTAAAATGAACTTTTCTCCCCCAAGAGACCCAGTTGTTAAATATCTACCAGCATACCCTATCCAGGACTAGGGGGGTGGGAAATGAGCTTTGTCTTGGACATACTGAGTTTGAGAGATCTAGTTGGAGATGTTCAGCAGACAGTTGAAAGTATAGAACTGAAACTCAGGAGAGAGATAAGGACTGGACAGGAAATCATGAACTTGTGTTTTAAATATTCTGATAACTATGTTTGAGCTTTCTTTTGTATTTTATTTTGTGCATTTGAAAACATTGTTCTGAGAAGAGGTTCATAGGAGTTCACTAGACTATAAAAAAAAGATTAAGAATCCCCAGTTTAGGAAAAGATAGTTAAACACATGGGATCTGAGGAGGTCTTTGAGAGAATATAGAGGAAAAAACAAAAAACAAAAAAACCTGAGAAGTCCCTGAACAAAGCCAAGGATACACCCATGGACAGAAGGGTGGAATGTAGATGGATCCTTCAAAAGAAACTGGGAAAGATAGGTCTGATAGTGCTAGAAATCCTGGCTATAGCAATAAGGAAATAAAAAAAAATTGAAGGAATAGGCACAGGTAAAGAAGAAGCAAAATTATCACTTTTTACAAATGATATGATGTTGTATTTAGAGAACCCTGGAGAGTCAACTTTAAAAAATTAATTGAAACAATTAATAACTTCAGCAAACTTACAGGATATAAAATAAATCCACACAAATCATCAGCATTTCTATATAATACCAATAAAACCCAGCAGGAAGAGATAGAAAGAGAAATTCCATTTAAAATAACTATCAAATGTATAAAATACTTGGGAGTCTACCTACCAAGATCCATACAAGTACTATATAAATACAACTGCTTACCACTGTTTGCAGAAATAAAGACAGGTCTAAATAATTGGAAAAATATTAATTGCTCATGAGTAGGATGAGTCAATATAATAAAAATGACAATTCTACCTAAATTAATTTACTTATTAAATACCATACAAGCTAATCTACCAAGGGATTCCTTTTTCACATGGATGCAAAAAAGGTCAGGAATCTCAAGGGAAATAATGAAAAGAAGTGGGAACACAGGAAGTCTAGCAGTGCCAGATCTCAAACTGTACTACAAAGCAATAATTCTCAAAACAATTTGGCCCTGGTTAAAAAACAGAGATCAGGCTGTGAAACAAATTAGGTACATAACATACAGAAGCAAACATATCTAATACTTTTGTATTCAATAAACACAAACATTCCAGCTACTGGGGTAAGGATGTACTATTTGACAAAAATTGCTGGGAAAATTGGACAACTGTATGGAAGAAATTAGATTTAGACTAACACTTCACACCTTATACCAAGATGAGCTCTATATGGCTACATGGCTTATAAGCTCCAAATGGATATATGGCCTAAAAGGTCACATCCTAAACAAATTAGAGAAACATGGGAAAAATTACCTATCCATGACTAGAAGGTAAGTGCATGGCCAAACAGGAGGGTCATAGAAGATTAAAGGAATAATTTTGATTACATAAAATTTTAAAAATTTTGCACAAGTAAATCTAGTAATTCTAAAATTAAAAGGGAAACAATAAACTGAGAAAAAATTCTCTGCACTAAGTTTCTCTGATAAAGGTCTCATTTCTAAGATATATAAGGAACTGAATCAAATTTATGAGAAGAGTAAGAGGCATCTCCCAGTTAACAGCTGGTCTAAGGCAGGGGTGGGGAACCTTTTCTTGTTGGAAGGCTGTACTAATAATAATAGTAATAATTAAGAAGTAAAACAATCATCAATAATAAAATAAAAATATAAAAGGCAAACAAAATTTGTTAATAAAAAGAAACAGATTTGTTCTATAAAATTTGGATTCAGTCAAAAGGCTGCATTTAAGGACCTAGAAGGCCACATGTGGCTTTAAGGCCGCAAATTCCCCACCCCTAGAAAGGATATGAACAGACAGTTCTCAAAGGAAGAAATCCAAGCTATTTGTAACTAGATGAAAAAATGTTCCAATTCACTACTAACTAGAGAAATGCAAATTAAAGCAATTGTGAGATTTTACCTTACACTCAGATTGGTAAAGGTGACAAAAAAAGATGATAGATGTTGGAGGGGCTGTGGGAAAACACATTGATTATACAGTTGGTGGACCTGTGAATGCATACAATTTGGAATTATACACAAAAAGTTACTAAATGACATATTGCTCTTTGGACAAGTTACACCACTGCTAGGCCTATACACCCAAAAGACAGAAACAGAAAAAAGGTCTTATATATACAAAAGTATTTGTAGGAGCTTTGTGGTGGCAAAACGTAAAATAAAATAAAACCACCCAGAAATTGAAGGGATGTCCATCAATTTAAAAATGGCTAAATAAGTTGCACACAATGTGGTAGAAATGCTATTGTTCTGTAAGAAATTAAAAAGAGATTATTTCAAAGAGACATTAAAAAGACTTAGATGAACTGACTGAGGATAAAGTGAATAATTTATAGGATAACATCAGTATCATAAAAACAATCAATTTTGAAGACTTACAAACTGATGAAGAATGAAATGAGCAGTAACAGAGCAACTCAGAATAACGACAATACTATAAAGACAAACTTTCAAAGCCGTAAGAACTATTACCAATACAGTGACCATCTGTGATTTCAGAAGACTAAGAATGAAATGTACTATCCAACTCTTCACAGAGAGGTGGTAGATTTAGGATGCAGAATAAGACATATATGTGTATGCATATTGTATATATATATACACATATATATATAAAATATATGCATGTGCACACGTATACATGCGTACATACACATACATATATATTTGTATACAATCATTTAAGAAATTCATTTTGCTTCATTATGCATATTTGTTATTGTCTTGTGACCAAGCCAAGAGCTTGCTTTGATGTAGATAGGTGGAGAGAAAGAGGAGACAGAGACAACTTCTTCATTCCACCTAATGGGATTTCCCAAAGGAGGGGATGGATTTGGAAAGAAGAGAGAAGTCCTGATGAAGGATGAAAAGCAGGGAATTGATGCAAGCAGCAGAAACCATTTTCTCTAGAGTGGAGCAGAGGGAAGGAGAAAGAACCTCAAGGTTAAATAACTAACAGTGTGGAATGAATGTCCTCAGGCTCCTTTGAGGGCACATCACTGACGATCCTCAATATTTCATGCTCAGCAAATGGAGGTGGAACAAGGAAAGAAGGACAATGCAGGGAATTATTGTACAACTCTTGTTTTTCAAAGCATGATGGGAAAGGGAATTCATAAGGTGAAGCTTGAAACATTAGAGTTTTTGAAAATGCACATACTTACCCTATCCACCTACATATTTATGTATACACAGACATGTACACACTCACACTGGCAATGTTCATGCGCCCTTATTCTCATACATTCAACACCCCCTAATCCCCTGTGATGCATTTGTGTGTACAACACACGCACACACACACATTCATATTATTCAGGAGTCATTTCTGCCCAACTTCCTACATTCAAGCAAGCTCTAGCCAAGCTTGGCTTAATGATGACTGTTGTCAAGGTTTTTATTTTTTTTTTTTAATTTCAGGTAAGTAGCATGTAATACATGGGAAGAAATGAGGAGCTGGGGGAGTCTGAGCCAAAGAGTTTGGGTGAGTAAGAGGGAACCATCATAGGCAGAGCAGCGACCAAGAAAACAGTGCATAAAGAAAATCCTTCTACTAGCTGTGTATGAGGTGGGTAGAAGCTAGAAGACACTGGAAACAAAGAGACTGCTATTCCTGTACTAGGTACAAAGGAATGATCCTGGGAACTCTAGCCAAGGAAATGGGGCTTTTGCCTCCCAAGACTAGACAGGGTAGATCTGAGGCAATGTGTCTGCTTCTCTTCTTTGAGCTTACCCCCAATTCTCTCTCTCTCCCCGTCTCTGTCTCTCTCTCTCTCTCTGTCTGTCTCTCTCTCACATACACACACTTCCTGGGAGTTGGGAAGCAGCCAGGAGCCCCAGGGAGAGGGAGCCTTTGATCTTATACCCCCTAGGTACTCTAATGAGGGAGCTGGGCTCCCTGTCTGGATTCCTCTGGGAGTTCACCTAGAGTCTTGTAGACAAGGGCTTCAAGAGCCAAACCTATGGCTGGCATCCTTCTGGAGTGATGTCCCCCCCCCCATTATACACACTAGATAATGGGGGAAGAAAGGACATTTGACCCAGGTTGGAGGTCATGTCCACCATCCCTTCTGCATGCTTTTTCAGCCATCCTAAACCGGTCACATCTCTAAGTCACAAGTTTCCATCGTCAATGATCAAGAAGTTATCCAATTTAAGTTATCAAAGGCTTATACTCAAGAATAACTTGCCTGAAAAACTGAATACGATCCTATAGGGAAAAAAAATGGACCTCTACTGAGCAAAGGACCTTCAAGCATTCCTGATAAAAAGACCAGAGAGTCGAGGAGAAATTTTGGAATGCAAACACTGGATCAAGAGAAACCTAAAAAGATAAATATATTTGAGCAATTAGAAGGGGAGCAAAACTATGATGAAGTTTTTAAGTTTGAAGTCTAACAGAACATGGTAGTAGTATTTGATAAACCAGAGGACTACAATTACTGAAGAAAGGCTTCAACATTTGATTAAAAAAAACTTCTGGGAAAATTGGAAAGCAATCTGACAGTAATTAGGTTTATGCCAACATCTTATATCCTAGATCACAACAAGCTCCAATGGATTTTGATATAAAGTCATCACTTAGATAGAAATGTTCATATCATAAACAAGTCAGAGAGTAGGGAAGGAAATAATCTTTTTACAACTCTGGTAAAAAAAAAGTGATTAAGTAAAATACAGAGAGGATCACAGAAAATAAAATGGACAATTCCTATTTTGTAAAATTAAAAAGTTTCTGTACAAACAAAATCAATACAGTTAGAATTAGAAAGGAAATTGTTAACTGGGAAAAAAATCTTTGCAGTAAATTTTTCTGATAAAGGTCTAATCTACAAAATATATGAGAAATTGATAAAAATAAGAAAGTATAAGAACCATAAATTGTCAAAGAATATACAAAGTGGTTTTCAAAAGAAGAAAGGCATGGGGCAGCTAGGTGGCACAATGGATAGAGCACTGACCCTGGAGTCAGGAGGACCTGAGTTCAAATCCAGCCTCAGACCAAACACTTGACACTTACTAGCTGTGTGATCCTGGGCAAGTCACTTAACCCCGTGGCTAGAAATGGCCATCTCAGTATCACCAATGCTCCCAAAAGAAACATAAAGTAGAAGAGAGTCAGGGGCCTAAAACCCTAACTCAGCCTTGCCTAGGAGCACATGGACTTAATCTGCTATGTGCTCAGAGTTTGTTATTTCTACTAGAGTGGAGGAGAGGTGACCCTTCGTCTCTCCAATCTGTTATGGAAAGCCCAGGGAGGGAGAGCTACTTTCTGTGTGTTGATTGGAAACAGGAGAATCTGTAAGGAAGCTACCTTTCCTTTTTAGTTGACGAAGCACTCATTCCTCCTGCCACTATCATGGGTCAGGGAGAAGTCCAAGGAACTCATATGGTTTCTTGTGTCATCCTGAAGTCCTAACCTTATCAGAGCTGAGCCAGAAGTGGCCAGGTGCAGGACCAGCAATCCACAAGGTGCCTTCCAAACCAACCCCTTCTGTATCATCATTCACATATTAGAATGCAGGCATCTGTCATCTTTAAGAGGTAAAACACCAAGTTGCCTAGCATTTTCCATGAATCTACTGTTTCTTATTTTATTAATACTTTGGAGCTTTCACCGACAAATCAGCTGCGATACAAACAAGATATTCTGAAATTGCATCCATAGTAAATGGAAATGGAAACTTCATCAGTAAACTTTTCACTAAAATTTTTTTAAGAAATAAGATGAAGGCAATTGCCCTGGATGATCTCTAAGATTCCTTTCAGCTCTGAAATTCTATAATTATAAAACAAGAGAATGCTTTTATTGGAAGACATTGTGTTCTCCTCTGGTTTGGGTGGGGTATACATTCTTTGAATAGACAAACCAAGTTGGGGAGGAGGGGGCTGGTCTGGGTATAGAAATAGTCTGTCCAAAGGTTACATGATGTCACCCTTGGTCCCTCATTTTAATATAGCTCACCCCTCATTGTGTTATCCAATCACAGTTGATTGCCATCAGGAACACCTACTCTTTGAAGGGTACTTTTTGTGATTCCAATGCCATGATTGCTATTGGTCTAAGAGAGATAATCAAACGACCATCCTTTTATTAATAATGTGCTGGCCATATTTATAAAATTATCAAATTACTCCAAAAAAAAAAAGGAGAATGCACGTGTTCAGAGATTTCCCCAAAATGCCAAAGGGAAATTTCATTCTGTGTATACAGACAACAGATGTCTATGAGTTGGAATGTACTCTGATGGATCATAATGTCTGTTGCCATGCTGATGGCTAAAACCACTTTTCAATCAATCTAAAGTAGAGAGAAACCCTCACCTGATTATTTGGTCGCCCCTTTTGGTAAATTATAATCCATGCCAGGATGTCCTTCCAGTGATTTGACTTCAGTCTCTTCTTGCTATACCTTTGATCTCTCAGTTCCTCAGTGGATTAGAACAACCAGTTCTCATATTCTGTATGATAATAGATCTGCCTCCCCTCCTCCCCTCCTCCCCTCCCCCATTGCTGAGGAATAGCCCCTGCCCCCTGAGGACCTGACAAGAGATCATTTGGGTTTTTCTTTTTGTTCCTGGTGATTGCCCTGACTTTCTCTCTGGGCTGTAACTCCTAGTGAGTTATCTCCCATTAATGATTCTGACAGACAACACCCAGATAACGTGCTATATAAATGCTAAGTAATCACAGCCCTTCCCGGCTCTGTAGTTCAGGTTATCTCAAGATGCTATGTTCTAGAATCAGCCCTCTACTGACATTCATGGTGAATAAAGTATAATAGCCAGGGACATAGCTCTACAGCAGAACTGTAGGTCAAGGGCCACAGACCTGATCAGATATTCTATCATGTACACATATGTCAAATGTCTAGGTAGACTGATATGCACATGGAGTACGGATGATGCTATATGGGTCCTCACCACCATAGAGATGTTCAATTAGCATTCTGTGCTGAGCATTCCTTCTGTGTAAAGCCTCATGCTTGGAATAAACACTGAACTGAAAGCCAGTGTTTGGGCTACTCAGACTTTCTGGGCCTCAATTTCCACTAAAAGGTATATATGTTGAGGGACAGGGACAAAGGATGCCCTGGTCTCTAAGATTCATTTCAGTTCTGGTATTCCTGGAAAGAAGAAACAAGGTGACTGGCATGGAAAGATCTATCTCCCAGTCTGATGGAGGGGACAGGATGCACACCCAGCCCAAAGGCCAATGGCTAGCTTGGTATAGTGGGAAGAGCAACATATTCTGAGGTGGGGGGGTGGGGAGAGGCTGGCTTCAAATGCTGCCTCTGATACTTACTAACTATATGACCCCTAATTCTTTCCTGTCATTTACTCAGATAACATCAGCAACCAAGTGTCAGACGGCCACAGCTTTCTTGCTAGAGTTATCATCTCTGCAAATGGCTACCAGATCTATGTATCCAACCCTAGCCTCTCTCTTGAGCTCCAGTCCCAAATCACCCACCCCAAAGTGGGTGTCCCATAGGCATCCCAAACTCAATATGGAAAAACAGAACTAATTGCCTTTCCCACTAAACACACCTCTCCCCATTACTTTGAAGGGTACCACCATCCTTCTAATTACACATGTTTTCCACCATGATATTTATCCTTGTCTTCTTGATTTCCCTCACCCCACATATTCAATCAGTTACCAAATCCAGCCTCCGATGTTTACTAGCTGTGTGACCCTGGGAAATTGAGTTAACCTATTTTTGCCTCATTTTCCTCATCTGTAAAACAAAAATAAGGGTAACAATAGTAGCTAACTCCTAGAATTGTTATGAGGATCAAATGAGATAATAATTGTAAAGCAATTAGCACAGTACATGGCACATAATAAGCACTATAGAAATTTAAGCTAGTAGTAATAGTAGTAATAGTAGTAGTAGTGGTGGTGGTGGTGGTGGTGGTGGTGGTGGTGGTGATGGTGGTAGAAATAGTAGTAGTAGTAGTAGTAGTAGTAGTAGTAGTAGTAGTAGTAGTAATAGTAGTAGTAGTAGTGGTCATCATTCTAGAGTACAGTTATCCCTTCCACATTGAGGAGGTGAGGGGCATGGTGCCCTTGCGATCTGGAAAACCTGCATAAAATTTTTTTACCCTTCCTTTATACCAAAGAAGAAGTCTGAATTTTTTATTTTTCTTTTATGAGGAGTTTACAGTATTAAAAGATATAATATGTTGATATTATATAATACTATATATATATATGTATTTTATGCATTTCTGAGTTTCTAAACTTTTTTGGTGTCATCTGCTGGCCTTTGTGTGTTTTCTGTAGCTTTTACAAAATCCCCAAAATTCTATTTAATTTCTTATGGCAACCCAGATATAGTGAAACCTCAATGAGGATGGAAAGGATATGATCAGGAAGGGATAACCATAGCAGCAGCAGCAGCAGTAGCAGTAGGAGGAGGAGGAGCAGTAGTGGTAGTACCTCCATAGAGAGAGCTGATGAATACTGAGTGCAGACTGAAGCATATTGTTTTTCACTTTTAAATTTTTTCTTGCTTTTTGAAATATGTTTTGTAAGACTTCACAAGTATGATGGATATCATAGTGCTTGCCTTTTCAAGGGGTGAGAGAGGGGATGGAGAAAGGAAGAGAATTTGGAATTAAAAATAATTTTTAAATGAATATTAAAAAGAAAGAAATCCAATAAGAAATTACATTAAGTGGCTTCTAAACCATGACTGCACAAAAAGTCAACCAGAAACCCATGGACATTAGGAAAGAGGGCCGAGGCAAAGTCAGTCCTGCCACAGACAAAAAAGACAGTAGCCTCCCAGCTCAACCAGAGATCAGCCAAAAACACATATAATATCAAGACTCATATCTGGAGTCAGAAAGAATATAGGACTTCCCAGAGAAAGAGTCAGAAAGCTCCAGAGTAGGGACCTTGAAAAGCACCAGAAGTTTCAGTGACCAGTGCCACAGGGAAGCATTCACACCAGGTAGCCCAGGGCCAAGGCCTCCAAGATACCTAGATCTCTGACCTAAGAAGCCGCAGAAGGTCCTGAAGATTCAACCCTCTGAATCTCAAAGATTCAAGGGTGGGTGGTGGGTGGAGGGGTCGATAACACTGGGAGATGGCAGTCAGAGCAGGAACCAGGATGACCCAGATTCAGAATAAGGTGGGGCGAACCACCAGTGTGTAGGTCGATAGAGTGCCAGGCCTGGAGTCAGGAAGACTTATCGTCCTGAGCTTAAATGCAGCCTCAGATACTTACTAGCTGTGTGACCCTGGGCAGGTCACTTAATCCTGTTTGCCTCTGTTTCCTCATCTATAAAATGAGCTGAAAAAAGAAGTGGCAAAGCACTCTTGTATCTCTGCCAAGAAAACCCCAAATGGGTCATGGAAAGTCACATAAGACTGAAACGATTGAATAGTTGAAAGGGGCAGTTCTAACACCCTAATAGAAGAAGGAGAAACAAGTATTCCTTTATAACCTTAATGCCTTCAAATGGTATTAAGGGCATTAAATAAGAAAAATAGAGGGTCAAGGCCTCATGTGGCCTTATAGGCCCTTGGGTGTGGCCTTTTGACTGAGTCCAAGTTTTATAGAACAAATCTTTTTATTAAGGGGATTTGTTCTATGAAGTTTGGATTTAGTCAAAGGGCCACACTTGAGGCCCTAGAGGGCCAAATGTGGCCTCAAGGCCTCAGGTTGCCCACCCCTGACTCTAAAGGTTGTTTTGAGAGTTTTAAGTGGGGAAAGAAAAAAGAAGCTGAAAGAAATATATTTGAATAGAAAGAGGAAAGAGGAGAGTGACTATTTCTTGTATTTCTCATAATTAGAGTGTGTGAAAAGAAGACAATATAACTATGGGTGAAGGGGTAGGAGAGCAGACTTCAGCTGAACCTCACTCTTTCTAAATGAGGATTGAACACACACATATAATCACAAAGAGTTTGGTAGAGAAATAGATGAAGCTCAACAGGCAAACAGGTGGGGATAATATCAAGGTAGATTAAGGGAATGTTGTTCCTGGGATGAAATAGTTCACGAACAAAACAAATTTTCTGACTGTGAAGAGGAGAATAAAAGGGGGGGGGAGAAAAGAACTAGGAACTAAAGAGGTCCCCAACAATCAGGAACTAGCTGAACAAATTTTATTATAAGAATATAGTGTAATATTTTAGGCTGTAAGAAATTATGAAAGAAAAGATTTCAGAGAATCCTGGGAAGTTTGAATTTATGCAAAGTGAATTAATCAGAATATGTTTTCTGATTAACTCATTTTGCCTAAGTAGAGAACATTTGGAGAACAAAGACAACAAGAAAAACATCTTGGAAAAACTAGAGAACTATAATCAAAGAAATGACTAGTGATGTCTCCAGAGGCCTACACTGGAGCATGTTACCCACCTCCTCACAGAGACGATGGACACAAAGTACAGAAAGAAATATATGTTTTGGGGCATGGACATTGTGGATTTGTTTTGCTTGACTATGTTTATTTGTTAAAAGTTTTCTTTTTTCCATTTTGGGGAAAGAACATTGGGAAAGAGGACATGGTTACTAATAGTGATGTCCAAAAAAGAGAAGGCTGTTGAAATATTTTTTTCAACTCACAGAAGGAAGTTCAAAAAGAAGCACAAGGAAGCAGGACAGTTTTAAAAGTAACAGTTGAATTTAATAAATACTTTTTAAAAATCAAGTGTGAAATATAGATTCACAGTTTTACATACAATCCTTTTTTTATGTTCTACCCTCTGTATATGAAGACCAGTTTTAAGTTCTGAATTTAAAAATAAAATTAAAATAACAATAAATGCTTATTTGATTTTTAAAAATCCATATGTATTTATGTATTTGCTACTACAGGCTTTTGTTACCCAAATTCTGTATTTGTGCACCTATGACCTTCCTGTAATGGCCTGTAATACACATTTTTTCGTGTACTTTCCTCAATCATTCAAGAGGGAACACACACACACACACAGAAGATTAATACATATACCATTATAAATGAGCGTACATACAAGAGTAAACACAACACCATCAAACATGCAGATATGTATAGACAACCATATCCACCTACATACATAATCAGAGACCCTGATGCATAATCATATAGAGTCACTCCCAGCTCCCACAATCATACAGCCTGTCTCTTTTGAGATTACCTAGGGTTTTTTTTTAATTGACTTCTTAAGTACAAATACTCAAGGCATTATGTGGGGAAAAAAAGACAAAACTAAAAATGTGCCCTCCAAGGAAAGGCAAGATACTGAATAATTTTGTCAATCAAATTGTTTTTATTTGTCTCAATCAACATATGCAGTCTTAGTTATGGTATTTCACTTAATTTACTTAAGAGAAGGAAAATGACCCTACTCTGATTCCCATGCCACACAATGGAAATCACCTAAATTCTCCTGAGATGTACAATAGGAAACAGACCACTATCATATTCAAACTACCTCTGATCAATCCTATCACTCACTGCAATGATGGTGGAAAAGATGGTGGTAAATCAAAGGTCAGATGGTGAAGATCACCCAGCAGACAGGGTATAAAACTGCCTGGTTTGACTTCTTGTGAGGCTGCAGGTAGTCCCATTTTATGTTCAAGAAGCTGGCAACATAGGTATAGTTTCTTTTAAAATCTTGGCTAAATACTCAAGAGGACTTTGCTAGTTTGGAACTGCTTAGGTTTAGACGCGTTCCCCCCTGTATCACCAGGCCATTTTGCCTTGATTAGGAGTAGCAGCTTGGATTTAGTATGGCCTGCTCTTAATGGGAATTCTGCCAAACAGCTTTTAGCTAATATGGTCAATGTTGTTCGTGCCAATGTACTAACACAGTGGAGTCACACTTGAAGGTGTCTATAAAATGCTTAATAAAGAACTCATGATAAACATATCTGGCCAATGTAACCAGTACAAACAATAATTTTGTCAAGGTAAACAGACATGCTCATCACTAGCATCTGTCTACATATTCATGTTGTTTACATACTTACAGACTTAGAGTACATATGCTCACTACAAATTCGAGATTCTCTCAAATTCAAAATTCTCTCTTGTTGAGATGTTCCCATGCTGTTACACTCCTGGAACACTACAAGCACATTCTAATATATCACAACAAATCCGTTTGTATTAAGTCCTGATCATATTTAAATCACATCCTTTCATGGTTACATTTATTCAAAGTGATATAGAATTGAGATTATGTGGCCCAGAAGAGGGCTACCGAAATACAACTTAGCATCTAAGTAAGGTGTAGTGGTATCTGGAAGCTAATCCCTACAGAGCCAGGGCTAACAAGATGCTTCCTGGACCATACAGGTAGCAATCTTTCCCTATAAGGTATCCTTTTCTTTTGTTACAAGCACTGAGCAAGGGAAATAAAATAGTTAATTGATTAATTAAATCCATTTACACATGTGGAAATGAATCTGCTCTTCTCTTCCAGAACGGGGCTGGCTTCAAGGTTATAGGGTTACCTCTGAAGTGTTTGGGCTGTTTTTCTCTATTGCTATCAATCTGAGCTTCAATTCCTGGTATATTCTCCTCACCAATTGTTAATTTACATTAATTAGTGCTCTAGTTCTATTTAATTAATTAACATTAATTAGCTTTTACAATTATGTATTTACTGTACATACGTATCTGGCCATTCTATACAGGTATGTGCGCATGTGTGCATGTATGTGTAAGTGTATATATACATACAGTTATTCCTTCCACATTGTAGAGGCTGTGTGTGCATTCTAATACAAGTATATGCATACATGCATCTGTGACACACACAGACACACACAGAGTTATTCCTTCCACATTGAGGTGTTAAGGGCATGGCACTACTCCCAACCGGAAAATCTGGGTAAAATTTTTTGGCCCTCCCTTCATGCCAGAGAAGAAGTCTGAATTATTATGGTATTAAAAGATAAAATATGTTGATATTATACATATATTTTATGTATTTCTGAGTTTCTAAACTTTTTGTGTCATTTGCTGGCCTTTGCCTGTCACCTGAGACTTCCACAAAACTCCCAAAATATTCCCATTTAATTCCTAATGTGATATATTGAAACTATGATGAGGAAAGTGGCAATGTGGAAGGGATAACTGTATACACACACACACACATACACATACACGCATATGTCATATGCCTGATATGAATATTGTGTGTATGTGATACATAACAGAAGTAAAAACATTTCTCCCCAACACTTGGAGCACACTCTCCCCCTCTACTACTTTGGTCCCTGAGGAGAGTAGACTTAACTCAGTTTCTATACGGTACTCATTCCACCAAGTTGATTTCCAAATGCCACAAATCAACAAGCATTTATTTATTTATTTATTTGCTTTTTGGTGAGGCGATCAGGGTTAAGTGACTTGCCCAGGGTCACACAGCTAATCAACAAGCATTTATTAAGTACCTACTGTGTGCCAGATACAGGCACGAAGAAAGGCAAAAAACAACCCCTGCTCTCAAGGAGCTCACAGTCTAACATAGAGCAGATGATTGGATAAGTCAGAATCTTTGCTATAGCAGGACCTTGCTAGGTAGGACATGTGGGATTTCTCTATATACTGTCTGACTTCTCTGTGAAAATCCTAGCATGGACTCCAAGTCTTGGACCCTGGTGGCTCACTCTCTTAATCATTCCAGGCTCAGGAGATCATAGCCACATAGCCAATCTCTTTCACCTAAACCAGGGAAGAACGAATGCAAAGGGGCCAAAGACTGAGGCCCATATTCATGGACTACATGTTGCCTTCACAAGAAGATGTCCTGAGGCCTTCCCCACTTTGCATCACTATCTGTGACCAGAATATAGGCAGGCAGGAAAAAGACAGACTGATTGACCGGATTGACCCCAGCTAACACTGGCCTTTTGGATGCACCCCCTTTCTGTCTATGAGCCAATCCAACAGCCTGCCAGTTCCAGGATGTCTATACACACTACAACTCAGGAAACAAGGAATTTCTATTACTTATCATCATGTCTTTCCAAAAACAGGCTCCCCATCCTTTTCCATGTGAGAGATTGCTGCAATCCCCTCATCATTCCTTTATATCTAGGGCTGAGATGAGTATAGCTAAATTCTCTCTCTCTCTCTCTTTTTTTTGGAGGCAATCAGGGTTAAGTGACTTTCCTAGGGTCACATAGCTAGTAAGTGTCTGAGGTCAAATTTGCACTCAGGTCCTCCTGACGCTAAGGCCAGTGCTCTATCCACTGTGCCATGTAGCTGCCCCAAGTAAAGCTAAATTTATGAGTACTCTTCATAGGCCATTCACAGATGCCAGGTCAGGTCAATTACTTCAAAAATATGCCTAGCATAATTTTCAAATCTAAATACTCCCATGATCCAAAGCCTACCAATTGCTTTAAATTGTTCGAGGAGTCTTATATATGTTCTTTTTGAGTGGTCTATTCTCCTCAGAGCAGTTTAGGTCAGATGCCAAACATCTCCAAATAATCGACTTAATCTCTGGCATATGCCCCTGTCTTACAGCTATTTGATTCCTTAGGCTCTTGGTACAAAATCTGGCATGATCAATCTTAGCCATTTTTTCCCCCATACATCAGCACAGAATTTATGCATGAGTGGATGCTGACTGTAGGGATTAAGAGCAATTTCTGAGATTGAATTGGGGGGGGATTTATTATAATCATCTTTCATTAGTCAGAGGATTTTTACCATAAGAGAGGGAGGAGAAACATTGTTGTGCAACATTAAATGGTTCCATCAGGTCTAAGTTTGAAAGTTTCAGGTCACCTTTCCTTTGTTTTGGGGGAAAAGTAAAAGAGTAATTTTAGAATAGCTAAGTCATAGCTTCACATCATTCCAGGCATATAACAGCCAGGTCCACGTCTGACAAGTGGGAGGCTTGCCCATTCAGAGAGGAAAAGCAAAAACATGAAAAAGTACTGCCCTGCCTTTATTTTTACCTGGCTGCCAATTGCAATCTGCAGTCCCCTGAATTTGCTTCACCCTGGTGTGCCACTGAGCCTTCAGGTGGGACCTACTAACATTTCCCCTGTAAACTGGATCACTTATCCATGAACAGCAATGCTTTGACCTGGATTGAAATGAGATTTACATTTACAGTCCCAAAAGGTTCCCCCTGATGGGCTAAGTCCCACTATTTACAATTGAAGCAGGATACATTTACCTTTACAGTAAACATCAGATTGTTTCTCTTCTTGATGGCCAGGAAGGGAAATTCAATGTTCTGGGAATGGAAATCTTTCTAACACAGTAGGATATCATCAAATGGATAGTTGAGACATAGACAATCATGAAAAATATCTATCTTAGACTAAAAGCTCCAATCCCTTTCCTACCCTTCTCTTCCTAATCTCCCACGACACTTCTCTTTCATACAAGATGCATCTTCTCTTTTTATAATATGTTATGAAGCAAACATCCACTATGAAAATGAACAATCACAAAAATGACACAATGATAATATAAAGAAAATGAACACAGGAGAATTCATAGAAGAAGGGTTGCTTAGCACAGCAATAGCATTTATTAAGGATGGGCAACGAGGCTTCAGGAGCATCGACTTCTAGAGAAGGGGAGGAAATAAGTATTTACATGGCACCTATGATATGCCAGGCACTGTGCTAATTGCTTGTAACAAATATTATCTCAGGTGGCCCTCATGACAACATTGCAATGTAGATGCTATTGTTCAGTCATTTTTCAGTAGTGTCTGACTCTTTCTGACCCCATTTGGGGTTTTCTTGGCAAAAATACGGTAGTCTTTTGCCATTTTCTTCTCCAGCTCATTTTACAGATGAGGAAACTGAGGCAAACAGGGTTAAGTGACCTGCCCAGGGTCACACAGCTAGTAGTAAGCATCTGAGGCCAGATTTGAACTCAGGAAGAGGAGTCTTCTTGACTCCAGGCCTGGAGCTCTATACAACACTCTACCCGGCTACCCTGTAGCTACTATTACTATCCCCCATTTTACAGTTGAGGAAACCAAGGAAAACAAAGGCTAAGTGACTTGCCTATCATCACACAGCTAGTAAGTGGCTGAAGCTAGATTTGAACTCAGATTTTTCTAATTTTTTTAAGCCCAGGGCTTCATTCACTGCACCACCGACTGCCTCTGGAGGGGCTGGATTCTTATATAAGTAGACTCTGCAGAACCAAGGTTGAAGGCCTTGAAGGTTAACAGCAATGTGGGTGATCAGGAGTTCCTGATGCGTAAGATCTCTTTCAGCAGGCAGACTTTCTCTTCTTGATGTTGTGGGAATGAAAATCTTTCAACAATGTCAACATCAACAGGATATTAATGTCTTAACAGGCCTACACAAAGAATTGAGAAGGGGGAAAGACATAATGGATAGAGAGTTCTGACCCTCAGAGCCAGAAAGACTTGGGTTCTAGGCAAATCACTTAATCTTTCAGTTTTCTAGTCTAGTGATGTCCAACTTCAATAGAAAAGGAGATCACTAAATGGTACATAATGATCCCCACACAACATATTAACTGAGAAAACCACACATTAACATTAACTACATGCTATTGTATTTTATTTTGTTAAACATTTCCAATTGACATTTTAATCTGGTTCAGGTCAAACTGAAGAATATTGTGGCCGCTAGGCCTCATGTTGACTCATGTCTACTCTAGGTAACTCTCTAAGCCTCTAAGCTCCAAGGAAAGTGCTGATCTGCATTGCTAGGAAGTGTACACTCCTCTGGAAGGTCCTTATACCTACGAAAGCCCAAATCTTGTCCCTCTCCCTGTTTCATACACAAAGATTGTAAAGGTAGTCCATTGTTCCACCATTTCAACCAATTACTCAAAATCATATGACTGGTGGATAGATTATTAGCAATATTTTTTATTAGTAAAAAAAAAAAGCAATTATACAGAAGGCAAAATAAATATTCAATAAATGTCCAATTGTCATTTAAGAATTCAATAATAACCAGCAATCACAATAAGCAATGTCTTTAACAGTAATCTGAAACTTTAAAATCCAAACTCCAATTTCTAATAGTCAGGCTTTTCCTCTCTCAATTTAAAATACATTAAAATTTGAATTTTTTTCCCTAATCTAATAGAAGCTGTTTCACACATATGTATCTCTAGAAATAGGAGCTTGCTAAAGGTCTTTTTGTCTCACTGCTTACCAGATTAACTCAACACATCAGGTAGTAATTTATATATTCACATGTAAGCATTTCAAGTCATATTCAAGATTTTGTTTAGTTATATTACATAGTTACATTCTTATAGAACATCTTTTAAACAAAAGTACAAAATTTAGCTACTCATCTCAAGAATGCTCCTTTCTCTGTTTCTCTGTCTCTGATTTTCTCTCTTCCTCTCTCTCTCAGAATCTCTCTTTCTCTTTCAGAATCTCTCTCTTTCTCTCTCTCTCACATGCGCACGCGCACACACACACAACACACACACACACACACACACATTGACAAGACAAGATAATCCATCCCAAGAAAGCTTCCCTATTCACCAACAATAAAGATATATTAGTATTCCCCAATTGATAAATGGTCAAAGGATGTGAACAGGAGGTTTTCAAAGGAAGAAATCCAAATTATCAACAATAATATAAAAATATTATTAAATATTAAAAATATAAAAAACAATAATATAAAAAATATTCCAACACGCTAAAACAACTCTGAAGTCTTACTTTACATCAGACTGTCAAGAAGTAATGAGGGGAACACTTTCAGAGAAACCTGGAAAGATTAGTATGAATTGATGCAGTGTAAAATGAGCAGAACAAGGAGAATTATACAACAACAACACTTTAATGACAAACACCTTTGAAAGACTTAAGGTCTCTGATCAATGCAATTACCAACCGTGATTCCAAAGGACTGATAATAATACATGCTATCTGCCTCCTGATAGAAAAGCAAAGGATTGAAAATGCACAGTAAGAATTCTATTTTAGGATATTGCCAAGGTGGGAATTTGTTTTGCTTGACTCTGTTTATGTTACAAGGACTTTGTTTTCTTTTTTCCTTAATGGAACAGAGAGAAGTAGAAACAAGAGAAAATAAATACTTGCTGGTCATAAAATTTTTTTTTAATATGAAAGAATGTGTGCATATGTGTGTGTGTGTGTGTGTACTACACATGTGTGTATACATCCACACCGTTGCATAAACATGCATATAACAATCCATGCCATATATTTCCTAGGCCCTTCCCTGGATCCCCCCACTATGGTAGGCCAGATCTTAATTCAACTTTAGGCAGGAAGCCAAGGAGCTCCTAGCTTTCCCCCCAGCTCTCCTATAACGCCTGTGGAAATGGTTATATTTCTCCTATCAGCTACTTAATCCAGGAAATCTTCAGGGATTGTCTGGACTTTCTGGACGTTAAGTGCATCTTGTCTTTGGCCACATCAGAGAGAATGATACTGCCCCATCAGCATTTTCTTCAGAAACAATTTTTTTTTCTCAAGTGGTTATTTGTTTTGGCTTTTCTTTTTAGCTTTGTGACTCACCAGCTTTCTAACCTTGTCTCCCATGACTCTCTATGCCTTGGCTCCTCCACTCCATCCAGGCAAGCCTATACTCTGTCCCCCACACACTCCTTCCCTGTCACAACTTCCCACAAGCCATCCTCCATCTAAGACATATCTCCCCACTCCTCTCTTCCCAGCCCATTACCAATTCTTCCCTCCTCCAGGGAGCCTGGCCTGGCCTGACCTTCTGGGCTCTTATCCCATCTCATGTTTCTTCACATCATCCCCAGCACTGATATCCAAAGCTCTGTGGTTCATGAGACTGAGAATACCCAAAGAGAAAGATCTGACCATTTGTCTTCCCTCCTTTCCACTCCCCCCAGTGCCCAGTGCAGGGCTATACACAGCAGGGTTATTGATTGACTGACTGACTGACTGAGGAGCTCCAGCTTCAATTTTTCACCTCTCTCTTCCTAATTAATTTGATGTATCTGTCAGAAACTCTACTCCCAGAGGGGTCTTTTCAAAATAAGCAGAGGGGGTGTCAGAGGCCTTGCTCCTCTCCCATCCCTTCTCAAATAGCCTAGTATTTCAATCTGACAGCTCTGATCTAGTTCTCAAGCTATTTTCCTGATGGTTTTATTCCAAAGTCATTGCCAGGGTCATGTTGTTGAAATCTACCAAGCGACAGCATCCCTTGACCCTGGTGCTGAGCCTTACGCATTTTACAGGTACAAACACCATCAGGAAATTACAGAGTCAAAGGCAGAAAGAGATCTTGAGAAGTCATCTCGGTCATTCCCCTGCATCCATCCAATTTGTTTTCAATCAATCTAAATAGATAAGAAACTCCTCTGGTAAGAGCTCTTTCTAAAGGAGAATGTCACAACCTCTCTCAGACTACCATTCTATTATCTAGCAGCCTTCATGCTCAGGTAGTCTTTCCTGATGTCTGATTTCAATCTCCACTGTTTGCATTATAGTCCCCTGTTTACCTTTTTTTTTTTTTGATGAGGCAATTGGAATTAAGTGACTTGCCCAGGGTCACACAGCTGGTAAGTGTCAAGGGTCTGAGGTTGGATTTGAACTCAGGTCCTCTTGACTCCAAGGCCAGAGCTCTATCCACTGTGTGACTGAACTGCCCCTCCACTGTTTACTTTTGCTGCCCTCAGAAAGAAGACAGAGGTAAGCTAGTTCCTATTCCTCTTTGTTGTTATTGTTGTTGTTGTTATTTTAGGCAATGGGGTTAAGTGACTTGCCCAGAGTCACACAGCTAGTAAGTGTTTTGTGTCTGAGGCCGAATTTGAACTCAGGTCCTCCTGAATCCAGGGCCGGTGCTCTATCCACTGCGCCAGCTAGCTGCCCCTCTATTCCTCTTAATTGATGAAGTGTGCACCATACATCATGAACCAGAGGGCTGACAGTTACCTGGAAAACATCACTGAATTCATTTTCCTTCAATATAATTCAATAAGGACTTATTAAGTGCCCACTGTGTGCCAAACACTATGTTAAACTCTGGGGAGAGGCAAAAGATAGTCCCTGCCTCAAGGAGTTCACAGTCTAATGGGAGAGACAACAAGCAAACAACTATATACAAACAAGCTAAACACAGGATACATAAGAAATAATTAGGGAAGTCATTAGAATTGAGAGGAATTGGGGAAATCATCCTGCAGTTGGGATTTAGAGGAAGCCAGGAAAACCAGTAGGCAGAAATAAGGAGGGAGAGCATTCCAGGCATGGTGGACAACTAGAGAAAATGTCCAACACAAAGAGAATGTCTCATTCGTGGAAGAGCCAAGAGGTCAGTGTCTCTGGATTGAAGAATACCTAGCAGAGAGTAAGCTAAGTAAAGCAAGACCAGAAATGTGGGAAGGCGATAGGTTATGAAGGACTTTGAACCCCAAACAGGGGATTTTGTAATTTGATATTAGAGGCAATAGACTGGAATTTTTTGAGGTGGGGAATGCATGTATGACACAGTCAGACCTGCCCTTTAGGAAAATCATTTTGGTGGCTGAATAGAGGACGGACTGAATAGGGGAGGCTTGAGGCAGGCAGATCACCAGTAGGCTATTGACCAGGTATGAGGTGAATAGGACCTGCACTAGAGTGGGGACAGGGTCAGAGGAGAGAAGGGGGCTTATTTGAGAGATGGTGCAAAGATGAAATGGACAGACCTTAGCAACAGCTTGGATACAGGAAATGAAAGATAGTGAGGAACTGAGGATGACACCTGGGTTACCAACCTTCGGGACTTGGGAGGATGGTGTTGCCCTCTATAGTAACAGAAAAGTTAGGAGGATGGAAGGAGGTTTAGAGAAAGACAATGAGTTCAGGTTGGCCTTTTCTTTGATGATGAGAATAATTTCCAGACTGTGTTATTCAGATAACTTGGCTACACAGACATTCAAAACAAAGAAACAAACAAACAAACAAAAACCTCTTGGTCCCCAATGTTAACCAATATATTGAATTGGCATTGCTCTCCCCCACATTTTCAGTGCCTTTTCCCTCCTGGACATGCCCCAGTCCATAGCTTTGCCCTTAATTAGATTCAGGAGCCTTGGCAAATGCATTTAGATTGGGTCTATGCAAAACTAAACTGGATAGAAAAGAAATTTCATGAATGATCTGTGTATTTTGCTTAAATACCACCACACACTGATTTGGAAACCTCCTCATTCTAGATTGACATTTTTCTTTCTCTGTAGTGGAAGTGCTATGTGGTATAGTAGAAAGAGAGCCAGTTTAGAGTCAGAGTTCAAGTTTACATCCCGGCTCTCACTTTCTAGCTGTTTCACCTTAGGCAAATCATTTCACTCCTTTGGAACTAATTTTCTTCATATGAAAATAGGAGGTTGTGTCATATCCACTGTCCCTCCTCAAATCTAACATTCTGTGAATCTGTGATCCAGATGTTTGGCACTGTATAAACAGCCTTAGAATCTGTGGTACTGCTGTGTACGTGGCTAAAATTTTTTAACAAAACCACTGACCCATTTCTTCTCCATGTGGGGAGGAGCTGGATTCCTCCATCAATTGAGTTCCAGCCTCAATGGACTGGACATCTCTTCTTCCCACTTGATGACCTTAACTTCAGCCTCATCTTAGGGTCATTAACATGACTATAGTGATGATGGGATTTTGGGAAGGGGCTCCCTGCCAATATGCCAGAATAAGGAAGGATGCCAAAGAGTCTGGCAGACAGCCGAACTCTCAGGCAGCTGGTGTTATTTCCATTAGACCACAGCTAGAATGCAAAACAGAATAGGACTGAGGGAGCAGTACTCACAGGATGTCATGGTCCCCACAGCAGGTACTGGGAAGTTGCGGAGAAATCAGAAATTGTTTGAGGATTGAGGCATCGTAAGAAAAAAAAAAGTTTAAATTTTTTGCTAAAAAAAATTGTCTACCCTGATCATTTTATTTATTTTTAAACATATTTACATTTTTTATTATTTATTTATTTTAAACATTCTTTTTTAAAAAAAAGTTTGAGTTCCAATTCTCTTTCTAACTCCCACCCCTTCCCCACCCATTGAGAAGACAAGCAATATAATATCAATCACAAATGTGAAATCATGCAAAACATATTTCAATATTAGCCACATTTCAAAAAAAAGCAAGAAAAATAAAGTAAGAAAATTATACTTCAATTTGCACTTAGAGTTCATCAGTTCTTTCTCTGGAGGTGAATAGCATTTTTTCATCATGAGTCCTCTGGAATTGTGCCCTAACCAATTTCTTTCTTTTATTTAGTGACTTCAAATTTACTTTCAAAGTGGGGTAATTGGGTTCTGTCTACACATCAGGTAAAGCCGAAGTTTAATTAAAATAGATCTGCGTTAGCCAGTCAACAAATCAATCCACTAGCATTTATTTATAGGTGCCTACTCTGTGTAGAACATTGTGGTAGTCACTGGGAAACATTTAACTAAGACAGGGGCCTTCCTCTCAAGGAGACTATTGTATAAGTGGAGGGATCTGACATTGCTAATGCTAATGCACGTGATAAGAACATTAGAGGTGCAGAATAAAGTGCTTAGTGACATCAGAAAGGGAATATTGTTATCTATGGGGGTGGGGAGGAGGAGATAAAGGAAAACCAAATTTCCTGAAGGATGTGGTCTTTTGACTAGGTATTATAAAATGAATGGGAATAGAAAAGGTGAAGAGATAGGAGAGATTATGCATGAGCATAAACACAGAAAGAACAGAAATAGTCTTGTTTCTCTGAAGCATAGGTGTATACAGAAGGGAATAATGTGAAAAAAGGTTAGAATGTTGGGGTGTTCTTAGATTAGGCTGTGAAAACTAAATAAATTTTGAATACCATTATTTAGAGTATACACCTAGGGGCCTGAATTATTCAGATGGTCTATCTGCACAAATCAAATTAACCAGATGATTGCCAAAATTTCCCTTCTTTGAAACAGTTCAGAGCTTGGATGTAAATGATTTGTCTAAGCCCCCTAAAGTTCACTAGTAATTGCTTGACATTTTGGTTAAAGGCCACCCAAAGTGAGGGTTCTTCTTTGAAGTTGAGACACCTCAGAAATAATTCTTTGGCATAAAAACCATCTCTATATCACTACCTTTTTTTCCACAGAGACCAAACCCAAAGAGTATTTTAATCTGGGAGATATGAAAAGCTATCTGGGGACCAAATAGATAGAGTATTGCTTATTCTCCACTTCCCATTTGTGTTGTGGACCTGTTAAATTCTCTAAAAAAATGGCTCTCAAACCTTTTCAGTTAGTAGATTTCACCCAGGCAAATGCCCAGAAGATCATTCCTTCCAGATCCATTTGCCAATGGAAAAATAATACACTTTATTTCAAAATTTTCTTTAGAATAAAGGAGATGAAGGGTGTTGTTTTTTATAAGACACTAATAAAGGGCATCATAGATGAATACCTAATTCATGCAAGGAAAAAAAATAGTTCTTTCTTCTAAATATAAACATGAATAATTAGGGAGCCTCCATAGGTGGTGCAGTGGATAGGGTGCCGGGTCTGGAGCCATGAAGACTCATCTTCCTGAGTTCAAATCTGGCTTCAGACACTTAATAAGTAAGTCACTCAATGTTCAGACACTTACTGGACAAGTTACTTAACCATTTTTGCCTCAATTTCTCATCTGTACAACAAGCTGGAGAAGGAAATGACAAAAGATTACAATATCTTTGCTAAGAAAACCCCAAATGGGGTCACAAAGAGTCAGACAATTGAAGAACAACAACAACAAAGGTCCACCATGTACCACAAAAGGTCACTAAAAAATTTTCAGGATAAGCGACATTCTAAGGATACACAGTGAATGAGATCTTAGAATGTCTCTGAGAGTGCAGGCAACACTGCAGAGCCATAAGAAATGCCTCTTGAAAATGGAGAGTCAGTCACCTTTGGCCTATTTCCATTGGCCTCCCACACTTGGGTGAGATTCTCTCAGGCAATTTGTTGGTAAAAGATCCCTTTTAGCCTCTGACCTCTTCAAAAGTAAAAGACTATTACATACACCTGAAGAGACTAGTAGTCTACACACACCAATTTCAATTTCTCTTCCCATCTTCAGGAGACTCCAACCCAGGTACATTTACAAGGGCAAAGGAATTGCTTTACCCTTATTTCTGCATCTAAGCTCTTTAACCTAGTAAACACTGCGGATCTCACCCAAGCAGAGCCTTTCCTTCACAGTGGGTTCATTCCTAGGTTAAGGATTTTATTTTATCTTATTGTATTCTTTTTCAACAACCGTTACTCACTCCAATAGGGTCAGAAGACACTTTTGGCTGGGATAAGATCATTACAGTAGAGCTGAATATCGACAATGAATAATGATCATGATCATGATATTGATTATGACTTGCATTCTCCTCCAAGGAGAGGGGGAGCAAAAGTGTCTTTAGTGGACAAGCCACAAGGCTTTTGCAACTTGATCTCGGATGTTAACCCTTACCCCTTTTCCTCTAGCCCTGATATGAAACATAAAAGTATGTCTGTCTTCTCCCTTTAAACGCACACTTTTGCAGAGAAAGCAGATTCCTGCTTAAAGTTGAATTTAGTCTTTGTTAGTCTTCCAGTTACTCTGGGTGCTTATTTTCAATACCCCAATCCTGTTTTGAAAGCCTGTCAAAGGGCTAGAGGGAAAGCCATATAGACACCGCTGCATATCCATGCTAGTCCAAGAGAAACACAGGTAGCACAAATAATTTCCAGCTTGGGTAAGCATTCCCCCTCTAGTGTAGACATGGGAACAAAGGGTTGGGGTGAAAGGAGAGAAGGGCTAGATATTGGGCAAGACTATCTCTCTCAAGTGCTTTACTTGAAGTGTAATTGAAGGAGAACTGGGAGAAGAACTGAATCCTAAACGCGGCGTCTGGGTGGCACTGGTCGCGTTCCTATCCCTTTCTGTGCCTGTTTTCGCATCTTTAAGATGATGAGGTTGGTCTGGAGTAGGGGTTCGGAATCTTTTTTGCCCTGAAATCCTCTGGCGATCAATTGAAACTCTAGACCCCTTCTTAGAAACAGGTTGTTTTTGTTTGTTTGTTGGTGATTATTCATAAATGAAGGAAATGCTAGGTTTCAGTTACAGATTAGTGAAAAGAAAGATGTAATTCTGTTCCCTCATCCAAATTCACGGACTCAGATTCGACGATGTCTTAATATTTCCTTTCCGATTCCCGCTCTCAGTTCTATGAGATCACAATGTCTCTGGTTCTTCAAGTTGCCTCCGTACTCAACAAATTCTCCCCGACCGCGGTAAAAGGAGAGACGCTCTAGGAGCAAGCTTTCAAGAGTCAGTCTGGAGCCGGGGCTGGTTCCAATCCCCTAAAAATGAACGTGGATTGGTTCCTTGAAGGCATTGGAAGGGACTCGCTCGGAGGGCCCAACTTGAACCTAAGAGCTGTCAGTTCGACGCTTGAATTAGGCGAAAACCTCTCTCTTCTTTCCATGCAGCTAGCTTGAGGACTGGATTGTTTCTTTATAAAAACGAGTTTCTGGCTACTCTCAGGCCAGGGCCAGCGGAAATGCAGGAAACGGAGTTCTCTGTCCCTTCGGTGCAGGAATGGGGGAGGGGTTGGGAGTGACAGACAGTCGGAGAAATTTAGGATTGAATTTGGAACAGCAACAAAAAGAAATAAACAATAGCAAATTAATGTAATTCCTACAATTCAAAATGCGATATTTTTTCGAAGGGCTTTTCTCTAGTTTTCGTTCCCATAGAAATGCTGGGCTCCAGGGAACCCATTCGCCTCCGCCTTGTGGTTTCGGGTGAGAGCTCTAGCGTACGCTGAGTTGGGTTTGAGGAGACGTGCTCACCCTTTCCCAAACACTGGGGTTGGACTTTCCCTGAGTTCACATTTAAGCTGAAGATAAGAGTCTTTCACAATAGGACAGCGTTTTCTGGCCCTTTCCCCTAGACTTGTGGTCCACATTGTCCGACGATCTGGATAGTTCAGGTAAAAGAAGTCCCCTAACCGCTCCCCAACCTTCCAAACACACAAATCTCAAAGTAAGTACACCACAATTCCAGCCTATGCTTGGCCCTCCCAGTCAAGTCTCGGGTCTCTGCTTCAGAGGAAGCTCCTCGAAACTCCGTGGGAATCTCTGAACAAATTTTCTGCCCTGACCTCTACCTTATTTCAGCTAGGAATTCTGTCCTTCTCTTTGTTATGGATGGAATACGAAAAGATTGGGCTGCCAGGCTACCGAAATTGTTTCTCTGCCTTATTTGAATGTCCCTCGAGTGGAAAAAATTCAAATAATGTAGATCTGGCCTGTAAAAATGTGGGGGAGACTGCTCCCTTTCCAGTGGATGAGGGAAGGATTGCTATTCGACTGCTTTTCTGTCCATACTGCTCTGGAATGAATCTCTGGGGCAAGAGCTGGCTCTTGCCCAGAGACCTGGGAAAGCAACCGGTTTTGCCGACTGAAGAAGTTTCACTCTCCTGCCGAAGCTTCACTGCAGCAAACCGTGTCTATGCAGTAAAGAATATAGGCAAAGCTCCCGATTAATGAGGGCAGATTTGCGCGAATGACCTTGATTGTTAAGGCCAAGCTGATTTTTCCTACTCAGTCGACTTCTTCTCAATTACCCGCATAACTACCTTCACACCATCTCCACCTTCAACTGACTCCCTTACACGCAGACCTAGGGCTCTCTGCTGGGTGGGAGTGTGCGTGTGTGTGTGTGGGGGGTTTATCCTCTGCCTTGATTTCCAGCAGTAAGTAATAATAATAATAATAATTCTTTGGAACCGCAGTTACCTGGAGGAAGTTCAAACCATCCCATCTCTATTTTCCCTCACTCAGATAATTTAGGCAAAATCGGCCTTTTTCTCTGGCTAGTGTCACGAGTATAGGGTTGTTTTGGGTGGGAAAGAGCATTACAGGGATCCTGTCGCTGTAGTCCTGGGTGAGTAAATGGTTTGCTGGATGCAGTTTTCCCTGATGGAAAATGGTAGTGTGCTTCCATGGAGTGCATGAATTCCTACTTTTCTAGGGAGAATCCTCAGAGATCTGAATAAAGGTAACTAAAGCACGTCGGCTGATGCTTCTTCTTGTCTTCCTTTGGGTGCTCAGGGAATCTGTCTTCTTGGTCTGTGTCCTAGCCAACGAAAGGGAGATGAAGACTAACTTTCTTTCCCGTCGGGGCGGCCAAGACCACAGTGGGGCAACTACATCCTGACCTGGAGAGACTGGTAGAGTTTCCACTCCGGGGTTGTCAGGGGTATCTGGCCCCTACGGGAGTCCTCGCAGCCCTTTGCCTTTTAGATCGTTATATGAGACATACGAATCTTCCCTTTTTTCTGCTCGTGCCAGGGTTGTGGCCGAAGCAAGTTGGCACCGCAATCTCCTTTGTCTCAATACAGAGCAATTAGCAAACCCGCAGAATGACCTGAACCGGACTGAGACTCGTCAGGGCACCCACAGAGGGGAAGGGAAAAAGATCTGATCAATTGTTCAGTGTGGTTTGTGATCACCTTTCCTTTCAAGGATTGGTCTCTTTAGGGGAAATTTCTGTCAGAAGTAGATTGCGTTCAGAGAATTAGCTCTACTCCGTATGGGAGAGATGAGTTCAGAGCAGAGCGTTCTGAGGAAGAACTCGAAGGCAGGGGGAATTGTGCAGAAAGACTGCAGCTCGAGCGTGAATGTACCCCTAGTCTACGTACACATAAGTGAGTATCAGAATGTTCTCCTGCACACCGTACCTAGCCATCTCCTACTGCTAGTTAATATGCATATAATATACAACAAATAGCTAGTAACAACCCCCAAGTATCCTTGAGAAGTCAGCAAATAAACTGACTTGGAATGGGAGCATCAATTACCGACAGAATTGTCGCCCACAATCACTCATAACATTGATCCACGAATATTTAAAGACTTATTAAAAATAGATTTCCGCATCCCGAAAAAAAATCATAATCTCCAAACTTGTGTAATGAAAAGCTTTCAGAATATAAAGACCTAGTGGAAGAAATTAAAAACCATGTGGGAGCATGCCATCTTTGTCGTCCTGTCTGCTACTGGAACTGTCTCCCGGAAGATGTTTTCAGTGAGCCTAAAGAAAATGACCTTACGTCCCGATTCTCTTATTCAATTACAAAAAGCAGTTATTTAATACACTTGAACAGTAATTTGCAACGCATTAAATATACAAAAATAATAGCAGGATAGCGACTTAGCCTCTGGCCATTTCTATCCTAACACCATCCAAAAAAGATAGTAAGAAGAACTCGACCACTACCACGACAATACAGGCTTTGAGATGCCAATTATCTGAAAAATTCTGGTTCCTAAGTTAGTGCAGAGGCCATCAGAAGCTTTAAGGCTCTCATTCCTGAAATGACATTTGGCCGAAACTTCCTCTTGCATGTGCTCAGTCCTCTTCTGACCCTCCAAAGTAAGCAGATAGATAGGTAAATAGATGCCATCCCTTTTCTCTCTACCCAAGAATATTCTGACTGTCACTCTTTTCGCTTTCTCTGAGCTAGTTTGTGTCTTCTCTGAATTTCTCCTTATCCTGGAATTTATCTTTATCTTGACTTGGCTCAGATAATCGGCTGGAGTTGTGGGGTGGGGGTGGGGGAGACGTTTTCCTCCCATTAGGAAGGTGTAGAAGGTCATTAGCACCAAAAACTACCTTAAACCTCCTTTTTGGTCTCCAGCATGGTGATTCTGAGTACATGTATTCATTCATGTGTGTATTAACTTATGCAGTGTATTAATCTCTGTGGCTTTATCCTGAAAGTAGACACGTGAAGATATGCACTAATATGCACTTACCTTATTAATGACTAAGAAAAGTCTCCACGTACATCTAGACTTAATTCATCAATGTCACCTATTCCCAAAGTATCCCTGTTCGTATACAACCAGAACTGTGCACATAGTAAATACATATCCCCTAACTACCTAATTACAGAAATCTCACCCAACAGATAAATATACCTAAGGTGACCCTCAGACATTCATATGTCCATACACACCGAACTGTGACACACAGATACCTAGCTCTGCACATACGAAACTGTACAAGTACCCACGCAGCCATGATTGCTTACACACACACACACACACACACACACACACACACACACACTGATATCCATGATCATGTGCAAATAAGTGTTCAGGCATCAACTTATCAATTTCAGAAACATGTTTGTAAAGGTTCATCCACCCCCACATCTCTACTTATAGGTCTCCAAAGGCATGAGCAAATATTCCCACTCACATAAGCAGAGATTCGTGCCCCCTCCCCACATAATCATTCACCCACATACAAATACACGCACACTGAATTGCTTATACATTTTACACACGCACATTCTGTCTGCCCAGTGTTCTTGATGGTGCACAGAGTTCCCTCTAGTACCCTACCAAGACAGTATCTCCACCTAAGCGGATATCCAAGGCCACTCTCACGACAAGGAGAAATCCATAGTTACACAAGGACACACAGACACCTGGCCACTTTTCAAGGTGGAGGGGCCAGAAGCTTCAGTAGCTTCGCTACCCCTGTTGGGGACCATTTACAGCTGTGTGTGTTCACAGCTTTCGCCAAGCCTTGGCTTTTTTCAAAATGACTGAATTGCCCGGAAAGCCAAAAGTCAGTTAGCTAAAAGGGAGAGAGTGAGAGAGCCCTGGTGTCTGGAGTCAAGTTGGGGTGAAGTTAAGGTGAGAAGGACCTGGAGAGTCAAAGCTTCCTGGCCCCTGCTAGCAGTATTCTCTGCCAACTCGTCCCAAGGAGATGAAAGGAAAAGAAAGAAAGAAAGAAAGAAAGCCTAAGGAAGGAATCGGCAAAGGAAGAAAAGAACTAAAAGCCTCCATTAGTCAAAAGAAGTCGGCAGGAAAAAGGAGTAAGCCACTTTGACTGCGACCCTATACTAAATCTGGAGGAAAAAAAAAAGCCTGAAACTCTTTCAAGCACACACGAAAGCCTGCGGTCTGTATATTAATGAATCTGGGATTGACTGAACTTGTGAAATGCTACAAAACCTCTCTCTGAACAAGTCCATAACTTATTTCTCTAATTTCTCTGAGATAAATATCTCCTTTCTATTTATTCATATCTCTGGATTTAACTTCCATTAACTCCCTTAGAGAAAACTGTGTGTAAAGATGTATGAGAAGTTATTTCTGTATCAATCCATGTTTTTTTTCTCCCTGGCCAGGGCACTGGACCTACAACACTCGTCTAAAATCCACCACAAGTGTTTTGTATTTGAAGAAAATCAGAAAATACTGATAAGCCCAAAAATGAGGAAAGAAGTGTGCATTTGTGTACATGGAGTAACTCAACATTCACTGTGCTTTAAGGTATTACAAAACATTTTTCACACCGTCAACATTGTTTTAAAGTCTCTCAACAGTGGCACAAATATATGTTACATGAGCATGCTGTAGCTACCTATAGGTGCAATGGAAATGCTATTTTCAAGGGAAATTGAAGGGATGTCAGGGGTTAAAGGAATGTGGTGGTGGTTAAAATGTGGTTTTAAATAGCACATAAGCTATAGTAAACAACTTTTCTAATGTCTAAGCAAGAATCAACTTCTTACAGGTCCCAACTCTGCTATCTTGGTGGCTTCTGATGGAGACTAATTGCATGGCTCTCCCCCTTTGCTAGCAGGGCAGATGGGCACCCCAGGAAGGAGGGAGCTATTGGCAAGTTTCCACCGGTCCATGTGCCCCCAATGTTTCAGATCCTATACCCATTTCCTTCTCACTCATTACCCCCCCATCCTCTCCCACTCTACTCTCCCTGAACCCTACCTAACAAGTAAGTCCAAATGAACATGCCCTAACAGGCGTTGCATCGGACACAGCCAATGTACTCGTTTGAGTGTCCTCGCAAGCACGGTCCTGTGAAAATGGCCAGTCAGACATAGTCCAGTCAACATTCTATGGCACCAGACTTCAGAACCATCGATCTCTATGTTCAGCCAGTTCCCTTTTCTTTTCTCGAATTAAGGTTTTCTTCTGCTGTGTGGGAACAGTGGGTCTGACTGGAGGGGAAAAGTGGAGATCAATTCCCTTATTTTTGACTTCTCATTGTGTGTGTGTATATATATAAATAATGTATGTATGTATACATGTATGTATGTATATGTGTGTCTATGTGTATATGTACATATATGTATACACATATGTGTGTATGCATACATACAGAGAGAGAATTTCACTGCATAATGCAAGGGGCTTCCAAGGTGCAAAGGAGAAATCTCTCGTGGAGGAATAAAACATGGGTGGCAAGGGGAGGGGGGTTGGGGGGAGTATGGTGCTGATGGTATTCGTGAGTGGGTACAGTATGGGACTTTAAACTATATCTCATGCTAGTCCAGGAGACCAAGGATCACAATCTGCCTCTGCAGAGCTGAGTTGCATAGAGTTTTATTTCGTTAGAGAAATTTAATTAAAATAAACAGCCACAGAAAAGACATCCCAGGTCTCCCACCCACATTCCGGGCCAGAGAACTTCAGAGGCAGGCTGCAGGATACTGCAGCTGCAGTCTTTTCGTCTGTTTAGCTAAACAGATTTTGTTTTTCGCCTTCGTTTGTGTCTCATGCCTTCTTTTCCCTATTTTCTGGAAGGGAATAGGAACGGAAAGGAGAAAAACTCTCTTCCTTTACTGCAAGATTATTTGGGGGGGCAGAAGATTTTTGAAGTCCTTTCCTCTCCCTTCCTCCTTTCTCCCACCCCTGTCTGGATTTAGTTGGGATTCCAAAAATATTTCTAATTTGATTTGGGATCTGTGGCCAGAGCTGGGAAACAGTGACTGCAGGTGCGGTTTAGGGTGTGATTCTGGAAAAACAGGAGACAGTGCCACACTTAACACCCTTTTCCCTTTTCCTTCTACAGCCCCCCCCCCAACCAAGTTAGCCTCCCAGTCTCTGACACATGGATTCAAACTCCTTTCATTTACTTCTACCAGACCTACCTAGGTCTGGCTAGAGTCCTTGCAGAAACTCTAAAGGGATTCTTGCACTCTCTCCCTGGCCTAGTTAGATTTAAATTTCCCGCCCTTCTCCAATATTTTCTTCTTTTTTTTGTAGATGACAGGATTTTTGTGGAAGTATTCAGCACCTCCTTTGGTCCTGGGAGATGCCATAGCCCACTTCCCTATTCCAACCCAATTTTAAAAATAATTTCCCAGGTTTCTCTAAAAAAAAAATCTTAAAATATCCCCCAAAAGAAGGGGGGGAGGAAGACTTCTCTTACAGAGCCCCGACTACAAACTAAAATAGATGAAGGAAGAAATGATGGAAAGCGATAAATACCTTTTCCAGCTATTCGGTTTGTTGACTTTCTGACCAAAAGGGGCCTTCGCTTTGTTAGGTCTCAGATGAAGGAGCCAAATCCTCCCTCCCACACACACACTCTATTCCAACCTCTTCCCAGACCCCCCTCAGCTCCCCTGTCTAACTTGAAAATGAACTTGGACTTCTCTTTCAGACAGGCCCTAAAACCAAGGGGGGGGGGTTTATTTGTCTGCCTTTGAAGGACTTCTTAAGCAGGGGGGGGTGTTTTTGGGAGGGTGGGGGACAGAAGGTGCTCTCCCGAATCCGAAGGGGGGGGACTGGAATAGAAAAGGGGGAGGAGTGACTTTGTTAATGTCAGCTCTAGGTTTACTTCCTATGAATTCTTTTGTCAGTTGTGGGGGGGGTGAAATTGACCCGCAGAGATGCGAAAGGGAAGGGGGGATGGGAGGGGGTGGGAGCTAAAAAAGGGAGGGGTGGGGAGAGAAGTTAAGAAATAAGGGAGAAGGGGATAGAAGATGAAAGACCTCTGGGAAGGTTGGAAAAGGAGGGGGGAATAGGGGTTGAGGGTATGAAAAGGTTTGAAGGGAGTTAGAAGTCCAGGAAGGGAGGGGGATAAAAGAGTGAGTTGGGAGTTGGGAAAGAAAGAGGACTGACATTGGGTACTGGGGAAGGGATAGAGGATGACCGCTGGAGATCTCTGTTAAAGGAATGGTTGGGCCTTCTTGTGAGTAACAACCCAGGGCCCAAGTCAGAATCAGCAATGCCTGTGATTTCGGGTCTGGGAGATAAGCATCAAAGAGACAGAAGTTGACCAAAGGTTGGAAGAAATATTTAACAAGGGAGTGGACAAGGAGCCAACTCAAAGGGCCTTTCCTGAATCCTTCCATATCAGGACAGATTGAGGTGAGGGAAAGTGCTTCAATTTAATAATCTTAATCTATCAATGTGTTCATTAATGGGTTTAGCCTTTGGACCTTTGAAAGACTTAGGATTGAGATATCCAGAGTGAGACAGGTCTTGGAGAGGGATTTGGAGAGGAGACAGTTCTGAAAGAGAGAGAATCCTAGAACAAGGTGTAAATTGAGGCCCTTAGTAATCCCAGTTGCCCAACCAGCCAGCAATCTTGGCTGGTGGACAGGCATTTTAAGGAATTGGGATGGAAGAAGTCCGAGCTAGAGGAAGATGTCCCAGAGGTGAGTTCTCAGTCTGGGAATAGAGGTTGGGACTTTCTCTGAGGGACGGGCTGTGGGGGTGGAAAGATCAAAGTCAATATAGGTAGCAGGGAGGTGGAGGAGCCAGCGTCTGCATCTGCACGCTCTATAGGTCGCCTGCAGACCTCACTGAGCCCTGGGGAATTAAGAACGGAAGAGATGGGGGAGGAAAGAGTTCCAGCCTTGGCCCTTTGAGTTCGGCAAAATGGACCTATTAGCTGTTTCTAGCCCACTAGCCTCTTTCTTTTCCTCTGCTACCTACTCCAAGTTTCAACGTCTTATCTGTAGGGGAGGGGGGAGGGATGGGGAAGTCTATGAAGGAAACCAGCAAAGATCAGTCCTCTCCTCTCAGTTATCCCTTCACTTCTCTACTTTTTTTTGCCCCCTCTCCAAGGTCTATGCTGTAACTGTTTCTTTACAGAGATATCGTTGTTCAAGCCCCATTAGCTTTTTTATGCAAGTTCCCTTCTTCCATCCTACAGCTAGGATTCTGATCAGTACAAACTCTAGTGGAAAAAGGTCTTTCCAGATCTTCTATCTCCCTCCAATAAAGCCTCTTGTTCCACAGCTCAGAAACCTAAAGTAGCAGAACTTCTTCCAGTTTTTTCCTCTCCCCTTTCCCCCCCCCACCCCACGTGAGAGAATTTTAAAGGAGAGCAAGAGAATGAGCACATTAAACTCTTCATCCTGAGAGGCAGGAAGAGAAGGAAGAGATGGAGGCCAGGGAAAAAGAACTAACTCATGTCAAATCTCCAGAGAAGGATTTGGGAGTTGGAGTGGGTAGAGGGAATAAAATGCTCGATCCCCACAGCTATTCTAAGTGAATAGTGTGACTCAGGTCTTGGTCTCCATGTTCCTGAGTTGCAGACAGAGTCACAGAGGCACAGTGCAACATCAGACATGCCTGGATCCCTGAAACAGAGATGACCTACAGGGTCTCTACAGAGGTCTGCCTAGAATTCCAAAATCAAACTTGCAATAATCTGACTCTCTATCTTAGTATTTCCCTGGTGGGAAATATGTATCCTAACAAGCAGGCCTTGTGTAAATACCCATTCCTGAGCATATATGGTATCCACAAATATCCACATATATATGTATATGTATATGTATATGTATATGTATATGTATATGTATATGTATATGTATATGTATATGTATATGTATATGTATATGTATATGTATATGTATATGTATATGTATATGTATATGTATATGTATATGTATATGTATATGTATATGTATATGTATATGTATATGTATATGTATATGTATATGTATATGTATATGTATATGTATATGTATATGTATATGTATATGTATATGTATATGTATATGTATATGTATATGTATATTTATATACTCCAAGATCTATATTTTCGTATAAAAGACGCATACAGAGACATGACTAGGAGTGTGTGGGGGAAGGGTACATAAAGTTTACTTTTCCATGATTTTGAACATATATGTGTGGCACAGGATTTCACTGGAACATTCCAAATAGCGTACACAAACCTCTAGATAATGGACACACAAACACAGGCATTTGCAGTTAGATGGCAAATTGAATCTCCTCTTTATGTGGTGGGGAATTTCAGAGTCACTTGGCAAACTCAAAACTCAGAATCTCCGGGAAGCAGGAGGGGAGGGAAAGAGGTGGGAAAGATATTTCCCTAGACTCTCTAGTTATCTCAACCCCTCAGGCAAACCGACTTTGAAAAAGCAGCCGAGGTGAAGAGACCAGAACCAGATCTCTGAAGAGAAAGAGACTGGAAGGGTATCTAGACAGTGAGAGGGGGAATGATATTTCTTTAAACTTTAAATAGCCCCCCTTTTTTTCTCCCTTCATGCAATCCAGTCTCCATTTCTGCGGATCCCTCAGTTGATGGGGAACTGTAGAGGCTACAGACCTACCTTATTCCCTTTTCTCCTCTTTATTCCAAATTTTAAAATTCAGTTGATGAATAGAGAGGGCTGACCCCAGAGCTTAGCCCGGATCGGCTAAGCTATGCAAGTTGGAGTAGGCTGAGTTGAGCTTCGATGAGGCTGGGGGTTCTGTTTTCGTGAGGAAGATCACGTCTTACTCTAGGTTTCTTGCTGAAGTCGAGATGTAATTACTCCGGCCCTGATGGTCCATTTTTTCCTCCTTCCTGGAGTTTTTTAATTTGGTTTTTTTTTTTTTAAATCTCAATGAGAGCCACATTTTGAGAGACTGGGGTTTGAGGAATGTTGCGGAAGAAGGGAGGAGACACTTTCCAGTTAATTAACACTAGAACATTTCCTCCGATACTAGCTCTGTAGCCTTCTCTGTGGGGTTGATTCTTTTTTCACTCCGCTCCCCCCAGGGCCAACAAGTTAGGGCTTTTTGAAACAGGATTGGTGAGGGGAGCCTATGGGTCTGGAGCAACCGGTCCAGACAAAGCAGATTTGTTCCCAATTCCCTTCTGTGTCCCCTGGACCTCCCCAAGCGGTGTAGGAGGCCTAGTTCTTCACTCTGTCTTCCGGGAGAACCGGGACTTTGGTTGCCTCTCTCCTTTCTCCCACGTCTAGCTGCTAAATTTCGGCCCGCATCGTGCCCCTAATAAACGGAATTGTAAAATGCCCGACTTAATTAAATCTATATCTCATTGCAATAGGAATAGCTAATGTCCTCACATAAACCTAGAAAAGAACATACTATTAATTTTATTTATTGCAGGACTACCTTGCTCTAGGAGCCTTTCAGTGCGCTGACCCGGGAGCCCCGTTGGGGAAATAGATGGGATTGCTTCTGAAAACCCCTAAAGAGTATGGAGATCTAGGGAACCTGGGCTCTACCATTAGGGCTCTGATTCGGCCTTGGTGTCCTATTGAGACAAGTCAGCTCGGGCCAGGGTCCCCAGATCTGAAAGCCAAGGAGGAGCTAGGGGTGCATGGATTAGTTTAGGGTTTAGGGTCCTTTGTTCCTTCAGGCCCACAGAGTCAAGGAAATGGGTGTCTGAATTGGGACCAGCACTGGGATGGAGGAGGTGCAAGGGGGAGTGTCTCTTTGCCCACCTCCCTAGCTGGAGGCTAAACTGTGGCCCTCCGAGGCTCGCGGAAGAGGCAGCTCTGCTCTCCAGGAAGACCCTGGAAGCGAAGGTCACAAGTCTCTGTCTAGACCCAGATGGATTTTACCTTGACCTTGGACTCGGGCTGTTTGGGGCCGGACAATTCCCTGAAGGAAGCAAACCCAGCTTTTTTCTCAATTCAACTTCCCCGATCTGCCTTCCTCTTGCTATCGTTATCCCCACACAATTTTCCGTGGATCTCTATGGGCCCCCTTCCCCCAAACATACTTTATTTTGCTTTTACTGACTAGCTCCTAAATAGCCGCTGTCTTGTCTCAGAGATGACTTCTCCCAAAGACAAAGATGATATTTAAAAGTTTCTGCTGAAGAAGACCCCACAGGAACACACACACACACACACACACACACACACACACACACACACACACACTTTCTGAGCCAAACTAACCCTCTCTTTCAGGGCCCCGAATAAGCCACTTAGTAGTTGAAAGAGCGGCGGCAGAAGGATTCCTCTACTGTTCAGCAAGAGTTGGGAACCTGGGAACGAAAACCTCTGGACCATCTCTGCACTCGGTGGCTGCGGACCCAGAGTTTAAAAGCACATGGCTTGGGACTGGGGACTGAGGGCCGGGGAGGGAGGAAGAAAAGAAGGGAGACCGCGAAGATTGTACAGGAGGAGCTGTTCCCCATCTTTCCCCAGCCCTTGGTTTTTCCCCTTTGCTTTCCCATTTCGTCTCTTTACAGATCAGCTCGGGACATCCAGGAAGAGAAGCAGCGCTGTCCAAGATGGGGAAGCGGCTATCGGGAGACGCTGGGTACCCGGGGTTTCATGGGAGGGGAGTAGACTGGGATCGGAAAGCCGAACCCAGACTGAAGAGCCCCAGCTACCAAGCTTTAAGGCACAGGCCCCCCCCCCTTTAAGTGAGAAGGCGGCCTTTTTTTCTTAAAAATAAAAACCCAGTGTTTTCGCCTGGTCATTCTTATGCTAGAAATATGATGGTGGTTGAATTTGAAGGTGCCATCCTCCACGGCCTTCCCCCTACTTCGCCCTCTAAAATTTTTGACACCGATGTACTTCCGAGCTGGAAATTTAGCCATCCCTACCGGCTTCCCTTCTCCTCCCGAGCATGCCCTTCCAGGCTCCTCGGCGCCGCCGCCCCAAGCTCTGCACCCACCTACGGTTCTGTCCCCCATTCAGCGCTTCCACCAGGGGGTGGTCAGACTCTCGGGAGGGGTCCTTAGCACCCCTGGGACACAGAGAAGGGAAAAGGGAGAGGACAAAGATGGGAGGCATTTGCCTCCTGGGAACGAACCAGTAGAGCCCTCAGATTGAGGTTAATGCCAGAGTACTAGACAAAAAGGAACGCGAAAGAAGTGAGGCAAAGACCTATTCGCCTCTTTCCCCCACCCTATTTCTCCCCATCTCTTCGGTGCGAGCGTACCTGAGCCGAAGCTTAATTCTGGCTTGGACCATGGTTTTTCTAACACTGATTGTTACCTCTCATCTCCATTTCTGTATCTCAGTTAATTTCTATTCCTATTTTAAATTCCATTTCTAATTCTCTTATTTCTGTTGTGGTTAAATAGTCTCCATTTCTAGTCTTTCTCTCTGTCCCGTCCCCCTTTCTCTTTTATTTTCTTTCACTCCTAGAATCACTATGGCTTTCCCTCCGGCAATGGTGTGGAGGGAGGCCGGGTGGAGTACAGGGGACTCTAGTCTGTTTCTCACAGGGTCCCCCTCCCCTTGGCGTTGAGAAGCCTGGGCAGGAGACAAGCGATGGGCAGGGGGCAGGAGAGTGATTCCCCTATCCCTAGGGCGGCCTCGTAGGGATGAGAGGTTCGACTGCAGGAGACTCGGGGAGATGGTCTGTAATGGAAACAGCTCTATCATCAAAGCCTCTCGGATCAGAGTCTGACTCCTTCCAGCTGGGAGCTACAGGGGAGCTAGTTCTGCTTGGCTGGGAGCAGAAATACTACCCCCCACACACACACACTCCCACCACCACCACTACCACCACCGTCACTCCACTCTTTTATTCTGTTTGACCAATTTTTAAAATTCTCTTTTCTCCCACATACCCCGACACCTAATCCTTGATTTCTGCAGTCTCCGTAGCCTCCATTTACCGGGAAAGGGTGGTGGGGTGGTGGGAGAGAAATGGGAGGAAGAGAGGTGTAAATCGCCCCCCATACCTACACCCCCCATTCTTGGGTTCCCCTGGGGGAGCCACGGAAACCAGCCCCTCCTTCCCCTTAGCGTCGACCAAATAGTGCCCGCTCCCCTCTGCTCCCCATCGTGCCCCCCTTTTTCCAGGCCCTCCAAGGGGCGTAGCCCCAGTTCTTTAAATCTCCCCACCCACCCCCTTCCGCGAGCCAATCAGCACCAGGCTGTACCTTTCCCCCGCCCTCCCCTCGAATGGGGCGGAGAACCCAGGAGACCAGGACTGGGTGTCACGTGCGAGGACGAAGTCACGTGGTAGGAGGCAGGGAGGGGAAGGGGAGTCTTTTCGTGCGAGCGTATTTCTTAATGAAGAGGGGGAAGGAAGGTGAGGCGCATGCGCCCGGGCCTAGTAAGGGAGAGGGGGGAGAGGAGGGAGGAGAGGAGAAGGAGGGGGAGGAGGGAGGAGGGAGGAGAGAGGAGGGGGGAGGGAAAAAGGGGAGCGAGGTGTCTCCCTCTTTCTCTCCTTCGCTCTCTCCCTCTGGCAAGTGGAGTTTTTAAAAAGCTCGAGCAGATCATGTCATGACGACTTCGCTGCTCCTGCACCCGCGCTGGCCGGAGAGCCTTATGTACGTCTATGAGGACAGTTCGGCTGAGAACAGCGGAGGAGGAGGCGGCGCCGGCGGCGGAGGAGGCGAGGGAGGTGGAGGAGGCGGCGGCAGCTGCGGAGGAGGAGGCGGCGGCGGCGGAGGAGGGGGGGGAAGCTGCAGCGGAGCCAGCCCCGGCAAAGCCCCGATCATGGACGGACTGGGCGGCAGCTGCCCCTCCAGCCACTGCCGGGACCTGCTCACCCACCCGGTTCTGGGCCGGCCCCCGGCTCCCCTGGGCGCTCCGCAGGGCGCCGTCTACACGGACATCCCCGCCCCAGAGGCGGCCCGCCAATGCCCCCCGCCGCCAGCGCCCCCCACCTCGTCCAGCGCTACCCTAGGCTACGGCTACCCTTTCGGGGGCAGCTACTACGGCTGCCGCCTATCCCACAACGTGAACTTGCAGCAGAAGCCCTGCGCCTACCACCCCGGGGACAAGTATCCCGAGCCGTCGGGGGCCTTGCCGGGAGATGATTTATCCTCCAGGGCCAAGGAGTTCGCCTTTTACCCCAGCTTTGCCAGCTCCTACCAAGCGATGCCTGGCTACTTGGACGTGTCCGTGGTGCCGGGCATCAGCGGGCACCCCGAGCCCCGCCACGACGCCCTCATCCCCGTCGAGGGTTACCAGCATTGGGCGCTCTCCAACGGCTGGGACAGTCAGGTGTATTGCTCCAAGGAGCAGTCGCAGTCAGCCCACCTCTGGAAGTCTCCTTTTCCAGGTAAGGGGCTTTTCTTGAGTGACACAACCCCATCCTCATCGCCATTTCCCGCCTCCTACCCCTAACCCCCCCTCCACACACACCCTGGGGCTCCGCACCCCAGCCACCCCCGCTGTCTGGCCCCGGCGCGCCCGGCTGCTGAGGGAGCCGGCCGGGCGAGCTGGGTTGAGGAATGCGCCGCTGAAGGAAATCTGCTCCGACACGTTCTCTTGCGCTGACCCGCCGAAAGTGAAGCAATAGCAGGCGCCCGAGCGCCTGGCTCCCCGGGCTTCCAGCGCCCAGGGAGTACCGGCTCCGGCGCCCTTCACACTCCCAGGCCCAGACACACAATTGGCCTGATTCATAAAGCCAAAAACCAAAACAAACAACAACAAACGAAAGAAAGAAAGAAAGAAAGAAAGAAAGAAAGAAAGAAAGAAAGAAAGAAAGAAAGAAAGAAAGAAAGAAAGAAAGAAAGAAAGAAAGAAAATGCTATGCAGGATTTTAAAACATGCTCCGCTAGCCGAATTGCCCAGGTATTTCGGACACTATTGAGGTTCTTTAAAGACCCTGAATTAGTCAGATGGGTTGGATACATTTTAGCCATAGGACTTTTTTACCCCTTAATTATTGTGGTTGTTGGGGACCGTGTAACTCTAACACCCTTGAGTGTCAGGAAGATTAGTTCCTTTTCTAATTTTTGGAACTCAAATCTGGTTAACTTTCTCTCGTTAAAACAACAACAAAAACGGGGGTAGCATCCCTGAACCCCTTGATCCAAGAAATATGGAGATCGTTTTGGGGAGGGTACCCACAGCATCGAGAGGCATAGATGGTAACTAGAAGGAACTAGAAGAGCAGATCCATAGGCTGGGGGGGGGTGAGGTGGGTGGAGAGGGAAAAAAATAGTGTGTCTCCATGTGTATGGGAGGAGAGGAGATGGAAAGACGTGGATCTTCTGTCACCTCCTTCACTGTGCTTTTGGGTGCATTCATTTTCCACCTGGGGGAGACCAAAATCGATGCTTCTAGAGAAAGGAATCATTTGGTAGTCCCTGTCCCCCACCACATAGGAAGAAAATTAGAGTGGAGAGATTTGGGTATGGGGATGTCTCCCAATAGAGGAGATTCAGGCTTAACTTAAAGAGTGAAAGGCAGACCTGGGAACCTCAAGGGTCGGATGAAAACCTGTCTTCGTTTGCATATCTTCCTTCGTCCTCTTAGCTTCTCCTATGCCAAGAAAGAGAAGTCGGAGGGACTAACGTGAGAGAGCTACAGGACCACTATATACCCTTATTGAAGACTCTGGGGGTTGGGGGTTGGGGGGGGTCAGCCTAGAGCAGGCTACAACCACTCTCCCTCTGGGATCACTGTCTGTGATCTCCTGTGCTAGAGGTGCAGAATGAAGAATAAAAGATCTCTCTAGGGTTGGGCCTGAGAATCCTTGGTATACGGGATTGGAAGATGAGTTTGATATTGTAGAAACACAAATAGAACTACACACAATGGACCACACAGATTCAATCTCATTTTTAGTTCTATTATAGGAGAGAGGAATCCTGCTGGACAGACTACACACAGCATCAATTTCCAGGGACATAGTCCTAGATTAAACACATACATACATTTGGATGTGTGTCTCAATAATTCTCCATCTGCAGCTCCTGATCCTTCTATCATCTAGTCAAATGGAGCTTTTCTGGAAATCAACTCCCAACAAGGAAAACGTGTGGAAGGGGACCTCCTTGTGCCCTCTAGGAACAGGCCATAGTAAGGGGCACTATGCTACCCTCTCTCAAAGACTGGACAGCAGGCAGAGGATTGGAACTGGTAAGGCAAAGGCATTAGAGATAGCTTAAGGGGACTAAGGGGCCTAGGGAGATGTGGAACCTTGGAGTTGCCCAGAGTAATCTGTGCAGAGGAAGAGCTCTGAAATATCTTCCTTCCAATGAGTCACCTCTTAGCCTAGCCTTCTAAAGGAAAACTAATAGAGCTTTAAAATAAAAATAAAAAACTAAGCTAAATTAAGACAATCCTGGGAGATTTACTAAATGTACAATGTATAATATATAATGTAAAATTCAGTGTCTCAACAGTTACATCTGTATATATTATATGTGTATATATTATATACACATCACTATATACACACACATGTGCCTTGTGCACTTCTATACATATGGATGTGATGAATTAGTACAGAGAGATAAAGTATATTAAATCCAAACACATTTTTATCTTAAAATGTGTCTCCATCTTTTTGCCCATGTCTTTAGAGTTTTAACATCCTTTAGAAGGACCAGGATTTAAAGGTTATTCATCGAGTGTTGTTTAGACTACATACAGGTACATACGTGACTGTCTTTCTTTTGTATCTCTGATTGAATGGGACTTGATCTCCGTATGCAGAATGAGGTAGAGAACAGTAAACTATTAGTTAGAAAAAGACAGATAATGGCAGGGGGGAGGGAGCAAATTTCCTAGTGGTTTAAAAAAAATCTCTACTCTAAACCTTCCCTTGGAATTATCCATATAATTGCCTCTCTTCCACATTTCATTTTCAGTGCAAGTGTAGAAACATTTGCTGAGAGAACCAGAGGGAAAGAGGGGCAAGAGAGAAGAGGGAAAGGAAGAGAGGAAGGTGGAGGTGGAAGAAAAAGGAGAGGAAGGGTAGAGAGAGAAGGAGCAAAAAAAAAGAGGAAAAGGGGGGAGAGAAAAGGAGAGAAAAGGGGGGGAGAAGTGGAAAAGGAAAAAGAAAAGAGAGGGAGAATTGAGAAAGAGAAGATGCAACGAAAGAAAAGGGGGAAGAGACAGAAGGAAAGTGGAAATGCTGGGCTCCCGGATGTACTTGAGAAAGATCCTACTGACAAATACTTCAGTTTTGAGTAACCAAGGTCCTGATGCCACTAAGAATGTGGGAACAGGGGCAAAACACGCCCAGAGTCAGACATGTGGCCAAGGCTATACTATGTTTTGGTGAACTGAGAATGTTGGGGATGTGGGATGGGGGTGCACAAAGATATGAACAGTTTTTGTCTTTAGCACTGAGTCCAACAAAGACTGAGAATTTTCTGTCTTCATTTGATCCGCAAACCTAATAGTTCAAGCTGCCAAGTGGAATTTGGAGGAGGGCATGAATACTTCGAATTAGCTGGAGCACCACCAGGTTTGCTGTCTTTCTGCTCTGTGCTGAGGAGACACAACTCTGGGTCTTCCGTGCCAGAAGTCCCCCATCTCTCCATTTGCACACTCATCCTCATTTCTAAACAGCTGAGTTGAAGTGAAGAAGGGCCTTTTACAGGAAGCGGGAAAATGGGTTGTTTTCTATGGAGACCAAAGCAACTCATTTGCATTTAGGGGGAAAAAACCCACCTCCATCAAACTGGTTCTTTAGCAACATATATACAAAGCAATAGGTCATGTTCCTGTTATATACTCTCTGAAAGTATAGCTATAACATATAAAGGGGTGTCCGCTCCAAGCTAAGTAGAATGTTTGTTGCAATTATTTGAGAGTAATTATTTAGCTAGTTTACACACATAAACTACTCCCCTTCCTCAACACACCAATGCATAGATAAGTTCTATGCCTGTTTCTGTGATCATAGAGACGATGATACTAATGTTGCTAGTCTGAAAGTGGGGATGATTATTCAATGGGGGGAAAATCATTAAATTCAGCAAGCCAGCAGATCCAAGGAGAAAAAGATGTCGAATGCATGTTTTCCTGGTTGTCCAGCAATTGTGCTGGGATTGGAGTTGTGCAGACAGCGAAGTCATGGCCATTTGGTATTCTGCTCTTCACTTTCCACTCCCGCTCTTTCCTTTCCAGAGATTATTTTTTCTTTAATAATTTGGATGGTTAACTCACAGTAGCCACGTAGTCCCTGTAATACCCAGGGCCTAAATGATTTCAGATGAGGGTTTGTGGGACTGGGAACCTGCCAGAGTGTAGTGGGTGAGAAGAGCAGCGAGGGCCTGCTCTCCTGTGGACCTTTTCATGTCCTGTTCTCCCTGGCAGAAGATTGCCTACATTCCTGAGATGTATCTGCACTGGCAGTAGAGAGAGTGGAGGTACCTTCCCTTCCCGATCAATCCATTTCACAATACAATTTGTCCTGAAATATTCACAAAATTAAATTCAAAAATTGGGGGGGGAATTTGTGGGGGGGATGTTTTTAATTATTTGGGAGGGAAGGATTAGAAGATCTGAATGATTGCCCCAATTTTCCATTTCTCTTAGGAAGGTCTAGGAGGCTTATTGAGGAGATGGGGGGTAGGGAGGAAGGAAGAACTTACTTTTCTTCCTTGATCTGGTTTTGTGAGCCTGAAGAAAGAGAATATTGGGGGAGTGAAAAGGGATGTGTGTGTGTGTGTGTGTGTGTGTGTGTGTGTGTGTGTGTAAGACACAGAGTCTTCCAGACTCAGGGAGAAGATATTGAACTGGGGTGCCTATAAAGAAGTCAGCACCTCTTTAATTGTCTGTGGGGAGTTAGAAGCAAAGTTTCCATCTTTAAGAAGGGGAAAGGAGAAGCAAGAAGTGAAGAAAGAGTTGTTCTCTCTGTCTTACCCAGCAGGGTGGGGTAGGGGGCTTCTTCTGACTCACCCAACAACAGGAAAGCCATTGAAGACACATGGTGAGCAGGAAGAGTGTGCCTGTGCCTGGGGAAACCTTCCACTCAAAGAAGGCCACCCATGAGATACCACAGTTGGGACTTTCTTACCTAAGAGCAGTTTGTGGACCATCATTTATGGGGGTGATTGTATCCCCCTTCAAGGGTTTGCTTTGTTTCTCTCACTAACTGTACCTGTTTCAATAAGAAATACCCAAGAACAGAAGGAGAGTGCAAAAGGGAATTCCCCCCATCATTGTGTCAGGGTTTCCTGGCAGGAGGAGGGAGGCCAAGTCTAGAAGGGGCAATGCAATAATGGTGTTTCTCCTTTCTCCTCCTCACCTTTGTACCTTTCCCTTTGTCCTCCTTTCCCTACGTAAAATCAAAGAAAACATCATCAAGACTTCTCAAGAATGAGGCAAAAATGTGCCAGGTTTGGGGAATGAATTATCTAGCTACTGAAGATAAATTCATTATTTAAAACACATAATGAAAGCCAAGGTGAATTGGGGGCTGGTGTTTGAATTATTCAGATAATTGAGGTGCATTGGGCTAGGAAAGAGCCCAGATTACTGGGCTTGGATCACTGAAACCCAAATTAGGGAAGGGGAAGGCCCTGCTGAATCATTGAGGGAGTTACATCTTTGGAGGGGCTTTATTCCAATCCTCAAGTTCCTGCCTCCTATACCTCACCCACTTCCTACCTGGGAGGAGGTGGGCCCTGGGTGTTGGCTTCAGCTTACAGATTCTCTCCCGTGTTTCTCCCCAGACGTAGTCCCCCTGCAGCCTGAGGTCAGCAGCTACCGAAGGGGCCGAAAGAAGCGAGTGCCCTACACCAAGGTTCAGCTGAAGGAACTCGAGAAGGAGTATGCGGCCAGCAAGTTCATTACCAAAGAGAAGAGGCGGCGGATCTCAGCCACCACCAACCTCTCAGAACGCCAGGTCACCATCTGGTTCCAAAACCGTCGAGTCAAAGAGAAGAAGGTGGTCAGCAAAGCTAAGGCACCCCATCTCCACTCTACCTGACCTTGGAGCCCTGAGCCACACCCCCCCCCCCGTGCCTCCCCACCTATTTATATCCCACTTTGTACCATAAAAGAAGCTCACCGATGGACACTTCGCCGGTGAATCAATTATTTAATATTAATACTAATAAATAATATTAATGTGGAGAAAGAGGGGAAAGAGGGAAGGAAAAAAGGAAGGAAGGAAGAAAGGAAAGACCTTGGTAGCGGGTGTGCAGAGGGGATACACACATCCCTCTTACCCCACCACACTACTGTTCCAGGTGGAAAGTAGAGCTTTGGATCCAGAAATATTTAGTCTCATATTAGGGCTGGATTCCAGTCATTGGCTGGGAAACAGTTTAGGTATAATCTTCAGGAAGGAGGTCGAGCCTCCATCGTCCTCCTCCTCACCATATCTTCCTTCCCAGCCACTCACACATTGACCCTCACTTCCAGACCCCAGTCAAAGATGTGGAAGGTAGAGATGAAATTTAGTATCATTCCAGTAGAACATGGATTTTTGACTCTGCCCCCAGTATTGCTGGGAACAATATAAACTCCCCCCTAACGAAGGCTTGTGGGGTAGGATGTAGAGGGATAACTTTTCCTTCTCAGATCTTCGCCACTTCCTGTTGGGCAGTTGTTTAGAAAGGTATCCCAATAAGTTGTGTGTATATTTTAAAAGTCACATTAATATTAATAATAACTATGTTTTGGCCTGGGAGTTAGGGGGAGTCCAAGACCCAGTGCCTGGAACTGCCTTTTGTATCTCTGTAGTATATTGTTCCTTCCCAAGTTTCAATCCCCACCCCTTGTGGCCTGGTCCTGCTTCTGTGGCTCCCCCAAAAGTCCTAATCAGGAGTACCTTCAGATGTCAAGGCCCCAGTCCTGGATCACCCCAGAAAGCTCTTGTCCTGAGCCTGTGTTGGGCTGTACCCACCACATCTCTCCTCACTCTGCTAGAAGTCCAAGAAAGACATAAAGATAACCAAGCTGCTAACATGTTTGTTTCTTACTGAAAATGAGGAGGGAGCTAGGAATCCATTTTATTTTAAGGGAAAAAACCCCACAAATTTCACTTAAAAGTGAACAGGAGAGAATCTCACACACCAGAAGTTTCCTTTCCTCTTCCCCTAGTCCTCAGGCTGCTTCCACACCAAGAGAACCATTTCTGATCCAAATCATTTTAGTCCCCAACACTTTACTTGACCTCCTCCAGGATCCAGATTCTTCAAGCAAAATCAGTTTTCTTGGAGGGGGCCTGAGCTAATCCCGCTTTCTGGGGCAAAGTAGATATGTCTTAATAGTTCCTTCCATGATGATCAGCTCTGGGCTATTGGGGCTCCAGGCTTTTTCCCAGTTCTCTCCCAACCTCCACTAGCACCTCACAAAACAGTGTTCTTTGGAAAATGTCACTCTAAAATTTCTTTCTTTCTCTCTCTCTCTCTCTCTCTCTCTCTCTCTCTCTCTTCTCTCTCTCTCTCTCTCTCTCTTTTTAATGTCTTGTATCTGTATATAGTATCGTGGTGTCCAAATGACAATGACAATGTACTGAATGCAAAAAGAAAAAAATAACAACAAACCTGTTTTTGAAATAAAATATCTTTTTTTTTTTTTGGCCTTGACCTCATTTCTCAGATTCCTTAAAAATCCTGTCCTGTCTCACTGATGCCTTTGAGGGCTCTCCCCCATCACTGCAATATCTACACAGTACAAATGCAGAGGAATTGGCTTCACTGGAACCCAATTGGCAGAGCATCTGACTGAATAGGACCTAAATCTGCATTTTCTTTCTGAGGAATAATCTGGGTTAGTTGTGACTATGTAGACACGGCCTCTGAGATTAGAAATGGGAAAGTAGAGCAGGGAAAAGATATTATGGTGACATGATACGTATTGAATCCGGCTTCAGTACAATATAATGGCTTTGTGAGATGGAAAAAAAAGCCCAAGGAACTTAGATGGTCAAACGAGTGTAAAGCGCATTTTGCTTTGGATGTACACAGGGAAACTAAACCAGTGTGGATAGAGTCCCTCTCCAGGGTGAGGGAGAAGTTTCATACAGGATTCTGGTTGTCAGATGGCAATCAGAGACAACTGAGGCCTTGAAGTATTTCTGCTACCGCCATCTCTACAACCTGTTTTCTCTTTCAATTGACTCTAGCTCCAAGGAGGGTAGGGAGGGAGCCAGTGTCTGGTTCACAAACGGAGCTGGAGGCTACAAGTGCAGAGAACAGAGACTCCCCCTGGATATAGCAGAGATCCTCTTATCCACTCCCACACCCCCAGAACCAAGTGGAACCAACAGCAGCGAAAGGACCTTTCAGAACCCACCCACTGGACTCCTTCACAACCGAAAGACTGGTTCGATCCGTCCCATTTTTTCTGTAGTATCTTGGGGTGGGGTAGGGGGATCTGGGGACCAAACATCTGAATCAGCCCACTACTCTTTGCCTGTGTAGACGTGGCCGCTAATTTGTTTCTCTGGTCTCGTTCAGTTCCTATCTCCTTATCTGGCAGAGTTAATGAGATCGTTAAGTTGTCAGGTTAAGAGACTTTTAAAAAGCAATATAGCCTAAAACAATGTTATCTCAGATTAAATCTTTATTGCGGCAATTTCTATTTATATATAATATTTTCTTTTCTCCTGAGACGCAGAAAGACCCGAGGCAACGGGTTGGAAATCGGAGAAGTTTTCTTGACTCCGCATTGATTGCCTTCATTGCCAGGTGTCTCAAACCTTTTCCAATTCCATTTAAATAAACATGTCCCTCGGGTAGCAAGATTCTTCCTTTTCCCCCACCCCCAAATCGGAGATCCCAAGACCAACAGGATTATTTCTCTCCTCTTTCCCTCCAATATGTTCCCTTTCCCCCACCCCTACTCAGTCGGCGTTGTTTAAATAGTCTCAACTTTTCGGGGGATTCGGAGTGGGTGACTAGCTCCTTGTGCCTAAATGGGCTGAGAAATCGCAGCGCTGGAAACCCGTTCCCCCCGGAAGGGAAATTATCCCTAATACATTGTGTTCCTCAGCCTTCCCCTCCCTCCAGAAACCACTTTGTTCTACTTTGAAGATGGAGATGGTTGAGGGGAAGGAGCAACTTTGGAGAGCTGAAGAGAGAGAGAGGCTTGTGAGGTCTTGAGCCCTGGAAGAGGGCATTCAATGAGGCTCCCCAATACTCCTAAGAAGCCTCTCATTTTCTTTATCAAGAAAGGTACTAAAGACTGAGTAGATTGGTTTGTGAAAGGATAGAACAGCAAACCAGCAAATCGTGAATCTGTGGAAAGTTCCTGTAGAGGGGCCGTCTCTCCATCAAATACAATCATACGCAGGGCCCTTCTTCGGCCCCTGCAGAGGGATGGGGGGGGGAAACACAAAGTTGAGACTTTTAGTTTGGAAGAGACAGGCTGGTTCTTTGGTGTTTTGTAGATATTCAGAGGGGCTGCATTCCCTCCTTCCAAAAGTTGTATTAGTATGAATGTTATAGAAAGGGAGGTGGGGAAAGGGGAGGACAGTCCTGTTGGGCTCCTAAATTGGGTGATTTTGCACCATACCTCTCCTCCCAAGAGGTGCTTTGGATGACTTAAGAAGGAGATGTGTGAATGTGTGTATGACTGAAAGACAGACAAACAGGTTAACACACGTAGGGACTGGTGTTGTGTAGAAAGATACGTTTGTTTGGATCTGTGTGGTGTGAGAGGAACTAGAAAAACACTTTTGCTTCGTTGATAACTTGTCTTAGCGGCCTCTCCTACAACAACAAGAGTATGTGTATAGCTTTATTTTTGATAATTTACTTATTTCTAAGTGTGAATTCATATAAATGGTCTTACGTGCCTAAGAGGAGGTGTGTATTACTAAACCATTATTCTTTCTTAATTTGTTTCACACCTGAGTGTCATATGGACATGTAAGTATATTGGATGAACATATGTGTTACTGGAGTGAATGTATGAATGAACTTTATGTTTCTTCTAAATTACATCCACTAGTGCATTTCCCTCTCTCAGGTAGTCCCCAAATTTGTGCTACAGCCTTTGTGTGTGACTGTGTGGCTATATAGGAGTGAATATTTGGTGTAAGTGTGCCTGAGAGTCTATGGAAGGTGTGGCTGTGAACATGTGAAGTAAAGAAGATTGTATATGAAAGAACGTAATGTGTGTAGCCACATAAAAATGTCAAGGCAGGGGAAATTCTTCTTTCCAGGAAACTGGGATCCTACTCATCCCCTTTTTGGAAAATCCTAACTCTTAAAAATTTCAGATGCCTTCAATTTTGGCCTCTAAACCTTGCTCTCCCCATTTCTGAGAGCCTTTATCCTCTATGGTTGCCCTCCTACAGAATGATCCCAGGACAGGGAAAGGGGCATTCCTGGAAAAGTTGGGCATCCCTCACTCCACCGCAGGATGCGGGATTTAGGGCAGAGTACACAGAGATCTCCTGCAAAGGGAAATATGCGCACACACCTTGAGCCGATAGAGTCCACGACATTTTCCATGAATATGTCCCCTTTCTCCTCCACCCCACTCTCTTCGGTGGCCATCTTGTTGATCTATTGCTGCTAAAGGCAGGTTCTTAGGTGAGGAAGGAAGACACCAGTGCCCATGCAGTTCAAAAGGAGCATAGCCTGTGTCCGAGGCTCACGATTATCTTCCTAACCTTTCCCTGTTTATTGGGCTGTCCTATCTGCCCAGGGGTCAGGTCCTGTGTGGAATTCATTCCTAAGCTCTGTGAGAGAGGAAGTGGAGGAGAGAAAGGCGACAGACCCCCAATATTACTGTCCAGGACCCCACACCCCACCCCCCTGGTTTAGCACTGAACTCCTCCCCGTCCCCTCACCACAAATAACAAAGTTCAGACAGATGTGTCCGTTGACCACAATATCTGGGCGCTTGGAGGGAGGATTGGGGGCTTCAGAGGCAAAGGAGCTGATGAGAGGGGGGAGTAACGGGGGGAGAGCACCGGCAACCAACCAGGTCTCTTCCTTTTTTAGCCTTGACCGTGACTAGGTCTTTCTGACCTTGACATCACAGGGAGCGGTGAGTGATGGAGAGGAGGAGGGCGGGGGGAGGGGGAGAAAGCCTTGATCTTCCGGTGGCCAGAGAGGGGGAGGGTCGACTCGTTGTCCCCCTCTTTTCTCCCATCCCCTCCTCTTCTTCCCCCACCCTGCCAGGGAGCCCGCCCGCTTCTGTTTACAGATAGAGGAGGTGTCGTCTTCAGTCTAGACAGGGAAGCTAATAACACCAATAAAAGGAGGAGAGAAACTGTCCCTAAGTCTTCTCCCTATTCTTCAGACTTTGGTCGGGGCCCTTCCTCCCCCACCCTCCTCAGCCACCCCGGCTTTAACTTTCTAATTGGGGCTGGGGGGTGTGAAGAAAAAAGAGAACTTCGTGATGCTAACAGCACCCCCCCTCCCCCTCGACGATAGTCACAGAGGTAAGTTCTTGCCGCGCTTGATCCGGGCTATACTCCAGGGTAACTGACCATTTACTAGCCAGAGGGCAATTTGAGTTGTCTCCCCGGGTCTTGATCTCTCTCCCCATTCTCATCCAACCGTCATCTTCCACCCTACCCCAACTTTCCCAGGAAAAGAAAGGAGAGAGTCGGGATATCTACTCCTTCAACTGGAGAAGAGAAGGGGAGAAGGTTGAGATTCCACCTTCCTAAGGTTTTCAAACCCAGTAGAAGCCTGAAAGCTGGGCAAGAAAAGGGCCGACGTCGGGACGCTTTACCATAGGCCACGGTCACGGCCAGCCTGCTGAGGCAGAGGTGTATAGGTCTAATCTTTCTCCACCATCACCACCACCACCACCACCACTCCACCCCGGCACCTTCCTTCCGAAGGCTGCGGGAGAGAAGAGAGCTAAGGACAGAGGGGAGGATAAGGGAGTGCCAGTAGCTGCATGGCTACCAGGGAAGGGGGCAGAGGCTCGAGGATTGAGAGGTAAGGCACAGGAAGCACTAGTCTTGTGGGGCCGTCTGTGGTGGTGTGTGGGTGTGGTGTTTTAGAGATTTTTTTTTAAACTTGATCCCTGCACCTTTCTGGCATCTCGGTCGTCCCTGACACTAATTCACTAGGCGGAGGAGATCCTCTACTGGCGGCGGAGGGAAAAATGTGATACAACGAAAATATTTAACCGTTAGCTTGCCAACCTTCCTTCCTGGAGAAGGGACCAGGGCTCCCATTTCTCTTTGGATGGGAAAGAAGGTGAAAAAAAAATAACACTAGCATAATTTCTTTTCGCTTCCTCTCTAATGAGAGGTGGCCCTCGTAGTGTCTTGGACTATGAAGATGTCTCCCCCTCCTCCCATCCCCCCCCACACTATCACTTTCTGAACTGTAATCAGCGGCTTCGGGTGCACCTCTGGGTGGAGGGAGACTAGGACAAAGTCAATTGATTTGTTGGAGGTGAGGATGGGCTTCTAGACCCTAAAGGCAAGCCCAGACTCTCCCCGCCCTGGCCTTCCCCCCAGTTAGCACAGTTTCCCCCATTCCATCTCCATCCCCACCCTCTACCAATTTAAGCCTGTAGAGATGAGTGAATCCAGCAGATGGCTGGCGCCGTGGGTACTCTCTCACATTCTTCAGTCCTACCCTCTAAAAAAAGAGAACCCCTCAGAATCACCCACTTGATTTTCATACAGCTTCTTCCAAATGTGGGAGAACTGCGAGGAAAAAGGAAAGGCATCCCTAATCCCCAGTTCTAGGAAAAACAAATGATATGTGGAGTGAGTCTCCTTAGGAGATTTCTTTTATCCTACCTCCCCTCATCCTCACAGCACACACACCTCCAATTTCTACACCTCAAAAGCAAGGGTCATTTCCCCAATTCCGCATGTCCCAGTCTGGCAGAACCCGAGAAAGATAGGGATTGAGGGGGTTCAGTTGAAGAAGGCCATCTCCGATCTCCATCCCTCATCCCAAGCCCCTTCCTCTTCCGCCCCCTCCCGTTCCTCCTTAGCCAACTTCCCGCCGGGGGGTCTAAATAAGTAGCCCCATTTGCATAAGTGGCAGACCCTGGGTTTTTTACCCCCTTCCCTTCTGCAAACTAGACAGTGACCTTGAACTGGGCCCGCCAGGAAGCAAAGAGCATAGCACCCCCAATGATTCCAAACCGAAACCCAGCCGCAGTAAAGATGCGGTGATGCCCCAGCTGTCTCTGGGAAGCCCCTTCACCAATGGTAGGAGAGAAGCAAGTCCGCTCGGGTTGGTGAATGAAACACCTTCTGGAGAGTCCAGTGGGGACAGCGCCTGTGTGGCTGCGAGATGAGTCTGTAAGAAATTCGCCTCACTCCGATATAGGGCTGTGAATGCGAACAGAAACAAAGGTGTGGCCTTTGGAGAGAGGCTCTTTGTATCTGTGTCTCCCTTGAGTGGGACCTCAGGAAGGTGTATAATCAAGATTTTAAAAAAGGATTTATAGCAGAGTATCCATTCTATCCATTTTAATTAGTCCAGGAATTAATTAGTGAGGGATTGCTGGATTTAGGTGACCAAGATTGGGAAGCTGCTTTTTGTCTCTGCCTTTTATTTGATTAATATCTCCCTGTATCTGCCGGCATCAGTCAATAAGCCCTGTAGAGTTCATGTTCTCGGTCCAAGGCTGTTTATCCATCTCTAAGGCTGAATTGCTTCTGTTTTACGCTTTAATCCTGCGTCTCGGAATTGGCTGAAGTGGAAGGGCTTCCACAATAGGATGATATTGTGTCTCTCCCTCTGTTTTGCGGCTAGGGACCTAGCCTATGTGTGTCCTCGCTGTAGCTTCCCGGGAATGTGCTGCTCTGACGGCGTCTTTGGTGGTGTCCTGAATCCGTTGCTTCTCTGGGTCTGCCACCGCGATAGGATGGGCAAACCCGGGAGTTTGGGTCATATAAAGGGAGTGTTGCTTGGGTTCTGGGCAGGTTAAGGGTAGATTGGCAAAGGGGACCTGGATCAACATAAACTGGACCTGGGTAGGAGCAAAGCAAAGGAACTTTACGGAGGTTGAGAGCCTGGGTCTGTGATTTCCACATAATGAAATATTTCATTTTCTAACATAAAGAGGAGATGAGGAAAGAGCTGAGGAGGGATGCGTGAGTGAACTCAGGCAGGAGTGAGGGGTAGGGGGTGGGGAAGGGCTATGATATTCCGTACACTGTGTCCTCAGGCACGTTGTGATTTCTGAGAGGGAGGAACGAAGCAAAAGGGAGGGGACGACAGTCTCCGGTATGGATGGAGATTTTTCCCCCTCTGGAGCCCTGATGACTTCGGAGAGATGGCACATTTTGACTCCACTAATGATAAGTTTATTCTTGTCAAGCCAATCCGGGGGGGGGGGGAAGATGCTTGGGTGGGAAAAAAAAAACCCACAACCGTCCCCCGTCCCGTCCCCCCCCTCCCCCCAATACATCTGGCTTCATCTATAGCTAATTTGTCCAGTTTTCTGCTTTGGCTGGGCGATGGTAGTCCAGGAGAACTGGGTACCAGGAAAAAGAGGTTTTCCAATTGCTTACTCAGGCAGGGAGAGGCAAAGAACCCTTCCCTATCCTCTACCCTAGGCGAAGGAGAAAGGGAAGGAAAGCGAAAAGAAGGGAAGGAAGAATTCTATTCCCCATATAGTGACTGCAAGAGCTTGCAATATGACTATACTAATAACTAGCCCCTACGATGACGTTAACAGAAACAAAAACCTACTGCCAGGGACCTGCTCAACAGGGCCCTGGATGTCAGTGCGAATTTGCACCGAATTCTCCTGATAAAAATAACAATAATAAGATATTGCTCATGTTACCAAAACAGTTTAAAATAATAAGAAGCACAATTTAAAACATTGACGGGAGTCTCATTTAAAAGGGGAATGCTACTTTAAAAATAATAAACATAATTGTTTTTTATAGCAGGAACAGCTAATCACAATAATAAGTGGAAATGGTTCTAGCGGAGGGCTGAACGTGGAATCCGTTGTCCTTCGGGCTCGCCCCCAGTTAGGAAAAAGACAGACTTGTCCCGAACTCCAGGGCTCTATTCCTTGGGCTAGAAAGACGCTGCTGCGACCGGAAAGGACCAATATTGAAATATCATCTTTCCATGGGCCAAACTCTTCCCAGGAGGCTCTAATCTGTGGGCATCTGCAGTCTCAGGGCCAGGACTAGAATGTAGCCGGGGATGATGGAAGGTGAGGGTGGGCAACTAAACTCCCCGACACCCCACCATTAGCCATAGAAGGACATGCATAGGGAAAAGGGTGAATCGGGTAGAGGTTGCCAAAAGTCGGAGAGCTCGTCTGATCTAGCGGACAGACGGGTGGAGGGGGGGGAGGGGAGGAAGGGACGTATTTCTGTCTGTCTCAGAGCCGATGGTTTTAGGACATGAAATCGTCCAGGGAGCGGTGGAATTTGAAGAATCTGGATTTTTTTCCCCCTCCATGAAATGTCCGTTTAGGAGACAGAAGGCAAGGAAAATCTCTGTATGTGGGTCTCCTTTTTTTTTGGCTAATTATCTAGTTATCAACTGGTGTGCGCGCACACACATATATCACCTACATATTTTTCTTTCTCTATTAATATGCCCATTGTCTCTGGATTCCTCCGAGCCACTCTTTCCTCTTCACTTCCTTCTGCCTTTTGTCTCTCTTAAAAGCTTGGGTCTATATAATATGCCAAGAATTTCAGTGTAGCTCGAAATATTTAGCCCAAAGTCTTCGAATATTTGGTCTACACCGACTCTACGCTTTAAGATATTACGAAACATTCAAATTTTTACTATTATTATTTTAATCTGGAGGTTCAACACCCCGTAGACAAGGTCAAAACGTGTCTATTTTTCTGTTCGGCATTTAATTTCCATTAGTTTAAGGCGGGCATGTTTGTCTTTACTTGCAGACAGCTAGGTGTTTAATTGAAGCTATCAATACTAGGATAGAGGAAAGGAGACTTTTGTATAGATTTCTTTTCTTCATGTCCCCATTCTCACTCCAGGGTGCACAATGTAAGTTATTGGTATGGATTGGTCTGGGCTAGGATTCTCACTGCTCGGTACTGCTCCTCGTCTAGACCCGTACAGATCTCTGTCTCCCACCTAAACCCTGGACTGCAGCCGAAGCCGCGTCCTCTTCTGGGCCGATTCTTTTTTCTAGGACACCCGATTGCTCCTTCTTTGGGGTCTTTTTATTGCTCGGGAACCTTCCTCCTCGTTTCTCCCCAGAGCAAGTCGTGAGGAAGGAGGTTATCTGTTGCAAGCAATCTTTTAAGGAGCCTACCCCACTCCGATTCGGGTTGTAGGAAGCGTGTTTCGCCGGGTGTCTCCTTCCCTGCTGCCTTCCGCATTTGTCTTTCTCTACTGGGAGTGGAGGTGAATGGACAAGGTGTGTTGTTGGGGGTGGGAGAGGCAAAGAGGGCCTGGGGCATCATTTTCCCACTGGATCCATTCTTGAGTGGGAGGACACCCCCCACCTCCACCTCAAGAGTCTGTGGTGCCCTCTCCCAACTCCTGGAGTGAAACCAATGGAAAGGGAGTGAGAACAGGTCCCGGAGGCAGAATGGGAAAGAGAACTCGGCGAGAAACATGTTCTTACCCCCCCCCTTCTCTCTACTGTAAATAAACCCTATAGCCAAAGGCTCATCCGTCTCCTTAAACAGCCAGTAAACTTTATATGACACAATATCTAATAGTAATTTATTGGGGAGATATTGTAAATTCCAACGGTTTTAGTTAATAAAGGAGCTAATTAAAGAAGGACAGGCTGCGTTCGGCCAGCTGTTGGCGAAAGGATACATGGGGGGAGGTAGGTGGAGAGAGTGTGGGGGTGTGCATATGTCATTGGTGTGTGTATGATTTTTGTGTGTTCTTTTCCTATTCCTTCCTCGCTCCAGGTTGAGCTACTGCTGTTCTCCTTGGGTTAGATTTTGTGTGATTTCTTTTTTTTAACAACTAGAATCTAGCGAATTACCCCCCTCCACAAAGTAGCACCCCCCTCCCCCAAAGAAAAGGGAAAGAGAAGTTGATGTTGGCTGTCTATGTGTGTTGGGGTGGGGGGTCCTCTTCATTCCCCACCCCCTCCTCCTCCTACCCCTCCTCCAGCAGGAACCCATGTGACCGTAGGCGGCCAATGGGACGCGTCCGCAGCTTTAACTATGTTTAATGTCAGATAGCAATAAAGTAGAAGCTCTCGGTCGGGCCCCGCGGAAATGGGCGAACATAATCTCCTTAATCCCGGGTTTGTGGGGCCGCTGGTGAATATCCACACGGGGGACACCTTCTACTTCCCCAACTTCCGCGCCTCCGGGGGGCAGCTGCCCGGCCTACCTTCCCTGTCCTACCCCCGTCGCGACAACGTCTGCTCCCTGCCTTGGCCGTCGGCGGAGCCGTGCAATGGCTATCCCCAGCCCTACCTCGGCAGCCCGGTGTCGCTTAACCCGTCCTTCGGCCGGACATGCGAATTGGCCCGGGTGGAGGAGAGCAAATGCTACTATCGCGAGGCGTGCGCCGAGGGCGGTGGGCTGAAGCGCGAGGAGCGGGGGCGGGAGGGGGGCGGGCTGCTGCAGCTCGAGCCGTCGGGTCCGCCGTCTATGGGCTTCAAGTACGACTACGCTGCAGGCGGCGGTGGCGGCGGCGGGGGGGAAGGCGCCGCGGGTCCCCCCCCCAATCCTCCCTCCTGCCAGTCACTCGAGTCCGATTCCAGCTCGTCCCTGCTCAACGAAGGAAACAAGAGCGGCGGCGCGGGCGACGGGGCCAGCCTGGTGTCGCCTCTAGGCCAGGGGAACGGGCTCTCGACCAGTGGTAAGGATCACTCCCTTCATTGCAGCCAAGAACCTCTATTGCAACATAGAGCGAGCTCTCTGTCGCGACTAGGGGCTAGCCGCGTGGGGCGGACGACTGACGGAATTCAGGATCTGGGAGTATTCGGAGCGGTTTGGGGTGGCAGAATATTTCATTAGTGAGCGCTTCTTTTAAAAAAAAAGAAAAAGAAAAGAAAAGGGGGGGGGAGAAAGCCTATAAATATGTAAATATCCCTATAAAAGAAAATGAGAGATTCCCTTTCCTCCTGCCTGAGGGTTGAAGGCCAGGAAGCTCCAGGGGGTAGGAGTTGAGTCCATTTCCTCCCTCCCAATGCTCCCACTATCCTGTCTTCCTTCACCCTATCCACGCCACCTTGGCGCCCTAAATGCTATCCCCACCTCAGAAAACAAGTGGAGTGGATACTGTTTATTTTTTCCCATTGGGCCATGTCTGAGCAAGAGAGCAGGCTTCCTAGGAAAGGGGAACTGAGGAGTATTGGGAAGAAGAGAGAAAGGGAAGGGTTAGGAAGAAGAGGTGACGAGCAGAGGCGAGAAAGAGGGAATGGGGGATGGGGAGGACAGAAAGTATGGCTAGGAAAGGGGAGCAAAAGGACTAGAGGTTAGGAAAAGGAGAGGAAACACTGGAGAATGTGGGGAGCAGTAAAGAGAGGGAATAAGGGACATGGGAAGGGGGACAAGGGAAACTGGGGAAGGACTGAGCTTTTTTTTTCTTTTCTGTGTTGTCAACTCCTCACCTTTCAAAGACAACTGTCCTGTGCCCACTCCCTCCTCCCCAGGCGCCCCTTGGTATCCCATGCACACCCGGTCCCGGAAGAAGCGCAAACCCTACTCAAAGCTGCAGCTCGCGGAGCTGGAGGGAGAGTTCATGGTGAACGAGTTCATCACCCGCCAGAGGAGGAGAGAACTCTCGGACCGCTTGAATCTTAGTGACCAGCAGGTCAAGATCTGGTTTCAAAACCGGAGGATGAAAAAGAAAAGACTTCTGCTCAGGGAGCAGGCCCTCTCCTTCTTTTAGGGGGATCAGAAGGAGGAGACATCAGACTTAAGCTGAGTCCCTGGTGAAGAGATGGGGAGAGCCTCACTCCCTGGCCGCCTGGCCGCTTGACCGCCTGCATCAGACATTGTCACCCGCTTATAACGCGAGGCCCGGGGCTCTGCTCCTCTCCGGGTATTTTTGTTATGTCTGTTTTGATAATCAGTTCCTTTTTTACACATACCATGCATCAACTCTGCCAGGCCAAGTGAGAGAGAAACAGAGAGAGAGAGAAAGAAATAAGAATCGGATCGCTTGGGGTGGGGTGGGAGGAAGAAGTCAAAATTATTTCCAGGTTGTTGTTTGTTTTTTAAACAATTTTTGTTCGTATGTGTGGAGGTGAAGGTGGGAGCCTTTTCGTATACTGTTTCTCAATCTGAAGTCCGAGTGAAGCGAAGGCATATCTACTGGGCATCAGGTTTTGACTCCCTCCCTCTTTTCGCTACCTCAGCTCGACACCTCAGCTAGGAACCTGGTTCTTCTTTCGTGATACTTAGGCTAGGAGTCATCGGAGTCTCTGAGACAAGGAGGCAACTAGAGTTTTCCCAAATTCTTAGACTGAAGGCCAAAGGGTGAGGCCATTCCAGCAAGAAGGGGGAATGGGGAGGAAGAGGAGAAAGGAGGAGATGGGTCCTCTGGTTGTTTGGGAGATGGAGAAAGCTAGCAGAGGGAGAAGAAAGAGGAGACTCGGATTGGGTCTTCCACTCCTAGATCTCATTTAAGGCCCTCTTCTTTCTCCGGATAGGGGTGAAAACTGCTTTTGGGTCCAGTAAAAAACTAGTCTCCCCACCCCACCCCCATTTCGCAAAGACATGGGCAAGGCGGGCTTAATCGGAGGGGTGGCAGGGGCTAGCCTCCTATTGGATGAGATACTTACCCGTGCATACTTAGATGGCATTCTACTTATCTACAGCTTCCAACGTAGACTACAAGACAAAGCGGTGTTCAAGAAGCTTTGGGTTTGTTAGGTGAGAGCAAGAGAGCCCCCTTCTTCCCCTACCCCTCCTGTTTCTATTGGGGTATGTTATGGGGTGGGAGGGGAGGAAGAAGTTGAAGGTAAAAAGCCCTGGAGATGAGAGTGGACTGAAAAATGGAAGACGAGCAGGGACCCAAGCTTAAATTTTGTAGCAGAAAGTGAAGACGTGAAGTTATGGAGTCTGGGAGGAAGAACCTGAGCATCTAGGCATGATATAGTTGAGACTGGGGTAGGAGGGGAAAGGATTTGAGGCAGGATTTCTCAGCTGTGGAAGCAGTCCAGTCTGCCTTTGCTTCTGGCGTTCATGGTCATGGCCGGAGGCCAGAACTTTGTAATTTACAAGGCTGGGAGGATAGTGTTTAAGGGGGCTACAGAGATACAGGAGCCTGCCTTCTCTCAGCCCTAATTTCCCAGGCCTGTGACAATAAACTGGGGGCCCTAGCTCCCTCCTCTTTTCCTCCTCCTCTTTCCTTACCACCCACTTTCCTCCCCCACCTCCCCGGCTTTGCGCTGCTCTCTCTCTGTGTTTTCCTCCTTCCCTCTTTCTTTTTTCTCTCTCCACGTTCTCTGTCTAATGTCACTCCCCCCCCCCAATCCTGGCCCCCAAACGCTGCTCTTTGTCTCCATTTCTCTTTGCCTCTGCCCTCTTCTGAAGTGAACTTGGTGGAGTAATGAAAGACAAGGCCAAGCAAAGAGAAGATCCTAGAAGAAGAGATGTCCTTGGGAAGACTAGGAGAGATTTAATATAATTTCCTCTTTAAAAGAATTCCCTAAGAATGATTCCATTAGAACAAATACACACACACACACACACACACACACATATACATTATATATATGTATTCCTTAGTTAAAGGGATAAATCAATGGTTCAAGGTATCTTCCATGGGGACTGGAGTATCCAACTCTAGGGAAGGTAGACCAATAGGCAAGGAGAAGGTGTCAGACTCTCCCAGGAAGGGAGAGTGACCAAAAGACATGCCCAAGCTGCTGCCCCCTCTCCAGAGAGAAAGACAACCCTTCTCAACTGGGATCTCCACCCACATCTCTCTTCAACAGCTTTTTTCCCCCTGGCCAGGCAGTGGCACTCACAGTAGTATGTCTGACAGCCTTCTACAGAATTACATATGCACCCAAATGGACACCTGCATACATTCACGTACACTCACCCTCACACATATATAATCACAGAAAGGCCAAGAGCTCGTGCATGCGAGGGCGCGCACGTACACACACACCCTTTCTTACACCTGTCCTTTCCCCAGATTGCACATGGATGTATATACACTTCTTTATATTCATTCACGTACAGAAACACATGAAGCACAGACACACATCTATTCACACACAGTCACAGAAACATAGACACAAAGGTATATTTATACACACACACTTGCACCAGTACATTCACTCACCCCCCACACCCACATACTGCTCTTTGCAATTGGCCACCTCTCTAAGATCAAAGCTCATCACCTGAGATTGGATCTCAAAACTAAATTTGTCGGAGAAACCCAATCCTCAGTTGTGGAAATGGGTGGGGAAGGGGCGGCGTGCTGGTGGGAGGGATGACAAAGATATGCAATATCCTCTTCCCATTGCTTTAAATAATACTCTCCAGTGAGATTCTGTCAGTCTGTGTCTCTGTTCCCTGTGTTTGTCGCCCCTATTCCCGCGTGTACTTCGTCTAGTTTTCTTGCTGTTGTTATTGCGTCCCCCTCCCCTCCACTTCTCGCTAGTTCTCTGTAGGGTCCCTATGCAAATGTCTGTCTCTAGCACGTTTCAGCTTTATATAGTCCTTGTACAAAGTCTCTTCACGATATTAATATTAATAATAATTAAAATATGAATGTATGACGATGTGATTTTCTGAGAACAATAAAATCCACCGGCTCCTCTCGCCCCGTTGCCTCTCATCCGGGAGGGGGGAAGCCAGAAAACTCGCCTCCCGGGTCCTCTCCTTATTTCTACCTCTCTCCCTGGCCAGGTGAATAATAAAAAAATAATGAATAATAATAAAATAACAGCGACAGCAACAACAACAGGAAGACAGAGCGAGCAGCCTAGATCTGTTGAGGCATCTGTCATCTTTTGGCCCCAAATAATTAAAGGCAAAGATAAAATGGGAGCGGTAAACTCTTGTGTCCTAGGGGAAGGGTGATGGTGAGTACTGGAGGGAAGGGGAAGAGAGAATAGAATTAGGAAAGTGTCCAGGCAAGAAGGAGCCTGTAGAGATCCGGAGAAGTCTGGCTCACCTACTGGGACGCCCTAAGGTGGGAGTCTCTTCAGAAAAGAGGGGAATTGTAGAGAGCAGGTCGGGAGCACTTCGATGTATATAATCGAGTGGCTCTTGAACTGCTGATTCTGGAAAAGGACAAAGGATTGCCATTGATCCTTAAAGAAACCTTTCTAAAGCAGCATCCATATGGATTAAAAATACACACCTCTGAGTTTATTAAATGGTCCCCTCCTTACAGCCTCACCCGGGAAGATCGAAAACTGAAGGTTAGAGTTGACTTCTTTCCCTTTAATTCCTTCCGGGACTAACGTTCACAGTTAGCTCCCCAAAGCCTCGGCCCTCTTTCTCCAGTTTCCTTTTGACTTCCCCCGGGTTTCCTGCCGTCTCTTCTTCCTCGTCTCTGGGTCCCTCGATTTCCCTTCCTTACCCTCTCCACTCCTGTCCCAGGAGAAGTGTGTCTAGCTTCCTACTACTCTATTCCTAAAGCAAAAATCCTCCCTGTTGGAGGCTAGAAGGTGGCCTGATGGTAGCATTTTTACAAAAATTCTCCAATAAGTATATAAAGGGTCGAATGTGTGTCAGTGTGCTTGTAACTCAGGGACAAGGAGTGGGGGGAAATCTCTCTACTGCCCTCAACCTGCAATGTTTGAATCTTGTTGGTGGTTCTTTCTTGGAAGCAAGAGACACTTGGAAAAAGAGCTGGTAGAGTTCATGCCTAGTTGGGGAATGTCCAGTGGACTTAAGAGATGTGAGGGCGGGTGGTACGGGGCACGAGAATGGAAATAGGTTTATTTATGGGTCTTTGCCTTTAACTGGAGGGAGCAAGGTGTTCTCTTTACCTCCAAAGCTCAGAGCAAAGGTCATTACCCAGATAATTAAAATAATATGCTTTGACCTAATTCTTCTGGAGATTTAAGGCCATTTTTTTTTCTTTGCTCATAATATCCGACTTATTGTTTCTGTCCTTGCGTTATTTGGCAGTACTGCTTGGTTCCGGGGAACCAGGTGGAGAGAATAACGGGGACGTGCAACTCGAGCAGCTGGGTTCTCCACAGGTTTGGGCTCCCTTGGAGAAAGATTGCAGAATATCAGGAAAGGATACAGACTTTTGTTTCCTCCCCACACCAGTCTCAGAAATAATATTTCCTCCATGAGCATCGTAGTGAAGAGAGGAAAATTCTGATTCTGGCCCAAAACAGGTTTCTTTCTGGAACTTATCCTGACAACTGCCTCTATTCGGATCTCCTAATCAGAAAATACTACATTTACTACAGTGGAAAAAAAAAAAGTAAAAAAATCTTTGTTCGGAACAGGGCTTAAAAGTCAAAGGAAAGAGGAAAATTATTCAGAATATTCGGGGGGGGAATAATTCTATGCTTGGTAGTGTGTGGACAGACAGGAGAGAGAGAGAGAGAGAGAGAGAGAGAGAGAGAGAGAAAGAGAGAGAGAGAGAGAGAGAGAGAGAATGAGAATCAGACTTTAGCTGTAAATGATCCTGATGAAACGATCGGGTTTTGGAGCTAATAATTCGCATAATTGCTCAAATATGCCTGTGTGAACGGCATTGGCCACTGAGCTATTTAAGGAAGCCTGGTATTGAGCCACCGCAGACAGGCCCGGCGGCTCCACACAGCGCCCAACCGACGCTAATATATACACTGCTTCCCGCTCGACTCGGAGCCGGACAATCGATCCTTGCTGAGCCGACTTCCAGGAGCTGGTCCTTGGGTCTTCGTCCTGGCAACAAAAGAAAGTTCTCTAGGCCCTGTCTTTTGCTCACTCCCTACTACAGATTCCAGTATGAACTAGACTAGATTCTTCAAAGAGAAGGGTCCCTTGTTCCTGCCCCTCCCTAGAAAATACACTCCTTCACCCCATACTCCAATCAAAAAAAAAAAGCGATCAATAGACATGTCTGTCTGTAACCACACTTCTGAGAATGTTTCCATTTTCGTATGTCTTATGCATATTAATGTGCGCCTGGGCTAGATGTGGGCACGAATACGTACGCAAGTCTTTCGAGGAGTGTATGCCTGGAAGTACGTTAAATAAGTTTCCGCGAGTACTTGTATGTGTAACCTGGAAACCTAAATCGTATTTATGCGTTATCTGCTGACTTTGTCAACTTCAGGAACATTGCTACACCCTCGCCCAGTCATTTTCTGATCCCCTACATTCTCTTTCTAAGCCGCCCCGGGGGCTCCACAGTGCCGCCCGCCGGCGCCCTGCCCACTCAAGTGACAGCTCCTTCGAGACAAAGGAAGTGTTGGAACCGGTGATGGATGGGGCACCCAGAGGACGCTGGGGGCTGCTCTCGCCCCAGCAGCTATTTAGACTTCAGCCCCAGAGGTTCAGACCGTAGCAGCTCCATCGAGGCGGGTGTGTTACCCAGCACAGCCCTGCTCCTTGAAAGGCTAAAAGGCTTTAATGCAGCCGAAGGTGCTGGACTCTGGTTCTCTGTTTTCTACCCGGCGGTCAGGCTGGTTCTCTGTTCTCTACCGGCTGTCAGGTAATTTAACTTGGCACATGCTTATAATAGTGTAGAATGTCAGAACTGATCACAATTTATTCTCAATGTAATGCATCACAATACAAATTGATATGATATAATAAGATAATGTAGGTACTTGCTCTAAAGAGAGACACTAGAAGAGGAAATCTTGTAAAAAAAAATCTGAGTTTTATTCCTCTCTCTGTCTCTGTCTCTCTCTCTCTCTCTCCCCTCTCTGTCTTTATCTCTCTCTCTGTCTTTATCTCTCTCTCTCTGTCTCTCTCTCTCTCTCTCCCCTCTCTGTCTTTATCTCTCTCTCTGTCTTTATCTCTCTCTCTCTCTCTCTCTCTCTCTCTCTCTCTCTCTCTCTCCCTCTCTGTCTTTATCTCTCTCTCTCTCTCTCTCTCTCTCTCTCTCTCCCCTCTCTGTCTTTATCTCTCTCTCTGTCTTTATCTCTCTCTCTGTCTTTATCTCTCTCTCTCTCTCTCTCTCTCTCTCTCTCTCTCTCTCACACACACACACACACACACACACACACACACACACACAGAGCCCATCTTTCTGGGCTGACCTTGAGGGAGCTCCTCTCGAAGCCAAGAGGAGGGCTGGGATGACCTAGACTAAGCAGTAAGAGTGGGTGTCTAGGTCATTGATAACTCCATCTTACTCTCCTAGAGCTCCGCAGATGGAAGATTTCAGATTTCTGGCCATATCACAGGTATTTGTAACCAAATCCTAACCTCAGCTTAGCATTAAAGGCTCCCAGTGACCCAGAGAGGACTGATGGGCCAACCCCCTCAATTGCCAGTCACCCTTCCCAGACCACGAAATTACCTTGCATGTTTTAGCCAAACCCAATTTGCTCCAGTTTCATGTGTATCTTGAATAGGACTGATAGGTACTTCTCTCAGCCTTCATTTCCCAGCACCCAACCACTCCTTTACCTGTACTTCCAAGTACCAATCCCTAGGCCTTGCCCAAGGAGCCCCAGAATTCAGAGAGTCCCAGAACTCCTAGGTTCCAACATGGGTCTTTGAGAAGGGAGACTGGTTAGCAAGAGTGTTTCCAATGTATGTTGGAAGAGTAGACGCCACATTCCTGACACCACCATTCTAGCATTTCATAAAGGAAAAAAAAAGCCTTGGATCTCTGTCGTGTGTTATTTCTATTCACAGTCATATAAGATTCTCTTGCTCTCTGTCTCTGACAAGGGCCTGGTAGGGTAGGGACCTAAGAATGCCCAAGAATAAGTCTCTTTGTTCTGCTTAGGCTGGAAGTTACCTTGGCCCTCGACAACAATAGAGGCAGGTAAAAAAACTATCCTCTTTTTTCCTGCTGAGAAAAAAGGGGATGGGAGTTAGAGGAGAAAGAGGTGATTTCAGGGACAATCTCTTACTTCACCTCAGGGTGCCCAAATTTCATGCATCTCCACCAGTTAAGGTATTCTATATTACATCTCTAATGTAATGATGTATACATGGATGCATGCCACATGCATTTCTCTGTATTCATAAAGTAGGGAGTGAGGACGACCTAACTTCAACCAGCAATTTGTCTAATCTATGAACATATCTTACACCTCTTTTGATTTTCATAGTTCTTATCTACAGTTACTATGTCTTATACACACACTATCTTTGTTTCTATGTTTAGTGCCTCTATCTTCTATCTTTATTTGTTTTTCTAAATCTTGTTGCAGGTGTCAAAATGTATAATTATGTGGGCAACTTGTATTACATATAATTATATTCTGCTTGTATGTATATTCATCATCACAACACTCTTGCCTAGGCCTAAGTTTAGTAAATTATTGGAAGCCACAGAAAGCAGGGAAAGCAAAGGAGCCAGAGGCTGAACAGCCCCAGCTCCCTTCAGCTATTTTTCTGAATACAGGGCAAATCTTGTCTCGATGTCACTCACTGCCTTAATAAATATTGCAAGATCCTACAATGTTGTCGTAGATCCGGAAATGCGGAGGGGGTTTCCAGGGTTAGGAGAGGAGAAAGCCCTGGCAGGTCCACGGAATGTTTCAGACCAGGCATCCAAAGTCTTTTACAATCCAATTCCAAAAACTGCCAATTGATGAAGCTTCTTTTCCTGCACTTGGGAATCAAGCAGCCCCACTTTTGCCCAGACTCTGAGTTAGCTTCTTGCCCCAAGGGGAAACCTACAAAAGCTTTAAGGGAGCTTAAAATAATTTACTCCTCCCCCAAACCCGCTTCCAACGATGGTTTTTCTTTTTTTACAGCATTTAATTTTGTATACAATAAATTTTTAATAGAGAAATAACCTTATTTTAATTCCCTCAATTAACCCAGTTCATATTTTCTCTTGAACCAGCTAAAATCGGGAATGTATAAATATATATATACACATATACATATATGTATATATACACATGAAGAGAGATTATATACAATGTATTATATATAACCAATCTGGGAATATATACATATATAATATTACATAAATAAAACCAATGTAGGAACATATATTACATAATCATTAAATGTATAAAGTATTTATTAAATATATAAAGTATTTATTAAGTGCTTACTATATATACATATATGCATATTCTGGTGATATGTGTGTAAAAATATTTTTATGAGTTGGTGACTTTTCTGTGCTGACATGATGGTATTTTACTATCTGAGGGAATCAATTAATTAGTGCATTGGTAGTTACCTACAGCCGCCAGCTCCACGCCTGAGCGGACTCAGCAGAGATATATGTAGCCGACTCGCTAGTCTTGTTAACAAGCCTCATCATAAAGATGGAAAGGATAAGGGGGACAGGGAGAGACTGGGAGACTGGGAGGGGAGCTTAACGGATCCCCAGCAGTGATTGGGGGACAGAGAGGATGGGATGAATCTCTTCTGAAGGGAGGGAAATCAGGGAGCAGGACTCCGAAGTCTACTTGTCTGGGAACAGAAATAGTAGTTGGAGGTTTTGGTAGGTTTTTTTTTTTTCCTTCTTCTTCTTCTTCTGATTTTTCCCTTGTAACTTTACCCAAGTCTTGTTTGGTAAAGCCTCCTCTCACTAATTCTCTCCTTTCTGATGATTTAAAAATTCAAAATGTAAAAAAATGAGATTAATAATTATACATACATATAATATCTACATATAATTAGATATCCTTTTCGCTCCATTTGCTCTCTCTTTGTGTATATTCTTGTTTTTGTGTATTCCTATCTCTTTCTGAGCTTGATCTTTTTCCTTTCAGACTTCTCTGATTCTCTTTTCACGTTGTTTATGTTCATCTCTTTCTCCCTAGCTCAGTTTTAAGTTTTCTCTCAGAAATCGGCACTGGCTCAGGCCCAAAGAGCTTGTAAAAAAAAAAAAAAGCTGCCACCCCGGCCCCCCCCCGTTGTAAAGCGAATACCTGAAGATAAACCTGGTTCAATGAAACTAAACTAAAATAAAATAAAATAAAAAAAACTTGTGTGTAATTGCAGCATTGGGCTAGAGCACTTAATTCTCTGTTTATTCTCGCCCATGATCGCACTTAATGGAGAGATATTGATATTAAAGGGCAGGGGGGAAATTAATTTTATTTTTATAGTCCTCTATTAAGAGCAGGAGATTATCTGAGCCTCTTTTAAAGGGACCAAAAAAAGGGGGGGGGACGAGAGAGAGAGAGAAAAAATATAACTGAAGGGAAACAAAGATCCTGACCTGAAGGAACTGTAACACTACACAGAACTTTAAAGTCTGAGAATGTAAGATCGAAAAACTTGTTTAGTGTCTCCCAATTTGAAATGCAGTCTTCCTCCAACCCCCCTCCACATACACTCTAGGGCTTCCTTGTAACATCCCGGAGGGTCTACACAGCCTTGTAAATGGAGAATTCGGGCAATTACCTGGATAATTGTGTCTATATATGTGGGTAGAGAAGACCTTTTTTTCCTATAGTCTGATCATTTCTTGGGTTATTTGCCTGGAGAGAAAGGAGGTAAGGGAGAATACAAAGGCATAGTTTTAATAGATATGTATGTTTGTGTATGCATGTATGTGTATGTATACATACATGTATTATACACACACGCAAATACACACAACCTTTCGAAAATTGGATATTTCTCCCAACCCAAGATATAAATGTGGATTCATAGGCAGATTGAAAAATATGCAGTGATCCAGATCCTTCTGATCCCAAAGTCTTCTCTTGAAGAAAAAGGGGATTTGAAGTCTTAGTGATCCCTAAACCCAATTCCTTCCATAATCTTCTCATTTCTTAGTTTGGCTTTGCCAGTGTAGACCTGGCCCCTGATGTTTTTTAATCATCACAATTAAGTGAATAATACATAATTATATGGGTGTCGATAATCTCATTTTATAGCTGCGTAGGATATGATTAGAGTTTATTAGGCAAGAGGCCTTGGAGATGAAGAGCGGATACAATCAAGCCAGTGAGACACAACAGCCTTTGCCCTTCTTTTTGTGTTTTTTTTTTTTAGGAGGGGGGGCATTCTAAAAAAAAAACCCTAATTCTCTCCTGTCCCCAGGAGTTGTGGAAAGGAGGAGTGGAGAGTAAATATGCATCTAGGGAGCTGCTTTGAAATTTTCCTCTCATGGTTCCAAAGTTGGGGAGGGCAAGTTGTGACAACAGAGAAAAGGAAAAACTAATTCAGAGCCCCAAACTAACAGGCTGCAGGTCTGGCAGGATTCCATGTACAACTGCTTCCACTTCATCACCTCTCTCTGTGTTCCCCCTTCCCCCAAGCTAAATGCAGTGATCCCCTATCTTGCTTCCAAGGCCTGTCTAAAAGGAGCTCCCAATTTAGGGAAGGTAAGAGTGTAGGATACAAGGAAATAAAATGATCACATTATCGACAAGTTCACGGCTATCCCCAGCTGAGCTTCTGGTCTTCGAATTCCCAGAAAAGTCTTTCTCCCTCAAATCTTCCTTATTTTTTGGCACTTCACTCCCAAGTTAAACTGCCCAATGGGGAACTTCTTTCCTGTGATGAGAAAGGATCAGTTCTAAAGGGAGGATTGGAAATGTTTCTTCTTGTCTTTGAAATTGGAGAGTGAGGTGGGGATAAGATGGGGGCTGTGGGTGGAGGCTAGAGAAAGAATAAACATGGATAAGCAGGGAGACAAGACAGATGAGCAGACAGGAAAGAAAAGAGGGAATAAGGAGAGAGAGCCTAGGAGAGAGAAGGAAAGAACTAAATAAAAAGGAAGGAAGGAAGGAAGGAAGAAAGAAAGAAAGAAAGAAAGAAAGAAAGAAAGAAAGAACAAAAGAATAAGGAAGAAAAGAGACAGACACAGAGAAGATGAAGATGATGAAGATGATAATTATGAAGAGGATGATGAAGAGGAATAATAATAAAAGGAAGAATGGTGCCTTGGTTTCTCTTTCTCAGCTGCCGCATTCCTCTCTCTCCTGTTTTGTCCAGCGACTTTGGCTGCCCGCTGGCAGTCTGGGTGGGCGGGGGGCGCCATTACAAAGTGAAGGTCAAGTTAGCACCGTACCTTATAAGGAAGGCGTTAGTCCTCCATTTTCAGGGCTTTCTCTGGGCCAGGGACATGGCCGTGGCATTTCTGGTCTTGTAAACACTGGCCTCTTTGGGGCCTTTCCCCCCTAAGGCACCCCCCCGTATTGGGGGTGGGGGCGCCGCAGTGCAGCCCCTAACCTCAGCGGAAGCAGCGGAAATGAAAGCAGAGGTAATGAAGACTGAAAGACTGCCTGGAAACTTTTCTCTTTTCTCCCTTAGTGTCTCTTCTGCTCTGTCTCTTTCAGTAACTCCCTCCCTCCTCCCCTGCCTCCCCCTGTCTATCTGCCCCTCTCTCTCTCTCTCTCTCTCTCTCTCTCTCTCTCTCTCTCTCTCTCTCTCTCTCTCTCTCTCTCTCTCTCCTCTCCCTCTCTCTCTCTCCCCTCCCCCTCCCTCCGTCTTCTTTCTCTCCTCCTTTTCCTCCTCCTCTCTCTTCCGACTTCAAAATCCATTCTATTCCTGCAAGATGGTAAGCAGGTCGTAAGAGTTGAAGAGGAAATTAAACGTCATAAAGAAAAGTCCATTTTCAGCTTAAATGTCTGAACATTACGATTTCCTTCAGAAAACAATGAAGAGCACTCGGTAAGGGGGAGAGGAAGAAGGGGAGGGAATGGAAGGGAGGAGATTTATTTATTTGTTTGTTTATTTATTAGCTCCGTAGTCAGAAAATAAAGAAATGAGATCCAGAAAGAAGTGTCTTAAACATGAAATTAGCAAAGGCTGGGAAGTTGAGTGAATGGGGTGGACTGTTCGAGAAAAAGCCTAGGTCTTGGTCAAAACAACACCATGTCAGTCGCTTGTACTGGACCCCGTTGCCTCCAGCCTGGATAAAGAAATAAAGAAGGCTTTAGTATACTATCAAGAAGAGAGCAGAGATTGAATTTGAGAGAGAGAATTGAGAGAGGGAGAGGGAAAGGGGGAGAGAATGGGAATCTGAGTCAGACTCAAGCAAGGCTAGATCGTAGCTCTTGGATTGGGCCTGTTGGGTGATGGCTACCGGTGGTGGTTTAGAGGGGGAAGTAAGGAGAGAAGATATTGAGCGTCCTTTGGGTAAAGAGCCAGAGAGCATGGGTGTTTTAAGGGAAGGAAAAGTGGGATTTCCTCTCTCATCCACCAAACTGAAGTTCTTTTCATTTTCTCCACATGGATATTTCCCAACACCTTGCCAAATATTTCCAACCTGCTCTTAGGCTTAAATCCAGAATTACATCTTTTAAAAATTCTAATAAACTCTAAGTGGAGAGGAAAAGGAGGAAGATGACAAAATGGGACAAATGAAGGAAGGATTCCTCAGATTGAAGCCGACTTTGCCCGGAAAATAGCTGAGACATTTCTCCTCCCCTTCTCTCCACCTCTGAGATTTGCCTTTCATTCAGCCCATCCTCTTACCTCACTCAATACCCTCCCTTTCTCCCATTTATTCTCCTTACCTCCATATTTCCGCTGTGATTAGAAACTTAATCCCACAGTTCAGGCCCCAGACGCCCAGGGATAGACTGAGATCTCTGCCATCCAGTCCCTATTTCCCTCGTCGCCCTCAGAGCCTCCACTCTCCAAATAGAAAACAAAGGAGAAGGATTTTATATTTCTTTGTTGTCCTTAAACGCTTGTAGCTTTAAAGGCAAGTTCCTGATCCCTTGGATATAAAGATAAGCGTGTCCCCCAAAACACCTAATCTAAGCAACAAGATCCTGACTTTTCACAGCAGGCTCAGTTCCCCTTGCCTAACAATTTTCACTTGGGAAACCCAAGACGCCCACCCTCCTGGCTTCCATCTGTATCCATCTCTACCTTCCCTAGGCATACTGTGTTTTTAACAATCAGAAAGAGCAAATGTTAGGGATGTATGGGGACAAAATGGAATATCCGAGTGGTGGAACTTTGGCACCCTATTAGAGTAAGTGAATCCTTACCTGTCCTCTTCTTAAACTGACAGCAATATCATAATGAAGCTTTAAATGTTTCAGGAAGGCAGGATATCTCATCATCAAGCCAAAAGTTTGGAGAAAATACAGAGTTTTGGGTACACTTGAAGAAAAGGGATGCAAGCAAGGCTGCTGAGGACTCTTTCAGGGGTTCTGTGAATGCTCTCAGAGGTTCAGCAAGACATAGAAATCTGGTTCTCAAAGGGAGGTGTAAGGGTACAGACAAGCAAGAGAGATCAGGGAGACCTTGAGATCTACTTTTATAGACTTATTAGTGGGCCCCACACCCGGACATGAGTATATGCCATCCCTTCTGGGTACAAATACCTATATAAAGTACACACATGAACACACAGATACAAACAAATAAACAGGAAGACATAGATGAAGACTCTACACACTGAAATAAATGTCCCCATCTCAGATTCACTGAAAAAAAAATTCATGCCCAAATTCTATTGTCTATAGTGATGAGTGTTCATGAACGTAGATGCATATTACACTCCCAATATACACAATGCATACACACATCCATCAAAGCACATTAATCTACCTATTTACACATAACAATCCACATGTTATTATAGATGTATCTATAATATGAATAAAATGCAGAAGCCAACATGATAAAGTAACTAGGCACACATACAAACAAATCTGCTCACCACATTCATGCACATAGACATGCATACACTCACCCAGGACACTCACATACACACACTCCCAATGCACATTAATATACAGACAGCACACTTGCTCAAAAACACATATTCAACATACACACAACTGGCTTCACACCAACCCCAAATATTCATATATGAAGGGTACACACCTACATATGTATGCAGTACTCTCACATCCGATGTACAAGGAACCATCAGTGCCCTCTGCTTCTCAAATGCATGAGCTAAAAGTCCAAACAATGGACACTTGTTTATGGCAACGAGGTCCTTAAAGTTTGGGGCCAGGCAATGAATCTCTGGGGTATCTTCCTGATACTGAGTTTCTGGATGTCGTAACTAGAGAGATAATGGAAAGTGATTCAAAAGAGAAAAGTTGATCAAAATAAAAGAGGCTGACTTAATAAGTAGTATGTTGATGGATACAATACTCTTCCACACACACTCATTCTTGCTCACACCAACACACAGAGATTGAGTATATGACTAGTATCTCTATATCATGCTTGTGAACACAGGGCTTATAGCTATACCTGAATATGCCCACTGCTGCCATTCTGCAAAGAACAAGAAAATGAATTGCCACTTTGGAGATATAGTTACTGGTGGAAGGATGGACAAACAGATTATTTCTTGTAGAAGCGAAGATGATTTGTAAACATTTTTGGTCACCAGAATTTTCTTGATAAGTGTCTTGATTGTCTTCACTAAGCGACCCCCACCACCATCACCCTTTTCTTCTTTCTAGGGTTATTTCTACCCTTTTCATTTTCGACCCAGGCGTCTGATTACACGTTAAGAGCCCCTGAAGTTGATCTCATAAAAATGCCGCCATCTCACTTTGATCATGGAGAACTGGGTAGGAGACTTAAGTAGGTGCTAAAAGTGGGGAATGGCATCCGGTGGCCCATCCCTCTCACCTCTCCTCTCCTCTTCGTACTCACCTCTCCCTCTCTCTGTCTCCTCTCTCTCCTCCTTTCTTCCTCTCCTTCTGTCACTTTTATTCTCCCCCTCTTTCTCTTCTCTTTCCTCATCTCTCCTCTTCTCACCCTCTAACCCTTATCTCATTTCCCTCAATCTTCTTTTGAATTAGGAGTTTTGAGATCCTAGTAGAGGCTACAAACCGAGCTCAGGTGACCCGGGAGGAAAGGGGAAGGGAGAATCGGTTTTCCGTGCCAGTGCAGCAAATGAATCAGACAGAGGAAGAATCATATATTTTTTCTGTCCAAAGCTGGAAGGTATCCTTCTAGACGACATGTTTCCTATCTCCTTCATTTCAGGGCATTTGGCAAATGGGCCGATGAAACCAACTTGTAAAATGGGCTTTTTAAAATGGTAGAAATGAACTTGCGCTGCTCCATGCTTTTTGATGTCTTTTTTTTTTCCGGCTAGGGATGCGGGATTGAGACAGAGAGAGGCGGTGGAACTGCGAGCTTTCCTGCACCCCACTGTCCTGGCAGTTCCTAGCAGGCTGGCTCCTTCCTGCCCAGTGGGATGAAGCCTCAGCCCAAGAGGGGAGTGGGAGAACCAGAGTGGGTCTAGAGGAGAAACAAGAGTCTGGGTAGTCTAGTTTCGGACTGCCTGCCTCCCCACTCTATCCCGCTCTGTTCATTGAAGCTCCCCAGGGCCCGAAAGGGACACAGAGATAGTCTCCGCCCGGCCACCAGCCACTGGCCGCCGAATTAGATCTGGGTAGACTCTCTCTGAAAAGCCGAATAACTCACGTACCAAGAAATACAACCTCCACAAAAAAGACAGGATAAAATATCCCAGAAAGCAATGTGAAGAGAAAAGAAAACAAAACAAAAGAAGGAAAAGGAAATAAATGTAAAATAAATTACCAGTGTTCCCCATACTCAAAGCATCTCCTTTGCATGGCTCACAAAGTCTTCTCTTCTTTTATCTTTATTGACTCCACATGAATCTGAATTTAGAGTTCAGGTCTGAGGAAAGAACTGAATGACTCCCTTTCCCCCTTGGAATTGTCCTCAGGTCCTACGGACCGACTTCCTTCCAATGACACTGATCCCTGACACTTGGGGCTGGCCTTCAGTATCCCCACCCCAAACCCATACTCTTCTTATTTAAAGAAACCGGTCTGGATTCTTCTCATCCCTAAAGAACCTGCTGCACTACCTTCGGCAGAAGGAAGTGTTCCCCAACATATGAGGGAAACACGCACCACCAAGAGGAGACTAGGAAGGTGAGGGGAGCCCCTGAAATCATGACCTCCCTGACTTCCTCAGATATAGGAAGCATAAGGCCCAGGAGGGGATCTTCCCCTCACCCTTTTCTATAAGAGATGTCTGGGAGACAAGGATGAGAAAGAAGAACCCAAGGTCTTACAAACCGGTCAAGAGAGAGTCTAACTAGTCACAGGAACCCAAAGAAATTGTAGCTGCCTGCCTGACAGCCGATGGTAGAAGTCAACATTATGAGTTTAGGGAATGTGTGGTATGGGCCGGGAACTGAGGGCATGGGCCAGCATTGGATCAAGGACTGGGGTGAATTTGCCCTTCATTCGATTGTTCGTTTTCTTTCGTTATAGCACCCTCCTTTTTCTTGTATGTGAGTGAGTGGAAGAAGAGGGAGGGTAGAGAAGGATATGGGGACATTGTCCCCCCTTCTCCCTCTGGAAAAAAAATCAGTTTATTCCCTCAGCCTATCTCACTCTTCCTGGCTCTGACATAAGAGAAATTTTGCTAGGTGGGGGCGGGGGGCAGTGGTAAGGCAGAGGCCCCGGGAGTAATTTTCTGGGAGTTGAAATAAATGAGCACTTTGGAACCCTCTGGCTGCCCTCACTCCCTAGCCCCAGAACTGGAGACAGACACAGAGGGGCCATCGGCCAGGCCAGGGGCTGCTCTGGGAATTGCCTATGGACTGGATGGGAGGGGACAGAGGAAGAGCTTCTCGGTCTCTCTCCAGATGGCCCAGTCCCAGGGCCAGGCTCCCAGGAGGGGCTCTGGAGCCAGAAAGAGAAGGCCAGGCCATTCCATGGGCATATTTGCCAATCAACGCCTCAGTGACCTCGGCTGGCTTAGCCATGTGCTTCTCCTCCCCTCCCCACCCGAAGTCCGAGGGGTTTGGGCTGGAGTGAAAGGAAAGGTTTTATTAATTTTTAAAATTATCATTATTGCCAACAAACAAAGATCAAATTTAAATAGGGAGATTTTAGTTAAATTTGGGGACTAATTTTTAGGGACGATAGCAAGCAACCCCTCCCCCACCCCCAAGCACTGCTTCAGGCAATCCCATAGTTTCATGGGGACAAACTCCTTTGACTTTTTTTCTTTCTTTTCTGTCTCAAGGAAATGGAGCCGCCGGCAGCTCCCTCCCGTCGCTGGTCTCACTTTTATGGTGGCCCCGGAATAAACTTTGGTGGTCAAATTCAAGTGCTAAGGCTGCACAGCTGTCTCCTCACAGGAAGGCGGCAACTCCCCCCACCCCCCAAACACACACACTTTTACACTGAGTGTTCACAGCTATTTACTTCTTAGGCTATTGATCCTTAACTCTCCCCATCTCACCCCCCACACACACACACTCTAGTCCACCCCCACCCAACCCCTCCAGCCTAGGGGCCCTAGGATTGGGAAAAAAGGTGGACTAGGGGAAGGAGAGAGAGTCATAGCCTTGACCTATGAGGACAACTCCCTTTGTCTCTCCCAAGTTCCATATTCCTAGAAAAAAAGTGGTGTCCCTATTCTTTTTCCTTACCCAGGTCCTGTCCCCAAATGGGGCTCTTCTGGCCTCCCATAGATAACAACAGAGTGGGGTCCTAGTGGACCCTATAAAAGCTACAATCCATACTTCTCTAACACGATAATTAAAAGCTCTGGCCCAAATCTCCCTATAAACGGGGCAGAGCGGAAAGCAGACAACCAATATTTTGGCTAGCTTCCGAGCTGTCCCTGAACTGTTCTTTCTTCTGAGGATTCCCTCATATCACCAATTCTATTATATAACTCATATGTGTGTGTGTGTGTGTACACACATCTATATACACACCGACATACATACACACAAATGTGTATACATATATCTTCAGTGAATATGAAAGTCCTCCCTTAACTAAGGGAAAATGGAATGAAAGAAACTTAGGGGAATGGGAAAGGGGTTGAGGGAAATTGGGATTCTGGATCTTGAGTTATCTCTGGCTTAGAGAGCTTATTAGGATATTAACAAAAACAATAGAATACTGGTGTCTGCTGCAGCTTGCCCAGCCGAAAGGCTGGGATGGAGACCACCGCTGGCTCCAGATGTTGCCTTTAAAGGAAGACAAGTTGGGATTTTAAAAAATTTGGGGGGGGTGTTTTTTTTAAGCACCCATAGGCAGAAGCCCAGTCGGTCTCCAAAGAGTGTACGAAGACAATTTAGTAGAAGACTGGGTTAAGGGATTCCTAGACAGAAGCCAGAGAAATTTCCCTGGCTATGGTCCCCAGTAAGTCCTGGACGGGCAAAGGAAAACAAAACCTTGGAGAATGAAATAAAAATGAAAACAGAAGTTGCCTAGATAGAAACTCCAGATAGAAATGACCACAGCACGGCCCGCTTTTCCCCCAGAAAGAGAAGCTAGTAAACCTCTCCAGCAGTTAGGTCTGAATTAATTTTTGCCGTATTGCCATCTCTTTTCTTTAAGGGAAAAAAATGGAGAACACTGTTGGAAAAGTCTCATTTGCCATTCAAGACCTTGTAGTTCCAAGCCGTGTTCTTTCCTCCCTACCAAGTGCACTGCTGACTTTCTCTCAAATAAACTTCTTTTTTCCTACTCAGTTGTACCTGGTGTGGTCAGACAGCGTGCAAGTGAGAAGGATTGGGGTAGGGGAGGGTCCCCTATTATAGGACCCTGATGAAGTTGTTGGCCCTTCCAGAGGGGACCAAAAATCAAAGAGATGAGAGGAAAAGAACTATGCCTGCCTGGGAGTGAGGGAACAAACAACAAAAAAAAAAACCCTGTCCCCAAACCTTTCCCAACCCAGCAGCTCCTCCGAGGAAACGGGATGCGAGTCTGCAGCTGTCACCACCCCTGCCTTGGGAGATGGAAATTTTCCCCAAACGTGAGACCCGCCTACTCTAATGGAGTTGGGGGCCCCACTAGTTTAGATCAGCAGCTCTGAACAACCCCTGGCCGGCCTGGAAGCCTCCCCATCATTTCCAGCAAGAGGGAATTGGAGGAGGGGAGAACCCTAAAACTCTAGAAATGCTCCCATTACCCCAGTGTTTGCCCGAAGTCCCGTCTGGGTATGGGAGATGGGTACAGAAAGGGGGTAAGGAACTGGCAGTGGATATGTACGGGGAGCCAGATCCAGAAAGGCAGGAGGGAGGGAGGGAAATATAAGACAAATGGTTTGGATCGGTCTTTTTCTTTGGGGTTTGGGGGTTTGAATCCACAGTGGATCTAGCTTTCTCGGCATTGATTGACAATAAAGGCGGGTATGAAATATTCACCAGGGCCACTCTCTCTCACTAAATATTTAACACAACATTAGAAGAGGTTTTTCCCAGACTTAGCCAGGCACCGGCTGGACTCGTTGGCTCGCCCCTCTGATAGATGACTAATTCTATAGCCCAAAGCGGTCGAGAAGAGAGCAGAGGAGTGAGAGAAAGTTAGGATGCTCAGAGCTGGGCTCCAGGACCTTTGGGAAACTTCTCTTACCTTGCTGTCCACCCAAAGAGAAAGGAAAGGGCTCCCTCCCCGCCGCTTCGACCCCAGATCCAGGAGCAAGAAGTTAGCAAACTCTTTCCCAATCTGCCTAACAGGTTACTGTGTATAGTGAGGGTGAAGAAGTAAATTATTAAAACCCTAGAGGAGAAAGAGGAATAAATCCACTTCTGCCCAGATGGAATGGGGTAGAAGTGAATGTCAACCCCCCCACACACACACACCCTAGTCACTGTCTAAATAGAGGGAGAGGGAGAGAGACCCCTTCCCCGTATGTGAGAACTTCCCTCCCCTTCCCCCAACCCTGAGCGGGGGGGGGGGAAGCGGTAAGGATAAGAAAATATAACTAGCCCCCCAAACTCCCCCTCTCCGCCCGCCCCCACCCCCACCCTCTCTCCCCTTTTGCTAGCTCCCTGGAATGGAGAGGAGGGGAGTGACGAGAGAACAGGAATACAAATCTGCAATTGATTTTCATAATGTTTCTGCGGTGTTCTCAAACCAATCGCCTGAACCTCCCCGGTCTTACCTAAGAGAGAACCCCTCCTACGTCTCTGAAGTGCTCCGAACTGATATATGACAATATCTACTTTGGATCACGTGCTCGGGGAGAGAGACTAAGACGGATAACGCGTCATCTCGCCTTCCCAAATTTTTCCCCCCTCGCTAGACTGGGTCCAAAACCTCCATCTAGAGCAGGCAGAAAAGGAGAACGATGTTTAACTCGGTTAACCTGGGTAACTTCTGCTCGCCGTCGCGCAAAGAGAGGGGCGCTGATTTCGGCGAAAGAGGGAGCTGCGCCTCCAATCTCTATCTGCCCAGCTGCACTTACTACGTGCCCGAGTTCTCTACCGTCTCTTCTTTCCTGCCCCAGGCCCCCTCTCGCCAGATCTCCTACCCTTACTCCACCCAAGTGCCCCCAGTCCGGGAGGTCTCCTATGGCCTGGAGACCTCGGGGAAATGGCATCACAGAAACAGCTACTCTTCCTGCTACGCTGCGGACGAGCTCATGCACAGGGAATGCCTCCCTCCTTCCACCGTGACCGAAATCCTCATGAAAAACGAAGGCTCCTACGGCAGCCATCACCACCCCAGCGCCCCCCACCCGGGCCCCGGTTTCTATTCGTCAGTCAACAAGAACAGTGTCCTGCCCCAAGCCTTCGACAGATTCTTCGACAATGCCTACTGTGGGAGCGACGGGCCGGCCGAGCCCCCATGTGTAGGCAAGGGAGAAGGGAAGGGGGAACCCGATCCCCCCCCAGCCCGGGGTGCTAGCTCCCCGGCCCGAGTCCGGCGGAGACCCGGAGGACGAGGAGGAGAACACTAACCCCAGCTCATCCGGCTCGTCCCACTCAGCCAGCAAAGAGGCTAGCAAGGGAACCAGTTCCAGTAGGTAGCGAGTCTCCTAGCCAGTAAACTGGGGGAGGTTAAGGGCGGAGGGGGGAAGCAGGCGGGGGGTGTTGACTCTTGTTTTGGGTCGGTCTGATTTTATGTGGAGTTTTATAAGCATTCAAAGGATTTTATTATAACCTACAAAGCCCTCTCTCCCAACGACCCGACTTTTTACGATGGAGAAAGGGTGGGGAGTGAGGGGAAAGGGCTCTTTGGAAATGCTCTGTGAACCCCCCCCCCCTTATCTCCCTTAGTCTGTGAAATTTTTAAAAGCGCCACCATCGCGGGCGATATTAACTTTGATCGTGAACTTAGAGGGGCATTTAAGGAAGGAAGGATCGGGGAGCTGGACTGCTGAGGGGGGGTGGGAGGGAGGGGAGGAGTGGAGGGGGAGAAAGGGGAGGGCGAGAGTAAGACAGGGAGAAGAGTGAGGGGGGTGGGGGGGCTAGAGAGGCAATTGAGCAGAACATTAAGCAAGAGAGGCAATCGAGGGCTGGTTAGCTTCGTCTCCTTTTAGATTTTCTTTAAAAACTGAAATGAAATGTCTAGGGTCCTTAGGGTGAGGGGCGTTGGCGGAAAGTGGCAGTAGGGGACCGTTGCAGGAGGCTGTATTTTATCTCACTTCTGCGGGGTCTGGGGAAAGTAATGGTGGGGCTTTCCCCACCTCTGTCAGCAGCTCCAAGGTTTTCCTAAACTGCAAAATTCAATAACTAAAAATGCAGGCTTCAGGGAAGAGGTGGCCTCATTGAAAAGTGTTCATTCTCGCTTCTCACCGACCAGCTCCTGGGCCTGGATCGCTGGAGGAGATTGAGCGCCTCTACCTAACAGTTTCCCCTTTCCGTTCCACTTCCTTTGGCCAGGAGGATGGTGTGAGAACCCGAGCGATCTGTGGGAATAGGCAATATGGAAGAGGTTGAGCGGGTAGAGAAGGCCCTTGGCTTGGGAGGATTTAGGGGAAGACTGAGAGGACGAGATAAATAGGCAAATGTGAAGATAGTTACTGATTTTCTTTCTCCCCAGTTCCTCCTTCCAGCTTATGCTTGTGCCTTCCTGTTTCCACTCTTAACTAATAATTCACATTCAGGACATGCAAACAAATACAGATGAGTTCCGGTAATAACATAATCAGGCCGAGCAATTCCGGGGGAAATCCGCTTGCAGAGCCTCCCGGTCCATATAAGCTGGAACCAGTGGGGTTGGGAGATGTGCCCCTGCATGTGCCTCACTTCCAAAAGCACCCTGTCAGGATGGAAGGAAGAAGCTGGAGGTCAGGGCTGGGGCGGGTGGAGGAAATCTCCCTAGGTTTCTGGGGTCTTTGGCTTCTGACTTGTCTCTTTCCCTCTCTCCTTGTACTTGTCCCTTCCTCCCTCCAGATGCCCCCCGCACTCGAAAGAAGCGCTGCCCTTATTCGAAATTCCAGATCCGAGAGCTGGAGAGAGAATTTTTCTTCAACGTCTATATCAACAAAGAGAAGCGGCTGCAGCTGTCCCGGATGCTGAACCTGACAGACCGACAAGTGAAGATTTGGTTTCAGAACAGAAGAATGAAAGAGAAAAAACTGAGCAGAGACCGGCTGCAGTATTTCTCTGGGAACCCTCTACTGTAAACCTTGGACTGGGAGGGGGAGGTCAGGGGAGAGAGGAAAGTGTGAGGTTATTTTATTTTATTATTTTATTTTATTTTTCTAACTCGCCTCTCTGCGGGTGGAAAACTGGACTATGTCAACCGGTGGGGGGCTGTGGGGCTCCCCAGTTCTCCCACCCTTCACTTCAGTCTCTCCCCAGAACTATCTGTCTCCACATTTGGTCTGTGACTGTCTTTGTGGATGTCAGAGACTTTGTGTATGGGGGGGGGTGACCAATCGCCAGTGGAAATTCTCTCTGGTCTACATGAAAATTCTTTATTTAAAACGCAAAAGCAAAGCAAAACCACACCACACAACATTTTATTCGAATAGTTGGATTTGGAAGGGGAACAGGAAAGGGGTGGTGGGCGTCTGAGTCTAACCTGATACTAGAAATAATGCCTTTCCCCATCCCCAGTGAGCAAAAACCTGGTAACGTCCCCTGCCTGAGAACTAGAGAACCCTAAGCCTCCTCCAATCCCTCCCCAATTTCTTTCCACCTCCTGCGGGGGGTAGGGGAAGGGGAGCAGCAACTCGACCCCGCCACGGTGTGAAATTCATGTACCCTCAATTTGGTGTTAGGTGTGCAGAGTCCGTGTCCTACCTCCGTCTGCACCTAAGTGCACAGCTGTGAACCTACGGAGCTGTCTTCTCCTGTACAGATGTTGAGCCCTCTTTTCTGGTGCGAGATTCCTGACATTTTCTCCCAATCCTTCCTTTCTTCCCTCCCAGGTCTTTTACATCTGTATCTATAGTCTATGCAGTTGTTACCTCTTTTTTTTTTTTAAGGAAAAAAGAAAAAGAAAAATGGGGAGGTGTAGGAGGGAAGAAAAAAAAAGCAAGGCTGGGGAGGGTAAGTTTAACACTTTCCCCACATTGATCCTGGGATTTTTGTAAATACATTTCACAGGTATTTTTCCTCCCCTTCGCCGCCCCCCACACACCTATGTTGGGGAGAGGAAAAAGAAAAAATGAAAAGTCTAAGAACCCAACTCTTTGTATGTATGCGTGTGCGTGTGAGTACGTGTGTGTGTGTGCAATTCCCATCCATTCCCATCCTGGGAGGGGGATTTCTGTGAATTTTTGTGTAAAATAAAGAGATTCCATTCTGTTCAAAATTATTATTTCATTTAACCCTTTCATTAGGTTTTCCCTTCTCCAAATCCTCCACTCTATGTATGGCATGACAGATACAGTAGATATGGGTATTTCTGGATGGGAAGGGGAAAGCAAGACTATTGAGGGTGGGAGACTAGAGGAGAGAGACAGGGAGACCGGAGACAGATACAAGAGATGCATGTGACATGTAATCTTTATATGCTTATGGAATACTATATGCCCTCTGTGCTCGTGTGCGGATGATTGCATGTGTGTAGCTTCCTCTTTAGGCCGAGGAAGCGGAGACTCCATTTTCCCTCCTAATCCTCTCCTTTCTCATGTGCACTCGGGGCCTGGTCCAAACTACCAGCAACGTTGTGCTTTTAAGCACATGTTTGTTGTGGAGTTAATTGTAACCATCATCGAATTGAAATTTATAGGAATTTTCTTGGCTCCGCCGCCCTCCCTCCAGATGTCTCCGTCTGTCGTACTTAAATTTGCAGGGTTTCCTCCACCCCTTCACGAGAAGACTGTATTGGAATTTTTATACATGGTGATTATTGGCAGAGGGAGGGAGAGAGAAGGAGGGGAGAGTCTTGGGGCCCTGAGATGGGGGAAAAGGGAGATGGGCACAGTAATAATTACCCACAGCACCCCCTCCCACCTAAGGCACCGTGGCAATATAAAGTCGAAGGCCAGTACATTCTCCTTCCTTCTCCTACTCTCCCTCCCCCTTACGTCCTCCCCAGCACAAATAGCAAGGACTCCTCACAGTTTCTCTAGACATAACAAGTGAGAGCTAGGACTGTCCTTGGACCATCTATTGGGGCTTTCTGTCTGCCTACAACATCACTCCTACCAGTGCATAAAATCAGCAAGATTTGTTTTATGGAGACGGACATCGAACTGGGGGGGGGGGTTAGGGCTTCGAGGGAGGAGATTGCTGTAGTGAGGCGAGTAGAGGAGCCTTAGCACCCAACTGTATTTGCATGTGGGGTTCCTGAAGATAGAAAGAGGGGTTCTCTCTCTATGTGTCTTTTCACCCTTTCAGTCACAGACTCATGAGGTGGGGTGGAGCTCTCTAGTTTGTTATACTCGACTCAGATTGGGAGGTAGAGGGTGGGGTGGATTGGGGGGATTCCATTTCCTCCTTCAAGCATTCTTTGTATTCGGACACGTTTTTTGTTCAATTCACAGAAAACTTGTTTCAATACAAGTCTATTAAGATGAAAGAAAAGGAGCGAAATGACTGGTATTATGCTTCGTTTGATGTTGGAGAAGCTGCCAGTGCAAGAGCTGGTGACTATGTCTAGTTGAGATAAATTGGGACCAACTTATTATACCCTGTATAAACGAACATATGCAGTTTATTCATAAAGTTTTTTTTTTCTTTTCAGAGTGGGTTAGGGGAGAGGTGAATCTGCGGAAGAGTACAAATTTTTTTTTTTCTCTGGGTTTGTGTGTTCATTTAATTCTCTACATACATCTGGTTTTATACACATGGGCACACACAGTTTGTCTATATGGGGGATGTGTAATTGTGCAGAATATATTCGAGAGCATTTGTGTGTGTGTGTGTGTGTGTGTGTATGACGCATGTTTCCCTGCTGAAAGGTCGTGAGAGCATTTGCCTGTGTGTGTGTGTGTGTGTGTGTGTGTGTGTGTTCGCATGCGATGTATGTTTCCCTGCTGTAGGGTCATGAGAGTGGCGGGGTAGCTGGCTGATTTGGGGAGGGTGATGTGTTTCCGATGAAATAAGATGGAGACAAATATGTGAAATACCCAAAAAGAAAGAAAATAAATGAGCTCCATTGATTCGAGGAGACTCGGCTGACTTTGGGAAAAATAGAATTGAAACCTTAGGGAAATGACCGAAGCCTCCTACGAGCTGCGTGTAGGAAAATTGGTTGGGCCGGGGCCGGCGTCGGAGTGAGGGGGAGAAGGGTACGACGGGGATAGCTTGTTGCAGTATTGAGGTAGGAAGAAAACAATTCTTTCCGAAAACCCTAATCTTCCTTGAGCCGGAATCTCCGAGATACTGGCTCTTTCTACGGGTCTTGCAATCTGACCTCGTGCCCCCCAAAAAGAGAGAAAAAAGGTTATTTCCCCACCCTTTAAGAAAATCCACCTTGGATTCAATAAGTGCTGGACCAAGTCAGAACTGCTCCAGCATGGAGCCCTCTCCCGAGTTTTGTAGCTTTCGTTAATCCCCTCCAACAGCGGCGCTTCCCGGGAACAAAAGATACTAGTCTAGACGCCGCCATAAAGCGCCCCCCGCGCCTCTAAAACCAGCTTCATTTTGCCCTTAACGATCCAGTCTGGCCTGTGGGAGAAAGCTTCCGCTAAACAGTAAACAAATCGGAGGGGGTATTTTCCTGCATCTCCCCTCCCCAATACCCACACACCCCAACCCCCTTTCCGTGCTTTTTTTCCTGCCTCCTTCCTTTCTCAGCTCTTCTGCTCCCCAAACCCTCTCCTTCTCCCCCCACCCCCCAGTAAATAAACCCGAGGCCTAGTTCAAAGTTTCCTGGAGCTAAAGAGGAATGCTGGTCGTAAAATCCAAGTTTATAGCGCACGTGGGAGTTTACAAGGGTATTAAGTGGTGTGGCCCAGAAGGGAGAGCCCGCTGGGCCCCCTGCCCTGGCCAGGTCCCTCCCCCTACCTTTTTAGGGTGACGGGTCAAGGGAGGCTTTGGGGGACTTGAGAATATATTGGGGTGTAAAGGGAAAGGATGAGGGCATTGGTGGATCTTTCAAGTTCTAATGCCCATCCAGAGGGACGAAGGGAATTCTTAGAATATACTTAGTCTGAACTCTAGTTCTTCATACTTTCCATCCCTTCCAAAGTGCATTTTTGGAGAAGAAACACAGGACACAAAGGGAAGTGGGGGCATCGGATAAATGGAGCATTTTGGAAAGCCACGAAAAGGATCCAGCTATTAGGCTCTGCTACCAGCCCAAGCTGGGAGTCCAGTTGACCAGGATGAGGGAAGGACTGAGGGTGATTTCTCAGGTAGGGAGTTCAGGGGTTTTCTCACCAAAGAAAGGAAGAACTTTGAACTTCAAGGGAGTCAAGGGCGCCACCTCTAACCCCTCCCCTTGCAAAGAAAAGTCCGAAAGACTAGGCCTGCTCAGGCCTGGGGGGGTGGATCCTTCCTTGGGGCAGTCGTTCTCGGTGTCTGGAGAGAATATTCCCGTTCAGTCTCATATCTTCCTATCCTTTAACCAATCTCCCATCAGTCCACACCAGTCCACGCGACAACACTTCTTTATTATTCTTATAAACCTTTTGAAATGGTAACACTGGGGAAGTTTTCAAAACTTTGTTTGGCATAAAAGTTTTACAAGATTTTCCCCTCCCCTTTTCCCTTCCCCCCTCCCTTTTTTTCTGTCCCCGCCCAGAGTTAGATCCTGGATCCATGCCCGATGTTTCCCTAAGGAATAGGGCGTCAGTGCTGGTTGGGGGGACTAGGTTTTACTCCCTCTCAGCTCGTAAAGAGAGCACTCCCCAGAGCAAAGGTGGAGGAGGGCGGCATGAATACTCTCCTACAGGAGTTTCCACCTTGGACCTGAGTTCCCAGAGAGGACTCAGAAGTTCAATGGAGTTTTCTTTTTTGGTTCTCAAGATAACCTCCCTCAGAGTTTCCCAAAATGAAGGCATCTTCTAGGATTACCTCAAGGAGGAGAAACCTATGTAAGTGGGACAGATCTACCCCTACACACACACACACACACACACACACACACACACACACACACACACACCACAAAGCAATTGTGCTCGCTGTCTCATTTAGGCCGGTATATTCTCTCTCTCTCTCTCTCTCTCTCTCTCTCTCTCTCTCTCTCTCTCTCTCTCTCTCTCTCTCTCTCTCTCTCTCTCTCTCCCTCTCTCTCTCTCTCTCTCTCTCTCTCTCTCACACACACACACACACACACACACACACACACACACACACAGCCCCTGAAGCAGAGAAACATAACCTTGACTCCAATCCAGGAAGCGATTTGGGTAGGGTTGATGTACAGAGATCTTAGCAGTCAGGAGCCTCAGGCTGGGGAGCAGGGCCAACAATGGCTTTGAAGAGGCTTTGAGGCGAGAGACAGAAAGACTGAGAAGTCAAGAAACCCAGGGTCCTCAGCAGTCCGCTTCCAGAGAGTTGCCGACCTCAGGACCCGGCGGAGAAGTGAGAACAAAGGCTCCAAGTGCTGGGAAGTGGACTTGAAACCGCAAACCTAGGCGCTCTCTCTCTCTGCCCATAGGTCTTTGGGTGAATTATCTGATCCAGTTTGCTACTTAACTTTGAGGATGTCAGGACGAGAGGAAGAGTGGAGAAAGGATAGTGAGAAAGCCACCTACTTCTTTTGCCCAACCAGCTAAATCTTTCTTCTCCACCTCCCAGTTCTACAGACGTTGGGCAAAGTGCCCCCAAATTCATATGTGTCCTACGGTGCCAACCAGGTTGAGAAAGTAAAGTATGGTGTGACCTACTTGGGGGGAAAGCCATTAAGAGCTGGTAGAGAGTATTAGAATCAGTTATCAATATTTTTGGAGGTTATGTGGACATAGAGTTGGGGATCCATAAGCTCTGCTAAAGATGAAGAAACTTTCTTGTTTTCTAAATTCTTTACTTCAAATGGTCTTTTCTGGGGCCTGAATGCTGGCACCTCTACTCTTCACCTTTTATCCAAGGAGAGCTCTCGCCTTCCCTGGCGCCACCCTCTGAGAGCAACCTGAGAAGGTCAACAGCAAATCTACTGGGCTTAGGGTGTTCGGTGGGGAGCCCCAGAGCTTTCATAAAAATCCTACAGCTTTTCCCTTAGAGAAAGACAGATAGAAAGGAAACTGCTGCAGTATTAACTTTGTCAAGGAAAATTATAAAGAATGGTAAAATGGAAGAAAAAGTACAGAGGGAAATAAGGAAGGAGAAAAGAGAAATAAATGAAGAAATGAGAAAGGGAAAGAATGAAGGAAAGAGAAATAAAAAAAAAGAAAATGGGAATGGAAGGGTAAAAAGTCAGTTTTCTAAAGGTGCCTTGGTCTGGGCTGGAGAAGCAGTGGACTAAGAAACTTTGGGATCCATCCCTGAAAGAGGAATTTAATAACGTTAAAGAAAACACAGATTTTCTGCCTTTTCTGCCTCGAGAATCCCAGCCCGCTTGTTCCACTCAACCTCAACTCACGCCCTCCCAGGAGCCAGGGATGGTTGGAGAGACAAATTCAGGGATTGGGAGACCTGCATTTGGGAAATAAACCATAAAACCAAAGAGCTGGGGTCTCTTGTGGCCCTCAAACCCCCCTCCCCCAGAATTGCTTGCTTTCTGCTCTGTTTTTCTTCGAAGCTTTTGTTGTCTGGGTTTTTGGGGGGGGGCTGGGAATCGAGTAAATGTGGAGTGAGGTAAGAAAATAATTGGCAGGATTAGTGTTCTCAGTTTGGGGGGTGGTAGTGTTGTTCTTGTGTATATAATGAAAAATGGAGGATATTTATCTGTATACATCGGAAGAATATCAGAGCTCTGTGTGGTGATCTTTTGATCGCTACACTCTCCTGAAGGTTTCTGCTCCGTGTATGTTGTGTCTGTATCTGTGTTTATCAGATACAAACACATACATTGTAAATACCTAGATACCTATGTGTGTGTACGAAATATGACACATAAATGTGTTGTATTGTTATATTTGAGTGTGTGTAAATACACACTCAAATATGTAGTAAAGGCTGCTGCTTATTTTACATGTATTAAAACACGGTAGCTAAATACATCAGTGACTGGGGTTCTTCATAACCAAATAGATTGCAAAGCTTAAATTTGCGGATATACTCATGCTCTAAGGCCTCCAAAGACACCTACCTATTTTCCCCCCCCAATCTTCCTCGGGTCAGTTAGCTTTCTTTAGATTTCACAAAAAATCCTCATGGCGGGCAGCCATACCCAGGGCTGAGCAAAGGGAATGAAACCTTTTCTTTCAGAGGGAAGAAAATTTGATTTTTCTTTGATCAAAATTTTGGAGAAATAAAAAAATCTCAAAACCCCTGTAATTTAGATCCCTGGATGCCGCCTGTGCCCTTCGATCTTCCTTTTGCCGGAAGCGATTCCAAAACATACACAGGCACAAACGTACGTGCATACAAGAGAAGGTTTGGGGGGAGGAATCACATTATATTTTTTAACCATCGCTGGCATTAAAAAAAAATCCCTGTCCCCGAGGAAAGCCCCCTTGTTTTTTAGAGCAGTAAGTGGGGGTGTCCTTCAGTCTCTTTTCAAGGTCTCCTGTCATTATTTTTCCTGCCTTCTCATCTCATTTTCTGCTTTAAAATTAAGGCCTCTTAGCCAGTTCTGGCCCAGTCCCTGCCGCCTAGTTCTTTCTATCCACACAGTTAGACTTAGCTTAGACAGAAAGCCATAATCCCCACTATGGAGCAGAATCCTCTCCAGTACAGTGAAGTCCGGTTTTAGTGAATATAGCGTTGATAGGGAATCTCTTAGCTGGAGAAGGGGGTCCCCAGCAGGCAACTCTGGGGGAGATTTAGCTGAATGACCCAGTGCTACCCCAAGGAAGATGTCTTTTTTTGGCCCTAGAATCACGGGGGAAAGAGAGGTAGCAGAATAAACTAGGAAATTGGAAAAGATTATTGTGTGTGTAAGGAATGGGCTGGGCCTATGCCACATGGATGTTCTAGATGACCAAAAGATCCCCCAAATCCTTACCCGCATCAGATGAACTTGCATCCCTGGCTTTAACTGGCCAAAAGGGGAAAGAAAGTGAGGTAGCAACTAAAAGAAAAAATCGGAGAACAAATTTCTGAAAAGAAAAAAAGTGAAGGACATTGATGTTATTTGTACCACAGTAAAATTCCTTTCCCCCCCCCCCATATTTATTCAAACTAAACTTTTGAAATTCCGGAAAGGGATTCTCCCCCCTCCCCCCCGCCCCAACTGACTGAGCAGGCGGGCAGGAGCCAGGAGAAGGGAGCAGAACTATTCGGAGTATGTGACTGGGAGCTCCAATTCCCTCAAGTCTGGGGCCTAAGGCCTAGGTCGAGAGCCCTCAGGCAGGGGAGACTCGGCTGCCGCTTTCTGGGTGTCTTTGAACGCCAGGGTCGGGACAATAGGATGGAATCTGTCTTTGCTCATGGCCTAGAGAAAGGGAGAGTCAGGGAAAAGAGGGCGGAGGCCCAGGGAAGATCTTGAATTTCCTCCAAATTTCAAACCTTAAAAAGATAATGCCTCTAGCCGCATTCCCCCTCTCCACCACCACCCCCAGTGTTAAGTTATCTCTTTTCTTATTCGCAGGGCACTCTGGGGTCCGTGCTGTTCAGTCATGTTCCCCTCCCAAAGTCTCTAACCTCCCCCCCCAATAAGTTATTAAAGTCCTCCTTGTTCACTGTCTCCTGCTTTAATAGAGACGCGTTCGCTTTTATCCTGCGTAATTAGAGGCGAACATTTGTCCCACCGGGGGTCCCACTTAAGCTGATGAATTTGATTTCTTTTTTCATTAATGGACCGTGTTTATCATACTTCTAATTATTTCAACTTTAAACACTATTTGTTCTGGTGAGGAGGTGGGAGGCAAAGGCAGAGTCTCCACCTCCTTGGATGGGGTATTCTTCTTCTTCTTAATAACCCTGAAGATTCTTATTAGTGTACATATCCCCCTCCCCGCCCCAAGCTTTGAGGTGAGGGTAGGGGTGGGGGTGGATATTTTTATGGGGGGGGCAGGGCGGAGGGGAGAGAATTGAAGGGCGGGAACTTTACTCCCTCTGCTTTCTCTGTTTAAATCCCAGGTTGGGTCTGGATGGAGGTTTTGTTTGGCTTTGAAGGGGAATCTGGATTTTCTCTCCAGCCCCTTCCCCCCCCAGCCCCTTTTCCAAGGTCTAAGGGGCCGTAGACTCAGCACAGCCACGTAGTCCAGGGGCCTCACGGACGTAGTGGCGGAGAAGGCTCAGTTTCCCTCCAGCTCCGAGGCCCAGGAAACCGATGAGAGAACCGCCAAGCCTCAGACAAGCCCAAAAGGATAGTAGGGCTGGGGAGTTGGGATGGAGGGGGTGAGGCACAAATTCCCAGGCGAGTTTGGGGGCCATGGATGATAAAAGCAGGGGAGAGGGCCCAGAAGGAAGGAAAATAAAAGCTCAGCAAAGAGGGGGAGGGAGAGCCCCCCAAAGCCATATAATTCTCAATTGCTTTGGTCTTTAATTTCATCGCCCTATAAATGAGAAAATATCAGTTCCCATACTAAATTTTTATCCTCGGCTGATAAATATGACGGGGAAATTTTCGTTGGGTCCTCGTAAAAGCGAACGGTTTCGATCAAACTGGTGGGAAAGGACTATGCAGATAATACAAACAGACTGGCTGTAAAGCGTCGGGTCGCTTTTGAAGGCGGGAGGAGGTGGATAAGGCTTGGGGTGGGGGGACAAATGGTTCTTTGCTTGAAGCCGGCTGAGCCGCTTCTGCTGCCTAAAGCCTTTAACCTTGTCCAAGAAAACGGCTCGACATGGCTCGGCTGGCCACAGAGCTATTTTCCTGGCCAAGCAAGCACAGAGACGCCTGCAGAAAACTCTTGGCCCAAACCATTTCCAAACCAATTCCACCTCTGGGAATTGGGGGCGGGCGACCTGAGTCAACCTCCTCCTTGTTCACTGGGTCAGAGCTCTCCAAATCTTGTTTCTTTCTGACCTGGAGGACGGAAAATTCAATTTACTCTCGCAACCCCCAATACCCCTCACGTTTTCTTAGTTGGCCCCAGGATCTGGCACTACTATTGCTGACCAAGGCCAGGCTTCCTTGTCCCGGAGGCACCCCGGCTTGCTCCTTCAAACCCCAGCCGATGGTGGTCAGCCCTATTCCCTTCTTTTGCCCCAGACCAGCGGGTTCGGGACAGCAACGAACCGCTGGAGAAGCAGGAACGCAGGAAAAGGATCAGACAGCCAGGGGAAAAATGTGGGGCTACCGGAATGACCAGTTATTCTTCGGTCCCGTTTCTAATAGGAAGAGGGGGAAAGAAGCAGGGAGAGAATGTAGTTCGCTTTGGAAGAAAGGCGAGTGGGAAATGAGAAAATAATTACTTCCAACTTGTATAGCTCCTGTTTCTTTCCGTTTATTATACACTACCTTACCCCCCCCACACACACACATCTACCCCCTTAAGAATCTCCCTCGGCCCTCGTTTCAATTCGTACATTAGACTATCCTGGGCTAGGTTCTGCTTCTTCGACTTAGCTCCTGGGTTTCTGCCTTCGGCCGCTGGTTCCTCAGAAACGGAACCATTTTCCTGATTTTTTCCCATTCTTTCTCTTTCCAGGTATATGTCTCCCCATTTGGGGAGGGGGGAGGGAGAGCAAGTTCACTAATCACATAGAGAGTTCTGTTTCTCTGATCCCTTCCAAGTGGAGACGAACCCGGATATAAGGCGAGCCTCCTAGAGAATGACATTTATAAACCCGTCGGGCTAGGGTACAGAAGTAGAAAAAAAAAAGGAGGCAATAATAATGGGGGGAAGGGGGTACAAACAGGAGTGGTGGGGAGAGGGAGAGAATACTTTCTTGTTGTGGGAGTGCCTGATATCCTATCAGAAACTCCTTCGGGAGGAGCCACAAGTTACCGTAACTCTCTTTTCCCCTCCAAATGAGATTTCTTTCTACCAACAAACCCCAGCAGGAACCTGACCCTCAACTGTTCACCCTACCAAACGCTACTCTGGCCTGTCTCAATCACAAATTACCACCCTAAGAGATCTGGAAGAGAAGAGGAAGGAAGGAGAAAAGTTTAGTTCAATTTTAAGTCTCTCTTGAATTTCCCCCCTCCTTAGGGTCACTCAAAGCTCCTCAAACACCCACCCCCATACACACAGATATTGAGAGAAAGAATGGGGTTGGGGGAGGAGAGAAAAGGAAGAACGGGAAAGAAATAAGTACCTGAAGCATGTCTTGACCTTTTAATTTGAATTTGACTTTGTTTTTATTTCCAGTTGTCTTTCTCTGTCTCACTCACCCCCCTCTACCCAGTAAATACAGTTTAGCTATTGGTAAATAAACCCACTCTCCCCTCTACCCCACGACCCCTTCAACCCTATCTCCTTCATCTTCTCCCCTCCCTCATCGCCCCCCATCCCCGCCCCCGCCGGTTAGTCCAGCAGTCCTCAGGTCTGTCTTCCTTTGTTCAACGTGAAGGTCTCTGACGTCCTTACCCAGCCTCGACTGCTAGGTGGCGCTGTTACTCCACGATGCGCGCTCGCTCTGCCTACAACTTGACCCCGCTGACGTCACGGCCGTCTGAATCGTCAAGGCCATTTTCAAATCCCATTGGTCTAGCGGTCACATGGTGAGGACCGGGTGCTTGGATAATTATGGAGCTGGTATTTTCTCCGAGGCCCTCCCCCCTCCCTCCCTCGTCTCTCCCTTCACTCCCCCCTCCACCCCCCACCCCCGGATGGGGAAAAAAAAAAGATGTCAGCTCCTCGGCTGTAGTATTGCTCCTTAAAAACCCCTCTCTCTGAAAATGACATGCCCTCGCCATGTAACTCCTAACTCGTATTTGGAGCCCCTGGCTGCGTCTTGCAGAGCGGAGACCTATACGTCCAACCCAGGGATGTACATGCAATCCGGGAGTGACTTCAACTGTGGGGTGATGAGGAACTGTGGGATTGTGCCCTCTCTCTCCAAGAGAGACGAGGGTGGCAGCCCCAGCCTCTCTCTCAACACCTACCCGTCTTACCTTTCGCAGCTGGACTCGTGGTGCGATCCCAAAACCGCGTACCGTATAGAACAACCTGTTGGCAGACAGCTGTCGTCCTGCTCCTACCCAACTAGTGTCAAGGAAGAGAATGTGTGTTGCATGTATAGCGCCGAGAAAAGGGCAAAAAGTGGTCCTGAGACAGCCCTCTACCCTAACCCCTTGCCCGAGTCCTGCCTCGGGGAGCACGAAGTCCCTGTCCCCAGCTATTATAGAGCCAGCCAGAGCTACCCCACCCTGGAGAAACCGCCCCACTGCTCTGGGGCGACTGAGTTCGAGGCGAGTTTCGAACCCCGGGCTAGCCTCCATCCCCGGAGTGAACATCTGGAATCGCCTCAGCTCGGGGGGAAAGTGAGTTTCCCGGAGACTCCCAAGTCGGACAGCCAGACCCCGAGCCCCAACGAAATCAAAACGGAGAAGAGCCTGGTGGGACCCAAAACCAGCCCTTCGGAAAGCGAGAAGGAGCTGAGTAAGACTACAGACACCAGTACGGATAATTCGGATAACGAAGCGAAAGGTAAGCACGGGCTGGAGGGAAAGGGGTCCCGGCTGGGACTGGTGGGAACTTGGTCTTCGTAACCTTGGGGGGGGGGGGGGAGATAAATGAGGAGTGGATCAGAAACTCTGGGGCAGGAAGCGGATTTCTGCCCCCCCCGAAATTAATAATAACAACACCAATACTAATAACACTGGAATAGACTATGTGGCTTCTTGTTATTATTAATATCGGATAAGACATTGCGGAACCGGAACGGACTAGGCTGGAAGGCGCAGGGTTGGGCGTCTGCCCGCAGAATGGTTGGGGGTGGGGTGCTCCTTTCTACCGGGGGCTTTCTGTTAGCTTCCCAGTGTTTGCGTTTCCGCCTTTTCGGGGATGCTGATTTGGAGGCTTATTATTTTTACTTATTTATTTATTTTTTTTTTGCCTGAGACCAGAGGCTGGAAAATAGCTTAAAATGGCGATCTGCAGGCAGTGAGCGGCCCGGCCGTGCGCTTAGGAAAAGGAGTGAGAATTCAGTTGGTTGCGTCCTCCCGATTGAAAGTTGTTTCCGTGGTTGTTTTCTTTAGAATATTTTGTGCATATTTCTGACCGGTTTTTGTTCTGGCTTTCGGGGCTGCGAGGCTGTGGGGAGAGGGGCTGAAGGTGTTCTCAGACCTTCTTTCCTTGATGCTCCAGTCCAGCGACTGCTGGGATTTGGGACTGGGGATTGGGCTTGGTCATCTTTCGGTTTGGGGTCTGAGATTTTCTTTTCTTTCTTATTTCTTTTTTTTTTCTTCCTTTTTTTCTTTTTTTAATTTTGGCTTCTAGGGTAAATTGCAAGCGAAGTCTTGAGAGCTATGTGGGCGTGTAGGTTTGTCGAGAGCACTTTCCTTTCAGTCCGGGGTGAATGTGGCTTTGACTGGGTATGATTGTGATTTTGGTTGGAGGGACAGAAGCTTCCTTCCGCCGGAGCGCAGGGTTCAAGATTCAGTTGTGCTAAAGGAATCTGGATCTTTATGATCGTGATCATTCTCTGGCTCCCTAGAAAGGATTCGGAGGAAATGGAGCTGGAATGAAGGGGGAGGGGGAGTAGATGAGTGGGGGAAATGAATTTTACAGAAAAGTTGGAGAGAAATGCATTGGAATAGTACAACAGGGAGGAATAAACCCGCTCCCCACGCCGCTGGTGAGCTCGAGGCTGTATATAAGGGGCACTCATTTGGGTATAAAGGCTGATGAAATATTGAGTGCTCAGAAGCCATGGTGGTTATGTTGCTTTATATATGAATGAAAACTATACATGTATGTCTGGAGACCCGTGTGTGTTACACATACACACACACACACACATTCACTCACACATATGCTTTTTGGAGGGTTGTGGTAAGAGACTTTCAGCCTTCTTGCCCCCCTATGCAAAGGTATCCTAAAATCACCTTGGTGAATTGGCATTTACAAAGCCCAACCCTCTAGGGCTCCATCCTTCATCCCCAAAGGGAGAGAGGTTGTGAAGGATATGTGAGTGTTTGTGTTATTCATGCATATATGTAGGTTTGGGGAGTCTATGCAATATTTGCGTGCATGTTAAATACAGTTCACAGATACACACATGCACCCGGACACGCTGGAAGATGTACTTTGTTGGAAGCTGCATCGCAACCTTACACAACGCAAAGTCAAGGTTAACAAAAAAAACCCCAAACAAAACAAAAACAAAAAACAAAACTAATACCCCTCTCCTCTCCTCCTTCTTCACCCACCCCAAAGGCTCCCCTCTCCTTGTTAGCCCAGGATTATGTGGGTATATCTCACTCAACCAGTTGTTTTTTCATATATATATATATTATATATATATATATATATATATATATATATATATATATATATATATATATTAATATATATATATATATATATACACATTCCTTCTATTCCAACTTCTTCCACCTGGGCTGTGGTAGAGGGTAGAGAAGGCCATTCTCTTGTTTTAATCATCCACCCCCCAAAAAACCCCTCCAATATCGAAATTAAAATAGCCAGGATATTGGTTGGACTTGCGGCCCTCTTTTTCATAAAACAGGTCAAGGTGTCAAAGAACAAGTGGTAGACGATTTTTGATATTCGGCTCTTTCCCATGAATACTCAAGTTTCATTTTTTTTTCTTATGCCTAGTCATTCTCCTCAATTTCCTCAAACAATGGCAGAGCTGATAAGAGCTTTACTTGGTACAATGAAGGGGCCCAGGACATGCAACTTAGCGAGGCCGATATCTTAGCAATATGTATCCTTTCCAGAAAACTACTTCTGAATTTGCCAATAGTCAAGCTGAATAGCTAAGTTTATCCACAACCAAATCTCCAAAGCCTTCTCTCCTTTTTTATTAGGCAATACGTTAAGGAAAGAGATCTGTGTGCATGCGCATATATACATATACATGCATATATTCATGTACTTGTAAATTTTATATGTGCGCACATACATGCAGGAGAGAAGGATTTGAGGGTTTGGTCGGTGAGGAAGCTCAGCAAATTCAGATGTAGTGGACTGGTAATGATCTATTTTGTTAGGATGCATATGGCTAAGGTATGGGGTTCTCTAAGCTGCAGTTCTCCTTCACTGAATCAGAAACAGCTCATGTAAGATATAGAGCCCTGCCATAGAGCCACACATGTATATGTATATGGTTTTTAAGCTAATCTAAATACACAATATGTATAGTGTATTTTAAAATATATCATACATGAGCATATACATTTAATCTAATCAAAGTACATAATATATACATGTATATAACTTAATGTATGTATGTTGTATACATATCAACGTTGTAAAATATTTATGTATGAAAATATTTGTATTGCATAAATATTTACATATTATACATATACACACATTTTTATATATGTATTGTGTGTGTATACATAAATAGTTTCTGGGACCATAAGGCTGAACTTGTTTCTTGGCCAAATCTTCCTTCTTCCTCCTTACCTCCTCTCCCTCAAGGAGGTTTCATAAGTGGATGTCCCTTGGATGCCTCTGTGTTAATATGTGGGACTCAACAGTCTCCATTCCCCCTTTTTCCTCCACCACACCTTTGTGGAGGGAGCTGGAGAGGAGTTAAGAAAGTGTTGTTGGAGAAAGGGTCCTGTCTGACGCTGCTTCTGGGGGGTGGAGGGTAAAGGGAGGGGAATGGAGGATTAGTGGAGGAAAGTGATCTGGAGGTGACCAACTCGAAAGGACTCGGGCAAGTTCCCTGGTTAGAGTCTGAAAAGGCCACTGGAGGCCAGCGACTCATTGCAGTTGTCTGTTGGATTGGGGCAAACCAGACTCCCTCAGCTCAAACAAGGACAAGACTTTTTTTTTTTTTAGTGATTTTCCCCAAGTGAAATAGGGCAAAGGGAAGGTTAGACGGCTAGGGGTGACCCATAGGTACCAGTCTTAGAAGAGAATACCTAAGAGGAATTTAGATATCTTGGGTTCTTCTAGTTCTTCATGGATCTAGTGCCCTAAAAAATAAGAACGAATTAACCCACCGGAAACTCGAAATAGTCCCCTTCCCCCTTGCCCTCTCCCGTAAAAGGACTAAGCCCTAAGGATACTGTTCAGTCCTAAAGTCAGAGCCACGGACACCCTATCTCTGGGAGGGGGAGGGGGTTGGGGAGCAGCTCCTCTCCCCTCTTAGTTCCTATTCCCCACCGCAGTCCATGTAAGTCTATAGTGAGCTGCGATGTTTTGAGTCTTAGTGGGATACTTATATCAATAATGTTATTTTTAACAGAGGATATAAAGGCAGAAAACACGACAGGAAATTGGCTGACAGCAAAGAGCGGAAGGAAGAAGAGGTGCCCCTATACTAAACACCAGACGTTGGAACTGGAGAAAGAGTTTCTGTTCAATATGTATTTGACCCGAGAGCGCCGCCTGGAGATTAGCAAGACGATTAACCTTACAGACAGACAAGTCAAAATCTGGTTTCAAAATCGCAGAATGAAACTCAAGAAAATGAACCGAGAGAATCGAATTCGCGAACTGACCTCCAATTTTAATTTCACCTGAGCGCGCAGGCTCCCCGCCCCCTCCCGCCCCCCTCTCTGTCCCCGCCCCCTCCTCCCCCTTTGTGCGGGCTGTTTTTTCCCCGACTATAAATGCACTGTGTATGCAAAAAAAGAAAAAAAAAAGATCTCACACTCTCCTTCGGAGGGACTTCTTGTTGGTGAAGCGAAGAAGGCTCAATATAAGCAAAAGAAGATCTATATAGCTATACCCATGACTATATATGTGTGTGCATACACTCACTCAGCATCCTTGTAATCCATGTAGAGTTAAGGTTAAATCCATCCATATAGTTCAAAGAAAGAGAGAGAAAAGCCCACCAAAAAAAAAAAAGTAAGGTATCCCCAGCAGCACGATAAGAATCGCTCCTTCCTCTGCATTGTATATTTAGGGTAATAGACGTTTTGGAAAGTTTGGCTAGTGTTGTGTGTTTGCTGTAGCCACCCAGCGCTTCCGACGCCCCCACTCCATTCCTACCCCACCCCATGAGTGTAGCGCTAAGTCAAGCTGAGAAATCTGCTCCGTGTCTTGTACTTGTACAGCTTTTGTCCCCCACCTCCCCCCAGCCCCCAGCCCGACACCCCCACCTCCATCCCTACCCTGAGAAATGACATCTCAGAGAGTCTCTCCAGAGGAACAATTCTGAAGAAAAGGAAAGGGCATAGACAGAATGACTGTCCCCCCCCCCCCCGGACTGAACAAGTCCAGCTCTGGTCGTGGTGTTATTTAAAGATATTCTGTATGTTGTATCTTTTGCATGTAGCTTCCTTAATGGAGAAAAAAAAATCCTAATAAATTTCCAGAATCTTACTCCTCAAATGGGTATATTTTTTAAAAGTGATTTTCAGCTCCATTTTCCTCCTCCCAGGGAGCTTGTGTGTGTGTGTGTGAGTGTGTGTTTGTGTTTTGTGTGTTAGACTCATCTTTTAAAGGCTTTCTAGAACGTCTCTTGGCGGGTTTAATATAAGTGAGAGGCCATAACGCTGATTTAAATATTATCCAGGTGACCACAATAAGTCAAGGTCATAAAACAGTAATGTCAGGACGGTCTTGGTACGCGCGAGAGGTGGATTTTATGATCTGCAAATATAATGTGGTGCCGCAGTAAAAGATGCATTTAAAGGTGACTGGAGGAGGGAAAGAGAGGCAGAGACGAAGCTGCAATCTTGAGAGGCAGACGGATCTGCTTGCCTGGGGTGTTGGGCTGGGAGCCGTTCCCCAATGCTCCTGGGGGGGGGACCTGGAGAGGCACCCCCCCGCACCCACCCACCTAAGGAGAGGAATAAACTTAACCGCCTGAGGTGGGGGCGAGGAACTCAGCCCCCCCCTCGCCTTCCTCCACCTCGACACCACTAGCAGAAGGCACCAAGGTAAGAGAAGAGATTTCTTTCTCTCCTTTTCGAAGCTGAGTGGGGGACTCGCGGAGCTCCCCAGGTGAAGGAGCAAGGTGGGAAGGGAAGAGGCTTAAGGTGTCTCGATTGAGCCGAGTAAGGGCGCCATCGGGGGACTTTTCTATCCGCTTCTACCAGCAAAAGGGAAAGACGGTGAGCAGCTCAGTTTTCCACCTTTCCTCCTCTTGTCGGAACAGCAGTGGATGGGGAGTTAGGAGGAAAGGACTGGACAGCTTTGGGAGCAGATCGTTCAGGTTTCTCGAGGGCACGAGGGGTTTCCTCTGTCTTGCTATTCTCTGTCTAGGTGTTGCTGGGTCTGAGCGCCTGTTGGGGATGGACTGAAGGAGTAGGGAGTGTGGCACTGGGGTTTAAGATTTAGTGTTTGAGTGTCTTTTGGTCGACTTGGTGTTTCCTGACGTTTTCCCTTTCCCTCTGTCCTCACTCCCGTGGTCGCTGTGGTTTGGAAACCGAGTGGCTAGCGGCTTGGAGCGGCCCTAAGCTCTTTGGTCTCCAGTCCACGCGCCTGCAGTTGAAAAGCAAAATGAGGGCAAATCAGTGTGTGTGCCCTGAAGGAAAAAAGATAGAGGGAGAAAGAAGCCAAAGGTAGAGAGGGAAGGGTGGGTGGGGGAAGGGATTCAGTTAGGCAGACAGACAGATGGAAGATCAGACAAACAGAAGATAAGACAGACAACTAGACAGAAGGACAACTCTAGGAACGGAGCTCCATTGATGAAGGGAAGACAACTGTCCACCTCTCCTCATAGATGACTAGAGACAGACAGAGCAATCTCTCCACTGCAGTGTGTGGGGGGGGGAGAGTGGGGGGCGGGGAGGGCGCTGGGGTAGAAAGGAAGGTATCTTCTCCCCATTATTTTCTCTGAGAGATTTTCTTATATCAGGAGTGTTATCTTATATCAGGATGCTTGGGCACCTCCCAAGGTAGTCTTTCTTCTCCACAAAAGGATAAGGATAGGGAGGTTATGGGGGGTGGAAAGGGGGGACGGGGGGCGAATTTCTTCCTTTTTTCCCCCTTCCCTTCTTCTCCTCCGGAGAGCCGAGTCTCCCGCCCTACTCGCTCAGCTGATCTGTGGCTTAGGTAGTTTCATGTTGTTGGGATTGAGTTTTGAACTCGGCAACAAGAAACTGCCTGAGTTACATCAGTCGGTTTTCGTCGAGGGCCCCCACCCCCACTCCCGCCCCCTACCTTCCTTAGGGGTTCACCCCGCTACCACCACCCCACCAAGGCTCAAGCTGGTGAAAGCTGAGGAGGGCGAGGCATAAACGGGGGAGAAGCCCAGGACGGAAGATACAAGTCTTGGGGAACCCCTCTTTTATACCAGTCCCTTCCCAGGCTTACCCAATCCTAGTTGTTGAGGGAGATGAATCCCCCCCCCCCAGCTATTGTCTCCAGTCCCCAATATGATCTAACTAGACAAAGAAGCTCTTGCTGAATTTCTATGAAATTGTGGAGGCTGGTGGCTAGTCCAGCTTATATGGGGGGCCAAAGGGGGAGAATCAGATAGGGAAATTAGGAGTAGAGTTTCTCCTGGATGGTTATTCTCTCTCTCTCTCTCTCTCTCTCTCTCTCTCTCTCAAAGTCCCAACTTATGTCCCTCGAAAGAATCTGTTTGAAGAGAACTAAGGAGATAGATATAATTATACAAGGAAGGATCCTTTAGAAAGTTGGGGGTGACTTTGGGGAAAGAAGAGATGAGAGCTCTGGATTCTAGCCAAACTAATCCCCCTCCCTGCCTCTGTTTGATCTCTGAATCAAAGAATGTGGGTTGATCTGGGGTATGTTGCATTCGAAGGGAGCCATCAAGTCCAAGTAGAAGTAACAGCGACCTTCCCCAATCCTACTGGACAGTAAGGGCCAATGTTTCCTGGAAATTGGCTGTGTCTTCTGTCTGTTTGAGGCTGTGAGTCCATCTGACCCACTTTCCTAAAAGAAATGTCTAGGCAGTAAATGGTTGGGCATTGCCTCTTCATCTATTAGCATATCTATTTGGCAAGATATTGGATAGTGTGTGGGGAAAGAGGCATTGAGGGATATAAAAACTTTGCAAAGACTCCTCTTCAAGTCACTGTCTCCAGCTCCCGCAGTTCAGCCTAGTCACTTCTGAGGCCTCAAAGACATGGATTCCCTGTTAAAGAGTAGAGCTGGCAGGGAAAATGGGGTAAATGAAACCCCTTTTCCCAGAGAGATAGAGACAGACAAAGCCAGGAAAAGGAAGCTCCATTAATTATTCCTTTTTTTTTTTACATTCTGTGTACTTCCTAGTAAGGAAGAGAAAGGATATAAAACTGGATTTCTTGTCAGCACTCACATATAATGTAGATACACATATGTTGATCTATATATACACATCTGTATATATGGTGTATGTGTGTGTATATATGTATATATATTGCACTGTTTACATCTTGTAGGTCCTCTTCGTATATATGTGTGTAAATGTATACTAAAACATATACATATATTTCGTGTGATGCATTTACACTTATTTTTGTTACCATATTACAAAGGGATCTCTTTTGAAACTCAGAAACCAAATGGAAGCTGGAAAGGAAAATGAAAGTCTTTCCTTTTACGGGCTAAGCTTGTAAGTCTGTCTGTCTGTCTCCTCTTCCTGCCCAGGAATATCGCTTCCCTTTCTGGGACTCGGGGATCACCCCCTGGCATTTGGATGGATCCCTGGGAAGGTAGTGGGGGCAGGGAGGAATTCTAGAAAGTGAACAGAGGCCCGCCTCAGCCTGGGGGGAAGCGAGGGGCTCTCCTGGCCTGGGAGTTTTGCTTGCTGACTCTGCTACTTCTCTCAGTCCTTTTGCTAGTTCGTTTGGCTGTGATGTTGGGTTGAGAACTGGGCAGAAGACGGACAGCCTCCAGTTCCTCAGGAGTGCAGACCCTGTGGGCTTTTCCTGGCAGAGGGCCCCAATCCCTGGCTGCAGTCAGAATGAGATTTTCCCAGATGGACCGAAATGCTCAAACGACTTGCTCGGTTTCTGCCCTTGGGGCTCCCCATCTCGCTGGTCCTTCTCGAGGGGCCAGGGAGGGGGTGGCTATGGGGGTGAACTGTGGGAGTGTCCCCCCCAGGATCCCTAGAAAATCGCCAGAAGTTCCAGGGCCCAGGCGAGGGCCAAGTTTTGCCTCCTGAGTTAGTGGCTCTCTAGCTCTGGTTCGGGAGGTATTATCTAAGATGGTGATTATTATTTATTCGCTTCGCTCGAAGGGAGTCTTGCGAAAGAACAGCGTGAAGAGGAGGGAAAAAATTATCTCTCTCGTCTGCGGATATTAAGATGGATTTTTATTTCTTAAAGGACCCTCCCCGCCGAGAGCGCATAAGCGTAAACTTAATATATGCTCCTCAGCCCAACTCCAGAAATCGCAATAAAAGTTAAAACCTCCCCTACTGGTTTTTTTTAATTATGATATGGGAAAGAGGAGCTAGGATTTATAGAGCTGAACTCTCGGCGTGTGTGTTTGAGACTTGAGGAGGGAAGGAGGCAAAGAGAGAGAGGGAGAGTGAGAGGCTTAGTCATAGAGACACACAGCCAGCCACAGTGGGCTCGCTTTTACTCCGACCCTTCCTATCTAAATTGGTGCTTCCCCTCTGGCCTCTTGTGGGCCCCGACTCTGGTACCCTCGTCTCGCCTCTATCTCTTGGGATTGACAGACGACCTCTTGAACAGGTGAAAAGGACTGTACAGGCTGTAATAGGGAGAGGGAGGTGAAGGGGAGAATGGGAGTGGAGGAGAAACTAGGGTTGGGGTCTTTGTGTTTTTTGGTGGGGGAGAAATTAGGGTCCTTAGAAGCATTGCCCAGGGGGTAGGGAGAACTGCAGGGGCTCCGATAGTGGAGCAGGAGCTGAAGGGGAGGAGAGGCAAAGGACCATTTGTACACAAGTGGTCTAAGGAGAAGGTGAGCTCAGCTTTGCTTTTGGACTCAGGTAAGGCTCCCCTCTACGAGACGGGGAGAGGAGCCCACCTTCCTATTTGTCTAAGGGAACTTTCCGTCGATTTAGTGTTGGGGAAGAACAAGGGGTAAAGAGCCATATGTAGATCTATTTGTGCTTGTGCACTTATATGTGTGTTATATATATATATTTACATGTGCTTTGCTTATTTAATATGTAATACATAGCATAGCATATGCTCTAGACTTCTCCCCCTTGTGAACGCTGGCTGAAAATCTTGTGCTCTGGTGACTGGGTAATTTCCAGGAGGTTCCACTGATATGGACCAATGGACAGAGAATGGAAAATAAATAAAAGTTAGGGTTTTCTTTCTTCCTTTTTTAAAGGGCCAGGTTTTTTTTTTCCTAGTTGGAGCTACCTGGACAGGGTCCAGAGCAGGTCGCCCGCGGGAGGGCCCAGAGAGGAGCGGGAGGGAGGGAGGGAGGGAGGGAGGCTGCGGCTTGCTGGGGGCTTCTCCTCTCCCCGGCGGCGGGCGGGGAGGGGAGCCGCCTCTGGAGGAGCCGACCCGGCAGCTGCGGCCGCCGCAGGGAGACAGACCAGCAGGTAAAGAAGGCTCTTCCTAGGGGCAAAATGGGCCCACGGAAGGGGAACCATGACGTCCGGGTGCTTGGCATGAGAGGCCACAGAAAAAGGAGAAAAGGTAGGGAAATGTGCCTGCGGCGTCTTAATGCCCCATGTAATGTTGAACCTGTATTTGATTTTTATACACACACTGCTGAGTGTGAGTGTGTGTGTCTATGTGCTTAATGTCTCTGTTGATGTAAGGTCCACTACCGACACAGTCATCGTTGTCGGCTTTAAATCGCTTTGCAAAATCTCCAGATTGCAAGATGAAATTTCTTTTATTCTTTTGCACTGTACAGGATTGAGCCTAAATATAGGAAGTTTGACGGCTTTTTTTTTCCCTTCTCCCTTTCCGTGGTGATCGTGGGTCCTCTGCTGAGCTTGGGGCTCCTGTGTCGCCTGGAGATTTCGGGCTTGCAGGCAGGCTTCCATCCAGGGGAGGGGGTGGGGTAGGTGTAGGCGGGGAGGGAGGGGGAGAGAACAGCAGCTCAGGCTCCTTAATTGTACTTCGGGTTGGTTGTATTGTCTCTCCTCTCGCCACCTCGACTCCCTAGTCTAGAATCCAAAGTCACTGCAAAATCCTTTGCAACACAAACACGACACGAAAAGGCAGGTAACACAACTCTATATGAGGGTTGTAGAGTAGGCGGGGGTGGCCAGATGGCTTCAGCCCTGGGGCCAGCTCCCCAGTTCTTTCCCTCTGTTTCTGGTCCCCCACTCCACCCCCAGCCCATGCTCAGCTTAGTTCCAGGGAAAACAGGCCCTATGTGGGAACCTTGGAACAAGTTCTTTAGAATCTTAGGCTCCTGGGCCGGCTGGGAAATGTCTGTTGATCGGAAGGCTACCCATTCAGCTTCCTTTGCTCTGTGTGTGTGTGTGTGTGTGTGTGTGTGTGTGTGTGTGATGTTGTGTTTGTGTATGTTGGATGGTGCTGGTGTGCATTTTCCTCCGTTTTCTCTTTGGAGGCCGGAATTCTCGTGTTGATGGATCATAGATACTAACCTGAAGAGGACAGAACAGTGTCCTGTATGCACCCAGGACGCCTGGGGCCCCTCCCTAGTCAGACCTGCTGCTCCAGACTCAGTTTCTTCTTCCAAACCAGGCTTTAGAACGAGCCTTTCCTCCCGAAACAAAGAGGGAGAAAGGACAGAGAAGGGGCGAAAGTGGAGGGGGAGCTTGAAAGGGGATGGAAGAAAGGTAGGGGGAAAGAACGTACCCGAATACGTTAAATGAGCTTACATCTGGAGCAGACGAGAATGAAAGCAGATGGACCGAGTACAGCAAGGGAGAGTCAGGGCTGGGTAGTGGGTGGGAGGGGAGCTCCGAGCAGAGTGAGGGAGACGGGCTGAGGGCGCCCGCCGCTAGGGAGAGGAGGAGGGCAGGGAGGGGCCGATAGGGCTGACGGTAGAGAAAAGTCTATTTTAGTTTTAATCCGAACTTGACGGTGTGGATTGAACTGGAGTGAATTCAAAGCACAAGCGAAGAAGTGAGGGGGGATAACGGGGTGGTGGGGACGACGTCTCTTTTGCCTGTCTGTCGGTCCCCCAGTGCTGGCGTGGTCGCAGCTTCCCAGGCCGGCGTGGGTGGGGGAGTGGTAAGGAATCATCAAGTCCCCTCCTTCTCCAAGATCTCCAGAGATCTGGGGGTGTACATCATATGCCTGGAGAGGAATTATTGGGGGAGAGAGACCCCTAGGTAGAAGAGGGGAGGCCGAGGAACAAAAATTAAAAACAAAACAAACTGGTGAATGTTTTCCCCTCCTTGCCTGGGGATTCTCCGTGGCCTCGGATTCATCTAGCTGTATGCAGTGTTTGTCCTCTCCAGATCTCACTCAGCGCGAAACTGAAAGGAAGGGTGGGGGGCACAGAATCTGGCAGGAAATTCGAATAACTTAGCACAAGCCAGGAAAAATGACCTTGTCTTTTTAAGCAATCCTCTCCCCTTCTTCCTCTCTGCTCCCCTGACTCCCGAAGGCTAGTTGGTTTCTGAAGAAGAATCTCTTTCCTATCTCCCTAGCCTTCCACCCCAAAACATGGGACCTCAGAGGTTGGAGGCGGGCAGTAAAAATCAATGGGAACTGGCTGGAAGAAAGAGGCATCATTGGAGAGTTTCTCTGAGACAAAACTTGGACTCAGTAGGTTTGCACCCTACCCCTCCTTCCAGTCCTCAAAGAGATATCTCTCTCAGCAGAGACTTTAAGAAGCTAAATATGCCATTTTAAAACTGAGGTGTGGGTGGTGGTGGGAGTCCGTCTCCTCCACTTGGATCGAAGTGGAGGAGGAAGTGCTCAAGTTAAAGCCCCCAAAGAAGGAGGCGAAAATCCCCTCTCAGTTTCATGGGGGATTTAGTTCTTGAAGAAATCCGGAGGCCAGAAGAGAAGTCAGGGGACTTGGACTGTCATGGAATAATTAGAGGAGTCAGGAGATCGGAAGACAGCTGTATGAAGTTGAAAAGGGATAGGGGGTGGCTAGAGGGGCAAGAGTGAAGAAGAAGACAATTTATAGGAAAAAAATTATATTTCAGGGAGACTCTACCCCCTTACAACATCCCCCCCCAATAGAGAAGAAAGCTTCAGGATATTCTTTTCCCTTGCGAAAAACCCTGAGAGAAGGGTATCAGTAAGTATGAGACTGAGGGCTGAGATGGACTCGACTTGAGGCTGACTGGGATGCAGGAGTGGGTGGAAATGGGGTTTGGGGGAGGTGGTGTTGAATTTTCTCCTTTTCTCCATATTCGTCATGAATAGAAAGTGGGTTAGACCCTACTTGGCCTCCGCAGGCTTCCAGGAGGGATATAATTGATTCACTTGCTCCCCACTTCTCAATTTGGTTTGCAATAGCGGCTCAGACAAGAGCAGGGCACCCCTCGGCCTGAGCAGAGAGGAAGCCCCCTATCCGCCGTTCCCTCCTTTGTGTCCTTCCATCCGGATGGAATTATACGCCCTGCATCCGGGGAGGGGGCCGGGCCGGGCCGGGCGGCCAACAAGCCAGGTCCCTGCCGGCTGCGGGGCTGGACATGCCTGTCTGCACAATGGCATTTCTCCTCCGAGCAGCTCTTCCGCTACTCTAGCCCATCCTTCTCTCCTCCTCCCTTTTTCTTCTCCAGGCTCCTCTCTTCCCTGTTTCTCTCCTTTCCTTTCTTCCTCTCATTCTCTTTCCCCTTTTCCTCCCTTCCTTCATCCTATCTATTTTTCCTCCTTTCCTTCCCTCCTCCCTTCCTCTTCTTTTCTTTTCCTCCCTCTTTATTCCCGCCTATGTCTCTGAATCTGTCTCCCAGGCCGCCCCCCTCTCTGTGACTGCTTCCTAGTTCCCCCATTGTAAAGGACATTTTCATATCCCATTGCTGTCACCACTCTCGGGACAGGGCCAGGGCTGTCGACCTGCTCCCCACCGAGGCTGGGGACAATCGCCAGGGCGAAGTTGTTGGCTAGCATGGAATTTTGAGGAAGCCGCTGCCTAAGGGGACAGGATCTGGTCTTTTCCTTGAACTAGCCGGTGGATATTTTTGATTGACAGCTAAACACCACACTCCATCAAGGCCAAAGGGATATTTCTATTTCTTACTGAGATTTTTCCGATTCTCCACTCTCCCCCCCCCCAACGCCACTCTCCTACCGAGATTCATTTCTCTCCATCCCACTAGAAGGGAAAGGGAACGAGAGCCGAGAGATCGCGGCTGGGACTGAGGGACTCGGCCGCAAAACCAGTGTGAGAGCTCATTCTATCCCCCCTTGCTTCGAAAATCAAGCCCCGCTCCACCGAAATTGAGAACTCCTCGGAACTGAGGAGAAGTTGGAGGAAAGAGGAAGAGTGGCAGAGAGTGGGCCTACAGACCTGGGTTCCTTCTAAGGTCTTCCCTTCCCTTTTTTCTTTGTCCCCGCTAACTTTCTTGTTCCCCCCAACACTCTCTCTTTCCCCCTTCTCTCTCCTCTCCTCCTCCTTCACTCCTCCTCCTTCTTCCTCTCTCTCTCTCTCTCTCTCTCTCTCTCTCTCTCTCTCTCTCTCTCTCTCTCTCCTCCCTCCCTCTCTTCTTTTCCTCCCTTCCCTTTTCTTCCTCGGTCTCCTGGACACATTTACCCCCTGTCATTCCCAACACAGAGGGGTCAACAAAAAAGAAAATCATCCCCCTTCTCTGTTTGGTCCTATCCTGGGGGAGATAGAGAAGAGACAGGGTGAGATGTTACTCTGATTTGGGAATTCCACTTCCTCCATCGCTGTTCAGAGACTCATCAAACTCAATCTGTTTTGCTCCCCTCCCCTCCCCTCCCCCCCTCCAACAGATCCTGGGTCTCCTCCACCGTGACCCTGAAATGTTACCCTCCTTTCTCTCCTAAGTCGTTCTGTATCATTTTCTCTGAGCCAGACCCGATTTGCTCTTGGGGGCACTGCTCCAACCCCGGACTTCCCTCCCTTCCCCCTTCCTCCATCACTGGCTCCCCACACATCGAATTTTATATGCTTGTCTAGATCTCCCCTTACCTATTTCTCTCTACAGGCAGACTGACAGAAAGACAGACACACCGACAGACACACAGAAGTAGCATGCAGAAGGGTCATAAAGTAGTGGAGATGAGCATCTAGTTCAAATCATAAGAGAAAGGGAATGGGGAAAATCAACTTCTCCATTGGATGTAAATAAAGTTTCCTACCTTTCCCACGCAACCATATTACCCCCTCTCCTGGACTTCTGTTTATACCCCTTGAAAAAATTGCCTTCTCCCAACACAGCATTGCCTTTTTCTCGTTCCAAAAACAGCCTACACTTCTATTTAATGAAAGACACATTTATGAACAATCAAATGATCCTCATAAAAATTTTATTGACGGACGTAAAAACAAGCTACTTGCCGACGACCAAGGGCTCTCTCCTTCGTGTATCTTTCTGTCTTCCTGTGTGCAGACAGACAGAGTGACTTTTCTTGGGGAAGGGGGATGAGGGAGGTTGGGGAGAAAGAAAACAGAACAGAAATGCTGGATTAGGCGAATGCACTCAAGTTATGTAGGCTTCTCCTCCACTTCTTGAAGCTGGGAAAGAAAGATAGATACAGACAATAAATTAAAAATAAAGACTCCTATTCATCTATGGCAAAGGCAAAGGATTTCCGAGGCTACACAATCAAGGTTGATATAGCTGGGTGCATAGTTTCTACCCCCCCATTGCTGTACCCCCTTCTCTCCTTTATGCCACAGTTTTGGGGTGTGCAGCTCGGGCTAGGGGAAGACCCCCTTACTTCCTGTCCCATCTCACTGGGTCTCCTCACTCCTTCTTACAACAATGATAATATTGAAATAGACACAGATGCATATGCTATTTTAAAAAACACGTTTAAAACCTCACGTTAAGAACTGACAATCGCCTGATCTCTGCTCGCACACAGACTGCGGGAGCATTGGAGCCGACAGAGATAGATTACGTCAAGAAATAGTTCCTCAGTCTTACCTCTCCCATCTCCTCCCCCTCCAGAGCACCCCTATTCCCCGACTCAAGTGGGGAAGGGACTAGGATGAACTGACCCGGGGGAAGTGGTGAAATTTTTTCACCTACCTAAAAATTATGGGGGTATAGGGCGTCTTAGGGGGTGGCCTTGAAGAAGTGGTAGGGTATCTCTAATGAGATGTGAGCTATCCTGAAGAAGAGAATGAGGTTGGGGAATCCCGTTATTTACAGAGGTTCCCCCCCTCCCCAGTAAAACGCAGGTCCCGGGAATCAGCTGAGGGCGGGGGGTGGGTAGGAGAGGGGGGAAAAGCAGGGGAAAAAAAGCCCCTGCGCATTGATCCGCGCCGTATTTTTGGGTAAATACGATCACGTGGGGGTCGAAGAGCCAATAGGATGCGGGGAAAAGGCTGGAAAAATAATTACCTGCCTTGATTGTTCTGTGAGCAGATAAAAAGTACATATACAGTTCATACAATAATCTTATGTATGTAAAACCCTCTAACGATGTCGGCGACGGGACCCATCAGTAACTATTACGTGGACTCCCTGATCAGCCACGAGAATGAAGATCTCCTAGCGTCCAGGTTCCCTGCCACTGGGGCTCACCCCGCAGCCGCCAGACCCACCGGCTTGGTCCCGGACTGTAGCGATTTTCCGTCCTGTAGCTTTGCCCCAAAGCCGGCAGTATTCACCACGTCCTGGGCTCCGGTTCACTCCCAGTCGTCTGTCGTCTACCACCCCTACACCCACCAGCCCCACCTTGGAGCGGACACGCGGTATATGCGGACTTGGCTGGAGCCCCTGTCCGGGGCCGTCTCCTTCCCCAGCTTTCCAGCTGGGGGCCGCCACTACGCCCTCAAACCCGACGCCTATCCGGGCCGCCGGGCGGACTGTGGCCCGGGGGACGGGCGGAGTTACCCAGACTACATGTATGGCTCTCCCGGGGAGCTTCGGGACCGGACCCCGCAGGCTCTCCCCTCCCCGGAGTCGGACGCGCTGGCCAGCAGCAAGCACAAAGAGGAGAAGACAGAACTGGACCCGAGTAAGTTGGGAGGAATTTTCCTTTACAACCGGCACAGGAGGGGAGGGGGTGGGTAGGAGAGACAGATTACAACCTCTGGGAGTGGGGGGGGGAGAGACTCAATAAAAGCGAATTACCTTGGGGGGCTTTCAAGGACCGGAATGTCTAGGAAAATGTGGGGAGACAGACCAGGGGGAGAGTGGCGAAGGGGAAACTCCTCACTTGCTTTGGCTTTCATGAAAGTCCTTCCCTGACCACCACTTCCTTCCCACCCCAAGCTTTTTGGCTCTATCTTCACTTTCCAAGAAACAGAGGTAGGGCCAAAGATTGGGGCCAGGGCAAGGTTCATTTTCTAGTTTGAGGTAGGGAGGGGAAGAAGTGAGGAGGATGGAGTGAGGTGAGAGGAAAACCCCCAAGGGAAAAAAAATCAAAGCTCCCTCTCACCCCAGTCACTCCTGGGTTCCCTTCTCCACATGAGGTTCGTAAAACAAAAAATTGTATTCACTGCCTTACCACCACCATCACCACCAAGCGAAGCAGAGAAAGGGATCTGAAATGGGATGGGGGGGGTGGGGAAGAAAAGGAAGTTGGAGGTGTCAGGGTAGCAAGAGTTGTGAAACAAGAAATAGAAAGAGCAGCCACCTTAGCCTTGAAGAAGTATGGGCTGAGGGAAAGCTGAGGGGGACAGAAACTAGGGGGTTCAATGATGGAAAAGCATGTCCTTGTGTTAGTGGATTGACTACTTCTCCTCAGAGATAGTTTGGCTATTGGAAGTACAGAATGAGACAGGAGGACAAACTGGGCTTGAGGTTGGAGAGGGGTAAGCAAGAAAAACAGGGCCAAAGTGGGGAGAATGAATGAGTTCAGTGGCTGAGGAAGCAGTGGTAAGGCTATCCAAATTGTCCCTGGGGTAGAAGCAGCATGTGGGGATATATGGGAAGGAGGCAGCAGGACTCTCTTCCTACAGACTCACAGAGGGTTATGATGGCTCCAACCTAGGGCCTAATTATAGCTCTCTGAAACATTTCCCCTTGTACCTCCCCCAGCCACCTCAATAAACCTGGAACTGGAGGCAAGCCTTTCTAGGGTTGGAACAGAGGAGGTGGGGAAGATGATGAAACCAAAATTGGGGAAGATAGCAAAATTGGACTGTCTCTTTCCCCTCCTCAGCCAGGGTTGGGAAGGGCTATGGTACTCTCCAGGAATGTTCCTGAGTTGTCTCCCTAGCATCACCCTGAGAATTCGCCTTAGCAGGGTTCAGATTGGAGCCAGAGCAGGGAACTGGGAGAGAGGAGGAGAGCTGGGAGTCGGCTGGGGCTGGGGCTGGGACTAGGACTGAGGCTTGGAGCTGAGACTGGTAGCCCTACTAGGCTAAGGACTACTCAGGGTCAGGAAAACAGAGCTGCTGAAATTTCAGGACTTGGTCGAGGGCTGGGAGGATGGGAGGGGGGAGGGAGGGACATGGGGAGGAGAGAGACCTCGCTATAAAAATAAAAAACAAGAGAGAAGCGTTTATGGGCCTATGAAATGGTTGGGAATTTGGACTTTTTATGAGGATTTCTCGAATTACTCCTTCTGAAGATGGGGGGGGAGTGGGAGGGGGGAAGGACTATGGGCTTTGATAGCTTGGGATTTCCTATAGCTTTAGGTTCGAGATCTTAGAAGGAAAGATATGACTAGGGGAAACAGAGAGCAGCCCCCAAAAAATAGTAACAAAAAATGTGCTCAAACCCAGGTTCAATTGTATAGATATATATGTACATATATATTATATGTGTATGTGTTAAAAGGCCTGCAGCCTTTTGGTCTGGGACTAGGGTTGGGGCTCAGGACATGGAGGTGGGGTGGGGGTGGAGGGAGGTGAGCTGGAAGAAGACCCTGACCCTGCTCTGTGCCTGGCTCCCTTAGGTAACCCAGTGGCAAATTGGATCCATGCTCGATCTACGAGGAAGAAGCGATGTCCCTACACCAAATACCAGACACTGGAACTGGAGAAGGAGTTTCTGTTCAATATGTATTTAACCAGGGACCGTCGGTACGAGGTGGCCCGGGTCCTCAACCTCACCGAGCGCCAGGTCAAAATCTGGTTTCAAAACCGGAGGATGAAGATGAAAAAGATGAACAAGGAGAAAACCGACAAGGAGCAATCCTAAGAGCCAGCGACCCAGCTGCAGCTGAAGACGGCGGCACCGCCACCAACAAAACAACAACAAAAACCACACACAAAAAAATACCCCAACCGGGGCGGGAATGGGATCGAGAGAGCGAGCATTCGAGGAAGGGAGAGAGCGAGCGAGGAAGAGAGCAAAAAAAAAAAAGAAAGAAAGAAAGAAAGAAAGAAAGAAAGAAAGAAAGAAAGAAAGAACCACCTTTAAAAAACAAACAAACAAACAAAAAACAGAAAGAAAAAGGTTGTGATTTGGGGAAATTTCAGTGTTGAAAATTTGGTGTTTAGAGTTAGTTCGCCCCAGCAACGAGGTGGCGGGGAGGAGGGGAGCCGTGGTCTCTTCTCCAGCTCAACGGCATAGCTCACTCACACACACACACACACACACACACACACACACACACACATACAAACACACACACACACACACAAACATGTGATTTTTCTTCCTCCTTTCTTCAGAGAAGCCAGTACTTGAATCTCTATATCTCTATTATTATTATTAATAATAATATTATTGTTATTATTATTTTAGTATCTTATTTGGTTCATGTCTGTCCTCCCCCGGTCTGGGGTGCCCTGCGTGCAGACTTTGTACAACAACCAAAAAAAAAAAAAAGAAAGGAAAAGAAAGAAAAGACAAAAAAGAAAAAAAAAGAATAAGAGAGGCCACGCAGTCAGCGGCCCCGCAGCACCAGCGGCTTGAGCTTGAGCTGCAGCCGAAACCAAGCAGGGCTCCCTCCTCTCTCTTTCTCCTTTCCTCCCTCCCTCTTTCCCTTCCTCCTCCCTTCCATGGAGCCAGGGCTAGGGCCCGAGCTAGAGCCGGAGCCAAGGCCGAGAGCTGGCTCGCTGGCCGCCTAGACGGCTTTGGGAGGGGGGCTTGTACATATTCGTGGGTTCCCTTCTAGTCACACAAAAGTCCTGTATTGTCGTTCTGTTTGTTATGGTAGAACAGCTCTGTGTTAATATATCGAAGTCACTTAAAAAAACAAGACAACCAAACGCATCCAGACCTCTTTATTTCTTCTTCCTCTGAACCCCGCTTTGGAATTCGTAGCCAAACCTTCTACTCATTTTTTTTTTCCGTAGGGGAGGGGGCAGGGAGAAGGAGAGGTGAAAATGGAGGGGGAAAAGACTGTCTGACTGGGAAGAGCAAGTGACTAGTTTTGTTGGAATGGGGGGAGGAGGGGGCAGGCAGGGAGACCAAGAAGGAGGACAGTCCCCTCTACTACTTCTAGGCCGATTTGGCTGGGGAACGGGGGTGGGCGTGGGGTGGGGGTGGGGAGACATGCAGTAGAATGTTTGCCCTTGGCGTAATGAATTGTAATAATTTATGACTACACGAGATCGGAGGGGGGGGTGATAGGTGAAGATGAAAGTTGGGTGCTGGGAGAAATCCCAACCTGGATCCTTGAGTAGGAGAGCACCCGCGCTTCTAGGAATAGTTGAACGAAAAGCAGGGAAGAGGAAAGGAGAAGGGGGCAGTTTCAGGCTCAATCCTTGGGTATGGAGGTGGTGAGAAAGGATTTGAGGGAATTTCGGGATGGCAAGGAGTGAGGAAAAGGCAGGCTGAGGTAGGAAAGGAGTAGCGAGAGGGAGGAAAAAGAGGATGAGGAACAGAGTGAGGCACAAGTAGAAGTGAATTTCATTTTGATTTTCTTCCATGTGTACCATTCTAATTTTATAATGCCTTTTTTATCCTTGTGGATTTCACTTTGCACTATTGTTCCTGAAGGGGTTGGGTTCCAGGAGATGGTGGGAAGGTGCCTATCATGAATTCCTCTGGGATAGGGAGTGGTGGGAGAGTGTCTCCTGAAGTGTCCAGGGTCAACAAGGTCTTTTTATAGGAGTTTTCATGGGGTCAGGTGAACCCAGAGTATCTGTCTGCAGAGAACCCCCGAATTTGTAAGTGCCAAAGGACATGTTCTGGAGGCACCTTACTAACTGTTAGGAGCTCCTTCCCTTAAAGGAAAAGAATTTTCATACAGCTAATCAGAAGCAGTTCAGAGCAGGCAGGGACAAGCCTTGGTCCCCAGATCAGCTCCCCTTTACTTGGAATCCCCTAACCTGGAAACTATTAAACTCAGCTTTTGTGAAATATGGCCCTTTAATATCTCAAGCTGTCCCATTCTGGTGAGGGTGGTGGTAGTGGTGGAGTTGTCTTAATGTGTCCCTAGGCCATGAAAATTAATATAATCTGGGAGCCACTGTTCATTCGTTTCTCTCTTCTCCCCAAAATCTAGTCACTTTAGAGAGACAGAGATGACTTTGGGCACCAGTACCTTCTCCATATCCTACCCCACACCCAATAAACTCTAGTCCAGGCAGGATGAAGAATATTAAAAGTCATAAAAGTTTTAATGCACAAAATTTGAGGAGTAAAATCTGACCCCACAAATTTATCATTCGTGATGGGGCTTCTCCACTCCACTCTCAACTTAGCTTTCCAAATTTCTGAAGCCTTTTTTTTTTCTTGCTTCTGTGAAGGGTGCTTTGCTCCCCTGTTCTCTCTCCTTTCTCCATCCCAGGTCCACCATCACCACCTTGTCTAATTTCCCTGCCCTTATTCCTCAGCTGGGATCCAGTCTCATCCTTTCTCCTACCACAAAATTTCATTTGAAGAAAGCCTGGTCCTTGATCTCCATCTTTCCTTTCTCTTTCCCCCACCCCACTCTCCCTAGGCCCAGAAGAGATGTGTGTTCCTCTACACTCCTTTCTACAAAGTAGTCACTAATCTTGTCGCATTTCCCTCATTCCCCAGGGCCCACTCCAACCCCTGAACTGCGTTTCTGCACCCGCCTGTCTTTGCATCTTCCACCTCAATGTGGCTCCAGCCTGGAGCCCGCTTCCCTGCTTCCTCTCGAGAAGGAGAGAGAAAGAAAGAAAGAGAGGCAGGGGTAACAGGACATAGTAGTTCTGTATGCCGTTATAACGCTCCCCCAATCCTTCCTGGGGCTTCTAAGCCCAATTCTGTGATTTGATTTACTGTAATTTATGGGTTTTTAAAATCATCTGTGGGAGGTGAAGGGAAGGAAAGGCGAGTGGGGGGTAGCAAACTCCCTCCTTCTCTAACCTTTTTCCCCTCCCACATTTTCCCCTGTTCCTTTGTATGGCTAACAAAACCCTAAAGGTTGTTCGACTTCGGGAAGCAACTGATAGGTACATTTCCGCAGCTCCAAAATGCCCCTTTTATGACGCTGTTTGTCTCTCTGCGCTGGGTCCTGAATAGGACTGAACAAAACAGCATCGCTGAGCTGGCTAGACGTCTGGGCTTAATTGTTTTATGGTTTAAATAAGGTGGACGCTCTTTCCTTTGAAATCAGATTATAGGAGTGTTTTGTCTACGGGCCACAGAGAACAGGACCTCACTGGCTGGAAGTAATGGGGGGGATGGGGTAGATTAAAAACAAGGAGGGGGGACACCACAGAGGATTCAATGTCCCACCTTAGAGCCAAGCCTTTGGAGGAATGGGACATGAAAAGGGACACAGAAGAGGGTAAGAATCGGGATGTGGGGGAGGATGTCCGAGTGTGCATGTGGTTGCCCTGACATGGGAGATGGCTTTTAAAAAAACAACCTAAATTCACACTAAACTAAGCTCAGAGGAAAAGGTTTGGAGGGGAGGAAGTAAAAAACGTAACAAACGTTGGAATTTTATCGGAGATATTTATTTTAAGTGCTTAGAGATCAGATATCGAGAGATCCGGAAGCCCCCTTTCCGACTTAGCTCCCCCAATTCCCTCACACTATTCTTGAGACTTCTTACCCCTAACCTTTCTACGCTATTTCTAACCTGAACCTAGTCCAAAGACCCCGCTGTTTCTTTTTTCACGCCCCCCCCACTGCGTGCATTGATTCAATTGAACGCTAGGTGGCGCTGTTGCTCAATGTTAGAATCCACTTCGCCGGGTTTGTTTGCCCTATGCCAGTTACACTTTAGGTCTGTTGTAGAGGATTGGGGGGGAAAAGGGGGGGGAGCGGAATCAATCTTACCACCACCACACAAATCTAAACAAATATGTATAAATTCTCTCACCTATGATTTGTAAAATAATATCTAATGCAAGCTGGAGAGCGAGGGCCCTTGCGCTGTCAGGGAGCCCTTGCAGCTCAGTCTCAGAGGGAAAATAATCTGTTTCCACCAGGAGATAAGAAATAAAATAGACTGCATAATTAAAACACAAACCCAGGATGACCCGGACAAATAGACATAAATTCGTGGTACCAATGGCGGGGGTGGGGGGCGGAGGATGGAAGAGAAACGCGTGGAGAGGAGTGGCGTCCAATTATTTTCTTTATTACTAGCCTAGGATATCTGTAGGGATCAAACTAACCGCTCTGTGTATTTTAAAGAAGAGAAATCACAAAGAAGACCACACAGTCCATTAGAACCTGGTGCCAGCCCATAGCGCTCGAGCCCACACGAAAACACACACACACACACACACACACACACACCCTGCTTTGCTAGCGGGAACCTTCTCGCTCACTACCCACCCTCGGGGGATCCAGTCGCATTCCAAGACACAAAGCCGGAGAAGAATGCGTTTATAGCGGTGATTTCTTTGGACCATAAAATGTTGAGAGAGATATTCTGCCCCCCCCCCCAAAAAAAAGATAAGGGAAAGAGTCTGAGAGCTGATTAGGTTGGCCTGGCCTCCTATGGGGCAGGAAGGTAAAGTATTTACGACATTTCCCTGGAACACTGTCGTCGCCCCCCCCAGCCTCCTGAAAACTGTGGAATTCCAGAAATGTCTCATTTTGGGGAACCTGCTCTAAGAGATATTTAGAGGGACAGTACCCACCTATGATGCACCCCTCCTTCACATACACTAGCCTTTCCTCCTCACCCTGACAACTTCAGCAATCACACTGTTTATTCATCTCCCCTTTCTTCTACCACCCCAAGGCTGGGAATGGGTGTGGAGAAGTAAGGAATCCTATAAACTCCCTCAAAACAGGCACCTTCCAGAATATTTCCTCTCTGCCTTTCTCCTTCCTTACATGTGCTCTTTTGGGTTGCTGGGGCATGTGTGTTGGGTGGGAGGGAGAAATGTTAGTGCTGGTTAGGGACCAGGCTTAATCAATTTAGTTTTGAGTATGGTGGGGAATGGGTCCCAGAAAATACCTGCAGGGTGTTTCTGAGGGATATTTTCCCCATAGGATGGTACAGATTTTTTCAGAGAAAAGCTCTTTTCTAAGTCCTTCCTTTCAAGCCCATAGAATTTCACATTTTTGGGGTTTTGCTGGCACCATATTCCCTGAAGAGTATTACGAATCTGGGAGCTCGGAGGTTATTTCCTCAGTCGTCTTTTCCTATCAATTGGGCACTTCCCGTCCCTTTCTCCATTCTGAGATCCTACTTTTGGGGAGTGGGTAAACAATTAAAAAGACAAGATTTCCAATACTTTTGAATATAATTCTAAATCTAGATGAGGTGGAAAAAAGGAAAAGAAATTTCTTTGAATTGAAAAGGTTTAAAGATGGTTCTGTATTGTTGTAAGGTGAGTAAGTATATTCATGTATATGTGTGCATATATACATAGGAATATGTGTAAACAGCAAGAATGTGCATATACAGTATGTATTATGTATGCATGTTGCGCGTTCATATACAGAACTGTATGGTGCATGCATATCTTTGACCAGAAAATGAGTATGGTATATTGTGTGAATATATGTGCATATAAAGATGCCTGCCTTGTGAAATTCATATAGGCTGTACAATTCATATTTATATATAGATAATGAGTATTATGTGTTTCTCTAATAGTTTTATAATAACTTCACATGCAAAGGTGGACAATAGAAGAAAACCTGATCCTGTTCTGTGCCTCGCTTTCTATACACAAAGCCCACAAGTATATCTCTTTCTGATTCTCTGTGTATAGCTATTGCTTTATACAGATATCTCTCTAGCCAGATGCTAAGTGGATTTCAATTCTCTTTTCAGTGGAATTAACTTGAATTTGTTTTGGGCCATGGGGGGAGTAAAAAGAATCCCCTAGAGAACATGTTGGTAAATATATACAGAGGCTCTGTTAACAGTTCATTCCACATCCGTGGTTGTGGGGACAGGCCTGGATTGATGAAGGGCAGAAGAAGAAGAAGAAGAAGAAGAAGAAGAAGAAGAAGAAGAAGAAGAAGAAGAAGAAGAAGAAGAAGAAGAAGAAGAAGAAGAAAGGAAAGGAATGAGTCTCCTTTCCAAAATCAGACAGCTCCTGTTTTATTGGAGGAAGAAGAGGAGGAGGAGGAGGAGGAGGAGGAGGAGGAGCAGGAGGAGGTTATCAAAAAATGGATGTTAATTCCTATCCTGGAGTCCTTTTCACCTTCTCAAAAGAAAAGAAGTCTCCAAAGAGCAGACATTTAGGGAGTAGCTTTAAGGATGAGGTTTTTAAGTTGAGAAGAAGGCCTAGAGATGAGAGATGGTGAGGGAGGGGGAGGGGCAGAGGACACAAGGTAGGCCTCTTGCTCCCTTAAAGAAGAATAGCAAGGACAGCAACAACAAACCACCTGCAAAAAGGCACCAGAGAACAGCCCAGTAGCCTAGCCTATTCTCTGTCATTTCTTTTTTTCAGTGCTGTTGGTGCATCTGTGTGTGTGATGGTTGGGCAGGGGGGAGCGGCAGCTATAATATACAAGCTATCTATCTACCTACTTTCTCCACTTTCTCTGGCTTTTCCTTGGACACCATTTCCTTTGGGAGAGGAGAGTTCAGAATAAGTTTATTTGTTTAAACATAAACAAAACCCCCAAAACCACCCAGCACTCCTTGTGGCCAGGCAAAGGGACCTGTGTCTCACCCTCGGAAATAGTCTTAAACACCCCAGTCTCACTGAGCTTCCCTTTGCTCAGGGTCTCAGCCCTTTGGGAGAGAAGCAAAGAGTTCACCATTGCACATGATCAGGGATGCAATGTTTGTGTGTGTGTGTGTGTGTGTGTGTGTGTGTGTGTGTGTGCGTGTCAGGGGTAGGGGGTGTTAAATGTTGTAGCGGCTGCTTTCTCCTCATGGTTACCCTGTTTAGGAGATTCCCACTTTAAGGAGGGGGGGTGGTCTCCATTGCCTGGTGACCCGTTCATCCCCTTCCAAAGCTTCTGTACCTGTTGAGGTAACCTAAGCTGACCTGGGACATATATGTATCTCTCCCCGTGAAGAAGCTGAAGAGAGAGGAGAAAGGGGGTAGAGGGAAAGGCACCTTCAAATAGGAAATCGCACCTTGAAGCATCAGCCCCTTGCTGCTAGCTCTGGTTTGCTCCCCCCCAACACACACACACACACACACACACACACACACACACATCTCCCCATCCCTCCTCCACCCCTCCCTTCTTCCCTCCCCTTCCTCATTCTAGGTCCCCCCCCAACCACGAACCCCCAACTCTCTCTCTCTCTCTCTCTCTCTCTCTCTCTCTCTCTCTCTTCTCTCTCTCTCTCTCTCTCTCTCTCTCTCTCTCTCTCTCTCTCTCGCCTGTCTTCATGTCGTGGATTGATGAACGCGAATCGCGTGTAAGCGCCGCCACCGCCGGGAGTCTGAGGAATTCGCCTGGGCTGTTAAAGCAAAGAGCGAAGTGAGAGAGAGCGAGAGCTCTACCTACCGACAGTAAGGAGAGACGCCGGCAGCAGCCAGCCAGCCTAGCTCGTCGCCTTGCTCGCCCCCTTAGCCTATGGAGCTGCCCTGAACGAGGGCAGAGGCAGACAGAGACAGGCACCCGGGCGCGCCCCCAATCCCCCCCAATCCCCAACCCAGCCTAGCCCAGCCCAGGGGAGCCAGTCAGCCTGGGGTTTGCATCTGGGGGGGCGGTGATTCGGGGTATCTGGCGGGGGTGTCAGGAGCCATAGGAGAGGGGGCAGTGGGGTTTTCATGCTCCCAGCATGAGCTCCTATTTTGTCAACCCCCTGTTCTCCAAATACAAAGGCGGTGAGTCCTTGGAGCCGGCGTATTACGACTGCCGGTTCCCTCAAAGTGTGGGTAGGAGCCATGCCTTAGTATACGGCCCGGGCAGCACGGCGCCCAGCTTTCAGCATGCCTCTCACCACGTCCAAGACTTCTTCCACCACGGGACTTCGAGCATCTCCAACTCCGGCTACCAGCAGAACCCGTGTTCCCTCAGCTGCCACGGAGACGCCTCCAAATTCTATGGCTACGAGGCGCTCCCCAGACAGCCTCTTTATGGGGCTCAGCAAGAGGCGAGCGTCGTGCAATATCCCGACTGTAAATCCTCCGCCAACAGTAACAGTAACGAAGGACAAGGGCACCTAAATCAAAACTCGTCTCCCAGTCTCATGTTTCCATGGATGAGACCCCACGGTGAGAAGTCTTTTCTCTTCCCCTCTCTGTCCCTTTCTCCGTCTATCTCTGTCTCTTTCTGGATCTCTCCCCCCCTCCACGTTCTTTTTGTTCGCACTCCTTTTTTTCTCCCGGTTTTGGGTCTTCCCGTAAACCCCTTTCCCTTCCCCCTACCCCGCCCCATTTGTTTGGGTGGGTGTTCGTTGTTTCTCGCTGGGCCTGGGAGCAGAGGGGGTTTTCTGGGAGGGTTTGGGGACGATGGAAGAGGGAGGAGTGGGGGAGGTGGCGTCTGGGTGAAAAGGGTTAAAAATTCCTCCCCCCCCCAATCTATAAAATAAAAGTTGGTTTTAGGGCAGAGTGTAAAAGGACTAAACTCCCAGGAGATTATTAGCATTCAGAGAAGCCCTAGCTCTCTATACCGCTTGGGGCCCAATTCAGAACCGGAGAGACAGGGAAACCAACAGTGTTGTCTGAGGAACGAGGTAAAGGGAAGTATTCTTCCAACACCGCCCCCTGCCCCCAGTCCAGAAGAGCAAGGGAGATCCCAATGGTCAGGATTTTGGTTTACTGAGTTCCCCTTCTCCCCCTCTCAAAAGGGTCTACAAAGGCGACTTCTCTAAACTTTGTTCAACTTAATACAATTGGCAGAAGAAGAATGGAGAAAGGGGTGCCCAAATAAAAATTTCACTTTAGGGGGATGTCTCCATTCCACCAAACACACAAGCAGGGAATCTGTCCAGCTCCTATTTCACTGTATTTGTCCCGAACGCCCACCCCCAATGGTGAGAAGCACTGTACACTCCCTCCGACAAGGAATAGCTCCAGAATGACCCTCAAAGTTATCTCAAGATTTTAGTTTTAAGCAGGGGTGAGTCTCATTATCCCATTTCGAAGCAAAAGGGGAAAAGAGAGAGAGAAAAGTTATTGACAGGGAGAGGCTGTGACTGATCTGCTGGTCTCCAGTTAGCAGTAATTTCGAGACATAATACATTTTAGTAGATAAATTATTTTTCTTATTGGAAAAGCATTGGGTAGAAAGAGGAAGGAGGTGGGGAGGGTGACACACAAACCTCGCCATCTCCCTTTAGCTCTCTGGCTTCCTTTCTTTTGGGGTTGATTATCTCCCTAGTCCTCTCCTCCAAAAGCCAACATAGAACAACAAAGCTTCGGAAGTCATAGAGGGAGACTGCTTGGAGGTAGTGGTTGTGGTGGAGAGAAACTTGCCGGTCCCCCTTTCTCTTCAAAGCCCCAATTATTAAATACTCGGCGCCCCTGGCCCTACTCCCCACCACCGTCTCCGTCTTCCAAGTAAAAAGGAAGTCAAACAAACGAGACCAAATCAAAACAAAACCCCAAACTTTCCTTCTTCCTAGCTGCTTTTTCCCATTTCTTTTTCAAGTAGAGGGAGAGCAGCTGGGAGGATAAGAGGGGGAACCTTTTGAGAGCAATGGGAAAGAGACACCCATCCCCCTCCCTCCCGACTCCTAGAATAACAGGTTTGGGGTTTTGTTCTGTTCAGCTCCTGGGCGGCGCAGCGGACGACAAACTTACAGCCGGTATCAGACCTTGGAACTAGAAAAGGAGTTTCTCTTTAATCCATATTTGACACGAAAGCGACGAATTGAGGTCTCTCACGCCCTGGGACTGACTGAAAGACAAGTGAAGATTTGGTTCCAGAACCGCAGGATGAAGTGGAAAAAGGAGAACAACAAGGATAAACTTCCTGGAGCCCGAGATGAGGAGAAAACAGAAGAAGAAGGGAACGAGGAAGAGGAGAAAGAAGAGGAAGAAAAAGAAGAGAACAAGGACTGAAAGGGGGAAAGATTTTTTTTTCTTTTAGCAACTCCCTTGAAGTTTCGTTTTATGGTAGAGGATAAATTGAGAAGTTTACGACTGTCATTCGCTTTTATAGAGAATAGAATGAGACTCACAACTGTAACTACCTGTCAAATACTTGTAACTCTGGTTTTACGATCATTGAACTTCCCCCTAGCTTTATATTTTTTGGGGCTGGGAAGGGGAGATGAGGGTTCTGGGATGGTGCTGAGTGGAGGCGGGAGGAGGAATCTAGACACAGAAAAGTTTTGGCTCCTGTCTCAACAAGCTCCCCACCACCCCTACACACACACACACACACACACACACACACACACACACACACACACACACACGCACGCACGCACGCACGCAAACACACTGCTCCTCCAGACTCTGTCCTCTCCTAGTATCTCAGATATGCCCTCTCCTTCTTTGCTCTTCCTTTGGATATAAACTACAGTCCCACCTCACTGCCTCTTTGGTGTTTCTTTTTGTAGGGGAGCCCTCCCCCCACGCTCTGAAAGAGTTGAGGGAAGGGAGAGGGAATTCCTTGCTTTTTCTTCTGTGCTATGTTATATTATTGGATTCCCCCCCTAATTCATTGTTCCTTTTGGGGGAGGGGGAAGATCCTTACTTAGAGTGACTCCCTTGGCTTTCCCTGGAACCTTAGGGAGACCTGACTTTCTGCTGCCCCACACCCCTAAGAAGCAGAGATCAGTATGTAGCCTCCCTCTATAGAGTTCCTTCCAGCCAGGCCACGGTCAGTCCCCAGTTAGTGCTCTGTGGTTTCTGTTGTCCAAAGAGGCAGCAGCTCTGTGTCCAGCTTCCCCAGCCCCTATATGTGTTAGCTCTCTGAAATAATGATAATTATGATAATAATGATAATAAATCTTTAATGTACTACCTAAAGGGAACCTGCAATAATCTTGAAGAAGAAAAAAAAAAAGAAAAAAATCCCCATCTCAGGAGGGAGGGGGAAAAAAAGGGGAAAAAGAAAAAAGAAAAAAAAACCGTTATAAGCCTCCAGCGTATTGTATCACTACCTATAGAAGGAAGCCCTGCTTTGAGAGTATTCGTATCGCGGTTTTGTTGTCGTTTGTCGCTGCTTATTTCATGAAGAAGGTGCCCAACAACTAAAACTGCCTAGCTCACCAGTACTGTGTGTTCCTTTATTGTGCTTTGATACCCAGTAGAGTAGGAACTAAATTGCACTGAATGTATAGTTAACTGTCTTGAACTATCTGTTTATGCAACGTGCTCGAAAGAAAAGGAAAAAAAAAGATAAAAAAATGATATCTATAATAATAATTTCTGGTCATTCGTCTTTATGTCGAGCTATGAATGTAGATTTTGTGTGGCCACAGCCCTGTTTCTGGTCCAAGTACTTTGTATTGTATACGTGAATCATAATAAAAACAAAAACAAACAAAGAAGAAAAGCAAAGATTTGGAGCCCAGAATGAGTTTCCGTCACTTCTCTGTCCCCTCTCTCATAGTCTCTCTTCTCTCCATCCTCTGCAGTTTCTCTTCTCTCTCGAGACAGCTGGGGAGGGGTGTCTCTGGAAGTTCTTTATGGGTATGGCTTATGGTGGGAATAAGGATGTCAAATAAAACAGGTCTTCAGAACTGGAGACAGGACTCTCAGCTGAATTTGAAGACGGCAAGTGAAAGCGGGTTCAGTGTGGGATAAGGGGACCCTACACCTGGGGGGGTAAGTCAACCAAGTGTATCTTCCTTGGAAATAGGTAATGATTCATTTCCCGAGTTAGGAGAAGCTCTTTCCTCAGGCCTTGTCCCAGATTCCACATCTCAACCACTCTCTAGCTTCCATCTTTCCTCTCTCTTCCCAAGCCAGACAAAAAGTCTCTCATGCACTTGTCTGACTTTTTCCTCACTTTCCAAAGTGGGCTGAGGGTAAATTATCAGGGGGAAGAGGGGCACATGGATGGAAATGAAGTGTTTTTGAGAACCCTTCTAGAACACCTCTTCCCATAGCCTCCCTCCCCAGATTCTCTTGGATACAACTCCCTGTGGGGATAAAGGATACTTTCTGTGTGGTTTAATTTTTTTTTTTTTATAAAGAGCTTTGGGGCAGAAGCAATCCTGATTCTATAAAAGAGGTATGAGATGAAGGGGGCGGAATTAGAGTGGGATGGGGGGGAGAATTGTCTAAGTTGAAGGTTGGTGAAAGTCGAAGGCAAGATGAGATAAGTGATGGTGAGCAGGCATAAGTCACATAATTTGTGAGGTTGTTTGACCACTACCCTTTCTACGGCTTCATCTTGGCAATTGGGCAGCCAAACCTTGCCCCCACTTTAATGCCAGTTCCTTGAAGATCTAACCTTGATGGGGAAGTCTAACTCTATACCCAACTGTCTGTCATGAGCTTTTAGTCCTAATCCTGCGCTGACTTCATGGAATTTGGGACAAATCTCCTGCCCCCTCTTCAATTTCCTGAAGATAAAGGGGAGACAGAAGGAAGTCAAGAAAAAGAAGGAAAGGGAGAGGGGACATTCAAGGGTCTTGGGCTGAAATTTCTGTTTATAACTATAGACTTCTGGTCAAATTCCAGAGATACAACTAGTCTGACTCAGCTGGTGCTTAGGGGCGAGGGAGACTAGACCCTCCTGGATTTAGAAACCAGACCCTAAACACTGAAATATTTCTAAGTCTTGGAACGGTTTTCTCTTTGTTTTCCCTTTTTCCCTCCCTCTTCTTTTCCTCTCCCCCCTTTTCAATTTCTCTCCTCTCCTTCCTTCCTTCCTTCCTTCCTTCTTTCCTTCCTTCCTTCCTTCCTTCCTTCCTTCCTTCCTTCCTTCCTTCCTTCCTTCCTTCCTTCCTTCCTTCCTTCCTTCCTTCCTTCTCTCTCTCTCTCTCTCTCTCTCTCTCTCTCTCTCTCTCTCTCTCCTCTCTCTCTCTCTCTCTCCCCCCCACATTAGTCAATCATTTTCCTCGATCTAGGTTCAGGGCAAATTTCTCATCACAATTTTCTGTCAAGGACCGTCCCTGGTCTCTGATTTGGTGCAAAGCACTTTGATCAGTTGAGGGGTTTTGGATTCGTATTCAAAGCGTTTTGTTATTGTTGTTATTGTTTTTGTTTGCCTTTTTTTTTAATGTAGCGGTAGTGTTGTTAGTACTAAGATCTGGGCAATTGGAAGTGAGGAGGTAGTTCTTGGTTATGGGAAGTGGAAGTGAGTAGAGCGTTATTATCCCAAATCTCACATCTCTCAAAAGTCTCATTATTGCCCTCCTTCCTCTCTCGGAGCCCATACTCGCACCGAGCCAGGTAATCAGTTTCTTGTGCTTTCGGGTGCGTCTCTCAAAGGTTAGGGAAAGGTCCTTTTTTCTAATCTTTCCTGGAATCCTTCTCCGAAGTCGGGTGCCCTTTCCAGAAGGCTAGGGGGAGAGGCAGGGTATTTGGTAAATTTTATTTAGTTATTTTTAATGGTAAGGATGATTTAAAATGTTAAGTACCCACAACGAAGTCCAGGAAAAAAAAAACCCGCATTAAATAGACTCGGCCCTCGCTCACACGGCCTTTAGGAACGACTTTTTTCTTTTCCAGCCCACTCTACGGTTATCGCCTCGGCCCAGGCACAGTCAGACTTCTAGAGAGTGCCTTGGGCAGACAGAGCACCCCTAGGGTGCCTGGTTCACTGCATCTTTTCCAGGGGGCCCCTGGGAATGAAGCATCAACTCTCAGGCTGCAACCAGAAGAACATCTCTCTTCAGTCCCCCTCCCACCCACCTCCCCCCACTTTCTTGTAAGGAGCGGAGAGGAATCGGATCCAGTTTTATGGGGGGAAAGTAATTGGGAGCGCAGTGCGCTCGCTGCCTTTAGAGCGCCGTCTCGCAAACACTCATTGCCGTTGTATTACCGGAATGGGGACCATTCCACCGCCTGGAGAAAGGACTCTCCCTCATCCTTTACTTTTTTATTAGCCAATCAAATTTGCTTCGGAGAGCTATTTGTGATTTGTGAAAAATAGTATCTTTCAAAATGCTGAGTTGTAGCATCTTGTTCATTTCGCCCTGAATTTATTATTCTAATCTCCGCTGCAGAGACAGGATAATGCAGCCATTAAGTTGGGGGGAAATTCGTTTCTCTTGATTTTTTACAAAACTCTCCCCTGATTTCTCTGCCTCTCTCACCCCACTCAGGGAGAAAATTGCGTGGCGAGTGAATGTGTGTTTGGTGGGGTGGATGAGAAGGGGGTGAAGCTGGGGTGATGATGGAGGTGTGGGTGGGGGAGGGGAGAACGTTGGGGCTATAGAGGCTGTAGAATTTCGATCTCTGGGGTCGATTTTCACATTTGCCCCAGTGGGACTGGGATTCCCCTGGTCTGTTGCTCTCCCTCAGATAATCATCTTGGGGATTTTCAAGCGCCTAGTTTTTGTCGGTCTGGAATAGGTTCCTCTCCATCCCCACCCCCCAAAAGAGAGAGGCAAAGGGACAGGTTGTGCCCTGGACTGAGGAGCGAAATTTCCGGTGAGCTCCAGGCATTGCTCCCCCATTCTTCGCTCTGTCTATTGTGAGAAGCTGGGCTGGCCGCTTCCTCCTCGTAACTTTTAACTACCTGTTATAAAATTTATGGGTGGGTTTGTAAAGCGAACAAGGTACCGCATCCGGCTGAGAGGGCTGGTCGCCTACTAGGAAAGGAGTTTGGGGAGGCAGCCAACACCCTGAGCTTGGGGAACAACAGGAACCCTCTGTCTACTGAAGAGATAAGGGGAGATCAGGGTGAATCCTTAAGGGAAGATCGCCCAAAGTATCCAAAGACGGGAAAAATAAGGAAGAAAAAAAATCTCCCCGTTCCCCAAGAGGGGAAGATGCCGTTTGGGTAGGGTAATGAGAAATTAAAGAGTACTCTCTCCCCTTTTCTTTAAATGGGGAAATAGCGTTGTGAATTTGCTTTGCAATAAGTGACGCTAATCAAGGAGAAAAAGAGATAATATTTTCCAAGAGCTCAGCTAGGCCTTACTTATCTTAGGTTTTCACTTAAATAGCGAAGGGCAAAAAATTTTTAGTGATAGAGACAATAAATGGATGAGTGGGTGAGACTCCGTGCCAGGTCCTTCGAATCTCCAGGACTGGGGTGAGAAGGAAGGAAGGAAGGAAATGGACAAGTCGCGCTTTATGGGTGAGAGGGGAGTTTTAAAAAAATAAAGAGAAAAAGATGAGAATGAGATTTGGGGAAGAGGAAGGTCCTCGGCTTCGGGATGAGAGAAGCTTTACATCAAGTGATGACATGGAAGAATTCAGCGTTGGGGTTAGAGAAAAAAGGGGAGTGATCGAAGGCCTCACTCGAATTATTGGGGTACTCTCTAGCTTCTTCCCCATTCCTCCCCACACCTCCCAATGATATGATTCTAGGGCATATCGTATACCTTTAGGAGTCTTCTTCAAGGGTTGTAACTGAGAGGAACAGATCTAGATGAAGGAGTCGGGCGGGTTTGGGGTTGGGCCGTGGTGGGGTGGAGGAGGACCAAACCGTTGACCTCTAATTTCTGGACTTTGAGTGAGCAGTGAACTTTTTTGGATGTATGCATGTGGGGCATTCAGGCGGGAACCCGCCAATGGATACCTCGAAGGAACTGTACCCTTAGTGGGTATCCCTCTAGCTTTCTTTGGGAAGAAATGAGAGAGATAGGAAGGAGGGAATCCATCCCATTTTCTCGTTGTATGTTTGTGAATTCACGATCTTTCCAATCAGCTTATTCTGCTCATCTTTTAAAATTAAGCACCCCTCCTCATTTGTCCTAAAAATCCCCCCCTTTAAAAAAATCGTATAAAGGAGGAAGAATATGACCCGTAGAGCCCACCCTCCCAATTTCCTCCTTCCCTACTTTCCCTAGTTTCTCCCTCTTGCTCATTCAGCTCTGTAGACTCTGGGGAGTGGGAGGTGGGTGAGGGTGGGGTGGGGGGCTGGGGGATGCTCCCTCTTGGAGAGAACTGGGTAAACATGGCGACAGCGGCTCCCATTTGCACACGCTACACAAATGCATCGCATTCCCGGTTGTTTGCAGAAAATTTACAGCTGAGTAATAAAAGTTTACGATCGACTCACAAGTTGGATTGGCCACAAGAAGTCATGTGGATTCCATCCATGAACGTGAACTTTTTATTGTGGTTTGTCCGTACGGAGAGCTCCGCAGAAGAGTCCTCCCTTTAAAGCCTAACCATTGCCAGTGAAACCAGAACTGGGCGCTCCCCCTTATTAATAGTATTTCTTTTATTAGCCTGATTATTCATTATTTTCTCCCCTCCCCCCTTTTTTCCTCCCAGGTGGAGTTGCCAGAAGCTGGGGGCATCTGGGGAGGGGGGTAGGGTAGGGTGGTGTGTGTGTGGGAGAGGCAAGAGCTGCCGGAACCTCTCTGCCCCCCCCCGCACCCCCTTCCCCCCAGGGGCATGGAGAAGCCAGGGAGAGAAGGAGTTGCAAACTGAAAAATACCAGTGCCTCTCCCCCTCCCCTCCCTTCCTGGCAACTCTCTCTGATTTTATTCGGCTCCTTTTTATTACTATTATTAGAATTTTTTTTTTAATATTCTCGGGAGCTGGGACAGACTCTCAGCAGCGGCACAGAATGAGAGGGAAGACGAGAAAGAGAGAGAGGGAGAGAGAAAGGCAGAGAGAGAGGGAGAGAGAGAAAGGGAGAGTGGCAGCAACGCTGGGTAAGTGTTTTCTTATTGGTTCAAATATGTAACTAATGATCCATAACTGGGTGACTGTTTAAGGACGAGGATATCACTAGATTCTCTTGACTAAAGAGGAACAGGGGGCTGGTTGGTTTGGTGGATAGCAATGGGGAGGGAAAGTGTGTCGAAGAGAGGAGAGAGGAAGAAGGGAGGGAGAGGGGAAGGAAAGAGAGAGGGAGGGAGGGAGAGGGGGGATATAAAGGGGGAGGGGGAGGGAGGAAGAAGGGAGAGGGAGGGAGGGAGGGAGGGAGAGAGAGAGAGAGAGAGAGAGAGAGAGAGAGAGAGAGAGAGAGAGAGAGAGAGAAAGAGAATGGAGGTTAAATTAGAGTTATGGGTAGGGAGGGGAAAGTATGCATTGTGATGTCACCATGTCTGCTGAGTTCTGATGTGTTAAAGAGATAAGGAGATGGAGATATTACAATTCGATGGGAAGGCCCACGTTATAACGAGGTGGGAGCTGTCTCGGCCTACCCCCCTGGTTTTGAATACTGTCTGCTCATATGCTTGTGCTTCCTGGACTAATGGAACTAGAAAGGAAAGAGTAATAGAGACTCAAACTCCAGAGCGGGGGGGGGGGGGAATATTCATTTATTAAGAAATAAACAACCAAGTAAGCCAAACCCTCCTCCCAAAAACCCCAAACAAACTTTTCAGCGCCCCCCTCAGTTAAGTGAGCAGCCTGGAGAGGATGCACATGCGCAGTGAGGGTGCTCGGCTCTCTTCCCAAGCAGGAAGCGAAAGGCACAGAGCCGGCTGGTCCAAGTTAATTGGCAATTAGGGGGGAGACTGGTGGCTGGGTGTAAGTCAGCTGATGGGGGAGCTTCTTCCAACCCCGTCTCCTCCACCCCCTCTCCTCTGAGAACAGAGAGCCAAGGGAGGGGGAAGAGAGGGTTCAGAGAAAAGAGATGGGGTCTGTAGGGGGAGGGGACTCTATGCGATTCAGGCGGGGTTAGCATTGGATGGAAACAAAAATCATGAAATTAAATGAAAAGCCATTTTCCCAATCGGAAAACTTAAGCAGTCGTTCTCTCCCCCCCCATTCCCCCAGACTCCCAACCCCTACTCCCGCTTTCCCTCCTTCCCCAATAATCAAATGATCTCCCCTGTTCCCCCGGGCGAAAACTGATCGTTTTATGGATGCACAGGAGAAAATCCTGCTGTGTTGACTCCCAGAGAGGGCAGGAGGGCCGGCGAGGGTAACAGAAAGCTTCCCAGCGCCCCGGGGAACCTCTCTGTTCGAACATGTCTCTCTGTTCTGGGCTGGCCTAGGCCGGCCCGAGCTAGGGTGAGAGGCCTGGCCCTGGCGAGCTCAGGGGCCTAGGAATAGCGTTGGAGCTTTCTTCCAGAGGGGATTTAAGGGGGTAGGATCTGAACATTTGTGAGTTTGTAGCTGTCGGTCTTTCGATTAGAAAGTCCAAGGTAGTGTTGTCTCTGTCTTCTAATTCGGATGTTTGAGGCCTCCTGAAAGAGGACAGGCAGGCTGGTTGGCTAGGGGGGTTCAGGGGATTGGGGAGGGGACTTGCCAAGCCAGCCAGAGGTAATTTGAATACTGGTAATAATTGGTGCTAATGGCATGTTGTATAGTCTTTAACCTAACACATATGGTTTCATAACACAGAGGCTTAATTTCTTCCAAATGTCCATTCCCATGAATGTGTTGAGATATGATATATGACATGCCCCCATGTTCCAAAGCTTGTGGATTGGCAAAACTGGGACATTGCTATATACTGGTGTATTTAGAGTTATGTGTGTGCCCATAAAAGCACTCATCCTCAAAAGCTTAACTATTGGAGGACCTATATTTATTTACTATGATTTCTGAAGAGTCACTAAGACTGGGCAAATTGGCAGTCACAGGTCTCCTTCAATTCAACTCCAAGGACTCCTTCCTCACTGCCCCCCCACCTTTCACCCCATGCATCCTCTCCCCAGGACCTGTCCTGGGGTTTATGTGTTCAGGATGGGGTAAAGGAGGGCTCTTTCTTGTTCTCTTACCTGGTGGTTAGACCAATTTGAACCAGAGGCCCAGAAGAGAAAAAAAGGCCCCCCTTTTTGGTAAAAATTAAAAATGTAAATGCAACTTAGTCTAATTCAATTCAAGCCATTTCTATTTGTTGTTATTCTTCAAGTTCTTTCCCCTAACCCCAAGTGATCCCTTTCCCCCCCCAGTACTCCCCATTCTGCACTAGACACAAAGGCCTTTATGGTGGTCTCTGGGGGGAAGAAATGGGATTTTCTCTCTTCCCCCTTCTCCCCTCCCCATAGGATTTGTGTGTCAGCAGAGGCGTCAGGGCTGAGGGGCTAATTTCGCGTTTCTTGTTTACGAGCTAGAAAAAGGCTAAGCTCTTTCCAAATGGGCCCGAGGCCGCCGCTCTGCTGTCTTCCCTGGCTCTTTCGCCCAGACTCAGGGTGAGAGAAGCTGGCTGCGCCCTGGGGACCCAGACCGCGCCTTCCATTCCCTGTCTCTCCCCCCCCCGCCTCTCTTTTCTCCCCAAACCCTTGGAGTCTTGGGGCTGGGGCTACGGGCTGGCAGACGATGGGAATCTGGAATGGCCAGCTGTGGTGGACAGAAAATGGGACTTTTTAAAGGATTAAAGTGGGAGCCGCGTTCCGGTGAGAAGTCTCTATTTTTCGCTTTCGTTTGTAATTATTTGTAGGGGACTCTGAGCTGTTGTCTTGTGGGACACGGGAATCATTTACCTCTCTTTGTTTGGCTGAGAAGTAGCGTCTTCTCAAAACAGTGTGACCCTTTTAGACCTGAAGTCCATTGGGTAAAATGGGAATTTACCTGGAAAATCAAAACAGAAAACTCCCACTTGGGGTGTGCGTGTGCGTGTGTGTTTCGTTCCTTCTAGCTCTTGTGGACTTTATCTCCCCATCTTGCTATCTGCATGAGTATGCTGAGGTTGTAGATATGTGCTAGTACAGAGATGTCTTGGTTGGTGCACTGACTGAGGGGAGTAGAGAGGGGCAGAAGGGATGACGAAAAAGCCGCTTTCAATTTTCCCTCAGTTGTCAGAATGATCCCGAAATTCTTTTTGAATCCATTGATTTTCTTCTCCGTCCCTCCCTCCCTCGTTCGCTCCTCTCCCCCTTTCGGCGTAGCTCTGTCCCTCCCTCCCCCTCCCTATTTCGCAGCCATTCTGCAGACCACCCTCCCAGCCCCCACCAGACTGGGTGTGGGGAGGGAGAGAGCTGGGAAATCGAGGCAACTGCGGCGATTGTTCGGCCCTTGTTTTGGCCTCTGAACTAGGGGGTATAAACTCGGGCCCAGCCACCAACAAGAGGACGCCGCCACCGCTCTAGGCCTTTTTTCTACCAGCCCTTCTCTGCTCTCCTTTTCTATTATCCTCCACCTCTTAACACACAAACACTTAAATATCGGGGCCCTGTGGTTTAAATGTCCCTTGTCGCCACAAAAAAAAGTGTATACAGAGCACTCAAATAGAGCATATATGTGTTTATCCTATCTCTTTGTATATACATACATAGACATAATATTAATGCAAAAATTAATTAGAGAATAGATTAATGGTAAATATATAAATCAAAAGCTATACAGATGAAATCACACCGTTTGTGAGTGAAACACCTTTTGTATTAATGTATGTAAAGACCTGTATATATTTGTATCTCTTTCGAGAACACGGTACATTCTTTTATAGACACCCATATATTTCGGTTCATTATAAAATGCTTGTACATGGTGATAGAAATATATGAGTACAAGCAAGGCCTATCCTAGTATAAGCAGGTCTTTCAGGGATTACAGTTATTGTTATACTGGCATTTCATTTTCACTTGAATTTGTAAAACTTTTCTTTGGTGCAGAGCTGTATAAAGAGATTTTTTTCTTACAAAAAGAATATTATAATGTTATCTGTATTTGTGATGGAATATTATTTATTTGTTGCTTTGTTCTGATCAGGGAGTATGATTATATATAAGCACAAATATATACATACATACACACATATAGTATAGATGCAGGTGTGCATTTCTCCCAAGGATAATTATGCATTTTGATGCTTATATTCTTGTGCTTTTGTTTTGCATTATTCTCGTACCTCATATTTTGTATTATATTATATACAACCTCTGCACAGAATGTTTGGCATATGGAGAGGTGCTCACATGTATTGTATAGATATGCATTTATATGGCTAAGCATATGCATATAGAATAATATAGAGGTATGTCCAGATGTCTCACACATATAGAAATACCTGGACATGTTCTGTTTCTCCAAAGACTTTTTGGATTATTTCCTGGCTCTGACATTATTTTCTGAGGAGAAACAGAACTAACTGGAGGGTTTCCTCAGTCCTGATGAGTCTCATTCTGTTGTGAACCTCTTCTTTTCTCCTGGGTCGTTGTGCAAGCTGGCTCAGCTGACTAGCGCTGGAGCTGGGGAACCAGTTGGGTAAATATTCCAGCTTAATTGGGGGTCCCAGACGTTCACACTTGGAGATCCCTACTCCGTTGGAGAGCTGACAGTGGGGATTGTGGAAAGTGGTGCTGCTACTCATGATGGTGTTGATGAGGGCAGTAAAGGCTTCTCTGAATGGGACTTTAAGTCTGGGGTGTTTGGGCTCTTTGGCTACTGAGACAGTGGGCAGTGTCTTTGAATGGAAGTTAGAATAGGCAAGAGAAGCCAGTGGATAAGGAGGTAGGTAGCCAGTTGGTAGAAGGAAGGGAAGACGATTCCCTCTCCTTTCAGATTTGCTGCAGCAATAGGGAGGATTAGAGAGTTTATGGAGCTGGGCTGAAAGGCAAATATCTTGTTACTGGTGTGGATACCATTTTAATCCTCTATAGGAGACTGTGCCAGTGCCAGGGCAAGTGGGGAGAGGTCGGCTGCTAGGGACCTATCTTTCTCAAGAGACTGCCAGGATCCCGAGATGAAAGAGAATTGAAGGATGTTGGGCAGGGAGACCCTCTTTGGCAGAGTGCTGGGACACTAAAAGGACCCCCTCTCTTCCTTGGGGCCTAACGGAGACTAGGGTGGGAGCTCAGGTAAATAGCAGAGGGGGAAAGAAAATTATACATTTCAATAAAAACAACAAAAAAAAGGGCAGTTTAGCTGAAGAGGGAGGATTTTTCTACCCGGGCTTTCTTGGGAAATTCTGTTTCTCCCCCTGGCTATCCTGTTGAGACACGTTGCAGGAGCTCCCTTCAGAGTCAGGAGTTTCCTCTACCGAGAGTGAGAGAGAGAGAGAGAGAGAGAGAGAGAGAGAGAGAGAGAGAGAGAGAGAGAGAGAGAGAGCTGACTGGTTTTCAGGCCTTGCTTCGCTGAGGAACTCGGGGGACCCTGGCTAAGAAAGCCTCTCCTCTTTATGGTCCCTACTCCAACCCGGGTCGCCACTGAGAGCTGCCTCGCCTCCCCTGCTTTTGGCAGCCGCCCCGTTTTTATTGTGTCTGTGTTGTTTATTTGTTTGGTCTGCTGCCACCCTGTGTTAGAAACCCGCCAAACCAGCGGCTAGCTCGGGAGAACCTTTGTGCCGCAGTGACCCTCACCCCCGTCAGGGCCCAGGCTGGCCCAGTTCTTTCCTTGGAGTGGGTGAGACCACAGGCGCCCTAAAAGCTGTAGCTGTTTATAGGATTGAGGGAATTATTGGGACATAATAAACCTCCGAGTGTACAGGAGCTGGAGAGGATAGGGAATAAAGCCTCCGCCAGCCGCCTCCCTCATCTCCACTTTCTTTCCTTTTCCCTAGTAACGAACCCTGAAAAAGGATAGAATCATTGAGAAAGTTTTATTTCTCTACCCCCCCCCATTCCCCCATTACTTTTGGCAGGAATTTTCCCTGAGATGCAGGTTGTTGAGTTTTAAATCAGGGTAATGTCGGAGGATTCATAAAGCTAGATAAAGCGTATCGTTCTCCCCTCCCTCCCCTCTTTTCCCAGCCCCCCAAAATAGCAGTGAATTTAAGCAAATCCTACAAAATTAAATTGCCCCTTCGCTAAAGATCCTATAAATCTCCAATCTCTCCAGGTGTGGAGTCGGAGAGCCCGCTCCTCGCTTTTAATTTTGCTCCTAGCTATCAAATCTAAAAGAGCATCATCGAAGTAAGTAATATTCTCGTTTCTGGAATTAATTTCCCCCCTTCCCCATCTCTCTCCCCCTTTTGCCAGCGCAGATTAAATGGTTCTTTCAGGTCTGCAAACAATAAAGGATAAAATTATTTATAGGGAAATGAGGACGATGCTTCATTGTTGGCTTATCGTTCCAGAACATAATAACATTTTATTTTCGAGCAGCAAAACTTAGACCAAAGAAAAGAGAAGGGGGGAGAGTAGGAGGAGGAAGGGAGGGAACACACGCACAAAACTCCCGCTGTATATAACTTTTACGACATTTACAATTTCCTTATGACAACTCACTGTGACGTCATAAACGCCGGATTCTTGAATTTTAAATTTTCCATAAACCCTCCTGAAATGGGCACAGGCGACACTTGGATTCAAGGGAAGTCGTGAAAGTCACGGGGACTGAGGGAGAATACTGGGATTGGGGGGGGTAGTGGTGAGACAGAAGGGAAGTTGGCAAAGAGCAGAATTAGAACTGCCTAGCTCCCCAATTTCTTCCCACATATGAGGAACCTTTATCAGGTTCGGGTATGGAAATACTCAGTGATTTTTCCCCTTCTCTGCGGTTAGAATGGAAAGGCCATTCTGTCTTATCCTACACAGCAATTCCACTGTCTCTGAGCTGTCCTCTCTCCCCCAGAACGGGAAGCAGAGTCTCATGAGAGGTTTCCTATTTGTAGATTCAATCTATTCCCCCCACCCCCTATGGATATTTAGATATATTGGGCAAAGAAGAAGAAGAAAGGAGGAAGCAGAGCTATTGGCAAAGTGAGTTGTGGTTTCCAAGAGTGGGATTGTAAAGTATGGATGTGAGAAGAAAGGGATGGAGAGTCTCTGCGCTATTATATTGTTCAACGTGAAGCCAGAGAAATAAAAATGTCCAAGAAAATAGGATTCGGATTTTGGGTTTAGGGGAGGAGGATTTTGGGGAACTAGAGAGAGAGGGGGGAAACTTGGACAGAGAGGAGCTTGGGGGATGGGGGAACAGACAGATGGAAATTTTATATACTATGAGAGGTCCTTCATTAAACCCTACCCTGCTTAATTGCAAATAAAGCAAAAACAGTTCCAAGACTGCTCTTTCCCCCTCCCCTTTGCCCGAAATAAGGAGTAAATTAACGAGGGCCACAGAGGTGTTTCCCGATTTCCTGTGTATTCTGACAGGATACAGAATCCAGTCTTTCTCCCTTTACCCACTCTCCTCCAAGTTCCAAGAAATCCTCATCGTACACATGGGTGAGATGAAGAATTAAATGGATAATATCACTGAGGAAAAGGCTCCATTTCTAGGTTAGGGATGTCAAAGTTCGACCACTGTTTACCTTCTCATCTCTTAAACTCTGAGAGAGGGGAGAAAGAGAATTAGAATTCCTCAAACTGGACATGGGCAAGCTGGGGGGTTGGAATGTTCTCCTTTATTTCACTCCTCCACTCTAAAACTCCTGAAAGTTCAATATGTTGGGACCAGGACGCCAAGGTCCCGATTTTGCCCCCTTCCTTTCAGATCCCTGATTCCCAGCTACAGCTTCAAGATGATCTTTTCGATCTTTCTCTGAGCACTCTGCCCGGATCAAAGGGATTTGTGTACAGAACTCAGGGCATTTCGGTAGGCCTTTTCCCCACCTCCTTTTCTAAAATTACATCATATTCAAATCGAGTCAACTCCCCAGGAGCTCCAAGAATAACAGAGCCTTAAGCAAATAATGAAATGTTGAGATGGGCCTGAGCAGTTATTGATCCAAGCGTTCTCTAGAAGTGGGATTTCAGCTCCAACCCTGTGGCACAAAAATAGACCTGGCCCCTTGCTCCTGAAGCCCTAACAAGAGGGGGTTTTTGAGGTGGGGCTCAGCTCAGGGATTAGAAGAAGGCATCTCCTGTTTGGCATCAAGGATGAAAAGCAGAGAGGCTGACCCCCCCCATTATGGCAGCAAGTGTCCGAGGGAGACACAATACAGTTTTGCAGAGGCTCTGAGACTACGGCAGGAGGCCCTTGGAGGAGGAGAGAGAGTGTGTGCTTCTGTCCATCTGCCCGTGCTTAGAAAATTTACAGTCACAAAGATTGTTACATAGTTTGAGTGTGGAGTCAAGGAGACTATAAAATACAGACTCCAGAGTTATCTTGAGAAGATTTTCGTTCACCCCCCCCACAAAAAAAAACCCTTAAGCCTCAGCACCCCTAGCTTCCTAGCTGGGGGGGGCGGGGTCCTAGTCATTAAAAAGAGAAACTGAAGGCAAATGGATGGGGGAAGCTAGTAGGAAGGGAGCACAGTTTGAACCAAGTCCGCTGCCTAGGAATTCTCCCCTTTGGGGTGGGTGATCTTCTGACCCCTAAAAGGCTGGTGGTCGTATCTCCAGCCCCTTCTCTGTGGCAGATTTCAAGTTAAGGAGAAGTTCAGCACTATTAACTACCTTTCTGGGCAAATCCGAGCAGAGTAAACTGAATTACAGTGCGCTTGAACGCAGCCTCCGAAAGACACCCCTACCCCCCCAACAACATCCACATTTACCTATCTGAATAAAGTTCAGACTGGGAGACTTGCTCTCCAAACTCCAGGCCTAGGCGCCTGAAGTTAGCTTCTTTCCTATAATTAGTGATCATAGAAAGCATGTGGTTTGGGGGCTGAGGGGGAGGGTGGGGGGAAGTGAGAGATTTTTCTCTCTCTTTTCCCTTTTCTGAGTTTTTTGAACTCAGCTCATCAATCCGCTAATTACCGAGGGGAAAAGGAGCCAGCTTTGAATGTGCTCTACTCCGCACGTATTTCCCCAGTGAACTCCTATTTGGGAGAAGTAGGAACGAGGGGAGAACAAGGAGGAGAAAGGGGATCTTTTCTGGTGAAGGTTATTTGATAATTTCTCCCAGTATGTTTTATAGCAACAAAAAGCAAATTCCCACCCCCACCATCGACGATTCCAACCCCCCCCCTTGTGCCCACCCCTCTCTTTCCGGGACTTCTGCATATTTACAGAGCTGAGCTGCAGTTTTAATAAAACATCTGTTCTTGCTTCTGCTGATGAGTTTCCATAATTGTTTTCAGACAAATTTAACGGGGAAAAATAAATATGGAGAGAAAAAAACTCAAAATCCCAGCTCTCCCCCCATCGACAGGTTTTCTTTTGCCAGAAAATTAGAAATGGAATAGGAAAAAAGAAAAATCAGATTGGAGAGAACATCCACTCAGGCCAAACCGTCTCCGTCTCTCGGAGTGAATCCCTCCAGCAAAATTCAGCGGTGTAATTAGAGATGTAATTGGAAGGGAGAGATTCGGTCCCTCAGGAAGCCAAGGTGAGGGAGGTATGGGCTTTTAAATTAATATTCCTTCGAGTGTTTAGTGGTTAGGAATTTATTTGTATTTATTTAAATTTTTTCCTTTCTCTAGCCCCCTTCCAACATTTCTGCCTCTCTCTACTACCCCCCCTCCCCGCCCCAGCAGCTGCTTTCTGTTCATTATAAATCCACCAGACCTTTAAGTCTTTGCCCTCTGTTTAGGGATGTAATAAAACACTTAACTTTCCACGACTGAGACTTACATTCTTATCGCCCAGGTCTTCCACCCCTGCCGGCCAGCACCTAGGGCCCAAAGAGTCTTCTTTACTAAGCAGAGATTCCCCCACACCCTCTTTAGACCTGGGTGAAGTCTAGAGTTGGGTGGGGTGGGGGCTGGGCATCCGGGCTGGGAGGTTCACCTCGGAACTCCCCCAGAAGCCCTTTCAAGGTTCGAGGATTTCCTCCCCCGCCCCCATCCATAAAAGGAGAAGATTTTTAAAAAATACATTAAAAAAATCAAGACTCATTGAAAACGAAACCTCATTAAAACATCCAATCTTATATCATTCAATTTGTTGTACATTGCAACAATTTAATATCTTGAAGGAAATATCATTGACATGATTTATCTCGGTTAGCAATCACTCTCTGGAATGGGGAAGAATTTACTCTCTCTTCCGGCCACTTCTACTTGTTACACCGCTGTTCTTCAAGCAGAAGGGAGGAGGGGGCTCACTAAAGTGTGGCCCTACATTCTAGGGGTTCGAAGATCTGTCTCCTGCCTCATCACTAGTCCCCCCCCGCCCCGCCCTTTCCTACCCTACAGGAGCCTGGAGACCCAGCCAGCTGTTGCACACTACTGCTTAGGCATGCCATGAATTCGAGGGCAGCTGGATACTAGAGAGAGGAACACAATACACGCGTGTGTGCTGGTGTGTTATTAAAAATTAGATAACACGTGTCAAAATTTCTTTCTTAATTTATAATCCCTCCCCTACCTCCTCCTTTCTCTTCCACCTCTGTGGAGAGAAAGCAGGAAGGCCACAAGGACATTCCCAAACAATTGAAGAGTTCCCCCCCACACACACCTTCTAAATACTAGTCAATCGTCTGTCACTACTATTTGGAATGGGAATGCATTTTTTTTTAATAGGCAACCCAAGTTACTTCACAGGAAAACACGTCAATCGAGTAACGAGGTATATATGTTAACTAACATATTCTCTCCTTTAGCTACTACACACTGTCTCCTTTTTGGTTACAAACTTTATTTTTTTCCCCCAGCGACACTCCAGGGAAACCTTAATGTTATAGAAGATGAATTAACGAGTTTTTTTTTTTTCCCAGTGTAGTCCCGTTTATGGCTTTATTGCTACCCATTGATTACTTCGCTTTGTTACACAGAAGGAAAAGATCATAAAATCCTTCGACATCCGGGTTCTCGTTATAGCCAAAAAGAGGGAGAAAAATATGAGCTCTTTCCTCCAACCCACCCCCTGCCTCAGCGCCCTCCCCCCCCTTGTCAAATCAAAGGATCTCTGGGTTATGTCGCCGACATTGAATTAAGTTTGATTTCAACAGAAGAGAAACCCCATCACGACACCTTCCTCTATGTATGTTCTCCCACTCCTGTTCCTTCTGAAGCTTTCAACTCCCTTCTTTTCCTTCCTCTGACCAATGCAGTAAGTTGGAAAGAAAATAGGGGGATAGATGAGGGATGAAGGTTATTGGGAAGGTTCCTGGGTCCAAGCGACACGTTTTTCTGGGTTTGAGGAGAGGAACATTTTCTACTGGGTTGTGTTCCAAACCCTGGAAGCTAGAGTTTGGGGGCTTATCTACTGACAAGCAGCAAGTCCAGAGTGGGACTTAGAGCTTCAGGTTTGGGGACAGAGTACCCTTAATCCCAACAGATCTTATATTCTCCAAGAACAATCTTCCTAGCTGATTTTCGGTGAGTTACCCCACCAGCCCCAACCCTCTCCATATCATAAATTCTCTCCAACATAAACACAGTTGATGTCTCCAGAATGCCCCTCAGAAAGAGCTCTCTCTCTCTCCCTCCCTCTCTCTCTCTCTCTCTCTCTCTCTCTCTCTCTCTCTCTCTCTCTCTCTCTCTCTCTCTCTCCTTTTCTTTTCTTTTCTAAAAAAAAAACCCAAACAACCCTACAAACAAATTTTTCACTGTTAGGAAAAATGCTCTCCATAGTCCCAACAGGAGACCCCAAGAGAAGACTGGGGAAGCAGAGAAGAGGCACACGCCAGCTCCCCGTTACCCCAACTCAGCTCTATAACTTCTCACTCTCCCTGTAAAGTCGAGAGTTCTCCTAGTCTCTTACTTGGGCTTTGAATTGCTCTCCCAAATGCACTCCACAGCTAAGATTATCAGCCCCACTCTCCTTCCACTGGCCAGTGTATTTAATAGAATTCTTTTCTACCCCTGAGGTGTTTTTGCTTTTTAATCAATAGGAAGACACATCGTATTCTGTCTGAGCCTCCATTCAGAGGGAACGGAAAAATAGGGTTGGGTGCTTTAGTGTTGCCTGTTACCCACTGAAGGGCTCTTCCTGGAGTTGGGCAGGGATAATTTTAGGGAAAGAGGTGCGACCCTACATATAACACAATCAGGTAGCAATGCATCCATTTCTTCAGGCCAGTTCCTGGGCAAATCTAATCTGGGTTAGCACTGGATGTGGGATTTTCCTGAGAGGACTTTCTCCCTCTCTAGCTGGCTCAAGGGCCTGCCTTGCCCCTCCTCCCTCTTCCTCTGTTCCCCAAACCTGGTTTCCTATACCAATATATATTATGTATGAATATAATATGTATTAAAAGAAATCCAAGTCTTACTTTGAATGCACACACTTAGTCTCAACTAGGGAATCAACAGAAGCAGGAGCGATTTTTTTCCCCCTTCTTGACATCTAGCTTCCGATTGGCTCCGAGGGGGTCAGCTGACTTTGTCATTTTGTCTGTCCTGGATTGGAGCCGTCCCTATAACCATCTAGTTCCGAGTACAAACTGGAGACAGAAATAAATATTAAAGAAATCATAGCCCGACCAGGTAAAGGCGAAGGGATGAATTCCTATTTCACTAACCCGTCCTTATCGTGCCATCTCGCCGGGGGTCAAGACGTTCTCCCCAACGTCGCCCTCAATTCCACCGCCTATGATCCAGTGAGACATTTCTCGACCTATGGAGCGGCGGTGGCACAGAACCGGATCTACTCGTCTCCCTTTTATTCGCCACAAGAGAATGTCGTGTTCAGTTCGAGCCGGGGGCCGTATGACTATGGATCTAATTCCTTTTACCAGGAAAAAGACATGCTCTCAAATTGCAGGCAGAACACCTTAGCACACAACACACAGACCTCAATGGCCCAGGACTTTAGCTCTGAGCAAAGCAGGACTGCTCCCCAAGACCAGAAAACCAGTATCCAGATCTACCCCTGGATGCAGCGAATGAATTCGCACAGTGGTGAGTTTTACAGCTCCAAGATATAAATTAAATAAAGTGAACTGGCGTTATGAGCAGCTTCCCTAGAAGAACAGGCGGAGAGTTTTTTTTTTTTTTATAGCGCCATAAAAACAATCACGTTCCTCTCCTCGCCGGCGTCGAGACAGGGCCCCCTCTTCTCCTCCGTTTTCCCCCTCCTCCTTCCCTTTCCCTAGCTCCCTCTCCCCTGATGGATTGGAGGGGTTATAGGCGAGCTAAGGGGGAGGTGAGGCTAGGGATGGGAACAAGGACTGAGAAGGATTGGGGGAACCCCTGAAAGTGGAGTCAGGCAGAGTGGAAGAGTGAAGGGGGAGGGGAGAAAGAAGAGAAGGGGAGAAGTTTCTAAAGGGCAAGAGAGGGAGCAAAGCAGAGGGAACCTGAGAAAGTAGGGAAAATCAAGTCAAATGCACTTCTAGAGGGTTCTCCTCTCTCCCCCCTCCCCTAAGCAATTGGGGTTTTCTCCTCTTCAAACTAAGGTTTCAGACTTTCTCCCTCAGCCCGATATCACTTCACCCTCTTCTTAATCCCCTCACCTCCAGGACAATACCTATCCCCTACACTGGGGACCTGGGAGGAAGTTGGGGTCCAAGTTCCCCCCTAGGCTTCGAGGAATTAAGATGGGGGTGGGGCAGAGGCGAAGGCAGAGGGGTGCAGTAGGGTACTGAGGGAGTTGGGCGGGACAGAGACACTTTCTTTTTCCTTATGTGAATTATTAGGATTATTCCCCTTTACTAATTGTTTTTAGTTTGCTTTGTGTCCGGATCTCTAGGGGTCGGCTATGGGGGCGGACAGGAGACGCGGCCGGCAGATCTACTCTCGATACCAGACCTTGGAGCTGGAAAAAGAATTTCACTTCAACCGTTACCTAACCCGGCGCCGGCGGATCGAGATTGCCAATGCGCTCTGCCTGACCGAGAGACAGATCAAAATTTGGTTCCAGAACCGCCGAATGAAATGGAAAAAGGAATCTAATCTCACTTCCACGCTGTCGGGGGGGCGGCGGAGGGGCCGCGGCCGACAGCCTAGGCGGCAAGGAGGAGAAGCGGGAAGAGACAGAAGAAGAAAAACAGAAAGAGTGAAAACTGTCTCGCCTCCCCCCTACCTTCCCCCACTACCCAGTTCACTCCTCTCCTCTTCCTCCCCAGACCTTCTGCTCCCCTCCTTTCTCACATACCCTATATTTATCACTGGCACAATTTATATTTTGACTCCCTCAGGAAAATTAGGGAGTCAAATGTGGACCTTCAAGTCAGATCGCGCCCCTGCTCCCTCTCCCCAAACACCCCCTCCTCCCTCCCTCTCTCCCTTTCTTTCTTCGGCCTCCTCTCCCTTTACCTCCCTGATCCCGCCGGCCCTGGGAGCCTAGGTCTCTGAACCTCGATTCAGAGGCCATAGGGCTCACTTTGAATGAGGACTGGATCTTCCTTCCTCCTCCACCCCAAGCCCCACTCTAGAGCCCAGCAGCAAAGAGCCGACCCACAAGGCGCCTATTTCCCATTCAGCCTCCCCAGGGGCGAGAGGGACTCTAAAGCCGAGTGAGTCATCGAGGCCCTACGTAGAGACACTGCTAAGGGTCTAAAACAACCCCTGGGGCTGTTGGAGTGGGCAGGAAGCTTCCCCCTTCTTTCAAACCCTGCTGGTCCCAGTTCCAATCCCAGTACCCCAGTTCAGTGCCCCCGAAGTTCCGACATATTTTCCAGCATAGTCCAATCGTATTTAAAGAATCCTCGGGGGTCATTATGGCATATAACAAACTGTGACAGTTTCTGTGTGAATATTTTTAGCTGTATTTGTGGTCTCTGTATTTATATTTATGTTTAGCGCCGTCAATGTTCCAATCCCAAATTTAAAAAAAAAAGGGGGTGGGGGGTCTGAAAGGAGAAAAATATGAATGAAGTTTGTTTAGCCAGTAGGAAAAAAAAGAGAAAAAAATACAAAAAAGAAAAAAATGCCCCTCGTGTTACCCTCCTGTATAAATCCGTCTCCCAGACCGGTCCTCGAGTATTTAATAAAACTGATATTATTTTTAAAAGTTTATATCCTGATTTCTGCTCATTCGCTCGCCCCATCTCCTGTACATCATGGGCGAAAGTTGGTGCTGGCGCCGAGTCGTTGCTGCGTCTCTATGCCTCCCCTGGCGGCTGCTTCTCTCCCCCAGCCCCAGTTCCAGCCCCTGCACACTCCCATTCCCTTCTGGTTTCCTCTCAGAAACTTCAGGAGCAGGAGCCCCGAAACATTCTCTCTCTGCTTCCTCTTTGTCCTCTTGTTCTGAGCTGAGAAAAGCTCCCTTCGATCCTTTCCCGGGGAAAAGGCAGTCTTAATTTTCCCCCCTCCCCCCCTCCACAAGAAAAAAATCGAATTTTTCATTGGAAAATGCCCTTCTAAAAGCCCACAATTCAGGTTGGAATCGAATCCCACTCTCAAAGTCTCCTTAAAGACTCCAAACCTTGAAGATTTGCCTCCTGACCCCACTATCCCCTCCCAAAAAAATAAAACCCAGGAAAGAAAAGAAGTTCACTCCAGGCACGGAGCTCCCAGAAGAGAGAAAAAGCTGGCAAGCTGACCCCTGAACTAGGGGCCGGCTGAGGCGAGATGTGTCGGAGGCAGCGAAAGGTGAAGAAAAGATTTGGAGTCAGTTCACAGAGGATTTGGCGACTCAAGGACGCTTAGAAAAATAAAGACGGGAAATTTAGTCCTCTCTTCTGCTGGGATTTGGACATAAGGGCAAAAATATATCTTTCTTCACTCGCCTCTCATCAGCACCCCAATTCTCCTTCTCCCTCAGATTCCCCTTCACGCTCCCAAGTCTGGTTGAAGAGCAAAGTTCAACCCGGTCTTTTCCCCTGCTCTGGGCCTTCTCTTTCCCTCCTGCCTTGCTTAGAAATCCTGACCCAAACTGGGAAGGAAATCTTTTCCCACTGAATTGGAATGTTGAGATGGGGTCTTCAAGAGGAATGAAAAGCCAAGAAGATTTCCAAAACCCCACACATCCCAGGCAGCTGCCAGAGCTTGGTGTTTCTCAATCCAAGGGCGGAGATTTCCCCAGGAAGGAAAGGAAGGAAGGAAAGAATGTGATTTGGAGTTGGGGAAAAAGAAATGGAAACCAACAGACATTTTAATGGGCTCTCCTCCAACTGGGAAATCATGTCCTGCCCGTCCTGATCTAGGACCTCTTCTGGCTGGCTGGTCCCCCAGATCTCTCCTCTTTCCTCCCCAAAGTCTTCTCCCTTCTCTGTCATGTCCCCACCCCCTTCTCCAAAGAAACGCACACATTCTATAAAGAGTTTGACTTATAGGAACCTAACCCAGAAGACCTTAGCCCTTAGAAAGTACCTATTTGCACACACCTGCCCCAAAGGGTGGAAAATATGCATTTATGGGGATTTTTACAAATCCTACTTTCCTGTGACTTCACATAATATCTATTTTCTATGCATATAGATACATATTGAATACATGTGTGTTACATGCACACAAATACCACTTTCTCCACTCAAACCACATTCGTTTGCAGGCCTTTGTGTCTCACTTTTCATAAAACACATATCACCTATACTATCACCATTAAATTACTCTAATTCCTACTGTGGGGTTGGATATGAGTGAATGTGGAGTGAGGTCTAATCATAATTATTTTCTCCTCACCTTCAAGCCCTTCTTAGACATCCTTTCAGTCTACTTTTGCCTCCACAACACCCACCTCAGCCTCCCCAACTCTTGTAGATCCAGGCATTCCCCTTCCCCAAATAACCCTGAGTGGCTAGACTTCCCTTTCCAAGTCAAGTCGTTTCGGAAACCTAATCAACTCTATTTGCTCCTCCCCCTTCCCCAAGGCAAGGAACTTAGGTCCTTTTAATTAGGAAAGAGGAAACAGATCCACTCCCAGCCACCACTAAATGAAGGGTCTAGCATCTACTCCCACTTCAATTCTTCCCCCCTCCCCCCAACACGCGCACAAATTCCTATAAACCAACTCATTCCAACCATCCTAGAAGACCCTGGGGGAGGGAGGGGCGTCGATCTATTCAGAAAAGCCCCTCTGCGCATCCTAAATGAGGCCCCATCTTTCCTTAAAATTAAATACAATTTAAAAGGCCAGCTCAGGGGGGTTTGTGTAAAACAGCACAGCTTCTCTTCGCTAGGGTAGAAAAATCCACCCAGGAGAGGCCAGGATGATGAGCCAGGGCGCAATACTGCCGAGCCTACGCCAGGTGTCGCTGTGGACTCGTTGTCCCTGCTACCCCCTAATTCCAACAACCATTTTTTTTTCTCCCCCTTCTTCTCTCCCTTTCTCTCGATCCCTCTCCCCTCGGTTGGGCTGTGCCAACATATCAAGATGCGTTTCGCCGGCTTCCATCACTAACCTCCCGGAGGTCATCAAGCCAAATTTATGAGTGGCCGCCCGAGTCACGTGACTCTATTTAAGGATCCCTTATTTGGAAAGCGCGCATAGGATAAAGAAAGAGATATCTCCACCTATAAATTGTGCACTTTGGAGAACAAAAAACCCCTCAACTTCAAAGAGTCACAAATCACCCTTAATCAAAAAGGGTGCAGAAATTTTTTTCGTCCCTCCCCGCCATGAGCTCCTACGTAGCCAATTCATTCTATAAGCAAAGCCCTAATATTCCTGCCTATAGCATGCAAACTTGTGGGAACTATGGATCTGTCTCAGAGGTGCAGCCATCCAGGTACTGCTACAGTGGATTGGACTTAAGCATCACTTTCCCACCGCCTGCTCCTTCCAACTCTCTCCACGGGTTAGACATGGCTGCCACTCCTAGACCTCACCCAGACCGACCCGCCTGTACCACGGTGGCAGCTCCGGGACACGCTCTGGGCAGAGACGAACCGGCTCCTCTAAACCCCGGGATGTACAATCAGAAGGCGGCTCGCCCGGCGCTGGAGGACAGATCTAAGGGGAGTGGGGAGATCAAGGAAGAACAGGCTCAGACTGGGCAGCCCGCAGGACTGAGCCAGCCACCGGCCCCGCCACAAATATACCCGTGGATGACCAAACTCCACATGAGCCACGGTAAACTTTAGGGCTTCATTTTGTGCGCTCGGGTCCGCCTGGGTTTTATAGGCCATACGGGGCAAATAAAAAGAAAAAACCTGCGGCCATAAATTTTACGGTGCAGGCATCAATTGCTCGTAAAACTGTCCACTAAAAGGCTTAGAGGCTGTATGCGCCCAAATTTACGACGACATAATTGGATCATAGGAACAAAACGTGTATAAAAGGCAATATTCAATTTTTTGGGGGGAGGGAGGGAGTTAAAAAAATAGAGGGATCTGAGGGGTAAGGCAAGCTGGCCTTACAGAGAGGGGATCCCCCCCTTCACCAACACCCCCATTATTAGGGAAATGATTCTCATTGCGGGGGCGACTGAGGAGGCTTTCCACCCAGGAGGGAGGGAGGGAGGAAGCAGGGGAGGATAAGGGAGGGGGATCCCCTTGTGTCGGGGTCTGGAGGTCTTATTGTCTCGCTGGAGTCCGGGTCTCCCTCCCCATCCCCCTCGGCCTCCTCTGGGTAAGTGAGTGTCGGAGCGGAAAGTTTCCCTAGCACAGAGCCAAGTGTCGCCTCTCCCTAGGGCCGGGGGCTGCTTTCGTTCCCTTCCTTACCCCCTTTTGCCCGCCTGCCCTGTTCTCTAGTCTGTGGGGCTAGTTCTGAGACTGATCTTAGGGTGGGGGTGGGGGGGGGTAGGGAGACGCTGGGACTTTTAAAAAACTATTCACCCGTTCCTGCACTTGCTGGGGTGGGGTTTATATTCCAGAGACAGACGGCAAGCGATCCAGAACCAGTTACACGCGCTACCAGACTTTGGAATTAGAGAAAGAATTTCACTTTAACCGCTACCTCACCCGCCGAAGGCGAATTGAGATCGCCAACAACTTGTGTCTCAACGAGAGACAGATCAAGATCTGGTTCCAGAACCGAAGGATGAAATGGAAGAAGGATTCCAAATTAAAAAGCAAAGAGGCTCTTTAAAGGGAAGAGGGAGATATGGGATATGGCAGTCCCTTCAAATAGTTCCTCTAGTTGGCTTGAATTTACCTTGGGGAAACTTTTAATTTTCTTTTTTTCCTGGGGGTTTGTTTTTTGGGTTCTTTTGTGTGTGTGTGTGTGTGTGTGTGTGTGTGTGTGTGTGCGTGTGTGCGCGCGCGCTTGCTTATGTGTGTGAAAATTTTTTAGAGGATGGGGGTAGAGGGGTGTGTGTGTTGGAGCTGGGGGGATTTGTCACGGACTCTCCCAACCCTGCAGACAAAAGCGGTTTTCGATTAGCATTCAGCTTTCCAACCGCAGCTTGACTCAGAGTGTGTTGTTCTGTTCATTCACTTCTTCAGTCTGTCTCCCTAAGCCCTCCTGGCGACCCAATAACCCAGTGAAATCTTCGTAGAGGGTCTCACTAAAATGATCTAGACCCCGGGACTGTTTGATGGGCCAGGCGTGGGGAAGGAGAGAGCTCTTTGCCTTCAAAATTCTCCTCCTGAACCTCGCACTACCAGTTAAGGCAACAGCCAAGAAACCCCTAGTCCCATCTTCTTGTCCCCTTCATCTCTGGCTACGTTTCCTGAAGGAGAGGCCGGCAGTGGTCTATTCAGGGCTAGGGTGGTCCCTGCAACCCTCTTTGGGCAGAGCCACCACCTTTGGGCTCGAAATGTATAACACCCCCTTTCAGGCGACCTTCAGCCTTTCTTTGTTCAAGGGGGCCCTGCTACAGAGCTGGCGAGTTGGGACCAGGCCCAGGAAGGGTATCTTTTCTTCAGTGCTGTGGGATTCTGTAGGTGTGGGTGATGGTCTGACTGTGTGAGTGAGTGGGTTAATTTTTTTTTTGGGTGGGGAGGTTGTTTCGTTTGTTAAACTAGATTTTCATTATTTTTTTATGATTTACATATGAAAAGGGAAAAATTTAATGAACTCTGGACACTCTTTTCCAGGCCCTCTTGATGTCCCTAAGCATTACTCCTCCTTTCAGTTTTGGGGGAAAATGTTACCCCAAACCAGCTCCCCGCATGCCAAGGGCCAGCTCCCCGGAGTCCCTGCACTGTTTGTATATATTGGGGTCTACCTTCATGTGATGTGCTCTCTGACTCCAGTAACAACTCTTGGTGACAATGTAGTCCCTTCCTGGCAACTTTCTTCGGGGAAATTCCCCCACCACTGTCACCCAACTATTTATTGACTCCGGGTCCATTATGAAACTATATTTTGTCATATTGAATAAAGACCAAATAGACATAAAGAAAGAAGGCGGCCACGCAATCCTCTCTTTCTTGACGGGGAAGGGCAAGGGAAGGTGGGTAGGAGTCTCTAAACTTTTTGTAGAGGCTTCTTGAGGGGGTCCCCTTTACTTTTGGGAGTCATTCCTAAAGAGGGCTTTCAAGACTAGATTTGGGGGTGCCCAGGTTGGCTGGCAATGAAGGAAAAGGAATCTTAAATTTCTAGGCCTTGGGAGTTGGAGAGGAAGGAGAAAGCACCCTCCATTTGGCTTGGTTGGGGGCATACATTTGAACAGAAAAGAAGATATGAGTGTACTGGCACATGTATATGTTCTTTATGCATATATGATATAATCTCTGTGTTTATATAAGTAATCCATGTCTGGAGTCACCCTTCCTTGGGCCTTATTGGATTTCTGGTCTCTGCGAAAAAGCAGTTGAAGATTCATGGCCCCATTGGTCAGGGCTGCCCTCTCAGTTGGAGAGTCTCTTTGGGAACTGGATGGCAGGTTTCCTTTCTTGGGTCTCTTGCCACAGACTGTTAGGGGTGGGGGAAAGGGAGACGGGAGGATCTGGACCTAGGAAAGGCTGAATGTCTGCAAAGGGAATCAGACTATTCCTCAAGTGGCATCTCCTGAAGGAGCACACTGTCTTGGCATGTTTGTGGTAATGGGAAAAAGAGGCAGTGACATCTGACTTTCCCTCTAAAATCTTCTTGGGAAGAAGTATATGAAATTATATACGTATGAAGATGGAGAGGTGACAGACATGGGGTGGTCTGCATTGTGTCTTCATAGTATAAAATGAGTCTCTTTAGGTCTGTCTCTCCACTTTGCTGAGCAAAGGGCTAAGTTATCTGGTTAGTTCAAGCAGTACAGGTAAGCCTTCCTGGCTCAAATCTATCTTGTATTTATTGACGTACATTTTGATGCATGTCCTTTAGGGTCTATTTAGGGAAAAGGAGGCAAAATTCTCCCAATGGTGGTGGCTGTAGAATGAATCAAAACAACCACACTGTGGATTCTCCTCACTGGACAGTAAGGACATGAGGGTGGTAGAAGGACTTTGTAGAAGAAAAAGGAAGAAGCATTGTACAGTAGAAACAAATGTAGCAGCCATCTAAGGCCCCATAAAAGTTTATAGCATTTCCTCTCCACCATCTACAATGGAGGTAATTTCCTGAGTTTGAGCCTGATGCCATCCCACCATTTCCCACCCTTCAGAACTGCCTGGGAAGGAGGGGGAGGGGAAATCCCAGGAACTGGGCCTCAACTTGCTAAAGGTCCCAAGGAAAAAGACCCAAGGAGGTGGAGGCCAGGAGCAGACAGGGATTGGGGAGGAGGGAAGGTAAGAGGGTTATTTGTGATTATTAATGATGAAGCTTTTTGGATGTATTACAGTCCTCTGTATTGACTCCTCTTCCTTTCAGCACAGCCTGTCCTGCTTTTGTTTTTGTTTTTAATTTCTGTGAAGGGATCTAAGGGGTCCTTTCCCCTTATGTACCTTCCTCTATGTCCCCTTCCAGACCATTTAACTCTGTCTGAACACCCAGTTCTAAATGAAGATTTGGCTGGTGTTGTGACTCCCTCCTCTGGGGTTCCTGGACCTGCATTCCCTGCCTGTGATCCCTCAAATTATCTGTCTCGCTAGCTTGCTTTCACTGTGAAATAAAATGTATAATTTTCTTCAGGGAGTTATTTTAATTTTTTCTCCATGCTGAGTAAAACTATTGGGCGATCGCTGAAGCAAGGAAAATCACTGTTGTCTCCTGTTGGGTAGCAGTTAACTAAGAAAGAGGGCTTGTCGCTTGCTCCCAGCCCCTTTCCGACCAGCGGGCCCTCCCTAGCTGCCTGGACTCAGGTTCACCCGGGGAAGTGGGAGATGTAGCTCTCAATAGGACCCCAGAAGACCTGTAAAGACCAAAAGCTGAAGACTTCCTCCTCCCAGGTGGTTAGCCCTTCTCTCCTTGAAAGACTGGAGTCCCTCTTCACTTTTTCATCCCTCTAGGCCTGCATAGATTCAGCTGCTGTCTCCTCGAGCCAGTTTCAGACTCTCCTTTTTCTCCTGTCATGATGGCCCTGGGCCTTTCCTCCTAACACACCAATCTCTATTTCTTCGTTTCCCAAACCAAAACAGTCAAAGCTTCCTTCTCTCTTCCTCTTTTCCTTCCTCTGCCTGCTTGGGGAGGGGATTTGGCAAGCAAGGCTGACGACTTCTTTCCTACTTACACCCCTTCACCAGCCTCAGGGCTAGGGACTAGGACATCTTGTCAGCTATAGACAATATCTAAATATTTGCTTTTGCGTTTCTCTGGAGAGTTGTTTGGAGGTGAGGGGTGATGTATATGAGTCCCAAACGGAGATCACAGATTACTTGTCTCCCCTGCCCCCTCCCTTCTCCCTGGAGCCCAACCCTTCTGGCAGCAAGAAAAAAGGGGAAGAAGCATGACTTACCTTCCCGAGGGAGTGGGGAGGGGGGCACGGGCCCACTCTGAGGAATAAGAGGAGAGAGGAGGAAAAAAAAAAGGAGGAAAAAAATCACGCGACCACGGAAGGCGACAGGTCCTTATGAAAATAAGTCAGTAACTAAGTAAGTAAATAAATAAGGACCCACCCTCCCCTACCCCCCACCATGCAAGGGGGTGCGGGGTGGGGGAAAGGGAGGAAGCAAAGAGGGTTTTTTAAGTGTAAGTGAGCATTCGAGAAATAACGCATGGCTTCTATGTGAATTTAGGAGTTTGAAACTTTTGGAGGTTATTTATGTGAATGGCCCGAAGGCAGGCCCGTGAGTGGCTCTTGGGGAACCACGTGATGTCATTAAACCAAGTTTTATGGCGTAGGGAGAGCTGACAAACCCACAATATATTTACATCATATATAATCTTAACTGTCCAGCAACGCAGCTGCTGGTGAGGTTTAATGCTAGGACAGAGAGCCAGGCAGTTAGAGGGGATTACGGCGGCTGGGGATGATGTTAAGAGAGGTTACATCTTCGCAAATGAATCCCAGGCGAACGCTGTAAGTTAATTCTCTCTCTCTCTCTCTCTCTCTCTCTCTCTCTCTCTCTCTCTCTCTCTCTCTCTCTCTCCTCCCTCTTCCCCCCTTTTCTCCGTTTTACGCACAAAACTCCCCCAACTACTTGTGATCACAGTTAAAGGGAGAGAAAGGGGAAGAAGTCCCCTGAAAAGAAAAGAGAGGAAAGGAAGACTGGAGTTGGGATTGGGTGGGGAGAGCTGTTGTATTTGCAGAGTGGTAAGGCAAGGTTGGGGGGAGAGCTAAGTTCTTTGACTCATCTCTCTCTCCTGCCCCTCCACCTCATTTTCTCTCAATCACAAGTTATTCTTTTAAGGTACTTTAGGAAGAGAGCATTTAGTTCAGTAAAGAATTTACCTCCCTTCCCTAATCTTCCCAGTCTGGGAAGACTGAGAATCCTAGATGGGGATAGAGTCGTGCTGGCTTCTTGTTAGAATATTTGTATTCTGAGTGCAAAGCAAACTTCCCTCTTTCTCCTACCTACTTTCCCCACCCTTGCCCTTGGTTATAATTAGCTGACTTCAAAACTTTGCTGGATTGGACTATCTTGAAGATAAGAGCACTGGTTGGATTGAGACATAGGCAGGAGGGAAGAATGGGAGATTATCTGCTTTTTTTCCTTCTCCTGGTAGAGCTGGGAGTCACCTGGAAATGTTCTTTTTTTCTTTCTTCATCTTCAAGGGCTTCTGAGGAGACTTCTGAGCTGCCAGGGTGGGCTAAGGAAAAGGAGACCTCAGTTGGAGTAGGTTGGTCCCAAGACTCAGGGAAATAACCCTGAACCTCACTCATCCTTCCCTCTGCACTCTAGGCCAAGCCAGGGGTTAAGGTGGAAGAGGAAGGAGCTGTCTTCTGGCCCTCAGAATTCAATGTCATGGAAGAGTCTGAGGGAAGGAGGCATTCTCAGCTACTCTCTCAAGCTGCCTAATAGATTCTCCCTTCCCTTCTTAGCTTCTAGGGTGGTCAGGCCCCAGGAGTGCAAAAACTAGAATAGTTCAATGGAAGGTTTTGGTTTTTTGTGCAAGCCCTGTGAATCTGGAAGGAGTGGGTTTGAGCAAGGAGAAAGAATCCTCTGCCAGGAACACCCTGTTCCGATGGGCAGGTAGTTCAAGGAGAATGGTCTATAGCGCTTGGAGTTCCGACTGTGCTAACATCTGACTTGGAGGGTCTTTGTACTGGGGAAGGTGAAAGAGAAAGAGCACATTAAGTGTGGGTGTTGGAGGCACGTGTCCCCACACACCTGAGAGCACATGCTCTCCCCTCCTCCTATTATGCGTCACGTTATCCTACGTAGCAAAAGCATGCACACATGGAATCTAGGTAAATTTATGCCCTGGAGTATTCTCCATCCCAGAGAGACTGGGGTAGGTCAGAATTGTTTGTGGATAAAAACTGGCTTCCCCAAATGGACTAGCAGATCAGAGAAGCAGGGGGGAGAGGGGAAAGGGAAGTAAAGGGGAAAGACATGACATCAGCCTATTCGAAGACAAGGGATACCTGGAGTGTCAAAGCAATGTTGGAGGTGGGAGAAGGGCAGAAGAGGATGTGTCAGCATCGACTCAGAGCAAACCGAAAACCTGAAGTGGGAGAGGGAAATAAAAAAAGACCCAGAGAGACAAAAGCAGTAACCTAGAGAGGGTAAAGGAGAAAGAGTAGAGACAGAGGCAGAGAGATATAGAGCCAAAGGGAGTTATTTAGGGAATCACTCTAGCTATCTTACTATGTTATCTTATTCTTCTTACACCAAATGGGTTCAACAGGGATGTACATTTTAAGAATTCCTACTCTCTGCTTCATCCCCACCACACTGCTCCAGCTTAGCACTGAGCCCTGGCCAATAAAAACCTTCAAATGCACCTTCTTTCCCTTCACTTGGAAGGGTAGAAAGCCCAGCCTCTCCTACTCCCAGATTGGTATATCTAGGTTAACTATGAAGCAATCCTTCGACATCACTCCTTTGGCTAATTTTGCTATTAATAACCATTTATTCATAATCATTTATGCATTTGTGTATCTTTTTTCAGATGCCCCTTCCCTTTTCCTAATCCTCCCAAGCTCTCTGCCCACTTATTGTCAACTTCCTCGCCTCTAAGTATACTTCTTCCTCTCCCATTCATAGCTCCTACTCTTCTCTTACTCTAATTCCCACCTTTTGGAGGATTTCCCCAAAATTGAAAGCAGTAGGTTGCACAGAGCCAGGTCTCTCTGGAGCGCTGGGCTGGAATGTGTGCTTTGGGTGTATTACCTATCACTTCTTCTTCGTTCGACTGCTCTAGCTTTCTTGCTTATCCCTACGGCTTTGATGGAAGGGACAGTTGAGTTTCTTTCTGAGGAAAGGGTAGAGTCAGGAAATCTGGGAGTAAGACAAACTGGACATACAAACTTCAGTACAAAGACTTGAAGGCTCACTAAAAACTCAGCCATAAGCATGGCACACAAACATGTATATGTGGCGTGTGCTTTACACACAAATACGAGCAAACATGTTTTTCTAACTCACTTGGGCTCTTTCTCTCTTACCTGGGCACAGTAGAACCATTTAACTTCCCTGACCGCACTCCTTCCCTCCTGCACTTTGCATTGGTCAGTTTCACTGTTTTGTCCTTTGCACCAGGGAAACAGGAATGTGCTAATAGGGACTCTTTCCTGGTCTTTCTATCGCCCCGAGCCACCTCTGCATGAACTTGGCTCCTTTCTGGAGAGGAGGAGGGGCATCAAATGCCTCCTGTCCTTTCATCAGGTGCCAAGGTATCCTCACTGCAGCAGGAGGGAATGCTGTATTTTTGTTCCTAGGTCTCTAACCCAGGGAGAGGTCAAGCAACCAATCAGGCATGCGCTAAGCAAGGTCACATGCCCCCCGTCAGCCAATCAGCAAAAAGTCCTTGGGTCCCTTTCTCTGTTCCCTCCCCCCCATATCTTTCCTTAGTCCCCTACACTCGCCGCCCCCCACCCCCAACATTAATCCACCCTCACCAACGGGCAACACTGGGAGCCATATTACTCTGTGAATGGTGCTGGCTTTCTCTTTGTGACTTTCTCTCCCATTTGCCCCCATCCTGTCTTGGGGAGTCCTGAGCTCGACTGACCTGGCTTTGAGAACGATGGATCTCTGATCCAAATCTGATTTCTAAAAATCCAATATCTAAAGGGCCATTGAGGCTAAAGGGTGAGGTGGGAGGGAATTGTCCGAATGATTTCTAGTGTGGACCTGACCCCTTTGTGTTGGATGGGGAGCTTTCATGGATTCCATTTTACAAACAAGAATAAATCTGAAGCCGTCATTTCCCTTGATCTAAATGCAGACTTTTAAAGACTAATCTCACAAGTGCTAAATTTTCCTCGAGTTTTCACTTTTGTCTAATGTTGTTGTCCGGTGATAGTAAGGGTAAAGAGAGATACTCCAGTAACTTACCTGGATAAAGTATCCTCAAAGATGAGGCAAGGGTTTGTGGTAGAAATGAATAAGACTCCAAATGTGGAAATAAATGTTTACAGAGAGAAGGTGAGGAGTGAAGATTTTGTAAAGTTGAAATTTGGTGGGTCCTTTTGGGGGAAGAAGCCTAAAATTAATTGGGGATCAGGTTAGCAGGCCAGAAAGTCCAGAAAGGGCAATAGCTAAGTGGATATTCCTTCCCATAAATCCTCTGATGTAAATCATACAACTGTTTGAGTTGCTAATTCTTCCCTCCTTTTCTCTTTTAAAAACCTTAGATTTAAGGTTAACTTATCCAGAGAAGAATGTGGATCAATATAAAAGAGAAAGTGTGTGTATGTGTGTTTCTGTATGTGTGTGCAAGTCTAACAGAGTGCATGTGCATGTGTATGTGTACAGAGACTATCTCTGCATATCAGTGTGAATGATGGTGCATCAATGTGTCTAAGTGTGTGGAGTGTGAGTGCCCTATTTAAGAGTGTATATATATTCAACAGGAGTTCATGTGGATTTATATGTCTGTGTGAGAGAATCTATGAGAGGGCAAGGAAAGTGATCGAGTCAGTTTATGAAATACCTGTCTTGTAGACAAACCCCAGGGGGATACAGAGAGACTTAGGACTTTCTTTGCCTCAAAATTCAAACTCCACTTTTCAGAACTTTGTTACAGGAACATTTTCCCTTGTTGGACTCCCATGGAGGCCAAGTAGAAAAGGAAACTGCCTCTCCCTCTCTTGCTTCTAACCCCTCAATTCCCAGTTCAGGTGTATCATAAAACCTCAAGTGAGCTTATCCGACTGTCTCTCTTCATGCTAGAAGGAAATCTCTCCCCCTCTTAAAGTTGGGCTCTGGAAGATGGAGGATTCTTTATTAAGTAAGTGGGGAGAAAGTCGGAGTGTCCACTGTTCTATTCCTTGGCTTGTTCCCTGTATTTATTTGCTTTTCTAAGTGGGGGGATGGGGAGGACAAATATCCACGTGGACAGGACCTCTGAGGTCAGGTAAAAAGATTAGGTAAGAAAAAAAATTGAAAGGAGGAGGAAGGGGGGTAGGAGAGACTAAATCTTTAATCCAAAACCTATTATCTACAGATGCCCTAATCATCCATTCCATAGCCCCCTCTTCACTATCAAGTGATTTGTTTTTTTGGTGGGAGGAGATATCTTGGGGATTGGATTCTCAATATGCAGCCTCACCACATTAGATTTCAGATAGCTAAAGTTACCAAATCTTTGAGGAATGGAGGTGGAGGAAGACTACAGTAATCATGTTGATCTTGTCACAGGGAAATGTTTTATCTGGAGAATTTCAGTCCAGTAAAGATAGACCCTGGGGATTGTTTAAGTTAAACCAACTTTCACTCTCCATCAGGATTAGTAGGGCTAAAGGGAGAGGGGTAGGGATGAGATTTTTGTTTGTGTGAAGGCTTCAGTTTATTGGGTTTTGTTATGCACGCATAGACACCACCTTGGAGTGTCTTTCTTCCAGAGAAAGGCTCTGAATTCAACACCTTGGTTATACTGGATGGTGGCGGAGGTGGGGTGGGGGGGGAATCTAGTTTTGAAATGAAGACATCTAGGGATCTCTTGAGAAAGTTTTCTTGAGGTGTCAAGGGAGGGATATTGGATGGAAAGGAGAGATGGAAAAGAGATCCTTCTCTAGTCCCCTTCTTCCTCTTTTTATGGAGCCTATATAAGTCAGGAATGTCTGCTCAGTAGCTTTTCTCTTCTGTATCTTAGACCAGTGGTAAAGGCCTGGGAGGGTCTTCAGTGCTTGGGGGCAGAGGGTGTTTGTTGTTCAGTGGAATGTGAAGGACGAATTGAGAGGTGTTATGAATCTTTTTGTCTATGTGCTTCCCTGTTCCTTAAGGGATCCAGAGTTTCCTTTTCCCAACATTCTCTGGGGAATTAGGAAGGAAACCCGGTCAGAAAAAAAGTATGTGGGATATAGTGGAAAGATTTAGAATGGAAGGATATGAATTTAAATCCTAGTTCTGCTACAATATATCCTACTACATGTTTGTTCCCTCTGAGCCTCAGTTTCCTCATTCATAAATGTAAAATGATTGGATTAGATTATCTCCCAATGCCCTTCAGAATGTGTATCCAATGTTTTGCAAAAACATGCTAGATTTACACTTGCCTAATGTGTGCTGGATGGGTTTGAATCTGCTCTGTAATGCTGCTGTCCCAAGACCCCCCCTTTTTTTTTATAGCATCCATATACCCTGGGAAGAACTCAATACCAGATTCAACGTCTGATTTAGAACATACTTTAGGAATTCCAGGATAAGGAATCCCAGGTGTAACTGGAGATATCAAACATAACATCTGGTCTGTAACGTAATATATTGCATACAATGTTGGTGTATTCTTGTGTGTAAGGGGATGTGTTTATTTATACTCAATCCCACAGATGTGTAGAGATATTCCCAGCAAGTAGCACTATATGCTTACATAAAAATAGGTGTATATATCATACATAACTATAAATCTCTTTGTAGCTCTACATTTGTGGCTGTGTGTATAAACGTCTGCATGTTTGTGCCTGTAGATTTGTGTAGGTAAGAGTCCAGTTTCTCCAATAGGCAGGACGTTAGGCATTCCCCCCCCACACACCATTTAAACCAGCCTTCTTTTCCCACCTTTTCTCTCTTTCTCTCTCTTCCCCTTCTCACCTATTCCTATCCCTCTGGCAATTCCCAGTCCTTCTTAATTTTGTGCTTCAGAAACCTAAAACCACCTAACAGACCTCCCCCGGGGTGACCTTTGGTGTTTATTTCTGTCTTGGCCATGATTATAGTTGGCTAAACTGGGTTAATGGAAAAAGAGTAGCCTTTATTTTCCTTTGCTTTCTTCTTTTTCCTCTGCCTGGGGGGCTGGCCCATTGGAATATCTGTTGCTTAAATCCCCTTGGACTTCTTGATTGCACAGACACTGGAGAAAATCTTTTTCAGTAAGTACTTAAAAAAAAAGAAGAGGTAATTTTCTAACCACTTGGAAAATCAGGGATAGGGGAAGGGTATAGAGAGGTTGGTTACTGTCTATGCCATTTTTAATTGAGCTTCCTTGCTTTTCTATTCCCCTAATGTAGGAGTGTTGGATGGGTGGGGGTGGAGGTGGGTAGGGTGTAAGCTAAAGTTTTATTGAAGGTGCTTTTCCGCCGGGAGGAGAGACAGGGTCATAAACGCAGAGAGGAGGTTGTTTTGATCTGGTCCCTTCCCAGGAAATGGCATCTGAGGCTTTGCTTTGTAAATGCTCCCCAGCCTGCTATCTAAATGGCATTTCACCCCCTAAGTACCCATCATGGTCCCTCCCAGCCAAACTCACCCCCCAATAAAACCCAATTAAAGAGGAAGCAAGAAGGAAACCCTGTGTTCTGATTCTGAGCCCCTCCAGCGCACCTAGACAGAAGAGTTCTTTCTGTCTCTGTTTCTGTCTCTGTCTGTCTCTGTATCTCCTGGTGTATGTGTGTCTGTGTCTCTCTTTTGTACTCATTTTGTCACTTTGTGGCCTACACTAGAGATGTAAAACAGAGAATTAGAACAGTTATGGATGTAATCTTTCATTCTCCCTCAGCTCCCAAATCTTCCACTTTTCTGTGGAGAAAGAAAAAAAATGTTGTCTTCCTTTTTTTCCCTCAAGGGAAGAGCTGCTCCAACTTTTCATCTTTTTTGACTGTATAGACACTGCTCTGTCTTGCCTCTCCTTATCTCTTTACCTCTAAAAGACACAACAATTCCACAGACCTCAAGGCAGTCTCCCCAAATAACACTGAATACAAGGGGTGGGGAAAAGCTATTGGTACTAAAAATCTGAATGTGTTGGTTTGGACCAGGAGCAGGGCATACAGATCGGTCAGGTTTCCTTCTTCAGAGGACTTCTTGCCTCCATTTGACCCCTTCCTCCAAATATAAAGTCGGCTTCCCCATATATAGGATTTCTGAGGTTTACATAAGAGCTTGTGGGATCAAAAGAGGAAAATCACTGTAGGGGTGAGAGGGGGAGGGGAAATGCAACTCCTAGCCGATCCAAGCTAGTGCTCTGGGGCTGTGGTGGAAAGTAATTGAGAGCTGTGTGTGCGTGTGTGAGTGAACGAGAGTAAGTGCATGTGGTAGCCTTCTTTCCTAGGCGGTTTCGCGCTGTACACGCCTGATGCCTCCTCTCTGTGGAGCTGCCTCCAAACAAAATCATATTTTATCCAAATGACCCCATTTCGTAATGTTAACGAGCCTTCCCCTCGTGACACCCGGAGCCCCCTGCTGCCTCTGAGTCTGCCTAAGGAGTCTCTGAGTCCCACGTCGGAAGAGCTTTTCCCTTGGTCTTTCGGTGAGGGGGTGGGAGTGGCGTGGGGGAAGGGAGAGGGGAGGGGGAGAGAGAAAGAAAAAGAAGGGAGGGGATAAGGGGTAGAGCCAAATGAATCCCCCACCTGCGGCCTCAGTTTCGACTTCACCAGAGGCAATGCTACGCTTCCCCCCTACTCCCGCCCCGAGACTTGAGGGTTAATATTCCTCTCAAGAGAAATGCCCCATATGCTATAAATGAGAGTATATATTTCTCTACTTCTGGGGTCTTTGTACGTCGGTCAAACCCAGTGTCTCTTTCTTGGCTTGGGGATGTGTCTGCATTTGATACCTATAGACGTCCTAGACACATTAACTTGGACATCCGTGTCCATATAAAAATGTGCCTGTCTAGAGAGAGTTCTGTATATGTGGTCATGTATTTAAAGATCGTCCTCCGAGTATACAGTCAGAAACTATTTTACATACTACCTCGCCACAGCTTTAAATGCATGTTGATGGATCTTTCACGAGGGATTAGATATTTCTCTTTACTATACCTGAGTGTACATTATGGCCCTTTCTGCAGTGGTGGGTGTACGATTGGGTGCATATTTGTAAATATCATTAAATCCAAATCCATACTGATTTGCTAGTGTATGGATTGTGTATACAAATGAATTTGCTGGTGTGTATTTATTAACCTCCCTCTTCAAACTTAAATGAACATTCAGTAATCTAATGCAGAAAACTGGCATTTATAGATGTCTTTTGTTACATAACTCTTTGGTTTCAAATGTTATTCTTTATTATATCTCTACTTACTTGGTCTTCTTCATAGTATGACTGCATACTTGAGTATTTAGATTTATTTAGAGATGGTCCCTAACTAAGCATAGATGCCTATTTGAGGATGGTGGTGGTGGTGGTGATTTCTTTTCTCCTTCTGCATTTTGGTTTCTGCCATGAAGAGTATGTGGGGGGAAGGGGGAAGTGGAGAAGCATTTTTTCTGGAGCATTCACTTATTACACTAAATTACTCCCTGGCCACTCCTAAGTGTGACCTAGGTCTTTGCACCCCTGCCTTACAAACCCTAGATTGAGTGCTGCAGCCCAAATAAGAAGAGGTGAATGGTTATATGTCTCACTCTGCCAGGTCCTATGGACTCTCCCAGAGGCTTTATCATTCCTCCTGATTCCCTTAGCCTGAGCTTTCATCTCACCCAATTGCCCTCTGACTCTACTCATAGGAGCCTCTCACCCTAGATGCCTTTTTCTAAAAAGAAGGAATGGTATGAGGGAAAACCCTCAGATGTCAGCAAAATGGTAGCAACCTAAACCTTTCTTCTCTCCCCTCTCTTCTCAGGTTGTACTTAAAGCTAGTTTGGATTCCTCCTGTGTATGCAGTGGGGGTGCCTTTCTTTTCTTCTTGCCTCTTGATCTCAGGGCATTTGGAAAAGAGGTTCAAGGTGTCCACGAACCTACACGGTTTTCACTGGGGGACCAAAAAAGGGTGCAAAGTCTCCCTTTGGGGGCTTTCAAAGTTCCCTTCCTCCTTCCTAATTATGAAAGGTACCCAGAGCCCAATTAAACACCCTCCCCGCCCCAGCTCCCAGCAGCCCCGCTCTTATCGGCCTGAATTGATGCTCCAGCCGGCTCCTGTATATCATTTCCAAGATTTCTTCTGTCCAACTCCTCGGTTTCTTTGGCTTCCGCGGGTTTGACTAATGATCGCTACACATGCCAACGTCTTCAGAATTCTAATAACCAAGAGCAGGCGAATTCTTATTTACCCTGCAACATTTCTGCTCTTGGAAGGGGACTGGGGTTGGGGGATTCAGTCTTGGGGGCGGGAAAGGGGGACAGGTTTATAACTATATGAAGTTTCGCTGAAGTTTTTCTCTAGCCAAAAAGCCAGGCGCCCCCACCCCCACCCCCGAGCTCGGGAAAAGAGCCTCATAAAAATACCAATAATGGTAACTAATGGCTGCGGTGTTGGAAGGGATCAGAGAATGAAAAGGACGTGAGGGAATAAGCGAGAAGCGTTTATTAGGTGTAAACAGATGAGAAATTAAACTGGGAAAACACGCCGATGGCCGATCAAATCGTCTGTAGGACGAAAGATAGAAAGTCAGCTCGGGAAAAGGTTATCTCCATTCCCTATTTGTTACTCTTTTCCACCCTCCAAAATAATACAGTTGGCTTCCACCTTGGATTCTCCCCTCCTTAAATCCCCCTACCCTCGGACTGCGTAGATTCAATGACTTGAGGTATTCGGTTCTGCTGGAGGACCACAGTTAACTGGGGGGAGGGGAGCGGGGATGGGGCGCGGTGAAAGAAAGTTCTCAACTCGGTTTTCTTGAGCACCTATGAGTGCACCTGAAGAAGTTGGGGGGGGGGATACAGCGGAAAAAATGAAACTCAGATTACCGTCTTTCTGTGTTTGTCTGCACCCGTTCTTCAATGTTCGAGTTATGACTATTTCTTTACACTCAAGTCTTCCCATTATCCATAGATAGTGAGGAGAGCACATCTATTGGGAAGGGGTTTTACCTTCTCTACAGAGTTGTGTCTGCATTTGTGCCTGCAGAGGTCATAACTGGAGACCTTTTTGCTAGAGACCCAACTCCAGCGTGTGCTAATGTACACGTTGAACTGTATAGAACACAAGGGTGAACAATGTGTAAGAAAATAACATATTTAAAACAATACTATAGAGGAAGACTCCATAGAGAGGTGTATGTATGAACAGGTCTATCTCCTCTCTATCCATATATGTGTCTAAAAATCAGAATGAATCTCTATCCACAAATACATAAAATGTGTGCATCTCTCTCTGATACGGACGAAAATAGAAGTGTATGTATTTGCATATATTTCTAGATGACAGAATAACATAATGTAAAACACAGTTACACTCAAACCGGGAACAGAGTAGAGGGGTACTGTAATAGGAACGTAATTTGGGATAACATAGGATGCCCCAGAAAAAAGACAGAAAATAGATTTTTTTTTTTGGATGCTAGAACAAGATGGAATAATTCGGGTAGAGGACAGCGAATCGTATTGAACAATGAAAACAGCATAGTGTGGAAACAGGAGTGATACTAAGTAAATTAGATGATTCAGAGCAGAGACGAAAATACTAAAGGAATGTGGGGAAATCTAAACAGTCAGAAACAGACTAGACTAAAAAAAATGTTAACATAAAGAATTAATCCCTTTCTTAACATAGGAGTGAATCCCCAGTGTACTTCTGGCAAGGGCTCTTTCTGTTTCCAAGGGAGGAAGTTTTCGGGTTCAGAAAACGAGTGGGAGAGCACGAGGCAGATTTTAATTCTTTGGCTTGCAGGGTGAGAGGTGCGCACAGCTCAGGCAGAGACGGAAACAGGGAAGCTAGAGGGATTTCTATCAAGTTGATTAACCAATCACTATTGATTCATTTTCCCGACTGGCTGGAGAGGACATAGGATGTCTTTTCTCAGAAGTCCGGCTTGCTTCAGGCCTTGGTCTCAACCACTCCCATCCCTTCCCCCACGTTTCTGTTTTTGTTTTTGTTTGGTTCTAGCGGGCCTGAGTCTCGGGAACTGGGGTACTGATCCCCGGAGACTACTGAGGGGAGATTGGTTTGTCATTCAGAGAACCTATCTATGGTCTAAGTCGAGCCGGAGCAACCTCATCTGGAGGTACTGGGGGAGGGGGTTGGGGTCTTAGATCCCACGGAGACAGCCTATATCTGTCCATCTGTCCTCTTTCTGGAAAATGGGAAATATAGAGATTTGTAGTGACTGGGATTAGCTGGGGGTGTTTAAGGGGGTTATGAAGGATATGATGACACATTTTAAAAAGGGGACTCCGAAGCTTGGGGAGCTGGCCTAGAGGATCGATTGCTTTCCTTTTGCAAGAAAGAAAAAAAATTCCTGCTTGAAAAAGAGAAAAATGTCAAGGGAAAAACTGGGTGCTCTGACCTGCCGATAGAAAAATGCTATTATTGATATTATTACCATTAATAATAATGTGGATAGAGATGTAAGTTGGCGAGGTTCTGGGTCATCTGTGAGGGAGATAGACCTGAAGAGAGCTTATAGTGCAGAGTCTCCAATGCTGTATCTTTTCTCCAGCTATATTTCTGCAGGGAGCCAAGGACTCTCTCCACCAACTTTTATTTTTTTTATTTTAGGGGAAGCTGAAGGACCTCTTTTTCCCCGTGGGAAACCTTATGCAAAAACCAGATCCTCTGCCCCGACCCCATTCACTTCTCTAGGCCCCCTCTGCATCAGTCTTATTGATTCTACTAAATTTTACCTTTTCCTGGACTTTAAGGCTTCCCCAGAGAGAATGCAGTGATGGCTAAGGAGAGACAAAGTCTAACAAATGGGTGACCCCCGGCCAATTTCCAGTCAGCAAATCTCTGGAAGGAGTCATTTTGGTACAGAGGCCTTGAAAAGAAGCCGGTTTCCCTCCCTTCCAATGCCTCTTTTAAAACACTTCCAACCCCAAGAACCCGTTGGTTTCTCCCCATCAGAAGTGGGACCAAAGCTGAGCCTGCCTCGCAGTTTCTGACACATTTAATGCCTTAGCAAAAGGTCCTCAATGAGCTCGCTACATTTTTCTGCCCAGCTGCAAAAGCCAGCAAAGGTTAGAAGCATCTACACTAAGCCGTTCTAAAGCCAGGCTTTTTCTCAGGCCTTTAAAAGACACAACAGCACACCCATCACCACCCTTTAAAAAGTAAAAGTCTTTCCCATTCCAAGAACGAAAGTTCAGATTACAGACCTCCAGTAGCTTCAGCTTCCTCCTTCCTCCTGTTGGAGATTGTAAAAGTAAGAATGAAATTTAAAAAAAAATAAAGGGGGGGTCAAGAGCAGAAGCTAAGGTTAAAAGGGGGGTGGAATTCAGTAGACCCGCATGGGGGGGGGAGGAAGGGGACCAAAGCCCAAACTAATAATTTCTCCAGCATAAAAATGAAACATCAAATTCGTTAGCCCAGGGCCTTCATTTTTCCCCTTCCACATTATAACTAGTTATTGAACTCACTGGAAGATCTAAAGGCCATTTGCGAAGAGACAAATTTCAATGGAGTTTCCCCATCAATAACTCTATGGCAGTGACCTATTGGAACAAGTCAAACAACCGAGGTGAAATGCGGGTCACTCTGTCTAACCAATATTAAAATGCGTCCACTTTTTAAAAAGCCACTTTAAACGAGATTTGAAGAAAATTGAATTCTAGGGAAAGGAAGGGGAAGGGGGGGGTGAGCCAGAAGAGGACCTTGTCCGAGATCTCCGAACAAACAAGAGAAATTCATCTTTAATATTTTAAAAGAGGGGAAATGAACGGGCCCATAATTGGTTTTTTTGAGACTATAGGCGATTGTGGGGGGTGGGGAAGGTTGAGCATTTTCTACTGACACGTCCGGGTTATTAAAATCATTTTAGACCAATTCATTACTTTTACTGACAAGAGATTTAAGAAAAAAATCAATTAAGCATTTGCATATTCCTTTGCATACATTAGTCCTGTCTGCCAGGCGTCATAAAGGAACAAAACCAGAAGGGGACCTCGCTTCAGTTTGGAGCTTTCAAGTTGTTGGGGGGGGGGAGAAATTAAAATGGAATTAATTACTTGTCATCTAGAAGTCAACTTATTTGGAAAGAAAAAAGAGGGAGGGCTGTGGAAGTCTCCTTTCTTTAAAAAAATCCTGCAGTTTGTGGAGTGGGGGAGGGGACGACCATGATCTTCTCTCCCATTCTTTCCCTTCAACCAAAAAGACGAAAAACAAAAAATCTTCAAATCCAAATCAAAATAACCCCCTGCCCCCACATACACACACTTTCTCCCTTGGAAAAGAAGGGAGTGGGGTGAGTCTAAGGGCTGAGATTTTTAAAAGCATCACAAAGTCTCAAGAGCTACTTATGTTCTCGGGCCGCAGATTGTTAATGGGAGGGGGGAGCGAATATAGGTTATCCAACGGTCAATATGGTAATGCCGGACACAATAACGCCACACACACAATGAACACTTATTTTTCTTCAGTACTGTCAGAAGGGAAGCGCTTTGTACTGAAACATGTTTCCGAAAAGAGAAACCAGACCTAGACGTAGAGAAAGGCGACAGGAGATGGGGGTTGGGGGTGATACAGACTGTAAATGCTGGCGAAAATGCAGCAAAAATAAAAATAAAATTAGAAAATATCGGGATGTGTGCATGAATGGCTGGGGTGAGAGATGGCTGGTTAGGATAAGGCAAGGGGGAGGAGGATGAACCTAGCTGACCATGGGGGTGGGAAGGCAGAGGGGGGGAATACAAAAGGATTGAGGAGGTTAGTATTGAAGTGTTTTTCACACGCCATGGAAGCCCCAGTGGCTTCTCTATGCAAACAGGAAATCTATGGAAGGGAGCAAGTTGGGGTATGCAGAATATTCTATAGGTGAAATGTGTATGGCCATTAGAGGTGAAGGGCACATGTATATGTTTGCTCAAAAATAGCTTTCAAAATGTAGAGAAAGTGTGGGTGTGGGTCTAAGTAAATATATATGCCCAGAGTCCTATCGATGTCTAAGTGTGTGAGTATAAATAAATACATAGATTCCTCTTCACATTCAAGAATTCAATGAGATGTACAAATATGGTATCAAATCCCTGTGTGTGTGCATCTTTATGGCACACATGCTGGCATTTAGTATTATGTTTGCGTGTATGTTGTTAGTTAACAATGTAGTTATATTAGCTTAATGCAGAGTTAAATCCGATCTCCCACCCTGTGTTCAGGATAGTTCCTATAACACAAACTTACCTGCATAAACAGAAGGCTTTAGGGGTATGCATCCATGTGGTCCTTCGTGCAGATAATCAAATGAGTTTATTGGAGGCTATGATAGAGGCTAGTCTTTAGAAACAGGAAGAAAAGTGTGAGGAGTTTGGAGGGCAGAGGGCTGGGGCTAGAAAGGGAGAATGATAGAGATTCCTAAAGAAAATCTAAGTAGGTGAGTCCCCTAATATATGATAAAAGCCATTCCCTCTGACATGTACATATCTCTATTATGAATTTGTGAAGGAATTTCCTCACTAGGAAGCTCCCTTAATGGATGAAATCACAGGTGAAGGGGAAAATACACACACACACATATACATGAACACGTGTATAGATATACATACATAGATACATTATTATGGATACATGTAATCTATATATGCAAAAGACATACATGTATGTATGTACATTTGCATGCATGCATGCATGTATCCAGAAGGCAGACAAAGATCAGAGAGGAAGACTCCATCAGCATCAGGCCTAGAAAGGGGATTCTGAATATTTGTGGAAAGCTTTGCCTTCACTTCTCCCTCAGTCCCACCTAACTTTTCAGTGTCCCAGTGGAGAAAGCTGATTTCCAGCTCACGATTAGCCATTGATTCTCTCCCATAGCTTGGAATTACACTGTTTACTTCTTCCTTCCCAAACTACTAGCTCTATTTAGAGCTAGGATCTTACTTTCCCCAATTAACCTACACTACCTCCCTGCTTAGGCACAGGCAGCTCAAACCAGCCTCCTGCTCCCTCCCACCAGAACTCCCAGCTAGTTTCAATCAAGTTTGGCTCTGATTTCCCTGAATGGATTATTCAATGTTCCAGGGGATTCAAACATTCCACCCCAGTCCTATTGAGGGTGTGTATGTGTATGCACAAGAAGGGTGCTTTCTCTGCCCTTCAGGGAGAAGGAATGTGCCCCTTTCCAGAGAGTGTGTATACACACACTCACTCACACCCACACATAACCAAAGCTCCTATTCTAAAGAATGAACAGCCTTCGTACTGAAGAATATAGATTTGGTTGTGGTAGGACGGTTTGGTAGAGATGAATTATAAAACTGGTAGCTTTGAAGTCATAGACTAGACTAAGAAGAAATAAAAAGAGGAAAGTGGGAGTGGGTAGCACTTTGAAGAAAGAATACTTAGTTGCCAACAAGAACAGAGCAGTGGATAGCTGCAATTCAGAGGTTTAATTTGATTTCTTCTTATTCTTCCCCCTTCCGCTGCCTTTCCCTCTCCTCCTCAATCCCTTAATGAGGGGGGGGGCTTAATTTGGGGGGAGAGAAGATCTTTCACTCTCGCCCCCCCAAGCTCTAGAAGCGAAAGGAATAAGCCTGAGTCTCCCTGCTCTAGTCTCTTCCCCTCTCTCAGCTCCTCTCTTCCCTTTCTCCTTCCCATTCCCTTAATTGCAGATGTTCTAATTAAACCCTCAAATAGTTGTTATGCTGTTTTAAAAGGTACTAATTCAAGTGTCAACCAGGCCGGGAGGGGAGGGGAGGCAGCGGTAGTGGCAGTGGCAGCGCAGGGTGGCGAATTAAAGGTAGATTGACTAATCACGGCGGCGATCATAATAATAAAATCAGAGGGGGAAAAAAATCACATTATGACTTTTCGTGGAAAGAAGGGAGCAGGCAGCGGCCGCCAGCAGCACGCCTACTCCGACACAAAGAGCCTCGGCGATTCCCCTAGACTGATTTATGACGTTTTACAGCCCTATAAAAGCTGCAGCGACGAGGCAAACGCTCCTACCACCGCTGGCAGATTTAGTCTAATAAATAAAACATAAACAGTTAACTTTATGTGTCACTTTTATTGTTATCAAGTAAAATATAGCTGGGCCCGGCAAGCTATGATTTTAAACTATAATTGTTATCAAGTACAACAAGGGGATCCGGCTCCCTCCCTTCCTCTCTCCTCTCCTCTTCCCTCCCCTGTCCCCCGGCACTCTCCCCCCCCAACCAAACTATGACTTATCCAGGGGCAGTTAATTGGAATCGATGTCCTGAAGTGGCTTCTTCAGCTCTGAGGGTGTGTTGTATTGGGCCTTATATTTCCCCCACCTTGGTGAGGTTTCCACTTATCTCTCCTTTCCTCCTTCTGAAAGCCATCAGGGTAGTCTAATTTGGGGGGAATGGGGGATGGATAAGGACATCAGTAGGAATCTACTCAGGTCCTTATCCCATCTCCCAAAACCCCTCTCCTTTCTCTCTTCCACCTTATCCCCTCCCCACCTCCCCATAGGCCCAGCTGAGTCAGAACCTAGTCTTGGAAGAACAGAATCTTCACCTTTCCCTGTTTTCCAATGCACACTCGCCAAAGGACCCCACTTCTATACTCCCCCCCCACAAAAAAAATACCCTCTGGCTCCTTGGAGGTCTGGGGGAAGTTTTGCACTTAAGATTCAGCCTTAAGCCAAGGGTGTTCTGGGATGCATGTTTACACACATGTACCATAGATAGTGCCTCACACCTAACAGGTATATACATAAAATTACACATGCAATGGGCACCGGCAAGCATTCTATCGCACCAAAATTTACTCATCTCTACTTATAGAGATATCCTACATCTACTTGTGTAATAGCTATAGACATAGGTCATCTGTAGAAATATGGTCAATATTGATAGAGTTCTGTAAATGTTATCAGTTTTTTTTCCTTCCAAAATCCCAGATGCAGTCCTTTTAGATGATTTTCAAGAGTTGGAAAGCCAAGGTAGGTAGGACATTGGAAAAGTCCCAACACTGAAAATGTAAAGGTGAAGCTCTGGTTCTGGGGGGAGAAGCTGTGAGAATGGGGAATCGAAGAGGAAGAGTTCTGAATTCTGCCTTTTTCCAAAGACATAGCATCTCTCTCCAACCAAGTTAAGGGCATCCAGACCTTCAGGCATGACAATCATTTGCATACAGCCAGCTCTACCTGCCAGGTAAAATTCTTTACCTCACCTTCTCTCCCAACAGTCGGAGGGTAGGCTTGGGTGAGTATGTTTAAGTGGGGCAGAGAAGGGCATGGGCTCTGGTCTTCTTAGACTTGTGGTACACCAGTGTCCTGCTCAGCCTGGTGTCCTCTCCCACCCAACCTCTGCTCCAACTTCACACTCTTCATTGGTTCTCGACCTAGACAGATTGAGACACACAACCATTAATGGATTCATTCGGAAAAAATACATACAATCAAGGAGACACAATACGACTGGGGTTTGGGGCTCTCTCACACAACCTTCCAACGCCCCAAATCAGATTCTACTTTTCTCTGAGTGGGACTTGGGGGGGTACCCTTGCCTTCTTGGGCTGGGGAAAACTGACTGAAGGGTTGAAGGAAGACACCCTAACTCCAGTCAGTTTGGGGCTAGTCTCCCCCTCACAAAGCCCCCCACTCACCCCCACACCACCACCACCAGGAAAAAAATTGGATACATTTTGAATAAAGCGATTCTGTTCCTTATCCGGGGACTAGGTTGCTTGGCGTGATTGGCCGGCGCAGTCACATGGTGAAAGTAACTTTACAGGGTCGCTAGCTAGTAGGAGGGCTTTATGGAGCAGAAAAACGACAAAGCGAGAAAAATTATTTTCCACTCCAGAAATTAATGATCATGAGCTCCTATTTGATGGACTCTAACTACATCGATCCGAAATTTCCTCCATGCGAGGAATATTCGCAAAATAGCTACATCCCTGAGCATAGTCCGGAATATTACGGCCGGACCAGGGAATCAGGATTTCAGCATCACCATCAAGAGCTGTACCCACCACCACCTCCACGGTCTAGCTATCCCGAGCGCCAATATAGCTGTACCAGTCTCCAGGGACCGGGCAATCCGAGAGGCCACGGGCCGGCTCAGGCGGGGCACCATCACCCCGAGAAATCGCAGCCGCTCTGCGAGCCAGCTCCTCTCTCCGGCTCCTCCACTTCCCCCTCCCCAGCCCCGCCAGCCTGCAGCCAGCCAGCCCCAGATCATCCCTCCAGCGCCGCATCCAAGCAGCCCATAGTGTATCCATGGATGAAAAAAATCCACGTTAGCACGGGTAGGCAACTTTGCTTTTTTGCTCTCCTCCTCCCTCCCCTCTTCCTCTACACTTCCCACCCTCCCCAGTCCCCCCTCCGGCTCCCGTCCTCCTTTCTCTCCTTCCCCCTCTCTCTCTCCAGGAGCGTCTCTGGGTTAGCACAATTGAACTGGATTTACGAGCGAGAATGGGTAATTACATCCCCCATAAATTTTATGGCTTAGCTACTCTGGGCAGTCCGAGCCATGTGCTAGGATCTGTTATGTATGTGAGAAAACTCTGCTCGCTTTCTAAGGGCGCATAAATAATTCAGTGGCGTTACAATGAGGATTCCCCTCTTATTAGACTACAAAGTCTTCAGCGTCCCTCAAGTTCTTTATAACCCATTTAGTTCGATGACTTTATTATTTTTCCCCTCCTGCTCCTCCGAGCTGAGAAGGGGGTGGGGGTTGGGGGTCAGGAAAGCCTGCTGCCTCTGAACCCCCTATCTGCTTTTCCCATCCCCCTCCCCTCCTCCTAGTGAACCCCAATTATAATGGAGGGGAACCCAAGCGTTCGAGGACAGCCTACACCCGCCAGCAGGTCCTGGAATTAGAAAAAGAGTTTCATTACAACCGCTACCTGACCCGGAGGAGAAGGATCGAGATCGCCCACTCGCTGTGTCTCTCCGAGCGGCAGATCAAAATTTGGTTCCAAAACCGTCGCATGAAATGGAAGAAGGACCACCGACTCCCCAACACCAAAGTCAGATCCGCCCCACCAGCCGGAGCGGCGCCCAGCGCCCTGCCCGCAACCACCCCCGGCCCTACTGAAGACCATTCCCAAAGCTCAACACCACAGGAGCAGCGAGCAGAGGACATTACCAGGTTATAAAACATAAATCACACCCCCCTCGCCCCCATACCCACTTCCCCACCCCCCACACACAAATTGACTCTTATTTATAGAATCTAATATATATATATATATATATATATATATTTTGGTTCTTTCTTCTGTTCCCCCCACCTCTTGTCCTTTGCTTATTCCAAACAGAAACAACAGATACATGGAAACAAGCCCCCCCTCTCCCCTTCTCTCCGTTCCACTGTTAAGGACCCTTTTAAGCATGTGATGTTGTCTTAGCATGGTACCTGCGGGGCTTTTTTTAGGCCATTTGGGGGTTTTATTTATTTTTTAAGAAAAAAAAAGCAGTAAAAAAAAATATATATATATATATATATTGCAAGGTGCGATGGTCCAGTTCTGGTTAATTTTCAGGGGGAAAGAGGGAAGAAAAAGGAAAGAGACGTTTTTAGGCCAATTCTTCTGTTTCTTCTTTTCCTTTTTTCCCCCTTAGGCCTTTTGCATTGAAAAATGCATCAGGGGAGGTGAGGGAGGGGGAAGTCATTTTAAGGAGAACAAAGCTATGAAGTTCTTTTGTATCATTGTTTGGGGGGGTGGGAGGAGAAGGGGGGGGAAAGGCAGCAGACAAAGCTAAATGCATCTCGGGAGCCTCTCCTAGCTGTTCAGTTTGAGGAGCCAAAAGAATATAAAAAAGAACTTTGAGTTCTGAGACGGAAACTCCAGACTTTAGGTAGATTTTTCACCCCCCTTGTGATCATTGTGGTTTTTGGACTGAATTTACTTGGTTATTGTAAAACTTGCAATAAAGAATTTTAGTGTTGATGTGAAGTGCCCCGTGATCAATAATAAACCAGTGAATGTGAATTAGTTTTACTTAATGTCTGATGGTTTCTTTTTTATTCCCCCTCTTCTCCTGTGGACTTGGGCTGCTGCTGTTAAAATCCCACCTTCTCCCTAGTTGCTTGTTAGGTTTACTCTAAGCAAACATATGAATCTTAACTCTCAACTCCAGTTTTCCAAGTGTCCTTAGAAGGACCAAGAGGGGAAAGGAAGCGTGTGTGTGTGTGTGTGTGTGTGTGTGTGTGTGTGTGTGGTGTGGTGTGATGGCTCAACTAGTAGGTTTGTATGGGACATTAGGATAGAGTTCTCTTTTCACCTCTCCTCAAACTGAGTTTTCAGAAAGGAAGGCATCCTCTGGGGGTGGGGACAGTAGAGTTGGGAGGCAGAGGGTGTCTTATTTTCAGGTAGCAAGTGCCCTCACTTAGTTTCTCTTCCTACCCCACCCCCTCCTTGCCTTAGAGCAGAGCTTGGTTTGAGATAAGCAGAGTTGGACTGGGGTAGTGTCTTCAGTCTTGCTTTGTTTTGTTTTTAAATGGGACCTATAACTTTGTTGGAACAGAGCTCCCAGTGAAGGGCTCCTAACAATGCAGATATATATAGTCTTAGAGACTTGCCTGGGGAGAAGTGATTTACCCAGGTTCACACAGTATGTATCTGGGGCATGTATCTAAACTTAGTATGTATTTAAACTCAGGTTTTTCTCAATCTAAGGCACTTACTATGCAATTCTGCTTCCCATTTGTCATCTTATAGGGCTATTTTGTGATTGAGAGGACATAAAGGAGATGTACCCCCAACCAATCCCACAACCAAAAAGTCATTTTAAAGACAACTAAAGGGACACTTTGGCCACTTTTTCTGTTTGTTTAGACTAAGAATAGAGGGGGAGGTGAAGAGCAGAGGCTCTAGAGGGCCTCCTTCCATGGGTAGGCCTCAAAGCCTTGTGTTGGTAGATAATGGAGATGTTTTTTTTCCCCTCGTAACTCCTATCATAGACTAGCCAGGTGTGGGGCAAAGGTACATAGAGAAAAAGATCTCAACCCCCTTTTCTCCCCCACCCCAATCTAGGCCTTGGCAGGCTTGTGGGAGATAAATGAGTTTATAATTTTGTTTATAATAAAATTGGAAATTCAAGAAGAAATGTACAAAAATAAATACTCTCCCCTCCCCATCATCTGGATAATTTGAGCCAATAATTTTAGCATTGTAGACCAGGCCCAAGTAACCTCCATGAACATATTTTGTTTGCTTATTGGAAGAACAGTATCTGAATTCAATTGATTGTTGTAACAGAGTTTTCTTCCTCAAAACTCACAGACCTTTCCTTGCCAGGAAGTCTGTCCAAATTTCAGGACATTAAGGGATCTTAGAAGCTGTATTCTTTTTAAAAGGGAAAGAGAAGAACTGTTCTGGATTTGGCTTACATCAAAATCTTGCTCTCCTTTACCAGATCTTAGGATGAAAGGTGACAGGACCAGTTAAAGGCCTCCTTGAATAGAGAAGTCAAGTTGTAGAGGAATATGTGTGTGGTTAGTTCTCGTTCTCTCTCTCTCTCTCTCTCTCTCTCTCTCTCTCTCTCTCTCTCTCTCTCTCTCTCTTGAATCCACTTTGCTGGTAGGGTAGTTATTGAGATGTAGGTTGGGTGAAAAGAATGGTCCTGCAGGCCTCTTTTCTCCACCCTTGATCATACTCTAGAGATGGCAAAACTGCCTCTTTCATCCAGCTCCAGGAGTGCAGACCAATAATTATCCTAAGTTATTTTTATGTAATCAAGTGAATTAGCAACTGAATCACAGATGAAGCTTCCATCATCTCAAGGCAATTGGTTTGGGGTCAGGAGGGGATAAGATTTGCATGTTCCACAGCGGTAGGAAAGAGAAGTTGTGAAGAGAGTATATAGAGTGGATAGTGTGTAGTTTATAATAAAACTAAAGTGAAAAGTATGAGGATAGGATGGAGGGAATAGCGAAATAGTGCCCCTAACTCTATCCAGGAATCTATTATTCTTCGGGGATTTTTTCTTTTTTCTGAAAGTTGTAGAAAGGAGATTAAAAGAAAAACCAACCACAATTCTGATTTCTGGTTTTGCCAGAACTTACTACATGAAGATCACTTCAGGCACAGGGACCTTAGTTTCAAATGGGAGGAGAATTAGGGTCAAATAGGGACAGAAGTGGGGACATTTATTTTATTTCTTTCACTCCTCTGATCTCTGTTTGTTTCCTCCTCTTTTTCTCTCTGTGTTTGGATCAGAGGAGAGACATCATAGATTATAATAATAAACATTACTACTAATAATAATGATATCAATTATTTAAAGTTTATGCCCAAGGTAGCTTTGGCCTGTGGCCCTGTCTTTTACTAGTTTGCCTGTCTTGTCCTTATTGCCAAAATTTCCCCTTTGCCTTGGACATGACCACCAGGAATCGGGGAGAGACTGCCCTGAAGGAATGCTGGGTGAAGAGATCAGGAATGGGGCTGGATACCTGAGCCTGGCTTTTCCTCCCCACCAATGCAACTCTTTCATTCTGGTTTGCCTTCCTGATGAAGGGGAAGGGAGGGGGGTTTTATTGAAGTTGGGTGGAGAAGAGGGGAAAGGCAAGGGGAGAATGCAACTCAGGTTCACGGAGAGGACACATTTTCTCTGCCATCGCTTTTATATTCCACAGCTGCCCTGACCTCTCCCCCCCCTTCTCTGACCCTCTGGGCTCTGCACCATGTACTATCCCTGGGTCTTGAAGCTTTTGTAAGGTTGTGGATTTTTTTCCCCCATAGTAATGGGGTGGAGTGGGGGGAGAGCCAAGTTGAGCTGAATGCATGTTATTGCATTGTGTCTCTCTCGAATGGCTAAATAAAAATGAAGATGTGGCTGAAGCATCGACCAATCCATCCAAGGTCCTTCTCCAAGAGCCTGGCGATACTCAACAGGTCAAAAATTCGCTTGACATGTAAGTAGTTAGCATTTAGATTTGTTTGAGTGGGATGGGGGCAATATAAATATATATCTATATATCTACATTTTTTCCTCCAAATTTCATCTCTACTCCAACTAAAGAGGAGGAGGATAAAGAGGGAAGAAGAGCAATGAGAGAGTAGAGAAAGGAAGTGTCTGTTCAACGTGGTTGAGTTTGAGCAACATTCCCCCTCCCCAATTACAGAGACAATCACATTTCTCTGATGTTAAAAGTCATCAGGAAAATGTTGAGAGAGGAAGAGAGATAGAAAGACAGAAAGAGGAATCCTGTCTGCTTCTCTCCGGATGCCTCTGGTCCTCTTTATAAGGAGTTCCCTACCAAGTTTCCATCTCTTTGGGCCAGCCTCCTTCAGAGAGGTTGGCTATAACAGAGGGGATATAGAAAGTCTTCAATTTCTTGAGAGAAAAGAGAAGGGCAGGGGTGAACCAGATGGGAGCTGGGGGCCACTCATTCCAGGTGTTCGTTGCTTTCATTTGCCTCTTTAGGATTAAAGGAGAATTGAATTTTTTGACTTGAGCATGGTTTAGTGAGAAGATGCTGCGGTCCTGGAGTTGAAAGAGGAGGGGGAGTGATGCTGGTGTAGGAGGAATCCGCTTCTCATGTTCATTCCCCCACTACAATTGCCTTTTCTCTCTTATTCAGGGAAAGCCATACATCCTGTCTCCCCAGTCTACCTTTCTCAGGTATTTCCTGATCTTGCAGCAGCTTCCTTCCCCCTGTCCCTATCCCACACCTTGGAGAGAGGTTAACTTTAATTAAAAACTGCTTTTCCCTACTCAGGCTGGGTAACAGAGCTAGAAGATATCCCCCAATCCCCACATACATACACCACTCCCAACTAGAGCTGGAAGGGATATTTATTAACACTCTGAATGTCATTACCCACAGATACAATTTTATGAACTTCCTAATCTGTCGTCTTGATTTATCTGGATGGGCAGGAGCCCAAGCTAAACATTTGGGGTCTTTGGTGAAAGAGGGGAATTTCTTGCCAAACAATTCTCCTACTAGAATTAGTCCCACTTGGGTCTATTTCTACATCCCTTTTCTCCTACTCATGCCTGGCTTTTTTTTCTATTTTTCTCCCCCAGTGCAGGCCCAGGTCCCTGGTTGCCTTGGTCTCCCATTACCTTTTGGGAATTAAAAATAGGGAAAGATGCTTGTAGCAGAAGACTGAAAGGAGATTCTCCACCTCTTATCCACACACTACCCTGGTTCCTTTCTTTAAATAAACCTCCATTCTCTCTCTGACCCATTTTTGCTTCGGATTGCCGTGGGAAGGCAAAGTCAAAATCCCTACTTTGTTTTCAGTCTTCTCCTACCACAGGAATCTCCCTCTTGGTTCCTTTCTCCCCCTTCCCCAATTTCCATGCTGTTGGTTCCCTTAATTATTTCAACATCCCCAGTGGGTCAGCCAGTAATCAGTTTGTTTCTAAGTCTTTTGATCCATGTTTTTCTCCTCTCCTCTCCCAAGCCAGCTCTGAGTCCTCCAGAAAACAGACAGAGCACTGGAAAACACCTCCCCTTCTGTGTCTTGTCAGCTTCTATCCCATTTCAATATCTCCTCTGTCAGGCTATCATGATTTCATCTTGCTCCTTTATAGCCCTCAATGGTGGTCCAAAAAGTTGATGGGTCAGAAAGAAGGGAGATGAGGCAGTGAAATTCCTCTTAAAGGCATGTGAAAAGTGCATTGTAGGGCACTGCAAAGAGGTTATAAGGTCAGATAGAAATGTGGAGAATGCCCTTAATTTCCAGTCAAGGTTAGAAAATGCCCATGGTTAATAGAAACCTCTCTGATTTGTCCAGCCTGAAGTGGAGACCTAAACTAGCAGGATCAAAAAAAGAAAATGGTATCCAACCCCCTCACTACCTCTGGTCTCCTGTTTGTGCTCTCTTTGTCACAGGGTGGGGAGAGGGGGAGAAAACTATTTTTGTTTGCAGTAGCAGAAATCTGAAGACCGCACCTGTAGGAAGCAGGTTCTCTCCTGCTCTTGCTTCTTTCCAAATGGTCTCTGCCTTCTTGGGGAACCTTGGGAGAAAAAAATATGACAGGATGTGGTCTCTTCCAATTAAATTAACATAGCACCACTTCTGTTAGGGATATCCCACATTTTACAGGACTGGAGTTTAAGGGACCCAGGACTAATGCTTCAATGCTCCAAGATGAGCCCCGTTCTTAGATTCCCCAGACTCCTCCTCCCAAGTTTCTGGGGCACCTACCTTCCATTCCAGTGTCTGCTGGGAGGGCTGCCTTTGCATTCTTCTGGGTCACGACCCCAGCTTTGGACACCAGGACAATAGCGGGTTGAGCAGGGGCAGCTGAGGTGGGTGAGCGGAAACAGGCGCCTAGAGCAGGTTCACCGAGTGGTGAATTCCATTGCCTGGGAGTTCATTGCATTCAGCCCTGGGCTTGAGCCTTCTGGAGCTCCCTTTACTTTTCTCTGATGCTTAAAAAGTGCTACCCTCATGCCGTCCATTTTCTTCCCCAGGAAAAATGGAGTAGGCCCTTTATCTGCATCCTCCCCCATCCATATATTGGGATTTATTTTCCTTACATACGTAAAGAAGCTGGTGTCAGAATGTCAGCTGGTCTTTCCCCCTAGAGCAGTCAGTCTCTGAAGGGAGGTTCAGTTGCAGATTGTAGGAATCACTGGATCCCCCTGACCATATGCCTAACATAAAGGGACTAAACAAAGTGGAAGCCCATGGTAATTCAAGACACCAGATAAAGCATTTTCTTGATCTGGGAGATATTAGTCATAAAAGAGGCTGAGACTGAACTATCCAGATAATTACCTCAACCCTTCTGAGTGGCCAAGGCTTTTGTCAGGAAAATGGGGCTGAGACTAGAAATCTCTGTTGTTTTGAACAGCAAAACAAAAATAAAAACTAACAAAATCAAATAAGAAGTATGATAGATTTGTGTTGGGGGGAGGAGACCAAAGTGGAAGGGGGTGGTGCCATTTTAGTGGGGCCTCCCCAAATATACCTTCTCTTGGGAAGGGGTTTTATTAAAGGAATCTCACTTCTACCCTGTCAACCATCACCTATGCCAAAGTAATTACCCCACCTTATTTCAATCTTTTGGCCTCTATTCTAACTTGTGAATCAGATCAGCCCAGCCTGGATGGAATTTGGTTGTTGACTTCCCAGTCAGCTAAAGAGCCTGGTATCTGGGCTGGAGAAAAGAAAATTAGGCAAGTCTGGGGAATTTTGGATGAGCAGTTGCATTGAGGGGACTGGAAAACTTGAGGGTTTGGGCAGAGGGAAGGGTAAAGGATAACTGAAGACTTATTGGATTTGGGGAGGCAAGGATTGAAAGTACGGTTGTGCCAGAGTTCTTGGGTAGTATCTGTTTCATTCCTTCCACCTTTTTCAGAGATTGGAGTTTCAAAAGGAAAATAATTTGAGGGAATAGGAACAGGGCTTCCTAGGTGCAAAACCAGGGACTCAGAGCTCAGGGTAGAACCTGCAAGTTATGAGTCTCTAGGCCCAAGGAAAATACTGTGATTGGGGTTCAGCCTCCACTGCTTTTGTCGCAGGCTGTTCCTAGTAATTTAGGGGGAAAATGTTAGTTCCCTTCTTCCCCTTGGTGTCTGCCAATCTATCCTTGTCTCACCCTGGCTCACTGTTTCTCTCCATGTCTCCTGTGTATTTCTTCTTATACTTTCTTCTCTTTGAGTTCCCAGCCCAATATTTTTAAAAGATTTATTCTCAGCCTCAGCCTTCTTCTTAACCCAGGTTGGGAGAGCGCAGCACCCTCTAATACCACCATGAAAGCAGAGAAAGAGGAGTCAAATGGCTTGGGGTTGTGGCATGTGGAAAGAGAGCTGGCCTGGTTGGCTGCAGGGTCTGCTGAGGTTCAAAGGTTCCCAGGCAGGAGTGAGGGGCTAGGGCCGCCCACAGAACACTTTACTGGGGGATTGGGGAGCAGTGTGCTTTCCTGGGGCAAACAACACTGTTTTATAGCCCTTTCAGCAGATGTTGAAGGAACCACTTTCTCCCGGGATGCCCCTTTATCTCTCAGGCCGCCCTAAGGCCCCAATCTCCTTTGCAGCTTTGTTCTCTTTCTCTTCCCCTCCTCCCCCTCCTCTTCCTCTGTTTGATCCTTCCTCTCCCCCCATCAAATTGTTTCTTTAGATCTTAAAGCATCTGCTCCTCCCTCCCCCTCCCCCACATCCCCTCATTCCACACCAAGGGAGTCAGAGGGGCCCCCAAAATGGAAGAATATTGAGGAGGGGGCTTCAGCAACCATAAATGCTGCCTTCCTTCCTGCTTCCTCCAAGCCCTGCCATTTGAAACCAAAGAAATATTCTACCTCATCTTCATGAAAGCCCCTGATTCTGTAATTAAGATTGTTTTTAACCCCTCCCTTGAATTCCTGAGGAAATTAAAGCTGTGTAGACTAGGCCTCACCCCTAAGTATTTGGGGCTGCTATGGTCACAGATACTTAATTATCCTCCTAATTCAAGCAAAAGCAATTTTTAAAAAATGGTTAATATTTTTCCTGAATGATTCCAGTAACTGGTCCAAATCCCTGTTCTTCTTTTGGAAGTTTTAGGATGTAACTTCTATTTTAATCTGTGTTGAGGAAAGGTAGACTAACATTCTACCCAATTCAGAGTGGAAAGCACTGGATTTGGAGGAGTACCTGGGGTCTCCCCAGAATCCTCCCCCTCCCCTGTAATTTTTGGGCAAGTCACATGACTATTCAGGGACTCAATGACCTCATCTAAAAAGTGATCATTTCTAAGTTTCCTTCTAACTCCAAATCTATGATCCTATGATTGACATGTCATCCCACTCCATCTACTACTACCTTCTGCCCCATCTTTTTGCTTTGAGGTCCCTTTCAGGCAAATAAGGGGATAAGGAGGACACACTCCCTATCACTACCGTAACTTCTCTCCCCAAACTGGTCATCTTCTAAGACAATCAAGGCACTTTAAATTAAGTAGATGCTTGCCCCCACATTTATGTTGTTCTGCAATGTCTGGAGATAGAGGGAGCTTGACTAATATGATGCTTGAATGATGTTGCCAGCATAGGGCAGCTAGGTGGCGCACTAGATAGAATACTGGGCTTGGAATCAAAAGACTCATCTTCCTGAGTTCAAATCCAGCTTCAGACACTTACTAACTGTATGACTCTGGGCAAGTGACTTAACCTGTTTGCCTCAATTCTGTATTTATAAAATGAGATGGAGAAGGAAATTAAAAACCACTCCAGTATCTTTGCCAAGAAAACCCCCCAAAAGGAGTCACAATGAGTCAGACATTACTGAAAAACAACTATGCTGGCAATGTTGACAGCAGCTTGTCTGCCACCATCCCAGACCAGCCCGGCCAGGTCTACACAGCTAATCAATTGAACCATTCAGTACAAAGCATTCTGAAGTGGAGGAATGGGAGAGGGGAGGTTCTTGCTGCACTTCTAGTTCTGGCCTGGCTTTCACAGACTTTACAAATATCTACAACTTCAGTGAGCCTGATTGGATTGATTTTAACCATCCCACAGAGATGGAATTTTCCTTCTGCTCTCCCGGTCTTTACCCTGGTATCACCCCCTAGTGCCATCCTTCTCCCCTCCACAAATTGAGAACTTAGCTATAGCATCTGGATAAACCTAGAAATTGCTTCATTGCTCCTCCATTTTTTTCCTCCCAGAACTACTAGGGGTCCGCAATCTTGGCCTTCCCTTCTCTCAAATCTGGTTCAGTCATCTCTCCAAAGATTCTTGGGGGGTCCTTGAAGAACAGGCTGTTAGCCACAAATGTTTGATTTATACCATTGGCGATGGTATTTCCTTGACTCAGTCTTCATAGCAATAGCAAAAGCAGCAAGGTCCCTCCCACCCCACTCACAGCACATATGCTCTCTTCCACTCCCTTCCCTGCCTGGCCTCAGAGTCAGGCCTGATCTGGTCACAGGAATGTTCTGGGGGAGCCCAAGAAAGGGGTGGAAAAACCCTGTACTTTATTATCATATTATTACAAACTCAACAGGAAAAGAGAGGAGAAAAGCTTCAAGTGAAGCTTTATCCTTTACCTAAGATCATGGCTCCCCACCCATGTACATGCAAATAGGCACACATGTATACATATATAACACACAAGCACACATATGTATAACACATCTATTTATACAAATACATGTATGCAAACATGTCTTCTGTTTGTATATTTATATGTGTTGTTGACATTCTTTTTTGGAGGTGATAAGACTTGTAATGTATGAGGAATAATATGGGTAATTGTGGGGAGGGGGAGAGAAGGGAAAGAAAAGAGACAGATGCATGATGGATGTCTTCAGTGGCACCTATGAAGTTTTCTTATGACTTAACAACCGCTGTCCTTACTGCTGTTGCTATTTTCCTTCTAGGAGGGGTTCCAAACTAGGATTCTTGAACTTGATTTAGCAAATATTATATGAACTACATTTCAATATAATTGGTTTCCTTTGTAATACCATGTATTTTATTGAATGCATTTAAAAACATGATTCTGAGAAGTGCTCTAGACGTTTCACTAGACTGCCAAAGAAGTCTAGGACACAAAAAGGGTTAAGAACCCTTACAATTGTAGTCTTGATGCTGACCCACAAATAGACTCCATGTACCTCATGGAGCTGTAGACTGAGCACATTGAGGAATCCACAAGCTACCTTTTCCCAGTGGCCTCATTTCTTTCTCATTCCACCAAAAATCAAATGAACAAATATTTATAAGGCATTTAGTATCGCATTAGGCACTACTATACTATACTCCTTAGAAGAATGGGATCAATGCTTAGGATCTAATACCATTGTTGTCCGACTCTTTGTGACCCCATTTGCAGTTTTCTTGGCAAAAATACCACAGCGGTTTGCCATTTACTTCTCCAGATCATTTTACAGATGAGGAACTGAGGAAAATAGGGTTAGGCCAGGTCATTCAGCTAGTAAGTGTCTGAAGCCAGATTTGAACTCAGGAAGATGAGTCTTTTATGGATTTAAGTAACTTCTGCAGTATTGGTGCTGGTTTTGTCCCACTCATCCTTACTCTCATGAGACTCAGTCGGTATCGCTTTGTTACTTGGATCATTTCCCTTTCATTAAAGTGACTTGGGTGGGATTAGGAGCCTCTCTACAACAGGGTTGGATTAGATGCCTGCTATGGTTTGTTTTAGCTTTCAATCCTAATATACAACATAATAATAGAATAATGGCTTGCATTTGTATAGTGCCTTACTGTTTTCAAAATAGCCTTGCACATATTAGGTAATTTGATCCTTACAGTGACCCTTCAAAATAGTCTGGGCAGGTTTGATCATTCTAGCTTTATGGATGAGGAGAGGGCAAGTGATTTGCCTGAGGTCACAAGGCTGGGAAGTGACTTCACTGGGACTCCAATTGAGGTCTAGTGACTTGTAGACCAATGCTCTTTATACTTCACTCACACACTGATTTCAGATCTATAAATGTATTCCTCTGTATAGGTACCTAGACAGGAAACAAATAAATTTGAACATGTGTACATAGAAAGACCAGCATAGAATTATATGATGGCTGGTCTGCCTTGCAGAGAGGTGCAAGATGACCAGCCTGTCAATGGTCAGGTTCATTTACTCATTAACTCACAAAACTATCCCCTTCCTACCTAGTGATGTCCTGGACATGATACGCTCATTAAAGAGATCCAACAGTCTGCTTTCTTTTGATTTCCACAATTGTAAAGATCCACATGGAATATACATATAATTTGGCCATCCAGAGGAGCATGTGGGTGACAGTCTGTAAATTCAAGATGTATTTCTCTCAACACTCTAATCTTTAAGTGTACAAATAAGAAGCATAACTATGGGAATTTTTTAACTGATGCAAATATGGGACCACTGGGTGCTTATATATCTGTTGCTTTGACATATATAGAACTTTTGTGTAACAGGAACTTCTGTTTATTAATCTAGTGGTATTTTAAAGCAGGGGTCACATATATTATATATCTTTATGTATAAAGATGTATGAAGTCTATGTTTTCATGGATCCATGCATATGTTCCAGTACAAAAAGCCCCAGAGTGGGAATCAGGATGTTGGGGAGTAGATGGGAGAGGAAGGAGAAGTGGACCAGCACTAGTTCAGAACCTGACAATGGTAGGTGTGTGACCTTGAGCAAGTCATATAGCCTCTATAGGGGACTCTAGTTCCTTATCCATAGACTGGGGAGACAGACAGACAAACAGACAGGTAGACAGATAGATACGTAGACAAAACATTTATTGAGTTCTTACTATGAACCCACAAAAACTGGGTTACTGTAGGGCTACTTAATCAACCAGGCCATTTACGTAAGCAACTTGTTTGCCAGATCCTCCTGGTGACTGCCTCCCTCAGTAAGCTGACCATATACATATACATACATGCAATGTATACATATGTATGTACTTGCACACATAGATAGAGACAGAGACAGAGAGAGAGAGAGAGTTAGAGACAGAGAGAGACAGAAACAGAGAGAGAGATGGAGACACAGAGAGAGAGAATACAGGGAGAGAGAAAAAAATAGAGGGAGAGAGGAGCCAGACACTCTCCTAGGTGCTGAAGATACAAATCCAAGCAAGGAAGAAAATGCTTGCCCTCAAGGAGCTTACATTCTAATGGGGGAAACAACATACCAACATGTAAAGAACAGAGGAGGGGCAATAATACATCAGCTGGTTTGGTGTGTCATGGAGGCCTAATTCCAAGGAAGATACAGCAAATGTTCACTTATCAGAACAAGGCATGCCAGGGGTGTAGTCCAAGATCCTGATAGTTGTAGATGAGGATGGTGGCTGGAGTGGGAGCAGCATGATGCAGAGATGGCACGTGTGGATTGGCTTCAGCGCTTATTGGTGTATCGGTGCTATACAGATAATAATCAGTAGCACTAGCACTTCAGGGATCTGTCCAGTGGCCCTGTCTAAACCCTCTCTGCTCTAGGCCTCATCCTCTCATCCCCCTGGCCCTCTCATCTTACAAGCTGTGACTCCCTAAGCTAGGCAGCCAGTGTAATAAGTTCGAATATGGCAGACAATGGTTGTGACTTTCAGATTATGTGCATGTTTTGTGAGTGTTTGTGTGCTTATGTGTATGTGTATCATAATATATGTTTATCCTCACATTCATCAATCAATTAATCAACAAATATTAATAAACTCTTACAGTATTCCAGTCACCGTGTTAGGCACTATAGATACAAATGCAATAAATAAAAACCTCTCTTAAAAGGTTTATATTCTGACACATACCAGCATTTTTGTGGTAGTAATAGTGGTGGAGGTTTGAGGGCATTATGCTGTTTCTACAACCTGCCAACCTTAAGGGTTGAAAGGTAAAAATGTCAGCCAATACATTGTTTTTCCTTCATTACTCCAAACAGTTTGTCGGACTGATTTTTTTCTCTCCTAAATGGATTGAATTGAGCTGGTGTCTTGGCATCTCATAGACATAGGCTTATGGTTCTTTTTCTTCTCCTTCTTTTTTTTTTAGTGTCTTCACAAGTCTATGTCAATAGTTGGGGCCTACCAGCTTTATTTTTAATCCCAATGTGCTAAGCAATTCAGTCAAAGAATTGATTTGACCAAAATTTTCCCCAAAGTGATCCAGGTATTTTGGCTTCAAATGGACTCAGCCATGGTGTGAAGATGAAGTTTTATTCACTGGAGGCCAAGAGAACTGGTTGCTGCTGACAATTTAGAGATTAAGTTAGTTAAATGGACTGGGGTTGGAGAAAATCAGGCAAATGGTTTGGCCTTGTAGAGGTCAGACTCAGCTTTTCCCTTTCAGACAAACTTTGGTATGCTAGAGATGCAACTCTTATGTTAGCGGTTTTGTGTGACAGGGTGCTACTGGGTATTAGCTTTAGGTCTAGCAGACAATGTTCTTGAGGCTATCTCTAAATCCCATCCATTTTTAAATGTTTTGTAATTCTAAACTGTGTGTGCACTTACAGTGCTTTCTACAGGAAGCAAACACAGTTCGTTGAAAAATGACATGCACATTTGAACCATCAGGGTTTTTTCCTTTATATAAAACCATAGAATCTCAGAACTGTAAGGAACCTTGGTAACCATCTATTCCAATCTCTTTACCTTTAGAGATGGGAAAACTGATTCTCAGAGAGGTAAATGACTGGCTTGACATCATACAGTGAATTGTGGCAGGGTTGGAACTAGACAATTCGGGTTTCCTGATTCTGTTGGTTTGCATAATATCACCCCTAAATCAATCAGAGTTGCAATTGTTGCTTTCTTGTTTTATATTTTTATTTTGCAAATGCAACCTCAAATTCAAACTACCTGAAATGTAGACCCTTGAATGGGTATAAAGCAGAAAACAGTTGGTAAGATGATGGTGTTGAGTCAAGATGCCCGACAAGCTAACGGGTCTGAGGAAAGGGGATCTGTATTAAGAACTAAGGGAAAGGATATTGCTAGTTCAAAAATTTTAGTACTTGAAGGGATCCTATAAGATCATTTTGTCTATTCAGTGCCATTAGTGGTATCCCTGGGTCAAAAGGTAAGCACAGTATAGTGACTTTGAGGGCACAGTTATAAATCGCTTTCTAGAATAACTGGACCAATTTGGAGGACCAGCAGTGCCTTAGTGCTGATCATCTTCTTTAGGAAACCTTTTTGGATTTCCTCTTCTTCCCAAAATTTGTTGTTGTTTAGTCATTTTTCAGTCATGTTCCCACTCTTCATGGCACCTTCCAGGGTTTTCTTAGCAAAGATACTGGAGTGGTTTGCCATTTCCCTCTCCAGCTCATTTTATAGATAAGGACCTGAAGCAAACAGGGTTAAGTGACTTGCCCATGGTCACACAGTTTATAAGTGTCTGAGGTCGGATTTGAACTCATGAAGATGAGTCTTCCTGACTCCAGGTCAGGTGTCTATCCACTTCTCCATCTAGTTGCCCTCTCCCCAATATTACCTTGTATTTATTTTGTATTTACCTCTATATTATGTACATATTGTCTTTCCAGCTTAGATTATGGTGATGAGCACCTTGTTTTATATTTGTCTTTGCAACCCTCTTCCGTAGCACAGATCCTGGAATGCAACAGGTACTTAACAGATGTTGATTGATTGTGTCCAGTTCCCTTCCAGTTCTGTGATTCAAAGCACAAGATTGGAGAGAAAAAGTATCTTTGATCTTTTTGGTAAATTCAAAGATGGATTGTGTATCTTTCTCTGACTTGAAACAGGAATAGAAAACCCTTCCTTTTCAGTCTGTTCCAGGTGGCAATTTTCAACTATGGTGGCTTTGTATTTGACCATACTACCTTTTGGACAAACCTCTATGGACATGCCAACAGATGATGTTTTTTCTGGAAGGACCAATCCCTAGAGAGAAGATGAAAGACAGTGGGACTTGGAGATAGAGGCTGTATATAATCTAAATGATGCCCACTATCCAGATGAAAATGAAAAAAAAAATCAGCCCATTCTCAGTCTCTCTCTAAATACAGTGTTTTCATATACAGATAATAGATAGAATTTTATAGCTTTTATTCTACATATTTGGCATCCATTAGAGCCAGTCTGAGGCTAATGAATTACAGTGAGTCACCTATTTGGGGAGATTTGAGGAGCCTTGGCTCTAATCCTGCTGAAATTCTCCCCCACTCAAGTGCTAAGGTGCCTGAAGCTCTACCATTAGAGACCCATTACTTTCAGTTAAATTTTTGCCTTTTAGAAGTGGCCTCTCATAAAACAATAATAACTTCCATCTCTACTGTACATTTTGTATGCTTTTGATCCTCACAACAACCCTGTAAGGTAGATTATCTTTATTTTACAGATGAAGAAACTGAGGCTTAAAAAAGTTAGATGACTTCCCCAGGGCCACATGGTGGGATTTGAATATAAGTCTAGCTGACCGGAACCAATGCTCCATGCATTATATCATACTTCCTCCAAAATACAAATAGTTCCCCAGCAGAGTCAATGGATGAAAGACAGGCCAGTATGAAGTAGTGCTTGCCTATTTGGGGTATGTGTCTTCTCTGAGTGTGAGTTGTTGCTGAAGGAATGGACGTTGTTGCAAGGGATGGAAGGTGAGGAAGAAAAGACAAATCAGTATTTCCTTAGTTCATCAAATGTTGGCCTTTGTGAATAGACCAGATTCTAACTAGGAAGGTGGGAGATGAAGGGCCTTCATAGGAACTAAGTACCTGAATCTATTGCCAAAAACCTTGTTGGATTCTGGTCCCTGGAAGAGGAGAGGTGGATTCCCAAAGGAAGGTTGGCATCAGTCTGAGAATCACCAAGATGTTTCAATGGAGTTTCCAAGTGCAGTGACTGGGATGCCTAGGTCATCAGAACTTTCACAACTGAAAGAAGTCAAGGTGTTGTTCTTTAGGAAAGACAATATATTTATGGAATCATAGCAGGAGATGGTAAAGAACTTAGGCACAATCTAGTCTTCTTCTTTTACAGAGGAGGAAACTGAGGCTTAGAAGGATACAAAATATCTTGCTCAAAGGCATATAGCTCATGAATGCTGCCACTAAAACCCTGGTCTACTGACTTTTTCACCTCGTATAGTGGAAAGTGCACTGGGCTTAATTCCAGAAGATCTGAGTTCAGTCTCACTTCATTTGCCAGTCATCTGACCAGGGGTGAGCCACTTAACTTTTCTTGGGCCCAGTTTCCTCAACTGTAAAATGGGAAATAATATAGTGCCATTTATAGTGTGAAACAGTTGATATGATGTAAGAACTTTACAAATCTTAAAATGCTACCTAACTGTTGTTGCTCCGCAATGATAGATTTAGAGGTAAAGGGGACCTTAGAGATAATCTAGTACAATGATAATAATTTTTTAAAAAGAAATCTAGATAATCTAGACTAGATTATCTCTAGCCTCCTCACTTTACAATGAAGACCAAGGCCCAAAGTAGGAAAATGGCTTGCCCAAGGTTAAACAAGGCAGAAAAGAGATTCAAACTCAATACCTCTGACCATAATTCCAGTACTCTTTACACTGTATATAGAGTTAGGGCAAGCATATGACCACATTTCAGAAAGCTGCAAACTGAATAGAGAATTGTCTCTCAGGGGCAAAAGCCAAGCAGACTCCTAGAACTGGATAATTCCAGGGGGGCTCCACTCTTGATTGAATGAACCCAGCCCCTTTCCTATTCTCCTTTGCCTCTCAAAGTCTGTCAAGGAAGAAGGTTCAGAAGAACTTGGTCCAGTGTAGACAATGTGCCTATCCTAGGCTAAATGCAGGGTTGATTTTGCTCATAGGTAAAGTAGGTAGCTGCCTTTATGCTGGGATTTCAAGAACTTCCCCAAATCTTACTTGCCCCCAAATATCTCTCCCATGGGCTAGTTCTGGTATCTGAAATTCCACCATTATAGCTGCTGTTGATTGTTTTGTTTATCATATTTTACTCTTACTATCCAGGAGAGATAGTAAAATATTTGCACATGGATTCTTTATAAAGAATACCTAGGTGAACTGTTACATGTCAAGAAACATGGCCAGGAGTGAAAGGACACAGAATATTTAGGTTTTTATGGGGGTTGGAGGAAAGAAAAGTCCAGAACATGAAATACTTCCAGGAAACAATGGATTCTATCTATGGGGCAACTTCCAGGTTGATGAGAGAACCTGGGAGAGAGAGGATGAAAAGAAAGAACCCAAAAATAGAGACAGGGAGTAACAAAGATGAATTTCATCCAACTTTACCATTTTCTGTGTAGTCAGATTTGTAACAGACTTTTCTGTCTTATCTCTGGTATTATCTACAACACTGTAGATAATGTTGGGGAGGAGGAGAGTTGGAGACATTAGAATACTATCTAAAAAATCCAGAACACACTTTTACTTGAATGATAGAGGCATGAAAGGCACCACAAGGTTCTGGCCTGAATTATTTCAGTTTACAAAATGTGGTCTGTAGTTTGATAAAGGTCTTCCAGGTGGTCTGGGGTCTGGTTCTGAAATGTGTGCATGTGTGTACATGTACACATGTATACATGCATGTGCTGAAAGTTTATTTTCCCTGACAGACTTTAATCTATATTTATTTCAGTCCTTCAATATATCTGTGATCTCATCTATATGGAGTTTCTCTCCATCAGTGCATAGCACAATCCAGTCATGACTTTTCACCCTCTATATTTTTATCTATAAATTCTCTACAGAGGAATGTTAAAGGGCCCCTCTTGGTGTTTTTACACCTCATGGAAACCATTGTATTTCTTAGTTTAAATCTATTTTTCAAAGCTACAAAATGAATATTTTAAATGTTCTTAATTTAAGAAATAGAATCACAGTAGTAAAAACTTCTATAATATATTTACATATATTTGTATAAATGTAATAATAATAATAATAATAGCTTGCATTTATATAGCGTTTTAAGCTTTACAAAACATTTTGCAAATAACATCCCATGTTATCCCCACAACAAGGAGGAGGCAAGTGCTATCATTATACCCATTTCACAGAAAAGGGTTCTTTTGTTGTTGTATTTGTTCAGTCATTTCATTGTTTCCACGACCTCATTTGGGGTTTTCTTTGCAAAGATACTGGAATGGTTTGCCCTTTCCTTCTCCAGCTCATTTTACAAAGAAGAAACTGAGGCAAACAGGGTTAAGTGACTTGCTCAGGGTCACAAAGCTAGCAAGTGCATTATCCCCATTTTATAAATGAGGCTTCCTGCTCCCCCTTGATTCTAATGCCTTCCTTTAGTTGATTATTGCCAATTCACCCTGTATAGAGCATCTTTGTACATAGTTGTTCGCATGTTGTCTCCTCCACCAGATCCTGAATTCCTTGATACCAGGGACTGTTTTTTTGCCTTTCTTTGTACCCTCCATGCTTATCACAGTGCCTGGCACATAGTTAAGTACTTAATAAATGTTGCTGTTCATCTTTCATTCTTGAAGGGGACCAATGGCATCACAAGGGTGATATTTGTTGACTGAGGCAGATAGAGGTTAAGTGACTTACTCAGGGTCACACAGCTAGTGAGTGAATGAGGATGGATTTGAATCCACATCTTAAAATCCAGTAAGTTCTGCTCTGACACTTTATGGTAGCCTGGATCCCAGAATTCTAGAACACTATGTCAGGCTAGCAATAGATTATATGGCTATTTGCTGAGGACCAGTACAGTTAAATTCAGAGACATTTCTCACTAGAAGTTTGGGCACCAGGGTATGGGATCTTCAGGTACAGAGACAGTCCTATTAAGACACAGAGGGGTTAAGTCTTGGTGGAGGTAGAATCCACCTCTGGGAAAGGATAGACTTAAAAGTATTGAGGTAGATTTAGGGTTAGGGTTAGTGTCTACAGTATCCATAGCATGGTATTTGTACAGGGTGTTCCCAAAATCTCAGTGCAGTCACCAGAGTGACTTTTTTATGTTTCTCTTTTTGAAATTAAAAAAAAATTTCCAATTGCATGTAAAAAATCTTAAACATTCATTTTAAAAAATTGGGTTCCAAATTCCCTCCTTCCTCCTCCCCCCCCTTCCCCCGCTTCACTGAGCAGGAAAGCAATTTGATACAGGTTCACCAGGGTGACTTTTGGGACACCCCATGTATATACATGTTTCCATTTGTGGTGGCAAACTGGTGTGGCTGGAATGAGTGCTCCTGTGGTCAAAGTCTGTTGTTGTACACAAAATAGTTTGATGATAAATCACACTTTTCACATTCCATCCTGATGCTCTGGGCTCATATAGGTGTTTTTATTCTAATGTCAACTCCTTCAATCCTTTGACTGTTTCCTAAACCCTGATTCTTCTTCAGAAGGAACAGCTAGGTGAATGAAGAGGTAACAGAAACTTCTTCCATATTCTGGATACCTCTATGATATAAAGGTTTTTCCTTTCTGATTTAGGGGAGACAGAAAGAGAAAGAAGAGTGACCCCATCGGAAGAAATGTTAAGCAGAAATAAAAAGCCAGAGTCTTTAGATGTCTTTGTAGGTGTGGGGTTTGGGGAAGAGCAGGCAATCAGGAAGGGTGGTAATTACTATGTTACTATTTCCCCTGGGTGTTGTGAGAATTCTTTCTGAACTGCTCGTAAAACAGGGAGAGAGAAGACAGTAAATACACATCTAATGATGTGCTAAATAAATTATTATTGTTATTATTATGACTATTATTATAGTAACTGCAACTTGTTCTCTTTCAAGTTACCAAGGAAGAAAGGAATCATTTCCCTCCTAGTCAGGTCTAATCTGCCACAATTACAGTCAATCAGTGAATCAACAAACATTTTCGGGTGCCTATTATGTACCAGGACAGCGCTAAATACTGGCGATCAAAAGATGATATGGAACAGTCCCTGCCCTCAAGGAGTCTGCACTCTAATAGAGGAGACAACATGTGTCTTGTGTACATGTGTATATGTATGTTTCTATACACGTTATGTGTGTGCATGTATACACACATACATATATATATACACATATATGTGTCCCAAAAGTCTTCGTGCTGTTTTAAGCTTTAGTAACTTAAAACTGCACTAAGACCTTTATGACATCATATATGTATACATAGTGTCATATATTAAAAATATACACCAAAGTATACAAAACAATAACATGACTACAAAGAATTTGGGAGCAATCAGGAAATCGTGAAGACTAGGGTTTCCCAGTCCTTTTTGGTCCCCATACCTCTTGGCTTTTTATCCCCTATTCAGTATGAAAGGAAATAAATTTTAGTGTTCGCCATGAACATGCACATGATAGCAAAATAACTTCATTACTTTTTTCATAAAGAACATTTTATTTGAAGCATAAACATATTTTAAAAATAAAGTTCAATGTTTATCAGAACACAATCACATAAATTAGTGAGACCCTTGGTTCTGTTTCTCATCAACCAACAATTTGATTCTTGGTATAGTTTTTGAAAAAGCCCCCCACATCTCATGTTCTGGCTTCCAGTATTTTTCTGGCTTTGGATCTGATTGAGAATCTCAAAGCACAATGATCAGTTTGTTATAATAGAATTAAAACCCAGTGATCATGTTTAGCGAGAATGGGATCCAAACCTCCAAGGATACACAAAAAATTTTGTAATGTCATTGATTGGAAATCAATTCAGAGTTATTTTGGAGATAATTAACCTGTCTTCCACTAGGTCACTGTTGTTGGTTTTTTCCTAGTTCTATATGAAAAGGCATTTGTATCCAAACCTCATTCATTTGGTTTTAGACAGTAGGAATTATTCCTTCAACTGTCACTTTCATATTTTTCAGAAGTGCTATAATTCTCCCTCCCTTTTCCATCTCAGCCCTCCCTCATCAGTCTCAGCTCTACAATTTATATTTTATTTTTTTCATTAATACTACTTTGGGAATATTTCTATAGGATATTATAACTATTTATTCCCTGAACCCTGCTTGACAAGGTTCTTGTATCCATTGTATGCTACAAGATCTCTCACACCCCAGATTGAAAGCCCATGGTGCTTGAGTTCAGTCTTGAAGAAAACCAGAGATTCTAAGAGGTGGAGGTAAAGAAGGAGTGAATTCCGTGCATGGAATATGTACAGCCAATGCCAAGGCAAGGGGATGGGATATTGATCATGGTATGTGAAGAACAGTAAATGAGGTGGTATGGCGAAATTGTAGAGTTCATGGAGGAGAACAATTTGTAAAAGAATTGGAAAGGTAGGAAGGGGCCAGGTTGTGAAGTTTTTTAAATGACTGCAGTTTATATTTGATCCTAGAGATAATAGGGAATGACTGAAGATTAATGAATGGGGATGTGTGTGTGTGTGCGCGCGCACACGCGTGTGTGTGTGTGTGTGTGTGTGTGTGTGTGTGTGTGTGTGTGTGTGTGTGTGTGATATGGGCAAACCTGTGCTTTAGGAAAACCACAATTCTTGAGGAATCTGGTCATTGGGCAATGTAAATCAGGCATCAGAAAGTGGTCAGTACACTGATTCCTGGGGCAACTATTCTGGGTTGCAGTTGCTACTTCTCCCTCTTGTGATCCCCCTCTTCCTTCCCCACCCCATTCCCCAGAGACAAGCTGCTTGGTACAACTTCTGATATGGGCCTTGTCTTTCTTTTTACTGAGGTGAAACTTTTTGACTAAACCTTGTGATCATCTGAAAGGAGGCCATAAAACTCTATCTGGAGATGTTTAGGCCGAAGGTAGGACTACTCTGGGTCAGAGAGAGGAGACAAGGACCAAGTATTCTCCGATGCCTAATCCCGTAATTTGCTTCATGTTTTCCTAGATGCATCATCCTTCAAAAAAGGCATTTTTGAATGATAATTTTTTAAGAAGACCTTTTCCCTCCCAGGCTTACTAAGAGATACCAGAATGGTGGTAGGGCCCCCCGACACCTGTTGGCTCCTTTCCAGTTTGGAGTTATACAAATGAGCAAACACCCCCATTCTGCATTTCCTTAGGGAAAACAGTCTGGGCTTGCAGAGGGTCCTGCACATTTGCCTAACAACCCAGTCTGGGGTAGGCTTCTCCCCACTCTCAGTTTTGCATTAGCATTGTTCCATCTCTTTCCGAAGACAAATTGAGGTGAGAAGGGTCCTTGTAAGAGTCTCTCACAAAAAAGGCCAAGGTATGCCTTCACTGGCCACCTCGGCCAGACCCTACTTCATTCCCAAATCAATGGAGAGTGATCGTAACATCTCTTAACCTGCCTCCCCCCACTCCCCAATCTCCAGGCTCCTGCTCTCCAGGGTCAGGGCGCCAAGGTGTCTGGGGATGGTACAAGCTCTGTCTACGGGATGCCAAAACAACCCTGTTGGAGCTGGAAGGAGATGGGAGCAGGGAATAAGTCCTTTATCAGGCATCGAATAATGCTGGCGTTTGACTTTTCTTATATCTCCCCTCCCCCAAAAAATATATGTATATATTAAAACGCAAGAAAATTAGCATTTAAAAAAAACCCAGATTTCGGTTCAGTGAGCCGTTGAGGACAGGGTCTCCAGCTGGCTGTGGGTGATTTCCTGGAGAATCTGTGTTGCACGCACCAGAGATACTGGCAGTTATCAATTCAGCGTTAGTCCCCCAGGCCCTAGAAGGTCGATTGCCGAGAAGGGCTTGGCGGGAGAAGGGAAAGAGTGTTCTCGAGTCTGTTTTCCTTCGGCAGAAACCCCACCACCTGCTTTCTCTATGGTGATCTGGCACTAAGTCTGGGTTCAGGAGGGGAGGGGTCTTGGAAAGGCACTGGGGCAGCAGTGCTGGCTTCTCCCTTCTTCGCTAACCGATGAACTTCCCTCCTCTTTTGCCCCGGCATCGTCCGGAGTCTATACTAAAGTCTCCCATTCTTACGACCGGATCTTCACGTTTTGAGAATTGTTAACAAAAAGTCGTATCAAGTCGGAGCAGGCCAATATTGTTGCCTGGTTTCATCAAAGTGCTTTGGAATTCAGGTGGTAGGTGTCCCTACCACCCAGCATCCCAACCTTCTCTTTTTGTGCCTTATTACAGCAACAGCCTTGATTTTGGCACCTCCCTGTGTCAGGGAATCTATGATCCCCTTAGCCCCATTTTCTAGCCTGCTTCTCAAAGTTTGTAGGAGCTGTAGCTGGAAAATGGAGGTCTGGGCCTACTTGAAACTCACCTTGGGTTCAGCCCACGTCTGTACCACCGAGTCATATATGCACTTCAAGGCTGGGGCAGGGGACAGGGAAACATTTTATTCTGGGGATAAAGAGGAAATTCTCCAGAAAAGTGAAAAGGCCAGAATGATCACCTACCCAAGAAGAAGACAAGAGGGAAGTTTAGTGGAGATAGGAGGTGAGGGACTGTAGCACAGGGAGTATAGACGCTCCCCGCTGGTGAGAGGAAAACTGTCTAGGCAAATAGCTTAGGGGATGAGGCCTGCGGCTGAAGACTGTTTATGAGGCGAGAGGGTGACTGATTTTCTCATCCCCCATCCCAGATGCTAACTCAGGCCCCGGTTGGCCCTCTTAGCCGCCACAGCGGGGGAGAAACTGGGAGAAAGATACAGTGTTCTGGGTCCGAACAAAATGAAGCATCCTGTAAGGCAGAGGTCGCTCAGGGAGAGAGGGTCCGATCTGCAGGAGCTTACTGTGTACCCGCCGAACCCCCGGGAGGGCCCATCATTAGAGTCGCATTAATCGGTGAGCAGTTTAATTCAGATTTTCCCCAATACCCCAGGGCGATTCGCCTAATACCCCCTTGCCTCAGTCCCAGCTTTGCCTCCTGAGTCAGGCTGTCAGGAATACGCAGAAGCTTTCAAACTTTTTCTTTTCTCCTTCTTCTTCTTCTTCTTCTTCTTCTCTTCTTCTTCTTCTTCTTCTTCTTCTTCTTCTTCTTCTTCTTCTTCTTCTTCTTCTTCTTCTTCTTCTTTTCTTTCTGGAGATTTCATTTTGTTCTTCTGGTTACCAAGAGGCAGAGACCGCAGATGCCACCCCTGTCTTCTCCGTTACCAGTCCCTGCCCAAACATCGTTGTTTGTCTTCCTTCACTGGATCCCGAGATAGAAACTAAAGTTAGGCAGAGTGCTCCCTAGTCCTATTTACTGCAGTCCTCTTTCCTCTCTTTAAATACTGCCAGGGAGAGAAACCTGCCTCGGGACTCACTCTCTACCTCAACCCGCAACTCAACACTTTTCTCTCTCTAAGCACTTCTAGAGTCAGCCTCGCTAACATACTGCTCCTTTTACTTGCTTTTCTAACGACTCCTAAAGTGATAGCTGCCTCACTACACCACTTTATTTAGCCCCTGTGTAACTACACATATCCCCATGTAAATAGATCTGGTAGCTGTCGTCCTAGCAAGGAAGAACATCCTTCCAGAGTCAGCCATCTAGAAATAGCCTCGTGTACAAATCTCTTTCTGTCGCTAAGTATAAATATGCCTCTATAGAGATATATACTAAGGCTGTGCCATAGTCACCCATCACTACATAATTATAACCTTATATACATATAGATATCTCTATAGAGTTATAGATGCCAGCCACTGCCTATAACTCTAGAGAGAGATAACAGTGTGTGCATATAGGACTACCAATACTTATCCATATTTTTGTAACTATGTAGTTATAAATAGATATGACTATATATAGTTGCAATTGTATAGAACTATGTTCATAACCTTATATGGCTGGAGCCATATTCTGGAACTCCTGTATATCACTACTAGTAAACATATATCTCTCTGTGCATAATTCTAACTATATACATTTATCTTTATTGCTCTACAAAGATATAAATCTGTCAATGCATCAAATGTCTATATAGGAATGGCTATAGATAGAGCTATATATTTCTTTCCATATAAATATCTGGGGCTATAACTAGACAGTATATGGACAGATAAAAGTACACAGATATAATTATATATTTTTTCCGGGCATAAATCTGTAGATATAACCACATCCTATTTAGGTATGTTTAGAGATGTAACAGTCTTTTCCAGATATCAGTCTGTCAATATAAACAACTACAGTCTCTCCTTATAGAAATAGTTATAGGCATAGCTATAAATTTATTTCCCCGATCTAAATTTTTCGGGATAGATGCAAACATAGATTTAAAGATGTGAACTGCACATATTTCCCCAGATGTCAATTTATGCATAACATCCATGTCTGGTTGGTGTAGATAGACATAGATATAACATACATTTCTTGCAGAGAAGGGTTGACGCTGGCTGCTGCATTCCTTGTGAACAAAAGCAAAGCCCGCCCACGCGGGGGAAAGTTTCTGCTCCTCAGTGTCCTAATCTGTAGTACTCCCCGTTCTTCCAGTTCCACACTGGGAAGGATGATTGAGGGGAATAGTCCAGAACTTTAAAAAAAAAAAGGCTGAAAAATGTAATTTCATTTATTGCCTTTTTTTTAAGAGAAAAGGAGAAACAAAACCCCGAGATAAGTCTCTCTGGAGCCCTTGTCCCGCTTAGAAAGACAAAGAGCAGCAGCGGCAAGGTATGGATGCTTAGCGGTTATTATTTTAAGAAGGCCCAGGCCGAGTCTTGACTACTCTTTCCCAGTCGCTCTCCTCGGCGCTTTTTACGTGCCTAACCGAGCTTTGCCTTTGGTATCGGCCTCAGCCTCCAGCCCGCGCCAGCCACGCTGCGGAGGAGAGCTGCCGCCGAATCTGCTGGGGCTTTGAACCACCACTCAAAGCTAGCTAGCTCACCACTTTGACTTTTTTCCTTTTAAAATTTATTGTTAATATGTCCTTTTGTTTGCTACTGCATATTTTTCCTACTAATTTTTTTCCCTCCCGTATAAGAGGACTGTCGGGTTTTTCTTTCGATTAAAAAAAATTCTTGCTTTTGATTTTAAAACAAGTGGGGAAATGTGAACTGTTAGTCCAAACCAATCGCCGGAAATTTAAAAAGAACTTTTATTTATTAAGAGGCTTCGGGTTTCAATCATTTTAAGTCTCTTTATTTATGATCGATTTTATTTTTCCCAAAGTAATTTTTGAATGCTGGAGGATTTATATTTTTCTAGTTTATTTGTCATTGTTGTTATTTATTTTTTATTTATTTTTGTGTGTATGTAAGTGTATTTTAAAGAGGTGTTCGGTGTGCTCGAAATATTAGGGTATCCTCATACCACAATTCTGTTCTGATAACCAAATCTCTCCGGTTGCCTCCAGCCCCCTCCCCTCCCCAGCCGGGGGGAAAAAAAGGATTCTAGGAGAATTGTACCTGAAGAATACGAGGGGTATGTTGGGATTATCCGGGGAGAAATGATCTTTTCTTCTTTAATGAAGTAGGCTCGGCTTCTGCACACACTGTAGAAAAATAGACAACACGTTCCGGCTTTTCCAAACAGTCATGCAAAGGGTTAAGTTTGTCTGATCCCAGTCAGAGTGCCCCAGGCCCCCCACTGTCCAGGCTTCTTAAAGATTTCTCTGCCTCCCTTGGACCAGCAGCACTCGCTCCAGGGGAGTGCCAGGGGAGAGAGAGAGTATGAGAACAAGGACTAAAAACTCACTCCACCTCCACTGTCCAGCTCCAAGTCCTCCCCATTTCTTCCTGCCCCCCCCTTAAGCTTCAAATACTGCTTTCCTTTCATTTTGGTCTGTCATTCAAGAAAAGGGACTTATGGCATTAGTTTGCCTAATACCCCCTATAGCTCTCTGCCTCTGTTTCTCCAACATTTACAATCTCTATCTTAATGTCTCGTCCCAAAACAATCCCAAAGAGAGGGAACAATCTCTAACTTTACCCTAACCCCATGTCCAGATGTCAAACCAGGGATAAGGGCGTTAATTTTCAATCTCCTCTATCCAAAAGTACTTAAAGAAACTTTCTTCCTCTGTTTCCTTTTCTTCTTTCCCATGCTATATCTCCCCTCTCCTCTTTTCCTTACAGATCTCCTGTTTTTATCATTGATTGTTATTCTGCTGAAGAGAAATTGTTAACTCTTGTTATTGTTACTTGTTATTAAAAAAAAAAAGGCTTGTTTGCCCAGGGTCAGGGGCTGGCAGTTTGACACTGGAAGGTGGCCCTAGACACATGGGCAAATCCTACTGTGCAAAGCACAAACACAAATGTATATTGTAAATGCTTATCTACACAGACACATACACACAATCCTCTCCCTCCCTTTGCAAGTAATTCCCACCCCCACTCTCTCGAACCACAGAATCCCCCTTCCCCTTAACCAATCTGCACCAATACACACCCATGACCACAGGCCCCAACACCAATACACAGCCACGGAGAGATGTGAAAGCAGGCCTAACCACATATCTAAGTAAAGAAAAATAGATAAGAACCGAATTTGCAGATCTATTCTCTCTTTCACAACCTGGAGGGACGAGTGAGGCCTCTGTCTCTCTCTCTCTCCCTGTCTCTCTCCCTCTTTTTTTCTCCTTGTTTACAGATTCAGAGAAGCCCAAGGCCCATAAATCTTAAGGGGCCTATGGAGAGCAAAGCACATTTGTATGCATCGTTAGAAGTCTCTAATACCTAAACCCATTAACGAGCGTGTATGCTCGCGGTTTCCGGTGTGTATTAACTTAGAGTTAAATTCTGGAGGAAAGGGCATTGTGTGAATTAACATGAGCCAAATCCATCACAGGCTTTGTCATATCAGATTAGTCAACCGTGGATTTGTGGTTCCGTGTGTGCATGTGTGTATACGTATGTACACATCCTCTAAAGTTTTCTTTTGGAAGGAGGGTCTCAGAACAAATCAAGTCCTCCAAGCCTCAAACCCAGATAATTCCAAAAAGCCAGGCTGAAGTGGCTGTGGAGGAAGGGGAGAATCCACAGTGTGTGTGTGGGTTGTGTGTTGGGTGCATGTGTGTGTGTGTGTGTGTGTGTGTGTGTGTGCGCGTGTGTGTATAATGGAGTGTAGAGAAGAACCCTAGATCTTAGGTCACAATGGCCCAGTTGCCTTTGCCAAGAAGGCTTTGGGGTGTGGTGAGAGGAGGCTGCCAAAAGCTGTTGTGTGGTTATTATGGTTGTGATGAGGCAGCGTTGTGATTTTTGTTTTGGAGAGAGAGAGAGAGAGAGAGAGAGAGAGAGAGAGAGAGAGAGAGAGAGAGAGAGAGAGAGAGAGAGAGAGAGAGAGGACAAGTAGAGTCCCTGAACTTTAATTACACAGAGAAAGGCGATTGGGGGGAGGGGAGGGAAAAAAAGGAGTTTGCTGGAAGGAGGTAGGAGAGGGAAAAGGGATGGGGGAGGGAAGGCCAGGCATAAAGCTGCCTAGTTCTAGCGCTTCTCTCCTTGGAGTCCAGCGGTTGGACCCGGTGAAGGAGAGAGGGAAAGATACCAGGGCTCTCCAGAATTTCCATCCCCTTATTCTCCATCTCTGCGCTCCCCCCCACCCCACTCTTGCCAACCTCCCGCCAAAGTGGAACATGGAGACAATTATTTGAATAATTCCAGCCTAAGTTTTTTTTTTTTGAGCCTTTCCATCAATTATCGGGAGCCTTTGAGCCCGGTGGACACGACCCCAGCTGGGGTCTGAAGGATCCCTGTAATCGAGGCCGTGTAGATCTAACTGAATGCAGGCAGTACAGGCGAGGCGGGGGGAGAAAGAGTGGCAGAATGGACAGAGACACCCTGGGGTCCTCATAGAAGAAGCCGAATGCAATTTTGAAAGTAGGCCGCGTGTGAATAAACTGGATGTTTGACTCTGGGCTCTATGAATGCAGCAACACGAAGGTGGCGTAGTTGGGGAGGAATGCAGAAGATCCCCCTTCCTCGCCCTCCACTGTGGTGCAAAGGGGGCCTCAGCCAGAGCTACTAACTCAGTGGCTGCTCCCGGCTGCAGAGTGGAGAGAGGGGAGTGCCAAGGGGGGGAGGGGGAGGGGAAGGGGAAGGGGAAGGGAGGCGGGCGGGGAGGGGGGGAGCCCAGGGCCGTCCCTGGGTGCTGTGAACTTTAGTTGGAGCCGGCCGCTTGTCAGCCCCAGAAAGCGTTAAAGGTGCAGCAGCCCGCGCCAGCATCCACAACCGCCTTTGTAAGGGTGATTTATGACTTCAATCTTGGTTCACCGAGAGTTCACATGGATTTCGCTGCTGTTGAAGGTTAAAAGATGGTCTTCCCTTGACAAGTGGGACTATTGAAAATTCCTTCTTCTCTCTCTCTCCCTCTCCTTTTTTTTTTTAAGAGACGAATTGGAGCTCAGAGGAGGAAAATTGGGGAGGGTGGGATAGGAGGAGATGAGAAAGGGTCAGGAAGATTTCTCCCCCAAATGTAGAATTGGTCTGGCTGAGAGGGGAGAAGGGGAAGAAGGGGGAGGAGCTTTAAAAGTCTCATATTCAGAGGCCCAAATAGTTGCATTTTAAAAACAGACCATTTTTAAAGCAGCCAATTATCCAGATAACTTGGGCCATAAGTAAGTGTATGTGTAGGGGCAGGATGGGGTGGGGGTGGGGGTGGGGAAGAATTTGGAGTAGAAATTTAAGGGTAAGGAAAGAACTGGGCAATTCCAGTAGGCTTTCTATATTGATGCTGTTTTTTGTAGATCTACTCTGCTCTCCACTTGCACGTGTAGATGCTTATCAAATGTTTTGAAGGGTGTGGGCAGCAAGGGGGAAGAGATTTTTAAGCCCAAATGATCATAGTGTTTTATCCATGTAGACCAAGTAGCTTCAGATCTGTAAGCAGAGACAGTGAAGAGTTGGAAGATGAGATTTACTAAATGGGGCTAAAGGAAAGTGCAAGAACCAATTCTACCTGGTCTACATAATCTACACAGCCTCATGCTTACTCATCTCTGAACTCCATCTGGATGCAGCACCCCTCCTGGGGCAGGGAAGACTCAACAATAGTTGGATTTCAGTAGTCATGCCTCCAAATCCTTTTCCCTGCAGACCTAGAAGGCTTGTGGCAGCATTGGGCCTAGAGTCAGGAAGACCTGGGTTCAAATCCAGCCTCAAACAACTGGACACGTCATTTAACTTGTTTGCCTCAGTTTCCTTATCTGTAAAATGGGAATAATAATAGCATCTATGCTCCTAAGGTTGTTGTGAGAATCAAATGAGACAATATTTTAATAGCACAATTATTATGGTGTATAGCACATAGTAAGTTACTATGTCAGCTGTTATTATTATTAGCTATTAAATGAGATAATATTTGTAAAGTTCCAGGCATAAGTTCTATATAAATCCTAACTGTCATTACTCTATTACTTCCCTGAACACTACCAAGGGGAGATCATTCAGGGGATTTAGGGAAATGCCAACCCAGCCTATCCTGTTTTCTAACCGGGAAGGAGAAAGGAATTTAACATTTAAATGATATGTAAATGAGAAGAAAGCAGATGGGAAGGCAGCAGAGTTTGAATTGGATGTCCTATTCAATCCCAGGCCCCTTTGGCCCATTCCTTCTCCAATGCTATGTCCTCCTTTCCCTGCCTAGTGATTTGGATAACATAGAGGTTAGGGTACAGGGAGTGGAGGGGATGGAGTCATTTTATAGCTGCTCTGAAAATAAGCTTTTATTGACTTTTTAGAATTTAGGGAACCAAGAGGAAGAAGACTATTGCCTTCTCTTTTTTAGATTCCCAGTGAGTGCTGGATTTGTAAGGTCTCATTTGGTTTTGATCCTCTGTGGTGGCTTTCCTAAAACTTCCCCCAACCCTCCTTTGGCTAAAGAAAGAGGCTGAGTTAGCTAGCAAAGAGAGTGAAAAAAGAGAAAGACAGGGAGTGATAAAGACACAGATAAGAAGAGAGAAAAAGATAGAGACTGGCTGGTATGTATTGGGGTGAGGCAGTATTTGAGAACTGACTGTGAGGTAAGGCTTGTTTCAGAAATTTTCAAAGCAAACACAACTCCAAGAAGGGGTCAGAATGCCCAGCCAGCACCAACAGTATGGCATTAGTCTCCCCTTGGGATGAGGGGGAAAGTTGATCCTTGGACCTTTCTGGATCTCAGTGATTTTTTTTTTCTGTAGGCCGTTTCTAGAGAAAACATTCATTCTCCAAAGCTATATTTTAGGTCCAATGGGAATGGAAGACTATCAGATTTGACCAGGGAGGGGGTATCATATGAGGTTACAAATTGCTATATGAATGCAAGTTATTACAAAGAAAAGAAATCTGATATAGAGAAAGAACACTAGACATGAATTCAGGAGAAACCTGGGTTTGAATCTTGACTGATAATATGTTGTTACTGTCATGTTCAACTCTTCAACCCATCAGGTTTTCCATGCTAATATTTAACAGAGTACTAGTAATTCCCAGGAGCTTCTAGTATAAAAAACACTTTTTATACTCAACTCCTGGGGAAACATTGGGTGACAACTCTGCTTCCCATAGGAAGAGGGAAACAAATAATCTCAGCAAAGGTCATAAAGTGAGGCAAAAACGAAACCCAGGCAATCATCGTTCTTAGTATAAAATGGCAACTACTTCCCACCCCAGGCTAACATAACCCTAACTCTGTCTTTTTGTCCCAAGCTGTATACCTAGCTAGGCCTCTCTGCCCATTACCTTTACACACATACACTGCTTCCCCCATCCCTTGGGGATTGCCAGCATCAAGGAATATTCTACTCTGGGAAGGCTGGGGGGTGGAGAAGTGGGGGCAATGGGATCTACCAGTTGTTGCACATCTGTAAAGGCCTGGAAGTGGAGAAAATTGCTCCAGTCCCATTAGATCATTTCCACTGAAAATATCTCACAGCAGCCAAACACCCCCAGGGCACAGCCTGTTCTCATGCCCTCCCCCCATCTCCTTCCCTTTCCATAGAGACCAACGCAGAACACAGAGAAAGAGATAGAAAAGAGGAAGCAACAGAAACAGACACCAAGGAATAGAGCTGGATATTTGTAAAGAAAAACTAGAGACCTAGACCTAGACCTAGAAAACGAGAGATCCAGAGAGATACCTAAAGACAGAGACATCGACAAAGTTTCCCCACCCCTATTGTTCCCCATTTCTCTTTCTGAGCATTGATAATGAAAGTCTGTCTCCTAGAGTCAGGGGGCTGCCCCGGATGACTTTCCAGGCCTTGAACCTCACCATCTCCTGCTTGCCCATTTCTTGCCCCAACCCTCCCCCACCCCTTCCTCTTTTTCTAACTCTACTATGGCACTGGGGCAGGAGACAGCCATATCCCCTATATTCCTAATCTTAAACCTGCATCTCTTTTTCCCCCCTACCTCTCAGCCATTCTTGGTCTCTCCAGGGCTGGGGCCTGCTACACATGATCAGGCCCAAGTGTCTGACTGATGTTAGCAAGTATATTTTATTTTATAATTTGCCAGGCTAAATAGAGACCTTGGGTGAAAAAAAAAAGGGGAAAAAAACCCCACTGTGCTGGGAGTTTCCCCCCTGCTTCCCGGACACTGGCTTTCTCAATGAAACAGTGTGCTGTTGTTCTTAGAAAAACCATTCCCCCACCATCTCAGTTCGGAGGGTTTGAGTTTCACCGTCCGTTCACCCCCATTAATCACCCCAGCAGCTTAAACATCACCCAGCCCCTCTGGCCCTTTTTTCTTCTCTCTGTTAGTATTCATGGCCGGGCACTCAGCACTGCTGCATGCCTCACAAAGACCCCTCCCCCTTTACTCTGAAGGTCCCCATATCTCCCCCATCCCTCACTCCGCAGACCCCTGTTCCCTATCCCCCACGACCCTTGTCTCCTGGCCACATCTTCCATCCCAAATACTACCTATTCTCCCTGTATCCCCTCTGTGCACTTACCTTCTGTCCCTTACTATACAATGCAGGGTCCGTTCACCCCCCGTTCCCCCTTCACATTCTTCTCTTCTGCTCCAATTCTATCCCCATTCCCAACTTCACACATCTCAATTATCTTCTCTACTCCCATTATTCCCTATGTTCCTAGCCTCTGTCCTCCATTCCACATGCCCCTAGACACAATTTCCTTTGCCCCTTTCTCTCTCCTTATCTCTTTTTTCTATTTTTAGGAGGTAGTTGGGGTTAAGTGACTTACCCAGGGTCACACAGCTAGTAAGTAGTTGAGGCCAGGTCCTCCTGCCTCTGGGGCCAGTGCTCTATATCCCCATCTCTTTTCAATACATTTGTATTAACTTTTTAAAAAAAATTTTATTTTGGCTAGGCAGTGCGGTTAAATGACTTGTCCAGGGTCACACAGCTAGTGTTATGTGTCTGAGGCCAAATTTGAACTCAGGTCCTCCTGAATCCAGGGCCGGTACTCTATCCACTGTGCCACCTAGCTGCTCCATTTCTGTTAACTTTTGTCTTAAATCAACTGTGCTTCCTACCCCATCCTTTCCCTACCTCCTTCATTCCTTATAATAAAGAATTAAAAATAGGAACAAAAAAGAAGTTAGGCAAAGCAAACCAACATATAAAAAAAATCTGACATTATATGCATCATCCCAAACCCACGGCCCTTCACTTCTTCAGAGAAGCTGGGGGAGGTATATTCTTGCATGTCTTCTTTGGGGCCAAGCTTGGTCATGATAATTTCAAAACATTCAATTTCTGTTGTTTTGTGGTTTTCACCTCAATTTACATTATTATAAACATTTCATATATTGTTTTCCTGTTTCTGCTTACTTCATATTGCATCAATTCAAATGAGTCTTCTCGTGATTCTCTGTAGTCATGCTTCTCATTTTTACAGCAAAGCTATCCATTATATAAATGTATCACAATTTATTTAGCCATTCCAAAGTCAAGAGTCTGCCATCTCTGTCCTTCATTCTGTACAACCCTTTTCTCCCTGATCCTTTCCATATCCTTCTGTTTTTCATCTTCTCTTCCATAAACAACATTCTCTAAATCCCTATTCTCTCCAACTTCAAAATCTCCACCCCTCCTCTGTGCCCTCATCTTTTCCTCCATCTTTGCCCTCCTCTAAATCAATCTCCTATCTTCACTGTCTCCTGAATTTATTCCCCTTTATCACCACCACTCCCAACACCTCTCTCCCCACTTTGTACTTTCCTTTCCAACTCTACATTCCTAATCTGTCTTCTGGACTGTTGCTCTTACATCCATGCCCTTGCCATCTGACATAGGATCATAGATTTGAGGCTGGAAGGCTTCTTTGAAGCTCTTAGTTCAACTAAGTTCAACTCCATTATTTCTTAAATGAGGAATTTTACAAATGAGGAAACTGAGGCCCAGAGAAGCTAAGTCCAAGGTCATGAAGATTAGGTCCTTCAACTCCAAATCGAGTACTCTTTTCACTGCACTATGCTGATTCATCCTGTTTCCCCTTTCCTGCTTCCCCTATTCCTCCTTTTCCTCTATTCTCCTCCTGTTCTTCCTTCTTCCCTATTCTCCTCCCTTCTCAACCAACTCCTACATGAGGTATTTGAGACCTCTTCTTTGAGATTTGGAGTTAGAAAGGCCCCTTATGAGAAGAAGAAGGTAAGCCTACTGAGGGCTTTACCTCTAATTCCAGAAGGATGGGATTTGAGATTACAAAACTCAGTAGATAGCTAAACCCTTTTACTGGGCTGCCAACATTTTCTACCAGTTTGATTAAGAAATACTTAATAGGGGAGGGGAAAAAAGATATCCTTTTCTTACCACTTACCTGTATATGCATGTTGCAATGGAGAAAATGAGTTAATTTTATAAAATTTTATAAAAATTAATAATTTTTTCAGAGTCCTCCATTACAATGAGGAAAGAGAAACTGTTGTGGTGGGGGGGAATGGGGATATCCCCTTCTCTCTCAGAATCTCAGAAATCCTTTTCAGCTTTTCAGCTTAACTGATGGTTTGAGGGGCAAGAGTACTGGAGGTAAGAGACCTGAGTTTGAATCATAGTTTCAATGCTTTCTAGTTGTGTGACCCTGAGTAAGTCAAATAACTTCTTTGATTCAGTATTCTCATCTGTAAAAAGAGATAATACTACTTTCACTATCTAATTCACAGCACCCCGTAAACTTTGAAATGGTTGTCATTATCTGATAGGACTTAGAGAGGAACAGTCCCATCTAGAAGCAAGGGGACAGACAAGATGACTTTGGTGTTCAAAGGAACTATGATTTGCAGATAGCCATAAGAACGAGGCATCGGAATCTAAACAATATAGAACTCTGTAGTTATATGGTAAATGGAATTTCTATCTGGTTGCCACAATGATATGCCAGGCAACTAGGATACAAGTTTCCAAGATCTTTTCCTGTATTTCCAAAAAAAGACAAATCACCCCAGAAATGGAATCTGCATATTGTAATTAGCTGATAAATATTTCATAGACATTTTGAACTTTCTCTTCCTCCTCTACTTAATGGTCACAAACTTGAGCAAAGGGAAAACAGACTAGGGAAAAATGGAGCTGGGGAGGATTAACCTATTGTGGGAAGACAGGGAGGGAGAAGGGACAATCTTCTAGGGCCCTTCTTTACTTTCCTTTTTCCTGTACCTTTAAAATAATTTCTCTCACCTGGAGAAAATCAAGGGAAAAGTATATGAGGCAAGGTTGATAGGCTATTCTAGCACTGGTCCAACTATAAAGAGGGGGTACATAGCCTGTGGCACAGAGAACTACTGTCATTGTTTGGCCTCCCTATTACTAAATAATAATTTAACAAACATAATAATAATTTCCATTTTTGATAATGCTTCAAAGCTTACAAGTATTTTCCTTGTAACCTTGTGAAGGTAGGTGATTCAAGTGCTATTGTTTCCATTTTACAGATAAGGAAACTGAGGTCCATCTAGGTGAAGTGATTTAGCCAAGTCAGTTAATTTATAAGATAAACTTAAACCCAGGTCTTCTGTCTCCCCTAGATTCACTGCTCTGCCCACTGTGACACACCATATCCTTTGCTGCTAAGCCCTAGTCTTCTTCTTGTAAATGCCATCCTTTCCCCTCACCCTCCTACCTCCACTTCCCCTATTCAGGACCTCTATTTTTGTTCCTCAACTCTAGGTCAAATTTACTCTTACTTGATAATGTGGAGGGTGGGAGAGGGGGAGGTGTTCTCAGGAGACATTAAAGGCCCCTGCTCTCCCTCATCTGGTCCCCCTGGGACTTGGGGAAAATGACACTAAGTGGATTATGGTTCCATTTCAGGAATTAAATCAAAACTCAGGGCTAACTCAATTTGGCTTTGGATGGCAGGAAAAGGTTAAAAGGGAAGAGGTATTGTCTGGGTGTGCTCTCAGCATCATAACGGGTTCCTGCTTCAGCCCATTGCCCCATGGGAAGGCCCAGGATCTATGGGGTTTGAAAGTGGCAAATGTCTGAGTAAGCCTGGGAGATTACAGCTATCATCAGAGCCATGGAGTCTGATTGCATTTTAGTGGGGAGATCCCCATGCCAGAAATCTCTGGAAGCTCAACCCTCTTCCACTTAGCAAGGGAAAGTGAGAGAAGGAGAATTGAATGAAGGACATTATACTGAAATCTATTCATCCAGAGAGAAAAAGATACATTGAAATTACTCTCTTCATAGGACAACTATAATGGGTGCATTGGCATCTCTATTGTATACCCATGTCACTACAATGGTGCCATGTCTTATGTATTAGCATGTACAGGATGTGTTAGGGAGTTTTCCCTATAATACCACAATAAGTTATGTAGATGCTCTTTAATCAACTTAAGAAATAAGGTCTCTGGCCATTGGATGAAATAAACTGTAACAATAATAGTGATTAGATGAGAAAGACAGTCATGTCCCTTGAACTTTTCTTTTCTTTTTCTTTTTTTTTTTTTTAAAGAAAGTCATCCAATGATTCAAGAGTGAGAGGCAGTCAAGGCCCAAAGCAGCTGTGGAATGAGATTCCTGCGTGGGGAAAAGGAGGAATTTTTCTCTCCTTCCTCACTCCCATCAATCATGGAGTAACTTTACTGACCCAGAAAGAGACATCCCATTTAGCAGTTGTACAGTCACTTGGAGACAGTTTGAAGACTAGTGAAGGAAGCAGAGACAGATGCTAAAGTTAGGGATATAGAAATGACTTAAGGAAGGAAGTAGTTTCAAGGAGCATGACCCCTAGCATGAGAGAAGAGAGCCAACTATTGACTCAAGATAGAATTAGTCCTGACAATTGAGAGTTAAGCTCCAGAGTGAACTCCCTAAGGAGAGAAACTGCAGTATCAGAATTGTGAAATGACTTGTCATTCATGTGATTGTGTGTGTGTGTGTGTGTGTGTATATACATGAATATATGTATGTATTGTATGTTTTTGTATACACACATGTATATGTATATATACATACATACATGTGTGTACACATACAATATATACATATATACATCTACATGTGCATACGTAGATGCATGTATGCACATATATGTAACTACCCTTTTATTTTAAGTTTCTGCATATTCTTCTCACTGACATTATATGTATTAGTGGGAGAATGCACACCAGGATTGTGGGGCAAATATTTTGTAGCCATTTGTTCTTATGATACTCTTTAAGAGAATGCCTTTTGTTGAGAGCTATTTGTATCTACTAACTGATTGTTAATGGAAAGTACACCAGAGGGGGCTTATAAGCTACCATTTAGAAAGGTGGCTCTACAGGGGATATCCTTAAATCTTAGGGTAGTAGTTGCCCTTCTAAACTATAGTAACTGCCTTAGGGAAAAATCACCCAGAGAGTGCTACAGATATATCTGATTATGCTTGTATACATATATGGAGGTAGGAGAAGGGAATAAGCATTTATGTGGTATATATTTATCTTTATATAGTATGTGCCAGGTCCTGTGTTAACAGCTTTTCAAATCTTATTTCATTTGATCCTCACACCAACCTTGTGAGATAGGTTCTGCTATTATCTCCATTTTTATAGTTGAGGAAACTGAAGCAAACAGAGGTTAAGTGATTTGCCCAGGGTCTCATAGATAGTTTCTGAGGTCATATTTGAACTCAGGTTTATTGGCCCAGTGCTCAATCCACCATGCCACCTAGCTGCCTCAATAATATAATTGCATATCTGTCTTTATTCAGCTATTACTATGCCACGGACACCCACAGATTCATAACTGACATTTGTATAGCACTAAAGAGTTTACAAAACAATGTCCTCACCAGGAGATCTTATGGTGTGGTGGAGGGAGCCTTAGATTTGCAGTCTGAAGATCTTTCTCCAATTCTGGCTCTACTACTTGCTAGCTGTGTGATCTTCGACACATCACTTAACCTCTAAGGGCCTTCCTCTGATTCAAAGACCTGGGGTCCTACATGCTTATGAGGACAATAGTGTGAGTAGTATTGCCTTCATGTTACTGTTGGGGAAATTGAAACTTAAAGAAGTTAAATAACTTTGTACAAGGTCACATAGCTAGTAACCATGTGGCAGGATGGGCCAAGATCTTTAACTCCAAGAGCAAGGTTCATTCTCCTACTCCATCATGATCTATAGACTAATGTTAATGGCTAAAACTTTCTACCAGGAATGTCTTTAACCAGGACTTGTCTAATTGAATTGCATCACCATCTTCCCCCAAGAGAGACAGAGAAAGAAATTCTCCCCATTTTACAGAAGGGGAAACAAAATCCAGAGGAGCTACATTGTTCTCCCTGAGCCAAACAGACTGAAATTAAGGAAAAGAAACAGGAATGCCCTGAGTGATAAGAAATAGGGAGTCAACTACTATTCCCCAACCTGGCTCCTGTGCCCTGGAGCCCTGGGCATCAATGGGAAAATGGCTATCCATAGATTCCGCCTCCCCATATTCTAGGAAGCAGTTGGGAGGGACTTCACCAGGGAGCAAGCAGCTCCAGGGCAAGAGCATCACCACAACATCGTCATTCTGCGATTACTGTCAGGGGACCATCATCCATCAGAGCTTCCTGCAGAGCACAGCCCAGACTGTGTGCACCACCCTGCTCTTTCTAGATTGCATTAGCTAGGGAGAGGGCGTAGTGTGGCACCAGTTGGGAGGAGGGGGCAGAACTGTCCACAGTCCTCGGCAGGCCCCTGGGGGGGGTGTATGGGGGGAAAGTGAAGAGGTTTGTCTGCATAGGGAGGAACAGAGAAGAAGCCTCAGGACCTCATTGTCTAAATTTCCCTCTTCTGGTGTTCTAACAATATGTGGGAGAATTAGAATGGGCAAAGAGAAAAGAAGGGAGAAGAAGAGAGGAAGAAATGACCTATATGAAAGAAGGAACAGGCAAGCTAGAAAGGGATGAGGGTAATGGCGGATGAAGTCAATATCAAAGGAGGAGAATGGGGACAGGGGCAGGGGGAAGATGGGAGACAAAACAGAGACATATGAGAAAAGAAACAGAATGAAGAAGAAAAAGGAAATGAATGCAAGAGGGAGATAAGGGTAGAGAGGGAGATAGGATAGAGGATAGAGAGATCAGATATAGAGGCAGATGGAAAAAGAAAGGATAGAAAAGATAGACAGTTGAGAAGAGGTTGCAGAACCCAAATTTTAGTGCTAAAAGTAATTTTAGAGATTATCTAAATCAGCACCTATGTGGAATGAACTTGGAGTCAGAGCAGATTGAGTCTGGCCCCTTATAACCATGGATAACTAACTTAATCTCTCTTCTCTCTCAGTTTCCCTATTTGTTAAATGGCAATAATAATAATTTCCCTACCTACCTCATGGAGTTTGTAAACTATTAAGTGCTTATATAAATGTGAATTACTAAGGATCATTAATAATTACTTATCCCAATCATGTCATTTTACAGATTTGGAAACTGAGACTCCAAACTCACATAGCCAGTTAGTGGAAGACTAAAGAATAGGACCCAGGTCTCCTAACTTCTTATTCAGAGCTCTTTTCTCCTTTTCATACTCCTTAAGAGCTGAGTCAAGAGTAATCTCCTATGTCCCCAAAGATCAGATTGAGTTTCAGGATTTCTTAATATCCTCTTGTCCACTGATCTTTTGGCTACTTTGAATAAATTTGCTTTATGAAGTAAATTTGCATTATAAACCCTGGCTGCCTGAAGATCATAGAAAATGAAGTATCCTCTTTTCCCCAAATGATTTTAGGTCTCTGAAGGAACTAGACAACATTCTTGAAATTTGTCCCATCTCAAAGAATGCTTTGCCCTTTGTAAAAGACATAAGAGATGTGTTTGATATTGCACCATGCTCTTCCCACCATTCCTTGCCCTTTTTTTTCTCCTTCAAAGGATGAAGACAAAAGCTCAGAGGGATAATGATTATTTTCATGGCTAGTATTCATAAAGTGCTTTAAGATTAGTAAAGTGTTTTACATACGTTATCTAATTTGTTCCTTAAAACAGCCATGGGATATAGAAGCTAACATTATCCCCATTTTGCAGATTATTATTGTTATTCCTCATTTTATGGAAGAGGAAACTGAGGCTATGACTCAGCTAGGGTCACACAATTGGTAAGTGTGTGAAATAAGATTTGAATTCAGGTCTTCCTGACTCCAAATTTAATACTCTGTCACTGCAACTTGCCTTTTGTGGAAAGTATAGTGTTCCTGGAAATGGGGAGAGTGAATATTTTGACTTCTTAAGTTGCCTAAATGGTCAGATGTCTTCCTCTTCCTTTGGCCAACAAATATCAGCCATTGGATTTCATAGTCACAGAATCCTTCGGACTTCCAAGGTGAATGATTAAGAAATCATTCTCCTGTCTCTGGGCAGGACTGCATCTAACTAGTTCCCCCTAATCCTCCGTGGAGAATTCTATGATTTTCTTTGGTATCATGCTCAAGGATTTTATTCCTAAAAGGGCTTCTTTATCTCTAAACCCATTCCCATCCCCACTTCTACGACAATACTCAAAGCCCATTGTCATAGTCAAAATCACAACATCACACAGGATCTCAGAGTTGGAAGGGACTTCAGAAATTGTCTAGTCCTAACTTGATCTTAAGAATTCCTTCTCTAGCATCCAGTCAAATGACCATCCAGATTTTGCTTGAAGACCTCCAGTGAGGGTGAAACAGCCTATTCCTTTTTTGGATGACTATCATTGTTAGGAAGTGTTTCATTTCATCAAATCTAAATCTATTTCTCTGCAATGCTCATCCATTAACTCTACTTCCAGATCAGGCAAGTTTAGTTTTTTTCCTTCATCATAGCTTTACAAATACTTGAAGACAGCTATCATATATTCTCCATCCAAATTTCCTTTTCTCAAGGCTAAACGCACCTAGTTCCTGAACTAGACCTCACATGGCATGGTCTCAAGGCCTTGTATTAACCTAGCTGCTCTGGTATGTTCTGCATTATCTTCAGTTAATCTATGACATTCATGCTGATTGAAGGAATAAATGAATAAAGCATTTATTAAGAATTTACTATGTGTAAAGCATGGCACTGAATACAGTAGATAGAAATAGAAAAGTCAGGCAGTCCCTGCCCTCATAGAGCTCACATTCTAATGGAGCAGACAATTCACATAGAAGGTTTCAGCTGTAATATCAGATGGAAAAGTCCTATGATCCTTTGTTCGGTGGCAAAGCAGATGGTAATTTTTCTTTCATGTCATTTCCACTGATAAAATCATATCATTTGCTGATGTTGAACCATTTAACTGTGCCAAGGACTTTGGTGGAGAGAACTTTCTTTTCTGTTGAAGGAAATAAACTGAATTAATTGACATTGTGTTTAGTGGTCAGATCTATTAGAAATAATGTTTATTAGTTACATCAAACAGCTGTTTGGGGGATGGTAGCTATATGAAGAGAGGCCTATCAACCAAGTGTCCTGTCTTGGCAAAATAGCCAAGCCTTGTATCTAGTTAGCAAGAATAAAGAGTTAAAATAGGAGCTACCTACTCCCTTTTTTGGTAATATCTTCTTTAGCAATAGCCTTGGGGTGTCCTGAGGACACCTGAGGTGTCCTATGCTTTTCCCCCATAGAATGATGTCCCAGTCTCTCTCTCTTTCCAATTCTTTGCCACCACAAAAAGAGCCACTATAAATACCTTTATACATATGGGTTCTTTTCCTTTTCCTTTGGTTTTTTGGGGGTCCAGACCTAGTAGCGGTATTGCTGGGTCGAAGGGTATGCACAGTTTTATAGCCCTTTGGCCATAATCCCAAATTGTTCTCCAGAATGGTTGGATTAGTTCACAACTCCACCAATAGTGCATTAGTGTTTTCCCACATTCCCTCCAAAATCCAACATTTTTTTGGTCACGTTAGCCAATCTGATAGGTGTGAGGTGATACCTTATTTTAATTTATATTTCTCTGATCAATTGTGATTTAGAGCATTTTTGCATCATAGATAGCTTTGATTTCTTTATCTGAAAACTACCTGTCCATATCCTTTGACCATTTGTCATTGGGGAATGACTTGTATTTTTATAAATTTGACTCAGTTCTTTATTTGAAAAATGAGGCCTTTATCAGAGATACTTGTTGCAAAATCTTCCCCTCCTCCAATTTTCTGCTTTGCTAATAATTTTTGTTGCATTGGTTTTGTTTGTGCAAAAACTGTTTAATTTTGTGTAACCAAAATTATTTTTTTTAACGTTTTTTAATGCTCTCTGTATCTTTTTGGGTCCTAAATTCTTCCCTTATACATAAATCTTTCTGATAAACTTCCATGTTCTCTTAAAAGTAAATCATGTACCCATTTTGACCTCATCTTGGCATATGGTGTAAGATGTTGCACCTAGTTTCTGCTGTATTGTTTTCCAGTTTTTGTCAAATGAGTTTTTATTCCAAAAGCTTGGATATTTGGATTTATCACATACTAAATTACTATGGTCATTTACCATAATGTAATTTGCACCTATTCTGTTCCACTGATCCACCACTCTATTTCTTAGCAAGTACCAGATTGTTTTGATAATTACTGCTTTGTAATACAGTTTAAGATCTGGTATAGCTAGACCACCTCCTTTTGCATTTTTTTCATTGATTCTCTTGATATCCTTGAGCTTTTGTTCTTCCAGGCAATTTTTTAAAATTATTTTTTCTAGCTCTATAAAATAAATTTTGATAGTTTAAATGATATGGCACTGAATAAATAAATTCATTAGATAGAATCGTCATTTTAATTATATTGGCTCAGCCTACCCATGAACAATTAATATTTTTTGGATTGTTTGGATCTGACTTTATTTGTGTGAAGAGTGTTTTATAGTTGTGCTCATATAGTTCCTGGGTTTGTCTTGGCAGGTAGACTTCCAAGTATTTTATATCAAGTATTTCTTTAGTATGTCTCCAAGGTCAATAACATAGAAGGCATCTATATTATCAGAGGAAGAAACTTCATTAATTTTCTGGTTCAGAATATCCTTAGCACTAAAGCCTTCATCAGGGAATTTAAAGTCAAATTCTTCATTACTAGAGCTGGTCATGGTTTCTTGGTGTCTCTCTAATGTGCAACAAAATGAAAAACTAAGAAATGGAATTTAAAGAAAAGCTACTTTTCAACTTTATACCTAAGATAGTTCTCCAGGAAATCAAAGTCCTGTTGAATACAAAGCTATGATTGGGCCTTCCAGCAGCTATTTCACTGGGAAGGGTTTTTAATGGCTCTGGATAGAATGGGCAGATGCCATGGAGATGTAGACAATGGATGGGATGGCAATAGTGTCTTTTTGCAATATCTGTCCCTGTTTAGCTGACTTCTGTCCTGATGGAGTTGTACTAAGCCACAGTGAGGGATGTAATAGTGGAGAGAAGGCCAAAAGGGTCTGCCCTGAGAAGAAATTTGGCAAAGTAGAGGAGCCTGTGAGATGGGTTTAGGTTCTGACCCTGACACATTGTGGCTGTGTGACTTCAGAAAAGTGACTTGACCTGTCTGTGACAATGGGCAACTCTCTAAGACTACAAGGTATACAGAGGGTCCCAGTCTGGATGGTAGAGGGACTTTCCTTATCTGGGAGATCTCTATGTCAATGACATCACAGGTCCAGTCCCTATCTTTAAGGCATACATGGTACTTTTCTCACAACAGCACTGCTAGGTAGTGTAAGAATAATTGTCTTAAGGAAAGAGAGGCAGAAGAGATTAAGTAATTAACCTATGGTCTAATAAGATTAAGTGATTAGCCTATGGTTATGAAACTAATAAGAGGCAGAAGGATTGAAATTTGGAGTTCAAACCAGTACTATCTATTCCATTTATGTCTCTAAATTCAGCAGGTGATCAATAAATACTTATTCCTAGACTAAGTTTGAGGAATCTTCTAAAGTCATTCGATTAGAAATGTCACCTTCCTCTCCTCATCTGTGTGTTCTTAAAGAGGCAGGATAAGGTGCATTGATGTAAGATGCAAAGAGAGCAAAGATCAAATGATCTTTGAGACACAGTTCCCAATTGATATGTCTATGTATTCCATGATTGAAAGAGAAAGAGGTGTTGACATACAGTAATCTCTTGAGGATGGCTCTAAGGAGCTAGGGTCTTTGAACAATCCCAGATTCCTCCTCTCCAACCCCAAGAGGCAGTTAGATCAGGCAGACATCAGCAAGATGTGTCTAAAACCTTGGGAATTTAGAAAGGGTTCTAGATAAGAGGAGATATTAATAGGCAGAAGGCTGGAGACTTAAGGATGGATACATTTCTCTTTCTCCCATCCAGTGATGTCATCTGCTCTCTAGAACTGTGAAGTCCCTGGGGAGGTCAGCATGACTCTCCCACTGATCATAAGTGATGCTGAGCTCATCCTAGTTTTTCCAACCCCATTTGATTGTGTCAAAGACTTTCAGAGGGTCCAGGACAGCCTCATTCAGTCGTCTGTTCCACTGTTTTGAACTTCCTCTGTGTTCCTTCCTCATGTCTAACTTCAGTCCTTCCTTTTCATTCAGTCTTTGGTGGAAATACAGCATCCTCCTCAGAATAGGAATCCTTCGGGAACTTGTATATGGTGGATTCAGTTTCAGAGGCAGCAAGGTCATTCAGGAGATAGATTGGTCTACTTGGAGTCAGGAGGACCTGAGTTCAAATTGGGCTTCAGACACTTACTACCTATGTGACCCTAGGAAAGTCACTTAACTTCTGACTGTCTCAGCTTCCTCAACTGTAAAATGGAGATAATAATAGCACTTATCTATTGTTGTGAGGCAAACAGTATTCTGCAAAAGTATTCCGCAAACCTTGGAGTGCTGCATGAGTGCTAACTATTATGATTATATCCCCTCTCCTCCAATATTCATTATTCCAACTCTAGACCCATGTCTCTTTTCCAGGCCCATAAGAAAAGTCATTACTCCCTCCCAGTGACTCTCTGACACCATCCCCAACCTCCAAATTTCTCTATCTCTAACCCCTTCTCCTCTTTACTACATTTGGAATTGGGCCAAACCTTGATAGTGACATTACCCCCAGCAGCATTCTTGATCATGTCAGTAATGGAAACCCATCCACTGGATGGGAGCAGGGTAGGGAAGAAACTCTCCCTGCTCTTTGAATCAGCTTGGCCCTGTGGGTGATTCCAAGTTACCCTTCCATGCTCTTCATTCACCAATTCTAGACTACTAATTTTTGATAATTCCCTAATATGGCCTCTATGTGTCTGTCAGATTGAGCCCTACTCCACCAAACACCTGTCTGGAGTCTTCATTAGTCATTACACCAATCCCTTCCTCCCCATTATTCCAGTGTTCTCTATTCCCCATCTTCCAGGAGATCTCCTCTCACTCACTACCTCCCTGGCTCCAGTCTGTCACATTCTCCCATCTCCTTTTCCTTCACTTGTACGTACTGGTTCTAAATACCAAAATGTTTTCACAGTAATTTCTAGAGTGTGTCTAGCCTTGCCATCCCAGTAGAGTGAGAGCTCTTGAAAGGCACAGATCCTACTTCTTCTTCCCTCTGGATCTTCTCTGAGAGCCCAAGACAGAGCCCTCAGTCAGTGGTGTTGACTGACTGGTAGATTGACAGGCTGTGGAGCCTCTCAGACCTCCCTGGTTGCTGCTGTCCCTGAGCCAGGAGGAAGCAGCTCCCCTTGCCAAAGAGATCCTGGTGGACAGTTATTGAAGGCTCTCAGCTGGGGACTCCTCTCTGGTCTTAATCTGAACTGCCCTCAAGGAAATCATAACTAGCTCTTAAAAACATGTTCAGACTCAAGCCTGTGTGTGTTTGAGCAAGGTTTCAGACATCTACTTAACACAGGGGGCCTCAGGGCTTTTGATTTCTACCTGCTGCTTTGCCCTCTCCCCCTGTCTGGCTGGTGTTTATCGCCCAATAAATTGTTTAAATCAGTGTCATTTCCCATAAACATTTCACTCTGAACACTACCCCCTACTCCAGAAGTTCATCCATCACCAGTTGAGGGGTATACTTGAGAAACCACGCTTTGGGGGCAGGAGATATGGCCCCCTTCATCCGTCCTCCCTTGAGCCAAGCCCTTCCCCCTTCCCCCCACCCCCTGCCACCTTGGTCCTCTGCCTAAACTACCTTCTCAGATTTCACACCATAAGAGCTACCTCATTGCAATGAAATGGGGCACTTAGAACTGGGGTTATTTATAACAGGCAGATTGGCAACAGGCAATGGCAGAACAAGGAAGATGACCGGCACTTTCTCTTTCAACGCTCAATAAATGGACATGGATTGCTTTTACTTCTTGGTGTCTCTGGCTCCTTTTTTATTTTCCATGCTGGCTACGGGATGAAGAGTAGGGAGGGGATTGCAGGGGGTGGCTCAGAGCAAGATGACTCAGATGAACACTCAGCTTGGGGAGCCAACTGGTTGGGCCCCATCAATTTCATCTTGATACTGTACTTTCTCCCCTGCCTCCCATTTTAAACCAGAAATTTCCTTTCTTGGGTGAACATCTTCCCTCTAAATTCAATGCCCTTAGCTCTCAGCAGAGGAAGGACTCCTTTGTTCTCCAGTGAAGTGGAGGGCATTTTTTGATAACAAGAATGGAAGTCAGACTGAGCAGGAAGAGCTTTTGTGCTGATCAAGATTTCGAGAGAGAGTGAGGTTTCGAGGAAATCTCTTTTTGAGAGAATTTTGAAGATTAGTTGAAAGGCACCTATTCCTTTTGGTAATTGAATCACACGATGGTGTGGAGGCAGGGGCACAACCAAATTGACCTCGAAAGATAATGATAGTCAGCATGTATATGGTACTTTAAGGTTCACAAAGAGCTTTACAAATATTATCTCATTTGATCCTCACAATATCCCAGGAAACCCTGGGAGGTAGGTGTTGTTATTACCTCCATTTTACAGTTAAGGAAACTGAGGCAGACAGAAGTTAAGTAGCTTGCCCAGGGTCACATAGCTAGCAAGCGTTGAGGTTGGATTTGAACTCAGGTCTTCCTGACTCCAGATTCAGAGCTCTATCCACTTCCCTTTCTCTCTTCTGAAGGTCATCAACCTCCGTCATCATTAATTAGAGCAATTTAAGGGCTCTGTTGACTTTGGGGCACTGGAGGATCTCAAAGCACCCAACTTTCCTACCTCTCACTCCAGCTTCTCTAGTACTCCATAAAGGAAAAGGGACAGTTAATGCCTCAGCCCATCCCAAATGCTAGAGTGAAATCCAGCCACTTACACACTGGCACTGCCACCACTGACTACATGGTGCCCACTCCTGCTGTTGGTGGTACATCAGACAGTCCAGGTTAGTAAGGAGAATGAGGCAGGGGACTATGGTGGACCACGAAGAGAGGTATGCCTCCTTCTTGGGGGTTAATACTTTCCATCTTGAGCCAAAGGAGGAGAAAAAAGTTGCTTGGGGAGCATATGACTCCATAAAATAAAGGGGAATAATTGGGAGCGATATCTAATTTATCTATTGAATGCCTCCTACGTACTCTTTTATCACTTAGACGGACAGACTATAATTGGTGTGCTGAATGCCATCAATCTAAGGGCCTGGGCTTCCTGCTCATGCTACACCTATTACTGTCACATTATGACACTATAATACCAAGATCAATGACATTTTAAATGCACTCCAGTTATGGGCAATCGCTGACAATAAAAACAGTGACAAATTGATGAAACTCAGGCAGCGATGATCTGGTGTCGAAAATAAACCATAAATAATCCACTTTCCAAACTGGGAGAGGAGTTTGGGAACCCAGCTTGGGGAGTGGTGGCCTGGTAGAAAGGGAAGCCCCATCCCAGCTCAATCACCTCAGGGGCCTTCCTCCTTAAACTTTGGGTCTTGTCCAAGAAACTCACCTTGATCTGGACCAGTTGTGCTGAAGGAAGACCAACAATCAGAGAAACTCTTGGAGAGAAAGTGAGCCTGCTTAGGCCAGACTGTACCATTATTCTCTCAGTATAGTAGCATGTCAGGCAGAAAGATGCTTTCTCTCAAAGACTCAATCAGAAAGGCCATCCTAAGATTACCACTTGCTTTCCAGGTAGGCTTCCTCATGGTCCAGAGGAAGGAAGAGGAAAACTGCTGGGGCATTGAAAAGGAGTCTGTCTTATATGGCAATTTGCAGTTTTAGAGTGGGGGGGGTGATATCAGGGGATCCATTCTCCCAAAGGTGCCAGAGATTTCCTGTTGGGTTACCTCACGTATTACCTCACTTTTCCCAAACAGGAGGACAGAGATAACTATCTGGACCATGGACTGGGGGTAGTAGGTTATGTGTGAGATGAGAGGGGCTAGAACAGGTGGTATACTAGAGATAAGGTGAGACTGAGGCATAGCTATGAAGTTGGTAGAGGTAGCCCTATGACCCATGGGCAAGTTATCCATTTAGTACCACCCTCATCCTCTAATCATCTAGCAACCTTCCTGCTGGCCTGCTGGCTACCTGGACATACCCAGGCCTGCTTTTTGGCTTTTCTCTCCTTTCTCTCTTTCTTTCTTCCCTTTTGTCCATACATGATTACCCCATATCCATGCACTTATCATAAGATTATAGGATCAAGACTCTAGATTCTAGAGCTAGATAAGATCTTAGAAATCATGTAGGCCAACTATCCCCCCACCCCCCACACACAGACCTTTATTTCACAGATGAAGAGATGAGGACCCTGAAATGTTAAGCAATGTGCCCAAGCTCATTAATGTAGTAAGTAGGCAGAGCCAGAGTTTGAACTGAAGCCATCTAAATATGGATCCATATGGATTCAACTCCCTTCCACTGTCTTTTGTTGTTGTCTGACTCTTTGTGACCCCATTTGGGGGTTTTATTGGCATAGATACTTGGAAGAGTTGGCCATTTCCTTCTCCAGCTCCTTTTACAGATGAAGAAACTGAGGCAAACAGGGTTAATGACTTGCTCAGGGTCACACAGCTAGTGTCTGATGATGGATCGGACCTTCCTGACTTCCTGACTTCCTGGTGTTCTATCCACTGCACCACCTACCTGCCCTATGAAGAGGTTACTATGTTACTTCTCTGAGATGATATGCATGCTAGTGGGTACTTTCTGCAGACAGTGACAACCCAAAGGAAGGACTTTCAACTCTCAGGACCTTAACCCAAAGAATGGAATTCTTTGACTCTGAGAGGCTCTGAGTTTGATTTGTCTTTTTTGTTTGTTTTGTTGTTTTGGCTAGGCAATGGGGTTAAGTGACTTGCCCAGGGTCACACAGCTAGTAAGCATTATGTGTCTGAGGCCGGATTTGAACCAGGTCTTCCTGAATCCAGGGCCAGGGCTTTATCCACTGCGCCACCTAGCTGCCCCCCTCTGAGTTTGATTTGAACAGAGGGCCAGGCTAGGTTAGTTTTGATTTAAACAATTCATGGGATGGTCTGGCTCAGATTGTATGGCCTAAGTAAGTGCCATCCAGCTTGGCTCTAACCTTCTCCCCGGCCCCTAGAAATCTTTTCTCTTGGGCAATTCCCTGTTTTCCAGTTGGCCTCCAAGAAGGATCTGAAGAAGATAAGACATCTCTCAAGCAAGTGAGGACTAGGGGCAGCTAGGTGTCTCAGTGGATAGAGTACCAACTCTGGAGTCAGGAGGACCTGAGTTCAAATCTGGCCTCGGACCAAAGACTTGACACTTAATAGCTGTGTGACCCTGGGCAAGTCGCTTAACCCCAATTGCCTGGAGAAAAAAAGAAAAGAAAAGAAAAAGCTAGACAGTCCCTGCAACACATAATAGAAACTTCAGCTGAAAAGCAAATAGAAGGCTCAGGAAGTCTTAAGGGAAGTTGTAAGTAGTAGGGTGAATGGCAAAGCTCAGAAGTCCTTAAGTAGTTGAGATAACAGTGCTGGAGGACTGCAGTGTTCAGAGGCAGAAAAACCTGCTTGTCTTCCATCTCCTCAGTTGGAATGGAGTTGTAGACTTCATCTCTTTCAAACCCTGTGAGTGGTCAGGCAGCCCAGACAAGGGGGAAATGAAGGGGGTAGAGTGTCCATTTCTTCCTTCTGAGCTATACCAGGTGGGTTCTAGGACAGCTCAGGCTAGGTGAAAGGGGAAGGCAAAGGGGGTAGGATGGTCTGAGTTAGCAGTGCCTCTTCCCTCTGGCTGGGAAGTACAACAAGGGACAATTTTCAATATGACTTTTTATAAGTGCATATATTTTTCACTTTTAGTGGTAAGTGGGGATTTTTTTTGTGATAAGTCAAATTGTATGTTTTACAATAAAGGCTAAAAACCTCCAAGGGAAAGTGACTTGGGGTGGCGGTGGGAAAGGGAAACACTCAAATTCAAGGGAATGCAATTTTCAGACTTTGATAGGGCATGGAAATGTCTCTGCCCACTAGCTTCCAGAATGAGGCATAAGTGGAAATAGAGAGAGATATTTAATTCCTTCTATATCCGTGCTTCCTCCTCTTAAAAAAAAGTTATCTTATTTTTTTAATTAACAAAAATCTATTTTTTTATCCTTTCCTCCTCCCTCTCCCTTCTGGAAAAAATAAAGAGAAAACAAGACCCTTGTAATAAATAATAATAGCTAATAATAACTAGCACAAATATTGCTTTAAGTTTTGAAAAGTGCTTTACAAATGTTCTCATTTAATTTTTACAGCTCTCCAAGGTAGGTGCTATTATTATCACCATTTTACAGATAAAGAAACTGAAGCTGAGAGGTTAAATGATTTGCCCAGGGCCACAGTGTCTGAGGCAGGACACTACGGTCTTTCTGACTCAAAATCCAGCATAGTAAAGCAATCTTCATTATCAGACAAAGCAAATATGAGTAGCCAAGCAAAGCAAATGCCCTAATGGTCAATGTCCAAAAAAAAAATTTCTTTTTGGCTCATTTTACATCTTGAGTCCAACATCTCTCTATCAGAAGGTCTTCTTCCTGACTCCACCATAAGATGGGATCCCCAGATCTCCATTCCAGGGGCACTGGAGCTCTCACTCAAGAGTGTCTGATTATCTGGGATCTGCTTATGTTGGACACACCAGGTCAGTCATCCAATAGGACCAGGTCCCTGGGCAGCTGTCAATATCGAGCATGTCCCCCTCCCCTTTGGCTACACATCTTATATCCCTGGGTGTCCTTGAGTTCTGCGGGCTGTGGGCTAGCCCAGAACTTTGCTCTGAGATACCTAGGAAGGTGACCTAGGGGGTCACACTTAGTCCTGCATCTCTGAACTCATGTTCTTTGAGGGAATAGATGCTGTGGAGGAGGAGGAGTTAGAAGCATTCACCACCTTCTCAGAGGACTTCCTTACCTTCTCTCTGGGAGTCCTGCATAGTTGCTGAGGCCTCCTTATGATGATAAATGCGTTGTGGTCAACAACATTATTATCATCACCTGGCTTATTCTTATCTTTTTTTTTTGACAGGGGTCAGCTAGACACCATCTGAGGATGTCATACTATCGTCATCATCATCATCATTATCCTCCTCCTCATTGTCAACATTAATTACATGAGGCCTGTGATTGCTTTGGCTCAGGAAATTCCAGAGAGGAGACTCTATCATTGCAGATCAGAGTTTGTTCTACAATTTATAGCCTTAGAGAGTTGTGTCAACCAACTAGTATGTGTCTTAAGTTCCTAGCACATAGTAGGTGCTTAATAAATGTTTATGGATTGATTGACATGTCAGAAGTGGGGCTTGTCCTCAGGTATTCCTGATACCTAGGTCAGCTCTCTAGCCACTACAAGATGACTGCCTTGATGATGATGATGATGATGACAATGATCTCCATGCCTCAAAATATTTGTGATTGGTTGGTGTGGGCACTCCTACTGATAGAAACCATAACTGTACTACCCCTTAGTAGATAGTGCTTTGTGAGTCATTGTGGCCAAAATAATCATGCCCTGGTGACCAACTTTATGGTGATAAATTTCTTTGAATAATGAGACCCCAGTGTCACCTCCATAACACTATAAGATGATGAGTAGGACCATAATGAAAAATCACATTGATTATTTATAATAATAACACTAATAATAATAATAGAACATTGTGTTGGTGTGGAGGGTGTTTGCTAGTGTTTTGAGTGTGTATATGTAGCACTTTTTGTCTTTTAAAAAATTTACCCTCTGATCCCATCTTTGAGCTTCATAACACCCCTTTGAGGTAGGAAGAACACCTGTTATTTGCCCCATTTGTCAGGTGAGGAAATTGAGGCTCAGAGGACAGTCATGCATGATACAATGGAAAGGTTGTTGTGAGGATCAAATGAGATAATATTTGCAAAAAATGCTTAGCAGGCAGTTTATAAATGTTCATTCCTCATAACAATCCTGGGATGTAAGTGCTATTATAATCCCCATTTTATAGTTGAGGAAACTGAAGCAAACAGAGGTTAAATGACTTGGCCAGGGTCACACAGGCAGTAACTAGCTAGGGTTGTATTTGAACTCAGGTCTTCCCTACTCCAGTCCCAGGATTCTATTCTCTGCACCACCTAGCTGCCTCAAAAAACTGCAATGAGTACTACTCTTTCTTTGGGTAGAGGGGATGGATAGGGTCACCATCCCCTTAGATCTTGATTCTTAAACCTGGGATCCACGAACTTTAAAAAATAATATTTTGATAACTATTGTTCAATATGATCAGTTTCCTTTGTAATTCTATGTATTTTGCTTTATGCATTTAAAAAATTTATTCTAAGGAGTCCATAGGTTTCACCAACCTGTCAAGGGGATCCATGACACAAAAAGAGATGAAGAATTCCTGCTTTACACAAACCTGTCTCCTCCTCCCCCTGGGTCCTGGTTAGTTCCTGGGCTTCCTTATAAAGGGAAGCATTATTATTCATTACTATCTCATCCTTCAAAAGGCTGATGATTTTGTTAGTAGTAGCGCTTCTGTTAGTAGCAGTATCCTAGGTACAAGGAAGAGGCCACAGGAAGGAGGAGACTGAATTCTTACTTTTGGTTTCATCCCACTCTGATGGGGAAGACATTAGCACTGCAGTGTGAGGGATCAGGAGGAAAGAAAGTAGGGGTCCTGGGTGGTCAGGACAGAATTCCTAGAGGAGGAGGGTGTGAGTCAAAATGGGAAAGGTCTAGCTTGGGTAGAAAGTGTTGGGGGGAGAGTGTTATGAGCAGACAGATGAATTCTTCATAGGCTTGGTAACTGAAGAAAGTGAGGGGCAAGTCATATCTGGGGTTGGTGGAAGGTCCTCAAGGGCCCAAGCTGGGGTTGAAATTGCAGGGGACATGGGGTGAGATAATGGGTGAAGGGCACAGTACTAGAGTGTGAGACATGGGAGGAATTGGGTCATATTTCACATCCTTCTCAGAGTGGAGATTTGATTGGATTTGGTTGAGAATCAGTCCCTAAGATGCAATTTCAAGAGCCCCCCTTCCGTCCATCTTGTTGATGAATATGGAGCTGGAGCAAAACTGGGGAGCGTGGGAGTCTGACGAGGTCTTTATGATCTTGGAATCACTTATTACATTCTCCTCCTCCTCTGCAGCAGTGGCTAATGGGCTGCGGGTGCCTACGGCACAGAGGGCAGGCGGACATGGACGAGTTGTTTGCGGGTAATGGGGAAACCCAGCAGGACTAGCAGAAAGCCAGGCAGCAAGCCTAAAAGAAACCAGAAAACAGGCTGAAAAGCACAAAAAATGGGGATCAGTCTAGGGTCTGTCCTTTCTATTGCCTTTTAAATTTAGTCTCTATGAAGACATTGAATTAGGTTCTCCTCTATCTTTTTGCTTCTAGTCAGGATTATTCCTCATCCACCTCAAACTCCTCCCCCCATCATTCTTCCAGATTCATAAAAGAAGATTCCATAGATTCTCTCTCATATCTACCCATTCCTAGACGCATTGGTCTCTCCTGCTGTAGAGTGTGCAGTGATCCCATTGGACCAGCCAAGCACCAACTGCACTAGCAAAATCCTTTGCAGCCTTGAATACCATGGTTCAAACTCCTAAAAATTTACCATCATCCCTACCCACATCCCACGAACCCTAGCCCCCATCTCTCTCTCTTCCCTGTATCAAATAACCAATCTCTAATACTTCTTCCTCTCTCCCTTCTCCTTTCTCTTCCTTCCTCTCTCTCTCTCTCTCTCTCTCTCTCTCTCTCTCTCTCTCTCTCTCTCTCTCTCTCTCCTTCCTTCCTTCCTTTCTCCCACCTTTCCTTCTTCCTGCTCTCCCTCCTTCTCTTCTTTCCTCTCTTTCTTTCCTTCCTTCCATCTTTCCCTGCCTTTTCTTCTTTCCTTTCCTTTCTTCCATCTTTTCCTTCCTTTCTCCCTCCCTTCCTTTCTGCTTCTTCCATCTTTCCCTGTTTTTCTTTCTTTCTTTTCTTTCTTTCTTTCTTTCTTTCTTTCTTTCTTTCTTTCTTTCTTTCTTTCTTTCTTTCTTTCTTTCTTCCATCTTTCCCTTTCTCTCTCCTTCCTTTCTCCTTCTTTCCTTCCATCTTTCCCTGCCTTCTTCCTTCATTCCCTCCTTTCCCTCCTTCCTTCATCTTTCCCTTCCTTCCTCCTTCTCTTCCTTCCTTTCTTTCTTCTTCCTTCCATCTTTCCCTGCCTCCTTCCTTCTTCCTTTCTCTTTTTCTTCTTTCTTTCTTTCTTTCTTTCTTTCTTTCTTTTCTTTCTTTCTTTTTCTTCTTTCTTTCTTTCTTTCTTTCTTTCTTTCTGTCTTCTTCTTTCTTTCTTTCTGTCTTTCCTCCATCTTTCCCTTTCTCTCTCCTTCCTTTCTCCTTCTTTCCTTCCATCTTTCCCTGCCTTCTTCCTCCATTCCCTCCTTCCTTCCATCTTTCCCTTCCTCCTTCCTTTCTCTCTCTCTCTCTCTCTCTCTCTCTCTCTCTCTCTCTCTCTCTCTCTCTCTCTCTCTCTCTCTCTCTCTCTCTCTCTTTCTTTCTTCCCTTTGCCTGCCCTCTTAACCCTGGAATCACTGCATTGTCTGGTTTGACTGGTGAGATGGCGGTGTTGTGGAGGGAATGAGAAAGGGGAGGAGGAGGGGGCTAATTTTTTCTCCCTCTGGTTTTAATCCAACTGCAGCTGGAAAGACAGATCACCTGTTCCCTCTTATTCAAAACCTGGTTTGTCTCCAAACTGTGACCCAGGCAGGTTTGGGGGGAAGGGGAAAAGGGAGAAGGAAGGGAAGAAATCTGAGTCAGGCTGCATAAATAGCCTCGTCACACACAACCTAACCCCTCTCTCCTAAGGCCACCAAGGAGGAGAGTTTAGAAAATGACTGACTGCTGTCTGTGGCTGTCTTAACCTTGCCTTCCCAGTATCAGAGGACCAGTATCATTATAAGGTAGGGAGTGTTGGTTAGAGCTGGGAAGCCTGGGCTTGGAGTCCTAACTCTGCCACCAGTTCACTGTGATATTTGGCACATCGCCTGAGCTCTCTGGGCTCCAATTTCTCCCTCTACAAAATGGAGAGAGATACTAATATTCTTCCTTCTATTTTCTTCAGTAACCATGGGTTCAAATCTTCTCTCTATATGATGGCTCTCAAATCAATATAGCTGGCGGGAGCCTCTGTCTTGCATTCCAGTCTTTTTTTTTTTGGCTTATTCTTTAAAATTAAAAATACATATTATTTATTTTTAACATTCATTTTTAAAAATTTTGAATTCCAACTTCTCCCCCTCCCTCCAGTTCCTTCCCCACCCATTGAGAAGGCAAGCAATACTCCATTACTGCAATACTGGAGTCTTGCATCGCCAGCTGCCTATTGGATGGATGCTTCCACTTGGATGTTCCACAGGCATCTCAAACTCGGCAAGTCCAAAGCACCATCTTTTCCTCAAAACCCTGCCTCTTCCCGTCAAGAATACTCCTGATGTGTCACCATCCTTCCACTCACCTGGATTTGCAACCTTGGAGTCATTCTCCATCCCCTCCTCTTCCTCACTCTGCACATCCAATCAAGTGCCAAGCTTTCTTGTCCCCACATTCTCCAGTATCTTTTGCATCTCTCTCCTTCTCTTCACCTACCCAGCCAACACCCTGGTTCAGGCCCTCACCCCCTCTCTCCAGGACTATTGCAGTGGCCTTCTAATTGGTCTCCCTGCCTCAAATCTCTCTAAGCCATCCATTTTCCCATAGCCACCAAACTGATTTTCCTAAAACACAGGTCTGATCCATGTTACTCCTCTCTTCAATAAACCCCTGTGGCTCCCTATTATCTAAGAGTCAAATAGAAACTACTCTATTTGGCATTTAAAGCCCTTCACAACCTAGCTTCAGTCTACCTTTGCAGGCTTCTTATACATTATTATGCACATATTCCATATGATCCAGACAAAGCAACCCCAATGTTGCTAACACAAGACACTATCTCTCCTAGTTCTGTGTGTATGTACAGGTCATCCCGCAGGCTGATGACGTACTTCTCCCCTCCTCTCTGCCTCTGAGGAGGCCTAGTTTCCTTCAAGGCTCAAGTATCATTTTCTACATGAAGTGGAAACCTTCCCAGTCCACCATTGTTAGTGCCTTCTCCCTCCAAAATTTTTATATACATATCTATATATCTATATCTATATACATATACATACAGGGTATGCATACACACACAGATATAATACTCATATGTGTGCATATTGTTTCTCCTTGAGGTGAGAGGTTTTTGTTTGTTTTGGTCTTTGTGTCTCTAGTACTTAGCACATAGTAGGTGCTTAACAAATAATTGTTGGTTGATTGATCCCCCACAGGAACCCAGGGTAGAGAAGATTTAGGGGAGACATGATAGCTGTCTGCAAGTATTTGAAGAGCTATCTTATGGTATTGGGTTTGAACTCATTCACTTATGCCGGAGGAACAATTCTCTATAATCTGACCTACCTTCCCAGTCATATTTCTTACTGCTTTTACTTCACCCCCTCTACATTCCAACCAAACTGACTGTTTACTACAAGTTCCTGAAATATGAAGTTCCATCTTCCACCTCTGAACATTTGTATAAGCCCTCTCCTAATCTATATTCTCAATATCCTTCTCTTCCTTCCAAAATGGTTGAACCCATTTGCCGCCACCTCCTTAAAGCCTTCCCTGGATTCCTCCATTACTAAGCTTTCTTGTTCCTCAGATGACCTTATATTTTCTTGTTTATGTCCATCCTACCCCCACCATAAGCTCCAGGATGGGTATGTTTTAGGCATTTTTATCTTGGTAACCCCAGAGATCAATACAGTGTCTTGTATATGGTATACCCTTAATAATTGTTTGTTGAATTGAGAAACAAAACAAAACTAATGGGTAGAAAAAGCAGATTTAGGTTTATTGGGAGAAGAAGTGAACAGCATTAAGTGGGTTAAGTATTATGTAGCAGACACTGTACTAAGCACTTTACAAATATCTCATTTGAACCTCACAACAATCCTGTGAAGTAGGGGATATTATTATCCTGATTTTACAGTTGAGGAAACTGAGGCAGACAGCGATTAAGTGACCTGCCCAAGGTCACATAGCTAGTAAGTGTCTGAGATGGGATTTAAACTTAGTCCTTCTGACTCCAAGCCCAGTGTTCTCTTCACTGTGCTTACCTACCTGGAAGAAATGCCCTCACAATTAGTACTATCCAAAAGTGGAACGGGCCACATTTGTAGGTGATAGTTTCTTCATCGCTAGAATTCGTTAATCAAAAGTTCTATAACCACTTGTCAGGTGTGTTTGAAATAGGGCCAGGATTCTTTTTCAATTGGAGGCTGAACTAGTTGACATTTGAGGTCCCCTACCTCCCAACTCTGAGTTTCTCTGATTTGATTATTCTGTGAGTTTGAGCCACCACATACCCTTCCTTCCTGGGCATTCCATTATACCACTAACCCCTAGGCAACATGAGGATGAGAGAATGCAAAAAGCAATCTTGGTAATGTGGTAAAGAGTGCTTGAGTCAGAATCAAGAAGCCTGGGTTTAAATACAGTCTGTGGCACTTAACTGGCTATGTTCAATTCAATTCAATAAACATTTAAGTGCCTCCCATGTGCCAGGCACTGTGCTAAACTATGTGAGTTTAAACAAGTCACTTCAACTTAATATCTTAATCTCTAAAATGAGGATAATAATACCTTTACCACTTCTGTCATAGGTTGAATGAGGAAACACATAGTAAGCTATATTTAAATACTTTATTTTTATTTTGAATTTAACAGACACCAAACAGTCTTTTCCATATACATAGTAGAACAGAAAAAGAGTACTTGAAACCGCAGATCTCTGTTTTTCTTTTAAAATATATAATAAATTCAACCTGTAGCTTTCAAAGTTGTTCTGCTTGTCTGTGATCCTTTCAGGCCTTCTTTCTGCTCTCTTCTGTGGATTTAAAACATGTTTATATGACATTAAATATTTTAAATGTATATAATTTAAATTTTATAGAATGCCCTATATAATATATAGAGATTGTTATATATTACCTATTTAAATATATGATATGAAGACCTCAGTGACCTCCATTTTTTTCTTCCCTCCTTTCTTCCCTCCCTCTCTCCTTCTTTCCTTCTTTCCTCCTTCCCTTTCTCCTTCCTTTCTTTCTGTCTCTTTTCTTCCTTCCTCCCTTTCCTTCATTATTTTATCTCTATGTCCCTCTCCCTCCCATACACCCCTATTGGAAAATCTTTAAAAAGGAAGGAAAAACAAAGCCCTCATTTTTCATAGTTAAGCAAAACAGATCCCCACACTGGCCCTGTCTGAAAATGTATGTCTTATTCTGCACCTTAGGTCTAGCACCTCTTCATTAACAAGTAGGCAACATCCTTTATCACTGGTCCTCTGGCATTGTGGTTGGTCATTGCATTGATCAGAATTCTCAAGTCTTGCAAAGTTGTTTTTTGATATAATTTTGTCGCTATGTTTATTCTAAACAAATATACTAAGTGAATAAGCTAATATTAGCATCAGTCTTTGTGTCCAGGTCACTTAAGTCATTTTCTGGCCAGTATCTCAACTAGATCAGAATTCTGCCTAAATTTAAAGCTTCCCCAAGAAAGAATATCCCATGTCCTCTCCTGCTCACCCTGCCCATCATTTAACTTAGTCTTAAGCTCTTTCTGGTGTCTACCCTCCATCCCTTTTGCTGCAATGTAAACACCATTTCTTCTTGTACTCATGATAGATAGAGGCCAGTGAATTCCTCTCTCTTTAGAGAAAAATCTTTAGAGAAAAATCAACTCATCTCTCTCTCCCTGCTGCCTTCTCTCATCTGGTATGATTCGTAACTTTCCACTGTCCTCATATGCCATCTCTCTTCTCCTCTGACCCTTCATTTCCCTTACTACTTGGTTCCAGGAACTCCAGGGCCAGAATGGGACTTTCCTTGTGGGCAATGGGGTCTCTGTCTCTCTGTCTGTCTCTCTCTGTCTCTCTGTCTCTCTATCTCACTTTCATATCAGATCTATGAGGGGAAGCTACACTTTGTTCCCTTATCTGGAGATGAAAAGAGTGAGTTAACTACACCATTATCTCCATAACTCTGCTTGGTGCCTCTCATCCTATCATGTCTGAACATCTCAATGTTGTTATTTGTCCTTCTACTCAAAGTGGGCCAAAATGACATCACAATGTTGGGGTCAATGTACAGTGTGTCTGGCCATGGTCAATCAAACCTATATGAGCTTGGAAGGCTCTATCACAGGTCAAGCACAAATAGTCTGTATGACCTCTCAATACAACTTTCTGAATTCCCTCCATTCTGAGGGAGGGACTCCTGCAGTCTTCACTGGTTTCTTATGATTCTTCAACATACAACTTGGAATTTCCAGCCCTGGAAATCTCTGCTCCCTGTTCCCTTACACAATATCTGAACCCCCCTCTGAACTCAAATCAAAGACTGAACTCCCCTGCCTAGGAGATTTTTCCTTTCCCATCTGCCAACTCACATCCCTCTTCTCCTTTAAAACGTTCCTTTTCCAGGAAGTATTTGGTCATTAAATCTGAAAGGTTCTGATCCTACCATTACTGCACATTCCTTTTATTTTATTGTTCAGTCATTTTAATTGTGTCTCATGCTTCATGAGCCCATTTGGGGTATTCTTAGAGAAGATATTGGAGTGGTTTTCTATTTCCTTTTCCAGTTCATTTTACAGATGCAGGAACTGAGGCAAGCAAGGATAAGTGACTTGCTCAGGGTCACACTGCTAGTAAGTGTCTGAAGCTGAATTTGAACTCAGGAAGATGAGTCTTCTTGACTTCAGGCCTGGCACTCTATCCACTGCACCATCTAGCATCCCCAAACATTCCTAGAGAATATTTAATTGGCATTTGTTGACAGAAATCAGAGAGAGAGTGGTGCTGTACTAATGCATTGGCTTAGGAGTCAAGGGATCAAGGTTCCAGTTTTAGCATTTAGCACTGACTAGTACTGTTGACTTTGGATGAATTATTTAAACTTTCTAGGCCTCAGTTTCCTCCTCTGTAAAATGAAGCTGTTGGATTCAAATATCTTTAAGGTCCTTTTCAGTTTTCCATTCAATAACTGTGTCCTTTCTTCCCAACTAGCTTGCACAAACTCTGGGCTATTAGCTCTGTGGGTCTCAGGCAACTCCCTAGGATTTTTCAGTACAATGTGGGTCAAGAACTACTTGGGTATTGTCCAGGCTCATAAAAATCACATTTATGAGATATATGAGGAAAGAACTTGAAAACAGCCTGACTAGTTAATACATTCAAATCTTAAGTTGCTAAGAGAGACAGACATGACCAGCCTTGCAGTAAGAGGCTAAGGAGGAATCTGGACTCAGAAACTTACAGATATTAGCTGTGTGACTCTGGGAAAGTCACTTAACCTCTGTCTACCTCAGTTTCCTCAACTGTAAAATGGGGATAATAACAGCACCCAGGGTTGTTGTATCAGATGAGATAGTATTTGTAAAGCACAATGTCTACCATATAGTAGATGCTATGTAAATGTTTATTCCCTTCTCTTCCCTCCTTTAAAGGGGATAGGGACTGAATCTATGAATTCATTGATGCAGGGAAACTTTGGTATAAGGAAAGTCCCTCCAAGGTAGCTCAACACTTTCTTGCCAACTTACAGTCTTAGAGAATTGCCTAGAAAAAGAAAAAAAACAATTCTCTCCTTAACCTAGGATTCGCCATAAGACACCTTTAAATAGCAGGACCCCTGGAGTGTCTAAGCTAGAATTCCATTTCCATTTGTTTTTTCAGGAGTGTGTAATTTAATGGAAATACCTCTAAGAAAACCTAAGGCAAAGATCAATGGTTATTTTTGGTTCTTTGTAATTCTTCCCTCAGTGCCATATATAGAGCTTTGCCCCCCCTTTTTTCTTTTTTTTTATCCCTATCCCATTTTAAAAAAAATTTTTATTGAAAGTTTTTAGTTCTGAATTCTATCCCTTCCTCCCCTCCCCCCTCCCTGAGATAGTAAGCAATCAGACATAGGTTATACATGTGCAATTATGTAAAACATTTCCACATTAGTCATTTTGTACTAGACTTGAGTAAAAGGAAAAATGAAAGAAAGTGAAAAATAGCATGTTTCAGTCTGTATTAAATCAATATCAGTACTTTCTCTGGAGGCAGATAGTATGCTTCATCATTAGTCCTTTGGGATTGTCTTGGATTGTTGTATTGCTGAGAATAGCTAAGTCACTCCCAGTTGAACAATATTGCTATTACTGTGTACAACATTCTCCTGGTTCTGTTGAACTTCACTATGCATCAGTTCATGTAAGTCTTTCCAGGCTTTTCTGAAATCATCCGGCTTGTCATTTTTTGTAGCACAACAATATTATAATCATACGCCACAGCTTATTTAGCCATTTCCCAATTGATGGGCATCCTTTTGATTTCCAATTCTTTGCTACCACAAAGATGGTGCAATAGAGTGGCACCACAAAATCTGCCTGATTATTTCTGCTATAAATATTTTTGTACAAATAGGTCCTTCCCCTTTTTTTATGATCTCTTTGGGATATAGACCTAGCAGTGGTATTGCTGGACCAAAGGGTATGAGCAGCTGTATAGCCCTTTGGGCATAGTTCCAAATTGCTCTCCAGAATGACTGGATCAGTTCACAACTCCACCAATAGTGCATTAGTGTCCCAGTTGTCCCACATCCCCCCCAACATCCAACATTTTCCTTTTGTGTCATATTAGCCAATCTGATAAGTGTGAGGTGGTACCTCAGAGTTGTTTTAATTTGCATTTCTGTGATCAATAGTGATTTAGAGTATTTTTTTCATATGGGTATAGATAGCTTTGATTTCTTTGTCTGAAAACTGCCTCACACAGGCCCTTTCAGCACTGACTGACTGATTTGGGTTCAGCTAGAGACCCACTGTAGTGCCTCTAGTCAATTAGTTATCTTGAATGGAGTGGGGGGAAGGAGTTTTGAATGGCATTCCTCCTGGAAGGCCTACCTCATGAGGCAGAGAGAAACCAGAGTTAAGTAAATGCTTAGGAACACATATTCCTAAAGGACTTTGGAAATCATCTAGTACAAACTCCTTATTTGACAGGTGAGGAAATGTGCTCAGAAAGGGGAAGCCACTTGCCTGAGGTCCCACAGTCGGTCGGTGGCAGCTCTGGTAGCTGAACTCAGGTCTCCTGTCTTCTTCCTTGTTCAATGTCCTTTGCAGCTGGTACCATGTTGGCAGCTGGGGGTGGAGGAAGCAGAGAGAGTGAGGAAAGGGAGGGGAACAAGGAGGTTGGGCCTGGGCCAGCGGTTGCCCCCAAGGGAGTCCTCAGCACAAGCTGCCGGACGTTGATCCGTCCTTCCCGCCTGACTGATGAGTCTGCCCGGCTTGCACAAGCTGTCAAGCCAGGAGCTTTGCCAAGGCAGAAACAGTGAAGCTACTGTGTATGTGTGTACCCTCGGCCTCCAGCCTGGGAGTCACGGGCCAGGGCCAGGAGAGGCAGGAGGGGGTGATGGAGAAAGCAGACGGAGTCTCGGGACCCCAAACCACAGAAGCTGGGCCACGGGAAGAGCTTGCAAGCGTCCCCACTCCCCTTCCCCCCTCCCCAGTGGCTATAGAAATGGCAACAGACGTTGATGGTGATGGAGGAGGGGACAGATGGGAATGGGTACGCATTGGGGGACGGTTTGGGGGTGAGCTCCACAGCTGTACGGTTCAAAACGTACCCCCCATCAACTCAACTTTGCGTCTTATTTGCATTCAATCATTTGCATACTATTTATTTAATGGTCAGATGCACGGACCACCCTCCCTGCCCCCACCCCAACCCCTCAATCCAGTCTTAGGGACAGCCTTGCCAGCAAAAAACCCCAGGTTAAACTCAAAGTCAGCCTCGGAACGCTTTCTGGTCCCAGCAAGCCGACCCAGGTCTGTCCAGGGAGCTTCCTCAAGCCTGGGATCTGCATAGAGAAGGCCGATAGGGGCTGCTCTCAGGCCCCTGTCGGGTCGCCCGATCACCCCAGCCTAGTTCGGACCCTCCCAGCAGCCACAATCGCTTCCCCCCTCAGCTTTAATTAAAACCTGCGAGATGGAAAGCCTGGCGCGGGCGGCCCCGTTTTATTTGCAGCATCTTTCATGCTGCTGACGATCGTAAAGGGCTTTAATATTGAAATATGGGCCATTTTCCCAGCTCCAGCCCTTTCCGCGAGCTCCCTACACCCCCACACCCAGCCACCTCGGGCTTGATGAAGGAGCCCCTGTAAATCCATTAATAGGAGATAATTGAAAACTCCGGGGTAATATTTAAGACAGCGGGCCCTCGCTGGTGGCGGAGGGGTTTGTCTGCATTAGGCGCGCGAGCACCCCAGACTCAGATGATTCCGCCTTGCCCGCAGCCCCATCCATCATCCCGCGCTCGTGACGCCGCCGCAGCCGCCTAGGCCCCGGGCTCCAGCTCAGCTACCGCCTCCTATCTGTCCGGGGACAGCTCCTTCGCTTCTCCCTCTTCGGCTTCCGCAATCTCGGCCTCCCAGCCCTCTTACGCAAAGGCCCTGTAGGGTTATTTCCTGCCCTTCCACAGACGATGGGTCATCTTTTCTAAACTGCAGTGGGAAGGGCTGAGGTTAGACAGTGAGCAGGACTTCTAGATACTCCCCAATTCTGGGGACCTGTGGTGTCCATGTTCCTAGAGGGCTGAGACAAGGTGGTTTAGGTGTAATCTAGGGAAGAGCTGGAATGAATGGAGGCCAGGCTGGGGTGATACTGGAGAAGAAGGGCAGATGCTTGGGAGGTCACAGGGGAAAGAAGGGCAAGAGCTCTGAGGAGATAGGGAGCAAGGACATAGACCCTGGAGGACACTGGGAAAAAGTCTAAAAGTTGTTTTGTTTTGTTTTAAAGAGCCTAAAAGTTCTTGGGGAAACCCTGCAGGGAGAGGGGGAAACTGGAGGAGACCGTCTGTTTCTACCGTCACAAGAAGTCATCTCTCTCCAGAACTACTGTTAATAGGCTCTCTCCTAAGTGGTCTCCGTTCCTCTTCTCTCTAATCCATCCCATACAGCTGCCAAAGTGATTTTCCTGAGGCACCGGCCCGATCATGTCCCTCTCCTACTTAATAAACTCTAGAGGCTCCCTATTACCTCTAGGTAATGTTTGCTTTTTGAATCTCCTCACAACCTGGCTGCAATCTACCATCGCAGACTGATTATACATTACTGCCTTTCAAACACTTAATGACTGAGCCAAAATGGCCTCCTTGCTGCTCCTCACCAGAGACACTCTGTCTCCTCTCTGCACCATCGCCCAGATTGTTTCCACACCTGGAATACATTTCCTTCTTACCTCTACCTCTTGGAACCCCCCTGATTTCCTTCAAAGCTCAGCTCCTGTTACCTTTCACATAGGCCTTTCCTCATTCTTGCCCATCCAAGGGCTGATGCTTCCTTCCCCACCCCTCCCAAATTATCTTTTTAATGCATGTATAGGTATGTATGTTCCCTCTGATAGAGTGTAAACTCCTGGAGAGCAGGTACTGTTTCTTTTTTGCCTTTGCGTCCCTACACCTAGTACAGTGCCTGGCACATAGTAGGCACTTAGTAAGTGATTGACATCAGTTAGTTGGTATCAAGGGTTGCAGAATTTATGTCTACTTTCCCAGAAACTGATATATATGGAATGTAAAAGAGATACTAACATGTAAATGACCTACATTAATCTCCCAGACTATAGAGCCCTCTATCTCTCATCTCTGCCTCTCCTTCCCCTCATATTCTTTTAGGACTTCCCTGTTTATTGCCCAGCTCTTCCAACAATCAGTATGTGGTTCTGGTGACTTGGGTCTTGGTATTTATTGCTGTTCTAGCTCTTGGAACCTTTGGCCTGAAGATCTGGTTGGGCCCCACAGAAGGTAAAGTATTTTTTTTAAGGCAATTGGGGTTAAGTGACTTGCCTAGGGTCACACAGCTAGTAAGTGTCAAGTGTTTGGTCTGAGACCATATTTGAACTCAGGTCCTCCTGACTGCAGGGCCGGTGCTCTACCTACTGTGCCACCTAGCTGCCCCTTAGGTTTTTTTTTGTTTTGCTTCACATTGGAGTTTCTTATGTCACTGCTTGTGCCTGGATTCAGTGGAATTAAGTAACAGATACAGCAGCTGGGGAAATCTTTGACTCAAGAATACTTAGGTACAACTTTGCCGAATCTCTGAAGGAGCTCTAAGCATTTTAGTGCCTTCCCCCATGTCACAGAAGTTTACCCTGGACGTGAGTGACTCCCTCTTGAATGTGTAACAAGCATGCTCACTTCAAGCGTGTCTATGTAAATAACTTGGGTGTAAGGTCTGATAACCAGATGCTTGTGATAAGCATGTCTTCTTACCTTGACCTTTTGATTGTATTTGATTAGGAAGTACTGGCCAAAGTCATTTGTGCCAACATTCTAAAATACTGATGTCACACTTCAAGGTGATTCATGATAGACAGATCTAGCCTTCCTAGGGGCAGCTAGGTGGCGAAGTGATTTCTTCTCATGACAGGATGGCCTGGTGCTGTAGCAAAGACCAAATCTAAACAAGAATCAGGAAAGCATGAACAGGCAATGGCCCAAGATTTGAGAAGAAATCATATCAAGAACACCCAGATTCCTGGAGTCCACTGGGGTTAAGCTGTATCCCAAGCAAAGACTGGACCGTGTGGAGTTCTTCCCGCACCTGCTCAGTCTGTGCACCTGCTCAGACCATCCTCATTTCCAACTTCTTAGAGGTGATGAGATAGTTTTGGGTGGCCTGAATGAGATGTTGGCCTGGGAACTTGGATGATTTTCACTGTGTGGTGTGGGAATCAGAGTGAGTATTTTCCATTTCTCTATCAAGTAACTGAGTGAAGTGACAAGAGACTGTATCTATTTATTGAAGTAAATAAAAGCAATTTGATTGACCAAATCATTCAGTGTCTTGCCTTTCCTTGGAGAGTACATTCTAAATTTTGGCTGCTCTTTTTTACGTAATGCCTTTGGAACTTGTGCTCAACAAGACAGTAAAAGACTCCCAATTAAGATACTTCCCCTACCCCTCACCCTAACATCATCCCTAACAATTCAAGACTTGGCTGGTATTCTCTATCCTTGGCTATTTTTAAGTTAGGGAAAGATGGGCATTTAAAAGGGGCTGTTTTCTCTTAATTAAGGACACCTCCCTGAATTCTTCCCACCACTTTTTCCAGTCCACTGAATTATTCAGGCTTTGAGACTTGGCATAGTTGTTGGGGGTAGGGGTGGGGAGGGCAGAGTTTTGTTGAAAGATGCCATCTTATCTTCTATCAGGCCAGCTGTGGAAGTATGTGTGGGAATTTAGATGTAGGAAGTTTGGCCATTTCTCTGCCCTTTTTTCAAAGCACAATCAAATGTCACCTTTTTTATGAAGACTAATCTCACTATTCCAGTCAGAAGTGATTCAGACACCATTGCCTTGAACTCAATTAATAACAACTAACATTATTAAGCACCTACTAAGTGCAGGCCACTGTGTAGAACCTGTTCTTAAGGAATTTATAATCTAGTTGGGTGCCCAGGTGCAAATCGTTAGGAGGAAGAAAAAGTAAAGAAATACATACATATGGATACCTATAATACAGCTTGGTGCTTAAAGTCCTCTGCAATCTGACTGTCTTCTGTCTTTTTGGTCATTTTCATATTATCCCCCTTCACAAATTCTCCCATAACAACAGAAACTACTGCTGAGTCCAAGGATTCCTTTTGTACCTCCAGCTTTGTGGGACCCATGACTGTGGTCCTAACTGGGTTCAGTCCTAGAAAGCCCGACCTCTAATTAGAGAGCTTCCCCTTCCTTAAACTCCTTAGCTTATTGGCTTGAATTATTTAAATTATTTAAAGCCTGGGCCTGGGCTCATGCCTAGGTCTACTTACAGGAGGAGTATAAAGGTATTCAAGGTATGATGTGAATAAGGTATGGGAGAGGTATTTATTTTCTACGCACAAAAGAAATGCTAAACATATAATGCCAACAAATATGTATTTGGGAAAAAACCAACAAATTTAAAATAAGATTCAGTAGCTTAGCTTATAACTACTATCACATTCTCCTGGGGGACTGATTCTCATATCTAATGTGAACATGAAGCAAATTGCAGGACTGTTAATTTTGCATTTTCCATTTCACCTTGCCTCTGCATAGTCTCCTTTAAAGTCTTCTGATAAGCCAGGCCAGAGGTTTGGGTTCTTTCTCTTGTAGGTGGTTGACTTCTCTCATCTAAAGCTTCCCAGGCTACCAGTCAGTTCCACTCACTGGACCTAGGATGTCTTGAATTCACAAAGTCATCTCTAAGCGCGAACACCTACTCAGGAAAAAAAACCCCATAAAATAGAAAAAGCAACTGGAGCCCAGGTACAGGCTCACTTTGATTACATGATCTAAACAGGAATTGGGAGTTCACCCCCTCACTTTGGGGCAGTTAGGTAGCACAGTGGATAGAGCGGCCAGGTCAGGAAGACTCATCTTCCTGAGTTCAAATCTGGCCTCAGACACTTACAAGTTGTGTGACCTCATTTACAGAAAGAAGGGATTGGATTAGACAACTTCTGAGGTTCTTTTCAGCTCTTGATATATGGTCTGATGGGGCAAGAGGGAGTGCAGACTCCTCCATATGTATTATTGCCCTAGTCATCTGTGAATCTCTCATAGATGGATTTGCATAGATGGACTTGTCATTTAAAGTTCACAAGGTACCTTGGAAACAAAAGTCTCAGGGCCCAGGCTGACCCTGCCACTGACTGGACTTTAGAGTTCTGCAGTATCAGGACTATGAATCATATAATTGGTGGTAGGGGGGCAGCCAGGGGGTGCAGTGGATAGAGCACCAGCCCTGAAATCAGGAGGACCTGAGTTCAAATCCGGCCTCAGACCAAACACTTGACACGTACTAGCTGTGTGACCTTGGGCAAGTCACTTAACTCCAATTGCCTCACTAAAAAAAAAATTGGTGGTAGGGATGTTTGGCCTCAACAGAACTCACTACCACCCTAAATCCTCCACTGGCTAGAGAGGGAATTGGCAAACCATTCCAGTATCTTTGCCAAGAAAACCCCCAGTGGGTTCACAAAGAGTAAGACATGGCTGAAAACAACTGAAGAACAATCCTCATTTTGAAATTCAATATGAAAGAGTAGTACTTGCCACATAAAACAAAGTGGACGGGAAGCTGTCTCTTTAACTGAAAAAGTACCCCACCCAACTGGCATGGTTTATGAGTGGAGGCCCAAGGGACTATTCAGGGTTTGCCACATCTTATCAAAACACCAGGTCAATGGTTTTAAAAGCAATCATGGAATTCTATGCAGAACTTAGTCATCTCTGAGTCACCCAATACTGAGTCACCTACATGGTTGGCATGGAGCAGAAGAGGCAACTTTTGTGCATATTCCATAGAATGGCCCTCATTATACTGTATACTACTGTACATACTATTTTATTCCCTTTGCTTTTGAAAAAGTGGTTCTCTAGGCCTGGAATGTACTCCTTTTTCTCCTCTCCCTCCTCACTATACTCAAAGCACAGCTTGGATGCCTCCTCCTACACAAAACCTTCCGTGTACCCTTTCCTGATCCCCTATCTAGTTATCAACTCAATTTCCTTCTCAAAATGTTACAACTCCCCCATTCCTCTTTCCCTCTTCCTTCCCCCCAAATGAGGATCTGAAATCCCTGAAGGAAGGGATCAGGGATGGTTTCATTTTTACCTTTCTATCATTGGCATCTTGAACATGTGAGTAATAAATATGTGTTGAAATGATACAAGGCAGAGGGAGGTAAATACAGAGAAGTGATAATACACAGAAAAGTACTATGGGAAATCTGAGGAAGGAGAGGCTACTTTTACCTGCCAGTTCAAAGGAGATTTCACAGAAGAGTTTGGCCTTTGTGGTGTCAGGGGGAAAAAATACTGGGTTTGAGGGCTGAGGAACTGGGTTCAGCTCCTAACTCTTCTGCTAATTATCTGTGTGATCTTAGGCAAGCGGCTTCTCTCTAGGCCTCAGTTTCCTCATTTACAGAAAGAAGGCATTGGATTAGACAACTTCTGAGGTTCTTTTCAGCTCTTGATATATGGTCTGATGGGGTAAGAGGGAATGCAGACTCCTCCATATGTTATTATTGCCCTAGTCATCTGTGAATCTCTCGTAGATGGATTTGCATAGATGGACTTGTCATTTAAAGTTCACATGGAACCTTGGAAACAAAAGTCTCAGGGCCCAGGCTGACCCTGCTACTGACTGGACTTTAGAGTTCTGCAGTATCAGGACTATGAATCATACAATTGGTGGTAGGGATGTTTGGCCTCAACAGAACTCACTACCACCTAAATCCTCCACTGCTTGATAAGAGGGAATCCTCTTTCAAAGAGGAACACCTCCCCCCCCACATTCCCCCTCACCTATTGTCATCTGTGAGCTCTTGAATCTGTCCAGCCCCCCAAAAGTCTGCCCTTTTTACCCCTGTTACCTCAATATGGCAGTAATCTGGGCCTGCCCGCCCACTCTGCAGAGGTCTGCACTGTGTCCCAACTCCTGCCATGAGATGCCAAATAGCTTCCAGATGGATGATTCCTCTAGGGTGGCGGCCATGAGAAACTGTAGCATCAGCCAGCTGAAGCATGGGGAGGGAGGCAGCACATTCCCTTCTCCTCGACCAACTCTGGAGTGCTTATCAGGGGTACCGAATCTCTTTCTAAACAATGACTGGGCCACGACTGGGCTGGAATAGGTGTGGCCAATAGAAAGGTAATAAGGTGTGGCTGATTGACTCCTAGCTGCTCCCAGGTCATAGAATCTAAGGATTTCAAGCTAAAACTTTGGAGATCATCTTGTCCCCATACTGTTACTTTACAGGTGATGAAATCAATTATTTATTAAGCATTATGTACAGGCACTGTGCCAGATACTGGGGATAGATGTAGGAAGAAGGAAACAATTCCTACTTACAAGCAGCTTATGCTCTAATATAAAGCACACAGCAGTAGAATAATTGGCTAAGGGGCAGCTAGGTGTGCAGTGGATAGAGCTCTGGCCTTGGAGTCAGGAGGACCTGAGTTCAAATTCAGCCTCAGACATTTGACACTTAGTAGCTGTGTGACTCTGGGCAAGTCACTTAACCCCAATTGCCTCACCAAAAAAAAAAAAAAAAGAATAATTGGCTAAACAAAAAGTCACACAGCTAAGGACAAAGAGCAGATTTAAACCAAAGCCCCATGCTGTCTTCAGTAATAAGGTCATCTTATCTCTCCCTCCTCTGGGATTCACATCCTGAGACTGGAGGATTTCTAAGGAGTCTGTCTTTTTCTTTTTCCTTATACTGAAAACTTCCCCTCCTTTGGCTGTGCTGAGGTTTAGTTCATGTCTGAGGACAGCTTGCTAAGATAGAGCTCAGTGAACTGTGCCAATTAAAATTTAGCAAACATTTATTAAACATTATCTCCTTCCTGCAGGCAAGACACTGTTAGGTGCTGCCCTTGGGATATAAAGTTGACTGAGACCTGGTCTCTGCCCTCAATGAGCCAACCAGGGAAGGCAATTACACAAATATATATAATGTAAATTAGAAAATGATAAATGCTTAGGAAGTACATAGTGTTATGGGGCTTCATAGGATAGATGGAACCTGAGCTAGGCCTCTAAGGATAGGTAGGATTTTAATAAGCACAGGTGGGATGGGGAAAGTTCAATCCAGGCAAAAGGAACAGTGTGAGAAAGGCCCCCCAAAGTAGGAATGTCTGGAGCACGTACAGGGGATAGCTGGTATATAGAGTACATGAAGAAGAAAGATGAGAAATGAGACCAGGGTCAGACTGTAATACTAACAGCAGACTTTATATAGTGCCTGATGGTTTGCAAAGTGATTTCTTTACAACAACTCTGTGAAGTAAGTAGTAGTCATGGGATCCCCTTGAATTTAAAAAGAAGAAAGGTGTTTTTGTCAGGAGGAGGGCAGTTTGTTTGTTTGTTTGTTTGGACATAGATGAAGGGAAGTTTGCAAGGTGAAGCCTTATGGAATTATCTGGAGCACTGAGAGTTTAAGTGACTTTGTGTGACAGGGTCACACAGCAACTATATGTCAGAGGTAAGATATGAACCCAGTTTTCCTGACTTCACAGCTGGTCCTCTACAGCTGCGGCAAAGGGTCTGAGTTGCAAGTGGTCCAATGGGCAACACACAATCAGCGCAAGTAGATTATGACATATTTCTATTCATAACCTACATTCAAGAAGTGGTGCAATCAATGTCACTTAGGGTGTGTATGATCTGAAAAGGAGGCAGTTTGGTCGTGTGGCAAGTGCTAGGGATAAAAGATGGAAAGGTAGTCCAAGAACTGGACTGGTACCCATGAAATATATGAGGAAGACTCTAGCCTGCTGGTTTGTTTGTTTCTAGGGGATCTATAAGAGACCATAGGAAACGGTAGCACAGATTGAGAAGGTTGTGGTAGGCTGTGATCTGCACTGATGGAAAGAATGTCCATATCAGTGACATCACAGAGCCATCAAAGCATTGAAACATACGGATGAGGAAATGGAGGCCCAGAAAATTGAACTGACTTATTTGCTCATGGTTCTTTACACCACCATTAGACATCTCAGATCTAGTTCTGTCCTTCCTCTTCAGTGGCTCCTTGTGGCCTGTTCAGTTAAGTTTTAAGCTCCTTAGCCTGGTGCCATCTTACCCTCTTGGCTTTGTCTCATAAGACTATCCTCTGTATACTGCTCTAACCAAACCAGACCATTCACCACCACCCATAATGTCCTTCACTTGCCTACCTTTGCTTATACTGTCTTCTAAGCCAGGAATGTCTCCACCAAGCCTGACTACTAATATTTTAAAGGCCAAACCAAATGCCACCTCTTTCAGGAAGAATTCCCCAAGCCCCTCAGGTTAGCAAGGACTATTTCCTCCCCCAGAGCTCACCTAGATCTCTGCTTGTACATGTCTTACGCACTTACCGTGTTCTCAGTCTCCTTTGTCAGATCATCATCTATCTTCTGGCCCCAATCCATAAGTGTCCCCCTAGGCTCTGTCCTAGGTCTCCTCTTCCCTCCATACTTTCTGTTAGTGATCTTATCAGTTCCCATAGTTCAGTTATAGGATTCCCCAAGTCTTTGCGTCTGGCCCTAACAACAAGTCAAACAAGAATGTCCACATACGAAGCCCTAAGGTTGCTTTGCTTCTGACACCTGTGAGATAGTTAATACAGGTATTATTGTCTCCTCATTTTATAGATGGACATGAAAGGGAAAGATGAGAAAGGCTCTCACAGTTTTAAGTGACTTACTCCAGGTCACAAAGCTAGTAAATTTTCAAGCAAGGTGTAGTACTCATCTGTCACTCTTTAAAAATCTGGAGAACCCTAGGGATAGGTAGCTTTACCTCCCTTCTCCCTCACCTCCCCTAGACTAGGGCTGAGCTCTCCCTTCCTCCTCTTATTTGTTACTCCCACCATCCTTCCTCAGGACCCATGCATATGAAATTTCTAGACATTAAATGGCACAGCAAGTAAATGCTCTTCATAATAAAGTCCTGTCATCGCCAGGTCTCTATGCCCGCTCCTCTGCTCCTGCAGATAGACTGCGAGTCCCTTGGCCATAAATCCAGAGGTCACAGCTCATAACCATTAGCCAGTGATTGTGCTCATCAGGACGTCTTTATGAGACTCGGGTCAAATAAATTGATTGTTCGAGGTCAGAAACATGGATCTATTCTCTGCAGCAGTGTTCCTGCTACCCCTGAACCTGGCAAACCCTGTTTGCTGCCCCCAACCCCAATCACTAATGCAAGGGGCATCTCAGTAGGGGCAAGATAGACTCTCCCTGGTTATCTACTTCAATAAAGGGAGGAAGAAGCAGTCAGTGAATCAAGAAGCACTTACACAGTACTTCTTATACAAGGAGTATTAAGTACTTACACAGTGCTATACACTGTGCTAAGAACTGGGAATGCAAATACAAGCAAAAAAGAATGCCCACCCTCAAAGAGCTTCCATTTTAATGGGGGACAATAACACATAACAGGGAATTGGAAAGCAGGAGATAGAAGATGAGGGAATGAGTAAAGAGGAGAAGGTACCACCAAAGATGATGGCAAAGCCCAGAGATTCAGAGGAGAAGAGCCTGGAGAGGAATGAAAGATGGTTGGCTTAATTACTTCTTCAAAATGGAGGTTCAGAAAGGAACTCACCAATGGGAGGACAAGGCTTCAGGAGCAGAGGGCTACTCCACAGTGAGAAGCCTAGGCAACAAAGAAAAAACAAATAGCATCACCTTCCCCCCTAAACTTACTCTACCCCACTTTCTTATTCAGTTTGGCTGATGGTACCACTATCTTTCCAGTCCCCCTAAATGGAAGTCTCATGTCACCTGAGACTCTTGCCTTTCCTTACCACCCATATCCTATCAGTTGCCAAGTACTCTTGAGTATACCTCCACAATAATTCTTTTGGCCTTCTTTATTCCACTACTCTAGATTGGCCTCTTCCCCTGACTATTATAATAGCTTCCCAACCAGTCTCTCTGATTCCAGTCTTTCTATTCTCCAATCTATCCCTCACACAGTTGCTAAAATCATTTTCATAAAAGCTTTATCACGTGATCTTATCATATCTCTTTCCTATTCCCTACAGTTTAAAGGTAGGTGTCATGTTGCTTTTTGTAGAATGAGATAGAAAAGCATTTATTAAGTGCTTACTATGAGCCAGGTATAGGGAACAGGAAGAAAAAAATGAGACAATTCATGCTTCCAAGAATCTCACACTTTAGTGGAGACATCTCTACAAGAAGCAGGGTGGATGAGGAAATCATATCACTCTAGAAGGTCTAGTAACTCAACTCAACATGAGGAGCTCTTGAATCATGAGACAATTGCTAAAACTAGATATATCTATTTCATACTGGTGCCCATGTAATTCTGTTATAAGACAATATTGCTGATTTGACTTGTACAGCATTCTACTTAGGGAGCAAATATAGTAAATTAGCCAGTACAAGTTCAGTGAAAAGTGGGGTTGCTTATTCAGCAAACACCAAACCATGCCTGCTTTCTGGGGGAGTCTAAACCACATGGTATTACTACAATCTTGGGAAGACTGTATACATAGGACTTTAGAAAATAGGGACTCACTGGAAAAATAGAGGGTTGCAAATTTAATTTCCTTCTGGGGGTGGATAGCTTATAGCTTATTTTTATGCCTTATTTCTGTACTTATCTAATGAATTCCTGTGAGTCTTTAGCATTTTACACATTTTCTGTAGGGTAAAATAAAGACTGCTTATATCTAATAGCTACATTGTATGCCAAGTGTCTTCACAGAACTTGGGGATTCTGCCACTGACATTTGGGATACCCTAAATTTTTTTTTATTTAAGTTTTATCTTGAAGAGTTTTCCTATGTTAATTCAAGTAGGGGCAATGAGGCAAAGGAAGAAAGATTGACCCAATGGGGTCAAGCCCCCAGGATGGAACTCAGTCTGTGTGTACCCAGAGTCCTTGGTGGCCATGGATTACCTTTGTTTAATTGAATTAGATCAATTCAGAGGCAATCCAAAACCATTGGGATTTGAGATACAAAAACATACATTAATAGGTACAAACATACACTGAAACAATAGACTCACACATACCTCCCTCCCTCACCGTGGAAAAACCAGATTTCTGGGCCCAACCAGTTCTATCTCAGGAATTTAATTTCTCATGGCTTCCTGAAGACTTTCCAGACAAGCTAATCTATTCCCTGCCCTCAACACATAGCTTGCTCACTTCTGTCTCCAAACTGTCAGCTAGAGGAAAATGATCTCATGGAAGGTAAGTTCATCAGTGTTGAAGTAGCCACCCGGAACATCCTGGACATGGGGGAAAAAATCTGGGAAGGAAAAAACAAACAAACAAATAAATAATCTGGGAAGGATTTCTGGTAGAAGGAGGTATTGGACTGACTTGGGAAGGAAGGGAGAGGCTTGGCTTAACAGACAGGAAAGAAGTAGAGAGCAAATGCCCTATGGACAAATTCAAGGTCTGAAGTTGTGCAGTAGAAAGAACACTGGTTTTGGAGGCAGCAGGACTTCCCATGTGTCCTCCTCCCCCACTACATGACCTTGGATAAGTCACTTTCCTTCTAGCCCTCCAATTGCTTCCATCTAAAATGAAGGAATTGGATGAGATAGTCTCTGAGGTCCCTTGCAGTTATAAATCTATGATCCTGTGATTCCAATATGTATGTCAGGGATGAAGCAGCATCTTTTCCATGTTACCTGCTCTGTGGAGACTTTCCTGAACCCTGGAACTCACACATAGTACTCTGCTTGGTGACTCTGGAATACCCATGTGTAATGCAGTTATGCTTTCCTCATCTTGGTTTTGATATATCTCGGGTTGGCACAAGAAATTAAATGGGAATTTAGGGGGTGTTTTGCAGAAGCTGTAGATGATATACAAAGGACAGCAGATGACACAGAAAAAGTTTAGAAACTCAGAAATGCATAAAATATATGTATAGTATTGTGTAATATCAACCCAATTTTTACAAGAAGGTACTGTAAACACCCCATAAAAGAAAAAGAAAAAAATTCAGACTTCTTTGGTATGAAGGGAGGGCAAAAAAAGTTTACGTAGATTCTTCCTCCTACCCCCGGTCATGCCCCTAACCCCTGAGATGTGGAAGGAATAACTGTGCTGGTGAAATATAAACTCTTTGAGGGCAGGAAATGATTCATTTTAGTTTTTACATCCTCATTGTCTAGCACTGACATATAGTAAGTACTTAATAATAATGATTACGATGATTTAGAGGAGATGATGATGATGATGAATATTTTTACAGCACCTGCTATATGCTAAGCACTGTGCCAAGTGCTGTACATATTTTATTTCATTTGATCCTCACAACAACCATAGGGGGTTGGTGTTATTATTATCTCCATTTTACAGATGAGGAAACTGAAGCAAACAGAGATTAAGTGACTTGCCCAGGGTGACACAATCAATGAATGTCAGAGGTCAGATTTAAACTCATGTCTTCCTGACCCAGGCCCAGTGCTTTATCTATTTTATTACATAGCCCCCACTAATTGCCCCCCCAAAAAAATAATTGCTTTGTTGTTTGGTTGGTTTTCCTAAAGTGCAGGTCTCACTATGCCATTCACTTTCTCAAAAAACTCTAATTTCTCTCCATTGCCTTAGTATCTAATATAAATGCCTGAATTTGGTTTTTGAATGCTTTGCAAGGAAGCAGAGCCAAGAAAATAACATACACAATGACCACAACAATGGAAACACAAAGAACCACACACATGTTGCAAAATTATAAAGAACAAGTATGACCGGAAAGAAAAGATACGAGAAGACACTGGCACTCCCATCTCTTGGCAGAGGTGGGAGGTCCCCAAGTGTTGTATAGCACGCATATTTTCAGACTTCTTTGATGTACTGATCAGTTATATTGATTTCCCCCCTCTTCTCTCTCTCTCTTGTCTTTAAAAATATTATTTGTTATATGGGATGGCTCTCTGGAAGGGGGAGGGGAAGGGATTTGGAGGGAAAGTATGGTGATGTAAAAAACAAAAATCAAACCCTTCTCCAACCTACCTTTTTCAGCCTTATTATATATTACTTTCCTTTCCCAGCTGCTACTGTCTACCCAGACCAACTTTCTTGCTGTTCTTCACACAATGAAGTCCACTTGCCATCTTTGCTCCTTTTTATTGACTGTCCCGCACATGTAGAATGCACACCTTCCTTACCTCCACTTTTCGGAATCCCTTATTTTCTTCAAAACTCAATTCAAATGCCATTTTCTATATAAAGTCTTTCCTGATCTCCTCTCGGCCTCCAACCGAGAAGCTATTGACCTTCCCATCAAAATTACCTTGTATTTTGTGTAAATACTTACCTATATACAGATTGTAAGCTCCCTGAGGGCATGGACTGTTTTCCTTTTATCTTCTCATGCCTGGAGCCTACAACAAAACAGGTGCTAAATAAATCCTGGTTGAGTGACCGTAATTCCCTGAGTTGTCTTATTGTCCTACTATGAGAACAAGAACACTTTTATTAAAACTTTTGTAAACTGGGTCTCCAGCACAGCACAGGTTCTTGAGCAACATTTGCTGAATAAAGGAACTAGGATTCTTAACCCAGGGTCCATGAGTTTGTTTTTAAAAATAGTTTGATAATTGTATTTTGATATAAGTAGTTTACTTTGACATTTTTTTTCCTTTAGTTTTTAGGCAATTGAGGTTAAGTGACTTGCCCAGGGTCACACAGCTAATAAGTGTCAAGTGTTCGGTCTGAGGCCGCATTTGAACTCAGGTCCTCCTGACTTCAGGGCCAGTGCTCTATCCACTGCGCTACCTAGCTGCCCCCTACTTTGTAATTTATGTATTTTAGAACATGCCTTGAAAGACATTCTGAGAAAGGGGTCCATAGGCTTCCACAGATGAACAAAGGGGTTCAGGACACAAAAAAGGTTAAAAAGCCTTGTTCTAGTATAAGCTAAGAAGTCACAGGAAATGGGGTTGGTGAACTAGGAAATGGTCTTTGAAAACTAATCTGAGCATAGGATGAGGATCTTGCATGGAAACCCAGGTCTTTCTTTCCAAGTCTTTGGATGAAGGATTCAAAACGTAGTGAAGCCTGGCAAAGTGGGAAGGGAAGAGTGTTTCCCCAATGGCTAGGGGAACCCACACCAAGCAATGGGTTTCCCTCCTTATTCTGCAACTGTATGACTTCAGGTGCATTATTTCTTTAAGAGACACTCTTCTCCAGGAAAAGAACTGCTTGGCTCCCTGCTTCTGCCAAGATTAGGTGACCATAAATCAAAGCTGGCACTCCCTTGGCATTAGCCTTGCTCTGAGCTGCCCAGATGGCAGGCACAACATGCAGGGGCAGCCAAGAGTACTGGAGGGGAGGGATGGGCAAGGAGGAGACACCTGGGGGAAGAAGGGGCACAGTCTATCTCTACATTAGATAACTGAGTGCACCAGGATTCCAGTGCACAAGAAAATTCCAAGATATCTCCATTTCTGTTTCATATAGAAGATATGTTCTGACCCCTGACAAAAAATCATAGATTGAAAGTGACATTGAAAGGTCATTTTCTCCACCATTTTACCTCTGGCTTCTTTGCCATCCTGATTAACCTCCTGCCTAGGACCCTTCTCTCCTCAAGACCACCATTTTAGGCAGGATACTAGTCATTCTTCTCTCATGAGTGGACCCTCTCCAGATTCCTCCTCTTCTTCACCTGCCACATAGCCCCCCAACACCCTTATTCATTTTCTAGTGCCCCTTTATGCATTGTCTTCTATTAGAATGCAAGCTTACTTGTATTTGGATCCAGTATGGCATAATGCTTGGCATATCATAGGTACTTAATAAATGCTTTGTTTAGCTACCTGATTTCCATCATCTGTGTGTCCTTGGATAAGTCTTTTCACTTCCTTAGGTCTTATTTTCCCCATCTATAAAATAAGGGGGATGGAATAGATGGCCTCCAAGGTCTCTTCCAGCTCTATATTTTTAATCAATAACCTCTATACTCAGGGCAGCTAGGTGGTACAGTGGATAATGCACCAGCCCGAGAGCTGGGAGGACTGAGTTCAAATCCAGCCTCAGATACTTACTAGTTGTGTGACCCTGGGCAGGTCGCTTAACCCCCATTGCCTCCAAAAAATAAAAGTCATCTCCATACTCTGTTTTGACAGCCCTTCTTATTTCACAGTCCACTTCTAGTCTAACACAGAAAATTTTCCTTGGGTTTAACACTCATCTGTTCTAGTCTATCTCCTTGAATTCAGGAAGAAGAATGAATTTTTATTTTTCCTGGGAAAATCCCATTGTAGACTCATGATGAAGTCACACTCATCTAGAACTTCAAGGTACCTTGGAAATCACCTAATCCAATCCTTCATTTTACCTATGAGGAAAATGAGCTTCAGGTGCATTGACTTTTCCAAGGTCACCCAGTGAATGGTTGACAGGGGTGGGATTTGAACACAGGTCCTCCAATTCCCAATATCTTGTTACTTCCTGGATCTCCTGCTACCTCTGGAAAGGAGGCAGGAGGCTAGGTGACCTGACCTAGGTGACCAGATGAGCTCAGCTGGCTTCACTCTTAGAGCCACTTCCCAGACCTCCCAGTCACCTGCCTGTAGAGCCAACTGATGAAGCCGAGACAAGGAGCTGGGATAAACTTTCACAGAGTCGGGAGGGATCTCAGTGGCCATCTGGTCCGACCCATATGTGAAAGGAATCCCTTCTATAACATGCCAGACAAACTGTCACCCTCCTATTTACCTGCCAGAGACACATCTCCACTCTAACTGGGGTGGGAGCAGAGAAAGTTATCTCCATCCTTGTCTGGGTCATATACCCAGGACTAGGAGGTGGAAGCAAAGTAGGGAGGATCCTGGGGCATCCTTCCAAAAAACACTGGAGGGCACCCTGTGCTTCCTCCGCCCCACCTAACCAGTTATAGTACCTAAAGTACTTGTTTGGACTAGACCTGCGCTTGGTATAGGGAACTCCCAGTGGGGAAGTTTTCTCTACTAGTGCCCCTGTTCTGCAACTTATTTATTGTTGTTCAGTTGGGTCCAACTCTTTGTGACTCCATGGACTATACTGTCCATGGGGTTTTCTTGGCAAAGATATGAAGTGGTTTGCCATTTCCTTCTCCAGTAGATCAAGGCAAACAGAAGTGACTTGCCAAGGGTTACACAGCTAGTAAGCATCTGAGGCCAGATTTGAACTCAGTTCTTCCTGACTCTAGGCCCAGCACTCTATCCACTGAGCCACCTACCTGCTTCCTAGGCAAACAGAGGTTAAGTGACTTGCCCAAGATCACACAGCTAAGTGTCTAAGACTGGATTTGAATTCAGTTCTTCCCGACTCTACTCCCAGGGCTCTGTTCATTCCACAATTTATAGCCTTGGACAACTGCTTTAAACAATTAGAGATTGACTCACCTAGGATCCTATGGTAAGTACATGTCTGAGGTGGAACCTGAACCCATCTTCTTGACTGTGAAGCACTATCTACCCATTGTGCCATCCTGACTCTCAGTATTTTGTTAGCAAGAGGTATTATCATATGAGTCATTACTTATTATCATTGCTAATTAGTACTAATAATGGGCCTGACTCACATCCTTTCTTCCTCTGCCACTCTGAGAACATGCCATTTTGGCACATTTTGTGGCTATTATCACTGATAACAAGAAATAATGTTATGAATACCCAGGAATGTAAGGCTTTATTTAGAAAGGTGACTTAAAATGAGATGCCACAATGGTTGGAGATGGGAGGGTAGCTGACAGTGGAGTTGGCACCAGGGTCACGAGTGGGACTGAGTTTGAGTGGGGTTGAGGCCAAGGCCAGCGGCAGAATGGAGTTGGGAAATTGTGCCGAATCTGAGGCCAACTGTGTGGGAGGGTTTGAGGTCACTGTCTTAGAGCTCTGATTTATTTCTGGATGCTAAGCAACACCCCACTTATCTAGACATTATTTATTTTACATGATCACCTACCCAGAACTCAGGTTCAGACCCAGAATGAAATAGGTGACCTTCAACGTCCCTCATTTCCAGTATTCTTGGATTTTATTGTAAACAGCACAGGCATAGATAGGGTGAGGCAGCCAGGACTTTGTTCCAAGTGCTGACATCTGTGGAGAGCAGGGCATGCTTTTTTCCTGCAGTGATCCAGATTCTCTCTTCCCCAAACTATGAAGTCTTCCACTTGCTTGTACTCTTGAAGGGGTTGGGAGAGAAGGTGAGTCCCAGAAGAGAGCTTGAGGGCAGAGGTCAGGGGAGGAGGAGGAAGGAATGGGTTGTTCTCTCTCCTAGCATTACTGGGTCAGGGGTAGGGCTATCTTCTGGGGCCCGCCTAAGCTGTCTTTCTCAGCCCTTCTTCCCCATCCTAACTCCTTCCAACCAACCACATTTGCCCCAAGGGTCCAGATTCATAGTGACAATTCTAAAAAGGCATCAACTCCCCTTGTCCTGAAATCTGTAGGTGGCACAGTGGATAGAGCACCGGCCCTGGATTCAGGAGGACCTGACTTGAAGTCCAGCCTGAGACACATAACATTTGCTAGCTGTGTGACCCTGGGCCAGTCACTTAACCCCATTGCCTAGCCAAAAAAAAAGAAGAAAAGAAAAGAAAAGAAAAGAAAAGAAAAGAAAAGAAAAGAAAAGAAAAGAAAAGAAAAGAAAAGAAAAGAAAAGAAAAGAAAAGAAAAGAAAAGGACTGTCTAGTTTTTTGATGTGACAGCGGTGTTTAAAACCAGAACTTAATTGGTAGGCTCTGGCTGGGACTATCGATTCCTTCCCAGAAAGTTCTAAAATGCATGGAATACAATACACGGGATTAAAAAAAAGGAAAACAATGATTTTGAAAGAGTTATCAAAATATTATAAAAACAAGTTCATGAACCCCAGATTAAGAATTCCTGTTCTAAGCAATTCTCTTAGTTGACAATAGATTGAGGACCTGAAAGCACAGAGAGGTGATCCCATGACTTTGCCCAGTCTAACACAGTCAGCATCATCAGAACCAGGGTTAGAACCCTGCTCTCTTGACACCTGTTTAACCCTGGCTCCCTCCACTAGAGCATACTGCCTCGAGGATAGCTCCCCATCCACTACCAAAAAGGGTGACATTTGGTTCCCAGGGAAGCAAGATGCTTTCAGGTTAGAAAGCAAGGTACCAAAATGGAATGGGATTGGTTTTTAGCATGTTCCCTGTGAAAACATACACACTCAGAAGACTTTCTGAGAATTGTGATGATTTCTCTATAAAATTGAAATTACAGTTTAAAAAATGGAATGGGACAAAGGTGGTTTTTGGAATACATTTCTCCAGAGGACAATGGAGAAAAAGATCCTTGGCCTTTGGGGAAGAAGGGAGGGCAGAAGATGGGAGACTAATTCTCTCTATGGCTATCAGGGAGTCAGGGCACTCTGGCATCAGAACGCCTAATTTCAACAGAGAGTGGGATGTTTTGAGTTTTTTTTTTTAAATCTAGCCTTGGCCCTGGTGTAGGCTACTTGATTTTCTTGTAACTGAAACACAGGCTCTCTCTCTTCTGATTCTCTGGGTTTCGTTCCTTGCTGCCCCGTCCCACCTCTTTTCCAGCTTATGTTGCTGTCAAAGTCATTTGCCTCACATAATTTATGTCTATATTTAGGTTTCCTCAAACAGGGGCTTAATGTGCTATTATTCAGCATTCTTTGGTTGGAGCGTAGAGGGTGCTGGAGCTGGGGAGAGGAAGGTGGCTTGTAGATACCTAGACATGGTCACACTGCTTCCCTGAGGACCTGAAAGTAGTGAATCACCTTCTCCACTTCTTAATATTACTACCTGTAAATCAGGAAACATAATCCTCTGGCCTATGGCTAGGGCTACCAGATGAAGGAGATTGGTATTATGTTTGAAGACCCAAAAGTCAAGGGCCCCTCTAATTTTGCTCCCCTTTATCACAATCTTGAAGGGTGTGTGTATGTGTGTGTGGGTGTGTATGTGTGTGCATGCACGTGCACACGCACTCATGATGGAGGGGAAAAAGAAAGGGGGATGTAGAGAGGGTACTGGAAGCCTCATAAGGGAGCCAGTTAGTACTGGTCCTAGTGCCTCCATGGGTGAAACTCAGAAGCCAGAGAGATCACTAATTTCTGACATGCGGGAGGTCCTTCCTACTGTCTAACCTTATTCTTCCCGCTGCCATGTCACCATGCTGTGGCTTAATTCTGTTCCCAGGCAAACTAAGAATGAATGGGTTCCCATCCATCAACAATGATGAGTAGTCGCTCAGTCTCCCACTCACACACTTGGAAACTGGAGTTAAAAGATCTGGGTTCAAATCTCGGCTCTGCCATTTATTACCTTTGTGATCCTGGGCAATTCATCCAGCTAGATGAATATCCCTTCCAGTTCTAATATAGCAGGTGTTGGAGCATTGTGGAAATGGACCTATAGGGACCTTCCTATGGATTATGCTCCAGAGCTACATATCTCCCAAAGCTGTCAGAGGTATGCTCCATAGGATGGTCCCTAAAAGCCCATTCCCACTCATGGCCCAACCCTCACTCCACTGAAATCTTACAGTTCCTGGGGGTCCCTCTTCAAACTTGTCATTCCAGCACTTCTCACCCTTAATCTGTGGCTCCTAGAACACCAAACTGGGGTAGCAATGGCTAGGGAGAGACCCACCTGACTTAGCCCTTCAGGCTTCCCCCTGCCCCATTCAGAGGGCTAGCCCTTTTCAGCCCAGATGCTCCTGAAGGTACAGGTAACACCAACTCTTTCACCTGCCCCAAGGTCTGACCCCTTCAGGCATCTGGCTTGTCTGAGACAACCCACAACCCCGTGACCATCTCCATTTCAGGAACTAAAAGGTTTGAATCTCAACTAAACTTTGAGGTTCTGTCCTTTGAAACCAAACCACATCATTCCCTCCCAGGCTCCTAGGGAAAGTTGGGAGGAGGCAACTCTGCCAAAGCTGGTGTTTCATATGTAGCTGAGAAATTATGCTATTCATCCCCAGCATGGAGAGGGCAAAGGGGGGATATGGAGCTAAAGAGCAGATGTGAAAACTGGATGACTTTCATTACCTGATATAATACTTCCATCTCACCTTTATGTAGTGTTTTTTAAAGTTTACAAAACACTTTCCTCCTAACCACCCTATCAGAAAGATAGTACAGATATTACACATAACAGCAACAACTGACATACAGTGTCTGGCATGCAGTAAGCACTTAAATGCTTATTGTTGGACCTGGCCCATAGAAGGCACTCAAAAATGCTTGCTGTTTGATTGATACAGATTTGGCACATAAAAGGCATTTAATAGACATCTAGGTAGTGCAGTGGATAGAGCACTTGGTTGGAATAAGGAAGACTTATCTTCATGAGTTCAAATCTGGCCTCAGACACTTACTAGCTATCTGACCCTGGGAAAATAACTTAGCCCTGTGTGCCTCACTTTCCTCATCTGTAAAATAGAGAAAGAAATGGCAAACCATTCCACTATCTCTGCCAAGAAAACCCCAAATGGGGTCAGGAAGAGTCAGACAAAACTGAATAGCAGGGGCAGGTAGGTGGCGCACCGGCCCTGGATTCAGGAGGACCTGAGTTCAGATCTAGCCTCAGACACATAACACTTACTAGCTGTGTGACCCTGAGCAAGTCACTTAACCCCATTGCCTAGCCAAAAAAAACCAAACTGAATAACAAAAGTCACTTGTTTGACATAACACCTTCCTGATTGCAAACCAGTTTACACATGTCATTTGATCCTAGCACAACCCTGAGAATTAAATACCATAGGTATGATTATAATTCCCATTTAACAGATAAGGAAACTGAGATTTAGGGACCAGTCTTTTAGTGACACTGCTGGCAACTGTCAGAAGCAGACTTCAAACCCAGGTCTTTCCTGATTCCATATCCAGCTCTCTTCCTACTTCATCATATTGCTAGATCATGAATCCTCAAGTCATTGGATGCTGTCAACCAGCAATGAATCTATAGCTCTGGATTCTCTACATGCCCTCCCCAGCATTCACCTAACATTGTGACCCAGGATCATGCCCACTGTATCACTGAATGCAGTGATGCTGAAGAAAGCCCATTTGTGCAACTTCATTTGGATTCTCCAGGCCATGGCTGCTGTGGATTACCAGGTCCTTAATCTCTTTTCTTAGTGTCTTCCTCAGAATCTCAATGTAGAGGTTTGGTTTTAGGGGCCTGAGCATGGGCTGTTTGTGATCAGAGTGAGTGGTAACAAATATGAGAGGAGAGACACAGAGAGAGACAGACAGAGAGACAGACAGAGACAGAGAGAGAGACAGACAGACAGACAGACAGACAGACAGACAGAGACAACCATGCCAGGGAGGGATTTGGAAGATGGCATGACAGTCCTAGAACCAGCAGTGCTCACTTGCTCTTTTTACTGGGGCATAAAGATTAAGGGAGGCCTGGGAAAGGACTCTCAGGGCATAGCCCCCAAGGTAGAGGTGAAGGGATCCTGCCTGTGCCTAGTGTCAGTTCCTTCTCCACTGTCCTTCCTGCCCCCCCCCATTTTAGACATTGGGGCATAATAGAGGGAAGGAACCTGGTATAATAGAGCCCTGGATTTAGAGTTCAAGGACCTGGTTGTATGTGACCTTGGGCAGATAGAATTATCTCTCTCTGGGCCTCAGTTTCCTAATTTGTAACATAAAAGGATTTATGGAAAAGAAAATGAAGGAGAAGTAGCCAAGAGAATAAACAATAGTCCCATAAAGACCCAAGAGGTAGATAATTTTGATTATATGAAATTAAAAAGGTTTTGCACACACCTAAAAATGTAGCCAAAATTAAAAGGAAAGCAGGAAACTGGGAGGGGTGGATTTTATAGCAAGTTTCTCCGATAAAGCCCTCATTTTTCAAATACGTAGACAACTTAGCCAAATTTATAAAAAATAAGACCCATTCCCAAATTCATAAATGGTCAAAGTATATGAATAGGCAGTTTTCAGAAGAAGACATCAGGGTTATCAACAGCCACATAAAAATGCTCTAAATCACTACTGATTAAAGAAATGCAAATTAAAACAACTCTGAGATACCATCTCACAACTCTTAGATTGGCTAAAATGATAGAAAACAAAAATGACAAATGCTGGAGGAGATATGGAAAAATAGGCATACTAATGTACTCCTGGTGGAGTTGTGAACTGGTCCAACCACTCTGGAGAACAATTTGGAGCTATGCCGAAAGAACTATAAAACTGTGCATACCTTTTATATTTATAGCAGCTGTTTTTGTGGTGGCAAAGAATTTGAAATTCAGATGCCCATCGATTGGGGAATGGCTGAACAAGTTATGGTATAAGATTGTGATGGAATACAAATGTGCTATAAGAAATAATGAGGGGGATGTTTTCAGAAAAAGCCTGGAAAGACTTATATGAACTGATGCAAAGTGAAGTGAACAGAACCAGGAGAACACTGCACATAGTACCAGCAATATTGTAACAATTGTTAATTGTGAAAGACTTAGCTACTCTTAGCAATACAGTAATACAAGAAGATTCCAAAGGACTCACAAAGAAAAATGCTATTCACATCCAGAGAGAGAACTGATGAACTCTGAGTGTAGAATGAAGCATAATTTTTTTCATTTACTTTTTCTTGCCCCCTCCCTTTTTTGGCAATGCAGCTAATATGGAAATATATTCTGCATGACTTCACATGTATTATTGATATAATATTGCTTGCCTTCTCAATGGGTGAGGGAGGGGAAGGAGGGAAAGAAAAAATTAGAACTCAAATTTTTTAAAAATGAATGTTAAAATCAATAAAGTATAATTATTTTTTAAAAAAGACCCAAGAGGAATCAGACACTGTGAAATATGGTGGAAAGAATTTGAAATTACAAGTCAGGAGGCAGACTCAGGGCTGTCCTAGGCCCAGAGAGTCATTTAACCTCTGCATATTCGTTTCCTCATCAGTGAAATAAGAATTATTACCCCCAAAAGCTACTTTTCAGGGATGTCATGAGTAGCAAAATGAATAGCGGTTGTGAAAGTGCTTTGAAAAAGCTACAGTGCTATCCAAAGAATGGTTATTATTCCTATAAATCAGACATCACACCTAATGAAAACCAGGAAAGGGAGCTAAAGGGATTTTGACAGGTAACTCACAACATAAAATTGAGAGTATCTAACCCAACTCCTACATTTTATAGATGAGAAAACTGAGGTGGGGGGAAGACTGGTAGAAAAGTCCTTACCCAAGGTCACTTAAGTAGCAAGTGGGAAGGACTTGAGTTCAAGTCCTGATGCTATCCTCACCAGAACCCTGTGTGAGAGGTTATGCAATTATTATTATCACCATTTTACAGAGGGAAAGTATCTAAGGTTCAGAAAAATGAAGCTATGTATTTAGCTTTCATTCATTCATTTATCTGTTTATTTGACTCATGGTAACTATGGCTCTTCTTTCCCTCTCTGTTGAATTCCTAACCAGCTTTAAAGCCTAGCTCAAATGACACCCCCTCCAGGAAGCCCTACCACCTTACATCCAGGTGTGTGCTGGAGCCAGCTGGGACCAGCTCTCAAGAGCCCATTGTTAAATTTTCAGTGTGAACATTTATGCCTCAGCAAATGCCACAAATCAGAGCTTGATTCATTGTTTGTTGACTGTCTAGACTTAAGTGATAGAGAAAAATGTTAATATTGCTGATTAAACTTAACAGTGTGCTGTGTGTACTTCTCATTCCCTTGTCCAGAGCTGATTGTTAAACAGCATACCAACTGCCTACACCTCCCTGTAATTAATATCTTTCTTCTTTGGCCCTCATAACATGCTGCTTTTCCCTGAAGCCACCCATTATGTAATATTGTTTATTAGAGTTACCTATGCTTTTGTAAACCTCCTATTAGACTATAAGCTTCTGGAGGGAAGATGTGATACTTTATCTAAATAAACTTTGTATCTTTACAATTGATGTTTGTTGAATAAACCGATTCAAGATGGTGCTTTCAAATTTCTTATTAATATCTCCACATGTTCTGTTTGTTTTGTTCCTTAGTGAACCACATCCCTATCTTTTTGATTCTTACTCCAATATATGGCCTGCAGGCCAGCAAGAGTTAAAGGGAAGGACCTTGGAAAACAAAACTTTTCACTCCCTCTCTAGCCCTTGGGGGAAGGGGTGAGATGTTAGACAGCAATCAGAAAGAGGGCAGTTCTGCCTAGCCTAGTGCTTTCCATAGATACGATGGGTAGTAGGGCAGCTGGGTGGCACAGTGTATAGAGCACTGGCCTTGGAGGCAGCAGGACCTGAGTTCCAATCTGACCTCAGACACTATCTGCGTGACCCTGGGCAAGTCACTTACCCCCCAGTTGCCTTTTAAAAAAAGAGAAGAAAGGATATAATGGGTAATGTTATCCATCCATAGCATGGAGAGGGGAGTTAGGTAGAGTAGAAATGGATGGGTGCTGGAAATAGAACAACCACTCTCCATTTTCATAAGCAATTTTTGAAAGTTACAGTAGCCAGAGAAATTCATCATCATGTGGCAAACCTAATGGTGAGCTTCTCTTAACTTAACTAGGCCAATCCTCAGACAAGACCTCTCCATTGAGGAAGGAACTGTCAGAGCTGGTACCCATTTGGCATAGATTTTGGCCACCTCTTCACCACCCTGAAATGTCAGAAGTGAAGGAGCAGCATTTTGGATTATCCCATTATTTTTATATCCCATCAAGCAAAGAATTGCATCCACTCACCAAAGTTCTACCCTACACGCTCTTCTCTCCTGTCCTCTCTCATCCTGTCCTGTCCTGTCCTTCTCCCCCTTCCTGTATGTATTTTTTTGTTTATTTGTATGTTGTTATGTATGTATTTTGTTGTTCAGTCCTTTCAGTAGTGTCTGACTCTTGATGACCCCATTTAGGATTTTCTTGGCAGAGATACTGGAGTGGTTTGCCATTTCCTTCTCCGGCTCATTTTACAGACGAGCAAACAGAGGCAAGCAAAATTAAGTGACTTGCTCAGGGTCACACAGCTAATAAGTGTCTGAGGCCAGATCTGAACTCAGGTCTTCCTGACTCCAGGCCCAGTGCTGTATCCACTGTGCCACCTAGCTGTCCCTATATACGCATACATACTTTCAGTGACCTCATTAGCTTCCATGGGTTTAATTCTCTTTCCTATGCTGATTATTCCCAGATCTATACGTCCAGTCCCAGTCTCTCCTGTGAACTCCAGTCACACATTACCACCTGTCTTCTGGAAGGTTTGAAAGTGGATATCCCAGAGTCACTTCAAACTCCACATGTCCAAAACAGAACTCATTATCTTCCAAACTTCCCTATTTCTGTCAAAGGCACCACAACTCCTTCAGTCTCCCATGGTGTTATCCTCAGGTCTCAACTTTCCTTTCCCCATTTATCCAATCAGCTGGCATTTCTTACTGTTTTCACTCTCACTTCTCTCCTATTAGATCCCTTCTCTATTTTCATACAGCTACCATTTGGGTTCAAGTCCTCATTTCCTCTCACCTTGATTACTGCTAATGGCCTTCTATCTGCTTTCTCTGCTGCAAATCTCTCCTCACTCGAAGCCATTCTCCATATTGCTGCCAAAGTGCAGCTCTGACCATGTCACTCTCTTCCTCAATCAACTCCTCCTCAGTCACTCTCCCTATGGCCTCCAGAATCCACCTAATTTTCAAAGCCCTTGCCCTAACCTATCTTTCCAGCTTCTTTGTATATTATCCCCCTCCTATGCTCTCAAACCCATCCAAACAGGACTTCTCTATGTTCTACACATAGAGAATTCCATGTTAAAACTCTATTCCTTTGAACAGGCCATCCCCCATACCTGGAATTCACTCTTTCCTTTCCTCCTCCTCATAGAGGCCCTCTCTTCCATTTTCTACATAAAGCCTTTCCTGACCACCCCAACCCCTCCAAAAAAATAAATGTTGGTAGCCTCCCTCCCTAACCACTTTCTAGATTACTTTCTTTATTCGAATTTTTCTTCTACTTATTCTTAATTACTTATTACTTATATATGTTCCCCCTTTAAAATATAAGGTTTTTGAGAGTAGAGATTATCTCATTCTTTGTACTTTTTGTTCCTGTCATCTCTCGGCACAACGTCTGGCACACAGTAGGTACTTAATAAACATTTCTTGATTGACGATGCCCACAGATCATTTAGAGCAGGCTGTATGATTCATTTTTTCTGTTGTGGTCTGAAAGAGAGAGGAGCTGTGACAGAAGAGGATGCTGGAGTTATGGCTTGGGTTCACATTTATCGTCACCCAGTGCTTTATTTCCTCCAGGACAGCTGTTTTTTGCAAGGCTGCATGAGAAGAGTACGAAGGTGGAGGGAGAGATTACCTGGGCCTTTACTGGTGAAAGCCCGAGACTTTAGGAGAGGGAGCCCAGAGCTTTTAACTTAGATCCTGGTGCTCCTGGCTGTCTTTCCATCTAACAGTTATTGCACTTGGAATTTCCTTGAGATCAGATGTGCTTATGCTCCAGCACTTAACTAGCTGTGTGACCTTGAACAAATTATATAACCTCTCTGGGCCTCAATTTCTTTAGCTATAAAATAGAGATGAAAAATTCTTGTGATCATTACCTCAAAGAGTTGTTTTAAGGAAATTATTTTGTAAACCTTAAAGCACTATAGATATACTGTTATTGTTATTGCTAATGTTATTATTGTTAACATTCCTTGTTTCCCCAGGGAGCATAGCTACTCATTGAATCTGGAGTCTCAATAACCCCATAAGAAAGGCCTCCCCTCCCCTCCCCCAGCAGAATGGTGAGTGACTGAAATAACAATAAAAAATTTTAAAAACCCAGAGAATCAATAGAGAGAGAGAAGAGAAAGCAGCTTCACCTCAAAGCATATTGTAAAGCCACAATAAGTATAAGAGGGGGAAAAAAATCCAGGCCAGGACATGTTATGGATACTGAAGAGCACAAATCAATAGACCATTTTTTCAAGGGTATGGGGTGCTGCTGTATGTAAGGCACACCCACTCTTCTCCCATAGGGCTCACAGGGCCCAGGCACCTAGAGATACAAGAAAGAAGTGGGAGGGAGTGGTGGACGTGGAATGGACGGGGGAGCAGACTTTCAGTGGTCAGGGACATACCATAAGGTTCTTTAATTCGGGCACACCCCTATGCCAAAGGTTTGCATCTTGTATACACAACATTATGGTAGCTTCCAAGCAGTGTCTCTAGAAGATAAATTGGCCCCAGAAGGGACAGGGCTGGGTCCTTTCTCCACCGACAGCTCCATCTCTGTGTATTTACTGGCCCAAGAAACATCCCGTCTCCTTATATAAATAAGAAAAATTTATGACAGTTTTCCTTCTTCTTTCTACTGGCTGCTATTAGGAGGGCATTATTGGGAGAAGGCCCTCAGATTCCTGAAATGGATGTGGTAGAGCAGGAGAGGAGAGTATCTGTCCTTCGGCCTCGGCTCTCCCTCTGCACTCTAGAGTCTCAGAGAAAGGCTGGTCATGATTACTAAGGGAGAGAGGGCAGGATTAGGGTTCTGTAGGAGGTTTTGATGACTCATTGGGGGGACATAGAGAAATCATCACTTGGGGATCCTAAAACACCTGCCCCTGTGTCCTGGGAGTCACTGTAAGTATAAGAGGAAAACAAGTCAGAGTATAGGCATATTCCTGGGCCCAAGCTGGCAGACAGACGTCCTCAGCCCCCTTCAGCATAACTCCCTAGAGTATGACATTTGAAAGTAATTAGGTTCTTCTAAAATTTGGAGTACCCCTCACTCCTGCCCCAGCACTTATCAAAACCAGTTACTATCCATCCTGCTTTCATTTCCCATCTTCCTCTTCTTTCACTTTCTCCCCTCTGTCCCTCCCCACAAAACAATATATATCTCATTTCAACCCCTCCCTCAGTCAGAAAAGCCTGGAAAATCCCCTTTCTTTAAAGGCCTAAGAGGATGACCCTACTGGGGTCTATCATCTGTCTCAGAACTGCCTCGTTTTCATTTTCTCTGCTTCCCAATTTATGGCAGAAGGACTTAAGGAGACCCTGGCTCTGCTAGTTCCTAGCTGTGCAACCTCAGGCAGGTCACTTTCCATCTCTGGGTCTTAAAGTGAAGAGTTGGATGAGATGACCTCTGACATTCTGCCATCAGAGCTGTTGATTGAGGATCAATAAACATTTATTGATTGATTGGTATCAAATAATGCTGATGCCATTGATATGGAAAAACTGAGGTAGGAAGAGTCCTGTAGCTGAGACTCTCCCCACCCCCTTGTCCCCTTGTCCGTCCGTCTCTCTCTCTCTCTCTCTCTCTCTCTCTCTCTCTCTCTCTCTCTCTCTCTCTCTTCCTCATGGGGTCAGGCAGAGGACAGAGTTATCAGCAACCTTCTCAATCCTGGAAAATAACACACACACACATACACACACATATATATACACGACCTAAGGTGGCAGTTAACAGACCCTCAAATGTGATTCTGGGAAAGAATGGGATAGTTGAAAGAACACCAAACTTGAATTTAGAGAATCTGGGGTTGACCCAACTTGGCTCTTTTAATTTCTACCTATGCAAGACTGAAGAATTAATTTCATGTCTATGGGCCTTGGTGTGTGTGTGTGTGTGTGTGTGTGTGTGTGTGTGTGTGTGTGTTTAATCTATAAATTGAGGGGATTGGATTAATCTTTTAAGGTTCCTTCCAACTCTAAATGCTATGATTTCAAAGCCCAATGGTTTTACAGCTTCTGCAAGGATGATTCTTGGCTCAGAGGGCCTCCCTCCAGATAATAACAATTGACATTTCTACAGTACCTTAAAGTTTGCAAAGTACTTTATATTCATCACCTAATTTGAATCTCTGGATAACTCAGAAAAAAAAAACTACTACAAGTATCACAAGCCTCATTTTACAAATGAAGAGACTGAGGTTCGGAGGTCATCCAACTAGTATATTTCTGAGAGGGGATTAGAACCTGGGTCTTCCTGACGCCAAGTCTAATATGCCCTGCTATCTCTCCACAGCTCTTGCTCCTATAACCACTTATTCAGACAATTATCTAGTGGTATGAAGACAGATCCTTCCCCCCAAAAAACAACTGTCCTCAATTACACCCCTGAATTCCTTATCCCCCTCCAGCTACCTTATTCACTGAGATGTGAACCTAGTTCCCAACCTCCATTCTGTGCCCCTTCCCTCTATCGTGTTCATCTCTTCTCCCCACTCCTACTGTCCCTGATACCTCCTACAGTCAAGTCCCCTCATCTTCCCACTGAATGTGGCTGCATTGACAGAGGGTCTAGGATTACTTGAAAATAGGAACAGAAGTCAAACTGAGTGATCAGCAAAAGCTGCTTCTTATTTAAACTCCCTCACTTCAGCCTTTCTCACCTCTCAGATGTTCCTCAGATCACTCCACTCACCTGAGATCTTCCCCTTTCCTCCCTTCCATGACAACCCATGGTTTCTAACTCCTGCCCCCCATAACCTTGAGCCACAGATTTCCTCCTGGTAGTTTTCCCTGACAGCTCTTCCATTCCCCCTCTCTCCCCCACCCATACCTCAGCCTCTTCCTGTTTCTTTGGCATTTAAGGATATAGTTCTGTTCCGTATTAAACTAGGAGCTTGTCATGTGACTCTGACTTCTCCCTCCCTCTGGGCCGCCTCTGCCCAGCATCCAGAACAGGGTTCCTGGATTGTCATTCTACCTCTACCAAACAAAAATATGCTAGATTAAGAATGCTAGTGGGAAGCTTAGCACAGTGACTGGCACATAGTAGCATTTGGTAAATGCTTCTTGACTAAGAAAATTACATTCCAATCATCATGGGTCAATAATCAGGGATGATGTTACATTCACTGATACTGGTTTCTTCCAACCCTGGTTTCCCCAGAATGAAAGGAGAAAGGAAGGTGATGCCCTTTATTGAGATGACTGAGAAAGGAACAACTTTCTAAAAGTCATACAGCAAAAGTTCAAATTGAGGGGCAGCTAGGTGGTGCAGTGGATGGAGCACTGGCCCTGAAGTCTGGAGGACCTGAGTTCAAATCTGGCCTCAGACCAAACACTTGACATTTCCTAGCTGTGTGACCCTGGGCAAGTCACTTAACCCCAATTGCCTAAATAAATAAATAGAAAGTTCAAATCCAGCCTTAGATACTTACTGTGACCCTGGGTAAGTCACTTAACCCTTGTCTGCTTCAGTTGCCTTAACACTAAAACGGATATATTAACATCTACCTCCTAAAGTTGTTGAGAGGATAAAATGAAATAATAATTCTAACGTGCTTAGCACAATGTCTTGTACATAGTAGGCACTTAATAAATGTTTCTTTCCTTACAAAATAAGGAAAGGAACAACATAGTCATCCCACTCCCAGACCGCAGGGTCACTCTCCTCCGTTTTCTACATTTCTCTTTTTCTTCATGGAGGCCAAGCTTTTGGTCCTGGAAAAGGAACTTTTTTGGAAAAATTGACTCTGAGTACAAAAATTGTGTTGTCCAGCAGTCAGGGCCATGAGCTCACCTACATGACTACTTGGATTCCCAAACTGCCTGAGATCATTTCATTCTTGTCTCTGCTTCCTACCAAAAAGACCAGAAGAGGCCTCTTCTTGTCTATAAGAAAGAGCATAACCCACTTTGGGTCACCCACCAACCATTATATCCCTTCAGCAATCAGGGCATTATTTCTTTTGTCTAACCTCAAACTTTCCTGATATAGCTTCTAATCGCTGTCCCCCTCTGAGGTCCTTAGCACTCACAGTAATGACTGGCAATAGTGCTTGAGCCCATGAAAAGCAGTTTAAAGATATTATTTCATTTGATTCTCACAGCATTCCAGTGAAGACTGGTACTATGGATGTTATCCCCATTTTACAGATAAGGATGTTGAGTCTGGGAAAGGTTAAGTGACTTGTGCCTGGTCACATACTTAGTGAATGTCAGACAGACTTGAACCTAGATTTCTTCTCACTTCAAGTGCTACTCTTTCCATTCCACCAAACCTGGGGGGGGAAAGCTGGTGGTTCCCTTCCTTGTGGATCATAACCCTTCCTGGGGATGAAAATCTGCTACATCCATTGACCATGGATGAGCCTGATACCATCTGTCTCTAGTTGTGGGTTGATGGGCATGAGGAGCCCTCTCAGTGAAGCAGCTCTGGAAGGATGAACCAAATCTTCCCCTATAGGAAGTCAACAGATGGTAAACCCTTCTCAACAGCTCAGAAGCCAGATGCCTTCACCCTAATGAGCCACCCTTCTAGGACAGGTCCCCCAAATCAATATAAGGGCACTAAAGTTCATGAAAAGCTATAATCCCGAGCCTGCAAGTGCCCTGCAGAGATCACCAGCGTCAATCCCGTCTTTTACCCTAGATGGGAACATAACTTGTAAGAAGATGCCACCATTCTCCTAAGTCATCCAATTTAACAGGTTAAATATCCCAGATTTGAAGCTGTTCCTTAATTTTAACTACAACCCTCTCTTTTTCCCTTGCAGTCTATTTCTTTCTATTTGACACTCAAGGGAGAGGGGGAACTATCAGGTTTCTATTCTCTGTAGAAAAAAAAAACTTTCTAGTTCCCATTCTCCCCTTCCCCTGGATTGGATAACAGCTCCTTCCATTTTCTTCTTACCATCTTTCCCCCCATCTTTTCTAATCCTTCTTCAAGTCCCTCTTTTCTTTAGCAGAGCTCTGTTCCTCCCCACAGTATCCCCTACCCCTGCCCCTGCCCCTCTTGTCTCCACTGCTTCCAGCTGGTACCTGGACAACCAAGGACCCCTCAGCACCTGTCCTGATAAGCCCTGCTGCAGTCCTTCCCCCTGGTGCTACCAGAGACCATGCACCTGTCCTCATAGTTCTGCTTATAACCTACTCCTCTGTCCCTAAGTGTCTGATGGACAGTCTCCCTCCCCACCAAGTTCCCCAAACCTTTCCTTTTAGTGGCCCTTCATCATCTGATCTTTTGCTCTCAAGGCCAGGATGGAAAAACAACTAGTTTGGCCCTCTATTTTAGCCCGCATCTCTAGCCTCAGCCTAACCTTCTCCTCCACCCCCACCCCCAGCCTTGTTCTTCAACAGAGCTAATGGAGTCTGGCCATGAGGGTCAGAAAGAAATCCTGTTCTCTATTCTTTCCCCAACCAACCTCTTCCCCTTTCCCTCATGGCTCATCAGGAAAGAATGGGAGAAGAGAACTCAAGTACGGTGTGTTCATTTAATATTAACAAATTGAAATGAATTATTTTAATGCCAATTAACTTGGAGCAGTCCCTTTTAATAGTAATTTAGATTCATATTTCAGAGAAGCAGAACATGGAGCTGGCCAAATGTGACCAGAATGTCAATGTGAAAGACAGGCGGGTGGAGGGCAGAGAGGGGGAAAATTAGTTTCACTTGGACAGAGTTTGAAAGGTTTGAGTAAGAGTCTCTCCAGTGGCTAGTACATACAAAGTCTTCTTCTGAAGCTTTATTGTGGTTAGCATGACTGATACTGTATTTTTGTGGTTAGGGTTCATTTTAATATACCAACTTAATATACCATATTTATGCAATTTGCATCATATTTCTTAACCATAACCACCACAATAACCAGAATTACTGCTTCTTAAGAAGCCGGTTTTGTTTTAAAGTGAAATACCTCAAGGTTTTGAGGGGGTTAGAACATCATGTTCCACTCTTAACCCTATTCTTTTGTTGGTTCAAACCTGGAGTAGCAAGTCAATTTCTCTTCTACCCTCCTTCCTCAGGTGTAAGAGAAGCAAATTGTTAAGTCCCAAATAAAAAGAGTTACTTTTGATCAGCAAAGTAGGAGACACATATTACTGACAGTGACAGGGAGAGCAGGACAGAGAAACAAGCAACACAACAGTAGCTGATATTTTGAAATAAGGTTGCCCAAGTCCTTAGAACCTAGAGATCCATTGGGGTAGATCTCAGCTAGGACTGGCCCATAAGAACATCTCACTTCAGTTCTGGCTTGTAAAGTCTTGGACCTGGGGGTTGGGGGGGGAAGGAAGAAGGACTTGGGGTTTGGTCAAAAGTGAGATGTTACCTTCTAAGGGGGAGTCTCTCGTCTCTCTTCTCTCTCTCTCTCTCTCTCTCTCTCTCTCTCTCTCTCTCTCTCTCTCACACACACACACACACACACACACACACACACACACACACACACACACACACACCCTCTTTAACAATTTAGGACTGGAGACGAGAGGGAGAAGTGTGATGAGTAAAATTATGTTGGAAAGAAGCAGAGGAAGAGAACATGGGAGCCGTTCACACCGGGCTCCTGTCTAGGCAAAGATTGCAAGAAAGAAGAGGAGAAAGAGAAAGACAGAAAAGGGGTTGAGGGGAAGAGAAGGGAAGAGACGTTTACTAAAATAAATCTCCCCCCAACACGAAATTAATTGAAACACAAAAATGTGATCTCCTTTCCCAGAAGTCAGATTTGTAAAAGAAATGAAACTAAGGAAAAGAAGGATTAAAAACAACAAAATAAAAGAGAAAAACTGATGGTGGCTGAGTGGGTGAAATTTACAAAAGAGAGAAAAACAGAAGCATCTTTTAAGAAGGCTTGAAATTAGGTACGAGAGAGCAATTTTGGTTAACCAATTCCCCAATCGTCTCCCAAAAGAAGTGATCTTTCTTGTCCAAGAGATAAATTAAAACATATCAAAACAAAACACAAAAGATAAAGTGTCTCCCCTCACTCAGATGACAAAGGAGGTGACACGTGCCAAAGCTTGAAACTTGGGGTTGGGGGGAAGGAGGAGAAATAGTGAACGTGGAAACTTCCCAAAATATTATTGTTCCAAATGACCGAAGAGATCGGCGGGGAAAGACTGGGGAAAGAAAGAGAACGAACTTGACATCTCTAAAGAAAGGAAACTTAGAAAACTAAAATGAAACCGATATCTGAAAAGAAAAAAAAAACCTCCAATGAGGAACAAACTATTCCTCCGGGAGAGGAATGAAATGAAATTTATCGGAAGAGTGAAAGTTACCTTCAAAGAGAAAGATGAAATAGAAACAAGTAAAATGTTTACAAACATTATCCCCAGCCCGGGGGCTAAATTGACCGCACCAAAGGAGATGTTCTCTACCCCTACCCCACACCCCAAGGAAACTTAGAAACTTGGAAGTGAAATGTATTAATGGGGAGTGGCGTAGTTTGCAGGTGTCTTGGGAGGGCCCCAGACCCAAAGTGAGAGGTACGGGCGGGGGGGGGGAGGGGGAAGGGGTACATGGCTTACCTTGCTCGGGAGTCGATGCATCTTGAGAAGGGGAGTGGGCTAAGGGAAATGTAGATGGGGGGAAGGGGGGAAGAAAGCAGGTTAAGGAAAGCGAGGTGTCCAGGGACTTCGTGAGTAGGGAGGAGAAACGGGGATGGGGGGCGGGGTACAGAGTCTCTCCCCTACTCTTTGCCCACCTCCCTCCCTCCAGCTCCCGGGCGGAGAGAGCCACTGAAAGTTACAAATTGCTTCCATTATTAGCTCATCCCAGGCGGCTTGGTCATTGGTCAGGACTGGATCACGTGATCCCCCTTACCAATCGATCGAATTTCTTGTTGCAATTCTCTGTCCCCCGGCTCCTGGGAGGGAAGGGGGCGGGCGTTCGGTGTTTCTGGGACTGGGGGGATGGGGAGGCAAGGAGGGGGTCCCTTAGCCCCCTCACCCTCCCTTTTTGCCATGTCTGGATCATGAGCGCCGCCCCAGAAGGGGTAGAAGGGGTTGGGGCATACCCTGGAGGGCCGAAACTGGAGAGGCAGAGAGACGTCGCTAGGGACTCAGACTCCATTCAGTCCAGCCCTCCTGGTCACACTGGCCCGGTTCGTCACACCTTATACAACGCCCTTTCTACTTCAAGCTATCCCCGAGAGACCTCTCTGCCTCCCTTTCTTACTGACTTTGGTTGCTCCTCTCCGGGGTACCTTGCTGCACCTCCCTGCATGGGCGGGGGTGTGGAGCTGTACTCACCCTATACCTTAGGCCGCTATGCCCCCAAGGAGACCGACCAGGGGGCCAAGTGAGCGAAATTTCTGGGACCCTTGGGAAGACTGCCAAACTTTTGAATGGATGAAAACCAAGAGGAGTCCGTCCAGAGCAGGTGAGCTGGGGACTGGTAGGGGGCATTACAAGGAGAGGCACACGTTGAAAACACTATTTCCACTCCTCAACTTCCACTCCTCTATCGGGGTGCAAAAAATGGTCCAGTTAGCAGAGCATTGGCTGGTGGGGAGAAGGGTCAGCATGTGCCTCCTTTGCGTGGGGGAAAGTAACAGCCTTGAAGTTTTAGTCTTAAGCGGGATGGTATGGTATACGACAGGAAAATGAAGGCATGATTCTAGAGACCGAGAAAAGAGAAAATGAGAAAATTGTTGGAGGGAAAGGGAAAGGGGGGCTAATTGAGAGGGGGACACGAAAACTCGTTCTCTCGGGTATCCTGCCAGGAACAACTTGGGGAAACTTTTCCGAAGGGAAATAGAGACTGGAGCTTATTCGTTGGGTTTAAAGTGGGCGGAGGAAGTGGAAACTTTATCGGCTATTACTCAATTTTTATTTCAGACACTTAAGGATATTACTTTATGCTGGTTCTGGCCTGTTAGCTTTTTAAATGATTGCTAATTTTCATTGATAAATATTCCCTTGGTAGAAGAGTTGCCTCCGGGCCTATCCCTAAAGGTCAATTGAGATCTGTACTAGGGGGGCCAGAGTTTGTGTGTGTTGGGGAGGGTTTTGGGGGGGGGGAGTTGAAAGATTAAACTATAGTAAATAGTCCGAGACTGAGCTTCTAGGCTCACCCCAATTGGAACGAAGTTCACTGTCCTGGACCTCCTGAGGAAAGAGTCACAGTTTCCACTGGCCTGCTCTTCTGGGTCTTTCAGTGAGGCAGAAACCCCTTCGGGGCACAGCAGGAACGAAAGAGGACTCTGTTGGAACGGTCTGGGTGGGTGCTTGATTCCCCAAAACCTCTGAGATAAACATAGAGTAATCGGAAGAACCAACATTTCTAAGCTTAGTTCGGGGTAATGACCCTGTTCCCGTCCTTCCACACCTCTCCCTTGACTGTTTTTCCCTACTCTTTTTAACTTCCAAAATATGTGTGTGTGTGTGGGGGGGGGGGAATCCTGCCCAGAGAATCAATCAGTCAGGTTCAGTTACCTCTCTTGGAAAAAAGCAATTGAGGCGAGTTTGACACTGTCGGGAAACCAAGGTCAGGGGAGTTCTGAGACTGAAGATGGGTGCGAAGGGAACCCCGAATCATTCAGGTTTGGAGTCTGGAACTCGAGGTTGGCTAAACTTAACCTTGCCTTCTTTCCAGTGTCTCGGAAGCTACATTTAGTGAACTTTTCGTGGGTCGAAGAAGTCCGCTTACGATTGGGACGGCTGAATGGGATGCCCCCTACTTTGGGGTTTGGAGGGGAGAGGGAGAGATTGACAACACACACCCAAATGGAAGGGAAATTTTTGTCCAGTTCCCCATGGGGACTCACGTCTCAAAAGGCTTTTGAAATTCTAAAGCGGATGGCTGGATGGAAGGATAGACAGATGGAAGGACATATGGATTTTAAAAAAAAGAAAAAAGATTGAAGAGAAGAAAGGATGAGAGAGGAAGGAAGGGAGAAAAAGAGGCGCAGAAAGAAAAGAAAAAAAAGGAAAAGACACTGAGAGAAAGGAGGGGGAGACAAGCCCCCGATCTCTCTTTATTCCTGGAGACGATCCCAGTGCCATTAGACCCAGCCAGCCTCTATCGCTTTGTTTTTCTGTTTTGTTTCATTTTTCGGTTCATTTTCGGGCTCAGACCCTGTGCAGGGCTAAAGGAGGAAATTGTTACCCATCCCCAAGAGGACGTGAAAGTTCGCCTGTAGCAAAATAAACCGTTACTGCGATAAGTTGTTGTTGTTTGTAAGGATACTTAATAACAAAAACATTTTGAAAGCGAGGCTTCTTGCTTTCCATAGATAAAGAAAACAATTCACTCCACCGTGGAAGGGAGAATCGGGGGAGGAGAACCTATTGGAAGCTAATGAGGCTGTGGCCCCGGCCCGCAGGTTTGGGGAAAATCTCTTTTTCCGTTGACTCCGGAAAACACTGATATGAGAACTGGCCCAAATACTTAGGGGCTTTATATAGACGCTACATTTCTTGTGAGACTAGCTCTAGACTTCAGATTCAAACAAATAAATGTAAATAGAGGGCTTTTGTACCTTCTTTTATTAAGTCAAGAATCCATCACACTATGCAGCCCCAGTGGATCACGTGATCCAAGACCCCATTACTGTGTAGTAGAATGATTAGTCCCCTCCCTGAATCCCGTGGCTAATGTGGACTTCGGAGAGGAGGCAGCTGTCTTCAGGGATGAATGATGAGGCACGATCGACTAATAAGTTTGGAGAAAGGCAATGAGACTCCCCCCTCCGTGCCAGCCCCCTGGACCCCCACTTCTGGCCATTCCTTATTAGCTATCCATTTGCGCTTGGTCCTTTTTTTCCCCCAAACAAGTCCCCAAGCTCCTTATGGAAGCACCAAGTTTTCTCTCTAGATTTTTACTGGGATTTAAGCTTTACGGCATCGGCAAGTTCCCTTTCCCCCTAAGAAGCCCTATGGTGGTGGTAGCAGTGACCTAAACCTGCAGGGGGGAAAGCGCAAAGTCTGGAGCCCAAGGACAATGAGGCTAAGATTCTTTGAGACTTTAAGAAGCTAGGCACCGGATGGATGGCAAGATGGAGAGCTTGGGGAGGGAGGGCCTTGTGAGGAGAAGGACATAAGGCAGAGAACCGAAAAATGAGAGGACCTCGAAGTAGTGAATCAAAAATACTGCGACTAAAAAACGAAGGACAGGGAAAGGAAATTTTAGAAACAGCTAAGAAGAGAAAAGGTAGCTAGAAGGAAAGAATAGAGGTGTGGACCAAATTGAGAGAAAGAGGGAGAAAACGGAAGGAGAGGAACAGGAAGGGACTTTAAGAGATAGGGAAAAGAGAGGGAAGAAAATGAGTGTGAAAGAAAAATTGAAAAGAGGAAGAAAATTAGTAAGGTTAAAACCTCTGCCCATAAATCTATAACTATATCTAATACATAATTTTAATATACATAAAAGGTACTCATATGTATAATATATATACATAAAATGTAATGCATCTATAAAATATATATAATACAACATACTTTAAAAGACAGAAAATGAGGCAGAAAAAGAAAAAAGGAATTAAGAGAAGGAAGGAGAAACTGACAAAAAAGGCGGGAGAGAAAGAAATTGATTGTATCGGGAAAGGGTTGCTGGTGGTTACTGGGATTCAGTATGCTGCCTGCTCTCTGGGGCTCCCGTGGCTGGGTCATCTCAGGCGCTGACTCTTTTCCTCCTCTGTGCCCAGCCAAGCCTGGAGGGGACAGCAATTCTGGGGAGCCCGAGGCGGCGGCGGCAGCAGCAGCAGCGACGGGCAGTCCCCGGACCAGCTTCTCTACCAAACAACTGACTGAGCTGGAGAAGGAGTTTCACCTGCAGCATTATCTGCCCAGGTCTCGCCGGGCAGAGATGGCATCTGCACTTCAGCTTAGCGAGACTCAGGTCAAGATCTGGTTCCAGAACCGGAGGATGAAGCAAAAGAAGAGGGAGAAGGAGGGGCTGGGTGGGGGCTGGGTTCCCTCTGATGCCCCTTCCCTGGTTTACTCAGCCAGCACAGTGCCCCTCACTCCCACTCGATGACACTCCCAAGCACCATTACCCACCCCTACAGGTGATCTGGGTAGCTAAGACAAGCAGCATGTTTGTGTGTGCACAGTAGCACTTTCTGAGCCTCATTGGGCTTGGAAACCAGGATGGCCCTGGCTTATGTTTTTTAAATCTGACCAAGACTGGTTGGGGATAGGGTAGACTTACCAAGTTGCTGAAATTCATATACACCTGAAACAAGTAATCCTCCCAGCCTCCTGAGACCATACCCTTCAAAATTAAGGGCTTTCTGGTACCATAGAATCCAATAGTTTTGTTATCTGGTTCAGGTGGAACTGTTTTTAAAATCCTGAAGAATATGAGAATGTGTGTGTGCAGTGAGGGTGAGGGGTGGGGATGGGGAATAGAAGTGAGAACCTTGTAGTTAATGAAGGAAAGGAAAATCTCTAATCTAGGCATATATCTTTATTCCACTAAACACACACTTATTTGCAACATGGCTTTCCATTCAGCCTCTCCAAATTGTATACATACCTACACAATGCTATGCAATACACTGAGCATCGGCAAGTTCCCTTTCCCCCTAAGAAGCTCTATGGTGATGGTAGTAGTGACTTAAACCTGCAGGGGGGAAAGCACAAAGTCTGGAGCCCATCACAGCCCCTAGCCTGGGTCCCTCCATCAAAGCAAATCAGTTCCACTGGGACCATGAGTCTTCAGGGTAGTGAGACCCCGGATCCTATGGGACCACACTAGGATGGTGAACCAATGCCAGAAAATGTCCGTGCTCATTATGATGCATGATTTATCAGGGGCCCTGTCTTGTGCTGACCATCCTCATGCTTATCTTCTACATTCCCAGAACTGTCCAGGCTCTAGCACTCCCTCCCCAAAACCCCCCTGTCTTCCCCACTCCAGCTACTCTAGCTGCCTAAGCTTTCTAAGAAAGAATTTGCTCACTTACTCATAAATACCCTCATCACCCAATCCCAAACTAGAGCCCCATTATTTATTTTCATGTTCCAAGAGGCTTTTCTATGTGGCCTCTGGGCAGGATGAAACAGACGCTACCTATTAACAATTAATTACACAGACTGCAAATATTGGGATTGGAGAGAGCCTACTGGAAGAATTGGAAAGCTCTGGTAACCACGAGCAGGGTGAATAGGACTGTTTGTTGTAATCATTGTCATTATGCTTGCTTCTCTGTCATCTTTTTATCTCATCTCTGCTCCTCAGCTTAGCCTAGGAAATCCTTCTCCATCATAATCTAGCCAATGTAGGCTATCACACATATGGCCCATCCACAGTAGTACCCAGAGTGCTATATCAAGTACAGTTGGGACACTGTACTATGTTTAGGGCTCAGAAGGGACTTGAAGGCAGACAGCCATGCCAGTGGACTTATTTCCACATTTCAGGTTCATTTCATGGACCCTTTTCCTAGAAAATAGACAAATCAATTCACTGCTTTGAAAACCATTCCCAGGAAAATATTGTATGTAGCTGGGAAGATGGTTATTCACAGGCCTGAACCAGAGACCAGACATCCCAATACCCATGCTACTCTGTTAAGAGTTCCCTCCCTATTCCTATTTGGAGATCTGGGAACCTGCCTGAAAATTCCCTGGTGAGGGTGACCCCAAACTCAAATCAAGACAAAGCAGGCAGCTTCATCTTTGATCTCGGAGATCAGAATACAGTGGTGTTTATTCCCCACCCCTAGCTGAATCTCTGCCCCTTGGTGCTGCTAATAGAATGGAATGGTGATCTCCCAACTCTGGAAGACTGGCCAGGAACAAATTCAAATCCTCTACAAGGAAAAGGACAAAAGCCCTTGCATTCTAACCTGTCATTGATCTGTTTTGAAGGAACTTAGGAGTCAAAATTGCAGCCATAATTTCCTAACTGGTCTAAAATAAGCATTTCATATTTGGGCCAAACTCTGGTTTCTCATGGTGAAAGGTGAAGAGCGATGATTAAAAAGATTTCTCACCCTCCTCACTCAGGTCAAACTGGTAGGGATTCGAGAGTTTAAGACTAGGGATTTTCAAAATATAGAAATCATGTCTACCTCCGTTGTTTTTTTAATGACTATCAAAAGTATTTTTATGGGTTTGGGGAGGGAGGGAAGGAAGGAAGGTCCAAATGTGATGTGGATAAAATAAATGTGGATGTGGATAAAATAAAATAAAATGATGGGACTTAAAGTTTGGTTTGAATTTTGGTAGTGCTGGATTAGAAAATTTTGCTGCCTTGCCAGCAAGGCTGTATTTCCTTGTCCTGAACATATTCTATTGATTGGAAAATAGAAAAGATTTTTCTAGGCTGGTTTAATGAGAATTGGGCTGTGGGAACTTATTCCATCCTTTCCCCTGTTATCTGGGATTAGCTGGTTAAAAGGAAAGACCTCAAAGTAAGAGGGTTGGACTCATACTTGGGGATTTGAGACAGAAGATAGAGAGACCTTGGAATGAGGGAGAAATGTCCCTTTATCCTTGCGTTTATAGGGTGTGTCTATGTGGGGGGGGGGGGGTGTTAGTGCCGGGAAGATAATGGTGTGTCTGTATGGGAGTAATCTATTTAAATTTTCTTGCACCTGTATAAGTGCATATCAAGGTGACAGGAAGGGGTTGGGTTCAGGTTTGTTTGAGATCTTATGAGTAGGTGCCTCTGAATAGGATGTATGTGTGTACCTGTGTCAGAGTATTTAGGGATGGGGTGTGTGTGTGTGTGTGTGTGTGAGTGAGAGACTATATTTCTGAGTGTGTGCTGCTGTGTGGGTGGATCAGGATACTTCTGTGCATCTCTGTGTGAGGACCAGCTGAATGATTATAAAATTACAACACTCCTTACAGAAAATCCATATCAGCCTCTGCCTTTCACCCCCGACCTCCTGACCTCTGATGTGCCCGAGGACAGAGCTGACCCGGTCACTGCCTCCCCCCAGTCAATGAGTCTCTAGCCATTAGCATAAAACATGAATCTGTTGGCAGGTTGACAAATTATAACTTCCAGCCTGAGTTTTGCCAACTGGCTTGCTCGGCTGCTGTCTATTTATCACTGGAAATGGTAAATCATAAGAATCCAGATGACTTAATTATTCAAATCCAGGATGGAGAGAAGCTGCAATTGAGTCAATCTCAAGCCCTGGGCTTTAGGGAAAGGGATGGAAAAACAACAATGTTCTGCTCTTCTGGGATGTGAGAGGCAGGCAGGCTGGGAGAGCCAAGACAGTCCTATTGTATCTGATCCAATCAATGCCCCCGCCTCCTCCTCTGCCTCCTCCCTTCCCCACCTTCTCCCCCTTGTCATTCTCTGCAGCCTGCCCAGTCTTTCTCTTTCAGATTTCTTTCTAGTCATTCTAGATCTTAAGTTTTCTATGTCATCCTTTCTGACTTCTTGGAAATCCTTGTGGCCCTCCCTCATGGCTATTGGAGCCACTATTTGACTTTACTTTTCATTCATTCATGGTCTTTGGACTCTCTCTCCTCTCCTCTCCTCTCCTCTCCTCTCCTCTCCTCTCCTCTCCTCTCCTCTCCTCTCCTCTCCTCTCCTCTCTCTCTCCCCTCCCTCCATTCCTCCCTCTCCTCCTTATGTGTCTTGCTCTCCATGTCTCCATTTCTCTCCTTTCTCTATGCCGATGAGTCAACATCCAATTAGTGGGTTTCTGTGTATTTGTACCTATCTGCAAGCATTTGTGTGTGCATATTAATATTGCTATGTGCCTGCATTACAGTTATGTATGTGTGCACCTCCCAGACAATTCCTTGTCTTTCAACAAATGACAATGTCCCCACCAGCAGGATGCTTGGTGAAGCAACCCCCACAATATTATCAAGTCCATCCTCTTGGCCTCTAAACATTGAGACCACAGACTACAAACATTTTTTATTGCATTATATAGGAACAGAAACTCCTCCCTTCATAGACCATACTAGTGCCTCCCAAGACTCGCTTTTTGGGGGGGTCTTTAATAAGTTTTTATTTCTTTTTACATCACAGTGATTTCTGGAAACATTCTTCCTCCACACCCCATGCCCCAAAAGTGTATCATCCCCACCACCAATAGGAAAGAAAAATAGTCAAATGAAAACACTATACAGTAACCATATTTGACAATATTCTTCCTTAGTAGTCCTCTGCCTCTCTACAGAGAAGAAGGTATGGATGCTTCATTATTTGTTCTTCAGAATCTTTATTGGCTTTTCAAGTACTCAGAATTCAGCTTCCTCCTTCCTTCCATTCTTAGTGATCTTTTCATTTGCACTGTTGTAGTCATTGTTTATTTTATTCTTTTGGTTCTCCTCATTTCACCCAGCACCAATTGGTACAAATCTCCCAGACCTGCTTTCTGGACTCTAACCTTCACCTACTTTTTGTATCTCCAGTGCTTATCACAATGCCTGGCACACAGTAGGCACTTAATAAATGTTTATTGAATGAAACCTCTCGTCTTTTCCTCTCTTCTCTTCAGAAGTTGGGGAGAGATGTGTCTAGACAAGAGATCTTGCCTGTTGCTCGTCCCTGGTGCCTAGTTGTCGCCCTTATCCACCTTATTTCTTCCTCCACCATGTCCCAATCCAATTCTGTCCTTTTGCTGTGCCCTCTGGAGTTCTTCTTATCTATAATCAAATTTCTCTTTATTTTTCATCTTTTCTTCTCATGGTCCTCCTAGCTTCTGGAAGTCACCAAGACTTCACTCACCCCAGATGACATTGCTGTCTGATGACATCCTTTCTAGTACTAGTTGCAGGTTTTCTCATACTGCCCCCCCCCTCCAGTTTGCTGGTCCTAGAAAGGGAGCAGGAATACTTCTTGCTTTCCATTGCCACCTCCAGATTCTCTCTCTACTACCATTAATTGGTAGCTCCTCCTCTGATTTCACTGTATCCAAATGTATCACCCAGTCCAGATCCTGGTGACTGTATCTGCTGATTCCCAGGACAGTCTTCCTCCTTTCTCAACACATTCTGTGCCTGGCTCAGTCTTCCTGTCAACTTCAACTCCTGCCCTCTTACTAGGGGACTTCCACATAGCTGTTGGTGTTCCCTCAGAAATATTAACTTCCCCATGCCGTATCTACTCAACTGTGACCTATTCCTCCACTCCACCTGCGCTACACAAAAGGGTGGTAACACCATTGATCACCCACAGAGGTCCTACTTTTAGGACTCAACTTCCTTTATCTGACTATAATCTATCATTCCATCTTACTCTTTCTAAACCTATTCTTCATCCTCCACACATTCTTTTCCAGACCACCTCACCCCCACCCCTTTCAGGTTCTACTTGCCCTCCTTTCCGATCTTGAACCCTTGGCAAACCAGTTTTACTCTCCTCTCAAAAACTATGCCCTGAGGTAGCTAGGTGGCCCAGTAGATAGAACACCTGCCCTGGAGTCAGGAGGACCTGAGTTCAAATCCAGCCTCAGACCAAACACTTGACATTAGCTGTGTGACCCTGGGCAAGTCACTTAACTCCAATTGCCCTCACCAAAAAAACAACCAACCATGCCCTAATGCTGCTCAAGGCTTTGCCTTGCAAGGCCCCAACCTTGGATTAAGCCCACCCTCTTCCTCCCCTGCTCCTATGAACATTCTGCTGGATGGAGCTGGAGGAAATCACACAAACCGTTCAGACTGGGTTCACCACAAATTTATGTCACTTAATCTCATCTGAGCCCTCACTACAGCAGGGAAATCCTTCTACTCCTCCCTAATTGATTCTCTATCCCACTGATTATAGTGGCTGCTTCAGACCTTCTTTTCTCTTGCCTTAAGCACTTCCCCCACCCTCCAGGTTTAGGACTTTGCCTCATTCTCTATAGAGAAAATCAAGGCCATTCACTATAAGCTCCCTTTTCTCCCCTTCTCAATTCACAAAACTTTGACATCATTCCTTGCTATTTCCTCCTTTACTCCTGTCTCTGATGAAAAAAATAGTCCTTCTTCTTACATGTAGGCTTGCTCCCATCCCCTCCAATTTCCTCTAGTAGATTGTCCCCACTATTATCCCCTCTCTCATCTTTAATCTTTCCCTTCCGGTTCCCTCCCTGCTATATACAAACCTACCCAAGTCTCACCCATCCATAAACAAACATTAGTATATCTCAGTTATTTATAATGATATTTACAATGATTCACAACTATCCTCGTGGAGCAGCTAGGTGACGCAGTGGATAGAGCTGTGGTCTTGGAGTCAGGAGGACCTGAGTTCAAATCCGGCCTCAGACACTTGACACTTACTAGCTGTGTGACCCTGGGCAGGCTACTTAACCCTGATTGCCTTACTAAAAAGGAAAAAAAAATACATAGCTACACAACTATTCTCATGGAAGACATAAATAGAATGCAAAATACAATGAATTTTAAGACTCAGTCACAGTCAATTCTACCAGACACAAACCCAAAGTGTGGACAGGAAAGGGACTATAAAGACAGATGAACATGTTAAAACTTTTATATTTTCAAACCAAGGGGATGAAATTTCATCCACAGTTGTTGCCTGACAAGTAGGTGGCTTCAGTCAGAGCCAAAGGGAAGGTCTTAATTGCAGGCAGTCACAAGCAGGCCTCCCCTCTGGCTGCTTCACAACCTGGGGCTGAGCTCACTTGCTCTGACACAGCTAACACAGCCATATCCATAAACAAAGAAGCCCTCACTAGATTTGGCCATCCATGTTAGCTATCAGTCTATCTCTCTGTCCTTTTCTTCAGTTAAGTCCTTCAGAAAACCACCTGTACTTGCTACTGTCATTGCTTTTCTTGTTCTCTCTTCTTAACCCCTGGGAGATGGCTTCCAGACCTGTCATTCACTTGAAACTGCTCTCTCCAAAGTCACCAGTGATCTTTTCTTAGTCCTCATCCTAACTGACTTACCTGCGGCATGTGACACTGCTGACCACACTTTGCATTCTGGAATACTACTTTCTCTTGGCTTGTTTTCTACCTCAGTAACTGCTCCTCAGCTTGCTTTGCTGGATCATCACCCCTGTCATCAAAGCTCTCTCCTAGACCCATTTCTCTTTTCTTTATACTCTTACACTCAATGACTTTTTCTACCCCCCTGGGTGCAATCATGACGGCTCTCAAGATAACTCCTGGATTAATGTATTCAGCACAAGTTTCTCTCCCGACTCTGGACCTGAATCACAAATTGCCTATTGGACATTTTGAACTGGATTTCCCATAAGCATTTTGACACAACATATCTAATGATAATAGTAATAATTAGTAGTATTTATATAGTGCTTGAAGATTTACAAAGCACTTCACATATTTATCACTTTTCATTTTTATCACCTTGACCACCTTTGGAGGTGGGTGCTATCGTCCCAGTTTTACAGATGAGGAGACTAAGGTTTACCGAGTTTAAGTGAACAGAATTCATTATCTTTCCTCCAAAATGCACCCTTCTCTTATTAGCTGTGTGGCCTTGGGCAAGTCACTTAACCCCACTGCCTATCCAAAACAAAACAAAATGCACCCTTCTTCCAAACTTCTCTATTACTGTTAAGAGCACTATTATCCTTTCAATCACTCAGGTTCAGAACCTTGGTATCATCCTCAACGTCACTCCATATATTTAATAAGTTGCCAAATCTTTTTTTGGTTTTGTTTTATTTTGTTTAGGCAATGGGGTTAAGTGACTTGCCCAGGGTCACACAGCTAGTAAGTGTTATGTGTCTGAGGCTGGATTTAAACTCAGATCCTCCTGAATCTAGGGCCAGTGTTCCATCCACTTCGACACCTAACTGCCCCTAAGTTGCCAAACCTTATTTCTATCATAACTTCTCTCAGATATGTTTCCTTCTCTCCATTCAGACTGTTACGATGCTAGTTCAGACCCTAATCACCTCTAGCATGGACTATTAGGATGGCCTTTTATTTGATCTCTCTGCCATATCTTTCTCCACACTCCACATTCTTGTCAAAATTATTTTCTTTTTTAAAAAATTTATTTTAGTTTTCAACATTCACTTCCACAAAATTTTGAGTTCCAAATTTTTTCCCCATCTTATCCCTTCCCCCGCCCCAAGATGGCATGTATTCTGTATACCCCTTCCCCTAATCTGCCCTCCCTTCTATCTCTCCCCCGCTTCTCTTATCCCCTTCCCCTTCTATCAAAATTATTTTGTTTAAGTGCTGGTCTGATCGTGTCACACTCTTACTCTATAAACTCCAGTAGCTCCCTATTGCCACTAGGCTCAAACTATATGCTGTTTAAAGCTCTTCACCACCAGGTCCCTTCCTATCTTTCCAGTCTACTTACTCCCCTCAATGCTATTCTGGACTACCTGTTCCTCACATATAATTCTCCATTTCTCATACTCTTGCCTTTGCCCTAGCTGTCCCCCATGCCTTCCTGGAACGCTCTTTCCTCATCATCTGTAATCTAAAATGTCCTTCAACACTCAACTCTAGTGCCATCTGCTTAGGGAGGCTCTCACAGCAGGCTTTTACCACTGCCACTCACTAATGTCTTCCTCGTCTAGGTTACTTTGTATTTAATTTGTAGACATCTCCTATATTCTGATGTATGTACTCGCTAGCTTCATCATCAGGGGGGAGACACAGTTTCTCTTTTATCTTGGTGCCAGGCACATAGTAGGTATTTAACAAGTCGAGTCAATAGCATTTAATAAGTACCTTTTTTCCCCAAACACTGTGCTAAATGTTAAAATACCAAAAAAAAGACCAAAAAACAATAGCTGCTCTTAGTCTAAGAGGAGAAACAATACACAATTACATTAAAAAAGAAGAAGCTATATATGTGCTAACTTGGAGATAATGTTAGAAAAAAGCCACTCTCGTTGAGGGGGGATCAGGAACGGCTTCTTGCAGAAGACAGGCCTTTAGCTGGAGCCGGAAGGAAGTTAGAAAACCAGAAGATAGAGACAAGGAGAGAATCCCAGGCATGGGCAACAGCCAGTGAAAATGCATGAGGAGTCTTGCTGGAGGAAGAGCAAGGCGGCCTTACCTGTTGATTGATTGAGCCCTCTTCCCCAAACATGAGGCCTGTGGGGTCCCTTTTGCAGAAGGCTGGCTGTTACCTGGGAATAAACTCACTCTGCAGATATGTTACCCCCCTACCCCCAAACCCAGAAACAGGGCTGATTTAGGGAATTAGGGGTGTGGAGAGGTCAGGATCAAGAATCAAAAGCCTGTCTGAGTGGTTGGCAGTCAGAGATCAATGAGAAGAGACAGATTGGAGACAGGTTTCTCTTGCTTTTTTCCTGCTGGCTCAGGCATTCAGCCTCCCTACTCCCTCCTATTCCTCCTTCTCCTCCCCCCCCCCCCCCCCCCCCGCCCCTCAGCTCCTAAAAGCAGGTGGGATCCAGGACTAAAGCTGTGGCCTCTCTCTGCCCTTCTAACTCAAACAGGCTCCTAATCCCTGGACAGAGGGTAAACAGCCTTCCAGCACGGCCAGGATTAACCACAGAAATACCACTAATGTATTCTGATGCACTTTCCCTAGGCCCCACTCCCACCCTGTGTTACTAATTAGCCAGCTGGCTTGGGGGGTGGGGGGAGTCATTGATAACATCTTTGTGGGGCTCCCAGAAGCCCAGGTATTACCTGGGGGTGGCATACACATCTCTGTGAGCAGTGTTGGTTGAGAAGTCTGCAGAGGAGATCTACCCTGCTCTGGCCTCTTCTCAAATTCCACCTCCCCAATATCCTCCAGTCAGTTCAAAGGCATTGGGGATTATTTTCTCCCCACCCTCCCTGGGTCCCCTTTTCTCTCCTTGGCTCTTCACAGCTGGGAGACAGGTGGGAAGGAGGAGGGGGAGGGACAGGGAGGAAGAGAGGGGAGGAGGAGGAGAGAAGAGGGAGAGAAAAATTCGCTCAGGAAATCAAACGACCAATAAAAAATTAATTGTCTAATTAAAACCACCAGGAAGCCCCTTGCCAGAGTTTGGCTCTGCGTCATTGGGGCTATAAAGGGTGGGAAAAGGGATCTTGGCTCCTAATGAATTACTGACTTGTTACATGGTCTTCTATCCGAGACTCCTAAGCAGCATTCTGTCTTTCGCTAGGAGGATTCTGGAGGTCACCCTATCCCTCCCCCAGTCCCTGGTTCAAGCTTCTAAACAAAATATCAAAACTCAGACATATGGGAGACTCTCTAAAGGGGGAGTGCGGGGTGGCGGGGTGGAAGGATACCAGAGTTCCAGTCTTGTGGAAGTACCTGAGAGCCACTCTTAATCTTTCTTGATGTGGTATAGACTAGTTTTGTCATCTGTAAAATGAAGATAATTCTACTTGCATTAATGACATTACAGGGTGGTTTTGAGCAAATTACTTTCTAAACCTTTTTATTGTTTAGTCACGTCCAACTCTTTGTGACCCCATCTGGGGTTTTCTTACCAAACAAACTAGAGTGGTTTGCCATTTCCTTCTCTGGCTCATTCTACAAATGTGGAAACTGAGGCAGGCAGGGTTAAGTGACTTGTCCAGGGTCACACAGCTAGTAAGAGTCTGAGGCTGGATTGGAACTCAGGAAAATGAATCTTCCTGAACCCAAGCCTGGCACTTTATCCACTGGCCCACCTAGCTGCCCCCTTCTCAACCTTAACATGATATAAAAACTTGAATTAGTACTGATAGAGCACCTACTTATTTCCTCAGAGTCTGTCTTCAGTGGAGAGAGGAAAACATCACAGGTTCAGGGCAAGATAGCATCCCCTCCTACTTCAGAGAAGCAGCCATTTACAGATTTGGGGATTGCTTTTGATGATTCCCTGGTCACATGCTAAATCACTTTTGTTAAGGGCCTCCTACCCATTAGGTCAGTGGTTCTCAAAGGGTGGGAATGGGTAGGATACAAGGGCTCTTAGAAGTAAAAACATTTTTTCATAATAATATTAAGTTGTTTTAATTTTTAAGACATCAGATATCAATGGATCGAACCCATATAAACAAAAGCTCTTGGGAACATCCTAAATAATTTTTATGAGTGTAAAGGGATCCTGGAACCAAAAAGTTTGAGAACTGCTGCACTAGACAGAAGTGAGTACCAGTTTTTGTCAGGTAAGCAGCAAGAGATTATGGACAAGATTCTAAATACACTCTTCCCCTTACCTCCCACCCATCCACCCAAGGCAGTATAGCCCTGTCTTCTTCTGAGTTCCAGGTTAGTTCAGTGGTTACATTGATGGGGGCAGAGAGGAGTGGAAGGTTGGACAACCATCCTTTGTAGACAGGCACTCATGTTACCTCAGGTCCCATTTTCTCCTGCTTCCCTCCTTCGTTTTTTAAAATTTTCTTTTTTTAAAATATCAATTTATTTATTTTTAGTTTGAAATATTTACTTCCACAAGTTTTTGAGTTCCAAATTTTCACCCCCCCTCTCCTCTCCCCCACCCCAAGATGGCATGCATTCTGAATATCCCTTCCCCTAGTCTGTCCTCTCTTCTGTCTCTCTCCCCTTCTCTTATCCCCTTCCCCTTCTATTTTCCTGTAGGGCAGGATAGACTTCTGTACCCCATTTCCTATATTTCTTATTTCCCAGTAGCAAGTGAAAACATCTTTTTAAACATATGTTTTTCAAACTTTAGGTTTCAAATTTTCTCCTTCCTCCCTCCCCACCCACCCTCATTGAAAAGGCAAGCAACTCAATATAGGTTGTACATGTGCAGTTATGCAAAACATCCATAGTAGACATGTTGTGAAAAACTAACTCTATTTCCCTTAATCCTATCCTGCCCTCCATTTATTCTATTCTTTCTTTTGACCCTGTCCCTCCTCAGAAGTATTTACTTCTGATTACCCCTTTCCCAATCTGCCCTCCTCTCTATCATCCCCCTGCTCTCTTGTCCCCTTCTCCCCCTATTTTCCTGTAGGGTAAGACAGATTTCCATACCCAATTGAATGTGTATGTTATTCCCTCCTTAAGCCAAATCCTATGAGAATAAGATTCACTCATTCCCTCTCACCTTCCCCCATTTCCCCTCCAGTGTAAGAGACTTTTCTGTTTTTTTTTGTGAGATAATTTACCCCATTCTACCTCTCCCTTTCTTCTTCTCGAGTATAATCCTCTCTCATCCCTTAATTTTATTCTCCAGATATGACCCCTTAATCTTCAACTCACCCTGTGCCCTCTATCTATCTATCTACATATACATACATATAATTTTTTCCTCCAACTACCCTAATACTGACAAAGGTCTCATGAGTTATAAATATCATCTTTCCATGCAGGAATGTAAACAGTTCAATCTTAATAAGTCTCTTAGGATTTCTCTTTCCTGTTTACCTCTTCATGTTCCACTTCAATCCTGCATTTGAAAGTCAAATTTTCTATTCAGCTCTGGTCTTTTCATCAGAATGCTTGAAAGTCCTCTATTTCACTGAATGACCATTTTTTCCCCTGAAGGATTATACTCAGTTTTGCTGGGTAGGTGATTCTTGGTTGTAATCCTATCTCCTTTGCCCTCTGGAATATTATATTCCATGCCCTGCGGTCCTTTAATGTAGAAGCTGCTAAATCTTGTGTTATCCTGATTGTGTTTCCACAGTACTTGAACTGTTTCCTTCTGGCAGCTTGTAATATTTTCTCCTTGACCTGGGAACTCTGGAATTTGGCTATATTCCTAGGAGTTTTCCTTTGGGGATCTCTTTCAGGAGGAGATCTGTGGATTCTTTCAATTTCTATTTTGCCCTCTGGTTCTATATATCAGGGCAGTTTTCCTTGATAATTTCTTGAAAGATGATGTCTAGGCTCTTTTTTTGATCATGGCTTTCAGATAGTCCAATACTTTTTAAATTCTCTCTCCTGGATCTATTTTCCAGGTCAGTTGTTTTTCCAATGAGATATTTCACATTGTTTTCTAATTTTTCATTCTTTTGGATTTTTCTACATGTCTTGATTTCTCATAAAGTCACTATCTTCCAATTGCTCTATTCTAATTTTTAAGGAAGTATTTTCTTCAGTAAGCTTTTGGACTTCCTTTTCCATTTGGCCAATTTTCTTTTTAGGGCATTTTCTCCTCATTGGCTTTTTGGACCTCTTTTGCCATTTGGGTTAGGCTATTTTTTAAGGTGTTATTTTCTTCAGTATTTTTTGGGTCTCCTTTAGCAAGCTGTTGACTTGTTTTTCATGATTTTCTTGCATTCCTTCTTAGTTTTTCCTCTACTTCCCTTACTTGCTTCTCAAGATCCCTTTTGAGCTCTTCCAAGGCCTGGGACTGATTCATATTTTTCTTGGAGGCTTTGGATGTAGGAGCTTTGACTTTGTTGTCTTCTTCTGGTTGTGGATTTTGATCTTCTTTTTCACCAAAGTAAGATAACATAGTCTGACTCTTTTTGCACTGCTTGCTCATGATCCCAGCCAATTACTTGAGTTTTAAACTCTTTGTTAAGGTATGGATCTGCTTCCAATGTGCAGAATGTACTCTCCCAAGCTTCAGGGGGGTTGTACAGCTGTTTTCAGAGATACTTGTAGGGACCTGTAAATTTTCAGTTCTTCCAAGGTGGTATGATAAGGGGCGAGGTGTTTACTCCTTTCCTGGCCTGTGACTACAAGTACTCCTTTCTGTCCTGTAACTGTGAGGAGGGGTTCCTCTCTACAGCCACTACAAGCTCCACCAAGCCAGCACTCCTCCTCACCCCAGCACCGCCGCCCAGAACTGTGGCCCAGATCCAAACACGGGCAAAGCAAGAGATTCCTGCCTCAGCATTGGCAAAGAGATCCCTGCAATCCCTCTCTGATCAGCTGCTGGATTCCCCCTCAGTCTGTGGGCTGGAAGCTCAGGAAGCAGCTGCCCCCCACCCCCAGGGCCACGCTCTTGGGGAATGGAGCTGAGACCCCGCCTTCCTTTCTCAGCACTGACAGAAACAGACTTTTCCCACTGACCTTCTAAGTTGTCTTTGGCATTGGTAGAGTTGAGGAGTCTGGAAACCTCCATAGCTGCCCAAGATTCAGTCCTCTGAGGCCTGCTCCAGGTTCCCTGTGGCCTGCGCACCCACGCTGTGCTGTGCGACACACCTTTGTGATCAATCATCCAGGTTGTCTTGGGCTGGAAATGTGTTTCACTCTGTCTTTCTGTGGGTTCTTCTGCTTCAGAATTTGTTTAGAGCCATTTTTTTTATGAGTATTTGGAGGGGTTTGGAGAAGAGCTCAAGCAAGTCACTGCTTTCACTCTCCTTCTCTCCTCCATTAATGCAGGCTGGCCTTCCTGAATTACCCAGATCACTGTGCCAACTGCCCAGTGGCTTCTGCCCATTTCAACACAGCATCAGTGTCTCCACTCTCTCATTTGGCCAAGATAAATGTGTTCCACACCAAGGGCAAGGTGCCGGGTGATAGTCCCCAAACCATGTAATCACCGGATCATCACATTCTCCATCACATTAAATCCTGATATCATGTAAAGCATAATACAATACTAAAGGGTAGCTATGAAGCAGCAGGACTGATTTTAAAAGAAATATGCCAGAAGTTATCCATCTAAATGAGTGTTGCCCCCTTCTAAGTAGTCATTTCTGTCCATGTCAAAAGTCACCCCACCCCATCACTTCCCTGAGAAGGTCAAGTCAAGCCAACAGGCATTTATTAAAGCACTTACTGTGTGCCAGGCACTGTGCTAAGCCCTGGGGGGAATATACAGAGAAAAGCAAAAATATGGTTCTTGCCTTCAAGGAATTCATATGGAAAAAAATTCTACATATGTGTAGTATACAATATAAGGGGAGGCTAAGTAGGGAAAGTAACAAGCATTTAGTAAGTGCCTACTATGTGCCAGGTGTTGTAATAAGCACTGGGGATACAAAGAAAAGCAAAAAACATGATCCCTGTCCTCAGATAGCTCACAGTCTAACCAGGGAGATAATGCACAAAAATGCTATGTACAAACAAGACATAAACAGGAAAAATTGAAGACAGCCTCAGAGGGAGGGCATTTGCATTCAGGATGACTGGAAAAAGTTTCTTGTAGAAGACAAGATTTTAACTGAGACTTGAAGGAAGCCAGGGAAGTTTGGATGCAAAAATGAGAAAGGAAAACCAGGCATTCCAGGCAATAGGGTTAGCCAGTGAAAATGCTCAGTGAGTCAGGGAAACAGAATGAGGATCAACAAAGGAGGCCAGTGTCACTGGTATCCTAGGAGGGTAAAGGTATGAAGGGATCAGGTGAAGAAGGGCTTTAAAAGCCGCCCTCTCCCCCCACCAAAAAAAAAAAAAAAGGATGTTTGTTATATTTGATCCTAAAGGTAATAAGGAACCACTGGTATTTTTTGAATGAGGAGGAGAGGTGACATGGTTAGACCTACACTTTAGGAAGAGGACAGAATGTAAGTGGAGAGGAGATCAAATCCTGGGTGGTCCTAGGAAATTAATGGACTAGTAAGTTTGGACTTGGGGAGATCTTTGGCGTGAAAGGACCCAAACACCCAGGTAATTGGGGGCAGAAAGAGGGGTAGAATTTTAATGTTGATTGAGATAAAGGGCAAATCCCACACCTTTCAAGGATCCTTTATCAAAGTCCTAGCACAACTTCCTAAGGTTGTAAATTTAGACCTGGCAGGGACCAGGGTTCTCTGGTCCAAAACCTCTCAACTTACAGATAAGGAACCCAAAAGTTGCATGACTTGCCCAAGGTCACACAGGTGGCAGATGTCAGAGCTGGAATTTGAATCCATGTCTTCTGACTACAAACCCAAAGCTATTTCCACAGCAGCATCTTATGTTCTGTGACTCTTCTTTCCAAAAGAGCAAATCTACTCCTCTTGGGAGAGTTAACTGTCCTGGTTCAGTTATTTGCCCTCTGTAGGCTTCAGTCTCCTCTTTGTACCATGAGGCACATTAAACAAATTATCTCTAAGATCCATTCTGCTCTAGTGTTCAGTGATTTTTCTATCAGACTAGGAGAGCCTGGATTGAGCTGTCCCCAGGCACTGAGAGCTATCACAACCAGGACTGAGAGAATTTCACCAAAAGAAGCTGGCCATCAGCATTATGCAATAGAAAGAACACAGGATTTGAAGATTTATGTTCAAATCCCATTTCTGCCAACTGTGTGACCTTGGACAAGTCCCTTAAACTCTCTAGGCCTCAGTTTCTTCAACTGTAAAATAAGGAGGTGGGACTAAGATCCCCTGTAGTTCTAAATCCTATGATTTTGAGTCTATAAACAGGGAGGGATATGGTATATTGAATAGACAGCTAGCCATGAAGTCAATTGTTCTTCGCCCTTCCTTCTCAAAGAGGACCAGTGACATCAGGAGGGTGATGTCATAAACTGGATTTGAGTGAGGCAGAGCTGTGCAAAGTCATTAGCCCCACTCTCTCCTCCAGAGTTATCAGAGTCCAGTGGCAAGACATGCATAAGTTAGGACGACTGGTGATGATCCCAGATGCCACGCGATACCTTGGCCGTTTTAAGCTAAGGTCTTTCCCAAGTCTCAGTTTCTGAAGTCAAGAAGACCTGGGCTCAAGACCCATCTCTTACACATTCTGATGATGGGACCCTGGGCAGGTTATACAACCTCTCAGTGTTCTAGGCAACTTTAAAGCTATAAAGTATATCCAAGGTGACTACTTGCATTGATAGAGGGAATTTCCATGCCCAGGAGTTCCCTAAACTAATGAAATCCCAATTCTGGTTCCAATCCCACATAATCAATAGGCATTTGTTTAGCTCTTACTAGGAGGAAGCCACTGTATGAAACACTGAGGTCCTTGCTATCTAGGAGCTGACAGCTTAGTTTTAGAGATAAGAATTATAGTGTAAAGTGGTAAGTTAGAATATAAAGCAGTGCATGAGACATGACAAAGAATTGGGACAGATTGTAAATTCAGGAGGAACCTAGGTGGTGCAGTGAGCCTGGAGTCAGGAAGACTGCAGTTCATTTTTTTTTTTTTGGTGAGGCAGTTGGGGTTAAGTGACTTGCCCAAGGTCACACAGTTAGTGAGTTTAATGTATCTGAGGCCAGATTTGAACTCAGGTCCTCCTGACTCCAAGGCCAGTGCTCTATGTACTGTACCATCTAGCTGCCCCTAAGACCTGAGTTCAAATCCAGCCTCAGACATTAACTGGCTGTGTGACTGAGCAAGTCACTTAACCTCTCTGTGCCTCAACTGTAAAATGGGGATAATAATAGTGTGTATCTCCCAGGGTTGTTGTGAGGATCAAATGAGATAATATTTGTAAAAGTGCTTGTCATATAATAAATCTATAATAAATGCTTCCTCCTTTCTTCTCACCCTTCCTCTCTCCCTCCCTCCTTCCTTCCTTCCTTTCTTCTTTTCTTCCTTCCTTCTTCCCTCTCTTCTTTCCTTTCACATTTGTTAAGTGCCTACTATGTCCCAGACACCATACTAAGCACTGGATTTTGTCGGACAAAAGATACGTGGTACATGACTGAGTTCACCCTTTGAATGGTCAGAGTGTGGTGTTCTGCCAACACAGCCTTGGGTGACAACCCAGAGTCACCTCCCCAACTGCACAAATTTTTAATGCCAGAAAACTCTGCTTCTGTGGCACATGTCACCATAGAGGCTCAACATCTTCCATGCACCATCACTCCCAGGGAGCACAATTTTCAAACTCTGCCTGGGTTTCATAAATCCCTTATGTGGGCTTAGCTTCACGACTCTCTGAAGGATCACCATACCAAATACTGTCTGTTTCCTCAGAGCATTAATCAAGAGAACAAGAAAAAAACTGGAGTAAGATTTAAAGAGTGTCCTGACAGGGAAGGTTCATAGGTTCACATCAAAAGATGTATAGCAGGCAGGGACCTTAGAAATCAACCAGTCTAACCTCCCAATTTTATAGATGAGGACACTCAAAGAGGTGAACTTATCTGAGGCCATACAGGTATCAAGGAGCAGCAATAAGGGTTGATAACCAGGTCCTCTAGTGCAGATTCAGTGTCCTTTCTACTGCATAGCTAAGACTCTAGAACAGGTGCCTAAGGGAGGCTAGAATCTTCGTCTCTCTGGGAGGCTTTTAAAATTTATAAGATCATGGATCCAGAGACAGAAGATACCTCAGAGGCCATATTACCAAGGAGGAAACTGAAGCCCAGGGAGGTTAAGTGACTTATCCAGGGTCACACATAGCTAAGTGTTAGAGATGGGATTTGAACCCAGGCCTATGGGTCACCTAGAGTCGGTGATCTTTCCACTGAACCATATTGTCTCCTTCAGTCAATTACCAATTTTTACTCATCAAGGGGTGATTGAGATGAGATCAGACTTGAAGACAGGGTAATCTCCTCCAGCTAAGAAGCTGATGGCCATGAGCTTCCAGAACACACAATACTTTGTATGGGCCTGGTTTGTAAGGACAGGGCCTCTTAGACAAGACCCCAGTTACTGTCATGGCCTTAATTAATTAAGCCTTACTGGTCTGTGGCCAAAGTCCTCATTACTTCCTATTCATCCTGAACTCCTGCTTTCGAGGGTCACCCATTTGGACCAGTCTTGGGCTTGGTACTTACCTTCTATTTCTATCCCTTGGACCCTTCCCTCACCCTCTTCCCATCCCTGCTGCCCTTCAGATGCTCATGACTGTAGCATTTCTCTCCCCTGTTCCCTTCTCCTCATATCCCAGGAAGAGCAAATGGAAGAAGAATCTTATTTAGAAGGGAAGAGAGTAAAGTTACAACTTATTTATATACCAGAGGACAAGCCTGTTCTACTTTCTAATGAAATATTCTGCCCAGAACATACCTAAACAGCTCTCAAGTTTCATTACACATACGCCTTGCCTTCCTACTCCTGAGTGCCTTTGCTTAGAGTGACTTAGTCCTGGAATGCTGTCCTTGCTCCCTCTGCCCACTGAATCACTACCCCTGCTTTCAAACCCAGCTCAAATGTCAATTCCATTTAACTCAGCAAACATTCTTCACTACATGAAGGAGCTAGTATCAGGCACTAGGAATACAGAGACATACCTAAATAATTCCTGCCCTCAAGGAGCTGACATTCTGCTTGGACTCTTGGGGATGTGTGCATGGATAAGTAAGGTCAAGGCAGGGAATAAAAGGGCAGAGGAGAAGTCCAGACAACACACTCTAGGGACCTTTGAAGGAGGACAGACCACTAGTAGCTGGGGGGATCAGGGAAGACTGTCACCAAAGATTGAATTCCAGGCATCCATTGGGTATGTGCAAACATTAGAAGCCTTCCCTAACCTTTCCAGCTGATAAAGACTCCTCTTCCACATAACATTTTGCATTGTTTTATGCATTTATTTTACAGGATTTACAGCAAAGGGACCTTAGAGGTCTTGTAGCCCAACCCCCTGGTCTTGTAGTTAGATTTAAAGAGTGTCCTGACAGGGAAGGTTCATAGAATAGAATGTATAGCAGACAGTGACCTTAGAAATCAACCATCTAACTTCCTGATTTTATAGATAAGGAGACCCAGTCCCAGACTAGTTAGTTATTATTATTATAACACACTACTAGAATACAAGCTTCTCCTCACCTGAAGATTAATGGAACATAGTGCCAATTTTAGCCCCAGAAGTTCACCAGAATAGCCCATTTCTTCATAAGGTCAGACTCGCTCACCATACCCAGACCCTGACAAGTAACAAGGTAGATGCTGGGTGCTAGAATAGGACAGCAACAGGTAGAATATCTGGGGAAGTAGAGGGTGACATGCAAACAAGACCCAGTGTGCCATGTACACTCCAGTCCTTTCTTCAACTGAGCCACATTCTTCATCCCAAGAAGAAACCACTAGTTTATCTAATTCACCAAGGTCACTGGGCAGATGTGCTTTCCAGATGTGCAAGCCAACCTCGCCTCTTTGTGATGACATCTGCCAGCATCCTGAGTGTACTTCCACATACATCCCCTCAAGGAAGATTTTACAAATACAAAGTGGGGATCAGACCCAGATCCATCCCTACTTGGTATGTCTCCCCAACCCATCTTCCCTCTCCCTCCACCTGTCTTCCTCATCTCTGACCCTGGATCGCTAGCTGATTTTGAGGGTTAGAAGAGCCCCAGAGAGGCTACTCTGCATTCACCTGCCATTCACCAGCCCACATTATAGAAACTCTCTTTTAAACCATTCCTAGAGAAGGTTTAGCCAAAGGGCAGTTTTAAAAATCATCTCTAAGTCTTGACTACATGTCCCCTCTGATACCCATCTCCAAGCCTGGTTTACAATGCTTTGTAGTAACTGATCCCTCCCAGGTATTCTGATGAAGAGTTTGCTGATAGCTCCCTCCCTCCCCTTTGTGGTAGAGTGGTTGGGATTGGGGTCAGCCTGATATACTGCCTGCTTTGGTCTGGACTGGTCACTTGCAAGTAGGGGAAGAGGACAAAGCTTTGGAAACCACAACAAATAAAATCTTCCCTATTTCTTTTCTTTTCTCCAAGAGGAACATCTGTCCCCTCCTTACATTCCCCAGAAGTTCTCAGATGGAAAGGTTGACTTCTGCACATAATGTGCAGCTATATTCTCGGCAAACTGCCCTCCCATAGCAAGCATTCAGGCACGCAGACGGCCTGAGAGCCCCATACTTGCCTTTGAAGTCAGCACGTCTTAAAGGGTCCACCTGTCCCTTCAACCCCCAGCCCCAGGCCCCAGAGCTGAGCCCCTGGTGCACTACCTCACTTCTTTAAATTACATGCCACCACCACCACCCCCATCCCAGAAGTATCAGATCACTTCCCCCTACCCCTCCAAAGTGCTAATCAAACCCACCCTGCTCGGGGACATCTGTCTCCCATGAATAGGAGGAGACCCCAAGCTTACAGGGGTTTCGATGTCACTTAAAAGCCTCAGGCAGGAAGATCTGCAGTTTCTCTTGGACCCAGGCCTGTGGTGAGGGGCCCCTTTGGAAACCTTTGTTTGATGTTGTGCTTTCATGACTGTGGTTTTATCCAGATGTTGCCCAGTTGTGGATTTTTTGCCATACCTCCCTACCCCCATTCCTAGGGGCAATGGAGACAGGGAGTCATTGGCTGCTAGGATGTTCCCATCATACACACATTTGGATTCTGGGATAGCTCAGAGATCTGGCACTCTTCCAGTCAATACCTTTCTTCCACCCTAACAACAAAAGGTGGTCTGTTTCACCGTTAGGTTCCCAGGCCTTTGGCGGGGAGACAATAGGAACATAGGGGTCTTAGTCCTAGTTTGTGTGTGTGTGTGTGTGTGTGTGTGTGTGTGTGTGTGTGTGTGTGTGTGTGAGACTCTTGATGAGTGGCTCAATCTTTGTTTATCAATGCTGCAGGTGAAATTGACTCCCAGGTTGGGGAATAGAAAAGGAGGAGGAAGGTCCAGTATCAGAACAAATAGAATTTTTGAAGAAGGTCAAAGAATGAGGGAATGCAGGAAAGGTCTCCCTGGCTGTGTTACCTTAGGCAAGACACTTCCTTTCTCAGATTCTCATTTTCTTTATCTGCAGGGGCCTAGAGGCCAATCTAGGGACCTTAGAATGTCCCTTTTAGCTTTAAATCTCTGAGGCTGTGACCTATGAAATGACAGAATGTACTAGAATGACCTCTGAAGTTCTCTTTTTACCAGTAAAAATTAGTTCCTTCTCTGAGTCAGGCCAGGAAGCAACAGAGAATTAACTCATCCAAGAATCTAGGCCTGAATGCTTCTTCAGGGCCTGAAAGGGCTAAGACATCTCCCCAAGAGCTTCACTGATTCCCTTCAGCAAGCAACTCTTTTCGGTCCTTTAAGTATCTTCCCAGGAAGAAGATTCTACTATTCTACTCCACTGTTGCCCTTAGCATCCCCAGTTAGGAAAGTTCTTTTTGTTGTCTAACGTCAACCACTACTTGTTGCAAGAGAAGGCTCCTTTTCTATGTTTCTCCAGAGAAATTTCAGCAGTCATAAGTGCATCACCAAATAGGGCCCTGTGCTGGGAACAGAGCCGGACACACAGTAATGGCTTCCTCGAAGTCAAGCCTTAAGATAACAGCTATGTGTGGGGTAGATAATGTATCACACCCTTTTAAGGCTAATCCATGTTGTTAACACTCTCTTAAGTCTGGCCAATCAATTAAACAATAAATCAAGCCCTGATTTTTAGCCCTTGATTTCCAGGATGTAAATGCTCACACTAAAAATTTAACAACCAGCTCTCCAGAGCCTGTAGGAGCTGGCTCCAGCACATCCCTGCTTAAGAGGGACATGGATATTAACAGCTAATATGACAAACCGACAAACAGCATTGAGCCTAGCATTTTTAAAAAAATGTTTAGTGGGCAGCTAGGTGGTGCAGTGGATAGAGCTCCAGCCTTGGAGTCAGGAGGACCTGAGTTCAAATCTGGCCTCAGACACTTGACTCTTACTAGCTGTGTGACCCTGGGCAAGTTACTTAACCCCAACTGCCTAACCAAACGAATAATAATAATAATAATAATAAAAATAAATGTTTAGATTAGATGATACCTAAAAAAAAATTTGCAGTCACTTTCTAAAGATTTTGATTCCTAATAGAAATCTCCCTTGCAAGAATAATGTATAGTTAAGTATATAAAATATAGTTATGTACATGACAAACCAACACATTGAATATGTCTAACCAAGTATGCCTTATTCCACACCTGCAGTCAGTCCACTCACTCCCCACCAAGAAGAGGGAGGAATGTTTCACCTTTATTCCTCTGGAACCAAGATTGGTTATTGTATTGACCAGAGCTCTGAAGTCTTCCCATTTTGTTTTCTATTGTTGCTTCAGGGATTTCACAGATCAGGGGTAAGTATGCTTTTGGGGTAAGTGTGTGGGGTGTGTGAAGAGAGAGGCTGGAAGAACCACCATGAGCAGAAGAGGAAAGAGTGACGGTAATGGGAGCCATCCACCTTGCTCAGATCAGTCCAGGAAGGCTTCTTGTGGGAGGAGGAATTTCAGAGGAGAAAGGGCTGTTTAAGATCATCAGATCACACATTTAGAGATAGAAAGGATGGAGGTGATCATCGAGTCCAGCCTCTTCATTATGCCAGTGAGGAAGCAGAGATAGGATCTGATCCCAGTCCAACACTAATGTTTTATTTTGTTTTGTTTTCCTACTCTGAGCATGTTGCCTCTGTTATTTATAGGATCTAGAGACGGACAGGAACTTAGGGGTCAACCCTCTCATTTTACAGAGGAAATTAAGATCCAGAGAAAGAAAAAAAAAGATCCAGAAAAAGGAAGCAATTTGCCCAAGGCCACACAGACAGCGTAGATCAGAGTCATGATTTGAATTCAGTTCATCTAACTACAAACACAATTTTCTTTCTACTATTTAGCTGTTTTTTTCCTTCCCCTCCCTTTTCCTTTTCTTTTTTCTTTCTTTCTCATGATGAAGTAGGGAGAATAGGTCAGGTAACTGCTGGTAAAATCTCAGGTACTTGAGAAAATAGAGCAAAAATAGGGCCTATGAGAGAAAGGGAAGTAATGGTCCCTCTAGGAAGTGACTAAATTGGAGGTGAAAGGTGCCTGTGAGGTCAAGAGTAGAGGGAGAGGGCTGGGGTGGAAAGAGTCTGAGATGGAAGGGATGAGGTAGGAGAGAAAAACTCCATCTGGATTGTGTCCTGCCAGAAGAACTTGAGCTGCTGTTCCCACCTCCTCTTTCCTGGCATAACCCACGGGAAATGCACGATTTGGGGATCAGCTTTCAGCTGCTGATTCCTAAGGGAGCAATTCACAGCCTGTCTCCTAGTGGGGATCAGAGGAGAAGCCTGGACCCTTAATCCAGCCAAGCCATCTTCTGACTTGAACTTTCTTCTGACTCCATCTATAACCAATCCCCTCTCGTACCAGCTCTAATCTTGCCTGGGTCTTACATGCCCCATATGTTTCCAACTTGGCACTGCTCCAAGAGCTGAGATACATTCTATCCATCCATCCATCTATCCATCTATCCATCCATCCATCCATCCATCCCCAGAGCCAGGCCCCTGGCCACTTACCCTTTGCATTAGAAGCCTGTTGATAGCTTCCCTATAGTTATGTCTTTTATATCCAAACTAGTGTGTACCTTCTCTGCTTCTGTTATGAGTGGGGAAGGAGGCTCACAGCTGGCCAGCAGCTGGAAGAACTCTGCTCCTTCTCCAGGCTCAAACTGTTCCCTTGGGAGAGGATAAGAAAAACAGAGAAAAGTACCCAGGGTAAACAGGGGAAATATGGGAAGGTCTCTGGGAAGGGTCTCATGGGGCGAGGTTCCCTCTCCTGGTCTTGTCTTCTAGGTCATGGAATCTGAGTTGAAAGAAATTTCTACTAGAATCTGGTCCAACCCCAAATTCTTTGTATGACGTTCACAACAAGGATTTATCCCATCTCTCTCTGAAGTCAACCAACGATCAGGAACTTACTACCTTCTATGACAATCATTTTTGTATGGTCTGATTGTTGTGAAATTTTTCTTCATAAAGACAGTATCTAGGAATTTTCCTACAATGTAAGGAATATAAAGGAACTATCTAAGTAACCTGCAAGATGGGAAGACATTTCACAGTCTATCAGCATCAGGTACTGAAGAGGCAGTAGCTACTATTAAAGAAAGCCTCTGCAGCTAAGAGTTCAGTCACCACCAAGAGAGAGGTCAGCAGAGTTGATTAGACAGTGCCCATCAAATGTGAAACGTAAGATGGCTAATTAGGAGTATTACAAAACCATTTTATGTCATGATAAGGCTTGTCTATCAGTCTCTCAGCAGATGGCAATAGTGGTTATAAGTTAAATTACTGAATTCTGTTCTACTGCTTCTGTAAGGCATACTGGGATTCTTTTTTATGATTATCATTATTTTCTGTATAGGAATAGTTTCTCAGTCAAATTGTGATTGACTGAGAGGATCCGTCTTGCCCATTGGGCTTATATAAAAAGCAAGCCAGTAACTTCTGATTAAGATGAGAACATAAAAGGTCCTAGAAAAGTCCGGCTCTCTCACAAATACTCCAACAAAATTCTGAAAACACACTAGAAGGAAGAACGACAAAGAAAACCAAAGAGAAATATCAGTACACTCTTCTCTCTAGTCCAAGACTACAGAAAAAGACTGTCAGAAGCCTGTAGACATTCTGAACAGAGACAAGCAGAGGAGGAGGAAGTAGCACCACAAAGCTGGTACCTAAAACTAGCAGGATTTTGGCTTGGCCTGTGGAGCAACAGGAGATAGAGCTAGTCACCTTAGCTCACAGGACAAAGAGACAGGGCCAAGCAGTATGTGCTCACCTGCCACTTTCCAAGAGGTCCAAACTAGCAGCCATCAGCAACCATTATGCTGGAAACCCACCAAACAGCTAACCTTATACCTAGCTATCATTCCCAGTTACTTATGTTGGAGCCCCAGCAGGAGACAGGACCAACACAGTGTCTGGAGAACTCACATCTAGGACACTCTGCAAGAAGCCTAAAACCCGAACCCTCATCAAAGCCAATGCAAAAAACGGGGCCAGCAATCATAGAGCAGCCCCAGTATCAGGAACCTTGCAGGAGAACCGCAACCAGCATGATCTATGATATCTAGTTAGGGTCTGTCATGGCCACAGCAGGAGAAGCGAGTCTACTCCCAGATGAGGTTTGTGCAAGGAAGAAGAGATGGGGAAGAGGCCAAAACCTATGCTAGATAACCAGGAGACAATGCCAGAAGCCAGGAATTCTTATAGAAAAAGTAGCTTCCAAAGGCGTAGGAATCAGAGCCAATCAGAGACCGCTCATCACATCCAAGAGTGTGAGAGGGAGCAGAATCTGGTCCTAGCACTAAGTACTGTTCCAAATATTCTGGTAGGAGAAAGGAGTAAAGAAGAGAAAATGCCAAACACAATGAAAAAATAGTAGGGATTAAGAGTCTCTCAAGAGATAAATCCAAAAGACAAGAGTAACTCTACTACAAGTACAAGCAGAGTTTTGGAGGAAAGGATGGTTTAGCCACAGGGACTCCAAAGGTGGCTGGAAGAAATGAAGCAAGAGATAAAAAGTGAAATTAGAGCTTGAGGAGGGGGAAGAAATGGAAGGAAAATAAATACCTTAGAACAGAGGGTAGAAAATCTTGCTCAAAGAGTAGGCTCGCTGAAAAACAGAACAGAGCAAGCAGATGAACACCGTGAGACGAGAAATGCTATAACATTCAACCAAAACATTGAAAAAGTAGTTTAAAAAAAAAAATAAGGTACCTGCTATCAAAAGCAACTGATATTCAAAGAGGTCAAGGAAAGATCATTAAAGGATAAGACTTCCTGAAAACCATGATCACATAAAAGAACTTAGATACCATATTTCAATACATCATAAAATAAAATTAACCAGAACAATGTCAATCAGAGAGCAAAGTGAAAATAGAAAGAATCCAAGGATCGACTCCTGAAAGAATCCACCAATAGGGGCAGCTAGGTGGTGCAGTGGATAGAGTACCCACCCTGAAGTCAGGAGGACCTGAGCTCAAATCTGGCCCCAGATGCGTTAACACTCACTAGCTGTGTGACTCTGGGCAAGTCATTTAATCCCAACTGCCTCATCAAAAAGAAAAAAAAAAAGGCATTTAGCATGGGGCAGTTAGGTGGTGCAGTGGATAGAGCTCTGGCCTTGGAGCCAGGAGGACCTGAGTCCAAATCTAACCTCAGACACTTCACACTTACCAGCTGTGTGACCTTGGGCAAGTCACTTAACCCCATTGCCTAGCCAAAAAAAAAAAAAAAAGGAAAAGGTACATCTGCATAATCAAATCAAGTTCTTAAGGGAAGAAAATGTCCAGGAACTGGGCTTCTACTTGAAAGAAGGCAAGCCTCAGAATCTAGACTCTTGCTAGTAGCCCTAGGGCCGAAGCTCTGTTTCTTTTTGCAAGAATACCCTAGACTAGGATTTCAGCTAATCTCAAAGCTTGAGACAGGAGACTACAGTCAAAATGGCATCCTCAGTGAGAAGTGAACTTCAGGGAGCTCACAGGAATGACTCACCCAACAAAGATGCTGTACCCTTCCAGAGGCTTCACAAGGACATCATGAGAAGATAGCAGGGCCCTGAAAGCACCAAGAGTGTGAGTTGCCTTGGTCACATGTATTCCCTATGTGTGTGCTGCTCTGTTTGGGAACTATGTATATCCCCTCTTCCCACTGACGCTTTGTGTAGTTAAAAGGAGAGTACACCCCACATTTATGAAAGCGTGTTTTGCTACTACTGTTCATGCTATTCCATTTCAGTAAATGACTTTGCCTTGTGCTAATTGTGTCCTCTGGCTAACTAGAGTAAAGGAAGGGGCTAATGATCTATGATTGAAGAAGTGCAAAGTATCTTGAAACTAGGTTGTTGCCCCCCTGGATATACAACTTGTGAATGCAAGTTGGGGGGGGGTGGCTCTCCCACAGGGAGGGCTACATTTATAGAGCTGAATTATGCTTCACTCCAAATTGTACCCCCTGCTACTAGTTTGACCTTCTGGGGCCAAGCAGAGAAAGTCTAATCTCTCTCCTACATGACACCCCTTCAAATAATTGAAAACAGCTCTCCTATCCTCCAGACTAACCATGCCCAACGTCTCCACCTGATCCCTGTATGTATGGCGTAGCCTCCCATTCGCTCATTCTGCAAGAGATCATCCTCCTCTATGTAGATTTTGTTTTGACAGTGTCCATCCCTGAAATACAGTGTCCATCTGTGCAGAATCTCCCCAAATCACCCCGACCTAGGGAGCATATGGTAACAGACCAGCCAAATATGAAAAAAAGGTACAGGTTTCTCAGTGGGCCCAAATACTCTCCATAAGCTCATTGTGCTCTGCCCTTTCCACCCTTAGCTACTACTCTAGTTTCATAGCTTAGTAAGAATAGCTTGCATATGTAGTAACTAAGATATATCACATAATAGCATTGTACAAAGCACTTTTCACAAACATCATCTTATTTGATCCTTTTAAACAACCCTGTGTGGTAGATAATATAGCTCTCTAACACAACCAATTGTGTTACCTTAGGCAAATCACTTCCCGTCCACTGGAGGTCAGTTTTCTCATCTATAAAATGGGAGTGATTGGACTAGATTATTTGTGGGGTCCTTTCCAGCTTTAATATTCTTAGCCTGATAATTTTTTTTATAGCTCACAATTCTGTGTTGGGGTTGTTTTTTTTTAAAAAGGCAACTGGAGTTAAGTGACTTACCCAGGGTCACAGAGCTAGTAAGTGTCAAGTGCTTGGTCTGAGGCCAGATTTGAACTTAGGTCCTCCTGACTTCAGGGCCAGTGCTCTATCCACTGCATCACCTAGCTGCCCCGAGTTCTGTTTTCTTTTGAACACCTCTGTGAGGCAGATCATTGGAGCATTATCATTCTCATTGTACAAATGAGGAAACCAAGGCTCAGAAAGGTGAAGTGACTTATTCACAGTCACACAGCTGAGAAGGTACAGTGGGGAGTTGAACAAATAGTCCCTTAGGGAAGCCCATGATCTATTCCTGTAGAAGAAAGAACATTGGTTTGGAGATAAAGTCTTGAATTTGAGTCCTGGCCTGGCTGCTTTGGGCCTCAATTTCTTCTTGTTGACAATGAAAGGATTAGACAAGATGCTTTATGATTTCCACCTCCACCAGCACCTTCCACTACTGTACCACCACCAGCAAAATGCTGAAGTGGAAAGTCTGAGAAAGGGAAGAAATGACATCCACTGTTTCATTATTAGTCCTCTGCAATCCTACTTAGTCACTATGCTGATCAGAAATTCTAAGTCTTTCAAGGTTGTTTGTCTTTACCATGTTGTTGTCATTGTATATAAATTGTTTTGGTCCTGCTCACTTCACGTTCCCCAGGTTTCTCTGAAACCATTCTCTTAGACTAATATTCATATATCCTAGCTTATTCAGCCATTCCTCAAGTGATAGGTACCCCCTCAGTTTCCATTTCTTTGCTGCTATAAAAAAAGAGTTATAAACATTTCTGTACATCCTTAGAGTTGGTTTTGCAGAGGACTAAACCTTAAGGTAGGGAAAGATTGATCTGGATGACAGACCCCCTCCTCATTCCCCACTCTGTCATCTCCTATTTGCTGCATAAAGGAGAAAATGGATCATCTGTTCCCTTTTCTTGGAGCTGCCTCTGGGATGGTAAGCTCTATGGGGATGGCATGAGAGCATGCTTGCCCTGATCTTCCATGGCAGAACCCCTTGCCTAAGAGTTCCCTTAGATACCAAGCCTCAAAGGCTGGGGAGGGGATGGAGGTGGAGCTGCTGTTGCTGTGACTTGAGTTTCATTTTATTAATAATAATAATGTTGTTGTTGTCGTCAGTCGTTTCAGACATGTCCGACTATTCATGACCCCATTTGGAGTTTTCTTGGCAAAGATACTGGAGTGGTTTGCCATTTCCTTCTCCTGCTCATTTTACAGGTGAGGAAACTGAGGCAAACAGGTTAAGTGACTTGTCCAGAGCCACACAGCTAGTAAGTCTGAGACCAGATTTGAACTCATAAAGAAGAGTCTTCCTGATTCCAGGCCCACTATCCGCTCTACCACCTAGCTGTTTCCGATAATAATAATCATTTCCATATTGCTTTAAGATTTACAGAGTGCCTCCCCCACAACACTACTAATCAAAAGAGAGGCAACGTGACATAGTAGACAGAATGATACATTTGCAATCAGAAAGACTTGGGTACAAATCCTGCCTCTGCTTCTTATGAGTTTTGTGACTGTGGATAAGTCACTTAACCTCTGTGTGCCTCCAACAACTAACGAGGCATTAACTTCTAAACCACAGACTTATCAGCTGAGAGGGTTCCCTATACAGACAAATCACTGATTTCTTTGCCTGCTCCTCATAACAACCATAGGAGGTGGGGAGTGGGAGTATTAGCATCTCCATTTTACAAATAGACAAACTGACACTCCAAGGGCCATTTGGGGGCACAGTGGACTTGGATTCAGGAAGATCTGAGTTCAAACTCCACATCCAACACTTCCTAGCTGTGCAACTCTAGGTAAATCCTTTAACGTCTGCCAGTCTAGCGGTGCCTGCCATCTGTAAAGTGGGGAGATGATAGCGCCTACCTGCCAGGGTTAATATGAGGATTAAATGAGATTCTATCTGTAAAGTGCTTTGCAAACCTGAAAGCTCTGTCGAAATTTATTGTTAGGAGTAGCAGAGGCCACACAACTGATAAGTGATTCAGCCGAGAATCAGACCAAGATCTTCTCATTTCCAAAAACACCTCCCTAGAGATGCCTGCTTCAACCACCCAGATCTGCCAAGGAAGGCAAGAGGAGAGCCACTGGGATTTTTCTAGCCTGATGGTTCCAACTTATGGGTCAAGGACCCTTGTGAAGACCACAGAGTTATTGTGAGGAGTCAGAAAATCATATATATGGACACCAAATGTTGCCATATCCATTCTCAATGAACAGATCCAAATAATATAACTATTATCAGAGATGGAGGTTCCTGATGTTAAAAAGGGGTTCCTGTGCTCACAAAGGTTGGGAACCACGATCTACTTATTGGATCAAGTGGACTATCCATCTTCAAACTCCTCTTAGAAGGCATAGTGAGTCAATGGATCCTATATGGATCATGATGAGGGACCAGTTAAGTACCTGCTAAAGTGAAGTTACTGTGCTTTGTAGGGGGCATGTAGGATGCTACAATACATAAGGCATAACCACCAGACACACACATTCACATATCATGGTACCATGGAAAGATCACTGGATTATGAGTTAGGTGACCTGAGCCCAACCCAGTCACAGTCTAGGTGTGTGATCTTGGGCAAGCCACTTTAACTTCTCTGTACCTCAGTTTTCTCACCTGTAAGATGAGAGGGTTAGACTAGATAGATCAGGGATTGGCAAACCATGGCCTGAGGGTCAAATCCAGCCTGCCACCAGCTTATTGATCCCTGGATGAGATGGCCTCCAAAGTCCCTCCAAGCTCTAACAATTTCTCAATCTATATTCTCAATCACACACATCCTCTCATGTAGGTTAAACATAAGGAAGAACTTTCCTTTAGGTAAAGCTGTCAGACACTAGAATGAGAAAACAGGGCAGACTGCAAAGCCATCTCCCTAGGAAAGCTATATATGTGGAAGAAATCCATTCATCTGTGGTGGCAGGGGGTGGAATGGGGAAGTGTTGATGACTGAGATAACCTCTCAAGGACCCACCCAATTTAAGGCATCTAAAATTCTAGATGCAGCCAGTGGAGGGCTAAGTGAATGGGCACATGAGAGAAAGGATGGATGGATGGACCAAAAGATAGAGGAACAGGTTGGGAGGGGGTGAGGAGGGAAGATGGATTGTCTTGGCTAGGCTGATGGACAGACATAAGGATGGATGGATGGTGGTTGAGGTTTGTTTACTGGCAAACCCCAGTCTGACATCGCTGAGGGAGAGAAACAGCAGCTGGCACATCAGAGGGCTCTTAGGGAAGCTCATGGGGATGATTTAGATGGGAATGAATCAGCTCCATATGGATTAAGTGTCCCTGCAAATCCTGGGATCTTACAGATGAGGGGACGGGGCAAGGGCACCATAGGGGAGGTGGGGGAGGGGTGGTGCAGACTAAAGTTGCTGCCAATACGCACTAGATCCAATCAAAGCCAGAAGCCTCAGAAGTGAGCAGGAATAGGCCAGGTTCTCCAACTCAGGCACACCCTTTCTGCCTTTCTCTCCTTCTGCCCTTCTTTATATGCATCCTTTCTGTATGGCCTCATCTATCTATCCTCCCTTCTCTCTACTGATCTTTGAATCTCCATCTCCCTTTCTCTCTCTGCCTCCCTCCGTTCATCTGTCTTCCTTTTGACCCTGGTCTCTGTCTTTCTTGGTGTCCAGTCCCAGACTCCTCTATCTCTCCTTCTCCACCTTCCCAGTCTCTCCATTATTCTTTGGGACAAACATAATGAAGGTGATGACTCCCAGCTTGCTGGTTGCAATGAGATCAAGAGATGCCTAGATGTGATTCAAGGGTCTTAAAGAGAAATCACCACGTGTAAGTGCTAAGCTCTATGTGAGGCTTCCAACCTCACTCCCTCCTATTGCACTTTTAACCCATGTCCCCCCTCAAAGAACAGTTGGCTAACAATCTGAGCTATTCAAAAATAGAAGGAGATGCCTCACTGGAAGTCTTCAAGCACCAGACGACCATTTGTCAGGGATGGTAGGGAAGGAATGCTTTTTTCCAAGTAAGGGTTCCACTACATGGCCTCTGAGGTCCCTTCCTCCTCAGAGATTCTGTGGAAATTGTCCCTCTGCAGGCATGAAGTGAATTCCTTTCTCTCCAAGTGTCACACACACACACACACACACACACACACACACACACACACACACACACACATCCCTTGTGACAGGCACTAACCCTAACCCTTTTCCAAATCCCTTTAATCAACTTCAGTCAGATCAGATTATCCCTGATGACTCTAACTTATATAGTGCTCTGAGGGCTGCTTTCCTTGAAAGGGAGGAAATAGTCCCATTTTACAGATAGGAGCCTGAAGGTCAGAGGTTTAAGTGACTTGTCACTTAATTAGTCATATAATTAGTGAGTGTTAAGAGTTAGCATTCAAATCCAGATTTCATGACTCTTTGAGGCCTGTTGACTTTTTTTCCCTCTCTATTTTGCCAACTCTAATTTCCCTTCAAGCTGTTAAGTGTTTGGCTCCTTCCATGTCCCTGAGCCACTTTGCTAGGGAGAACGTTGGAGATGACCAGAGGATTTCTGAGCCAAAGACTTCTGGTTAAACTGCCGGCTGGGGGGATTCTCCTTGGCAACATTTCTCTGCCCTGAACACCATGCACATGTACAAACACACATACACACGTATACATATACACATTCACACATATCTACATGCATACACATGCCATTCATACAGGGCCCTGAAAGGTGACTATAGCTATTCAATTGGCTGCCATATTCAGGGCACCAGCCACGTGTGGGATAGTCACATATGACAATCGGTTGAAATATCTCAGCCTCTCTCCCCCCACCCCCATTGGTGATCTATGGGCTGCGTGCCCTGTAAAAATTATTTATCGGGGCCTCAGAGTGTCCTGATTTAGTGCTGCTGCCTCTGGGGCCGAGGGGCCCGCCTGCCCGAGCTTGAGCAGTAAACGACGCTAAAAAGTTAAACGGCTAACGTCGGGGCTCACTTGAGGAGGCACCATAAAGCTGTCGGAGCCCTTTAAATCAGGAGCTGAGGATTCCCTGAGACATCTTCTCACCATATGCCATAAGCCAGGAAGACTCACTGCTGTATCCCATCCCATCCTCCACCCCTCCCACCCCCTACCAACCCACACACCTAGTGGCCCAAATGGGTGCAGGTATCAAAGGGGCGAAGGCCCCGGGATGGGCAGAAGGGGTTGCCAAGCATCCTTCTCTAGGTATCTTCCTTCATGTACCAGCCTAGAGCAGTCTGACGAATGTTGGGGGGCAGAGTCATCTGATTATTGCCCCTGTTTTGGGAAAGCCGAATCAGCGCCATATCCAGTCCTGTTCCTTTGCTTTCAAGACTTCTAGGGAAAGATAAAGCCTCACAACAGGTTTGGGGAAGTCATTCCCTGGTTTTTCCCTCCAATCCAAATGCACCTTTAGCTTTGAAGATGAGAGGAGAGAGGGGAAGAAAGGGTTTACAACTCATCGAAGAGACCTCACTATGAACCCAGCTCCCTGTCCCCTGAGACTTGAAGAGGGTAATCCCTTCTGTCCTGCCTTCCTCCTCCTCCTCTTCCTCCTCCCAGAACCCAGCCTTCCCTTTTCCAACACACTCTTTTGATCTGATCACAGACAGCCTGGTACAAGGTAAGTGCTGAATTTAACATCAGAAGGCTTGGCATTGAAGCCTGACCCTACCACTTGCTAGCTGTGTGAGGCTGGGCAAGTTACTGGCCCTCTCTGGGCTTCCTATTCTTCCCTGTAAAAGAAGAGGGTTGGAGCAGATGATCCCTAAAGACCTTTCTAGCTTTGTCCTTCTTTGAGAAAAACCCTCTCCCAACGATGTGTATAATGAGTTCTGTGGGCACAGCTAGAGGCGGGCCGGGTGGCGGGACACTGGGGAAAATGATGCCTCCCTGAACCCCAGTCGGTGCTGCCCCCGTCTGGCCAAGTAGGAGAGAAGGCAGGTCCCAGCAGGCTGTCTATCATGATTCCTTTCAGCAGCAATAAACCTCACCTCTTAAAACCTCTGCTCGGGTCCCTAATATTTGCCTGGCCATATATCTCCGGTGATATATGGACAGAAATTGCTCATAAGAGACTATAAAACTTCCCAGCCAAGAAAGGGAGAAGGCGAGCCAGGATGGGCACAACCCAGGCTTCCAGCAGGCTCCAAGCTGTACCACTAGCGTCTGCCTCCTCCACTACCATCCCAATCCCTGGGCGGACGGGATGGGAATGGGGCTGCTTTTCCCACCCCCCTGCCCCCCAGGCCAGAAGACAGAAAACTAGAAGGAAGCTAGTGGGGAGGAGGGAGGTAAGGGGAAAGGAATAAACCTTTCTAGGAATAAACCTGCCATGTGCCAGGGGCACGATACGAAATACTTTTACAAAAATCATCTCATCTGAAACAGCTGAGGCAAACAGAGGTTAAATGACTTGCCAAAGGTCACACAACTAGTCAGCATCTGAAGCAGGATTTGAACTCAGGTCTATCCTGACTTCAGGGCTCAATGTTCTATTCACTGAGCCACGGCTACTCCCTAAACAAGGGGGGTAAGAACCAAAGAAATATTTCTAAGTTTCTCAAAGGTCATTACTGGGTCTCACCATGTGAAAAGTTTTGGATTTGGGGTCTAATCCTAGGTCACATGACCTTGGGCAAGTGCTTTAATCTTCCTATGACTCAGTTTTCCCATCTATAAAATGGAGATGACACCCACCCTAGCTACCTCATTAGCTTATGAGACCCAATTTTTTTAAAAGTATGTGAAAAAGTGGGGCAGCTAGATGGCACAGTGGATAGAGCACCGGCCCTAGATTCAAGAGGAACTGAGTTCAAATCTGACCTCAGATGCTTACTAGCTGTATGACCCTGGGCAAGTCACTTAACCCCAATTGTCTTTTAAAAAATATATATGTGAAAAGTATAACATGTTACAGAAGATGCTATATTTAGCTATAGGTATGCATAGAGTATGGGTCTGATACTCTCTGCACAGCTATCATAGTTACCTTCCATTAAAGTCCTGCTCTGAGGGGCATCGAGGTGATACAGTGGTTAAAGCACCAGCCCTGGAGTCAGGAGGACCTGAGTTCAAATCTGGCCTCAAACACATAACACTCACTAGCTGTGTGACTCTGGACAAGTCACTTAACCCCAATTGGCTCAAAAAAAAAAATCCTGCTTTGAGGGCTTATCATGACTCAGAGCTAACCCTGAAAGCTATGTGAACCAAGTTCAAGCTCTGGCAGGTCCCACCAAGCTGGAAGGGCCAGGTTCAAGTGCAGACCTGGTGATGAACTTTGCCTCATCTTTACCAGCCTAGCTAAGTTCAGAGAGACTTATGATCAACTAATGTTTCTTTTTTTTGGTGGGGGGTGGTGGACGGGGAGGGTACAAACTAACCCCTAAAGGTCATCTGTCAAGGCTGCAGAAATGTTGTGATCTCTGTTAGCAGGGGGTGGCCCATCCACACTAATGAAATCACAAATCCTTAATGTATTTAAGTCAGCATTAGAATCTTCTTCCTGGGTGGTAGTACAGTGGAAGAAGACATGGTCTTCATGAAGTGCAGTTGGAAGGATGAAGGCTAGTCACCAGAAGGGATGTCTCAACACAGATAGTTGAGAAGAGACCAGTAAGAGATGGCTTAAAGAGGGTGTGGCAACATAGGTTCACAGGGTTTAAAACTGGAGAGAACCTATGTGGTCCGAACTGTTCATTACATTTGAGGAACCCCTTCATGTGTAGCTAAGGAAACTGGGGCTAAGAGAGGACTTTCAAGGGTAGCCTAGTGGATAGAGCACTGGCCCTGGAGTCAGGAGCATCTGAGTTCAAATCTGACCTCAGACACTCACTAGCTGTGTGACCCTGGGCAAGTCACTTAACTCTGCCTCAGAAAGAAAGAAAGGATTTTAAGTCACTTGACTAAGCAGCAAGGCTAGAAGCTGAACCCTGGACTTCGGTCTTGAAGTCTCTGTTGTACTGCACCATGCATTCTGCGTCTACAAGTAAGGTTCTGGCTGATAGAACCTCTAGATCTTCCAGCCCAAGGGTTTTCTGATCCTTCTGGCTCTACTCCAGAAGCCCTGTGCTTTTCCTGAGCCCGAAGGCTTTGGATTCCGCCACTCTTCTTAGCTCGTCACTCATCATACCCTAGTCCCTGCCACCAACCTTCAGGGCTCCATATCACCTATGAGAAACAACTTCTTCACTGGGAAGCAGCCAGGAGGCATATGGGAAGCCAAGACATGCCCCCTTCTTGGGCTCTTTCAGGGCAAGGGACATCACATTCACCCCACCCCACCCCCTCTCCACTAGATAGAGTGGGGGTGAGTGGGGAGCCAGGGGCTGGAGGAGAGTCACATATTCAGAGGGACTGAATGATTTAGAAGAAATCCCTTTCCCTTCAGTGTCCCACCTTGTTCTTGGACCTTCTCTCTCCTGTCTCCCCCCAGCCCCTGCCCTTTCCCACCAGTGTCCTCCAGTCCTTGTCCTTCTCTGCCTAGTATTCTCTGGCCCCTTCCTTTCTCCCTCATGTTCCCTCACCCCCTGCCCCTCCCCCCAGTATCCCTCCTGCCTCTTCCCCTCAAGTGTACCCTAGCCTCTGCTCCTCTTCCCACAGTGTCCCCTCCATCCCTGCTTTCTTCTTCAAGTAAAGCCTCTTCCCTTCTTTGCCTGGAATCCTCTAGCCCCAGGCGCTCTTTCCACAACATCTTCTGGCTTCTGCCACTCTGCCCACAATGCCCTCTAGTCCCTGGTGTCCTCTCAGCCCCTGCCCCTCTCTCCTATGTCCCCCTCAGTCCCTGTCCCTTCTACCAATGTTCTCCAGTCTCTTCCCTTCTCTACTGCAGCGTTCCCTCATCCTTTGCCCCTCCCCTACTCCTTCCTCTCTGTGGTTCCCAGCCTCAGCCCCTCTCCCCCGTGTCCTCTAGCGCCACCCCACTTTGGGTGGTGGTCCCCAACCTCTGTCCATCTCCCTGCAGTGTCCTCCAGTTCTCTGCCCTGTGTCCAAAGTTCTCCATCCCTCTCCCCCTAGCATCCTGGTGTCTCTTCCCTTCTCCCACAGTCCCCTTAGCCCAGTGCCTTCCAGTACTGCCCCCTCCCCTTCTAATGCCCCTTCAATCCCTGTCCCTCTCCCACTAGTGGCCTCCAGCCCCTTCCCTTCATGTTCCCTCCCCACTCAGTGGCACCTCAGCCCCTCCTCCCCAGTGTTCCCCCTTTCAGTCACAGATCAGGAGGAGCATCCCGCAGACCCCCCAGGCTGCCCTGCTATCTCCCCCCTCAGCATCTCCCACCAACCCTACTTTTCTTTAAGTTTCCAATCCAACCTTCTTCCAATAATAATGATAAAGCAGGAAGCCCGGCCCTAGGACAGTGCAGATTTTTCTTCTTGACACGGAGTTTCCGATTAAAGGCAAAGGGACATAAATCCTCCCTCATAATTGCTACACTCCAGCTCTGAGCCACACCATCTCCTCATTCCACATCCTTCCCCATGCCCCCCCAGTCTCAGATCCTGCCCACCCCTTGGGGTGGGCCAAATCCCAGGTATTGACCCAAGTGGCCATGGCACTGGATAAACCTGCTGCTAGGCTCCATGGGGTTCTCTTCCTTACCTCTCAGTCTCAAATAAGCTTCTGAGGACCTGAGTCAGGTAACTCCCAATACATTGTAGACTTTTCCAAGCTGTTTCCTCTTCTGTAAAATGGCGGGTTTGGGTTAGATGATCTCTAAGGTCCCCTCTGGCTCTTAATCCTGTCATTTTATGACCTCTTTTTACACCCATCATTTCATTTTATTCCCACAGTGACCCTGTGAATTAAGTAAGACCAGAGCAGAGCCAAAGGTTAGGTATAATCAAAGGAGGGTGATTTAGGGTGCAGCATACAGTGGGATACAAGCAGGGGCCCTTAAAAAATATTAGTCTTTATACATGCACATCTGTTTGTACCGAGAGCTGGAAGCATTTGAGTCCCTCAAACCCACTAGAGGAAATTGCAGAATGAAAGAGGCAAAGGCATGTAAGGGTGTGTCTCTTTCAGACACAGATTAGTCCATATGAATATGAAAGAAGCAGTTAGGATGGTCGGAGACTACTCTCTAGCCGGTAGGCCAATACAGCCTACGTGAGAATTGAAAAGCAAAATAATGGAACTTCTGAATCAGGGCTGAAGTTTGTCAGTTGAAGAGAGTAGAGACCGTGAGTTCTGTGGAAATAATTCACTTTTTACCTTTCTGTTTTTTTGCATCTTGGCAAGCACCACCAGCAAAGGCATCTCACAGCAGAAGCCCACAGCTGTGGAGTCATCAGTGGGAAGAGTGGAGAGTCCTGGCACATGCTGCCAGTATGCTACTTGGGAGGTGGGAGGCCCAGAGCTGAGACCCCAGCTGGTCCTAGGTTGTGGGCCCCAATGATTTCCAAAAGTGTTTAGGATTATCAGGGCCTTAGGATATCAACTGACCCCAAAGCTGGAGATTATGGAGGCTACAAGCCTCAGTGTCAGAACCCAGTCCCGCTGATCAGGGCTAGTCTGCTTAACGAACAGACGTTATGCCCCAAGAGGACATGACAAAGAGATATTGGTGGTGATGGGAAGAGTGTATGTGTGAGCAGGTGGTACACATTGCATAAATTCTCTCTGCCCCTGTACTCTACATGCGTACCCACTCCTTCTACTGATGTATTTATGAGAGAGCGTGCCCCACCCAGGTTTATGAGGAAGATGGTTTGTTGTTACTATTCCAGCTTCAGTAAATGCCTTTTTTTTTTCTTTTTAAGTTAATGTATCCCTTGCCTAACTACTGAAAAGGAAACACATTGATGGGGTTCATGGGCTATATAGTTTCAGGAGTGTGGACAAATAGAATACCTTGAATATTAAAGGGACCTAACTTGTGAGCTTAAATGGGGAAGGGGGGTAACACAGAGAGTACAACATGTTTTAAAACAAAATTTTTATTCATATCTTTTGTTTTAACATTGCTTACATATCCCAATGTACCTTTCTCTTCTCCTTCCCAGAGAGCCATCCTTTACAACAAAGAATAACAAGAGGGAAAAAATAGTTCAACAAAACTAACCAACATATGGAAGAAGTCTGCTATATACAGTGCTCCACACTCATAGTCTCCTACTTCTTCAAAGACGAAGGAGAAGTGCCTTCTTATCTCTTTTCTTTTGGGACAAACTTGGTCATTATTTTAAAGCTTTCCATTTTTTTATTGTCTTGTCATTATTCTTTTCCTTTACATTGCTGTAATCATTGCATATTATTTTCTGCTTGCTTCACTTTGCATCAGTTCATACTAGTCTTTTTCATACAAGTCCAGGTTTCTCTGAAATTGTCCTTTTCCTCATTTCTTATGGAACAATAATATTCCATTATATTCATATATCACAATTTATTTAGATATTCCCCAACTGATATGTATCAATCCCTTTGTTTGCAGTTCTTTGCTATAACAAAAAGTTACTACAAATATTTTTGTACATACAATGATAATAATCATAATCATACCAACTGGCATTTATAAAACACTTTCAAGTTTGCAAAGTACTTTACAAATATTATCTCATTTGATTCTCACCACAATCCTGGGAGGTGGGTGCTACTAAGATTCTCATTTTACAGATAAGGAAATTGAGGCAGGCAGATTAAGTCAAGGTTTCACAGATAGTGTCTGAGTCAGGAATCAAACTACATTTTACTGGACTCCCAGTTCCTTGATCTGTACTACCTAGTTACCCTATGGGCCCTTTTCCTCTTTCTTTGAATTCTTTTGAGTATAGGCCTAATATTGCTGGACAGTTTAGTGACTTTTGGGGCAAAGTTCCAATTTCAAACCACAGTTTCTTAATCTCTAATGTTAGGGACTGAATCTTTGGTTTCGTTAATACAAGGAACTTCTAGGTGAGGAAACTCTTTCTCCCAAGTAGGTTATCTGCATTTTCTCTGTATCTTAGTCTTTACACAAATCTTAGAAAGGAACAAACTCTAAAATCATAACAAAGCTTGTCCTTAAAAAAGCCATAAGAAAATTCACTTCCCTATCTTCTTTGCAGAGAGGCTATGGGTATGGGATTTAGTGTATAGTGTCAAACTCAGGTGATGTGTTATATTACCAAAAAAATGTTTTTAATCTCTTTTTTGTTGCAAGGCATGGATGGCTTTTTGGGTAAGGTGATTGGAACTATGGTATAAACTAAAAAAGATTTCAAGGGAAGTGACATCACCATCCTGGGGTGTGTTTCTTCACCCTCCCTCCACCTTCCTGCAATCCTCCCTGCCTTCAACATGCAAGTTTCTTCCTGGAAAGACTTATATGAACTGATGCCAAGTGAAGTGAGCAGAACCAGGAGAACATTGTACACAGTAACAGCCACATTATGCATTGACTAACTTTGATAGACTTATCTCTTCTTAGCAATGCAAGGATCTAAGACAACTCCAAGACTCTTGATGGAAAATGCTGTCCGCATCCAGAAAAAGAACTATGTAGTCTGAATGCAGATTGAAGCATATTATTTGCTCTCTTTTCAAAATTTTTTATTTTTTGTTTTGTTTCTTCTTTCTCATGGTTTCTCCCATTGGTTCTATTTCTTCTTTACAACATGGCTAATGTGAAAATAGGGGGGCTTTTTGTTTTTTGCTTGTTTGTTTTTGATGAGGCAATCGGGGTTAAGTGAGTTGCCCAGGGTCACACAGCTAGTAAGTGTCATGTGTCTGAAGCCAGATTTGAACTCAGGTCCTCCTGACTCCAGGGCCAGTGCTCTATTCACTGTGCTGCCTAGCTGCCCCTGAAAATAGGTTTAATATGAATGTATATGTTGCGCCTATATTGATTTACATGCTGTCTTGGGATGGGGGGAGGCGAGAGATGGGGAGAAAATTTAGAACTCAAAATTTTATAGAAGTAAATGTTGAAAACTAAAAATAAATAAATTAATTTTAAAAAACATGCAAGTTTCTTCCCCCTACCTCCTGCCTTCACCATGCAAGTCTTAGAGACTTACATAAAGCATCAACAGTTTAAGTGACCTGTCCAGTGTCAAACCTCTTGAATCCAGGTCTTCCTGGGTTCAGGGCTGACTGCTGTGCTCTTTTCTCTACATCATCAGATTATGGGTTCTCCAGGCCCTAGAGGTATTATCTGACCAAACCCTACTTTGCTCACCTGTCTCACAATTCTCTCCATCATGGAGTTTCTCATGAGGTCTGATCATAATGCTGCTGCAGTACCTTATTTTTCTTCCTACTTCCAGAGGACCTCATGCAAAACTTGTTCTGCCTCTTTGTAAGGTATTTATGAGCTAACACTATATATTAAAGTCGAATATGCACACGTCATATTGTGTGTTACACTTGTAACCCCTGTCCCAAAGCCATTTGGTATGGAACTCTCTCCCTGTTGGTGGAGATGAACGCCCTGCCCTGTGTGAGTGGTGGTTAGTGGCAGAGTTAGTGAAAGGTCAGAGAGATCCTGCCTTCTTGGGTCATCCTTTGAGGAGGACTCTCCAAGCAAGAGTCTTCTAGTCAGCTTTCAGCTTTGAGAGAAAAGATGGAAGAGTTGCTGAAGGTTGCCAAAGGAAAAGACTCTGGGAAGACATGAAAGGAGCATGCAATCTCCATCAAGTCCCTATTCCCCGCATGCTACTCTAGAGACTTTGGGAACCTCCCCTTGGGTGAGATCCAGGAACATCTCTCTTGGTGGGGCTGAGCTGAGCTGCTCCCAAAGGGAGAATTCCTTCACTCTATCGTCTGCCATATATTCTCCTTTGTACGCTTTCTCTGATTCCTGTTTTGCTCTGATTTGGATAAATTAGTATTCTTTGCTATTTGCTATGTGTGTTCATTGTGGAACTGGTATTCGGGGGAAGGAGAGGGGTCAAACCTTGGATATAGAGTTTGGGGTCCCCCTTCCCCCCAGAAATGAAAAAGCTGTCAAAAGTTAGCCCAAACCTCATTGTATCCCCTAAACTAATAATATTTAAGGGAGCAGATAGATATAGTCCTAGCCCAGTACCCCCTCTCTCTGAGGAAAACAGACAGTAGCCTCTGGCCTCAACCTCCTGCTTCACTTCTTGGTAGAAATGAAAGTCTCCATTGGAGTACGGTGGGAGGAGAAGAGCTGGGAGATTTCTATTCTGCCTCCCTTCAAGGTACACACAAGGACAGCCTCCTTGTCACACATGGGGTTCATTACTATCGCTACTCTCCTTGTAACACAGTCATCTATATTTGCACCTCACTCTTGCTAATTGAGCCCATGAGAATATGGAGTGTGTCTTATCCACACCTTACATCTCATCAAGCACTTTGCTCTAAGTGCTCTGCAAACAGTAGACACTTAATCAGAGCTACAACTAGGGCAGCACTGCCAGGGTTTTATTCCGGGCTAGAAAATTTAGAGGATGTTTTCTAGAAATATAATACCAGGAAATCAAGGACAGAAAGAAAGGTCCTGTGAGCAGCAAAGTAGTCAGAGCAACACTTTTCTGTGGTAGCAAAGAACTAAGAACAAAGAGGATGCCTATCAGCTGGGAGATGGTTAGACAAACTATGGTACATGAATGTAACAGAATATTACCGTGCCATAGTAAATGATGACTGTGAAGAATTCAAGGCAGTTAGGTGGTGCAGTGGACAGAGCACCAGGCCTGGAGTCAGGAAGACCCAAGTTCAAATGTGACCTCAGACACTCACTAGCTGTGTGACCCTGGGCTAATCATTTAACTCTGCTTGCCTTAGTTTCTTTATTTGTAAAATGAGCTAGAGAAGGAAATGGCAAGCTCTTAGCACAGTACTTGGCACGTAATAGGTGCTTAATAAATACTTGTTCCCTCTCCCTCCCTTCTTCTGTATTTTATTTTATTCATTTCAAAACATTATTCTGAGGGGCAGCTAGGTAGCACAGTGGATAGAGCACCAGCCCTGGACTCAGGAGGACCCCGGTTCAAATCTGACCTCAGACACATAACACTTACTAGCTGTGTGACCTTGAGCAAGTCACTTAACCCTATTGCCTAGCCAAAAAAAATATATATATATATATATTATTCTGAGAAGGGGTTCAATAGGTTTCACCAGACTGCCAAAGGGGTTCAGGATATCCAAAAAGATTAAGAAATCCTGACCTAAAGAGTGAGTCTCAGTTGAGGAAGGAAGCCTGGGAATGTTAGAACCTAGCTTTTTTATTTGACAGATGAGGAAACTGAGGCCAGAGAGGGGAAGTGATTTGTCCAAGATAGTCTCAAGAGTTAGCAGCAGTACCAGGACTAGAAGAACACAGGCCATTTGTTTAAATCTCAATTCAGCTTTCCTTAAAACACATATCCCACACTTTGCCTCTTCGTTCTTATTTAAAATAATAAAAAGTAACTTGACCTCAGGACTGAGTATCACTGTACTGCATCTTTTGGGCTGTCATTGTGGGACTGCTGTGAGCTATTTGTTACTATTGGGCTGTTGCAAGCTAGATGTTTTTCTAGTTGATATGTAGCACTCATCAGGACTGGATGTCATTTGTTGTAGTAGGGTCATGCTGGACTGGTGTTAGATTTTCTGAGATGGGTGAATTTTAGAATCCCTGGAGGAGGAAGCCGAGACCAAAGAGAACAGAACAGCCAAGCCCTAGACCCTTTGACCCCATTCTTAGTATTCTCTTCCCATCACCCCCCTGTGCTAACAGTCTTGTTTGTTAGGACATTGGGTCAAGGGAGTTGATGGAGAAGGAACCTTGCTCTTGAGAGAGGTCACAAATGTGATGCTGCATTGCAAAGGAAAGGGTTCAGTGGTGGGAGCCAAAGGGACCAGACAGTAGGTTGAGGCAGCTGGAAACTTTATGGATGCCTTGGGATCATTTTGTGTCCCTCATACCTATGCCCACAGTCATGTCTTGAGTCTATCTGTCAATGTCCTCCCTACCCTGCACTCTAAAGACATGGCGCACACATTGCCTCTGACAGAGTTGAGTTGTGTCTCAGAGGTGAAGGCCATGTACCCTGGGATCTTCATCTGATATGGGGCTCAGAGAGGCAGAAACAGAAGCAGCAATGACAGCAGAATATGGAGCAAATCAGGACCATCATTTCAGAAGGAAGGCAGGTTAATCACAAAAGCCTGCATGGAAGAAGGGAATGTAGGATAAGGTTGTTGCGGGCTGAGCAAAGAAGTTTAGGAAAGGTCCAGGACTGGGAGAAAATGAAGTGTGGTAAGAGGTGGTGGATGCTCTAGGCTGGGGAGAAAATTAACTAGAGATGATTGTAAGGGGACAGTTATTGATGGAAGATCCATAAAGGCTGGGCTGGAGGGGCAGTGGTAGGTGAGTACGGAGCTCTAGACATGGAACCAGGAAATGCGGGTTTATCTACTTGCTTTGCCACTTCCTAGGTATGGGTACTAGGCTATTCCTTAATATGAGACTCCATTGCCTTATATGTAAAATGGGGAAGACCATAATAATGATAACTAAGAAGTTACAAGATTGTTGTAGGAAGAGTACTTTGTAGACTGTATAGGGATATGGAGAGGACAGGTATTACCAAATAACTGAGTCTTTCCCAGAAATACAGATTGTCATGCCCTCTTGGGTTTATTTCATTTAGCCTTTTGTCACTTTGCGATCTCATTTCAAAAAGAAACCCATTCATTACTATCTTTAGGACAAAAGACCAGAATTCATGGGTGCTCCTACCTTGATTCTTTTAAGTCTCCAAACCCCATCTGAACTTCCCTTCAAACTCCTACCCCAATCAATCTCTTCAAATGCATTCCTCCTCTCCTGGGCCTTCTTCCCACTAGCTTGGCTCCAGAGAAGGGAGTAGCATGGGGGATTAGGGTTAGCTGCCTTGGAAAGCTCAACAGGAAGGTATGAAAGAATCTGGAACAGGTCCCTGAAGGAAGCTGGGCTTTTTGGTGAATGACTTTAATCCTAGGATAAATTCTCAAGTGTCAGTCTGGTGAAGGCTGGTCCTGGCTGGAAGGCAGGAGAATGGGTGAGATGTCTCTGTAGGCCCTAGAACTCCCTCTCCATGGTGCTCACTTAAAGAAGTAACATTTATCAGCGCGAGGGCGGGGAGGGGGGCAAGGAAGAGAGGGGGAGAAAAAATAGCCACAGCCCATTAACCTACTTTTGCAACTTCATTAAAATTCACTCCTTGACTCATAGCTATAAATTGTCTTCTGAGAATGGGACCATATCCTTCGGCTGGTTCACAAGCATTGGAGCTGTTCCCAAAGGACCTTGAGGATAGTCAGAGCTATGGTGGGTAGAGGGACTATCTAGGCAGAACCCAACTGACCCTGCTTTGTTAAATTGGGATAGTTCATCAGTTACATAGCAAGGGCTGGGAGGTCACTGGGGAAGAGAGGCAGGGACTGGAGGGACATTTGGATGATAGGGACAAAGACTGTGGGAACATTCAGTGAGAGGAACAAGGACTGGAGAAGGCAACAAAAGAGGAGAGAACGGGGGCTGAGAGAGGCTGCTGGGAGGGAGGGGAAGAGGATAGGAGGGCACCAAGATAGAAGGTAAAGGAATAGAGGGAATTCTGTGCAAAAAGATGTGACCCCTACCCTGTTCAAGAAATTTTAGGAACTCTCTACTACCCATAAGGTTCCTCTTTTGAGAATCCCCACTGCCTACATTGTCTTTTTTCTTTCTTTCTTTCTTTTTTTTTGGCAAGGTAATTGGGGTTAAGTGACTTGCCCAAAGTCACACAGCTAGTAAGTGTTATATATCTGAGGCCAGATTTGAACTCAGGTCCTTCTGACTCCAGTGCCAGTGCTCTATCTACTTTGCCACCTAGCTGCCCCTACATTGTCTTAAAAAACAAAAAAAACCCTACAGTGTTGATTTTCGGTTCCAACAGAGCCAATCACTGTCCTATATGGACACCAACACTACCACACAGCATGTTCATTGGCATCTCCATGATTTCTCATACTCCTTGTTCATCTTCACCAATCCATGGACCTCTCCTTCTTCCTGGAAGATTTCAGGGATGAAAGAAAGCTCTTCACAAGAGTCATTCTGTCAGCAATGAGTTGGTAACAGTCAAACAGACCTTCACACACCTGAATGTTGGACTTGAATAATAGCAATTTCTCACATTTCTGGAGTGCTTTAAGGTTTGCAAGGCACTTTACAAACATTATCTCATTTTATCCACAACGCTTGAAGGTAGATATTATTATTATCATCCCCATTTTACAGATGAGGAAACTGAAGTTGATTGAGTTAAATGACTTGCCTTGGGTCATGCAGCTAGTAAGGCCAGATTTGAACTCTGGGCTTCCTGACTCCAAGTCCAGTTCACTAATCTCTATGTAAGCTCTTTAAGGGTAAAGTCTGATTCCTTTTTTGTCTTTTGTATTTTCAGCTCCTAGCATGGCTCCTTGCCCATTGTAGGTACTTAATAAGTCCTGGCTGAATTAAATTGAACCCAAGCCCTGGAAGAAGAGTGACTCTTTGTACTGGGAGAAGAAGAACACTTGCCTAGGATCACACAATAAATGTGAGCCAGAGCCCTGAATCTTAATTGGATCAAGGCATGGATGGCCTGCTTGTCAATATTTTGGTTTTTAATTTTCTTTTAAATTATCAACTTAATCATTGACAAATGCAAACATTCCAACATTCAAGAACAAAAAAAGAAGATTGCATTTGAAACCACAAACTTCTGTTACACATTTTCTTTTTTAAAAGTGCGTATTAAATTTAACAAGTTAGCAATAAAACCATCATGTTTGTGTCCCCTCCTTGAACCATTTGTTTTCTTTTGTGTGGTTTTTAGTGTTTTATTGATACTATTTTCGTATTTCTGTCACTTTCCAAGTACTCACCACCTCTCAAAGAAGTCCTCCCTTGGAACAATATTCAGTCACATGCTTATCAAAGCTCTGAGAGATAGCTAATATATTGAATGACAGCCCAGATTCAAAAATATCTTCATAGGTTAAAGCAAGGACCAAACCACAATGGTATTTAATATGGATAAGCACAAAATTTTCTAGTTGGGGGCCAAAATCAATTCCACAATTAGCAGATGGGGAAGGTACGGCTAGACAACAACTCCAATGAAACAGACCTATGGGATTTAGTAAGCCAATATGTCGGCTAACAAAGCTAATGTCATCTTTTGGCATTGAGAGGCAGGAGGTTCAGAATGAGAGAAGCAGTTGTTCCACCATATTTTGCCTTGGTCAGGCCACATCTTGAATGCTGTTCAGTTCTGGGGACAGTATTTTAGAAAAGACACAGAAAAGGTAGAAGATGTCTAGAACGTAGTAACTAGGATGATGAGATGACCAGAAAACATGCCATACAAATGAGGACTGGCTCAAAGAATTGGCGATGTTGAGCCTGGAAAAAAGAAAATAGCATCACAAGGTCATAGAGTCATAGATTCACATATGGAAGAGACATCAGAAGTGAACTAGTCCAACCCCCTATTTTATAAATGAGGAAGATGAGGCCTGGGGAAGTGAAGTGATTCACCCAAGGTCACACAGCTAGTCAGTTGGAAGAGATGGAACTGAAACTCAAGGCCTATGACTTCCAACTCAGGACTTTGGCAGAGATATGACACTGTCTTCAGCTATGAAGGGATTTCATGTAGAGCGGGGATTACAGTTGTTCTGCTTTGCTTTAAGGGGCAGAATTAAGACAAGTGGATAGAAATTACAGAAGAATGGACTAAGATTATGTAAGAAAAAGCTTCCTGTCCATTAAAGTTGTTTCAAAATAGAATGGGCTACCTCCAGAAGTAACAGGTTCCCTACTTGTGGGGAATCTTCAAGCAGACGCTGGACAACCAGGGCAATTAAAATATGCCCGATATGTAGGGGATCTAGAGGGCCTTAGAGGCCCTTCCAGCTCTTAGAATCTCTCGCTCTGTAACTCTGACCCCTTCTAGCCTTTTGTTTGCCCCATTTTTTCATGTGTATCAGTTTGTACTTGTTACTGGGTAGATTTGTAAGAAGCTTGAATTCTACTTCAGCCTTGATGACCACTCCCTTTTGGACCTTAGGTAATTAACTTCCCTTTCTGCATCTTCCTCAGTTTCCTTATCTGTCAAATGAGAGGGTTTGACTACTAGGGACAAAATATTGTATACACTGTCCAACAAGGTCCCCATAAGATGCTTTTGCTTAGCTGTATTCTTTGTTAAAATCAGGCTCAATCTGGTGGTGGAGGGGTGGGAGGTAGTGAAAGAAGAGTATTTCCAGAAATGACTTTGACATAAAGACAATTCATCAATAAAACTTTTTTTTAATCAATATAATTGAACTGAATGATCTTGCTTTGAAGTTTTACATATAATCAATCCTCTTTTTCTGTTCTATTTATATGGAAATGTTTATCCAGTGTTTGTTAAGTTCAGAATTTGAAAAATCTAAATAATCTTTCAAATCTCTTTCTATGGTTCTATTTTTTAAAAACGCAATTTAATTTTTTAGTTAACAAACATTTACTTTCTCTTCCACTACTCCTCAACTGGAACCAAGGAGAGAAAAACAAAACCCTTGGGAAAAATATGCGTAGGCAAACAAAACCGCTTCTATTTCCAGAAAAGGCTCAACAAGAAGAAACCGTAGCAGGAGAGATGGAGATTAGACATTAAGAACATCCAAACAAAAGGACTTGCTTCAACTATATTAACAGTTAAAGCAATACTGTTGTAGAGACCTCTCAGCACCGGAAACGCTGAGCTCTGATGGCAGGAAGATGAAGCAAAGGGAATCTTGCTCATTAAGCTGGGCTTGATTTAAGTGCCCTCAGTCATCCCTGCTCTCCTTCAGAGTTGCAGCCTAAGAAAACAAAAACATAAACCAGACATTTTCTTTCATGTGTACTTGAAGAAACTATTTAGTCCAGCCCATTTACAAGCTGTTGGGACTCTTTATTAAGCAAAGCTCTCTCTGGTTTTCCCCAAATGGACTCCCAGGGTTAAAGTTCACACGTGAAGTGTGTGTGTGTGTGTGTGTGTGTGTGTGTGTGTGTGTGTGTTTCTGGGTTAAAAAAAACAATTGTGGGGTAGGAATTATTTGTTTTTTAACATAGAGCCTAGCACAGTGCCTGGCACATAGTAGGTGCTTAATAATTGCTTCTTTACTTGACTTGATTGACTTGACTTATCTTTTTAAGATCCAGGTCAAAACCTAGTTAAAGGGAGATTGGACATGGGAAGAAAACTGACACTGAAGACCAAAAAAAATCAAGGTTCTCATCCCAGTCAATTGCCATGTGACTGTGCCTAAGTCACAGCCTCTCTGGGCATTCAATGGAGGGCAAGCAGAGATGAGCACCAGGAATAAATATGAAGACTTACTATAGAACTCATGATCAAACAAGAGATAGAGAGCATTACAGGATGTAAGATGGATAATTCTGACTACATTAAATTAAAAAGGTTTTGCACAAATAAAACCAATGCAGCCAAGATTAGAAGGAAAGCAGGAAACTGGCAGGGAGGGGGAGGGAGGAATTTTTTATGGTAAGTGTCTCTGATAAAGGCTTCATTTCTCAGATATAAAGAGAAATGAGTCAAATTTATAAGAACATGAGTCATGCCTCAATTGATAAATGGCCAAAGGACATGAACAGGCAGTTTTCAGAAGAAATCAAAGATATCTCTAGTCATATGAAAAATAATGTAAATCACTATTGATTAGATAAATTCAAATTAAAACTCTGTGGTACCAGCTCATACCTATTAGGCTGGCTAATATGACAGAAAAGGAAAATGACAAATGTTGGAGGGGATGTAGAAAAATTGGGACACTAATGTATTCTTGGTGGACTTGTAAACTGATTCAACCATTCTGGAGAGCAATTTGGAACTGTGCCCAAAGGGCTATAAAACTGTGCATACCTTTGAACCCAGCAATACTACTACTAGGTCTATACCCCAAAGAGATCAAAGAAAAAGGAAAAGAACCTAAATACAAAACTATTTATAGGAACTCTTTTTGTGGTGAAAAAGAATCGGAAATTGAAGGGATGCCCATCAATAGGGGAATGGTTGAACAAGTTATGGTGTATGCTTGTGATGGAATACTATTGTGCTATAAGAAATGATAAGCAGACCTGAGTTCAAATCTGGCCTCAGACTAAACACTTGATACTTGCTAGCTGTGTGACCCTGGGCAAGTCACTTAACCCCAACTGCCTAAAAAAAAATGATAAGCAGGATGATTTCAGAAAAACCTGGAAAGATTTATATGAAATGATGCAAAGTGAAGTGAGCAGAGCATTGTCCACATTAACAGCAATATTGTAATGATGATCAACTGTGAATGACTTAGCTATGTTCAGAAATACAATGATCTAATGCAATTTGGAAGGACTTATGATGAAAAATGCTATCCATCTCCAGAGAAAGAACAGATACAGTCTAAATGCAGATTGAAGCATATTTTTAAAACTTGCTTTATTTTACTTTTTTTGGGAGGGGTCTGTGTTCTCTTTTGCAAAATGGCTGATATGTTTTGTATGACTGCACATGTATAATCTATATCAAAATGCTTGCCTTCTCAAGGAAGGGAGAGGGGAGGGAGGAAGGGAATATAGAACTCAAAAATTATAAAAAATGAACATTAAAAAACTGTTTTTACATGTAATTGAAAAATTAAAAAAAATAAAATGATTTTTTAAAAGACTAATTACCTTACTCTCATCTCCAAGAAACCTCAAATGAAATGATTATTAATAATGCTTGCTGCTGTTTATGTTAATAATTAAAACAAATTTCATAATGACCTTGGCCTCTCTCCAGTTACCATCTGTCAGACTACCATGAAGGCAGGAAAAGAGTACCACATCTGGTACCACAAGACCTGGTTCTCTACAACTTGATATCTGATGACCTTGGGAAAGTCATTTTCCCCACTCTGGGTTATAGTTTCCTCATATGTAAGATGAAAGGGTTGGATTGGATGGTCCCTAAGGTCCCTTACAGCTCTAAATTCTATAATCCTATTCATTTTAAAGCCACTGTCAATCCTTTCCCTTTAATCCCCTTTCCTTGCCTTTGTCCCTCTTTATTCTGTCTTCACATTCCCCATGCTTTCCCCAATACTATAACATGAGAAAAACAATCTGTAAGAGGGATCTCCAGCTATACAGGGGCCAAGTCACTGACCTCTAATTTCCACCCAAAGCTGTCGTTTGGTTTCCTCTTCCTGGTCTTTCCCACAGACACTCCCCTCTTTCCTGTGGAATCATGGGTTAAGAGACCAGTTGGTGAGAATTCTTAAACACAATAAACAGTAAATCTCTTGGCTCTGCTCAGAGATGAGATGTATACAATTCCCAAATGGTCAGGGTTCTGCACAGTGAGTTCCTGGTACAGGCCTCAACTTTCCTTTAAGTGCCCCATCTTCTTTTCTGGCCCCCAGGAGCCTGTCCTTTGTGGGGAAGCAGAGAAGGCAGCAGATCTGGCAATGAGTCACCTCCATCTAACCTATTGCCAGAAGTCGATGGGGGAAGGAAAAGCAAATAAGTGATGTGGAACAAGGAGTTTTCTTTATCTCCTACTTCCCAAAAGTTTTCTAAGGAAGCTGTTTGGTCTTCCCAACCAATAGGAAGGCTCTCTTCTCCAGTGTGGAACTTATAGGAGGCATCAGAGTGATCTTTTTAGAGATACCCTCCAAAGACAGAGAGAGAGTTGTCACAACTCTGGAAATCAACCAATTGACAAGCATTGACCAAGCACCTACTTGCCAGTCTGCAAGGAGACCAGTAGCCTCCTTGCCCCACAAAACAAAGACAGGGCACTAGACTAGGCATTTCCCTGACTTCAAGAAGCTTACATTCTAACAGGAGAGATATGTGTATATAAGTAAACACAAGACGACAGGGGTACAAGAACCAGGAATTGACTCATATAGAAGTTGGCACTTAAGTAAAGTCTTGAAGCAGACTAGAGATTCAATGAGGCAGAGGTGAGGAAGAAGTGCACTCCAGAAATGCAGAATGGCTAGTACAAATGTACAGAGATAGAAAATGGAGGGTTATATGTGAAGGACCGCATTGGAGACCAGTTTGATTGAACTATATAGAACCATGGGGGAGGTGTGTGTAACAAGCTGGAAAGTTGGAATCAGATTGTGGAAGCTTTTAAATTCCAAATAGCAGTTTATATTTGAACACAGACGTATTAGGGAAACATTGGCATTTATTGAGAAGGGTAATATGATCACACGTGCATTTTGGCAGCTGTGTGAAGGACAGATTGGACTGTGGATGTGGGGAGCTCAATTAGGAGGATATTGCAATAGTCTAGGTGAGAGGTGATAAGGGCCTGAACTTGGGGAGGGAGGAGATGTGGGGTATGGTTATATTAGTCTAGCAAAAGGAGGCGAATTTGAGAGGTGCTGGAGAGGTAGAAATAACAAAATCTGGTAACTGACTGGACATATGGAGTGAGAAAACATGAGAAGTATTCTGAAGTTTCAAATGTAGGTTACTACTACACTTCTGTCAGGTGCCCCTGACAGAAATAAGGAAGTTGGGAAGAGGAGCGGGTTGAGGGGAATGAGATCAGTTTGGGGGCATATTGAATTTGAAGTGCCTATGGAACATCCTAATCCAAAATGTCTATTAGGTACTTGGTGATGTGGAGCTCAGAAGAGAGACAAGGGCTAGACGCTATGAGCTAACATCTGAACTTCTAAGGGGTGCATCGGAAGGGCAATATTCTAAAGGAGTTTTCCAGAATCTCATTGTGATGTGTGGATAATCTAAAACAAAACAACAACAAAACCAAAACCAACAAGCTTTGGTCTGGTCTAATTGTTGAGGATTCCAAATTCCGATTATTAGGCAGAATGGTAGAAAGAAGAGAGGCCGGAGGGGTGTAGGATGGAGAACAGGGGTTAAACAGTGCCCAAGGGAGGAGAGATGGGATCAAAGTGGGAGAGATAAGTACCTGGGCATGTAGACACTCCCCACCCCAGAACAGAAAACATCCCTAAGGCAAATGGCCTTTTACTATGCAAAGTGCCAGGGAAGCATATCTCATTTACAAGTTGAGGGCATGGAGGTTAGTCTCTGGAGCAATATACCTTCATGACCTCATCTCCACCTGTGCCTCCTCATACCTCCAACTCTCTTTGTGTCATTCTGGATGAATAGGTGCTGTGTCATCATCAATCATTATCAGAAGCAAACATCACTGTATGCTTACTGAGTTGGGTCCAATCAGGATGCAAAGATGAGCAATACATAGTTCCTGCCCAGAGCAGCTTCTACCCTAGTTGAGGAGGTGTAATATAGGGTGCTCAAATTCCTTCCTAGTCTTTAAAACCCAATACATTCAAATCCAGCCTCAGACACTTGTTAGCTCGGGCAAGTCACTTAATCTCATTGCCTCTTCCCCCTGCCCCCCCCCAAAAAAAAGGAAGAAAAAACCCCAATGCAAAAGTCACTTCTTGCTGGGAGTCAAGCTCAGGTCCTCTGGTTGCAAATTTGGCCCTTTTAGTTCTATACTCTGCTGCATTTTTAAAAGCCACTTATAAAATAACAACACATATTGCAGTTATTGGTGTCTGTCTCTTTCCCCTTATTAGATTCAAGGGCCATGTCACATCTCAATTTTTTATCTCTGAGCACCTCTGCACACAGTTGGCATCTAATAAGTGTTTGTGGAATGAAACAACGAAAAAATAACTAAGAGTCATGGGTCAAGGCTCTTAACCTTTCCTAGGTCATGTTCCCGTCTGGCCATTTGGTGGAGCCTATGGATCCTTTCTCAGAATCATGTTTTTATTTTATGTATTTATTTTTTGGCTAGGCAATGGGGTTAAGTGACTTGCCCAGGATCACACAGCTAGTGTTATATGTCTAAGGCGCGATTTGAACTCAGGTCCTCCTGAATCCAGGGCTGGTGCTCTATCCACTGTGCCAACTAGCTGCCCCATCAGAATCATGTTTTTAAATGCATATGTGTTCAGAAGACTAAATAACAAGCAGGATGGTTTCAGAAAAACCTGGGAAGACATATATGAATTGATGTAAATAAAGTGAGCAGAACCTGGAGATCATTGTACACAGCAACAGTAACATTGTAATGATGATCGACCCTGAATGACTTAACAACTGTGATCAATACAGTGATCCAAGACAATTCCAAAGGAACTATGATGAAAATTACTATCCATCTTCAGAGAGATCTGATGAACTCTAGGGGCAGCTGGAAGCATCCATTTTTACTTTCTTTATGTTTCTTGCTCTGTATTGTTTTGTTTGGTAACATGGCTAACATAGAAATGTTTTGCATGATTTCACAGGTATGATTACTATTATACTGCTTACCTTCTCGATGGGTGGGGGAGGGAGGGAGAGAATTTGGAACTCAAATTTTTAAAAATGAATGTTAAAAATGAATACATATGACCAAAAAGAAACCAAGTATGCTGAAATACAGTTATAAAAATTTTAAAACAAACAAGTTCACATACCTTAGGACAACAAGAGCCCAAAGAGAAACGTGGATACTACTCCAGAATAGGATAGAGAGAGAGGGAGAGAGAGAGGTTGCAATGGATTAGGAGCAGAGAAGGCTTCCTAGAGGAGGTAGCACTAGTGCCAGGGCCAGAAAACTGTGTAAAAGTATCCTTTGAAAGAAGGAAAACTTGATTAGAGAAAGGTAAATTAAAACAACTCTGAGGTACCACTTCACATCTATCAGACTGGCTAATGTGACAGAAAAGGAAAATTATAAATGTTGGAGAAGATGTGGGAAAATTGGAACACTAATGCGTTGTTGGTGGAGTTGTGAACTGATCCAACCGTTCTGGAAAGCAATTTGGAACTATGCCCAAAGGGCTGTGAAACTGTGTATACCCTTTAACCCAACAATACCACTATTGGGTCTATATTCCAAAAAGATCAAAGGAAAAGGACTTGTATGTACAAAAATATTTATAGCAGCTCTTTCTGTGGTGGCAAAGAATTGGAATTTGAAGGGATGGCCATCAATTGGGGAATCACCGAACAAAGCGATGAATACTATTGTGCTATAAGAAATGATGAGCAGGGGGATTTCAGAAAAACCTGGAAAGATTTACATGAACTGATGCTTAGTGAAGAGAACAGAACCAGGAGATCATTGTACACAGTAACAGCAATATTACAATGATGGCCAACTGTGAATGGCTTAACTATGTTCATCAATGCAATGATCTAAGACAATTCTGAAAGGCTTATGATGAAAAATGCTATCCACCTCCAGAGAAGGAACCAATGGAGTCTGAATGCAGATTGAAGAATTTTTTAAAACTTTCTTTATTATTATTATTTTTTAATCTGTTTTCTTTTGCAATATAGTTAATATAGAAATGTTTTACATGATTGTACATGTATAATCTATATTAAAATGCTTGTTTTCTCAATGAGGGGGGCAGGAAGGGAGGGAGAGAATTGGCAGCTCAAATTTAAAAAAATGAATGTTAAATTTTTTTGTTTATATGAAATTGAGAAAAAATAAAATAAAAATTAAATGTTTAAAGAAAAAAAAAGAAAGATAGAAAACTGAGGCAGATACCAAGAAAGACATTTCAGGCAGAAGAACCAACTAGAACAAAGATGGGAGTGTATATTGCCTGTTAGGAAGGCCTGAGAAGGTAAATTTAGCATGAAAACAGGATTTATACAGGGAAGTAATCGGTAAGTAAGCATTTATAAGTGTCTACTATATGCCAGGGGTAGCTAGGTGGAAAAAGAGAGTGCCAGGCCTGGAGTCAGGAAGATTTGAATTATAATCTAGCCTTAGACACTTACTCACTGTGTGACCCTGGGCAAGTCACTTAACCCTGTTTACCTGAGTTTCTGCATCTATAAAATGAGCTAGAGAAGGAAATGGAAAACCACTCCAGTATCTTTGCCAAGACTGAACAACAACAATGTGCCAATGGGAGCTGGCTTGGAAAAGATGGTCGGATTGGCCCAGTGGATGGACTCAAATGCTAGATTTTGGATATTAGCCACTAAGCAGCTGAGGCCCTAGGGAAGATTTTTTCAGCAAGGGAGAAACATGATCAGAACTGTTTGTTAGCTAAATCAGTCTGGGATTTGAAGCAAGGACAGACTAGAGGCAGGAAAACCAGTTGGGAGGCTATGGGTAGATGCCACTATTTTCAGGTGAACAGCTCTGTGTTCCTGTGACAATTTTTCCATTTTCCCCAAGTCAGTGTCTCTATGTCATTTTGGATACCTATGTGTCATTGTCCCTGTGGCTACATTTGTATTTGTATCTGTGTCTCGTTTTGTCAGTTTGATTGTCTGCAGGTGTGTGTGTGTTTTGTGTATGTGTGCATGTGAGTGCACACGTGTATGTGTGTAGTGGGGGGGGGGGTAGGTATGTGTACACACACATAGCTGTGGCTAGAGAAGCCTGTTTGGGCCAAGGCTCTCTTGGTCTCCTGGGGAGCACAGGGGTATGGATGATGGATTACCACTTCCCCACCCCATCTGTCTCCCTCTCCCACTACAGTTGGAAGGACCCTGACCTCTTACGCAAACTGAGTAGCCCCTCAAGCTCTCTCAGAATCAGAATTCCAGTTCTCCTCAAGTGTGTGTGTATGGGGGGAGGTGCTGTCCCTGTCACTTGGGGGACAATGTATTCACTGACTGTATTCCCAACCCCACTCTCTGTCTCTGAGCCTGGGCAAAGCTAAAGCCAACCAATATCCATGCATTCAAGAGGGCACCCAGGGATGCAAGAAAGAACAAAGGATAGGGTTGAATACTAAAGGGATGGAGGTGGAGAGTAAGGTGGACTCCTCTCCAAATCCCCAGGTGGTTCTTCCCACCGTCCTTGATAAAGGGGGTGGGGGAGGAACAAAAGACTCCCAAGAGCAGAGCACAAACTGAGCCAGCTCAGCCCACAGGTGGGAGAACAGGGGTGGAGACACATGAGAATATTTCCAGGCTGGGCCAACCCAAATAACACAGAAGGGGGAGGGAGTCTCTAGAGCAAGGTATGCTGAGGGGAAAGGAGACAGGGCTGAAGGGAGAAATTCGGGGGAAAGGGTAGGGATGGAGGGGCCCTGGGAGGAGGGACAGGACATCACTGCCCTTCCCTACTTGCTCTTGCTTCTCACTACCCATGCTTGCCTTGCCACCCCTCCCCCTAGACCGGCAGGGACCCTCTGGCTAACCAGGGTAGGCAGCTTGAGAGAGCTGCTCTGACCTCCTCAGCAACCTCTGCAGCTTTCCCACATGGCTCAGGTCAAACTCAGTGGCCCAATAGAGTGTAAACTCCTAGAGACTAAAAGGGGACCCTTTTGCTTTCTGTTTCCATATCCTCAGAATCTAGCACAAACACCTGCAGGAACAGGAACATCACCATCATCATCATCATCATCATCATCATCATCCTTGCTGCAAAGATTGATACTGAGATACCAATCATTGCCAGAGGGTAGCAGATTTTCAGCCCTTATCACAGCTCAGAGAGACCACCGAGGCAGGGAGCATTAGACCTGGGATTTGATGGTAGAAGGAACTCTGGGTTAGGAAACTCCTTCTCCCAATTCAGGTCTTTCTGTAATACCTTCTCTGTGACTGACTTACAGTTTTAGAGGTTAAATGACTTGTCCAGGGTCACACAGCACTTGAGTGGATGTGTCTATATGTATCAGAAGCAAAACCTGAATGCAGGCTTTTCTGACTTGGAAGCCCATTCTCTAGCTACAAATGATACTGCGCTTCTATTATTTGTACGATTGAGAGCAATGAATAATTTTATAATAAGGACTGCCAGATCTCATTAGAGGCTGATCTCTAGTCTAAAATGTTGTTTAGGCTTTTAGAGTGTAAACTATAAAGTCCTTGACAGTGAGGACTGTCTTTTCCCTTTCTTTGCATCCCCAACACTTAGCACAGTGCCTGGAACAATAACAGATGTTTGATGCCACTTGACTGACTGGATCTGATTTCATTAGTAGAGGAAACTCCCATTACCATTCAGGCCAGCACCTTCTCTGCAACTTGTCATCTTAACAGAGTTGCCTAGATCAGCACTTCTTAAACTGCGGGTCTCAACCCTGAATGAGGTCTTGAAAAATTTGGCAACAATAAAAGGTTTCTGAGTGTGCAACAACCAAAAATTAATTAAAAATCAAGCACAAAACCCAAAGCGTTTCTGGCAGGGCTTACCTACGTTGCACTGCAACTTCACTGCAGCCTAGGTTCTGAACACAAAGCACGTGCATTTTGCACTGCACAAGCCCTCAGGCCAGGCAACACTTTGGAACCCCCAAAAAGGGTCTTCAGTGGAAAAAGTTTAAGAAGTGCTGGCCTAGGGTACCTTAGGGAAGTTAGATGGTACAGCAGATAGAGTTCAGACACTTACTAGTTGTATGACCCTGGACAAGCCACTTCACCTTGTCTGCCTCAGTTTCTTCATCTGTAAAATGAGCTGGAGAAGGAAATGGCAAACTACTCTCATATATTTGCTAAGATAATCCCAAATGGGATGGACATGATTGGAAATGACTGAACAAGAAGGAGAGTACTTCAAGGTTAAGTAACTTACCCAGGATCACAGCCAGTGTTAAGGGCAGTTCTTAAACCCTGGTCTCTCTGGCTTTGAGAGCAGTTCTCTACCTGTTACAGCATGCCCTCTCCTTGGTCGGTTGGTTGTTGTCCTTCCTGCTTGAGGAAGATCAAGATTACATCACTATGTTGGGGTCAAGGTTTTGTGTGTCCAACTATCTACCACGGGCCAGGCACAAATAATTCACACAAACATCTGGGATGCTCCCTCTTATGATTATCATCAAATCAGGGCACTGTAGGACAATAAAGAGAAGCTGGTACTTGGGATGACTGTGTCCTCAAGCCTCTTTGGTTGGGATCGTGGATCTATTAGAGGACCTTAGCTGGCTAAAGTCCATGAGAAGTAAGGGGAAGAGCCATGATTGGGGCCATTTCTTTGAGTCCTGATGCAATGCTACACTACAATATTACTCTTTCCAGCTAACATCCCCCTATTTACCTATTTGAAACATGGAGGATTAAGCACCTCCCCCCCCACACACACAGCATGTGTGCTCACACATGCACAGACATACAAACACAGATTCCTGCCGGCTCTGTCTCCCTTGCCATTGCAGGGAGTATCTAAAATGGTTTCAGCTGCCTTAGCGCTCCTAAACTCATCCCATTCTTTCCTGTGTACTCACATGGAGGCCTCTTATACTGAGATGTGACAACTTCCCTCAGCCGCTCACTCCATGTCTCCCAATCCTGCCCTGCAAAATACTCTTCCTCTCATCTAACCCCCTAATCACTAGCTATAATTTTAGGCTACCTCCCTGGTAGCTGTTCAAAATGAAGAGAATATTGCAGCCTTTTGGTACGTGCTTTTCTAAAGCTATAATCCCTCTGGCCTCCCCCATGCCATCTCCACTCAGCCACCTGCTTGTGTCTCCCATCCCTGGCAGCCTGGAAGTCCTCCCTACTATTTATTCTGAATTCCACTTTCCACAGTCTGGAAATCCATTTCAATCAACCTCCTGTATTTACTCCATCTGAGTAACTGTGTGTTTAAGGTCCCTCAGGGAACTAGGCTCACATATACCCTTGGTCACTTAATCCACAATGTCTACCCTTCCTTCTTCCCATTGAAAGCAGGCCAGTCCTCTCTAGCAGAAGGAGATCAGATCTCTCTCACCTGGTGAGAAAGGAATTTGATGTTTCCTCTGAATCAGTATACCACTTTCAAATGCCTCCTTTCCCCTTCCAATATCTTAAGTCAAACCCCTCTTCATCCCCTTCTCCAAAGCATCCACCCCTTCCCCACTGTGACCATGCCTGAAAGAGGGCAGGTGAAGGTCACTGGCCCTCTCCCAGCTCCCCATACTAATGTGGTCAGCCCTAGGGCAGGGAGAGGGAGTAAGACCCTAACACTCACTAGAGAAGGGGGTAATTAGAAGCAGTGCTGGTCCCTGTCCCCCAAAAGGTACTGCTGAACAGCATCATCCATCATTAGGGCCAGCTGCAGGAGAGGTGGGGGGAGAGGCAGAGGGGCTCAGGATTGGCTGGCTATGACTTGCAGAGGAAAGGGCTGCAGGGGAATAACCTAAGAATGACCTTGCTGGGATTTTAACTCCTCTGCCTCTGCCCCTATCTTCCCAGTGTCCCTCCATCCCTGTTCCTCAATTCTCTTTCCTGACTTTGCCCTTCTGCCCGATGTCCCCTAGCCCCTGCCCCTCTCCCCTCACCCTCTTCCCCTCTTGCCCCTATTCCTTTCACCTAATCCACCTTTCCAGCCTCTTCCTCCCTCCTCCCAGCATCCTCGCCCTGTTCTCTTCTCTTTTCTCTTGGGTTATATCTTTCCCCCACCATTACCGTCAGCCTTCAGTTCTCAAGTTCCCTCCCTACTTATAGTACTTCCTAGAGCTGGCAGAAATCTCTGGAAAAGGAAAGGGATGGTGTGTGCCTTCCAAATGTGTTTATTTGATCTGAGTCTTGGCCAGCTTGGACTGTGTATATTTTGATATCAAAATATTTGATGTGCAAATTTTCTTGTGGATATAGGTAGGTCAATTAGAAGGTAAGGAAGTGTGGCATTCCTTGGTGAGATCTCATTTTTGCTCTAAGTGATCATATCTGGGCAAGGGGAGCAAGGTTGCAAGGCTACGTATGTGTGTGGTATATGTGAACACATGCCACGTCTGTGTGGCACCAGGGGCATGTTGCCTGTTGATGCACCTGCTTTCACATGTTCGCCTGTCATGTTATGTTATACTAGGGTGTGTGATGGCACGTGTATGTGTGCCTTTGTGAACACACAAAGAGGTTACATTTTCATGAGTGTGTCTGTATCAGGAATTGAAATTTGTTTCTCCATGTTCCTTCACAGGGGAAAAACAATGAGTCTGAAGAGATGTAAACACTGCACCCCCACCCATGTCTTTTCAGTCATCTCCCCCTTGTTCTGTACCCCACCCCAACCATGGGTATATAGAAATGAGAATGTGTGGGGGAGGGGAGAGGGGAGAACCAGCTCCAGCAGGTCAGGTGGCCATAAGGAAGGGAGATGGAGAAGGAAGGGCAACTTTGCCAACACTTGTGAAAGTTCCTAGTTACATATGCAAATGTCCTCATTAGAGATGCAAAGAGCTTCTCCAGTTAATAGCTGCAGCTTTTTCCAAGCTGATGCACTGAACTGAAGGAGAGATGGGGGAGTAAACCACCAGCAAGGGGCAGAAAAAGACAGGAGGGAGGACTCCCATTACCCAAGCCAGGCACCTGGGTGTGCAGTACTCCATCCCTTACCCTGGGCAACCCCGGGGAAAGAAAGGAAAGCACTTGGCTTAAGCAAATAGGCAGAATTGAGCCACTGAGGCAGAGGATGGGACTCCTGATCCCTCTGTCTCGTTCTAGTGAGAAAAGGGACCGAAGCTCGAGTCAGTGCTGGGCACCCTCAGGTGCTATCCCACAGTGTTGGGGTCTCATTGAGGCTGCAGCCTGGGCAGGAAAGAGACAGGGTCCATTGCCAAGAGGGCAAGAAGAACGTTCATGGTCTGAGGGCTTGGTTATCGTGTGCCTGTACACAGAGTCATGGAGTGTCACATGATTCTGTAAAGGGTCCAAGCTCTCGAGCTGACACCACCATCTTACATTTGAGGAAGAGTGAGCTCAAGGTCACACTGTAAGTTCATTCACTCATTCATTCATTTCACAAGCATTAATTATGCTTCTGCTCGACTGAAAAAAAAAATCACCTCCCACAAGGAGTTTACATTCTATTGGAAGCTCCTGGCAGGGCCAGGACCAAAGGCCAAGCCTCCTGACTCCTAGTTCAATGCTCTGTCCACTAGGGAATGCTGCCTTCCATTAGCAACTACCTGGTTAAAACTGTTTCCTGTGAGCTCTTTCTAGGTCTTCTTCCTCTCCCCCCTTCCCCAACCTGCCTGAAAATGCCTCACTGTACTTCTAGGGACCTATTGCCATAAACACTCCACTCCCTATAGCCTCACACACCCACCCACATGCCATCACACACTTACAGAGCCACACATCCTGAAATCATTTCCCATACACTCACAGCACCGTTCAGAGCACTTTCCTGGGAGCCGTTTTGGGCCAGGTCTCCACTTTCTCCTTTCATCTCTTGGTTGTAGGGGTGGTCCAGCTACTTTCTCCTTGGGTTTGGTACCAATCCTCACCCAGGGATAAATTTAGGCAACTGGGATCAGACCCAAAAATATAGTCTGACCTTTCAGAGGAAGGGGTAAAGGAGCCAGTCTGGGGTCTTCCTTTCTCTCCACAACCAGTCTCAGTAAGTCCTCTCAAGGTAGAGGACTGGGTCAGCTTGCCATGACTTCTATAACTTTCTGGGGGCTTTGTCTACTAAGATAGTGATCCGTCTCCTCCTCCTCCTCTTCTTCCTCTCTCACAAACATACTGAGATGGAGACAGATACATACAGCAGAACACAGAGGTTCCCATCTATATACACAGGTAGGTGCAAATATATACAATATTACACTAACATCAAGTTAGTTACACATGCACAGAGACATTTACCTAGGTCTACACACTTCCCTACTATATACCCTGTTGTTTGCGCACCTATGGTCAAACACAAACACTCCTCTGTTGTTGTTGGGCTTTTTTTGGGGGGGGGTGGGAGGGAGGGGTATTGAGAGGCTGCCCCCATTCCACTCCCCCCTTTCCTTTCTTTCCTTGCTTCCCCTCCCCCACTGCCTCCCTGGGCACCCGTTTGCCAGGGTTATTTATAGAAGCAGGCGATAAATTCAGTGTGTTTCTCGGTGCGCAAAGCTATAAATAATGGCACAGATCATTAAACCCCTAGAGCAGGCCCAGCCGCCGACGCCGCGCAAACAAGATGAAGTACAAACCACCGAGTGAAAGAGAGAGAGAGAGAGAGAGGAGAGAGAGAGAGATACACGCAGAGATATAATGAGGCAGAGACAGAGACAGAGCCAGTGAGAGAGATCCAGGACTGACCAAGATGATAGGCCACTCCCCTGCAATCACTCAACCTATCCAAAGGGCACCTTATATGAAGAGGCCAAGAGGAGATTCTCAGTGAACTCAAGAGGGGCTGGTAGTATAGAAAGGGGGAAAGCTGGGCCTAGAAGCCCCTCCAGAGGTAGAAGGAATCTTACTCATGGAACCTGGCATCTTCCCTACACATCTCTAACCCATGAAGGTCCCCTTCATCTTCCTTCTCTCCCCCCACTTCTCCTTCCATCACTCCCTTTCTCTCTCCCTCTTCTTCCCTTCCCATCCCCCTCTATTTCTCCTCTTTCCCATTTCTTCTCCCATCTCTCCCTTTCTCACTTCTTCTTGCTACCCTGCTCCTCTCCTTTTCTTTTGTGCCTTCCCTCCTCCCCACTCTAGATCTCCAGGCCATGGGGAGAAGCCCTGATAGCCTAGGAAGGAGCCGCCGAGGCAGAAATTCCCCTGTCAGCAGAACACTAGTGCTGACTGCTGATTCAGTGTCTGTGATCTCCGAGGCGGAGGCAGCAGGGGACAGGGAAGATGGATGAGGAGAACAGGGAGCAAGCACAGAGGGGACATTGGGGACTGGGTCTCATGGCGGAGGTGAGAATCTGGGGGAACAGCCCTGACCCCAACAACTGACAGCCACATCAGTGCCTGTGGATCAGTGAATGAGGCTAACTGGAGAGAGAAGACAACTGGAAGTCTGGGGTGGTAGCAGGTTGAGATGAGTGTGACAAGGAGAGGAGAGGGGAATAGAAAGAGAGCTATAGGGGGGAGGGAGGGAGGGAGGGAGGGAAAGAGAGACAGAGACAGAGACAGAGACAGAAAAGAGAGAGGAGGGAGGAAAGAGACAGAGATAGAGAAGAGAGGGGAGAGAGAAGGGAGAGAGAGGAGAGAGGGACAGAGATAGAGAGACAGAAAAGAGAGAGCAGAGAGACAGAGAGAAAGGGGGAGAGAGAGAGAGAAAGAGAGAGAGAGAGAGAGAGACAGAGAGAGAGAGAAAGTGGGAGAGGAAGAGAGAGAGAAAAGACACAAATGGGAGTAAGAAGATAGATCTGTCAGTCAACAAGCATTTATTAAGTGCTTACTATGTGTCAGCCATGGTGCTAAACCCTGGGAATACAAAGAAAGGTGAATGGGTGAAACAGAAAACACTGGACTTGGAGGCAAAAGGCCTGACTTGGAGTTCCGCCAACTTATAGGTGAGCTCAGACAAGTGACTTTTCTCAGAGTGTATTCCCCAATCTGTTAAACGGAGTTACAGAGACAATTAGTGGGGTAGAGAAGAATGCCTGTGGAATCCCAAGACATGACTCAGTGGGTAGGGAAGCTGCAGCCTTGAGGCCTCATGTGACCCTCTAGGTCCTCAAGTACGGCCCTTTGACTGAATCCAAACTTCACAGAACAAAACAAGGCCTCATGTTCCCCAACCCTTGGGTGGATCTGGATTCTGGCTCTGTCACCTTCTAGTGATGTGACCTTAGGTAAATCATTTAAACATTTTAAACCTCAGCTCCCTCATCTGGAGCTGGTGTGAGAGTGAAAACAGGAAGTACAACCATTTCCTCAGCCATAAAATGAGGGGAGAAATTGAGGTTCAGAGAAGTTAGGGACTTGCTCAGGATCCCACAGGGACTTTCCAGAAGCATGCCAGGTGCTTGTGAGAAAAGTTCTTTGTAAACTTTAAAAGGCCACATAAACATGAGTTATCATTGAAAATACTCTGTGGGGGCAGCTAGGTGGTGCCGTGGATAGAACACTGGCCCTGGAGTCAGGAGGACCTGAGTTCAAATCCAGCCTCAGACCAAACACTTGACATTAGCTGTGTGACCCTGGGCAAGTCACTTAACCCCAATTACCTAAAAAAAAAAATACTCTGTGAAATACCAAGCACTATATCAAAATAAGTTGCTGTTATTATTATTAACCCTTTATGTTTTGAAGAAGCCCTCTCCATGTCATCCTCAGGCCATACAGCACAGTCCAGCGACTCGGATCATAGCACTTTCCACCAAGCTTGGGAAAATTCAGACTGTTCTTATGGCTGAATGATCCTCTTCAAGGCTGCCTCACACCTTTCCTTTGGCCTGTTTTCAGGGGGTTCCTCCAGACTCCTGGGCATCCTCATGGCTAGTTAAGAATGGTGCTTTAGTCAAATCTATCTTGGTCCAGAAATTCCACTTTTGGACTAACCTGATGTCGTTGAAATCTCCTCTAGGAGAGTAGAGCCTGTGGCCAGCACAGAGGTCAGTGGTCCCTAAAAGCTAATCAGGGTTAACAGCTCTGAAGATTTGCCATGACAAGACCAGAGCCAGTGATATTCCTTCTCCATCAATGACAGAATAAGAGAAAATGGACTTCAGCTGTAGCACAAGTGAGAAGGGAATTCCTGGTGATGCAGGCTAAAGGGGTCCATAGAAGGTATCCATAGTTGTATTTGAATGTCCCACAAGGAGCTATTGTGGGGCTGAGCTGAATACTGTCTTGCTTGGATGCAGAGGGATGGCCTAGATGACCTTGGAAGGGCTTCCCCTGCCTCCTACTCCCACCCCCCATGAACATACCCCAGCCAGCTTCATCACTAGCCCTACCATCTGCTCTGGCTCTGTTCCCTTGTCGTCGGCTCTGATGCAGAGCGTGGTTATTTGCCCAGGGATTTATAGCAGGAACACGGACAGCAGCTAAATCCCACAGCCACAGAGGTAAATCAGCCGCTGCGATGGGCTGGAACGAGGGAGCTGTCGGCCTGCAAGGCAGCACGCTGGGTCTAGAGAGGAAAACACTTGTCCCTGCTTCCTCCAGGGGCAGCCACCAATAAATCCCCTCCAGAGTCAATCCCAAGCGGGGGGACTGAGGGGTTGGCCAGATTGGAAAGTCTGTCAGGGGTAGTAGAAGAATATTCTATTCGAGTGGGTGATGCTGATAGAAACTGCAGCATGAGGTACTGAAGCTAGACACCAAGAAGGACTGCCCATGCAGCATAGCTAAGAGGCACCACAAAATAAGCTCTCTATCTCCAGAGTGAAGAAGAGGTTCTTGGGAACTGGAGGAACCTTGCCTGGAGTCAAGGGGAGAGACGAAATGTTCTTTGAGGGACCTGAGATCCTAAGCTGCCCTTCAACACGGACAGAAGGAAAAATAAATTTGAACTCTTTAAGAAAAGGAAAAGAAATGAAAGAGCATCTTGTTTGGCCTCTTCTGTGGGAGAACGAAAGGTGTGGAAGCTAAAAGGGGACACCCAATCTAGGCATCAAGCCAGGGAAAAGGGAACCTTGATAACTCTTCAGGTTTATCTTGACAATCAGTTAAAAGGAAAAAGGCAGAAAGACAGAGACAAGTAGAGAGGGAGAGGGGAAAAGAAGGGGACTTGAGAGAGTCTTTAATCCAGCCTCCTCATTTTAGATGAAGAAACTGAGGTCTAAAAGTTAAGTGAGGGGCAGCTAGGTGGCGCAGTGGATAGAGCACCAGCCCTGGATTCAGGAGGACCTGAGTTCGAATGTGACCTCAGACATGTAACACTTACTAGCTGTGTGACTCTGAGCAAGTCACTTAACCCCAATTGCCTCACCAAAAAAGCAAAAAATAAAAAATTTTTTAAAAATAAAAGTTAAGTGATTTTCCCCAGGTCTCACAGCTGGGAGGGGAAAGAGCTCACATTTGAACTTGGATCATCTCACTTCAAACCAGCCCTCAACAATGGAGTGAGCCAAAGATAAAGCTGGGAAGAAGGAAATGAAGAAGAGGGGAGAGACAAGAGGACAATGAAGTGAAGAGAGAGTGGCAGGAAGTAGAGATCATGATGTGGTGGTGCTAACATTTATATAGTGTCTACTTTATGCCAGACACTGTGTTAAGTGCTTATTTCGTTTTTAAAAGATTTTAATTTTTCCCAATTATATATAAAATAATTTTTAGCCTTCGCTTTTTACAATTTTGAATTCTGAATTTTCTCCCCTCTCCCTTCACTAAGAAGACAAGCAATTTGATAAAGGTTTTTTATATATATATACAATTATTATTCATTTGATTCTCACAACAACCCTAGGTACTATTATTATCCCCATTTTACAGATGGGGAAATTGAGGCAAATAAAGGTTAAGTGACTTGCCCAGGGTCACACAGCAACTAAGTGTCTGAGGTTAGATTTGAATCCAGGTCTTCCTGACTTCAGGTTCTGTCCACTGTACCACCTAGCTGCCCTCGGAGTGGGGAAAAATGAAGGAAGAGAGAAAAGACAGGAAAGTTTGGGAGAAAGCAAACACTAGAGGGAAAGAGATGATCTCTTGATTGCCAGATCTGGTGGCCTTTTCTCAACCTTCATCCTTCTAAACCTCTCTGCAGTATCCAGCACTGTTGATCACTCTCTCCTCTGTGGGTTTTTGGGATACTGCTGTCTCTCTCAGTATTCTTCCCATCTGCCTGACTACTCCTCAGTCTCTTTTGATGACTCATCTTCCAAAACACCAAAATATGTCTCTAACTGGGGGTATTCCCCAAGTCTCTGTCCTGAGTGGTCCCCCCATTCTCTGTCTCTCTCTATATATTATATATATATATATACACATATATATACATACACACACACACATACATACATATATATGTATATATTCTCTCACCTCATGACTTCATCAGCTCCCGTGAACCTATCACCTCTATGCAAATGGCTTTTTGTTGTTGTTGAGTTCAGTAGTGTCTGACTCTTTCTGACCCCATTTGGGTTTTGGGGGGGGAGGGTTGGCAGAGATACTGGAATGGTTTGCCATTTCCTTCTCCAGTTCATTTTACAGATGAGGAAACTGAAGCAAACACTGTCTGAGGTCGGATTTGACCTCAGGTCTTCCTGACACAAGGCCCGGCACTCTATCCATTATACTGTCCTAAATGACTTTTAAATACACAAAGAGACAGAGAGAGAGATATGTATATACCCACACACATGTACATATACATACACGTATATGTCTATGAATCTATATCTATATCTCTACTTTATAGTCTCTCTCCTGAACCCCAGTTCACTGAATTACCAACTGCCTAGTGGACATTTCAAACCGGATGTCTTATAGGCATCTCAAACTCAGCACATCCCAAAATTGAATATATTATCTTTCTCTAAAAACCCTTTCCCATTCTGATTTTCCCTCAATCTTTAGAAGACATCACCATCCTTCCAGTCACCCGATTTCACAACCTTGGAGTTAACTGTGACTTCTCACTCTTCCATATCCCACATATTTAAAAAGTTGCCAAATCTTGTCATTTCCATGATTCTTCTCTGGTCCCCTTTCTACTCACTCTACTTCTGCTAATCGAAGTCAGTGCTTTCTCACCTCTTACCTAGACTACTGAAATAGCCCAACTGTTCTCTCCCCTCTCCAATCCATCTACCACACAGCTGCCAAAGTCATTTCCCTAAATTGCAAGTCTGACGATGTCACTGTCCTACTTAATAAGACCCAATGGCTCCCTATCACCTCTAGGATCAAACATCAGCTCTTCAGCTTAGCTTTTAAACCGGTTTACAACCCAACACCAAACTACCTCTTCAATCTTATTATAAATTATTGTGCTTTCTGAACTCCATGGCCTGTCTTGCTGTTCCTAACACAGATACTAGCTGCCACGTGTCAGTCTATGTACTGCCTAGCAATACACCCTTACCCTGGCTCCACCTCTTAGAATCACATTTACTCCTAAACTCTGATTAAGTGACACCTTCTACGATTCCTCCAATTGCTACTGCCCTCTCCAACAAGCCTGGCCTCTATCTGTTTTGCATCTATTTCTGTATGAATCTCCTCCAACAGAGTATGGGCTCCTTAAGGGCAGGGGTTGTTGCATTTTTGTCTTTGTATTGCCAGGGTTTAACACAGTGTAGGCACATACATGCTTGTTGATTAACTGGCGGAACGAGGTGGAAGGACAGAAGAGAAAGCAAGGGGTTGGGGGAAGGGGGAAAAAAGAGATAGATGAGATAGAAAGAAAAAAAAGATGGCGGGGGACAGATTAGGGAAGAGAAGCCAAGGGAGGAGATGGAGTAGGCAAAAAGGGCAGAGGACAGGAAAGAAAGAAAAGGGGACAAGGCAAAAGAAGAGAAGAAGAAGAAAGGAAAAGGTGTTGGGGAGAAGACTTCAGGATAGAATGAAAGAGTAGAAAGGCCCGCACCAAGAAAGGAGTTGGAAAGATGAGATGCTTGAGAGATACAACAGAGGCTGCTGGGAGAGACAACAGAGGGAGGACCACTTCTGGGCAAAGGGCAAGTCCAAAACCCCCAAAGCCTGTTGGACAAATATTATTTTCTCCTGTTCTGTCTTTCTTTTCAATTTGACTTCCTCTCAACCTTCCTCTAGCTTGACCATCTCTCTTCCAGCCTCTTTTCCAATGTCTAGGCACATGGCGGGGCAGGGATATGTGTGGGGGGCAGGGAGAGGTAGGAAGAAAAAAAGAGGAGGAAAGAAGGAGGAGGAGAAGGGGAGGAAAAGAAGAGGAGAAGAGGATGAAGAAGAAGCAACACAGCCTTTAAGGTGGTGGCAGTCAACCCAAGTGTCCAGGGTCAGTCTGGATGTCTCCCTGACTCACCCATTACATCATGATGAGGACTAGGGCCTTGAAGAAAGCAGGAATCTGATGAAATGAAACTAGGTCACGGCTGAAAAGAAGCCAAATGAATTGAACCAACATTTATGAAGTGCTTCCTATGTGCAAGGGGCTGTACTAGGCACTGGGGCACAGTATTTAAATAAAGCATAGGCCCTCTCATGGAGATGCAAAGCTTCTGCATACACACGGCTTTCCTAGTACTTTTAGAATAGAAGTTCTTTCCTGGTTTTTAAATATTTTGATAGCTACATTTTTAATATAATTGGTTTCTTTTGTAATGCTATGTCTTTTATTTTACACCTTTAAAAATATGGTTCTGAGAAGGGGTCCTTAGGAGTCACCAGATACTGCTCAAAGGGAGCTGTCAAACACAAAAAGTCAAAAACCTCTCCTTTAGAAAGTGGGGGATTTGTATGGATATATTTGCTGCAAAAAATCCTGGGGGACTCTGAACAGAGAGAGGGATGTGGAGGGAAAATGGAAATAGAGAGAGTGGCCCAGGAGAGATGCAGAGCCCAGGCCAGGTTGATGAGGCCTCTTCTTCAGCTCAGTCTGCCCCTTTGACTATACAGAAACCTAGGCAACCTAGTGCATAATCTCCTTCTTAAAACTGGGAAGGGAAACTCAGCCTGAGGAAAGTGAAAGAACTGTGTTCTCAGCTCTTGGGCCCTCCTTCCAAATTCTTCTCCTGAGAGGTTAACCTGTGGCAACCCTGCACTTGTCAATCCTTCTCTGCCATATAACAGAGGCAATCACTCCTGCCCTTTGGAATCACCAACCCATACCTCCTTGGGAGGGTTAGCCTTTGTCTGATCTTAGACAAACTAATAGATTTGCAGGTCTTACTGGTAGGTCTTCATGCTGGCTACGGTAGGTCCTTCTCTATGGTTCATGGGAATTTTCAATAGAGAAAGAACACATATTACATCATCCCTTCCTCTATGTCACTTGCTCAAGGGGATCAAAATCCTTTATCACCAACAACCCAGGGGAACCAGATAGGTAAGTAAAAAGGGTCAGATTAAAATGCAGAGATTGAGACTGAGAAAGAATAATCTTAGAGAATAGCAGAGACAAAGAAAGACAGAGACACTCAAGAGACAGGAACAGGGAAATGGAGAGAGGTGTAGACCTCAGAGACACATGAAAAGAAAGCAAAGTATAGGGGGATGGGTGGGGGGAAAGAGAGGCAGTGAGAACTGCGGAGAGGACACAACCAACATTCACAGTACAAGGCAGACCTCTCCTCTCCACCCCCACTAAAAATACACACCTCACACAGAGACACAGGCCACACACCAAGGCTTTTCCTACCCTCACACCCTTCTCTTCCTCTCTCCCCATTTGACACTATATCACATCTACAATATCACACCACACACACATACTACGCTGCTGCTTCTGGGATCCCAGCCTCTGATGGCTGGCCCTCTGCTGCCCTCTATGAGCTCTGCATGCTCCTGGAGAAGAGAAAATGCAAGATCCCGAACCTATGCCTACTGCAAGATTCCCACTCTCCCCTTGAACAGGAAGGAGGCACACACACAAGGAGACCAGGCTTCACCTTTTTCCTTCTCCAAAAAAAAAGGCATCATGGGATAGTCAAGCCTATACTGTGAACCCCAAAAAGGCCCGAGGGAGAGGAGAGGAAGGTACATTCATTTGCATCTAGGTTAATACAGGATCTGCCTGCTTGCATCTGAATTTTTCCCCCTGCTATTCCTCACTCCTGGCCCAGCTCTCACCTTTCAAGGGTTATGATGGAGAAGATAGGGACCCGCTATGGAGGTAGCCTGGTGTAGAAGGAAAAGCACTAGATCCGCCTCCAGAAGATTTGGGTCTGAGGCTCAGTTTTACTGTTGGTTAGCTTGGGCCAGTCTTTTTTTTTTTTTCATTCAGTAAAATGGAGTTGGGTTAAATTCTGTCCTCTTTACCGATCCTTCACCATGGTCCTCTGAATAAAAAGAAGTAGGGGTGAGATGCAAGAATCAGAGGAGACACAGGGCAGGAGGGGCAAAAGATGAATAAACCAATGTGGCCATCCTGATGGAGCCACATTCATGGGGGGGGGATATGGAATAACCTTGGAACATACTTCTAGGTCACCAGGAGAGAAGAAAAAGCCAGACAGAGAAAACAGGAGAAAGGAGAGAAGAAGATGCACAGAGAGACACTGAGGCAGAGACCAAGAGTCAGGGAGAGAGAGGGCCCAAGAAACAGTGGGAGGGAAAGGGGTACAGAGAAACAGAGGGAGGGACAGGGGTAGAGAAACAGAAGGAGGAATAGAGAAACAAAGGGATGGCCAAGGGCAGAGTGACAGGCAGAGAAATAGTGGCAGAGAAACAGAGGAAGAGACAGAGAAACAGTGGTAGGGACAGTGAGGCAGAGAGGTAGGAGAAGGGGACAGAGAGACAGGGGCAAGGGCATAAAGAGACAGGAAGACTCAGGGAGGGCAGAAAGATGGGGAAAGAGACAGAGAGACAGAGAAAGAGGGAGGTATGTGTACGTGTGTGTGTGTGTGTGTGTGTGTTGCAGCACGGGAGCCTGGGCCCGAGCAGAGCAAGGCCCCAGCCCCACACCCAGGCCGCGGCACCGAGAAGGACACAGGAATGGCAGAGCCGGCAGCAAAGAGGGGGAGGAAAGGAGGTGGCGGAAGAAGCCAGGCCGAGCCGAGGGCTGGGAGCGGGCCCATAAAAGCCTCACCAGCGAGCAAGCGAGCGGGGAAATTGCCAGCAGAATCGCTGAGCTCCGCAAAACACCGCCCGCCAGCCCGCCCCGCCGCCCGCACCCAATTTCCACTCTCATCGCAGAGCGGGCTGGTTATGCATTTAAATGTTATTTAATTGGGTTGCGGAGGAGCTGGGGGCCAGAGCAGCGTCCCGCCGCCCGAGCTGCTTGCCTCCGAAAATCTGTTCTTCCTACTCACAAATTGCGAGATCCCCCAACCTCCCCCCGCTTCTCCCCCTATCTGCACCTGTCTCGGGACCGAGCAGGGGACCCTCCTGCAAGGGGACATACAGCACAGGGCCACCGAGAAGGGCTGAGCTCCCCCAAGGACAATGGAAGCACGAGGCTTGAATCGGGCCTGCAATGGATATGGAAACACACCACACACACACACACACACACACACACACACACACACACAGCGCCTCCAAGTGCACATCGTCCTATGAGGCAGGCAGACACATCAATTCAGGGCAAAAAAAAAAAAATCCAGGGATCAGACATGGACCTGCTAAAAAGATGCCCCCGGGGATAGCAAAAGGCAATATGAATGAATGAATGAATGAATGAATGAATGAATGAATGAATGAATGAATGCACAGTGACACCATCACACTTACTCGAAGTCTAGTTTACAGAAACCAAGAGACCTCACAGTAGAACCACAAACACCCTCCAAAGCTGTACCAATGGATGAAATGCATTCATTCCACCTCTTCTCTGGACCATCTCTTCCTTGTTGTCCTCTTACCCTGACACCTCACTTCCCAGACTAAGAGTCAGGAAGTTTACTGAGATACTGTCCTAGTCTCACCTTCAAGAATCTGGGTTCCTAAAGTTTAGGGGGGGGGGAAAAAAGGCTGCAGAAAGATTGCCTCCCGAGTCATCAACTCCATCTTCCTTGAAGAATTAGTTTCACCTAAGCTAATGACCTAGTTCTTCCTGGAGACATCATGGAGTAGTAGGGAAAGTGGACTTGGGGATCAGGAAGAAGTGGGTTCAAATTCCTGTCTCTCACACTTCCTAGCTATGTGACCCTTAATTGTCTCACCTGTAAAACAGGGATAAAACCTGAAGCAGCACCTTCTCAGGGGTGTTGTGAAGCTTAGATGACAAAATGTATGCAAAGAGATTGAGGCTTTAAAGCCCATATAAATTTCAGTTATGGTGATCTGGGCAAGCCACTTAATCTCCCTGAGTCTCTGTACAAAAACAGGATCAGACTAGATTGTCTCTGAGGGCCCTTAGAGCTCTAGACCTATGATCTGAAAGCTGGGAAACCAGAAATGGGCCACAAAGCTACGGCTGGAAGGACTGAGGGTAGACAGAAAGGGCTTCCTAAAGGCACATAATTAAGGCTCCTTTTGCCAGGGCTCTCTGGGAAGGTCAGACTACCTCACTGAGAGCAGCAGGTCACTCTCTGCATGTTGAAGGAGAGGGTCCATTCTGTTGCATATAAGGCAGACAGAATGACCTCCAGAGGAATCTTTTCCCCCCCAAGACATCCCCCAACCAGGTGAAAGGAAATTGCTGGACTTGAATGATCAGGATCAAGCTGCTTCAATTAATGAAAATGGAAATTGCTAGGAGACTTGGCAGAGACTCTGGGGTGAGGAATGGGGCTATTCTGGGCTTCCTGCCACCCCAGCTGCCAAGGCTGACGTGGAGGCAAGGGACTGATGTCAGAAACTGAGGATCCTTGAGATGGGAATGGAAACACATAGAAGGGCAAGGGGATGGAGGAGAGTGATCCATTCCAAAAAAAAATAAAACAAAACACTCCAGTCTCTGGGAATGAGGGAAAGAAGGAGCAGGAGGGGAAATAAGGGAAAGGAGAAATTGTTTTTCCCCAAATCAAACCTTTGTACCTTGACTCCCTGGGGATACCATTGTCCCTAATTCAGCCCAGATTGACAGGGTCAGGAAAGTGGTCTCAAAGTCTCTAGGAGATGCCCCCTAAATTGAGCTATTTCCCCTGAAGTCACCTATCCCCATGTTTTCCAACCCCCAAACTGGGAAGTAACTCCACATATCTAATCTCAACCTCTCCTGCAGATGGAGCTTTTTCAGGGCCACAGGTGGGGATAGAAAACAGCTGGCTTCCATCCTCTTTAAACAGTACCGTTAGAGACAAAGATTGGTATTCAGTCCCTACCATTACCATCAGCCCACTCCATACCTTCAGCCCTCTCAGCTCCAGCTGTGTCTCAGGCTAGGTTTCCAAACTGTCAACAGTCTTTTTGATCTAACATCGGACACTCCTGGTCTGACCCTACCCTGACCACAGTCTCCCTTTCAAAGCCCCAGAAGTTAAAAGGACACCATTCAAAATAGTAAAGGCATGCCTAAGCCACCTCCTAGCTTCCAGAGGTCAGTCACTTCCTTTCTCTAGAGGTTAGAAAGGGAGAGCCTTAAGACCAAGAGCTAGGATTCTGGGGTCCAATGATTTCCCAGCCAGCCCCTACTCCTCCTGGGTTACAGTTTGCCAGCCTCCTTCACTTTGTGGACAGTTGCCCCTCTATCACTTTTCCTTCTCCCTGAGCTCCAACTTCCTGCTTAGAGTTCAAGGAAAGAGCAACAAATACCCTTTGAAAGGCACTGTCTTGGTGCAGGAAAGGGAGAGGACTTAGGTAGGAGGTGGCAGAGAAAAGGGAGTAGAAAAGGAAATCCAGGTCTATGCCTTGTCTTCCCTAAAGCCAACCTGCTTCCCCAAGGGAAAAAATAAGGATGGAGCTTCCCTTTGAATCAGTTAGAAAAGGCTTCAGAAGCCATTATTCCTTAGATAGAATCGTGATGACTTAAAGGACTAGATCTAAAAGGGACCTGAGAGATTCATCTGATCTATCCCGTCTTCCATCTCCCAACTCCCTGAGATCTGTAGAGATGAAGTAACTTGGGGCAGCTAGGTGGTGCGGTAGACAGAGCACCCACCGGCCCTGGAGTCAGGAGGTCCTGAGTTCAAAACTGATCTCAGACCAGACACTTGCCACTTACTAGCTGTGTGACCCTGGGCAAGTCACTTAACCCCAATTGCCTTGCCAAAAAAAAAAAAAAGAAAATAAATGAAGTAACTTGCCCAAGATCACACACCTAGTGTAACCTAGCAGCACCAGTACTTGAAGCCAGCTCCTTTGACTCAAAAGTCCACACCTGTTGCTACTATACCACACTGCCTCAGTCTCCCCTCTCAGACTGAGGGAGGGGGTGTCACATTCCCATTAACCCTTCAACCCAAGCTGTGAATCACTACCACTGTTCTAAAGTAACAACCCCTTGAGAGTGAGGGAAGAATCTACATTCACATTAGTGGAGGGTTGCATTGATAATCCAAAACTCATTTCCATTTGCTGTTATCTTTACAGCAGCTTCAAATTTTTCATTCTATTTGGTTCAAGAGCTAATCATAATGGGTTCAATTCACTTGGGCTGAGACAGTCCTTGAACATGCTTGTAGGGAAAGGCAAGGAGAAGTCATTCAAGGATTCTATTCTACTGGGTAGATGACCCACAGGTGGAAAATTAAGAGATGGCAGTATTGAATCCTATGGTGAAGGAGAAGCCTGGAATACCAGATCAGTTTTCCTGCCATGCTGGACTAGAATGAGGTTGCTGAATTAAGAAATTTAGAGGGGCAGCTAGGTGGCGAAGTGGACAGAGCACCGGCCCTGAACTCAGGAGGACCTGAGTTCAAATCCAGCCTCAGACCAAACACTTGCCACTTACTAGCTGTGTGACTCTGGGCAAGTCACTTAACCCCAATTGCCTAAAAAGAAAAAAAAATGCTAGAGCTAGGAGGGATCTTAGAGGCAATCAGATCCAACCCAAAATAAAGAACTCAAATATGTTATCCATCATAAGGCTTATTCCTGCCAAGGTATCAGGGAGACCCCATCCCTACTCCCAATATGTTAGGGGCCTGAAGAAAACAGGCAGTCCCACGTCTTTTCCTGTCTTAAGGGTGGGGAACACCAGAGATATCAGAAACCTCTCAATATGCCTCTTGATGTTTGGGGCCAATGTGGGTTTGGGTTGATAAACAAGCCTAGGACCCACATGGGATCCCAAGGAAATGATGGTAGGGACCACTTTAAGGGAATCTCTAACCCCCAGGTGTAAAGCCTTTATACTTAGCCCAGGGAGTAGGCAAGAAGGACACCACCCTCAATAAGCCTTCTCACTACCATTTTATTTGCTCCAACACTCCCTTCCTTGCCCCCTCTCCTTCCCTTTCAGTTCTCTGACCACTGATGCAGGCAAGATACTTTTGTAAGCCTCCGATTTCTAAATTCACTTCAGTTCAATTAGCCTACTGAACTTCCCAAGCTCTGTCTGCCACCTCAAAGCCCCCAAGCCTGGAATGCACTTCACCTCAGCCTTTTAAAGGACTCACGCTCTAGTTTCTGTCAAAACTTAGTTCAAGCGCACTTACCTAGAGCTCATCAAAGGAGGTCATCTATGTAAATCACTTTATCTTTAGCTATTATTGTCCAGATCCTACCCAGATGCTAGCTCTCTCCTCTACCCCCAACCTACACGAGTATCTACCTTGTATTTACTTAAATTTCCTTTGTTATCTCTAGCCCCAAGAGAGTGGAAGCTAGCAATAGACTATCTCCTCGTCTTCATAGCCCAGTACTTAGCACAATGCCTGGCACATAGCAAGTGCTTCACAAATGCTCCTTGAATGAATGATGAATTTCAATAGCATTTAAGTGCCTATGTATAAGAGTGATCATGCTAGGTTCTAGGGATAGGAAGAGCAAGAGCCAAAGTCCTCAGTCTCTCAATTGTGTGAACTTCAGCAAGTTATTTAATCTCTCTTGGCCTCAGTTTTCCCATCTGTAAAATACTTTATTTTGGTTTGGATCTGATTGCCTCTAAGATCCCTCCTAGCTCTAAATTTATGGTCCTAGGAAATATTACTATGGCTCCTAAAGGTAGCCCTAAGAGCAATGGGTGGAGATCGCAAAAAAAGAAAATTGAGACTCGACGTAAGGAAAACCTTTTTAACAATGAGGGCTATCCCAAAGTGGAATTGGCTGCCTGGAGGAATGGTACCTTCTTCTTCTTCTTGGAGCAAAGGCTGGGTAACCCCACTTATTGGGACTATTGTAGGGAGGATTCTTTTTCAGGTATGGGTAGGACCAGGGTCCCTTTAGACCTTGAAATCCTGTGCATTCACTCACTGTCTCTGAGACTTATAAACAATGAGTAAATTGGATGAGATGCTTCTGAAGTCCCTTTCAGCTCTTAAAGGAGCCTATTGTATGGGGAGCATACTTTATGCTTGTCATCACTCCTTGACCCCCTCCACCTGCTCAAATTCTAATCAATTCACTGACCTTCACTACCTGGTCTTATTTTTTTCATGTGCTCATTACTTAATAAATTATAGCTCATAGACAGAGAGACATAGAGTGGTGTGGTGAGAGGAAAACACTAGCCTGAGAGTGAGAAGTCTTGGGTTCTGGTCCCATCTCTGCCACCTAATAAGCTGTGTAAAGTAAGCAAGTAACTTCTCTAGAACTTGGATCCTTCCAGCTACAACATTCTATGATCCTCTCTCTATGACCATAGATTCAGAACTTTGGGGCTGGGAGGAAGCCTTAGTCCCAAATATCCATTTTGCAAATGAGGAAGCTGAAAGGTCAAGTGACTTGCCCAAGGTCACATAGCTAATTGGTAGCAGGGCATGGACTAGAACCTTGATCTCCAGATTCCTGGAGTGGTGGTCCTAGCATCCTGATCTCCTGTTTCCTGGGCTGGTGGTCCTAGAACCCTGATCTCCAGATTCCTAGACTGGTGGTCCTAGAACCCTGATCTCCTATTTCCTGGGCTGGTGGTCCTAGAACCCTGATCTCCTGTTTCCTGGGCTGGTGCCCATTGTACATTCTTATCTCAGGGATGTTAAGCTCCTTGAGTTTGAGCAACATGACTTACTTTTCTCTGGATCTTCAATGCCAAACAGAACCATATTACATGTAGCAACTACTCAATAAGGCCCATCGACTGGGCCTTCTTCCTCTCTGGTATCCAGTTTGTACAGGGCTTTGAACATGGAGGAGCTCACTTCTTTCATTCATACAGCAACTGACAGCAGATAGGAACAAAGAGGAAATAGGAAACCCAAGCGTGGACAGCAGGGAGTGTGGGTGAGGGGAGCTTGTATGGGGCAGGCACTAACAACCCTACTGTCTTTCAAAGTTGAAGGAGGCCAGTCCTCAGAGATGAAAGCTCATACTTGGTCTGTTCTGGCATGAGTACACATAAACACACACACACATACATTCCTACCTCATAGCAGGTATGAGAATTACCCAGAGCCCAGCTTGCTTTCCCAGCCCTCACTGGAGGGGACCCCAACTGGCTACTCAGAAGAGCTGAGAATCAAGTTAGCAGGAGACACTTGGCTGGAATCCATCCATCACACGTCCCGACAGTGCCCTGGAGTACCAGACAAACAACTGGACAGGCACTTAACAGGGACATTACAGCTTCAGGAAGGTGATTAAGCAGAAAGCTATTTACACCCTCCTACCCATACCTCAAGCACACTGAAATCCTTCAGCAGAGGCAAATGAGAAAGGATGCAGCTAAAGGGCTTAGGGATCAATGCATCTAGCAGTCAGATTACAGGTTAGCACTGCTTTTCCAGAGGTCATCAGGTCCATCCCCCCACCCTGAGAAGGGTTGCTTTTTTCATTCTAACCACAAAGTATGAATAAGAAAGTATCACCTATTCTAAATAATCTTCAGAAATAAGGAGAAATGCACTCGCCCATTGGTAGTGTAATTCAGTGTCTCCCACCTTAAAGGATCAGGAAGTACACCCCAACTCTAGCTTTGGTCTGTCTCTTTGCAATGATGCTCATCTCTCAAATCCAAGTACCGAAAAGGGCAGAACCCAAAGGAAAAGATTTGAGTGTTCAGTCCTGTATAGATAGGTTTGGCTTCCAGTTGGGGGCTTTTCCCTGAGAGCAGTAAGTTTATCCTCTGAAGGTGCCAACATCACTTGCTCAAATTGCTCTCAGCCAGACCAGGTCCCCAGACAGGACAAGACAGTGGGGTGGAGAGGGAAACCACCTGGGGAAGTGTCTATTTCCTGGCAATTCCATGTAGAGTATGGGTACCACACCAAAGGGAAACAATTCAAGGGAGAGAGGAGGCAAGGAGGCTCCAAAGAGGGAGTGAGTCTAATGTTATAACTGCAACAGCAGCTAAAAAGAAGAGTTCAGCATGTGAAAGTCAACATTATCCAGTTTCCCAGGAGAGATCTTGTCAGGAAATTATATATACAAGTAGCACCTTGGTATGCATGTGTCCAGTCTAGCAGGATAAGACGTGAGCCAAACAGCATTGGATTCTTTCCCACCCCCAGCAATGGGCACAATTTGGATAGCTAACTCGACTGTGAACAGAGGTTGAATCAGCCCAGCTCCTTCCTTGGCCACAGCCTCCCAGCCCAGATGGGTTGTGGGCTTTGGGGTAAAAAGGTGTAGGCACCTTGCCTGCCAGTACACCTTGCAGGCTGGATACCACTCCACCACCCCTATGCCAGCTGAACTCAGTACCTGTACTTCATGTCACAAACTCCTAGCAGCTGCTCCTGCTGCTTGGCTGGCAGGTTTCAACTACTGGGGGCCAAGAAGTGACCAGGGCAGGTAGATAGAGAAGGGTCAGGGAGGGTCCCGGCTTGCCCACAATGAGCAGAGAAGTCTGAAACAGGCACTACTCCCCTCTAGCTGGGGGCGTTCCAGTCCTGGGACCCCACATTTTGGTATACTTGGGTGGGGCTCACACTATCCTCCCAGTGCCCAGACAGTGCCAAACTACACAGACATCTCTAAAGGACACCTGTGGGAAGAAAATAGAGGCATGACAATCACAAAGATAGAGACAGAATACTTAAGTTTCAGTATACCTGCTCCTTTCCATTTTATCCATGTACCACGAATTCAACCGCCAACCTCAGACTTTTGTCCATACAGCTGGAGATTTGGGGACCAGGGTGTCTGGGTCCTAAGCTGGCACCTCTCTCCCAACTTCCATTGAGGATTAGGGCTTCCAGACATCCCCACCCCACTTCCTATCAACTTTTAGCATCGGAGCAGGGAACAAGGAATGCAAATCTGTGAGGGCTTCAAGGTCCTCAGCCTTCATAAAGGCACAGAGGCCATACAGCTGAGGAAAAGAATGATGGACAGAGACAGCAAGGATTTGAGGTGGGGGAGGAGGGTGTAAAGGTTGGTGGGCTAGAAACATGGTAGAGTTGATCATCGCTCTGAGCTTCCTCCTACTCCCCAAACCTCTAGCCATCATACCCACCTAACAATCATTCATCACCTAGCTGGAGTTAATCAAAAAGATCAAGCCTCCTGCCCTTACCCTCCCCTCTGCCTGTGAACACTACCCATGCACTCATCCCAGGAGCTACCTGAAGCCCAGCTATCCTGAGATCCTCATTCCAGCACCCACCAATATGGTTCTGAACCTGGGGCCTGCGAACTTTTTTTTTTCAAAAAATATTTTCATAATTGTATTTCACTTGTGTCATTCCAGTCAGAACAGTGCCTATTTTATAATTGGTTTCCTTTGTAATCCTGTGTATTTTATTTTATGCATTTGAAAACATAATTCTAAGAAAGGCTTCACCAGATCATGGCCAAAAGGGTTCCAAGGCACACCAAAAAGGTTAAGAACCCCTGGTTTAATTCAAACAAACAACCCAGCAATGTAAACACCCATGTCCTTTTCCGCTCCTTTTCCACCTCAGAACCTAATTTTCCTAACCAACACCACTCTTCCCTTGGGGGGGAGGGGTCTTCTTTTTCTTTTTGAAAAGAATTGGAGGTGGATGGCCCCCAGGTGAGGCAAAGAAATGAAAAGATCTTCCCTCTTCCCCCCTTACCTTTTCTAGACCCAGCCTGGGTGGGAGTGGGAGAGAAATCAAAAGACGGGGTGGGGTTAGAAGGGGTAGGCAGTGGCGGAAGGAAGGCTCCCGGAGGCAATTAGTGGACATCACAGAGGGGAAATGGAACCATCGTTAATGGGCTTGGCTAACGACCGGCAGTGAAGCAAAGAGTGTCTGAGCAACCACAGGAGCCAGCAAGGGGTAGGGGAGTGGAAGGACCCCACAGGTATACACATGTTCACAAGCCCCACCCCATGTGTCCATCCATATATGCACACACACTTTTCCTATACAACCTAAGCATCCTGATCAAAAATGCCTCACCCTCCATTCCCACCCTCCCAGATTCCTCACCCCAATCTGGGCCATGCTGACAACTCCTATTTTCATACTCAAGAAGAGCACAGCTGTGGGACCTTGATGGTATCTAGTGATAGCATTGGTCCAGCTCTGTATTCTGTCTCAACTTCTCTTCCAGAAGGTCCTGGGCCAGGCTGGAAGGGGAGTGGGGAAGCTTTCAGAAGTGGCAGACTCTTTGGAGGGTCCTAATGGGAGGCTTGATGTCACCTGAGGGACAGAGAGGTCCCCAAATCACTCTTGAAAATCCAAATGGCAGCATTCTTCTGCCTCCAGGTAGGACTGTACCCATTCTGTTCGCCCATCTAACTTACCACCATTATCGCTAGCCAAGTTCTCACCATCTCAGCTGCCTTTCTTTTCACTGTTCCATAAGAAGACTCTAGAACTTCCCTGGGCTTCTCTGTCTTAGCAGTTAGTCTTTTCTCATGTTTAATTCTAAGCTACCTTGCTACAACAGAAAAGATCCCTTTCTGGAAGCTCTTGTGGAAATCCGGGGGGGGGGGTTGGAATCTTCTCACCCAATCCCCAGCCAAATCCTATCAGCTGACTCTCCTTTCTAAATTCTAGGAACTGTATATATGTGTCCTAGAAACCATGATGGGGAAGAGCTCAGGTCCAGGAGAACCTGAGTCTCACCCTACCCCTCGATAACCTCCCCTTCTTCTAGGCCCCATGCCTTGGCATTTAGAATTTCTCAGTTTCTTGCTTCGAGGCAATGATGTACAGTGGCAATCATGCTGGACTTGAGAATCTGGGAGATCTGGGTTCAAATTACAGCTATCCCCCTACCAGCTGTGTGACTTTGGACAAGTCACTTCACCAATCTGACAGTTCCCAGTTTCATCATCTGCAAAATGGGGACAACAGTATACTCCTGACCCAACTTACTGTGTAAGCTATTATTTTTTTTCATGTCGCTAGTATAAATAATCTTTCCATGCCCACAGTAAGCTCCCTGGGGGCAGAGGCCATGTTCTATATCTTTGCATCTCTGTGCAGTACCTTTCATGAAGTGTGTGCTCAAGAAATAATTGTTTATGGATTTGCCCAGCTCTTCCTTTCCTTTCTGTGCTCAGTTCTTTCCTCTTTCCTTCCTTACTGTATTCAGTATTTCCTTCCACTCGAAACCTTTTTCTGATTCAGTCTATTCTGACTCTCCCTCCCTGTGTTGTGTGTGTGTGTGTGTGTGTGTGTGTGTATGTGTGTGTGTATCTCCACAGCATGCACACACTCAGTTTGTATTCCATTCCAGGCACTGACTTCTCTGCCTCTATCTGAGGACTGGGTGTGTGTTCAAGGAGCTTCCCCAGGGCAAAGATAGGGCACTCCTCTTCCTCCTTCTGCAGCTCTCCTCGATGCCCATGGGACACTGATGCTTAGTGATTGATGGAGGGCCCAGCCTGATCCATCTCACTCAGCTGCTGTCTTGTTCTCGAGCTCTAACTGGGATCAGCAGGGAAAGAGGGGGAGGAGAGAAGAGGGAAGGAAATCACAGTCCAGACACAAGACAATCCCATCCCCTGGCTGGTTTCAGAGGGAGAGTTTTACTGATCTAGCCAGGTGGTTCCTCCCATGCCAAATGGACAACTGCAGGCTGAGGAGGGCTTGGGGGTGGCACTCAGATATCCTAGGGGGGACCTGCCTCCCTTATCCCCTGCCCAGCTTCAGGATTATGGGATTGGTCACCCTGACTCTAGGATTTTCAATGATGCCTGAGCACAACTGGGACTTTCTCTCAATCACCAGAAGCCTAGAATGGAAACATGGGGGAAGAAGGTAGCAGCAGTGGATACAGAGGGATAAGGGCCATTATCTTTTTTTTTTTTTAGTAAGGCAATTGGGGTTCAGTGACTTGCCCAGAGTCACACAGCTAAGTGTTATGTGTCTGAGGCTGGATTTGAACTCAGGTTCTCCTGACTCCAGGGCCAGTGCCCTGTCCACTTCACCACCTAGCTGCCCCTAAGGGCCATTATCATTAATGCTGCTGTACTCCACTGTGTGGTCTGATGTCAAGAGTTGGAGGCGGGGAGTCAAGTGGTCTAGATTCTATAGGTTTAGGCAAGTCATAACCTGGCTGTGGTGAGGATAAACTGAGTCAACAGATATGAAAGCATTTAGAAGTAAAAATTGATACATAAATATGAAAGAGGAAGAGGGATATCATTCCATTCATTCCATATAATCTCTCCTCCAACTCCAGAGTTGGAGGCAGGAAAGGGGAAGGGTCTCAGAACAATGACAAATGGAGGGTTGATTCATAAAGTGCTGAACACAGAAGTGCCTCGCACAGTGCCTAACACACAGTAGGTGTTTAATAGATGCTTTTTGGCTGGTTGATTGAAAGATGGAAGGAAAAGAAAAGGAAAAATAAGAAAAGAAAAAACTGAAAAATGACACATCAACACCTAGGTTGGGAACCCAGGTGACTGGGAGGATGTGGAGTTCTTTCCATAGTTGTATGGAAGGGGGAAGGGTTTGGACCATTCCCTTCTTCTCTAGAAGGTGGGACAAACTTTCCCCACCTACAGCATAAGGCATAGAGGTTAAATTATAACCTCACCAAGAAGTATGAAATTGTTTTCCAACAGCCTGCAATGGACAACCAAGGAAGAAAGACATGACCCTGTCCACCAGCAGGCTGCCCCATACCCATCCAGGGTGTCTGGAGAGCTTTGACAAGGACAGGGATCCCATAGGGCTCCACTTCCCCAACCCACCCCCAGAGCCCCTCCCACCTTCCTTCTCCTTTTCCCCTTCTGGCTATACTATGAACCCCCATCCCTCCCTCTGCCATAGGGAAGCCAGAATCCCTTCTGTAGTTCCACTTCCCTCCCTCCCCAATGGCATCAGGCTGCTTCTGGGGGCAGCCTTGCCATCTGCCTGGTAGCAAAGCTCTCCTACAGATTTTGTCTTTCTTAGTTAGAGTGTGAGCTCCTTGTGAACAAGGACTGTTTGCTTTTTCTATCTGCATTACCCACGGCTTAGCCCAGTGCTTGACACAATGTAAATGCTTACTACAATAAATGCTTTTTCAGTCATTCATTGCACGGGAAAGACTGCCCTCCATTGCAGGAGGGTTAAGTGCAGTCTAAGAGGAAGGCAGATAGAGGAAATACCCTCCCAAGTTTCTGTGGTAATTAGGTTCTCATGTCAAAGGATACAAATTGACTCAGACCCAGCACACTGATGACTATTGTATATCTAAAAAGGGTAACATTAGCTGAAATGTATATACAGCTTTACCTTCTGCAAAGTACTTTCCTCCTAATGACCCCGTGAGGTAGGGAATCCAAGTCCCACTGCTCCCATTATATAGATGGGGAAACTGCAGCCCAAAAAGGTAACATTTAAGTGACCTACCTCCATTGACAGTAAGTGGCAAAACAGGGACCCAAGCCCAGGGCTCCCGACTTCAAGTGCAAGTGCTTCCTCCTTCCATTGTACAACACTGCTTCTTCAGAAATGGTGGGGAGTCAACCTGGGACCAAGGAGGAGGAAGAAGTAGAGCTAGTTGTTGTTGTTGGCTCATGTCTGACTCTTTGTGACCCCATTTGGGGGTCTCTTGGCAAAGATATTGGAGTAGTTTGACATTTCCTTCTCCAGCCCATTTTACAGATGAGGAAACTGAGACAAACTGGGTTAAATGATTTCCCCAGGGTCATACAATGAGGAAGTGTCTGTGACTGGATTTGAACTCAGGAAGATGAGTCTTCCTGAGTCTAGGTCTGATGCTCTATCCCTAAGCATCAAAATCCGTGACTCTAAGGGAGCTATGGAGGTCCCCTTGATCATACCTCTCCCTCTCTGCCTCTGAGCTACTCTCAAAGCATCCCAGACCAAATGACCAAACCGCAAAGCAAGATCTTGCTGTTTCTTGTATCTGCTTCCACAGCTACCACTTCAGGTCAGGACATCATCACCTCTCGCCTGGATTATTGCTTCAGCCTCCTAAATGGCCTTTTTGACCCTAGCCTCTCCCTAATCCGATCCATCCTCCACAAAGACAATAAAGTCACTCTCCCCAGGTCTACATGTGACCACATCAACATTCCACCCCACCCCCTCCCCATTCAATAAATTCCAGTAGCTCCCTGTCACCTTCAGGATCAAATATAACCTTGGCCGTTGGGACTTAGAGCTCTTGGCTACCTGGCCCCATCTTTCCAGTCTTATGACAGATCACTCCCCTCTGTGCACTCCAGTCTGGCCAAACTGACCACCTTGGTGCTCCTCATGTGACACTCTGTTCCTTTGTACCAGCTATTCTCCTGCACCTGAAAGGCAGCCCCTCCTCATCTTTACCTCATGATAGACACAATTTCCTTCTAAACTCGGTTTAAACTTCTTGGATGTCCTCTAGACAATTCAACAAAATTCAAAACTGAACTCAGTATATCTTTACAAGAGATGGGGCTTGCCTTCCTCGATTCCTAACTTCCTGTTACTGTGGAGGGTAGCACCATTCTCCCAGTCACCCAAGCTTCCTACAATCCTCTCTCTCTCTCTCTCATTCTCACAACCAAATATGCTGCCAAATCCTGTTGATTTGACCTTGGTAACCTCATCACTTCATGCTTGGACTACTGCAATAGCCGTCTCATTGGTCTCCCTACCACAAGTCTCACTCAGTAAACTCCAATGGCTCCTTATCACCTCCAGGATCAATTATAAATTCTTCTATTTGGCTTTCAAAGCTCTTCATAGTTTCCCCTACCAGTTTTCTTATACCTTAAAACCACCCCCTACCCCATGTACCCTTTGATCCAGTAAAACTGCTTTCTTTTGCTGTTCATCAAACAAGAATTTTCATTGCTTATCCATCATGACAGGAAGGCTCTCCCTTTTCATCTCTGACTCCTAGCTTCCTTCAAGTCCCACCCTCTACAGGAAGCCTTTCCCAATCCTCCTTAATGCTCGTATCTTCCCTCTATTGATTGTCGCCAATTTTCCCCTTATGTATGCCCTGGTTTGTATGTCTCCCCTATTAGACTGTAAACTCTTTGAGAGCAGGGACTGTCTTTTGCCTTTCTTTGTATCCGAATGGTTAGCATGATCCTGGTACATTTTGTTGCTGTTACTCAGTCATCTCTGTTCTTTTATTTTTTTTTGCTTGTTGGTGAGGCGATCAGGGTTAAGTGACTTGCCCAAGGTCACACAGCTAGTAAGTGTTATGTGTCTGAGGCTGGATTTGACCTCAGGTCTTTCTGACTCCAAGGCCAAAGCTCTATTCACTGTGCCACCTAGCTGTCCCAGTCATTTCTGTTTTGTCTGATACTTCTTGACCCCATTTGGGGTTATCTTGGCAAAGATACTGGAGTGATTTGTTATTTCCTTCTCCAGCTCATTTTACAGTTGAGGAAACTGAGGCAAACAGGGTTAAGTAACTTGCCCAAGGTCACCTGGCTAGTGTCTGAGGCCATTGCACCACCTAGCTTTGTGTAGCAGAATAAACAGTTAATAAATATATTGACTGGCTAACTTCTACCTGAAGGCTTTCCTGGTCCAGTTGCTATTGCCTTTGCCGCTAGGGTTACCTTTGTAAGTGTTTTATATGTAACTATATATGGGGGCGTATGTGTGTACATATGTGTCTGTGTGTGTGTGTGTGTGTATATATATATACACATACATACATGTGTGTATGTGTATATATGTGAGTGTATCCACGCACACCCCCTCCCCATATATACCTCTACCTTTAAGCATCTTGAGAGTAGTAGCTATTTCATTTTCACCTTTGAATCTCCAGGGCTACCACACAGTAAATGTTTAATAAATGAATTTTGATTGAAAACCGGTCTGATTCTTGACACCTGACTCTTAGTGGGCTTACTCCTTAAGCATCCTGTGACATTTGCATCTGTCTTTCTTAAAGTCTGAACTCAAAACTATCCTAGGTCATTTCGCCACCTTGCCCAGTGGAAAGTCTCTTCAAAACCTTTGGGTTTGCAAAGTGCTGTTTCCTTTTTATAAATGTAGACGCTAGAGCTCAGAGAGGTTATGGCCTGCCCAGGACCACACAGCCCTCAAACCAGAATTGGAACCCAGGTTTCTCCTGACTCTGTCCAGCTTTCTTACTCTATATCGGCCTGACTCCCCATAGTCTAACTACTATTGCTGCTGCTATAATTTTCATCTATTGGCCTTACCTGTCCTGGGACTCTGCAAATTACAGAATACCCAGGCGATCCAGCTCCTGTATCTCCTGTTTCCCAACAGCTTCCTCCAGTCTGCACCTGACTCTTCCCTAAGGCCAGGGGCTCACTGCACCCTGTGCTTTTCCCCTCCACTATCACCCACAGTAGCAAAGCTATCAGTCCCTCACCTGGGACTGCAGCCCTCCGCTCTCCACGCTACTTCCGGATCCTCAGGCAGAGGACAATGGGTAATGTAGTCTGCCCTGGGGCTGGTGGTGGGGAGGGCAGGGGAGGAGGACACTTCAGCAGGCCTCAGCCCCTTCCGCCGGAAACACTTCATCAAGCTCTGCGAAATGTCGACCACCCTCAGCCCAAGAGGATGCTGGGGGTTGTAGTTTACCTGTTTCTTCGTCAGACTTCATCACTCATGTTGATTCATAAAACTGTACCCCACTAGAGAAGGCAGGAAGTACATTCCTACCAACCCTTACCCACCCTGGGAGACAACAGAATCTAGGTTCTGTGTATGTAAGATCCTCCTATTTCCCCCCATCCTCTGAATAAACACCTAGGCCCTCTGCTCTCCTGGGGGTTCTCTGCCACTACTGCCTCTGAATGCCTCCTAAACCCACAGCAGGTCACCTACCTCAGCCTTACTTTTAGTTCTTTTTGTATGCTTGCCCTCCCCACCTGAACTCTTGGACCCTATGGGCTCTTCACCTTCCCTCCTTGCAAAGGTTTTGCCAAAAATCTCTTCTTATGGGAAGGCTTCCCTGACTAATCCTCAGACTTCAGCTTACATCATAGTGTTTGAATTGGAAAGGACCTTAGGGTTCATCTAGTCTACACCCCTGATCTCCCATAGGGGGGAATCAAAACCCAGAGAAAGGGAGTGACTTGCCCAACGTTACTCAGGTAGTAGATAGCAGAACTGAAATTTGAAAGCAGAGCCTCTAACTCCCAGTCTGGCACTCTTTCCAACAAACCACCGTGCCTCCCATTCCTTTCTTCTCTCTTTGCAATGATCTAGATGGGTCTATCTCCCCCATTAGAATGGGAGCTCCCTGTGGGCAAGAATACTGTCTTTTCCTACTGGAGCACCCCCACTGCCTGCCACATGCCCTGGACAGTGCTCCATCTGTGGACATGAGGAAAAGCTCTCCACGAAGGTGGTAAATAGAATAATGTAGAAAATAATGAGGTTGTAAAGAAGAGAGGATGTTGCTTCACCATGCAAATGTCCACTCTCTTAAATGCACACTTGAGCACACACACACACACACACACACGTATGCACACGAACTACAGCTGCTGCACCAACAAGTTCCTATAAACATAATGGATACAAGGGGTGCTTTGAAGATACACAAGCAGTGACCCTTTGACACCAGGAGTGAGAAGTTGGCCCCCCCTCCATCTAGTGTACAGAAACTGAATCAATCACCCACCTCCTGTAGTCCCTTATTTCCTGAGCAGTAATTTACACCAGATTCTCCCACACACAAACATTTCCATGTCTCTGTTTCTCTTTCTCTCTGTGTGCATTAATATCTATTTATATCTTTCTTGATCTCTAGATGTGTCTCTATCTCCTAACTACTCAATTCAATAAACATTTAGTACCTTCTATGAACAAGATACTGTTCTAGGCACAGAGAGAGAGAGAGAGAGAGAGAGAGAGGAGAGAGAGAGAGAGAGAGAGAGAGAGGAGGGAGGAGGAGGGGAAGGGGAAGGGGGAGAGGGAGAGAGGGGGAGAGGGGGAGAGGGAGAGAGAGAGAGGGAGAGAGGGAGAGGGAGAGGGAGAGATACAAGGAAAGGGAGAGGGAGAGGGAGAGGGAGAGGGAGGGAGAAGGAGAGAGGGAGAGGGAGGGAGAAGGAGAGAGGGAGAGGAGAGAGGGAGAGGGAGAGAGGGAGAGGGAGAGGGAGAGGGAGAGGAAGAGAGAGAGAGAGAATAAAAACATGACAAAATAACAGTCCCTACCTTTGAGAAACATTCTATTTGTGGTTACAACTCTCCCAATTAAAGCTAATTTTGTACTTGGACTTTGGATACCAGATAGAAGCATTTTAGCCACAAAGATAGCTTAAGAGTTATCTAGATATGGATTTGTATGTTTCTTTCTCTATGTGTGTTTCTGTGGGTACATATCAAATGAAATTATATTTGTAAAGCAGTTAGTATAGTGCCTGGAACATAGTAGGTATTTAATCAATGCTTGTTCCCTTCTCTTCCCCGCCCCTCCCCACAATGTGTGTCTCTATGTTTCTGTCTCTATGCATATCTCTTTCTCTTCTCATATCTATTTGTCTCTGTCTTGCCTTCTGTTCGGGAGTGACCTAAGAACAGCCGTTTTCAACTTGGAAAGCAGATGTTTTGGCTAGATCTTAAACATATTACAGCCTATGCAGGGTGAACTTGCCAAGTAGGAGACACAACAGCCAGGTGTTCTCACTTCCGATCTCATATCTCTCAGGCTGCACTCTTTTTGTGTATTTTTGTGTTTGTATGTCTATCCCTTTATGTCTGTCATGTTGTGTCATCATACACAAAATTGCATCACAGGCCATCATATGATACCGTGTGTCACACAAGGCAGGGTGACTTAAGCTCCACCTTGTTGTGGAGTTTTACGTAGCCCTGCTCAGTCCCTGGTTTTCTTGGCAAGCACTGGGCCTTTGGAATTAGTTAAAAGAGCATGGGACCATTAGAAGTCAGGATACCTGGGTTTTGTCCCATCTCAGTCACCAACTTGCTATCTAACCATTGCTCTGTGTCTGAAACAAAGTAGGTGACTCCCAAGATTCCCCTCAGTTCTGTCTATGCTTCTTTGAGACAATCAGAGTTAAGTGACTTGCCCAAGGTCACATAGCTAGTAAGCATCTGAGGCTGGATTTGAACTCAGGTCCTCCTGACTCCAGGACCAGTGTTCTATCCACTGTACCACCTAGCTGCCCTTTCTATGCTTTTAAGAATGTTTAAAATAGGGTCTTTCACTCATGATGAAAAATGCTATCCACATGTAGAGAAAAAAACTATGGAATTTGAATGCAGATCATAGCATACTATTTTCACTTCTTTTTTGGGGGGGGTTGTGGCTTTTCTCTTTTGCTCTTCTTTCACAATGTGACTAATGTCGAAATGTTTATATGATTGCACATGTATAACATATCAGATTGCATGTCATCTTGGGGAGGGGGCAAGGGAAAGAAGGGGAGAAAAAATTTGGAACTCAAAATTTTATAAAAAATGAATATTGAGAATTCTCTTTATATGTAATTGGAAAAAATAAAATATTATTTTAAAAAATTGGGTCCTTCAGCCAGAAGTGTGCTGGTAAATGTTTAACCACCAGGTATCCAAAAAAAAAATAAAAAGTACCACAATTTTAAGTTTAATCTGCATTAGTAACATTTTCTCCATCACATCCTTATGTCTAGGCAATCAACAAAATAATAAATCAAATCCTGATTTGTATTGTTTGCTGATTTCCAAGGCATAAATATTCACCCAGAAAATCTAACAATTGGCTCTTGGGTAGGTTTGAGCTGTCTCCAGCATACCTCTGCTTTCAACCCATAATCCTTTCACCTTCTCTATTGCCACTCCCAGAAGCTGAGCAGGCAAAATCACATAGCAGCAGCCCTAATGAGGGACAGAGCAACTGAAATCTCTCCAACCTCCCAAATCCATTTTCCCGGATTGGGATTAGGGGAATGGGACTCAAATCCTTGAGCTGGATGGGGGAGGAGGTAAGTAAATTAATTCCATCTGTAAATAGGATCTCTCCTCCCTGTACCCCCACCTCTAAAGAAGAGATGGTTGGTAAAGTGGATGGGAAGGAAGAATTAACCTCCCTCCCTCCCTGCTTCTCAGTGGTTTGATGAGAACACACACACACACACACACACACACACACACACACATTCTTCTAAGCACAATCTCTAGAAATTCTATGTGGGAAAGAGACTGGTCTGGGAAATGCTTAAAGATCTCTAGAGACAGAAGAGATAATGAGTGGAGCACACAGACTAGAGACAAGAAAGACATGAGGCAGACATTTGTAGGGAAGAGAAGCAAAGACAGGCAGAGACAGAATAGACAGAGACATTCAGAGCCCCCTGTCTACTCCCAGTCCCTTTCAAAGGCCCAAGAACTGGGTTTCCCTTGTCCTGCTGCTGAGGTCTCTTTGGGGGCTGCTACTGATTTATGAGCTGAATCTGGTGGGGGAGGAGCCAGGAGAGGACGAGACCCAGACCTGTTCTCTAGCAGTCTGGAGAGTCATGTCACCGAGGCCCAAGGCACCCGCTTCAGACACAAGCCAGCCTCCTCTGGACCTGGAATGGGGCTAGGATGGGGATAGCATAGGGTTAACTCTCTAGCCGGCTTTTCACCATCTCGTTCAGCTTCAGGACTGTGTTGTGCTGTGGGCGCCATCTATCGGCCATAAGAGGCATTGTTGATGCTTCCCACATTTGTCCCGTATTCTGAAGTCTTTTCCTCAGCCTCCTGTCTCATGACCTATTCAGGTATTTTTGGAGAGGACTGAAGGAGGAATCATCAAATAGCAGATGAAGGAAATGAAGGAACGTGAATAGAGTCACAAGGTGGGACCTCTGACTGTCATCCCATTGGACAATGGTCTCCCAGAAGGTAACATGACTTTGAGGAGAGAAAACACTTGATTTGGAGACAGAGGACCTGGCTTCAAATCCTGAAATTGCTACTCATTCCCTGTGTGACATCAGGAACATTCCTTAACCTCTCTGGGCCTCAGTTCCTCACCACTTCTCCCTTCAAGCTCTAGATTCTATAAAAATTCCAGCCTACACCATACAAGGTCACAGACCTTAAAACACCATCCCGAGGGTGGAACAAAGTCATTGCATCTCCTTTCCTGGAAATCTCCAAAGGCAGATGTGCCTTGTGGACCAGGTTAGGTAGCCTGGAGGCAGAGAGAGGAGGGCAATGATCCTTCTGGGCCCTTTTAGGAAAGCAATGCTTTGAGATCCCAGAAACTAGAGGGATTGGGGGTATGAGGTGAGGGAATCAGGGAAGAAATTTGAAGAGGAGGAGGGGGTTGGCAAAGAAAACATTTTCCAGGGGAAGGAAAGCTCATCCTTGAAGGCAAGGGGTTTGACAGGATGGCCTTTACAGGATCCTGATCAGGGTAGAGAAGGATTCTTTGCCCTTTGGAGGGTGATCATGGGACCCCTAGCCAGTGGATACACATTCAGCCAGGGCCTAGGGATTCAGAAGCACCAGGTTTGGTGGGAAGCTTGAGCTCAGAGACTTTGTATTATAGTTCTATTCCAACTCTCTGAACACAGCTTCTACATCCTTTTCTCCCATCAGATCAGATGGAATGACCCCCAACTCCACATCTCTCTCAAAGGTCTTCTTTGCTGGGTACTGTCAATCTGTTTCTCACAATAAACTCTTCTTTTCTTTTTTCTTTCCCAGCCCTCGCCCCTTATCTTTCTTTTTTGTCCCACTCTTCTTTCTTTTCTGCTTTGTTTTTCTGTACTTTCTTCCTCTTTCCTCCCTTTTTTTTCCTTTTTCTCTTCTTTCCCCAGTCTCTCTCCTTTTCCTCTCCTCACTTCTTTTCTCTCTTCCCTTACTTATCTTCCTTTTTTCTTTCTCCTTTCCCCCTCTTTTTCCCCTCTTCTCTTAATTTCTCTATTCCACTTTTCTTTCCCCCTTTCTATTTCCTCTCCTTTCCTTCTTCCCTCCCTCTCTCCTTTTCTCCTTCACCTCCTCTACCCCCTTTATCTTTATCTTCTTTTTCTCTTCCCCCCCTTTCTGAACAATATAAAGGATGGGTATTCTCTGTTTCACATATCTTAATGAAGTGTCCTCATACCCCAGAGGGGAAGACTGAGGCACAAACCCGAAAGAGACTAATTTCAAAATGAGCACTGAAACCCAGGCACCTTGACCACCCCCATCTAGACCCCCCCCACTCCCACCCCCACCAGACCAAGTCCTGGGTGTCTTAGAATTTGGCATAGGGTAGGACAAGAAAGTACTCAAGGCCCCCTGCCTCTGGGGTGCCTCCTCTAGAAGTCCTGGACACCTGGATCACTGGGAGAAAAGCAGGCTGGACTGGTTGATTTGCATCGTTTAGTTTGGAAGCAATTATTGGAGGAGCTGTCAGCTCAGCAGAGCACTCTCCCCGATAATCGGATTCTGCCAGAGCCCCAGGCTTGGGGGGGGCAAGTAATTTGGCTTGACGCAGTAGTGGGAGATGTCGGGGCTGGGCTGCTCGACAATCTGTCTGAGCGCTGTTATAGTTGTTCAGAGCAATTATCCTGAGGGGACCACACAGATATCAGAGTGAGAGCTGAGGATGGCCATCTCTACCAACCACAGCAGGATGGATGGAAGGTAGACATCTGGCAAAATTCTTAGAACATCTTCAGGCTGGAAAGGATGGAAGAGGCTGCCAGAGAAGCCAACCTATCCCAAGGTAAGGGAGAGGCAAAGTAGCCATGAACCAACTAAATGGGAAGGGAACCTAGGAATTTTGGCTTCTAAGTCCCCATTTGTCCAATGTCCCCCAAGGCTACATAGGTTATACCATAACAACCGTGTTATAAGCAAGTATGAATTGGCCTCTCCTTACCCTCAAAACAGAAGACCTTATGAGACAAAGACTACAAAGACAGACAAAGATACCCTCCCAAAATTTAAACACATGCTTTTGTTTCCTTTCTTCTCCCCCTTGGGGTCTGCTTGGGATAGAAATTGAAAGCTCTGTGTCTAAAATTCATAAATCAGACAACTATCTGTTTCTTGGTCACTATCTCCCTATTTTTCTGTCTCTCTCACCTTCTAATCACCAAATCCAATGGCTTTTTTTCAGTTCTCATTCTACTTGAACCCTCTCCTGCATTTGACATTTTAGACCTCCCCCTCCTTGAGACTCCATTCTCCTTTGGATTCTGTAACATGACATACTCACGTCTTTGCTTTTCTCTCATAGGACTGAGTATCGAAAGGGACCTTTGAGATTGGTTGCTCCATCCCCATTTTGACACCCAGAAGGGACATGACTTGCCCAGAGTTACAGAGGTAGTAACTACGCGATCTAGAAGGTACTTCAGGAGCTCTTCGTCTCCCTAATCTGTCCATGGCCCTTTTCTTTTCTTTCTTTACTCTCTCAGCAATCTTAAACATTCCTATAATTTACTCTGTGTAGATGAGTCTTAAATCTCTACCTAGCTCTGACCTCTCCCCTGAGCTCCTGACCAACATTTCCAACTATTCACTAGGCATTTCTACTGGAGTATTATACCATTTAAAATTTAACGTGTTTTACATGGAATTCATCCTCTTCTTCCCCACCCCACAACAACAATAACAAAAAAAACACCCACACTAATCTGAATTCCTTTTTCTTTTCTGAATTCTGAATTCCCTATTTCTATTGATAGCATCGCCATCCTTCCTTTCATCTAGGCTCAAAACCTCAAAATCATCTCTAATACCTCTCTCTCTCACCTCCTATATCCAATCAATCATTAAATCCCTTCAATTCTTTCTCTGAATTGTCTCCCCAATTAACCCACTCTTTTCCTCCCCTATTGCCACTACCCTAAGCCCAGGCCTTTATTATCAGTGCCCTGGATCACTATTTCATGCTTTTCCTCTGGAAGGGACCAAAAAGTATTACCTTTTAGTGATGGAATCTGAGGCCCAGAGGGCTGAAGGTCACTGCAAGTTAGTGGCATGGCCAGGACCAGCATCCATATCTCCTGCCTCCTAGTTCAGTGTTCTTTTCATTCTACCATATTGCTTCTAACTAGTCTCCTTGCTCCCAGGATTCTCTATCACCTTCTAGCTAGTCTAACCTACTAATTCTCACTCACCATAAGTTCTGAATACATTCCTCCACAAAATCTTCAAAGACTTCCAATTGCTTGTGAAAGGAAATCTAGATCTACCATTTAAGATCCTCCAGAGTCTTTAAGTATTAGATTAAGAGCCAGAGAGAAGCAGGTTCAAATATCAGCTGTGACACTTACAACCTATGTGACTTTGAGCATGGTACCAACCTCCCTGAGACTCAGATTCCTTTCCTGAAAAGTGAGGAGGTTGGATTCTGCCTCTAACTCCTATGATGCTTTTCCATTCTTATTTCTATCATCCTCCTTGGCCTAAGCCCTAAGCTCTAGTTAAAACTAGAGTATTCACCCTTCCCAATTATGCCCATATCTTTTTTCATATCTTTCCTTTGGCCCAGAATGCTTTCCTCTCATTCAGACATCTCTACCTGTTGAAATTCTATACATTCTTCAAAGCTTAGCTCAAATGAATCAATCAACAAACATTTATTAAACTCCTGCTGTGTGCCAGGCAATGAGTTACAGGATATAGACACAAAAGAATGCACACACAAAAAACATTCCCTACCTTTAAGGGACATTCCATCAAATGACGCCATCTCTATGAAGCTTTTATTGATGTCTCCAGCTATAAGGGATATCTTTTTTCTGAATGCCCATAGCATTTCTTACAGTTGACATGGTAATATTACTTATGGCTTTGCTTACAGCATATTCATTATACTTATTGTACATATCTCTTTCTTTCCACACCTGTGATTTTATCAGTGTGTTATCTCACCCTGATAGATTGATTATAAGTTCCTTAAGAGTAGCTACCCAATGTCTTCCACTTCTTTCTCTCTCCTTCAGTATTCAGCACAGTGTCTTGCACACAGTAGGTGAGCAGTAAATGTTAAATACAGCCCTAAATATATGATCATGTGAATTGCTTTCTCTTCCACTCCATCCTTTTGTCATTTTCACTCTGTTCCCTGCTGTGTTCCTATACCTGACCTCTCTGAGGTAAACACAGATTCAAGACAATAACCCTAGAATCCTGGTCTCAGCTCTCTAAACTACTTGGGGGAGATGAAAGGGGACAGTTCAGGTAGATATCCTGTTATCACTTCATATCTATATCCTGGAGATGATCACATCCTCTAGAGAGACCTGGATTTCCTAGCTCCCACACCTGATTAATTCCTCCTTACCCTAGGCCATGGATTTTTTTTTTTTTACTGCTCTCACCCACTCAAAAGAATTTATTTATTCATAGTGAAGAAAGGAGCTTGGACTAAATGACTTCAAAGGCCCTATCTAGCTATGTCATATAAGCTGAGGTGTGGAGCCAGCGGGGAAATGATCCTTCACACTTAGCCCCTACAGGGAGAACCAGAGCTGAGGACTCAGAAACACCTCTGCTTGTTTTGCATTTTACTTACATCATATTTGCACGTGATCCATCTCCTACTCCATACACAGAAATCATCCCACCTCTATTCCTCTCCCCTCAGTGTCTCCTCAGCCCTTGCTCTTCACCTCCCCCCACCCCATACCGGGCTCTCTCACTGAAGTGTCCCTTCCAGCCTCTGACCCTCTCCTCAGCGCCTGCCCCCATCTGCTTCCCCCATCCCACAAGTGAAGCCCTAATCCTCTACATCTCTCCTCCTGGCTCTACCCTATACTCTCAGCCCCATTAGCCCACCCTGCCAAACTGCCCAGCTCCAGTTCCTCCAGATTCCACCCTGGACCATGAGAAGAGGGTGTCCTCACCCGTTCTCTTCCCACTCCCCATCACCCCAATCCCTGGGCCGAGTAGAAGCAGCAGACAGCAAGCGCGCCTCTCAGCAAATCCCAGCTCCATTCAGCTACGTGATTAATGGCCCTGCCCTCCCCATGAACCTGCCTTTAATACTGAGGAAGTTATGAAACCGCTATACATCAGCAGCTCCGGTCCCGATGCCCCCCCCTTTCCTCCCGCCTCCTCCCCCCCCCACTCCCGCCCCAATTCCCTCTTCAAAATCTCATTTGGGCTCTGGGCGCCCAGGTCCATCCCTCCCCTGGATACTAGCGGGGGTGGCGGTGGGGAGCTCTGCGCCCCTGCCCGCTGTCCGTAGTGAGGACCTACAAATCATTTCCCTTCTCTACTCTCTCCCCTCCCTCCTGCTTCTGCTCCTCCCCGCTCCCCCCTCCCCCCCACGGCTGCATCTCCGGCCCCATTTAGAATCGCTGACATTTTATCTGCATTACATACATCACTCCATCCCCAGCAGCCATCTCTCATGAATTGCCTGGGGGTGAGAGGTGGGGGGGGGGGGAAACTAGGCTGGGAAAGATGGGGTTGGGGGAAATGGGACCAGCGGGAGGGACTCATGCTTCCCTCTCAGCATCCAAGGGAACCCAGGTATGGGAGTGATTGGGCAGGGCAGGTAGCAGCAGAGCAGGATTGTCCATCCTGATTCTCTCTCCCTCCCCCGATTCCCTGATCTACTACATCTGGAGGGCTTTTCTAGGACTGCAAGGGGGGGGGGGCTTTCCTGTTGTCTATCCCTCTACCCTAGAGATCACTGTTTCAGAATCCCAATTGATTGTAAGAGATACAAGGCTTCTCTTCTCAGAGACCCACCAAAAAGATGATCATCCCAGCCTCCTGTAGTGATTGTGTCTGGCAGCTCCCCCTGCCATCTCTTAGGAAGTCCTTCTGAATATCCAGCCTTGATCCCTCTGGCTGCACTCAAGTTCTTATTTGTCTTTAGGTAAGGGTGTGTGTGATGGGGGTAGAACACTGGGGAACAGTGGCAGCCTCTCCCCTGGGTTCAAAGCACCTTATCCGATCCCCTCAGCAGCTATAGACAGACTGATCACCCCCTTAAGCCCCCAGTATCTTGTACACCTGAAAGAAAAAGCAGACGCTTCTCATCATCTTCAGAAATGGGGAAACTAAAATAAGGAGACAGAAGTCAGGAGGTACCTGTCTAAGGCCAGGAAACAATAACACAGCTAAATCCTGGCTGGCAGCTTTCCTTCCACGGGGGACAGACAAGGTAGGGAAAAATAAAGGACACCTAGGCAATAGACAGGGCAAAGGGAGAATGAGGGCTACAACCAGGAGAATAAAGTCAAACAAAGAGGTAGACAGACAAAGAGGTAGACAAAGGAAGAGTCTGATATGTGGAGTCAAGGAGACATCGCACTGAACACAGGCTATTCCACAGTGGACGTGGGACAAGGGCATCTATCTGCCCAGCAGTGTCTCTGTCTCTGACTATCTGTCTGTCTGTCTCTCTCCTGTCTTTTTGTCAGTTTCTTTTTCTCTACATTTTTTTCTTCATTTTCACCCTCTCCCCTTTCAGGAATATTCAAAGGTCCCTATAAGTTGTGAGGGTGGATGGAGGGACCCCGATCCTTCTACTACCTCTCTCTTGTCCACCTCATACAAGGGGTTGAATGAAAAGGGGTGGAAAAAGGAAGGCTGGCCTGAGAGGGGAAGGAGGGAGAGGGAGAACAAGATGGGGGCTTGCTCTCCTCCCCTTGATTTCAGACTCAGCCAATGAGAAAAGAGAATCCACTAAGAGGAGAAGGGGGTTTGCGGGAAAGGAGGGAGGAGGACTCTCCTTTCATCCCTAACATACAAACACACACTCACACATACACACACACACACACACACACACACCCCACACCCTGTGGTGCAGCTCCAGACAAAACAGGCCCAAGCTATGGACTCAGAAAAAGAGAATAAAAGACAAATAGTAGTGATTTGCATGGTGTTTGCATCTCATTTGAATGTTTCCCATTTCACCTGGCCTTTTCCTCAGACTCTCCCCTCTATGCATTTCTAGAGATGGGGTGGGGGCTGGTTATCCCTAGGGAGCAGAGGATGTAGGTATTTGTTAGATCAGGGAGTTGTGGGAATTGTGTATTTTCCTTCCAATCTCTCCTCTTGCCATAGAAAAGCTCCTCTGCCCTCCCCTCTGGCCTTCTGTGCAGATGACTGCCAATCTATTTCTCTGGCCTGGACTTGGGTTCCTGGAGCTACAAACCTCCCTGTCTAACAGCCTTCCGGGCAGTTCCAGCTGCTGTGCATCCTGCATCTCAAACTCCTCAGCCAGAATGAAACAGCAGCTCCCCCCACCCCTCCTTTGGTTAATGACTCCAGCATTTTCCCAGTCACCTACCGTGGATCATTTGAAGTTATCCTTCTCCTCACCCCTCATAGCTCAGCAATCACTGAGTGTTATCAACTCTTGCTTTGAAATGTTTTCCTCCTAAACGCCATCATCATCCTTCCTCTCCTTTCCATTCCAACTGCCATCACCTCGTCACCTCACGCCTGGACCGTTGCAATACTCTCTTAGCTGGACTTCCAGTCTCTCTGCCCTTCTAACTCTTCTGCACACTGATGTTAGATTATCTTCTTGAAATATGGCTTTGCAAATAGTACTTCCTGCTGAGGAACTGTGAATGGCTCCCCATTGCTTATCCAATACAGTCCAAACACCTTAGCTTGGCAACTAGGAGGTTCAGTGGATAGAGTGCCGGACTAGAGTCAGGAAGACTTGAGTTCAAATCTGGCTTCAGACACTTATAAGCTGTGACTTGACCTCTGTCTGCCTCATTTTCCTTATCTGTAAAATGGGGGTAAAAATAGGTCTTCTAAAGTTATTGTGAGGGTCAAATGAGATTATACAAAGCATTTTGCATACCTTAAAATCCTATATAAATACTAGCTATTATTATTAAAACACTCCATAACCTGATACCAGCTTACTTTACCAGCTTTATCTCCAATTAAGCATTTTCCTGAATGAACCATTTGTTTCTGTCAATCTGATTTACTCACTGTCTCCAGAGAAAGGTCTTATTCTTTCTTGTCTCTGAGCTATTACTCAAAATGTTCCCTTGCTTTGGAACTCTCTCTTCCTGACTATCTGCCTCTATCAATCCTACCCATCCTTAAAAATCCAGCTTCCTCCACTCTTCTTCCACGAAGCCATCCCAGACTATCCCAGCCCTCAGTGATCACAGAATTTTAGGGAGGTTACCATGGTATAAATGGCATATACACCAGTTTTGGGGACCATGGACATGAATACAAGTCTTTACTGGCTTCTTGCTGCTTAATTTCATGAAGTGATCTTGGGCAAGTCTTTTGATTTCTTTGGATCTCAGCTTCTTCACTTAACCTAGAGGGTTGTTGTAGATAATAATGTGTCAGGGAGGGAGTTCTCTCCCCTTTTTCAGTTAATATAGTAACAGGGTAGTGACACATTCGATGAGACTTTGACTTGTTACCAAGATATAACACCCTGATCCCTTTATAAGGTGCCAGCACCTTTCTAAGCCCAGAAGGAAACACGATTGGCTGAGGCTCCACTTTGGACACTTTAAACAGTTCAATCCTGGATGGTTCTAGAGTGGGAGAGATTTCAATCTAGGAGGGGCCTAGGAAGGAGATCCCTCTGAGGGTGGGGAGGGTGGAGGAGGAAGTAATTTCACTTCCTGACTTCCTAGATCCCTCCATGATGGGCTGCCTGCCCTCCAGTTCACAGTTCCTACCTCCCACATCTCCTACCTCCCACTCTGAACTCCCACTCTCACCCCTGGCATCCTGAGCCTCTGCCTGAACCACCTTGACATTTCCTGGTCCTCTCCAAGCCAATCCACCTCAAGGTTAACCTTCCCCCAGTCCCCTTATTTTCTAACTCTGAAAACAGTAAACCATTACTGAAAGCAGCCTGTCAATTATGGTTCAACTCACCATTCCCCCTAATTTCCAGGTCCAAAACACATTTCCTCATCGACCACTTCCAGAGATGTATTGTCCTCTTCTATTACAATGTAAGCTCCTGGAAGGGAAGAACTGTCTTGCTTTGCTAGGTGTAGAAGTGAAGAGAGCACAAGTCTTGGATTTGAAGTCAGAAAGACCCGAGTCCTGCCTCAGATGTTGGCTGTGTGACCCTGGGCAAGTCACTCAGCCTCTCGGTGTCTCCATTTCTTCTTCTGTAGAATGGGCATAATGATAGCACCTACCTCACAGGCTTGCTGTAAGAATTATATGAGTTCATGTATTTAAAGATCTTGCAAACTTTGTATCCTGAGTGCTTAGCCCAGTGCCTAGCACATACTCTGCATTTGAAAAATACTTTTTCGTTCATTCCCCACCCCCTCCCCATTCATTCCTGTATCACATATACATTGCCCATGCAGCTTTGGAAAGAAACTAGTAGACCACTTCCTAGTAGGAGACACTTCTTCCATCACAGAGCAGAGACACCTTCTCAGGCAGCCACAGAGGAGGACCCAGCATCAAGCAGAATGACCCTTGATAGCAGAAAAGAAGAAAAAAGACAGCCAGGCCCTGCAGCACCAGCTGTTATGAGTTGCCTTTGTCACATATGTCCTGTGAGTGAAACTCACTATCATTGTGCTTTAAATTTAAGCCCTCATAGCTCATGGATGTTTGTATTTGTGGGAGAGATCTAAAAAGGGGAATGCTTTCTAACTACCGTGCTGAGCTTACTACACCTTTTTTTTTGTGAATGCCTTTGCTAAGAGCTAATCTAATCTGCTAGCTGAATGTTAATGGGGAAGCGTATTAGTGGGAACCCAGGAACTACCATAGTAGGAGTGACTCCCCAGAAGGTTAACCCCTAAAATATAAGAGAGCAGCTATGGTCTAAGACTCAAAGTTACAATGGGAGTGCAAATTAGGGGAATATTCCAGAGGGGATGATATGATATATGTAAAATTCTTTATCACTAAGCATTATAGAACTATAAGCTATTATCATTAGGACTGGGGTGATGAAGAGATTAAATTTCACCAATATTTGATAAGAATCTACTTTGTGTAAGCTCAGTCCTTGGTTCACAGGCTAAGGCTTCCCCTCGACCCTGTCCTTATGCTAGGGGATGTCAAACACGCGGCTGGTCCTCCCAATTCATCAACTTTCTCAGTTCTCTTCACTTTTATTCAACTCAGCCACACACAGGGATGGTCAGTCAGTCAGTCAGCAAGCAGTTATTAGATGCCTACTATGTGCTAGGCACCGTGCTAAGCACTGAGGATACAAAGAAAGGCAAAAACACATTCCTTGCCATAAAGGAATACTCATATTAGGGGAAAGAAAATGTAAACAGTGGTGTACATACAAGACATCTAGGGTGTCAATGGGAAGAAATCTCAGAGGAACGATCATCCTCTTGATCTCACCTTTACCCACAGATGTTTTAGTTCCATGATCAACAATTCTGAAATTCTTCTTCTGACTCTGTCCTCCTCTTACTCCATCATTTGTACATCTCGTTCTTCTTAAGCCAATTTTCATCCTCACTGAGACTTCCAATCCTTCACTCCTCGGTGCTCTCCTAGGTCATCACCATCCAGTTTCTGTTTTCTCCCTCCCAATTTTAGCAGCTAGATGACACAGTGGATAGAGTGCTAGGTCTAAAATCAGAAAAATGTTATCTCAAATCCAGCATCAGACACTGGTTGTGTACGTGGGGAAAATCACTTAACTGCTGTCTGCCTCAGTTCCTTCAACTATGGAATGGAGATAATAATAGCACCTACCCCTCCAGGGTTGTTGTAAGGGTCAAATGAGATAAAGTACCTAAAGCACTCAGGGGGAAGGGGATGAGCATTTATATATACCTACTAAGTGCCTGATACTGTGCTAAGTGGTTTAAAAACTATTATCTCATGCTTAGCACAGTGTGTGGCACACAGCAAGTAATTAAAAAATGTTTGTTCCCTTCCCCAGTCTTGACCCTAGAGTCAATTGGTTTAACTCTGTGATGTTCAGTACTTTGGAATTCCTTGCCTTTATGTTCTATTGCCTTTCTGTCTTGCCATCCCCTAACCCTGAATTATCCCATCTCTCCCTTTCCTTAGCTTCTACTCATGTTCTAAATGACTCTAGAGGGAGTCAAACAAGGGTGGTGAATGGGCCTATCACCAGTTTATCTGATCTGATCTCAACTGAATCTTTACTGTTTTAAGGTAATACTTTTATTCTTCCCAATGGAGTCCCCTTCCTTTTCCCTTTAGCTGCTGTTTCAAACCTAGGAGGCAGTAAATGACAATGGAAAGATATGGATCTGGACTCAGAGAGCCTGGGGTTCAAATCCAACATCAGGCACTATTCCCTGTGTGATATTGGGGAAATTGCTTAATGTCCTTGGGCCTCAGTTTCCCCATCTGCAAAAATGAGACAAATGGACCAAATGGTCTCCAAGATCCCTTCCAGTTCTAAATCTATGATCTAATGACCTCTTTCTGGAAACCCTCCACACTACCCCTCCCTCTCAGCAGAGTACCTTGTTTTCTTTTTTTGCTGAGAAAATATGAGGTCACTCTCTTCTTTCCTACTCTACAACTCAAAACTCCTTAATATCATTCCCCATTGTATTCTTTATTCCATTTTCTGAAGAAAAAGTAACCTTTCTCCTTAATAGGGTCAAGTCTTTTCCTAGTGCCTTTAGTACCCTTGATTTCATCCCCTCCTTTCTCCTCTGGCAGGAGACAGATTGTCTCCACAATTATCCCCCTTTCTCTAATCTTTGATCTCTCCCTATCTATTGGTTCCTTTCCAGCTGGCTACAAGCATAATCAGTTCTCCCACACAATCCTTAAAAACCCTTCACTTGACCCTTCCATCCCCTCAAGCTATCATCCTATATCTCGCCAACCTGTCACCACCAAAATCGTAAGAAAAAGCTGCCTCCACTCACTGCCTCCACTTCTTTTCCTCTCCTTCCTCACTCCCTAGCAATCTGGCTTCTGACCTCATCACTCAACTCAAAGTGCCCTCTCCAAAGTTACTGATGAGTCCAACTAATGAAGCTGATGGCCTTTCTTCCATCCTGGTCCTCCTTGAGCTCTAAAGCACATAACACTGGTGATGACTCTCTTTCTGGATGCTCCTTTGTCTCGGGGTTTGGGAACACTTCTCTGTCCCTTACTTATGTAACTGTTTCTTTTTTTCTTTTCTTTTCTTTCTTTCTTTTTTTTTGAGGCAATCAGAGTTATGTGACTTGCCCAGGGCCACACAGCTAATAAGTGTCTGAGGCCAGATCTGAACTAAGGTTCTTCCGATTCCATAGGCTGGTGCCCTATTCACTGTGCCACCTAGCTGCCTCTTGTGTGACTGTTTCTTCTAAGTCCCCTTTGCTGCTTCATTTTACATACCACATCTCTAATTGTGAATAGAATTCAAGGTTCCGTCCTGGGTGTTTTACTCTTCTTTCCATTCTCTTTCTTGGTAATATCAGCTCCCATGAGGTCAATTATTATCTTTTCAAATGACTCTCAGATCCAATTCTACCCTTTCTTCTGAACTCCAGTCCCCTATCTCCAACTGCCTAGTGGACATTTCAAATTGGGTGTCCCAGGGGCAGCTAGGTGTCACAGTAGATAGAGCTCTGGCCTTGGAGTCAGGAGGACCTGAGTTCAAATCCAGCCTCAGACACATAACACTTACTAGCTGTGTGACCCTGGGCAAGTCACTTAACCCCGATTGCCTCATCAAAAAACAAAAAACAAACAAACAAACAAATTGGGTGTCCTATGGGCATCTCAAATTCAATCTATTCAAAACATCACATTGCCTCCCCCCTCCTTCAATCCACTTCTTTTTGCAATTTCCCTATTTCTAATTACAGCATCAGCATCCTTCTAGTCAAAACAACCAGGTTCAAAATGAAAACTTCAAAATCATTCACTGTTCACTCACACTCACTCCCCATAGAGCCCAATCATTTGCAAAACTGTGTTATTTCTACCACCACAACATCTCTTGAAGTCCTTCCCTTCTTTTGACTAACACAGCCAGAGTATCCTACTTCAGGGTCTCATCACCCTTTGTTCAATAGCTTCTTGATCAGCCTCCCTACTTCAATCCTCTCTTCTCCAATCTAGCCTCCACACAACTGCTGAAGTGATTTTCCTGAAGCTCCCATTGGGCCATGTCACTCTGCGGCTCGATAAACTTTTGTCTTATCACTGGATTTCAGTGGCTTTGGAGGACAGAGAGAGGCTGAGGACTTTGCACAGCTCTGCCTCAAATCCAAATCGCCTTCTTTGAGAACAGAGGATGAATGACAACAGTAACAACAACAACACCACATTTCAGTAGTTCTCTATCATCGCTGGGATCCAATAGAAACTCCCCTGTTTGGCGTTCAAGCTGGCCCCAACCTACCTTTCTAGCCTTATCACACAATCTTCCCTTTCGTGGAGGTAGGTTACTGTCCAGTCAAAATGGCTTTCACTATCTCTCTTGGTGACATTATCAGCTCTTATGGGTCTACATGACTCTAGGATCTATCCCGTCTTTCTGCTGACCTTCAGTCCCATCTACAAATTAGGTATTTACCACTGGATATTCTACAGGAGGGCAGCTAGGTGGCACAGTGGATAGAGTGCTGGGCCTGGAACCAGAAAGACTCATCTTCCTGAGTTCAAATCTGGCCTCAGATACTTACTAGCTGTGTGACTCTGGGCAAGTCACTTAATTTTGTTGCCTCAGTTTCCTCATTTGTAAAATGAATTGTAAAAGGAAATGACAAACCACTCCAGGATCTCTGCCAAGAAAATCCCAAATAGGGTCATGATGAGTTGGACACCACAGAACAGCAACGATCCTATAGGAACTTCAAACTCAGTATGGCCCACACAAAAGTCATTGTCTTTTCCCCAAAGTCCACCTCTCTTCCTAAATTGCCTATTTCTGTCAAGGGTGCCATCATCTTCCCATTCATTCAGGTTTGATTCCTTTCGCTTTCATCACCATATCAGTTGACAAAACTTGTCCATTGCTTCTCCAAATTTCTCAGATCAATCCCCTCCTTCCCATTCATATGGCCACCAACCTATTTCAGGTCTTCATTACCTCTTGCCTGGACTATTCCAATAAACTTCAGTTGGTCTCACTGACTCAAATCCATCCTTAGCATAGCTGCCAAACTAGAGTAGGGGTCCAACCATGTCATTCCCTTGCTCAGAAAGCTCCAATTGCTTCTAAGATAAAATGCTAACTCTTTTGTTCAGAATTTAAAACCATTCACAAGCTGACTCTAGTCGACTCTCCCAGGTTTATCACCTATTATTCCCCCTTAATCTGGCAACTAGGTGATACAGTAGATAGAGCACTAGACTTGAAGTGGAGGAAGACCTGGGTTTGAATCTAGCCTCAGACAATTACTAGCTGTGCGACCTCGGCTTGGGGTTGGAGTAGGAGGCTAGATTAGGTGGCTTCTAAGTCATTTACCCTTTCTCAGCCTGTTTCTTCATATGTAAAACAATGAAAATAATAGCACCTACCTTAGAGAATAATCGTAAAGATCAATTGAAAAGTGAATATAAAGTGCTTCACAAACCTTAAAGCACTGTATCAAGGTTTGTTATTATTATAATTAAGAACTAACACTCTGTAGTCAAACCTAACTGGCCTGCTTACTTTTCCTTAAAGGCGGTATTTCATCTCCCAATAACCACGCTTTTGCACAGGCTGTCCCTCACACCTAGAATACACTCCCTCTTCCCCTCTGCCTCTTAAGATCCCTGGTTTTCTTTAAATCTCAACTTAAGTACCACTGCCTACATAAGGCATAAGGCCTTTCCTGATCTTCCTAGCTCTTAGTGACCTCCCTCACCCACGTTTCTATCTATCTATCTATCTATCTATCTATCTATCTATCTATCTATCTATCTATCTATCTATCTGTCTATCTATCTGTCTACATCTATCTACCTATCTATCTGTCTACATCTATCTACCTATCTATGTATCTATCTATCTATCTATCTACCTATCTATCTACCTATCTATCTATCTATCTATCTATCTGTCTGTCTGTCTGTCTGTCTGTCTGTCTGTCTATCTATCTATCTATCTATCTATCTATCTATCTATCTATCTATCTATCTACCTATCTATCTTCCATTCATCCATCCATCTGTCTGTGTGTATGTACACTTTTTATGTATATTGACTTTTATGTGTAAAGCTTGTTTTCCCCATTAGGATGTGTTTCCTGGGGGCAGGGACTGTTTGTTTTTTTTTTAATTTTCACCTTTGTATCTCTAGTGCCTACCTCAGTGCCTTGCATGTAGCAGGCACTTAAAAATTTCCATCAGGAATCTAGGGGGCAGGCCACTGAGGGGAATGGCATTGTTGTTCAGGTGGAAGTGGGTGAATGACCTTGTATCTGGGCTAATCAGGGTGGGTATATTGTGGGCATGGACATTAGAGCCCTCAGAAGTGAGTTCTGCTGGGCAGTCTTCAGGTCTGATGGATCTTCATGATCCACTGTGTCATGTGGCTGCCCCATTACAAGACAACATAATTTGATGTAGTAGAAGAAGCCCTGGAGAACCAGGTGATCTGAATTCAAATTCTGCCCTGGGCACTTAATCTCCCAGAATCTCCCTGGCAGCAGGAGGTTTGAATTTAGGAAGAATTGTCTGACAGGGACCAGTATGAAATACTGGATGGTCAGATACTAGGCCACTAGAACAGTCTCCATGTATGACTTCACTAACTAGTTCTTGGAAGGGGGGAGAAAGACAAGATGACCTTTAATGGGCATGAGGAGGTCTTTTATTCAAAGGACTCTTTTCTGTAAACTAGGAATAATACTTCTTACATCACAGGGTTGTTGCGGGCAGGGATGCTTTAGTCTATAAAACCATCTGTGATTATTCCTATCTTTCTGAGCATGGGCCAGGTACCTAACAACTTCTCACAGGCAGTTTCTCCATCTGCAATATTAGGGTAATAGAGGCATCATGGTGAAGTGGGGAAAGCCCTGTGTCTCTTGGACTTGGAAGAACACAGTGGAAACCGTGCTCTGTCAGTTTCTAGTCATGCAACATTAGGTCAGTCATGTCTCTGGGTTTCTGTTTCCTCATCCAAAAAATCAGGATGACGATGCTTTCACTGTTTGCTTCACCACTGAGTTGTTGTAAAGAAAATGCTTTCTTAAAGCAAAAAGGTTTACAAATGTTGATGATAATTATTATTAGGGGATGGGAGAATAAAGGGAAGGTCTTTTTCCCCCTGGGGCTCTGAGAGGATTCAGGGAGAATTGGCTATCTTGCCCTTCCCAGAGGCACAGACGGGATGACCCGCAGAAAACGATGGTGCCAGGGCTGGGGATTCTGGGAGTGTTTGCATCGGTTCTTGAGAAAGGCAGGGGGGAAAAGAACGAGTCCTGGCGCCTCCCTGTGGCAATGAGGAGGAATGACATGTTCTGTCTTCTCTGGGCCTTGGTCCTAGAGCTACCAGAGTGGGGGAAAATGAATTGAAAATAGCCGCAACCCCAAGAAGAGCTAGACCACATCCCAAATGTGGGTCCAGCATGGGGCAGGAGGAAGGCTAGAAAGGAGGAGGATGATGGTGACAGCATACGTGTAGCACTTTAAGGTGGCAAAGCTCTTCACAAATATCTCATTGATTAATAATAATAATGATGATAATGATAATAGCTAGCATTTACATAGAGCTTTAGGGTTAAAATGAAGACGTGGGTATGACGAGAAGAATTTGAACTCATTTCATTGTGCCTGGTCCCGGCCCTGAGCCTCCGTTTCTGGATCTGTAAAAGAAGGATACTGTTCCTGGAGTTCTCCACAACCCTTCCCAGCTCTGGTTCCTTTGGTGCTAGGACCCAGGAAGGGAGACATTCCTATCAGAACCCCACTGAGACCTCCATCTCATCTTGGTAAAGCTGAACAGAAGGACCCCAGCTTAGTCGCACAGGAAAACAGGGCAAACTACGAACTTGCCGTGGGACTGTAGGCAATTCAGTTAGTGCCCACAAACCTCATTTTCATCATCTATAAAACTGAACTCAACAATTCATTCTATGAACACGTATCAAGTAGCTACGATGGGAAGCGATTTAGCCTCCGACTTGGAATCAGGGTCCAAGACTGGATTTGAGTCTGCCACCTGTACGACCTTGCTCCTGTCACTGGGCCTTGGTTTCCCTATTTGTACAATGAGGGTCTGGTCTGTATGGGTCCTTTCCAGCCCAGACATTCTATGATTCTGAAAAATGCTACCTTATCTGGCCTCGAGGAGTTTTCTGAGGAGGGCCTAGGGTGGAGCAGGATGATGGGGATGATTCATTCCAATAATCATAATGCAAATTAAAAACTGAAGATAATGCCTCACTAGGGTGTAAGGAAGATAGAATGCGATAAAGCGAATTGGAAAAACAACACCTGCTTGTTTCTGTTTTTTTTTTTTAACCAGACCAGTGTTTTTATTACTGTAGGGAACTCCTAATAGGAAAACAAAAACCTTTCTACCAAAGCTTTTGCACAATCTGGAATCTTAAAGGAGTTGCCTGGAGGCACAAAGAGATTAAATGACCGGCTCCAGGTCACATAGAGGTTGTTCTTGAATCCAGATCTTCCTGACTTAGATGCTAGCTTGCTATCATTTTGTTCCTATGACTCTCTACACATACATACACATACATATACACATCTAGTACGATATATGGATTAAAAAACTTTTAAGATATAGACAGTGGAGTCAGAGATTGGGTTAGGAACAGCATGCATATAGCTTGAAAGTATACAAAGCAATTTACAGATATTATCTCATTTTATCCTCACAACTATCCTAGGAGGTAAGTGCTATTATTATCTTTGTTTTGAAAATAAGTAAATTGAGGCAGACAGGTGAAGTGACTTGCCTAGGGTAACACAGTAGGTATCTGAGGCTGGATTTGAACTCAGGTTTTCCTGACTCTAGGGGTAAGTAGTGAAGGGAAGAACATCTGGCAGCCAGGTCCCATTGACTGACTCTGTCCATCAGTCATGAGTTTTCAAGGGGAGAGACCATACCGGTAGAGGCTAAACTTACCAGGCAGGTTTGCTACCCAGTGGGGCAGGAACAGGGACCTGGTGGAAGTGGGGAGAATGGCTTTCTGTCGAAAGGCTGAGAAGGAGCTGAACTAAGGTAATGAACAAGGAGGAGGGGCCAGACTCTTTCACCCATATGCTTATACTCCCTGGAGAGCACAAACATAATGCAGTGGAATGAGGCTGCAGCTAGGGTGTGATGAGAAGAGCTCACTGGATTCAGTGTGAGAGGACCTAGGCTGCAGTCCTTTATTACCTATGGCCTTAGATAAACCACTGCCCTTCTCGGAACCTAATTTCCTCATTTGCAAAATAACAGTGTTGGTACAGATAATTTCAAAGGTCCTTTGCAGCCCTAAATCCTGATACTATGATCCCCACAGGGGAGAATCAGAAAGGAAAGCAAAAAACATTTATTCAGTACCTACTATGTGCCAGGCAGTGTACTAAGCCCTTTACAAATATTATTTCATTTGATCCTCACAACAACCTTGGGAAGCAGATGCTATTACTAAAGCTGAGGAAACTGAGGCAGACAGAGATTAAGTGACTTGTCCTGGGTCACAGAGGTATCTTGAGACTGGATTTGAACAAAAGCTCAGACAGAGCTCTATCTACTGCTTCCCCTAGAATCTGGGAATTGGTCCCTTGATAAGGGCACTAGGGGCTGATGTTGAGAAAGAAGCAGATGTAAACAAAATTTTAGATCTTAGAGGGGATCCAGTTCCATTTTTTCATTTTACAGACAAGGAAATGGAGATTGAGATTGAAGAGCCACATCTCAGGTCAATACAGAAATTGTGAAGTAATAATTGACTCGCTCCTATTAATGAAATAAAGTTTTCACTTTTTAAAGGCACAACAACTGTTTCCTACCACTAGAGAATATCTGGCCCAGAAGAGATATTGCTTTTTACTGACAAAGCCTTCTGATCCCTCCTAGATTCCCAACCGTTCTTAATTCTAGGACCTTCTTTATTTCTTTTCTATTTATTCTGTATGTAGCTTGTTTACATACACATCTGTGTTTGCTTGTTTCCCCATTAGAGTGTAAGCTCCTTGAGGGGAGGGACTATCTTTTGCCTCTTTTTGTATCCCCAGAACTTAGCACGATGCTTGGCATACAGTAGGTGCTTAATAAATGTCTATCTTTCTGAAAGGGCTCACTCAGCTGGTTTCCTGTGACATTTAAGTCACAGACACAAGCTCACACAGCCCCAGACATGACACACATAGGTGCACATTGATTATAATATACAATCAGCACAAGAAGACCAATACCCATACCCATTTGTAGGCACAAATTTCCACAAACACTTTCATTAACTCTCTAGAATCACACACACACACACACACACACACAAATCTTTCACTCCTAGCCCAATCTTAGAATGGCCTGTTCCAACCCCTAGGGGACAAGAAGATGGGAGGTGGAAGGTAGAGGCACAGGTCCTAAAGCTGGGCCAATGGATCCGGGCCAGGATAAAGGGTGATCTAACCCATTCTTCAGTGTCAGTCTGGCCCTGAGGAGCCCATGATCTCTGACCCCTATGTTTGGGTTCATAGGGAGGACAGAGGGTGGGGACAGAGTCACACTTCACCCTAGTCCTGCCTTTCTTATTGGGAACCCAGAAATGTTGGAGAAAGGACCCAGCACCCTAAGGTGAAATCATGGGGAGGAAGGGTTTTGCCAGTCTAGACAAGGGGAAAAGCAAGGCAAAGAGGAGGCAGAGGGCTGATCTTTTCCCCTGGACCCTTCTTTTCAGGACTGCATATCCTTAGATGTCAGAAGGTTCTTCCAAACATCTAATCTCCTTCCTCACTGCTGCAACTGACCAGTACAGTACAGCATCCATTCAGCAAAAGACTTTTCCAGGCTTTGGCCCTGAACTCAGCCAGAGGAAGGAATCCCAGTGTCCTTGATAAAGACTGAGAGAAAGGTCTTGATGAGACATAAGACATAATCTAAGTAGAAGCTGTCTTTGGTGGTAGTCAGACAATAGACAGAAACTTCATAGCTGGTTGATCTCCCCCTAACCCAATGGGCTAGAATTCGATGTTGTTCAGTCATTTTTTCACACATGTCTGACTGTTTGTGACCCCATTGGGGTTTTCTTGGCAATGATACTAGAGTGGTTTGCCATTCCCTTCTCCAGCTCACTTTACAGATGAGGAAACTGAGGTAAACAGGGTTGATTAACTTGTCCAGGGCCACATAGCTAGTAAGTATCTGAAGCCAGATTTGAACTCAGGGAGAGGAGTCTTCATGACTTCCTGCCTGCCACTGTATCCACTGTACCACCTAGCTGCCCATGGGCTAGGATGGTTGTTCATAGTACAGTATCCTTTGCCATATAGGACTAGGTGGTACACTTTTAAACTGGCAATATGAAGAGAATAAGGAGGCTTACACACAGGCCATTTCTTCCTTTCCATCAGAGCAGATCTTTTTGTTGAATTCTTAGCAAGTTCTGAATCTGTGTTTTGAGGTTAGTGCTTATCTATAATAAGCAAATTTTGTTTATTTTATGAGTACTCTGCCCCTACTACATATGCTAAGTTAGCAAAAATTTATATTAAACAAAAACAATTGATCACTATTCTTTTAGTTACAATAGCATAACACCCCAAATTCCCTGGCACACCTGGCAAAACTCAAAGTTTGCCCTTTGAGAAGCCCTGAGCGTGAACCAAAAGGAACAGCTTTTCCCTGGCAGCAGCACAGATTGACGGTAGTGGACAGGAAGCTCCCCCCAGGCAGTACAGCAGGCAGAGCAGGTGAGGAATCACTACCCCCAAGGACTTTTCACATTAGGTATTCTGGCTTCCATTCCTTCCCTCTTCTAATCCAACCTTTATGGCATTGATAGAATAATTTTTCTCATGTGTAAACCCAGCCACATTACTCCTATTGCTACTCCCTATTACCTCCCAGGTAAACATAAAACTCCTATGCCTGGGGTTCAAATCCCTCTGTCACCCAGCATACCCATGCCTTTCTGGTCTTATTTCATGTTGTTATTTAGTTATTCAGTCGTGTCCTGACTCTTCATGACCCAATGGACCATTCTGCCCATAAGATTTTCTTGGCAAAGATACTGGAGTGATTTCCCATTTCCTTCTCCAGTAGATTAAGGCAAATGGAAGTTAAGTGACTCTCCCAGGGTCACACAGTCTGAGATCAGATTTGAACTCAGGTCTTGCTGACTCCAGCCCTAGTGCTCTATCCACTGAGCCATCTAGCCTTCAGCCCTCTGGGAGGTGCTCAATGCCCCACTCCCTACTTTCTCTGTGGTTTTGGTCATCATTGTCCCTGTATCTGGGATTCTGCCTATCATTTAAAGCCTAACTCACATGCCATCTTTTCTATGAAAGCTTCCCTGCTATGCCCAGACAGTAACAACCTTTCCCCTCAGAACTCACCTGACATTTGATTTGCAGCATTGTTCATGGAATCCTGGACATTAAAGTAATTGGTATATGTGAGTCTCTCTCCCTTTCAAGGGAGTGGCCTGCAACATGGCCAAGGATCTAAACTTTGTATTTCCCTAGGGCCTAATTCAGTTCTGTACACAGTTGGTGCTTTTGAAACATTAGCTGATTGAATGGATGGGGAGAGAGAGAGAGAGAGAGAGAGAGAGAGAGAGAGAGAGAGAGAGAGAGAGAGAGAGAGAGAAAAAGGAGAGGCAGAAAATGTCAAAGAAGGACAATGTTGGACAATAACAGGAGCAAAGTTGTTTTTTTTAATGATTGGAATTGAGCGAGTATGAAAAGAGGCATGAAAGAATAGAGGAGGAGGAGGAGAATGAGCCTGAGAGAATGAGAGGGAGACAGAGACAAAGGAAGAGAAACTGGCACTGAGATATGGAGGGAAAGAGAAAGAAAAAAGATACAAGCAGATAGGAATTATGGATGGCCTCAGTAGATGGAACATCTCCACTTCCCATCATTAGGCTCTACTCACCACATCCTAAAGTACCTATCTTCTTTAGGCCATCTGCCCCCTGACCTCCAATTACATGTGCATCTCTAGAGAGAGGGAAAATTTCTCCAGCTTTCTCTAGCCAAGTAGCCAGGCCTTTTTGGCACCTGAAAGTAATGAGTTCTTCCTATGTCCTCACCTCAATTTTCTCATTGTATCAGCATGCCTAAAGCCCTTCTCAAATAAAAAAAAAAAACCCAACCCAACCCAACTGCTTGACAAATGCAAATAATCATGGAGACAGGAGGTTGTCTGTCATTGAAGGTGACCTCTGGAGGGCTTGTCCATTTTCATGAACTTTGCTCCTCTGTCCAGGGGTCAGGACCAGGCCTCTTCCTCCTTTGGTCACTGCAGCAGAAGACAGTCAGAATTGAAAGGATCCTTAAAGATTATCTTGTTCAATCTCCTCATTTTACAGATGAAGTAACTGAGGCCTGGAGAAGTTGGACCCTGGCATATTGGCTCACACTATACCCAGAAAGCAAATATTCAAAGTTCTGGGATACGGGGAATGGTAGGAAGGAAGGGAGATCTTGCCACCCAAATTCCCATGGCCTTTGATTCCAAGAATTCCAGAGACTTCAACTCAGACTATTGTAGATACCCAGTCTAAGCTCCTGGGTGATGGTATCTTAAGCTTTGTTCCAGAAACATGGACTTCAGGGCAGCCAGGTGATAGAGCACCAGCCCTGGAGTCAGGAAGAACTGAGTTCAAATCCAGCCTCAGACATATACTAGCTGTGTGACCCTGGGCAAGTCACTTAACCCAGTTGCCTGCCCCACCAAAAAAAAAAAATAGAAACGTGGACATCCCCCAGTTCCTACACTCGTCTTGGGAATAAGAATAAATTCAAAATGTTTTGAGATCCTCTGGTATCCCAGGTTCCACTCTCTACTGCTACCCAGTAATTGTGACAAACTAGGTGATCTTGCAGGCAATAGAGTCTAAAGGTCATAAATGCAGTCCACAAGCGGAACTCATCACCAAAGAAAGAGGAGAACCCAGGCTCCTAGAAAGGGGAAGAGGGGAACCAAATCTCAGGCAGTGATAAGGAGTAGATTCTCATGTCCAAAGTCCCTTCCCCACATGGAAGCCCAGTTGTTGTCACTTCTCCTGGAGCTTTTCTAGAAGTCAGTGAGAGAAATTATTATTAATAGCCAAAGATTTGGGGAGGTCTAGCTTCCCCTTTTTCTACAGCCCTCAATGCAAAGTTCTGTCTATTGAAGGACATTGCATCAATTTTCCTCAATCTTGGTCAGTCCCCACCCCCCCCATCCAAGGAATTTAGTCTCATTGTGTTCTACTCAGGTTTGGGTGGGGAGAAATTCTTTGATTAGATTGCCCAAGGCTGGGGGTAGTTTAGAAGTAAATGACATAATCCCAGTTCATTAGAATAGGTCCAGCCCCTCATTGTAATAGTCATTCTCTTATTAATTGTTAACCAATCAGAGTTGATTGCCACCTTCAGGAACACCCTTCTTTCAAGGGCATATCAACCTTGAGCCTGCTCGCCATGATTGCCTTTGGCATTCAGAGTGCCACTGACCTCTTTTATTAATAACATGTTCGCCATATTAATAAAATGATTAAATTACCCAGAAACTATATCTCCCAACTTTTTAAACATCACATTATCTAACCTAAGCGTTTTTGTTTTAGTTGCTCAGTTGTGTCTGACTCTTCTTGACTTTATTTGGGAGTTTCTTGGTAAAGAAACTAGAGTAGTTTGCCATTTCCTTTTCCAGCTTGCTTTACAGATGAGGAAACTGAGGCAAATAGGGTTAAGTGACTTGCCTAGGGTGACATAGCTAGGCCAGATTTGAACTCAGGAAAATAAGCCTTCCTGACTCTAGACTCAGCACTCTATCTACTATGCCGCCTAGCTGCACTTTGTGCCCAACCTATGGTAGAGTGTTCCCTAGCTCCTATTGTCTAATCAGCCACAGTACCTTGTATCACACCTTGTAATATCAGCTACTGTACCTTGACTCCAACACAGTGATATCGTTTTGGTCCTTTTTGAGAACAAAGAACAACAACTAATCTAACCTAAGGTTCTTCTGTTCCAGGGAGACCAGAGAGAGCAGATAATGAGGCTCCTGGTTCAGGTGACCTACAGAATCAGAGGGTAGAATGGAAAATGGCAGAGGGAAGGTAGAGGAAAGAAAGAGGAAAGGGGGCCTGAAGCTTGAGTCAGACTAGAAGCTGTTCTAGGAACTAAGGATGTGCTGGAGAAGAAAAGAGAAGATTCAGTCTGGGCTTGCTGCCTATCTCTAGGTATTTGAAGGGCTGCCACAAGGAAGAACGATTAGATATCTTCTTCTGGGGCCTCCAGGGCAGAACTGGGAGTGTTGGGTGGAAGTTGCAGATTTAGGTTTGATGAAAGGAAAAATTTCTGAGCAATTAGAGCCGGTCCAAAATGGAATGGGCAGCCCCAGGGTGTAGGCTGTCACTAATTGAAGAACCTAGAGAGGGGCTGTAATGATTAGGGATGTTACAGAGTGGAATCTGCACCTGGGGGTTGGAGTCCAGGGTCTCTGAGATCCCTTCTGGCTCGGAGATTCTGGGAGGCACAGATACAAGGAAACAAATCGATGCACACAAAGCTTGACAGAAAGACAAAGACAGGGATGGAGAATAACAAAGATTAATTACAGAGATAGTGAGTCAGAAAGGGAAAAACTCAGAGAGGCATAAAAAAATGAGAGGAAAAGAGAGAGAAGAGCAAAAGGATCGGGGCAGTATAAAGGAAAACATGTGGCTCTCCATGCCTCCATTTCCCCCTTTTTGAATGAATGCTACAAAAAAAGTCTAGGACACTTGGATTCCCACCCTAGCCTCTAGTTCTCCCATTTTCAAAGAGTTTGGCGGCATGAATTGGCTGAGCATAAGACTGGAAAGCAGTAGACCTAGGGTTGGTAATAACAATAATAAAAACTAACATTTATAAAGCACATTACAATTGATTTGCAAAGCACTTTATGTATTTTTGTTCAATCATGTCCGACTCTTCATGACCCCATTTAGGGTTTTTTTTTGGCAAAGATACTGGAGTAGTTTGCTATTTTCTTCTTCAGCTCATTTTGCAGATGAGGAAATTGAGGTAAACAAGATTGGGTGATTTACAAAGGGTCACATGGCTAGTAAATGTCTGAGGCCCTGTTTGTTGTTGTTGGGTTTTTTTTTAAGGCAATTGGGGTTAAGTGACTTGGCCAGGGTCATACAGTTAGTAGGTGTCAAGTGTTTGGTCTGAGGCCAGATTTGAACTCAGGTCCTCCTGACTTTAGGGCTGGTGCTCTATCTACTGCACCACCTATCTGCCCCCTGAAGCCAGATTTGAACTTAGGACTTCCTGACTTGAGGGAGAGCACTCTATCCACACAACCACCTAGCTGCCTTGATTCTATGTATACTATTTCATTGATCCTCAGGACCATGCTATGAGGTAGGTGCCATTATTATTCTCATTTTACAGATAAGAAAACTGAAGCTGGGAAAGGTCAAGTGACTTGAGCAGAGTCACACAATTAGTATCTGAGGAGAGATTTGAACCCACGTTTTCCTGACTCCGGTTCCATTGCTCTATCCCCTTACAATTGTGATCTAATCCCAAATCTGCCATTGACTAGGTGTGTGACTTTGCGAAAGCTAGTGTACCCCTCTTTTGTCACCTATAAAATGAGGGGGGTGATCTCTAAACTCGACCTGAGTCTGGAATCCAGCTAGCTATCTCTTCAGTGTCCAAGGTACTATAAATGGCTACCTAATATTTCAAAAGACTAGGAGAGATGGGGAGAAAGAGGAGAGAGGGGAAGGGAGAGAAAGAGGAAGGGAGAGAAGAAAAGAAAGAGAGAAAGAAGGCAGAGAAAGGGAGGAAGAGAGGGAGGGGAAGAGAGAGACAGAGAGAGACAGAGAGGAGAGAGGAAGAGGAAGAGAGCCAGAAAGAGGGAGACAGGAAGAAAAAGAGAGAGAGAAGGAGGAGAGAGGAAGGAAGAGAAAGAGAGAGGAAGGAAAACAGAGAGACAGAGAGAGGGACAGAGAAAGAGAAAGGGAGGAAGAGAGGGAGAGACAGAGAAGGGGAGACAGAGGAGGGAGGAAGAGAGAAGGAGGGAGAGAGAGAGAGAGAAAATTTAAACGTTTATAATACACCAGGCCATGCATTACAAACTGGGGTTACAAATACAAGCAAAAAGGGAGCAACCTTATGTTGTGATAGAGGAAAAGGACACAAAGCAAAACTGGGCAGTCTGAGCAGGGAGGCCTGGCTGGAGACAAGATAAGGAGAAATCTCCCTTATCAGAGCCTGGAGTCCAAGGCGCTAAGTTCAAGGTAAAGCAGGAATTAAAGTTTTCCCTTCAACAAAATATATAAACCCCCCCCTTCAACAAATATATAAACAAGTCTTTAATTAACTTGCGAGGCCATCGGTTGGAAGCACACCGGAAACAACTTGAAGATGTTAGAGCCAGAAGAGGCTTTAAGAGTTACCTAGTCTGTTGTATGGTCTGATGCTGAGTGAAGTGAGCAGAACCAGGAGAACACTGTACACAGTAACAGCCACATTGAGTGATGACTGACTTTGATAGACTTAGCCCTTCTCAGCAATGCAAGGATCTAAGACATCTCCAAAGACCTCATCATAGAAAATGCTATCCATATCCACAGAAAGAACTATGGAGGTGGAATGCAGATCAAAGCACACTATTTGCTATTTTTTTCTTCTGTTGTGTTTTGTTTCCTCTTTCTGGTGGTTCCTCCTATTGGTTCTAATTCTTCCTTATAATATCACTAATGTGAAAATATGTTTAATAGGAATGTGTATGTATATAGCCTATATCAGATTGTGTGCTATTTTGGGGAGGGAGGTGGGAAGGGAGGGGGAGAAAAATTTAAAACTCAAAAGCTTATGGAAGTGATTGTTGATAAATTAAAATAAATTAATTTTTAAAAAAACACCTAAAAAAAAGAGTTACCTAGCCTGGTCCCTTCATTTTGCAGATGAGGAAACTGAGCCCCAGAGAGATGATCTGTCCAAGGTCTCACAGCTAGTTAGTAGCAGAATGGGCATCCTGGATTCCTAGGCCAAGATTCCTTCTACTGCACTTCCTGCCTATAGCGGTGGGGGCTGTGTGTGCCCAAGGCAGGGAGTGAGTCACCTTCATTCAGCTGGCCTGCAAGATGAGGTGGTGCCAGAGGAGTAGTCACCAAGGACAGTTACCTCCTAGGGATGCACGGACCAGCAGGAAGGCATGTGAGGACCTTCCCTCTCCTGCAGATACAAGAGAGAGAAGATTTTATCCTGACCTTGTGGCTTAGAAGGGGGCAGAGGCAGCTTTTGTAATAAGGCCTTGATTCTGAAGGGAATTCTCTCTCTCTCTCTCTCTCTCTCTCTCTCTCTCTCTCTCTCTCTCTCTCTCTCTATATATATATATATATATATATATATATATATATATAATATTATATTATGTATTACATTATTATATAGTATATATACACACATGCTAGTAACCACACACTAACACACAATACACATGAATATATGACTATAATAGTCACATCCTCACACATATACATGTCCCTATCTATATGTAGTTGATGAGCACAAACTCCTATACACCCCAAGAAGAAATGTAACTAGGAACCCACTTACTTGGGGCAAAATTCTTGTTTCTTTTCTTTCTTTTCCTTTTTTTCCACCTTGCAGTGGTAGGGCATGCCATTTGCAGTTGTGGAGGAGGGGAAAGACGGTGCTACCCAACAGATTTCAGACGAGGAAGCCTGAAGATACAGTTGCTCCAGAATGGCCTAGTATTTGCCCCCATGGGAGCTGAGATGGAAAGTCAACCCTGGGGGAGAGAGACACCCTCATCATGGGACTCTGGGGGTGCCAGCAAAGACAACGGTTGTGCCATGGGCTAAGACAGGATCTTGAGGCAGCACCTCACCTGGGGAGGACGTGAGCATTCCACTTCCTGGCAAGGCCCTGGGGAAAGTTTCATTTGTTCCTGGTCCCCCTCCCCAGCCCCACTACTTCTAGGGTAGCTAGGTGGCACAATGGGTAGAACACCGGCCTTGGAATCAGGAAGACTCATCTTCATGAGATCTAATATAGCCTCAAACACGTTCTAGCTGTATGACCTTGGGCAAGTCACTTAACTTTGTTTGCCTCTGTTTCCTTATTTGTAAAAGGAGCTGAAGAAGGAAATGGCAAAGCACTCCTGTATCTTATGCCAAGAAAACCCCAAATGGTCACGGAGAGTCGGACATGACTGAAACAACTGAACAACTAGTTCTGACTCTGATACATACTAATACATACTCCTAAACTCAAAGCCATGCAAGGATTGAAGAAGAAAGTTTGCACAACAGAAGTCTTAGGGAAGTCATGCTGTCTTCAAGTAATTGAAGGAGACGCTAGATTAGGTTTGTTCTGCCTGGTCTCAGAAGGCCAAGAAGGAGGAAAGGGTGGCAGTCAGGCCTTCCTAACACCTTAGAGCTACCCAAAAGTAGAAGGTCATGGTATCTAATGGGCTTTCCTTCCCTGGAAGGCTTGAAGAAGTGTCTGAATGGGGGCAGCTAGGTGGCGCAGTGGATAGAGCACCGGCCCTGGAGTCAGGAGAACCTGAGTTCAAATTCAGCCTCAGACACACAACACTTACTACCTGTGTGACCCTGGGCAAGTCACTTAACCCCATTGCCTAGCCAAAAAAAAAAAAAGAATCTGAATGACCAGGGGATGTAGGGATTTTTGATCTGGTACTGTAGGTTGGACCAAATGACCTCTGAGGTCATCAAATGAGATAATATTTATAAAGTGCATAGCCCAGGCCTGGTTCTTATTGTTGTTCAATCCCATCTGATGCTTCATGACCCCATTTTAGAGTTTTTGGCACATAGTAGGTGCTTAATAAAGGCTTGTCCCTTTCACCTTTCTTCTAGTTCTGTGATTCTCCCTCCTTCCCTCCCTCTCTTCTTCTCTCCTTTCTTCCCTCCCTCTCTCTCTCTCTTTCTCTCTCTCTGTCTCTCTCTCCCCTCCTTCTCTCTCTCTCTCACATGCCTAGAAATGAAATAATACACATCAAGGGCATTTAAAGCACTTCATACATGTCAGTTATTATTACCATTGCTACTGATAGCTGATATTTCTATAATGTTTTGAGGTTTGCAAAGTGCTTTCCTCACAATAATCCCCTCCCTCCCCCCATGCCCATGAGGTTGGTACACACAAATGCATATATTACCATGCACACACACAGACACTAACACACATACAGGCACACACTCACACACTACCCCCAAGCCCCCATAAATCTTATCTTTCTTCATACCCGTCCCCCATATCCCCTCCAGGTGAGGCTTCGGCCTAGGCTGGACCCCTGCCCCTGGAATCCCATACTAGGTACCTGCTGCCCCCTGCTTGTGAGAGAGAGAATGACGCACCAAGTGAGCCGTGTCCAGCTCGGTACCTTGGACGTCTACCCTAATCCACCTGCCCTAAGAGAAAACCTGCCAGAATCCTCTCATACTCACTCTCACCGCAAGGGGGAGAGGGAGAGGGATGAAGAGAGGGGAAGGTGCAAAAAGATACAGGATGTTGTGATTCTCTGAGGGAGAGATGAAATAAGATGTACTGGGAAGGAGGGCCATAGGAAAGGAAGGAAGAAGGGGAGAGGGACGGAGAGGGGAGGAAGAAAAAAGGAAGGGAGAGTAGAAAGGAAGGAGAGGTGGAGGGGAAAGAATAGGGAAGAGGAATGGGGAGAAATGCAGCAAAAGAAGAGAGAAAAAGAAAGAGTAAGATGTGAGAAAGAGCAAGAATAGGGAAGAGGGAGAGCAAAGATGGATAATGGTGAGGAACAGAGGGAGAGGGAGGGAGGAGGGGGAGGGAAAAGGAAGCAGGGGGGATGGAAAGGAATGGCCAGAGGAAAGGGGAGGGAGGCTGAGCTCCCCTTTGACCTTAGGCCCCAGAGATGCTATCAGGAAACACCCCCCCCCAGATCCCTCCCCATCCCCCCTTCCCCATCTCCAAGAAAGCTGGATAATCCTCCCTCAGTCCTTCTACATTCCAGCCTTGGGGCCGGCCTCGTTTTACAGCCTTGCTGCCCCTTGACTTTTTATGGCAGTCTCATTCTCTGGCCCTTGTCTCCTGGCCCTTGATGGCATCTGGCCTGGCCAGGGAAGGCAGAAATCACTGGGGTGGGGGAGGGGGTGTCCTTCCACTGCCTTGTCCCAGGCTCACATCCCCTCCCCTGTCTCCTTTGAACCCATTTGGGCCAGGACTGGGGGTGGGGTGGGGGGAGGAGGTGGGGCAGGCCGGATTTCTGCTGTTTCCTCCCCCTCAGGGTAATAGGTCTGGAGGACAGGGCTGTGATTATCCCGGAAAGGGGGCTGGGTGGCTGGACTCCTTGGCCCCAGGGTAGGATGAAGAGGATATTCATGAGTATATGTTTGGGTGGGTGGGGTGGAGAATCTTAATCCTGCCCTTGATGGGGAGGGGACTTGGAGAGGCAGCCTCCTAGATGAGGAGCAATGTTTTCTGAATGGAGCTCAAGCCTTCTATGTTTGGTTGGGCGTGGAGGTTGGAGCATCAATCCTAAGAGAAATGGGGTGCTTGGCTCCAGAACAGACTATTGCCCCCCCCTCCTCCCAGATCTGGTCCCTTGGATAATCTTCATATCTTCCAAGCCTCTATTTCTCCTCTGAGGCTGGTGTTGGAGGAATCTCTTCTGACCCATCCCCCACCCTTCACCTTCTCTGGCCCTAACACCTCAACACCTCAGAGGTCCCCTTCATCCTCAGCCCCTGGCCTAGGCTATCCTGAGCTTGCTTAAGCTGCCCTCTTCTGGCCATAGGTGGAACAGCATGCCAGTTTCCTGCCATCTCTCAGCCTCCGAGGAAATGAGCCCTATGGTAGAGGTGGAGAGAAAGAAGCGTTTTCCTGATAATCCATAGGAGTATAGAATTTAGAGCTGGAAGAGACCTTAGAGATATACAGTACGTTCCCCCTCATTTTACAGATGAGGAAACTGAGGCCCAGAGAGTTTGTAAAACTTAACCAAGGTCACATAGGTAGTACCCAGGTTGTCTGGCTACAGAACCATTGCTCTTCCCATGACAGCCTTTAGCATCTTGCTATACAGGGTGCTCGGAGAGCCCTGGGGACATATGTCAACAGCTGGAATGGGGGAGCTGGAAAGGAAGGTGATTGGGACTGCAGCAGGAAGGATAGGGAGCAGGCTTGAAGGGCTTCTCAAAAGCAGGAGGGAGACTTTGTGATGACTAGGATGCCCAGGATTTAAAACTGGGAAGGATCTTAGAGATCCTCTAATCTAACCCCCTCATGTTACAGATGGAAACTGAGGCCCAGCAAAGGTGACTTACCCAAGTTCACACAGGCATCAAAGCGCATGAAGACATTAAACACAGGTACCCCTGACTCCAGAACTCGTGTTCTTTACACTTGGGGGTGGGGTTGGGATGGGGCATAAGATCTCCTGTCCCAGAGATCTCCCAGCATGAGACAGTGGTGCTAAGGAGTCAGAGGGATGGAAATAATGACCTCTAGGGAGTGCCCCCAGAACATGGAGGGAGGATGGGAAGAGGTTAATTGAGTCTGTCTGCAGTTGAGATAAAGTCCTGGCAGAGCCTGAGCTGTTTCCCTGGAGTGTCTTCCAGATAACACTGCAGACTCGAGCTGAAGATGGACGGCACTGGTAGGGGAATCTGGACAAGAGAGAATGAGTGCTGGGCCTCTAGGCTTGCACAATCACCACCTCCTATTCCTTTGCCCTCCCACCCTCTCAAATACACCCCAAATCGGCCTCCCTCTGTCAAACCCTTGATCCAAAGGAACGGGTTCCCTTACCGTGGAAGGGATGGAGGTGAGAGCTCGGCTAGAACTACTGACCGTGACCGAAATTCAGCTCCAGGAGGAATGTTGCTACCCCTCTCCCCGTTCAGGGATCAGGGGCTGCCCCACTGAGAGACAGGTACCCCAGGAAGCTGACTCCCCAAGAAGAGGGGGGGAGGAGAGGAGCAACACACATATTTTAAGTGTCTACTCTGTGCAGCCAATGATGCTGAGGAAGGAGGTCCAAAATGAGGGAGATAAGGTATTGCCCCTGCTTTCAAGGAACTTATGGTATCCAAGGGGATAAGACATAAATGTAAATAACTATGACAGGATAGGCACATTTAGAAAATTACAAAATAAAGTGCTATGTGAGGACTGTGGAAAAGGGCCATTATAGACCAAAGGGGATCAGCCCCATTTCTTTCCTCAAGGCCAAATGAATTAAGTGCTTGGAGAGCCTCAAGTGCCATGGGTGTAGGGGTTCCAGATGAAACCATCCATTAGTATTCCCCTCCTCTCTCCACTTTAACATCCACCCTTCTGGTCTTCCCCGCCCTTCCCCACCCCCCACCCCCAGACCACGCACAGAGAACTCTCTCCCTGCCCCCCTCCCATTCTTTGCACCATTACCTACCATCTCGAGCTAACAGGAATTCCTAACAAGGGCTGTATTCCCAGTCCTTATGTTTATCCTCCTGACAGGCTGTGTCATGTTAGGAGCTGCCCCTGAGCCTGACCTCCTGCCCTCTAACCCCCTCGCCCTGGAGCTCTGCAGAGATGATACACTGAACAGGTTATAGGAATGAAGGACAGACTCTCTTCTGGGGCTGAAGCCTGGAGATGTTCCAGAGGTTTAGAGGAAGCCGGGGCTGATTCTCAGGGCTAATTCTGGTCTCCCGTCTTTTATGCCTAGATATGCTTTAGGGGTTGGTCACCTCCTTATACTCCTAGGGGGCACATGCCCCCACTATGTTCCCCACCTCCAACCAATCCCAATTCGCCTTTCTAGCTCCTAAAAGTCAAAACCCCTAGCCTCCTGATTCCTCCATATCCTCTTGGGACCCAGTAGTCTGAATGCCTGCCCCCTCTTTACCCCCCCAACTATCTTCTCCCTACTCCTCAGGACCTCAGAATCTGGGGTCAAAATTCCCAGCTTAACTTCCCCCTCCCCCCCTTAGGAAGGGTAAGAAAAGGGGAAGCAATCCTGACAATAGGTGAACACTAATCAGGAGGAAGGCATGGGAAAGGAAGTGGAGATTCATAAATGAAATTGACCAGCCACTCACTGTGGGGGCCCAGGTTATAAACAAGGAGTGAAACTGACCATAAACAGTTACTTGGGGCTGATGTTCACAGAATATCAGAGCTGGAAGGGACCCCAGAGTGCATTCTCTGAAGTTTGACCCCTTCTTTTTTCAGATGGAAAAACTGAGGACCAGAGAAGTTAAGGGACTTGCACAATGTCACACACCAATAAATGGCAGTTCTAGGATTAGAACCCAGGTTCCTTGACTCTCAGAGCAGTGGAGAGTTCTATTATGCCAGGTTCATCGTTCACAACTTCACAACTGACTATCAACCCCAAATGAAACAATGGGGTTAGGCACTTCTAGTCTTGGAGAAGAGAAGGCTGAGTGAGTCAGTGTTGGGGCAGGACTAGAATAGAGATTTCCATTCTCTGAAAGGTCATGACACAGAGAACAAGGCAAGAATCAATGGGTCTATAATACAGTGGGAAAGATTTGCCACATAGAATGTAGGCTCCTCAAAGTCAAGGACTTTCGTTATCCCCAGTGTATGACATATAGTAGGCACTTAATATTGATTGATTGATCTCCTGACTGTTAAGGTAAATAGAACCTAGGAAGATTGGAATGGTGCAGGGAAGATGAGGAGGAGAGTCTGGAGATAGAAGGGAGAGAGAAACAAGAGTCCTAACATAATTACAGACTTCTGGCCTTTCCCTGCCTCTTTCCTTATCACTCTTCCTCTCCTTCTCCCCCTGACCCCCTAACTTCTTCCTTGCTCTCTTTCTATTTTTCTATCTCTACCAATTCTTTTCAGTCTCTGGCTATATCTGTATCTATTTGCTTACCCTCTTAATCAATTGACTTAATTGTCAGGTCATTATGTATCCCCAAACTAGTATCTGTGTGTGTGTGTGTGTGTGTGTGTCTGTCTGTCTGTCTGTCTCTCTCTCCCAGTCATATCCCACCTTATCATCACACAGCTCTCATTACCTATTTCTCTTTCTCCCTATGTCTATCTGTCTGTCTGTCTTTCTTGACAGAGGTCAGGCTTCTGAGGAAACTGTTCCCAAAGACATAAGCTGGTCTCCCCATCTACAAACTGACAGAGAATGTTCCTACTGAGGATGAATGTTCTTAGAGCATTCAGGTGTTGCCAGAAGGTGATGTAAGCCAACAGAGGGAGCTCTTCTCCTCTAAAGCCCCCTCCCACACACACATCCCTAACCTCCTCATCCCCTGAGGTAATTACTATTCCAAATGCACAGCTTGGTGGTGATTAATGACCTGATTAATAATTACTCAGGCTAATAAAATAATTAATTAATTTGCTGAGCCATTATTTTTCTTCTCATTCTCAGCCTGAAACAAGGAATTTGAAAATAGCATCCTGAGGCTCATTTGGAAATGTGACTTTTGAATAGGGGTGGGTGGGTGGGTGGAGAGGGCAGATGGGAGAGCAAGTGTAGAAGACTGAGGCTACTCTGAGGTGGGGCTGAGATTGGCCTGGGACTCTGCTGAATGAAATATAGGAGAAGGAACTGGCCATGGAGGAAATTGACTAGGAAACAGAGCCATCAGCCACTTCCAGGGAGGAAGAAGGCAGCTTCTGAGCACAGCTGGGCTGGGGAGCAGTGAAGCAGTGAAGCAGGGTTCCAGGTTGGAGGAATTCTTGGATGTGCTTATGAAATGGGTGATAGATGGCACAATTTTCAACATATGATCTTTATCTCACCACTTGTCTCCCAAATATATTATTTTGCCCTAAGGACCTGTGGTTTGGAATGGGGAAAGGTAGGGAGGCCAGTGTGAGCCCTGAAGTGCAGATGCTGGTCTGGGAGAAAAGGAACCTTGGCATTGCTCCAGGATAAATGATTCTTCCTCTATCACTTTTATTCCCAAATTCTTGAAAACCCAGGAGTCAAATTAGAGACATTAGAATAATAGAATCTTACAATGTTCAGAGCTAGGAAGTGTCTCAAAGATAACTTGAGTACAACTCTATTTTGTAGATAATTTTATAGGTAAGTAAACTGAGGCCTAGAGAGGGGAAATGATTTACACAAGCTTACAGGAAGAGGGAATCATCAGTCCTTCTTCCAGGTACGGAATGAGAACACCTGGATTTATCTTCCCACAGTTGCAAAGCAACGTGAGAAGCCTTGAAGATGTGCGTGTTGTGTCTGTGTGTGCCTGTATATGCACACAGGTGTATATTTGTATTCATGTGCTCCTGGAAAGGAATAAAAACAGGATCAGCATTGTTTTGGAAAAATTCTCCTCTTCATCCCTCCAGTATTAGGTCAGCTGGAATTCTTCCAGGGTCTAGACAATCTGTAAGAGAAGAGTCCAGGTAGAAGGAATTATAGTTGTTAATGGCCAGCAAGGTGGTTGGACTCTAGGAACTCCCAAGTCCAATGAGGAAGATGCTACAACTTAAGAATACAGGAGATTTCTTTCCTGGGAGGCTGGGTTAGGGTAGGAAGGGGGGAAGAAAGAGCCTGGGTAAAAAAAATGAGTCTTCTGTCCCTTCTGTTTTTTTAAATAAATTTTTATTGACATTGTATCTTTTGTTTTTATATCACTTACATTTTGGACATATCTCTCTTCCTCCCACAGAGACATCCTTTATGAAAAAAGGATTTAAAAAGAAAAAAACACAGTTCAGCAAAACTAACGCATTGAAAAAAATTGTCACTCTCCTGTTTTGAGAGGGCGATGGGGGCGGGGCAGAGGTTTGAGTAAGACATCATTGAGGATGTGAGGATTTCAGGGGGAGATTAGGATGCATTGAGATTTCCTGGAGAGGAGGAATTAAGTAGATCACCAGAAAGTGTTGTGCAATGAAAAAGCCCTGAATTTGCAATCAAGAGACCCGAGATCAAATCTAGACTCAACCACTTACTGTGTGACCTTGATAATCTTGCCTCCGGTGCTCAGCACCTGAAAAATGGAGATCATATTTGAACTACCTCCCTTACAGGGTTGTTGGGAGAAAATCACACTACAAGTGTAATAAAAACATAGCTGTTATTTTCTGGGTTGAAGGCCCACATACTAGATCTTTCTGAAATTGCTAACAACCCTCTCTTCTCCATCCGCATGGAGCAGGGAGGTGGGAGGGAGAAAGGAGAGCAGTAACTGCTGCACCTCCTATTTCCAGCAGAGGGCGTCTGAGGGAGCTGAGCAAGGCCAGCCGGAGGGCAGTGTGGGCGGCAGCGCCCTCTGCTGGCTTTAGAGGCAGAAGGAAGAGTGGAGAGTCGTGTGTGCCTAAATGGAGTTGTGTATGTGTCAGTGTGTGCAATTGAGGGTTTGTATACAAAAAAAAAAAAAGGCAGCATGTCTTCTGTGGAAGAAACACCGGCTTTGGAATCAGAGGACCTGGGTTGCAGTCTTAGTACTGTCACTTACTACTTATGTGACCTTGGGAGATCACTTTCCATTTCCGTCAGTTTCCTCTCCTGTAAGATAATGGTGCATGTGTGGTCTCAATAACCCCTAAATTTCCTTCGAGTTCTGAGTCTTGGCTCCCACGTGACTATGACTATGAGTCTGAATGATTGTATACTTGCATGTCTGAGTGTATGTGTATGTATGTGTGTGACTGGGTATGTTATGGGCCAGTATAACTCATCTACAATTTTCTTCCCTCACTCAAACATTTGCTGAGCACCTACTGAGTACCTAGCCTTGTGGAGGACATAAAAATTACAGCCTCTGCCCTTAGTCAATCAATAAACATTAAGATCCTATTACGTGCAAGGCAAAGGCAAAAGACAGTCCCTGCTCTTAAGGACCTCACAATCTAATGGGGAGATGACATGCAAACAGCTATGTACAAACAAGCTACATCGAGAATAAATTGGCAATAATGGACTGGGGCAAGGAATATAAATGCTGTTTGGCAGGTGAGTGACTAAATGAATAGTTAAATGAGCACTTCTGAGGAATGGGAGAGTGCTGTCAGGGAGGGTCATCAAGGAAGGCTTCTTGTAGGAGGAGAACGTTGATGGGCAGGTCCTAAAGATAGGTAAGATTTCTGTAAGGAGAGAGGAGAGAGGGAGGACATTCTACAAAGAGTGAAAAATGTGAGCAATCCCGTTGGAGTTGGTAAAGAGCAGATGACCACGGCTCTGTGTGTTTGGGCATACATCTGTGTTCTTTAAGAACAGAAAACCCACAGGGGCAGGAGGGGGGGGGCCCTATCCCCTCTGGCACTATGACCATGTGCCTTTATATCTTCAACTGGCAGTTAGGAAACACTTTTTGCACCATCCCCCCCTCCCCTCAGTGAGGAGTAGTGTTAGGCCCCCTCCCCCACACCTCCCCTCTTCATACACTTCTCAGATTCTCTTTCCTCTCACTACTTTGTCCTTCACCTTCCTCTGTTCTAGCAGTCCACACCACCCCAGGAGCCATTGCATTTTTCAATGCTGTGGGATGGATGAAGTAGCTATAACCTTTCCTCTAGGAAGGATGCCAGTGCTCCCATAGTCCCTGCCCACATGAAGGGGACTGGGATCTCCCCTCTTTTTCCATTTCCTCAAAGAAGGAGCTTCTAACTCTCCCCATCCAGGAAGTTCTTCATGGTGTCTAGCTACCATTTCTCCTACTGCAGTTTCAGCCACTCCCTAGCATTGGTCTCATCTAATTCTCTCTTCAGGAGAGGCCCTTCTATCAGGTCTTTCCTTAAATTAGAATTATGAAGTCTTAGATTTGGAAGATACTCTAAAAATCACTTAGTCTACCTCCCTTCTTTTACAAATAAGGAAATTAAATAAATAAATAAAAACAAATAAGGGAATTAAGGCCCAGAGAAGGGGAGAGACTTGCCCGGCCACATAATGACTCATCCCAAATCCTTAACTAAAACCCAGGTCACCTGACTTGTCAGGTAGTGACGTTTTGTCTATAGGGTCAATACTGCTTTCCCTGGTTCCACAGAAAGCTCCTCAATTGTACTTTCTCTCTTCTTCAAGTCAAACAATGAAAACCTTGAGGGTGATTTCATCTCATTTCTTCAAATCCACCCAAACCCTTTTCCCTCGGCTACTGGTACCCACTCCTTCGCTCTCAGATCCTCACCTGGCCTCCTCATCCTTTTCCCCATAGAGAAGGCTTTTTCATTGCCATGGTAACCCCTGAGGCTGCTTTTTAATTGGCTGGTCACTCTGAGGTGGGGGGAGGGGTGTGGAGAGAGGAGGAAGGCTGGGGAGAGGGCTAGTAGATCCTCCCTTCCGTGATCCAGTCCCCACTGCCTCAGCCCTTTCTCTCTTTCTTTGAACTTTTCAGCTGTCTATATCCCACAAGGCTCAAAGAATCAGAGATCTCAAAGCTGCAAGTAACCTTAGAAGACACCTAATGCAACCTAATCATTTCCTAATCAGCAAATAAACACGATGAACCAATTGAGTGAGGACCAGAAAGGGCCAGTGACTTGCCCAAAGTCCCACAGGCAGTAAACTGCAGAGCTTCTGGCCTCAGTTTCTCACAATGATAATAATAACAACACATTTCTGATGTGCTGTAAGATTTACAAAGCTTTCTTCATAACCTGTCTCTAGGAGAGGTAAGTGTTAGCATTCTGGTTTCACAGATGAGGAACCTGAAGCCTAGACTTTCCTGAGGTCACACAGATTATCCAGACCCCCTGATTCCAAACCCAATGTTTCTTCCATAATTCTATGAGCCCAGATCAATTCCCCTCCCTGAGCTCTCTCTGCCCTTCTACTCTCTCTGGAGGGGGAGGGAGGTTATAGATTTAGACCAGGAAGGGTCTTTGGAGATTATTTTGTCTAACCCTCCTTTTGTATAGATGAGGAAACTGAGGCACAGAAATGGGCTGGCAACTTGCCTAAGGTCACACAAATGGTAAATAGAAGAGCCTAGATTTTAAACCAGGTCCTTTATCTCCAGATTCCATTGCTCTGGCCACTACCACAGATAAGCGAGAGGCAGGAGATAAGGGGGAGGGACCAACAAAGAGTCTTGGGGAGTGGATACTTGTTCCCAGGTATCCTGGCTGCCTTTCCCTTCTCCTTTTTCCCAGAGGCTCCCTTCTCCCTAGGGTCCAGACATCTTGGTTCCAAGACTTTGGGTTGTTCAGGGCGTGTACTTGTATCCCGACATTTCCTGGTCCCAAGATCATTTCTTCCATCTCTCTGCTTCCAGGTCAACTACCTTCCCCTACTTGGCCCGCCCTCTCCCCACATCTAAGTTTCTTTCCTCAGGCCATCGAGATTTGGGGAGGGGCTTAGGGGACTCAGGAGTCTGTATTTCCCAGTCTCAACAGGCAATGAAAGAAGGAAGGAGGGGGTTGGAGGAGAGAGAAGTATCACAGCGTGGTTCCCACTGCAATGAGAACGTAAGGGATTCCTATATCCTATGGACTGGGTGAGTGGATGTGCCCTTCTGTCTTGTCAAAGGTCCACATTAGGGAAGTCACATGTGCTATCCCCCACCCACAGCCTGTTTGTCTCTCCACAAGGCTTCTGTCTAGACATTTGCCAAACATTTTCTATTCATAGCACAAGGGCGACCCCTTGTGGCCATCGTGGGGAATCTCCCAGCTGGGATTGGAACTGTAAGATTCAGAAACTGGGCCAAGGCATGAATGGTATTTTGTCCATCATTATGGAGAGGAGAAAGAAAGCAGCCCTGTCCTAGCCCCCATTCCCAGTGGGATAGAGCCCAATGGCTGGGTTCATTTGCTGTGTCTTCTAACATAAAGTGTTTCTGCTCTTTCCAGTATAAGAAACAGAAGATAGGAGAATGATGGGAAAACAGGAGGGATTGAGGTTGGGAAGGATTTAAAAATGTTCAGATTGGCAGATCAAGGTAACAGTTCATATTTATATGGTGTTTGCCTACATTGTCTCCATTGATTCCGACAATAGAGGAAACTGGATGACTGGCTCTACAGAGAGCTGAAGGGATTTGTTCTTCTTCATACAACATCCTTGAATGCCGCTAGATACACTTTGGTATTCCCCTGGAGGAAGGGTCCTTCTATATGGGGAAGTGGAGCAGGGTTCTCTGGGCTGGCCTGTGCCACACAAAGAAGTCTGGTCCTATCATTGTAATTTCCCCTCTGCCCATGTGGTAGTAAATGAGATCTCTCCTACCTGGGGATCCAAGATTCTGGACATAGTATGGCTCCAATCCCTCCAGCTCGTCTATATTCTAAGCTAGGGAATGGACTGGAGGATGATATGGTTACTATATTACATGCTCTTCTCATGCCATACCTAAGTAGAGACTATTAGGAGGGGGAAGATACTTTGATTATCTCTCCCCATTCCTGGTCTCTGTGCTAAGTGTGGGACTCAAGACGATACTCTTTAGGGGAGCCAGGAGACCCTGGCAATATTGTCTCCCTTCCCCCCATCCCCAGCTCCCTACCAAGCCTGGGCACAGACCAAGTGAAATTTGCATAAATTTGCATACCCAGCTGCACACAGCTGCATCCAACTCTGGGCTATAAATCTGCCTGCGGGCAGCACATGGGCTGTCATGGAGCCCCATGCAGAGCTGCTCACGCGGCTCCACACGCCTTCATCTGTAGGCATAGTATTACACACGCCAGTCTGCAGACATGGTTCCCTGCGACACTGCTCCACCTGAGCTATTACACGCATCAATCTCTTTGCCCACGCTCTACGTGCAGTGCTCTGCATGGACTGCGGACTCTATGCCTAAGTCTGTGATGCTACCCCATCCACATGCATGAACACTTGTACACAAATGTGTGCTTTGCCAGGATTGAGTGGTGCATGTGTCATGAGCATCTATCTGGTAGAGAGAACACCAGATCTGGAGTCAGACCACCTGGCTTTGCAACCTGCTTCTGCTACTTCCTACCTGTATAGATTTGAGCAAGTCATCACAGTGGATCTCAAACCAAAGCCCCTAGGGAAGGGGAGCAGGGAGCCCCAGGCGGCTCCACATGCCTTCATCTGTAGGCATAGTATTACACACACCTCGGTTTCTTCATATGTAAAATGAGGGGTTTGTGCTACCATGTGCTCTAAGGTGCCTTCCAGCTCTAAATCTTAGCTCTTAGCATTTTGCATTCTGCATTCAGGCCCAATGCCTGCCACTCCTTCCATATTCCCCATTTCCCTTGTCCCTCAGGACCTCCCCGTCATACTCAACCCTAGTCCCCCCCCCCCAAACCAAATGGATTTCAGGGCAGGAATGTCAAGCTGAAGCTTCAGCACTCCTGCCGCTGACAGAATACTGAGATCATTTTAGCCATCTCTCTGACTCTAGGCAGGAGGATAGATCTCTTGGAAATAGGGGCAGTGGTGGTTTTAGCTGAGATTGTCAGGGATTGAAGGGTGGAGTACTGAACCATAGAGGATGGTATTTCTGTGTATTTTTTGAGTTTGTTTCTGTATATGTGTTTGCGTGTTTTTTATCCATGTATTTTTACATATGTAACAGCTTGGAGGAGTGGGCTGGGGTGTCTCTCCCTGCCCCAGCATCCTACTGTTTCCTCTCAGTCCACTAGGGGGCAGCACAGTCCCCCTAATGATTGCCTCCAGCCTAGAGCAGCCCAAGGTCTACCCGACCTGGGACCTCCTATCATGGTGACTGCAGCTGGGGTCAAGTCTCTCCCAGCTCTGCTGACACCAGTGTTTAAACTATCTTTTGGGGAAGCCAGAAGCTGAGGTCCCTAAGGTCAACTGAGTTGCAAACGTCTCTCCTTTCCTCCCATCGCCATTCAAATGCCAAACTCCTGGATCCTCATCTACAGCTGCTACAGCCATTTTAATTTCTGCCAGTGTCTTGGTCTAAGCCAACCCAATTCTAACCGAGGCCAAATCCAAGTCAACTGCTGACTGCTAGCAGCAGCCAGCTTACTGAGCTCCCTACTGTTGGGAATCCCAATGCCCCTACCAGATGTCTATTGCTAAGAGCTGACCAGCTGAGCCAAAATGGGCCAGAGGTGGGACAGAATCCACCCATAATGAGATGGGAAGATAGAGAAGGGGAATTGAGAATGGAGAGAGATGAGGTGAGAGCCTGGGTGAGGAAGAGTGGAAAGAGACCTTCCAGGGAAAAGGGGAAAGAGGAAAGGAAATCAGAGGAGGGATGCAGGCAAGAGAGAGAAATGGAGAGGTGAAGACGGAAAGAGAGGGAGGAGAGAGTAAGAAAGAAGAGAGTGGCAAAAAGAGAAGGGAGGAGAGGATGGAGAAAGACTAGCAAGAAGAGGAAGGAAAACAAGGGGAGAAAAGGAAGAGAGGATATATTGGATTGAAAGAGGATGAAGAGAGGAGCAAGAAAGGGAAAAGAGAATGCTTGGACAGAGGGGGAAGAGGAGAGGAAGGAAAGGACAAAGGAAGATGACCGAGTCAGCGAGAAGGGAAAGAGCTTCCTTTATCATTAACAAATGGTAAACCACAAACATGGAAAAGGCACTCACATTTAGTAGCCCTGTTGTTTTCAGGGGACGCACTTTTGGGGGAGCAGTGTTTGTGTGTTTGTCTGCTGTGTCCAAACCAAATATAGAATATGAAAAATAAAGCTGTAACACTTGAGCACGAAAAAGAGAAGACAGGAAAGAGGATGGGGAAGGGACAGAGAGGGATGGAGAGGTGACGGAGAGAGCCAGGAGAGAGCCTGGGGATAGCAGGTCCCACAATGCCCTCTGTGAGCTAAGCAGCTGGGGGGGTGGGGGGGAGGGGCCCTCACTGCTCAGGGATCACTGCTCATGCCCTGGGATATGTACCCAGGGACCTGGCCATCTCTAGCCCTCCAGCTCTTCCTGTACTGGTTGCAGGCCTTTAGGTGAGAACCTTCCCCTGGTTGAAGAGAGACCAGCTCATTGCCCCTCTCCCCCTACTTATCCCAAACCCTCTAGGCCCTACAGGTTCCCTTGGAGACTTTGGCCAGAGAATTGAGTTCATTTGCATAATTTGCAAATCATCTGAAGGATGTGCATATCCTCTGGTTCTCTCCCCTCCCCACAAATGCCTCCTTTCCCTACCCCAGTCCCTCTCAGTCCCTGTCTTCCTCAGCCCCAGAAGCCTGGGCTCTGGCTGGGGGCAATGCTGCTCCTAGGGTGTGTCCTGCAGGCCTTCATCTCTCCAACAGGGAGTGGCTGGAGGTTTTCATCCAGTTGGCCAACCAGAAGATCCTGAGAATCCTGGGCCTGGCTCCATGTGCAAGACTGCTCAGCCTATGGCTCCCATGGCTGAGCTCCTACCTAAGGTCAGGCGGGGCCACAAAAGAAAGGACATGGTCAGGGCCAAGCAGGCCTCAGGATGGCTCTTTCAAGATTGATAACAGCAATCCCCAAACCCAGTTATGCATTTAGGTCTGAACCCCCGAGATTCTGGAGGGCCTTAGGGTGGGCCTGGGGAGTTATGGAGGAATCAGACATTGGTAGGTGGTAGGCCTCTCTCTCAACACATGCAGTTCTGCTTCTTATCCGGGGTGAATCTCCAGTGGTCTGTGCCCATGTCTCAATGTCCCAAAGGCTGAGGCAGATGCTGGGTATGTATGTATGGGTTGGCTGGGAGCCCCACGTGGAACCATGTCTTTGGATACACACAGGAGTCTTTGCAAATATGAACATGGACTGTGATATAGCTTCATGGGGTGAGGTGGGTTTAGAGGAACCTCTGAAGGTTAGTGCAGGATTAGTTTGGGAACAACTGCCTCTTGCTCCCTCTGCACAGAAGCACCATCACAATGAATCTCAAACCAAAGCCCCCAGGGAAGGGGAGCAGGGACCCCCAGAAGGGCCATCCTAAGACTGAGGTCCTCAAGACCACAGGACCCCTGAAGAAGAGCCCCCCTCACTGTCCAGAGAGTCTGCCCCTGCCACCTGACTCCCTGGAGAGCCTCTTTGACCCTGTGGGACGATTAGATATCCCTCGACTCCGGAGGATGGTCTACCAGAAAGGTCAGTGGGAAAGGAGGACCCTTCCCAGGAACCCTCCCTTCCTTCCCCTACATTGTTGAGGCCCAGCAATTCTTGGAGTTGGGAAATCTGTGCAACAATATTCTCTTCCTGCCAGATGCCACTGATCAATCCAGCATTTATTAAACACCTACCACATACTTGGCACTGGGCTACGGCACTTGATGTGCAATCTACATCAAATTTCTTCCAGAGCCCAAAACAGTTGCCAAAATCGGCAGTTGGGAGGCAAAGATACCCAAAGACAGAAGCTGAAGCCCTTCCTTGCGTCCCGGCTCCTGAAAGCCACTTGATTAGCCCCAGTGAAGCCTTAGAAGCCCCCTTGATTCCTTTCCCCCTTATCTCTACCATTCAACCAGTCACCAGCTATCATGTATTCTCCTCCTACAATCTGTCCAATCAGCACTGTTCCCACTGTTTCAACCTCAGTCATACCCTCATTAACATTGACCTGTACTATTTCATTAGCCTTATAGGTTCCTAGAATCTGAGAAATGGAAGGAAGCTTAGAGATCATCTAGTTCCAGCCCTCTCCCTTTACAGATGGGGAAACTGAGGCACAAAGAGGTTAAGTGACTTGCCCAAGGTCACACAGCTAGTTAGTTGAAGAGCCAGGGTCTCCTGACTCCCAATACAGGTGCACTCTTTCCACTGCACTATGATGCCTCTCTTGGAGTCGTTGGGAGCCTCCTAGAATCTCCAACAGATTCCCAGCTCCCAGAGTGAGTTTGACGTCCAGGGCATAGGACTGAGTACGAGTGACTGACTGTATGCAGAACTACCACGCCATCTTGTGGCGATGGCCGGGAACTGCACCCTCCCTTCAGCCCGGTTATAATCGACAATCCTTCAACGGGTCAAGGAGCAATTCAATGCAATTTAATAAATATTTATTAAGCGCTTATCATGTGCAATGAATTGTACCAGGTGCTGGGGGTACACGGACCAGCCCAGACCAGCCCCAACCCACAAACTGTACTGGAATGGGATCCACGGTAAGTCCGACCATGATGTGTGTGTTGGCAACACCAGGCCCAGAGGCTGGGGAGCGGAAGCTGGTGTGGAAGTTTCTGTTTGGTGTGTACCCACCCAACTCCACAGCTAAGGAGCGACAGGTATTGGACACTAAGCTGGAAGCCCACTACCATGGCATGAAGTGGGTCTGGAGAGGTCGATACCCTAGCGCTGTCCGCCTCAAGGTGCTGGCAGATGGTGAGTATTCCCTCGGACTGGAGGGCAGAGTGTAGTAAGGCACTCGGAGGCCCAACTGTCAGGAAGCCCCCGTCTTCAGCCTCTTCTCTTTTGTGAACCGGAGGAAGCATAGCGTAGTGGAAAGGGCATTGGAATAGGAGTCCTGGCTTCTGGGTTCCAATCCTGACTGTTGCTTGATAGTTGCGTGACCTGGGGCATATTACCTAACCACTCTGGGCCCTTATGTTTCTGACCTGTAAAATTAGGGGTCAGGGAAAGGTAAGTTTTAAGATTCTAAAGCTTTTATATAATTATGGAAGACATCATGTTGTGATGGATAGAGTGGTAAACTTGAAGATTGGGTTCAAATTCCACTGCAGACACTTATTAGGTCTGTTACTCTAGACAAATCTCTGAGCCAAAGTTTTCTCATCTCTAAAATGGGGATAACACTACCTCATTGGGTTGTCATAAGGATCAAATGAAATAATGTCTATAAAGCGCTTTGCAAATCTTGACTGTGGCTGAGTTGATTCAGTTGTGTCTGACTCTGTGATCCCATTTGGGGTTTTCTTGGCAGAGATGCTGTAGTGGTTTGCCATGTCCTTCTCCAGCTCATTATACAGATGAGGAAACTAGTTAAGTGACTTGCCCAGGGTCACGCAGCTAGAAAGTGTCTGAGGCTGGATTTTAACTCAGGTCTTTCTTGATTCCAGGCTTGGCACTCTATGCACTGGGCTGCCCACATCCAAAAGAGCCATAAAAACGTTAACTCTATTGCTATTAGTACCCAAGTTCTTGGACCTTACTTGGGTCCTGGGAATACGGCTTTCTTCATGCCAGGTGTCGGGAACTATGGCCCTTTTCCTAAGACATTGGGAGGCCAAGTCCGTTCGCAGAGAATGGTCATCTTCATTTTGTTGGGATGGGGGTGGGGGCAGAGCAGGTCAGGCTTCCCTTCTCCCCATCGGCTGGGTCTATGAGAGCCTTACTTCTCCCTTCCCTTCTCCCACAGAGGAATTTTCCATGGCTATTGACAAGTATGAAGTGCTACAGACACAGATAAGAGAAAATGCGTCTCCTCTGGAAAAGTTGGCTGAGGTTGGACAGAACTATTGGTCATGAAGTGGGTGGGGGGAGAATCTTTGCAAGGGGAGATCCAGTGGAAAAGGAGGAAATAATCCCTGGAAGAGCGTTCCCCTAAATACTTCCATTGGAGACTCAGAGTCATGAGTCAAATGGCAGATTCTTTGGAGAAGTATTTTAACCTGCTCCCCTCACCAAATGGGGGCTGGCTGAGTCTGGGTGTATATCCACCCCATGGGGAAAAGTCCATGCCAAACCCATCTTGTGCAAAGTTAAAAGAGGAGACACTAGTAAGGAGAGAAGGGCTAGAGCTAAGGACATGGAGAAGTTTTCTCTCCCCTGGGAGGGTCTTTTTTGGTGGGGGTGGGGGTGTCTTTGCCCTCCTTAGTTCTTCATGTACTGTGGGAAAAGGAATCTTCTTCCTTCCCCCAACCTCACCTTCTATAAAAGTAGGAAGAGTTGAGATTCTCATGCTGAAAAGCAGAGAAAAGAAGTCTTTACCTCTTTAATCATAGAAAGGGAAAGGGATGATGGACTACGTGCAGGGAACGTAGCTGGGGACTAGAATGTCCACTAACCTAAAGAACAGAGCTTTCCCCAAACCCTTTCTCCTCCCCACCTTCCAGAACAGCCTTCAGTGTCACATCTTCAATGACCAGCTCTTCACAAAGGCCCAGAAACACATAGATGCTGATGTGCCCCGAACTGACCGACACCGTTCTTACTTCCAGTGAGCAGGCCAAGGCCAAGGGGAACTGAAAGCCGGAGCAGGGAAAGGATAGGTCTCAAATTTCCTGGGCTTCAGATACTCATGACAGATTCTGTAGCTCCCACTGACTCCTCCTTGCATCTTATTCTCCTAGGTCTGCCCTAGGATGTGGAGAGGATATGAGTCACTATTGCCTCTGAGGCTCAGCACCACCGAGAAATAAGGAGGCCTATGTGCCTAGCATTCCTTAACTGAAACTGGGCCAACCTACCCAAATTCTGAATGGTTTAAGGGAATGGGGAGCTGATGCTTTTAGGGGACCAGGGGAAGTCAAAGTCGTGGGGAATTGGATATTGATTAATTGGGGGGCCTAAGTGTCACTTCCCCACCTCATAGGGAGGAAGGGCTGGTCAAGCTTCTGTCTGTCCGGGAGATACTCATCACCTATGCTGCCTTTCATCAAGGTAAAGTTTCCTGAGGGAACCTCTTTCCCCTTTCAGGTGCCAAAGTCTTCATTGCCTCACTATTCTATTTTAGCTTCAATAATTCCATCCTTTACACAGATCCTTCTCTCACTGACATGCATCATTCTCCTCTCTCGTTTTTTCCTTTCTCAGGACCTGATTTTCTCCTCTTCTCTCCCTTCTCATATCCAAAATGCCTCCTCTAAACCCTCAAACCAGGTCCTGCTGTGACTTCCTCCAACCTTCTCTGCTTTCTCCCCCAGACATCCCAAACCAGCTCCTTGATCCTGTCCACACTATCATCTATCCCCCACTTCTCCTCCCTCCTTGACCTTCCCCAACTGAAAGTGAGCTCTTCCTTCTTAAATTTCTCAATGCTTACTTACCTTACTGTACCTTATTATTTGCTACTTGTTTACATGCTAGCCTTATGTTATGTATGTTTATGTATGTTATGTTAGTTTGTTAGCTACTTGTATACACGCTCTTCTCAGTCCCCAATTAAGATGCTAAGTTCTTGGAGAAGTAGGGGCTGTCCTGTCTGTCTTTATATACCCAACCTCAGCACAGTCCCTTTATATGCTCAACCAGTTTTGCTAAATTGAATCCAACCAAAGGAAATGCTTCCCTTTCTGCTTGCCAGACTTGGGTTACTGCCAGGGCATGAATGACTTTGTGAGCCGATTCCTGGAGACCCTGGATTCAGAGACTGATGCATTTTGGTGCTTTGTGGGCTTCATGCGCTGGGCAGGGATGAACTTCACAGCTGAAGGCATCAAAAGAAAGATCCGTGAGAGATGGACCCTAGGGGGTGGGGGTGGGGGTAGGGGTTGGGGAAGGGCATCCATCTTCATGTCTGGGCAGAGACAGGTCATGAGTGACAGTCCCTGGCGTAGGTGATTCTTTCGTATTAGACACGGAATTGGCCAATTGTGGTGGTATAATGACGTAGACACTTTTACGATCTTTTCATATCTTTATTCTGTTTTATCTCTCACCCATGCATGTGTCCTTCCTTACTAACTATCCTGTCACTATCTTTAGACCATGAGCCCTCTGAGGGCAGACTCATTTAGTGCCGCAGCATCAAATGCAGATGAGTGTTGAATGAAGGCTTTGGGGTAGGGATGTTATTATCATCAACAGGCAATGACTATGATGACACCTTTGACAATGAGGGTGTTGATAAGAAGATGTTGGCTATCAAGAGAGACACCAGTTGAGGAGGCAGAGGGCAAGAGGGAGATGGCCCTGTGATTAGACAGACATCTTCCCTGCAGATGTCTCTGAAGAGCTGCTAAGATATGTCGATCCAGAACTCTCTAGCCATATTGAGAGGGTCTCCAAGGAAAAGCTGCTCTTCTGTCTCCGGTCAGCCTCAAAACCCTGGAAGGCTGGGGAGGGATGGCAGTGCTGATAGAGGAGAGGACTGGAAGATGGGATTTAGGGAGCTCAGGAAGGTGGTGGTGAGACAGGAAAGGGGGCCTGGGATTATTACAGAGAGCTGGAGATGGATGTAACTGGGACTCTGACAATCTGACCGACTGACCCCATGCTCCCACAGCTGGTTGCTGCTGTGTTTCCAGAGAGATCTGCAGCATCAAGATGCCCTTCGAGTGCTGGAGATTAGAGGGTTGGAGGGTGGCAAGGGCAACTCCCCTGACTGGCAACATTCAAAGACCAAGGATGGTGAGCAGCCCAAACTCCTCTACCTTGAATCCACTGGGCCATCTAAACTCCTTTTCAACCTTATACATCAATCCTTTGATTCTTATTGCAATGAACTCCATAACCTTTGATGTCATCAGATTCTTTGACCCTTCCATAATTCTTAACTACTTCATGATCTTTGGTTTCCTTAATGTCTCTTCTGACAATGACTGTTCACCTTTAGCAGAGGTCAATGGATGCTGTGCTCCCCGAAAAGACCTGACCTTTGATGTCCTACTCTGTGTGGCCATTCTGGTGCAAAACCGAGATCAGCTGCTATCATTCCATCATGCCTATGAGTTCTTACTCTTCTCCCAGAGGTATGCCCTGGCCCTGGCCCTGAGTCTGGCCCTGCTCTAGCCCTGTCCAGCCCAGTGGAGCCCAGAGGCAGCACAGACCTTGAAAGGCACCTCCTAAACTCTCTTGTTTGTATAACTCTATTCCAGTAGGTCATCACAGGTGCCACAAAATGTCTTCTCTCTGTTATCTACTTTGTGGATTATCCATGGTAAACACTTAATTCTAGACTGGCTTTCTCTTATCCTCTCTCCCTTAGTTCTCTCCCTACCCCCTTCCAACACAGACTCTCAGAATACCTTCTACCATCTCCCAAGCATGTGTTGAGGAAAAGGAAGTGGTACCTTTTAGTATTAGCTTGAACACAACAGAAAAATCTGCTGTGGCGGAAAAAAAACACATTGCACAAACAAGTGTGATGCATCCATTCCAAATGTTCTTTCGATCATCGCCTTTTTGAGACAGTCCAAATGGTTGCTGCCACCTTCACTCCTGGAGAAAATTGAAGACTGAGGCATTGGGATTGTGCCACTGGAATATCCATGCAGGTGGCTGGCCGCAGTACCCCCCCCCCCATTCACACCATTTTCTGGAAACAAGCTGGTTGTTCCTTGTCTCCTCAGGCTCCAGGGAAAGCTGAAACTAAACACTCTCCAGGAAGAAGAAAAGGAGTTGTCACACCCTGAGCTATCTTCCCTGGGGCCTGGGGTGATGCTTATACCTGGCCAATAAAACACCTCTTCCATGAGCTCATACCTCTGACTCTCAGGCCCTATCCTAGAGCCACCTATTCTAGAATTGGGAGTACAGGATAGCAACACTGGAATTTCAGGTTCTACCATGGGCATTAAGCCTAATCCTAAATAACCTTCCCGCTACTTAGGGGAGGTCTTCCTTGGTGAAGGCTTCTCTGATAGGGGAGGGAGATGGGGACAAGGTGATTCTTCCCTCTTCCCTTTCCCTAACCCACCTCTCTTCAGCCCATGAGTGGGGCATGCCCTGTCTCCCCTTCCTCTGGCCCAGGGGTTCCTAACTCTTTTTGTTGTGTGTTCTGGACCTCTTTGGCAGTCTGTTGAAACCTGTGGGCCCCTTCTCAGAATAATATTTTTAAATGCATAAAATAAAATACACAAGATTACAAAGGAAACCATTATATTGAAATAGTTATCCAAATATTTTTGAAAAACAAGTTCATGGACACCAGGTTAAAACTCCTTCATCTAGCCTAAGTCCTAGCCTATGGCCTGATTCCCAAATCCCCACAGATACCTAAGCTATATTGGACACAAATGAAGGTAATATAGGGAGTTGGAGTCCATTTGTTATTCTTCCTCATTACCCAGAATCTGTCCCTCACTTCTTTCCCTTGAAGCCAGGAAGGGCCCCCATAACTTTCATCTGGGGAGAAATTTCAAGTCATTCTTGTCTGTCTGGGTGACCTTCTAGATTTGTGGTCTGGGGTGGAGGAAACCCAGAGGAAGGAAGGAAGGAAGGAAGGAAGGAAGGAAGGAAGGAAGGAAGGAAGGAAGGAAGGAAGGAAGGAAGGAAGGAAGGAAGGAAGGAAGGAAGGAGGGCAGCTAGGTGGCACAATGGATAAAGCTCCAGCCCTGGAGTCAGGAGGACCTGTGTTCAAATCTGGCCTCAGACACTTGACACTCACTAGCTGTGTGACCCTGGGCAAGTCACTTAACCCCAATTGCCTCAACCAAAAAGCAAAAAAAAAAAAAAAAAGGAATAAGTCCCTAGCCTTAGGGAATTCATCTGAAGGGGAAAATAAGGAAGCAGAGGCAGAGACAGAGACAGAATTAGATTAAGAACAGATGGACAGATAGACCTATAGGCTAGTGAGTCCCAAGCCTTGGTTTCAAAACACCCCCTAGATGTCATCAATTACTTTAAGGGTTATTATGAAAATTTCTAAAAGGTGAATTATTAATTTGAGAAATAAAAAACGCTGGGTGTATTCATCTTCCAAGAGACGTCAGTCAACTACTATTTATTAGGCACCTACTATGTGCTTAAGTTGCTTCTAAAAGGGAGGGGCTGGTGGAAACCGGGATTCCCAGGGAAAGGGTGACAAAAGGAATATCCTTCCTCTTGAGAGAGGGAGGAGGGAGACTGATTTTCTTTCTCTGTCCCAGAATTCCTTAGGTTTTGTCCCTCTTCTCGGCCTTCTTGCTCCTATCTCCTCTCTGCTGTGTTCCCTGAACACTAGTCTCTACTGCTCCGGGACCTGCCCCTTTCCCAGTGTCTCCCCACTCAGTTCTGCCCCATCTTCTGGTATCCTCTTACTGTCCCCACTGCCTCTGATCTTCCTCAGTATTGCCCACCCCATTCTCTACCTCTTCTGGTATTCCCTAACACTCCAGCTCCAAGAAAAAGAATGGGGAAGGAAGGGAAGGACACTGAAAGGAGAAAGAGCATCTTTCAGGTTTTCTCTTGGTCATGGGACAGAAAGAAAGGAAACTGGTCTTAGCCCAGGCACTATCAGCCCCATTTCAACAACGAAGAGAATCCCCAGAGCCCCATCCCCTTTCTTCCCCAGCTCCATGGTGAGCTGACATGTCTGGAATACTAAAAAGGGTGATGGTGAGCTTGGGGGTGGGGAAATGGAAAGCAGTCCGTGAGAACCAAATACTCTCATGTTCTGTTCAAAAAACAAAAGGACAGGTTTGGAAGAAGGGGTCAGGGCCCCCATGAGGAAGAGGCGGAACCCAACAGCTCCTGGCCCAATCTATGGCACTCTACAACTCTCCCTTCCCCCTCCAGGGTTTGGTGCAAAGGGAGGAGCAATTTCAGAGGCTGCATCATCTGTGGCTGATACCTTAGCCCCTCTCTCTCTCTCTCTCTCTCTCTCTCTCTCTCTCTCTCTCTCTCTCTCTCTCTCTCTCTCACACACACACACACACACACACACACACACACACACACACACACACACCAGGAGACAAGGGGAACAAAAGAGAGGCAGAAAAAATGACCCCAAACAGTCCTATTTCAATGACCCCCAAATTCCTCATTAAGCTCAGTTTTCAGCATCTCTTCTACTCTCTCTAAGCAAATGAGGTTTTTCCTCTGGTTAGGAATGATGAGGCTGTTGAGACACCATCATCTCTCCTGATCCAGGGTGTGCTTGTGTGGGGAGTTCCATTTACATGCTACAAGAGCTGCACCTGTTTCTAGAGTTGAATGGGAAGGGGTGGAGGGATCTCTTAAAGGCACCCCAGGTTGTTTTGTTATTGTTGTTGTTTTAGAGATTGAAGAATCAGAAGGTAAGGGATAAACATAAGGACAAAAGATAAAAGTAAATATTTCAAAATAGGATTGGTTGTGGAATTGAGGGGGATGGGAGGAACAAATACAGGGGGAGAGATTTGGAGCTCAGAAGCAGTGAGGAAATGAGTAACAGGAACAATAGAGACAAAAAAGGTAACAAATAGACACAGCCAAAGAGAATAGAGGAAAATGGCAACTGGAAAGCAAGACGCTACATCTGCAGAGAGGGAAGAAGAGGGCTGCAGAGGAAAGGGAGAAGTGGGCCGAGGATGGTGGAGAGGGAGAAAGACAGGATCAAAAGTAGCGTTGACCCTTAGCCTCCTTCTGCCTTTGATTATTCAAAAACAGAGATGTCTTTTCCTTCTGAGCAGGTTGGGGATTTACTGAGTTTTCTCTGAAACCCTCCTTTTGTCACTCTCACTTAGCACCTGAAGAGTGGACACATTCATGCTGGGACATCCCTCATCCACCTGTCATACCCACAACTTCACCAGCTACAGCCATATACTCAACCACCTTTGACTACTACATATCTAAGTAGTCCCAGCTTTTTTTTCTTTTTTGGCTAGGCAATGGGGTTAAGTGACTTGCCCAGAGTCACACAGGTAGTAAGTGTCAAGCTTCTGAGGCTGGATTTGAACTCAGGTCCTCCTGACTCCAGGGCCGGTGCTTTATCCACTGTGCCACCTAGCCGCCTGTACCCCCAGCTCTTAAAACTTCTGAAGGCACAGAGCCTTCCTGTTATTTTATGGCTATAGCTGGGGCAATCTAGAGCCACAACAACTGTATAAGGAGACAGAGCAAAGTATAGGCTTCCCCCACTCTTTGCTTCCCAAGCTAACATTTCATTTTATCTTATTGGCCCTTATGGGATTGGGCGATTTTGGAGTAGACCTAAAGGGAAATTGGAAAGCAAGACAACTGACTTCAAAATGACTATACATGGTGAAATAGAATTCTTGGGTTCTAGTCCTAAGTTTGAGGGAGGGAAAGAGAGAGGGATCTGGAGAAAGAAGCTAGCTAGAATCCTGGGCCCTATTTATGCACTCATTTCTGACTTGCTGGGTGGCACATTGGAGGGAAACTAAGGCCAACGGTATATTCTCTTGTCCCCAGTAGGAAAATGAGCCTCGACTACATGTATCGCAGAGAAAGCATTAGATTGTTTCAACATCCATTGCCACTTCTCCACTCATACTGCCACAGTAGGTGAGGTTCTGATTAGCTCTTGCCTGGACCATCATAACCAGCTACTAGCACCTCTAGTCCTTTGTCTAGCTGAGCAACTATCTTCCACAGGTACAAATCAGCCCCCCCGCTACACTGCTGCAAATCATCAGCAACTCCTATTCCCCTGAGGATACAGTATAAACTCCTTAGACTGGTACTGAAGGCTATCCGCAATTTGGCTCGTCAACTTTTCTAACCATATTTCACATTACTCTACATTCTTTGTCCACTTTAGTTCTTTCTTTTGCCCTAACCACATTCTTCCTTATAATCGTGCCTGTGTTATGTGCCATAATCCCTCAGTAGGTTCTTAGAAGCCAAGATCCTGGAATATTTTCTTCTTTGTATTGTGTCCAATTTGAGCATAGTAGACAAAACATAATTCATTGAATATCTGAACTGTTAAGACAGGAGTCCTGAGTTTGGTTAAGGACTAGAGATCTGTAATCAAATCTGTTTCCTTATCCTTAAAATGAGAGGGATGTGGGCTCTATGGTGGTAGTGGGCAGATGAGTGGGCAGGGAAAGGGTGCTTAACTTTTTTATGTTCTAGACCCCTTTGGCAATCTGGTTAAGTCTACTGACCCCTTCTCAAAGTTATTTTTTAAGTGGGCGAAATACATGGGATTACAAAGGAAACCAATTATATTGAAATCGTCATGAAAACATTAAGCAAGTGCCAAGACCTCAGGTTAAGAACATTTGTCTAAGGCATCCTGCTGGCACCAATATTCTATGACTCTAATGGAGTCCTGCCTTCAGAGAAGGGCATCAAGGAGAGCCCAAAGGAACTGGGTGGGAGGAAGAGATCAGAGGAGAAAGGGGCCAGCATTCCCAGGCTGAAAAAGAGTATGAATAATGTCCTGAAGGGTCTTTCTCTGAAGTGGACCAAATGGCTCTCTCACCCTGTTTATGGAGTCTCAGGCCATAAAGTCAGCAAACCTACAGATGTCTCCGTAAGACTTTATTAGCTTAGGCTGGAGAGACACTATAGCTAAAGAGGAAGACGAGAGAAAGGGGAGAAAACATGCTGAACGTGAGAGGAGAAAACATTTAAGCACTGAGAGGTAGTATTTCTGGAGAAGACAAGAAGTGGATGGGGATGACGGCATGTGTGGGTTGCAGGGCAAACCTACTCCCACCCTCCCATATATTCCTGCCCACCTCTTAAGATGCCAGAATACATCATAGGCCTATAGAGAGCAGCACATACTTAATTATCTGCATTTGAATCATTACTAGCATATGTTTACTCCTAGGTTGGCTCCTCACTGCCACCCAGTAGGTTCTTGGCTATGTTCCCCAACAGCTAATGTGCACTCGGGGAAGGGAGTCATTTTGCTGTTTTCCCAAATAAAGCAAGATTGTAACCTAATGCCAAAAAAAAAATGTATTCCATAGTCAAGTATGATGCCATTTTATTCTTTTTCACGTACTGAGTAAGTATTGCCTTCCGTTAGTGTGGATAACCAATCCTACTTGGCGAGCTCAATATTCTAAATCCTAGTCATCAGTACCTGAGTCCAGCTCTCTTCCATGAATCCTTTATTCCTTCATCAAAATCTATACCTCTCCCTGAACTTGGTTGGTATTTACCTTATTTCTACCACACATCTTTGCGGACAGGGATTAAGTTCATCCCAAGTTCTCCAATAGCACCTCATACAGTGCCTTTCTTGCATCTTAGAAGGCACTCAGCATTAAGGTTCTGCATTCCTCAGGTTGTGGCCACTCTAAGGGACAGCAAATCCTTTTAGAAAGCCTACTGGCTTTCTGGGAACTGTGACAGGGCACCACAGAACATGAGCAATAGAAGGGGTGAAGGGCTACATTTTGGCCCGTTCTCTTTAAAATATTACCCAAGATACAGATTTGAAAAGCAACCATTTATTAGAACCAATACAAGAGTATGAAAAGAGGGAGAAAAAGAGGAAGGTGGTGGAAGGGGAGAGAATGAGGTCTGCATTGGATGTCAGTTGTGGAAACACATAAATGCCTATTTTTAAACATTTACATTTAAAAGGTGTAACATATCATTTTCCTTTAAAAAAAATTAGCCAGACTTGGCCAAAATCAAACCAAGGAAGCATACCCCAAACTCCCCCACAAAACAAAGTCCATTAAAAATTCAATCTCCCATTTTCCATCCAGACATCTGGCTCCAAATTGTGATCCAATCTGCTTTGGATGGTACAGAAAGCCACCTTGAAGCATGGTGCTGAGAGATGCTTCAGCCTCTTGGGCCAGCCTGGCTCCCAGTCTCGGGGGAATGGCTGGAAGGGGGCTACAGTGCCAGTACTGAAGTTCTAATTCCTGGCTTGTGGTGGCTGAGCACTCTCCATTGTCCAGATTTCCCAAGAGCTGTGCTTGGCATTTCCGATGCTGGGCGAAGAGTAAGGAGAAAAGTCCGTGTAACACAAAAAGGAACATGTAACAGCAGCAAGGGGCCGAGACCTTGTGCTTTTTCGTGGGTTACAGATCCAGGGATGAGGGTAAGGGAAGGAAAAAATGGGTCTTGTTGGGGACAAGGACCGGATACGCCCCCTGAAACTGAGAAAGGATCAGAGGCCCATAAGCCAATGTCTGGGAAAACAAAATGGGGCCCAGAGAAGTCATTCCAAACCAGACCAGTAAAAACAATGTCAGATTCACATTGTGAACCCAGGGGAAGAGAGATAATAGATGCTGAATATAATGGCTTGGATGAAATATTAGGGAGCATCAACACTAGTTTGGGAGTGTTAAATGTAACAATACTCTAAAAATGGTTATTTCCAATGTGGCAATATACATATTCTTCCCTTACATAGGAAATAGGAAGGGGAGGCACACAAGATCCCAGGAGGATGCTTGGGAACGGATTCCATAACGACGGTGGTAAGGATGTTGCTGTCCTAAGATCAGACCAGTTGTAAATGTACGGATACAGTCAAGAAAGAATGGAATCAAAACTTTTGGGGTCATTTCTGCTCCTGGGGCAGCCTGGGCCTCTGTTCTCAGAACACGGGTACTAGAATCCAAATATGAGAGAAACACCCCCACCTTGTCTGCGGAAAGACAAAGAAAACAGAAGTTGCCTCCCCCTCTTACAATTCCACAATTATTTCTTGGCTATTAGACTCCAACATTTATGAAAACACTGTCAACATCTGAATTAGCAGCTTTGATGAAAACGTGACTAGAGGGACAGGGGAGTATGGGATACACAGAAAATTGGCTTGGGTTGCTAAGTCATTCCACTCTTGGAGACAGTTCAATGAGGACTAAAGCCTGGGCCAGGCTTAGACTTCAGCTCCCAGCATCCTCCATCTAAAGATCCTAAGTACTTTTTGAGCAATTGGCAATGCCTCACACCCCTGTGAGGTAGGTCAGTATTATTGCCCCCATTTAGCAGATGGGGGAACTGAGGCAGTGAGAGAAAATGACTTGCCCAAGGTCATCCATTATGAGTTAGTTGAGGGGGGTCAGCAGACATCAGACCTAGCATCCACACCCAACTCCTGTGCCATGTCCTACTCGATTATGCTACTTCCTAAAGTGGGCCTTGGACTCTGAAGGTTTGCATGATAGAAATGTGTGCAGGTAAACCTCCCTTTGAACAAAAGATGTTCTCAAACAACAAATATTGGGCACCTACTGAGCACCTCAGACAGGTAAGGAGCTATAGGGCACAACAGATTAGTCCTTGCTCATAACAAATCTCTGGTAAAGCTGTGCATGTTTTTTAGGAAATCAAATATTTTAGACTCAGCAGGTGTTGGTCTTTTTTTTCTTTCTTTTTTTGCTATTTAAAGAACCCTCTGGTAAGGTGAAAAATTATTTTCCTACCCCCATTCAACTTCAATTTATTTGCTTTTAAGATCTACCATTATGTATGATCAGATTTGCTTAAATCAAAGGCAAACCTGCACCAAGAATTGGGGATAGGGAAGAGGACTGAGTTACTGATTCTTCAGGGTGCTACAGTGAAAGGCTTCGGGATCAGAAATCATGTGCTAGTCAGAAACCAAGGGGTAAGCAGGTGCTTCTTCTGAGAGGGAGGATGAAGAGCTTGACGGTGGTGGTCCCTGTAGTGCTCTGAGCTGCCAGGTCTTCAAAGAAGGCTGGCATCACAAGTCAGATCTCTAGACAAAGTCGAGCATAGCAAAGACTGAAGCACATCGTCCTGGGTGGCTGCCTCCTCCAAGAAAAGACACCCTTCTTTCTGTAACATCTTACCTCCAATGACTGTGGCATTTTCAAAACAACTAAAGATCAAAAGTATATAAATACAGCTTATAATGGCTTAAGGGGCTTTTAAATTTACATATGGCCTTTGACCTAAATTTGTTACAAGGGGTCATCTAGTACAACCCCCTCCTAAAAGATGAATCCTGTCTATAACAACCAAGATTCCAAGTGGTCAACCAACCTCAACTTGAATACCTCCAGTGCTAGGCAGCTCATTAGTTCATGAGGCAATACACTTTCTCCCCAACTAGATACAGTGTTTTGTTTCATTCTTTCCTTCTCAAGCAATCATTTAACAATAGAAAGACAGAAGGCAAAAAGAGCAGCTATTCTTGATTCTTCAGATCAACTTTGAATGTTGAAGTAAGAAATCTTATCTGTGACAAAAAAATCTCATTTCCAGGTTTGGTTTAGAAATGATGTTCAAACTTGGAACACCAGGGTCAGCCTCAAAAAAGGCTGTTAACCTGTCAAACTCAAATCTAGCCATTCAATTACACTTTAACTGCTTGGAGTTAAAGGATGAAAATTTCTGTCTCTTTAAATTCTTCAGTGTCCAGCTGGGGTTTGTACACAATGGATCTACTTGGGCAACACTGGTTCCAGAAAGGTCAACCAAGAAATCCCTGCAGGATCTAGACATGAACATTTTGAATTGGATATTTGAAACAAGGATGACCTAACTGGCTAGTTTCAGGCTGTGGGGAGGATAACACCCCTTACAGAACGACTTATGTGGGCTTGCATCAGGCCTTATGGGTCACACCCCAAAACAGAGCATAACGAGATGGGAAGTTCATTGGATTCAATTTGGCCTAATTTCTAGATAATAGTTTCCTATTAGATTTTCTGATTAATACTGACGGCTCTTACTGAGCCTGTGATAATGAGGTTTTGATCTACTGTGACATTAATGACCACAATCAGTTGACTTTGAAATGTCTTAATTAATGGCTCTTTCTGTGTAGGCTGCCTTTGAGCACAGGTTTCTCCAGTGACTGCCCTCTCCTTCCTCGACACCTTGTTTCAAAATTCCTTCCCTTGCTAACCTCAGAGGCAACAGGCCCTAGGAGTGCTGCTTCCCACAAACTAAGAGTTAGATGGAAAAGATTGCTCCGGGAGAAGGGCTGAAGCAATATGATAACAAAGATGGGGAGTAAAAAGGCAAAAGAACATGCGTTCACCGTACGTTCACCGTGAGGCAAAAACCACCCCTTAGGAAATAACTAGTCACTGATGACATTTAAAGCAGTAATGACACAAGCTGAAGAAACTTATTTTGATAAAATGAGGTAGATTAAAACCCAAGAAATTCAGCTGAAGGGAAAAGAAACTGGAAATACTTTTGCAACCTTCACCCACTCAAAGAACAGAGCAGCTTACTTGTGGCTAATCCATGTTCCCATTTACTCTCTGTCCTTGTTTTCAGGCCTTCTAATCACTCTTAAAAATTCTACCAAGGAAAGGAATTTTTAAAAGGGTATCGAATAGCTCTGGTAAAAGGTTTGTCAAAGAATATAAGTTGTTTTAGTTGTCTACCAAGGGGACATATTCAACCATTCAACAAAACAAATGCTTTTTAACAACAAGGGCATTGCTCAAATCTGGCAGTTACTGAGCACTGCTCATATACAAAGTACTATGCTAGGTATTATGATGGACACAAAAAAAGTGTGGGACAAAGTCCCTAGCTGTAAGGAAATTCTACAAAAGAAGTATTATCTATCCAATTATGCCCTGAATGACCCTAAGTCATGGAGATTCACAACTGTTATCAGAACTCCTTCAGTCAAGACCCTAAGCCAGGGACAAGGGTCATGGACTTTCATCAAGAAGCTGTTAAGTGCTCTCTTCCAGAATGAAAACATTTTCTAGCCTTGAGTTACCTTTGGTTTTTTTGTTTGTTTGTTTTTTCAGGAAAGAACAAATGAATCACTCACAGATATGGTCTATGACCAGCTTAGCACAACTGAGAAAATACCACTAATGAAAAGGCTGCTATCATAGGCTGAATTCCTGGTTGGGATAGCTAATGTCCCTCTATTCCAAGATTACAGGCCATCATTACCCCTGACACAGAGCCAACATCTTGAAAATAAATATAGGCCACTGGTAACACGGGACTAGTCAAGAGAATGGATCAGTGCAGATCCATCACTATGACTGGAGAAAATAAAAAAACCTCAAAATGTAGACTCTATCGACAGAAGGTTAGTGACTCAATTCCAATCACTGCTGTTCAAACCAGAGTTCTGTGACCCCTGAATACTCCATCTGGTCCATAAGGCACTCTTTCATCACCTCAAAACCTTGATGAGTTGGGCCCTGAGGAGATAAGGCCAACAATACCTTAAGGAACCCATGAAATCAGAACTATGAAGGGTTTCTCTACAAACAGTGGGAAGGGCATTGAGCTTGGTCTCTCTCCCTGTAAACGGAAGTACCAAATGCACTCCAGCAGCAGCTTTCAATCCAGACCACCAAGAATCTAGGGCAGGGCTACAAATGGAAAGACCTATTATCTGAGAAATGAACAAGCCACACTACTCATCTGTCCTAGTAATGAGGGAGTAGAGTTAGTGTGATGGTGGGGCAGAACCATCACGAAGCTTCCTCTAACCTGTAAGGTGGACTAACAACCCTCTGGCAAGGTTGGCAAAACAGTTTTAGTTTCTTTTAACCCCACACCTAAGCCCCAAGAAAATTAGGAAATGCCTCCCCTCTGCACCCCTTCCCCCACAACAAGCCCCTTATTCTAACTCCCTTATTAGACCTAGAGGAAGACACCCACCACCTGTCTGGCATAAACATACAGACTCATTCCCCCATAGACAGATTTCCACAAAGACCCAATTCCAAGGGATTAAGAATGACTATCACATTTTGGAGAGACCTAGCTTTACCACCTAACTTGCAGCTATTCTAAACTGTAGTGGTTAGAATCCATCAGTTCCTTAGGGTCAAGAAAAACACAAGAAATCGGCTTGAATGATTCCTAATGCATTTGGCACAAGTGCTTATGCATGTCCAAGTCTTTATGATTTGGTTCGATGAGCTGATGAGAAGAGATGACAGCAAGAGTGAACAGAACCAGTACAGATGGTGAGGTCCTTCTAAAGATGCAAGTTAAGAGTACAGGAGAGGTGGACCTTACAGACACAGCCTACAAATCCAGACAGTCTTACTACTTACCCATGGCTTCACAACTAAGCCCACCTGAGGGGAAAGACCAAGTTTCACCAACGAGATGCTGATTCAAGCTGGCAAACCTACAATCCCATCAGAGGACCCTTCCCTCGGCTCTGACTGAACATCACCTAAGCTTGGACCTCTAGAGCCAGAGCAGACTTTTGTGGCTTACGCTGACTCCAAAAACAACTAGGACCATTGATCAAATTAAGAGGAAGAAAGAAGATCCACCTTCTCCTTCATGGCTTCTTAGTGATATCAACTACGCCCTACACGACGACATAAAGGCTGTGAGGAATGATGCTGCCTCAGCTCTGGGGATATTAACTGCAAAGATGGATAATTTGGCATCTCAAATGTCAACAGGCTCTGATCTCTGGAAGAGAGTTGACAAAATCCAGACAGACACAACCTTCTTATCATGCCACACAGATCAGGGAATCCCTGCTCCACAAAGCAGTAAAGACCCATGGCAACATCTCAACCCTCTACCAGCCACAAATGGCACCCACAAAACAGATTCCCAGTTATCAATCAGCAAACAATTAAAAGCCTGAAGCACATCATTAGTGACAATCTAAGAACACACCATGGACTTAAATCGAGAACGGTCCTGAATGATCATAGGATCTGTCCTACCCTAGATTGGGGGCCTTCTTCCAAGGTCCTCTGCACCAGAATCATGGAACCATATCGGAGGGATTAGGCACAACTCAGATGATTTAGTCACAACTAATCAGTTTCACATGAATTTTACTTTTTAAATTAATAAACTGCTCTTTTAATGATTTTAACATATCTGTCACATTAAAAAAAAAAAAGAAAGAAAAAATGCCAAGGAGTGTAAGAAGAGAGTAAAAATCTCTCTGATTTAAGATTATCTAAATGTTGGGTAATCATGAGGCTAGCAGCTTCCTAGGACAGACAGGGACCGGATTTCTGTATAGAAAGGGGAGAAGGATGATATTGCTCTTCCTGAATTCAAGCGACTTGGTTCTATTCCTGCTGATATTCCAGCAGCTGGGACAGTTTAAGATCTCAACATGGGAGCCACATGCCTGTCCCGTGGCTTAAATTGACTGCCCCATCTCCCTCCAAACCTATCCCATTTGGGGGGAAACTGGGAGATTTAGAAGGTATTGGGAAGGATCATGATTTTTGAATGACAGTTCCAGAGTCCAACAACTATTTTTAACATTTAAGACCTGGGCATGAAAAAATTTAAGCCACAGCTATAAACTCCTCTGAGGGTACAGGATTCCAAGGAAACATGCTCCTACTTGAAGCTACTTTCTCAAGGACCAAGAAAGCCTACACCAGCTGCTTTACTTTAAAAAAAAGAAAGAAAGAAATCCTAGGGTGGTGGGCAGACATCTACTATTGAAGCTCTAACAGCAGTCCTATACAAGGAGAGAGGGAAGGGAGGCTGGAGCCAGTCACCCAAGCGTGGGGCTATGGACTCACTGCATTCCTGAAAAACGGGTTTAGGGGTGGGGGTGAAAACAGTACTGGCAAAGATCCAGTGTGGCACTGGTATCTTAACAGAATAAGAAGAGAATAAGCAAGAATGAGGAAAAGGGCAGGAATGAAAGTGGTGAGGAGCAGTGCATGACCTAGGAATCATTTGTTAGAAGAAAAACATCAGATTCTGATGAACTTTTTATAGGTGTCCTATAAGCTGTTCAATTTCATTCAGATCACCTGACCCAACTGTTGTTGTCAGCAGCAAGCCCAAAGGTAGCCCACCTACTCAGAGGCTTTGGCCTACCAGTTTCCTGCTACTAAGGAGTAGGTTAATCAATGCCCTCATGTACCTATTGACTGCTTCTCAATCACCTCTTTCTTCCTTCCCTCCTCCCAAATCAAGTATGATCAACTCTTAGTTGTTCTGCACCTGAATTTTCTAGGTCTTTGTTGTTCAATGGAAACAAAGGGAGAGAAGAGATGAAAACCTTCCAGCCACTGGAGGTACAGAATTTGGTGATTTCTCACCAAATCACACCATTATAAATAGGGAACACTTTCTGGTGACCAACTGAAGCATCATCATTCTCATCTCTCAGGCTGCTACAGAAAGAAACATCTGTCTTCTCTACTGTGTGACACAGTATGGTATTTGTGGTAATTTACACAAATGCACCGAACTCAAGCCAGTAGCAGAACTGCCAGGGCAAGTGAGTTCACAAATACTATGAAATCAATGCATGATTTGCATCTGATCTGAAATCTACAGATTAGAGAAATATGTCTACTTCCCTTTACTCTGAACAATCTAGCAATGGTAGAATGGTCCTCGCCAGAGAGTTAAGTGTGTAAAAAACCAAAACCAGCCTCAGGGGCAGCTCATCCCGAGAGTTAAGACTAACTCTAACATTTATATTTCTATGGAACTAGGACTGTAGTTAGGATCCCTAAGTTCTTGCCTTTTCTTTACTTGATCTGCTAAACCCCAACCACAAAGAGAAAAATAAGTGACCTGTTTCTTAGACTGGGAGGAAAGAGAGAAAGAAAGGTAGGACCAAGATACACCGTATCAGGAAACCAAAAGGGGAACCTATTTTGATGGGAAGGTCAACAGGAAGTTCAAGATGCAAATGTCTAGCCACCTTCTGCCCAGCTAGTTCCTTACTAAGGCTACATTCCAGAAAACAAGTGAGGAAATCTCATCAAAAACTAAAGGAAAAATACGAATGGAGGCCACAATCAGAAAGTTAGGATATCTGGAACCTTAAATATGATGCATCTTCATAGCTGGTGCTGTAGCCAATGGCTCTTCTCTGAGAGCTTCCCCTTTATCCACTATAATGATGGCGTGTGGAAAGAATGGGGAATGCAAGAGACCTAGCTTCTGTAGGAGTGGGTAAGGAGAACAAAGAGTACTGAGGGAATGGTTTGAAGCCTCTTTGGTAGTTAAAAATGCTTTGGGAGGCTACAAGAAAGAATTGGCAGTGGTGGAGAGGGAGACAGGAAAGGAGAGAGACAGGTGGGGGGGGCGGACAAGAGAAAGGGAAAAGAAGAGGGAGAGAGAAAGAGAAAGAGAGAGAGAGAGAAAGAGAGAAGAAGAAAATGAGAACACCCAGGATCTTGGCACAAGCACCAGGTAGTCACTCACACCTACATAAATACACAGTCCAGATAAGAGGAAAGGAAGAGAGTAATATATATATACTGCATGTTAATAAAAAAAAAATGAACTAGGTTTCCTCCCCATCCACATGCACTACAGCTAACAATTCAAACTGTTAACAATCCTGTCACTTTGGACTCTTTTGCAGAAACAAAGAAAGCCTGCTAAAAGACATGAGCTTAGGGGTCCAAGGTACTTCAAGAAATATTTCTGTAATGTTTCCAGGGCCCTAAGCATTTCTATTGGGGAGGTTAGGGAGCAGGGCTCACATGACCTCACTGGGCACACTGTATTCTTGGGGGTTGGGGAAAGCCTAGCAGGGAGGTAGGTGCTAGTGGCTTTACAAAAAACCAGGCAAAGTATAGCCTGCAAAATCTCCCAAATTCCCCATCCTATCCCAACACCTCAATTCTGAGGCTTGTTGGTCATCAACACACTGAATGAAACCAAAGCAAATAACTAAAATGATCATCATTGTAACAAAACCCTCAAATCCAATCCTGAAAAAGATCAAGACTCTAAGATGATTAAAAAGTTAAACATCATCTTCAGGGCAAAGGTGGGGGTGGGGATGGGGGTGAGAAGAGAAGGGGAGAAGTCAGGGCAAAGGGAGAATGGGGTGGATTACACACAGTATGTAAATGGCTGGTCTTCACTAGAGACACATCATGAATCAGACCATCAGTTATGTTATGAGAACCAATACCAACATTTCTTCTGTGTAGCACAGTAATAAGCACATTTTTTTTATGGATGTGTTTAGGACAGAAGGGCTAGTGGGGCTGGAAGGGGAAGGGGAGGCAGTGGGGAAGTGAATGTGTTATATATACAAAGAGAAATGACAGAGGCCACCCTTGCTTTAGCTCTTGGCTGTTTCTTTCTCTTTGTTTTCCGCGTCCTCAGGATAAGCATGCCACGTCAGTCTTTCTTCATAAAATGCTATCACAATCTGTGGGCATTTTACATTGGCTTCTTTTGCAAGGACCAGGTCAGCTTCATCGGTGTCTTTCCTAGAGAGAGAAAACAAGCTTGAGGATACAGACAGAAAAAGCATCCAAACAAGGTCTGTGCCAATGGCAAGCAACTTCACAGAATGAGATGTGACAATACCCATTTTGTGAATAGGGAAAATGTGGTTCAGCAAGGAAAATACGACCCCTTTGTCCTATTAACTTGAAATACTATTTCAAGGCAGAAGAGAAAGTAGAGGCTTTATACAATGAAAGGCAAATTTAAAAGGGGGAAATTCAAGAAAACACATTCCAAACATTTCATGAGTCTTGCATTGTACCTAGTCTCCGGGGAGAGGGAAGGAAACCCAGGGCTACTAAGCAAGTGAAATTCATGGCTATTCAAATGAGAGAACTGAAAATTCAAGCTCATTGCACTTAACAACCTCATCACAACAGACTTGCTCCAATAACTAGAAACAAAGAATTAGGCCTGAACCCCAAATTGTATAGTTCATACTGAACATTCATCATTTTCTACCACGTAGGTTGTGATCTTTTAAATACAAGGCCAACTTCTAATTATTAAAAGGCTGATTAACTTATTGTGGATCACACCCTCCTTATGGTCATATTAAAACTATTACCACTGCCAGGAAAACAAAAGGAAATGGAAGCACAATTCGGTCAATAATTACAATTTTTCAGCAATTCTTATAAATTGCTCAGCTGGAGATATCTCACTTGGAATTGGCTAAAATGAGATTCGGGTTAAATGTGAATTTCAGTTACCCTACATCCTGGACAAGCCTTCTCCCACTGCCATGGATAACCAAGAGCTAGCTGCAGCACGCATCTTAATCATGAGGTTCAGCTGAAAGGCCAGCAAATGCTATACTTTCCAGTTTTATAGGAGAGTCAACTATTAAACTGGGGGAGCAAGAGGTTAGGGAGAATATAGACATTTGTGCAGAAAGAAAGCCTACTTAGGGCAGGGATTTTAAGTCTGGACTTTGAGTAGAAAAACTAGTTAATTTGACTTAAAAACCACAGGGAGTAGATGTGGTTGAATAAGAAGGGACAGTCTCTACCAGTTCCTCTCCATAGACTGCAGTGGCTCTTCAAACACAGGCCTCTTAGTAATTTACTACCAGCTCTTCCATCAGATAAAATATTAAGCCTACTGATTAAACCACTTCTAAGGTAATTAGCTTCCTTAGTGGTACTCAAGCTGGAGCCCTCCCAATGTTTAGAGACCAGACTTCATCTTGAGTTCAGAGCACTTGGAATCAGAAAGAAGGCAGCATTCCGTAAGAGGTGTATCATAAATCACCTTGTATTTTTAAAGCAAAGCTGGAACAGAGGTGAGGGGAAGTACTCTACTCTGCTAAGTGCCATTCCCTCTTCCGGATAAGATAACTTCAGACAGTATTGGCCTTAATAATGCTGATTGCAAAAACAGTTGTTTTCTTTTTAATCTCTTAATTTGAAAATCTCTTCCTCAATAATGGCTAGAGGCCTCAGTCAGCCTTTGCTTCTCCAAGCCACATCAGGTCTCATGATAGAGTATGACTTATTCTGATCACAAAAACAGACTAGTTACATAATACTGTACAAATAACAACAACAGTTCCCCTGGTAAATAGCATGTGCTCTATTGGAAGAGTTTGTTCTACTAGTGAAGCTGGAGGGTTTCCTTTTTTAACAATGCTAGACCAGAACTGCACTGTCAGAAAAAAAAAGAAATCAATTTAATTTGGGGAACTTTCTAAGAACATCTAAAGGGTTATGGATCCTGAAGATGATCAATATTCCCGAGCTCAGAAATACTGAATGTTGCTCTATTTTACACATAAATTTCTCTTTTGTCTCTGTATCCCTAAAACACAGGACCATGCCTGTGGTCCAGTGATAGCAGAGACTCAGTAAATGCTTGCTTGAACTAAAGAGACCCAAACTCTCACCATTTCATTAGGAACATTAAGTCTCCACAGGAATCTGTTGCCCCGATGATCTTTTCTGGCTCCAGTCCTCTCTCAAAGCCCCGGGCAATATCATTGCTCTGCTACAAGCACAAAAATGGAGGCATTACAATTTGGGAGAAAGAATACTACTGACCATTCCTTTGATCTACTGGGAGCAACCTAAATTAAGCTAAAAACACTTTCACCAACTCAAATTACTTAAACTTCTATTTATTCCTACAATTCTGGGGAGAGGCTTGATTCCATTCAGTTGTTGTCCAGTTGTTTTCAGTCATGTCCAACTCTGTGACCCCATTTGGGGTTTTCTTGGCAAAGATACTTGGAATGATTTGCCATTTCCTTCTCTTCATCTTATTTTACAGATGAAGAAATTGAGGTAAACAGCAGTATGTGACTTGTCTAGGGTCACAGAGTTACTAAGTGTCTGAGGCCAGATTTGAACCCAGATCTTCCTGACCCCAGGCCCGGTGCTCTATCTACTGTGCCACCTAGCTGCCATCGGCTTCCATTCAGTAGATCTCTAAAGGGCTGTGCTCTGGAACAATGGTCCTTCTAGATGTACTATGGGTGATACTAGGGCACGAAGCCATTTTATAAGAAGGCAGGGTTGCCTTCGAAAGGTTAGAGACAGGTGCCAAATAGCCTTCAATTCCTCTAAAAATAAATTAAAAATGTATGCTCCCTAAGTTTACTATCTGCTACATGATGAGTACCTCTTATTTGTTCTACAACTGTTTCTTTTAAACTTCAAGTCCCTTGGTTTGAGGGTGAGGATGTGAAACAAGGACCTCCCTGTGGTCATAGCATATTCCAACATCTCGTTCTGAACTTTCATCTTTCCAGAATGAAAGGTCCTGACTAAAAGCCATTCCCCAGTAGAAAAGTGGTCAAAGATATAAAATTTTCAAAAGAAAAAAAAATGCAAGATAGCAACAACCATATTAAAAAATGCTCCAAATCAATAATAAAGAAATTAAACACTTCTAAGATTTCACCTTAATATCCATCAAACTGACAAGGATGATAAAAAATAGTGTTGGAGAAGCTGTGGAACAGTCCTCCTAATACAATACTGTCGGAATTGTGAAGTAGTCCAACCATTCTGGGAAACAATTTAGAATTACATGAGAAGTCACTACACTATTCATATCCACAGATCTTATTTACTAGGAAAGGACACCTCCACCCCCCCCAAAGGAAGCCAATGACAAGAAAGGTTCCACATACCCCAAAGTATTCAGAGCAGGACTTTCTGTAGCAGCAAAAAAATACTGGAGACACCCACTATTGAGGAATGGCTAAACAAGTTGTGATATATGAATGCAATGTAACAGAATGTTAAGAAAATAATGAGGAATTCAAAAATTTATTTGAACTGATAAAGGATAAAAAGCAGAATCAGATGAACAATATACAATACACAGTGACTACAATAACACATGCTAAAAAAAACCCTAGCAAACATAAAAATCAGATTAAATGCAATGACTTATCTTAGTTTCAGGAGACCAATGAGAAAATTCATTTCTCAACAGAAGTGGTGGACTGCTGGTGTGGAATCTACTGTCAGACACTTACATATACTATCTGCCATTTGCAATACTACTTTTCCAACAGTCACCTAACAATTAGCTATGCTAATATAAGAATGGCCACAGGATTTATGGCACTGAGATGCAGAGAAGTCCTCCACACCTATATCCTATTACACTCCATTGTCTCTGTGTCTAACTGGCCCTGGCCCCCTCCTGCTTCAGATCTTATAGTCTACATTCCAGGATGGAGATGGATGTAGAGGAGGAGGGATGAGGTCACTGTTAATTCACTAGGGGATTATCCAGAGTTGACTGAAATGCAATGTTCTCTCCAGTTCACCCTCAATTGTTAGCCCTAGTTGTAAACTTGGCTGTTAGTAAGTTGATGTTTGAAATTCACAGACCATGAATTTTTTAAAAGCTCATTTTCAAGTCTGTTACAGGATGATAATTGTTAACCTATTGAGTAGCAACATGTAACCAGATCTGAAGAGTCTACCTAAATAAAAGAAATCTCTAGTGCTTCATTTTCATAATAAAATCTTTAATTTGATACTCATTTCTCTCTCTTCTGGGAGAAACAAAGCATAAAGGATTCAGAAGGTCCCAACAGAACCCTCATTTGAGTAGGAAACTCCATGGATCAAGGGAGATGCTGGCTCTTAGAACATAGCTCTCTCTCTCTCTCTCTCTCTTTTTGGGGGGAGAGGAGAGCGAAGGGGAGAAGGTTCCCAGATGTGCACACAGCTGCTCACAGCTGGAATGCTGGCACAGAGACTGAGCTGTAAATCATAGCAGGCGGCTGAAAACAGTTTGCCACATAGGGAGGGAAGGAGAAAAAAATGGAAGAAAAATGTTTAAGCTGCTAAAAAGGAGTTGAGGCGAGGAAAATGCTAAAATCATCACACAGGCAGTAATCTTAAATCAGGCATAATGCCGACTAACAAATTTCTTCTGTGGTGGTTTAAGGAAAGAAATGCAATCCCCTCCTGTACCTTTAAAACATACACTCACCGATCATTCCAGCTGCCTGCCATGTGCTAGCACTACTGAGAACGCCACCAGGGGCCCCCAGATGAGAGGAGAGAGGCAGAGGATGGCTGAGGGTTGTTTTCAAGGTCGGCTCCATTCTGAATCTGGCCCAGCTAATACCTGGTACCCTGGCCAGTGGCTTGAGGCCAAGCCATTCCTTTTAGTACAGCACACTGGGCTGAGAAAGCAGCTGCCAACCAACGGCTTGCTAAAGCTCAGTGTCAGGCACTTTCTGCTCCCTAACTTTACCCCCACTCCCCTGCCTAAGCTGAGTTATAGGAGAATCACCCCTCTGCTAACTCTCACCTGCCATGAGGTATGAAAAATGGGGAGAAAAAAGCACAAGACTTCCTCTTCTAACGAGAGAAGGAAGACACACTGAAATCCCTAGTACCATGTCACTACGATGTTCCAACTTGTTAGAATAGGACAAGTATGGCTCTTCAAATAAGGCAGTCAAAGGGGGGAAATATAAAGAGGGACACTTAACCCATGGCCCATCCGTATTCTCAGAGCCTTAACTTTCAAATTCATTTCAATTCTGGGTAAAGGTGATCTCTTTTTCTGTCTCACCAAGAGGGAAGAATTACTTTGGCCCTTATAAAGGCTATTCAATAAGGTAAATTTGTACCACATCACCTAAAAATGCGGAGGGCTACAAATGCCTAAGAAATGACCTTTACCATTTTCTTGGAATAAGAATTGGTGGCTCTGTAAAACATACCCTCATTGCTCTTATCTAAGCAGCATTTGGGGAGGATGTGTGTGTGTGTAAAGGGAGGAGTTGTGGTGTGATTAAAAACTACATACTCAAAGACTTCAAGCAGTGCTTTCTTCTATAGAATTCCCAAATCAGGAAGCTTCTTTCACTATGCTTTACTTCCTTCAAAGACTGTTAACCAAACAGAGTTGAGATCCGTGTGGCTATTAGTGGAGGTAATATCAAAAGACTTAGGTGAAATGAATAAATAATGTATTTTTTTAAGCAGGAGAATGATCTCATGTCTGTTCTTTGTTTTGGGGGGGGGTTTGAGGGTGGGAAGTGAAGAAGCAGGGCAGCGAAGAAGAGTGCAAAGAGTAGAGTATTTGATAGGATAGCTTTTCAGTTCCCTCCGAGCTTGGAGATTTTAAGATCCTAAGGTGTATATAGTACGAGGTCAAAACCCAGCTTGTGCTAGCTACCAGGGAAACTGAAAGGCTAACTAGATGAAATACAGAATGACTGAGCTGAGCCAAGAGGAAACAATATAACATGAACCCTGGCCTAACAGTTAAATAGTATCAAAGAAGTAAAAACACTCCAAAAGGGCAAAGCATAATAATGACCTTTGCGACAAAGCAGGAAGGCGAGCAGAGTAAAACTTTGGACATTTTCAAAGTCTTTTCCCATCATCAAAATCTCACCAACCCACACCCTTCCTGGGACCATCATATTCTGCCTTCTACAGAAGAAGAGCCACTACAAAGAGCCGTCTTAACAGCCAGCTGTGGCCAAAGGGACCACAGTGCCTGCCTCTCCCAGCCAGAAGGGGGCACTAGCAGGAGACAAGATTCCTCCCTGAAAGCTCTTTGTTCCTGCCTGTGTTTCACCCTCTGCCAAGGATTCTGGGAAGAGAGCTAACAGGACCCAAATCAGATCCCACTAAACGAGCTCCAAAGAGAAAAGGAAAGAGGAAGAAAAAAAGATGAGATGCCAGCTCACCTCTCTCTTTTTTTTTGACTTGATCTCTTCAGCACTGTTGGCAAAGCTGGATTTTCTCTTGGTGCTTTCTGACTTCTCCCGGGGTTTGTTGTTTTCACCTTCCTTCATCTTTTTGTACTTTTTCATAAATTCGGAGATCAATTCAGGGCAATCCAGGTTTTTCTCAGGCTCCCAGGTATTATGTTCCCTGAGACAAAAGGGAAGGAGAAAGAAAGCAAGAGTGAGAAAACTGCACCATGGCTGGAGAAGAGCTGCTGCAGGGAAAAGATGTGATTGTAAAATGATGGCCACGTATCAGTGGCAAATTGTGTCTGAGATAACACCATTTTCCTTCCCTATGTTCGTCAAGAAACACCAATAATAGTTAAATCAACAAAGGACTGTTAATGGGAATGGCGATCAGCCACATACATGTCAACTTCACAAAGTGTGACATAAAGGGAGATGAAATTTACACTCTCCATCACAGTGGACTCTGCCTCCACTAAGTTTCTGAAAACTTCTATGCCCGCCGAGGGAGCCTGAGTAAGTTTTTACATCAGGAAAATCAACATAATAAATATGTTGGGGACCGGGGGGTGTTCTATATAATGAATTTTTCGCCCATTGGCCTGGCAAAGAACTTAGGTCACAGGGCTTTGAAATATGTGTTGAATTGAATGCACAACTGAGAAACAGTCTCCAGCTTTCATTTTACTTGATAAAATCCAAGGTTCTGTCTCAAAGAAACAAAAATCACACATATAACTAGTGTTTGAGAAGTATAAAGAATCAGCAAGGTAAGTCAAACTAGGCATTTTCTATTTCCTCTAACCAAAGCTAGCATAATAAACTACCATCATTTTCCTGTATCAAACTCTAATACCCACGCCTAGCTTCCATTAAAAGGTTGCCCTTGGGTGCTTCTTTGAAGAAAGCCTCAATTTCCAATTAAAGAAAGAATGACTCCAACTAGCACAGGTTTAACAGTCTCATCCTCTAGGCACAGAAGTGTTGAACATACCCTGTGGACTGCAGTAACTAGGCTCCTGAAGGAAGCAAACCAGTGATACCACCTAAGAACCCCTCCCTAGCTTTGTCCTACGGTACAAATAACAGCCTAAGAACAACAAACAGTTCATTGAGTTCAAACCCATTTCAGAATCATTTGGACTGATTCTCCTGGTGTAGACGAAAATGTACACTGAATTTCCCCTCCTCGGTTGTGAAGTTTCTCGCATCATAATTTCCCCCCAAGTTCAAAGAGATTGATCATTCCCAGAGGAAATCACGCATCAGTAAGGAACTTACCGAGCATTACACAAACCATCGGGGTAAGAAAAGATAACTATCGGTATGGGCCCAAATTTCTGTTTTTGGAAGACTACTGTATCTAACCAGTCTCCCTAACAGGGCTGATGACAGAGTTCACCAAAGACCTTATTTATACATCTTAGACTTTGTACAATCTCTGCATTTTGTAACCTTTAGAAAACCTTAAGTATAATTTCCAGTAAGGGTGAGGAAACTAAGAAAAAAAATGCCCATCTCCTCTTTCTTTATCTAGCCTGAAACATGGGATAGAAGATTCATGTCTGGAGGTTTCAGATCACCTATCAATGACTCTGAATGCATTTCTATCAGTGTTCCATTGGATTTATAATCATCCTAAAAATACCTAGTTCATATTTTAATTCATATCCCACAGTATTAAATGTCAGACAACTCAAGCCCTTTATTTAGAGGAATCAACAGTAAGAACCAAAAAGTCGCCCACATCCTCATAGCAAGGATAGCATCTCACCACTCTTTGCTCCCCCAGGACCCAAAGTTAATGAATAAGTAGAAATGTGGCAATGGAAAGAGCCTTTGACTTGGTATAAGACAGACTTGGGTTTGAGTCCCAGATTTGACTCAAAAAGTTATGTGGCCAGAGACTAGACCCTCAACCCCTCTAAAGCTCAGCTGCCTTCTCCCTTTATAAAACTGGCAAAAGTCATTCCACAGAGTCATTGTAAAGAGAGTCCATTTATCACCCTTGAACTAGGAGAGCTGAGGAAGTGTGCCTACAATGAGGACGGTGTGAGTGGAAAGCCAGGACCATGTAGGTACTGCCTAGTGGGAACAGGAATATCTCCCTACATTCCCACCCTTTTCCTCATGTGCACCCAACATTATGGGTTGAGATTCGTGCTTGAATCTAGTAGACCCAAAAGGGACGTCACACAGCTACCAAATTTGTTACTCTTAAAACATATCTGAAGGAGCATGGTGGAGTGCAGAGGTGGCAAAACTCCCAAGTAAAATGGGAACTAGATGAAAATGTAATTGAGAAACATTTAACAAAATAAATGATCTGTTTCTCTTTGAGTTTGACATCTCTGGTAGAGTAGAATAGAAAGTCAGCCAGCAAGTCAAGAAGCCCTGGATTCCAGTTCTGCCTCTGACATATCATAGTGGTGTGATCCTGGGCAAGTCTGGGCATCCCTAAGACTCTTCAATCGCAGAGAGGGCACTAACCTCAATGGAGTTTCCTATCCCAATGAAATCAAAGCTCCAGTCCTTACCCTTAAAACATATGGACTCATGTCACAGCCACTGCTAAACCTTCAGTTGCTACCTATTGCCTCTATAATGAAGCACACAGTCCTCAGCCTTTAGCGCTTTAAGCCTCTTCCCACCTTGGGTTTTTTGCACACATGTACTCCTCTCCACCTCTGCTGCTTAAGTCAACCCCTAGCTTCCTGTTTATGAGCCACCCCGCAGGGAAGTGAGCCCTTTCTGGATGCTCCAGTTATACTCACTCTCTCTCTCTCTTTGAATTACTCTACTTACTTGGATACAGGTTAGAGCCACCTAACTGAACACAAACCCCTGGAGGGTGGGCCAGGATTGCTTCTCGTGTTTAGGTCCCCAGCACCTAGCGCAGAACCTCACACAAGCAGATTCTTAATAAATATTTGCTGAAGTGAATTTTCACAACTGGCAATGGCTCAAGTCTTTCCTGAGGTTGAAGCCCTTTGGCTTTTAACATTCACCCAGTGATGGCTATAAAGGGAGCTTGAATCTATAAACTAAAATGTTGTCTAGAAGTTTAAAAATATTTTTAAAACAATGATCATCCAATTCAGTAATTTCCCAACATCTGTAAAATCAAGGCAATGGTAATTCTGCTTTATTAGGTTAAAATGAGCATCTTTATCTCTGCAGTTGTCAAACTGAATAGTACAGGTCAAATTTGGGGAACTATCACAGTTTTCTCCAAATATGACCAGGTTTTCTACTTGGTTCACTGAATCAGTTCCTACTTAATCAAGTTAACAAGAGAAATGTTAGGAGTTTCGTCCTCTAGAGTGCTTAATCATTATAGCAACGCATTCACCCATGAGCTCCAGGTCACCAGGCAGGGCTCAGGGAAAGGGTAATGGTCAGGAAATGCCTCAAGGTTGCTGTTACCGTTCTCCAACCATATATCTGAAAGCTGCTTGTCAAGCATAAAGAATCAGAACGGGGAGGACATCTGTACCAAAGGCGTGGATGTCCACCTTCTCCAGTCAGAGGAATAATTCCATTGCCTCTCCATCCTCCCTCCCTTCTTTTCTTCTTCTCAATAATTCAGGCAGCTTGAGGGTCAGAGGATCAGATACCTGAAGTTCAAAGGGATTTCAAAGACCATCTTAATTCTATCCCCCCCATTTTACAGATGAGGAAACTCAGATCCAAGGAGGGTGAGTGTCTTGTCTAAGGTCACACAGAGCTAAGCATCAGAGATGGGCTCCTCTGATTCCAGAACCAAAGCTTTCCCCAGTGGGCCCTGATGTCCCCCTCTCTCTTCTGATTCTACCCAAAGGTTGTAGCTGATTGCTTTGGACAGTCTCCAAAGACTCTTTATAAGACCCCATGGCTCCTGGTCACATCCAATCAAGAAAGGTGGCTATATCTACCATAAGTTCTAGTTCCCTGCTGAGTGGCGCACCCCCCCCCCCCCGAAGAAGAGTAGTTTTAATATACGGTAAGGACAGGTATTGATTCAAACATATATTGATCACCTGAGAGTGTGGTAAGGCTAGGGAATATATAAAAATTTGGAGATCATGGACCCTTGCCCTCAATGGAGGTTGCAGTTATTGGGGAGGAGGGGAGTTGGTGGAAAGAAAAGCATAAAGAGAGCATTTTAAGTGTATAAGTGAAGTGTGAAAACACCCCCCCAAGCTCTTGTAACAAGAGTTCCTTTAAAGAGAAGAGAATAGCAATCAGTTCAATTTAACAAGTACTTAATGAATTGATAGACAGGCACCATGCTAGGTGCTGGGGATATTAAAAGATAAACGGGGAAAAGGGAGAGGGAGGGTCAGAAACACAGAACATGTACAATAAAACACAAAACAATTTCCAGGGCACAAGTAACTGGGGTGATGGGGCCAGGCTTTCTGCAGCAGGAGAGAGCACCGGAACAGAAGTATGAAGGACTCTGAGGAATCTAAGAGACAGAGGTGAAGAAGGAATAGCATAGTAAGAGTGGGAAGGGTGGCGTAAGGGGATATGTGTTCACATCCTGCTTGGACCACCTTGGGTAAATCACTTAACGTTTCTGAGCTTCCATTTTCTCCTCTGCAAAATGAGGAGATTGGAAGAGATGGGCCTTGAGATCATCTCCAGCTCTAACTGCATGATCCTAGGAATGCATTCTAGGCATGGGAGACATGTTAGGTCATAGGGATGGTACAGCAAGGTGGCCCATTTAGCTGGAACATTAGAATATGTGAATAAGATAAATATAAAATAAGCCTGGAAATGTAGACTGGAGTTAGATTGTGAAGAGCTTTAAAAGACAAACAGAAGAGCAGTTGATATCTGATTAAAGGCAAGAGGGAGCCACTGGAATTTCTTGAGCACAGTCAGACCTACATTTTAGGAACATCACCTTGGCAGCAGGGAGGAGGATGTACTGGAGAGAGAAGATACTGGAGGCAGAGAGACTAATTAGGGGACTATTGGAAAAGTATAGACAGATGTCTGAGAACCTGAACTAGGGTGTGAGATGTGACAGCTGCTTGATCTAGCTGGAGACAGAAGAGGCAAAGTTGGGTAACTTATCACCTATGAGGTGTAAGGAGAGGGAAGGTTAGAACCTGGTTGTGAGGTCAGGAACCTAGGGGACTGGAACAACGGTATGCTTTCAAAAGAAAAATGAGTTAAAACTGGGAAAGGGTTTTCTAGAAAGATAATCAGTTTGTTTTAGACATGTTGAATTTGAGACACCTACGGGATGTCTAGATGAAAACCCCTGCAACTTGCCCTATGGTGTAATAACAGGTCTAGAACCATTTTGTCTACAAAGAGCTCTCTAGAGTGAGTTCAAATTAATTTTTAAATCACTTGGATATCAAATATTTCTCCTAGTGTTGGTTAAATAGAGACCTCCCTACTTGAACTGACTCCCCACTCCCAGAAAAGAAAAATTCCTCATATGGTTATCTTTCTTCTCCAAAATTCATAGTACTTAACACCAGAGGAAACAGTGGCAATCACACCAAGGTTGATGCCTCAAGTGAGCTGAAAAAAGTAAAGCAGACTCTTTTGGTTCCTTGTCTGACATTCTATTCACTACACTCCCTGACTCCCAGCAATCTGAGGGTGAAAAGAGGACCAAGAGAAAACTTTATATAAATTCCTAAGGCACTAATGCCAGAGAGAGAGAGACAGACAGACAAACAGACAGACAGAGAAAAAAGGGACTTACTCAGAGAAGCCTTTCCACTTGAGTAGGTATTCCACTTGCCCCTTAACCACGCGTCTGTCTAACACCTTCTCCACGACGTACTCCTCCTCATCCTCTGAAGATGAACTATCGGCTGTTCGCTTGGTTTTCTTTCCCATAGCGCACGATGTTTCACCTGAAGGACTAAGGCCACCCGGTTCCTGCAAATGGGAAGGGCAAGGCAGTTAGGAGCCACAGTGAGAGCTTAAGCTTTTTCAATCTCTGCAACCAGGGAAACTGAGTAATTGAGTTTTGTGTCTCTAAAGGAATAGTGTCAGAGACCAGCTCTCAGAAGTCCATCGATAAATGGGTCAACTGCAAACAACTCTACCCTTAAACCCTTTTCTCCAAAATTGTTATTAGAGGTTACAAAGGACCCTGAAGGCCAGCCTAGTCAGTCCTCAGTGGCTTATATTCAGGAAGTGAACACTCTTGCCTATTTTGGTGTTCAAATCCAAGCCAAGAAACTAAAAAAAGTACGTGAAAAACCTCCATTCTGAAAGAATTATAGCCTACAGACACATCACCTCAAAACCTGCCCAGGGGCAACTTAAGCTATACTGAATTTAAAGAATGCAATTCTTAAAAAAAAAAATTATGCCACTTCAACACATTTTTTTCTTCCTCTGATAATTTTGACCAGGCCCTCAATTGTAGAACAATGGCTCTTCAGCAATACAATTTAGGGACTCCCTTAAGCAACCTAAGTTTGTTTCTCCGGGGATATTAACAAAGTTGATAATCTCAACACTTCTCTCTATCTTCACCTTTAAAACTCTGCTTGTGGTAAGCCTATCTCTGCTAAGGATGGGGAGAGTGGGTACAGTGGAAATGCTTAGATATTAGACACAGGAAATTAAAAGTAGAAGATGATCTATTAATAATTCCCAAGCCTAAACCAGTACGAACAGATAGAGAGGCAACTCTCCTCTCCTCAAATGAGGTTGACCCTTGAGCCAAGGAGGAGGAGAAGACCCCCGGTCTGAAGCTTCAACATGGGAACTAGAAATACAGAGAGGCTATTCATAAGCTAGACTCTAGAGTAAAGGCAAAGGAACACAAATAGAAATTGAGTTAAGCTGAGAAATATGTACTCTAGGGGATGTTCAACAGAGAATCAAGTTTTTAAACTGCCAGGTCATCATCATTACCACCATCACCACCATCATCACTATCAACATCTTGGGGTTTCTATTTGGGTTAAATGGTTCCTACTATCTGGGATAAGGGAGTAAGAGAAACTGTTCCCTTGGCAAAAGTCCATTTTGGCTTTGCTGTCATCGTTAGAAGTGCTTCGGTGTGCCTTGAGAAAAGCAAAATTTTCTTTCTGGACAGAAGATCATTCCAGAAAAGTGGAGAGGACTCTTAAAAGTTATGCTTTAAGACAGAATAATCACTATGACTTGAGTTGATGAGGGAAAAAAAGCAGGTAGCTGTGGAAACTGCTTTTATGAATTAATTTCAAATAAACAAGATTGAGGAAGACATAATCAATGGATATAGTTAGAAATTACAACTCCTGGGATTTAAAAATCCAGCCAGCAAGGAGTCCTGGTTTCCCCACAAATATTCCCCACCCAGCATTGTTCCTGGAGTGAAACTGAAGAGTTTTTTGCATATTGGGGATTAGGGAAGGTGGGAAGGGAAGGAAGAGAAAAGAAGGAAAAGGAGGCAGAGGCATTTAAAAGTTCATTCTCCATCAGTTTTGAAAAGCTCTTTAAGCTTCTCTAGGGGGAAATGTGGTTTATTTGAAAGAAAAAATGACCAATAAAAGCAGACACCGACCTCAGCAGAGACAGGAAATGTCGTGTTCCAGCACAGCACCCCCCTGCTCCCCCCACTCACCTTGGAATTTCCGGGAGCATGGCAGTTTGGGTCAGCGCACTGGGGTGAAAACCAGCTCTGTGTTTAACTGCATTGTGGCCACGGCCTCTTTTTGCCTCACCAGGGAAAAGAGGGATTTATATTTGTTTCGGTTCAGTTTGAAGAGGGAGCATTAAGAAAAATCTCCCCTTGCACATTCAGGCAGTAAAGAGGCCCAAACGGGGCAAGAAGAATGATGGCCCCCTCTTTTACCTACCGGATCTCCCCAGCTCTTTCTTTCCCTTCTGGGCTAATAGGAGGGGCCTCCCCTCCCAGGTCTGGGGCCTGGCGGGGTGGCAGCTCCCCCGCCCCCACCCAGCTGTCTAGGCGCCACTGCGCAGCTGCCACGGTGCGTTGCCTAGGCAACTGGCAGCAGCACTAGAGGGGGAGAGGCAGTCGGAAAAGTTAAAAGGCTGAACTTTCCTTTACAGTGAAAACTGGGAGGAGAGGTTGGCTGGCGCCTCCCTGGGCCCCAGGCGGCAGGACAGCTTCAGGTCTACACCTAAACCCACTATAGAAAGCAGTCACCCAACCAAACCGTTTGGAAAACACAAACACAAACTTTTCCGGAACAATCAAACAAATTTAAATAGATAACAGCTGGCATAACAAGCACCTAGAAGGTTCGCAAAGACTTTCAAGACACTCTCACTTATGCCTCACAATAACCCTGGAAGGAAGGTAGTAGGTCCCATCCCCATTTTACAGGCAAGGAAACGAAGACGCAAACTAGGCAGGCGACTTCCCAGGGAAAAGTCCTCCAAGTGGGATTTTCAAAGCCCGGCTTATGGGGAGGGGGGGAGGGGGGGCCGAAGGAAGGGACGCAGGAGGAAGGAGAGAGGAAGAAGAAAGTGGGGGAGGGGGGGACTCCGCAGGGGAGTGGGAGGGTGGTCGCCCAAACAACTCTTCCAGCCCTCGGGGGCCCTCTCCTCCAGTCTTCTCCCACCTCATAGACACAAACCGGGGAATTAAAAGTGCTGGAGGGAAGGAATCCAGTCCGAAGGGGTGAGACTCCAGACTCCAGGGGGAGAGAAAACCTACTGCCACTCTCCTCCTAATCTGACTCCACTGGAGATTTTCCAAGAGGCTCTATTGTCAGCTCAATCACAGGGTAAGGCATTGGAGGGCAACGCCTATAATTTAGAGGTGAGGAAACTCAGGCCCACAAAAGTAAATGACTTGCCCGAGGTCACAAAGGCACAGCCCTCATTTGAACTCAGGTCCCATGACACTAAATTCACTGTGAAGAAAGAAAAGCGAAATTTTAAGGCTCCAATACTAAAAAAACTTGGATTTACAACTTTTCGTTTGGTTCAAAGACACTGGTTATGTTAACAAAATAAAGAAGGAATGAAATACGGGGGGGGGGGGAAGAAGCATTTATCAAAGCATCCACTATATGTCAAACATTTTGCTAAAAACTCTACAAATGTTATCTCATTTGATACTTAGAACAACCTTGTGAGGTAGGTGCTGTTATTACCTTCATTTTACAATTGAGAAAGTGTCTGAGGGCAGGGCTCCATCCACTGCTTACCTGGATTATTTAATATGATTGTAAAAAGTAAACCTTTCAGGTACAATTTCTGGTGTTTTGTTTTGGCTCAAAGTTATGCTTTTGAAATCTTAATAAAATAATTAAAAGAGTAGACAAATACGTGAGAAAATGTAAACAAATGTGGAAACAAATGTAATGTAAACAAAGAGGAAAGAGAAAAACACCAGCAAATTTAGAATTCGAAAAGTCATTTCTCCTAGCTCTAAAGAATCTGTCCTGTGGACCCGAGATCCTCTTCTGGCTCACAGGCCAGTCTTTAGTAAAGCTATATATATGGACAATAAAAATACTTAAATGTGAGGAATCAGGGGCTAGCAGTTATTTGAGATTGTAAAGAAAAAGCAAATGACTCCGGGGTGCCGCCGAAATGACAAGATACAAAAATTACAAGATTTCCTCAAATTAGGTTGGTATCAAAAAGAAAGCCGTGGAATAAAAATTGCAGAGGTTTCCACTTAGCAGACGTCAAATGATTGTACCAATCTTGCCTTTTCTTACTAATTCTTCTATAGCTTTGATCTGGGGAATGTGGGCAAAGCACTACTTTAGAAATAAGAATTCTTATGTGAGTACAGTGAGCCTCAGTTTCCCTACTGTAAAGTGAACCACCTCTCTCCCATTCCTTCCTTCCCAACAAGGCAGTGAGTTTAAATGAAAACCAAAAGGCTGAAAGACAAGAGAAGGGTAAGGGTATGCTAGGATCCTGTTGGAACAACAGCAGGAAATCTCTGACCTTCTAAATTCCAGAACTGCTAAACTATATCACATGCTGAGAGGTAAAGTAACCCTTACAGCTAAACAAGTAAAGGCAGCAACAAAAGAGGAACAATAGTCGATTTGGGAAGCACTGCTCTTTGAAGCAGCAGGAACTAATAAGCCTTCAGAGAACAAGCCCAGGTATGTTCAGTTCTCAAAGGCAAAAACACTCATCATCACCATTGGAGAGTCAGAACTGCTCTGGGGACTGCAGGCTGAAAGGAGTAACTAATAGCAACTGGTAGTATAAGAGAGTAAGAGGGTGGAGGAAAACGTCAGCAGCAGTGAATTTCTGTGGGATCATTCAAGAAAGGAATAAAATAATTGCAAAGGGAGAAACACACAAAGCTTTGAACCTCTTCTCTGCTCCCCTTTCCCTCTCCCCACTAAACTGGGAGGGAGAAGCAGTTTCACCCATTTCTCTCCTCCAGGGGCACCTTTAAGAAATGCCTAAGGGCCATAGGGGCAGTGGCCCTTTCCTTTTGGGAAACAGGTTCAACAACAGCCGAGGACAGATCAACTCCTGAGTTTTTGCCAAGAGTCAGAGTCCAACCCTAATATGCCGTAAAGAATGGCATGCAGTTGTCCGGTAAATCTCCCGGACAGTCACAGATCAGAAGCTGGCAAGGATGACGACATGGTTCTGATGGAATGTGTCTTATCTTAACCTTGAAGTTACAGATCTGCTCAGGAGCAGCAGTGAGAAATGAGAAATGCACTCAGACAGCCAAGGGGACATAATTCTCTCCCAGACAGCTCGACCCAGTGTATTAGGGTCAAATGAAACACAAAGCTGGATGGACAATTTAAGGGCCGTGGCCTGCACCAGATAAAACAGAAAGACTGGTGGTTCACATTGAGCATGAGAGGAGGCGACTTACCAGCATGAGAAATGAGACAGTTGCTGGCAGGATGATGGAGTGATTAAGGTGAATCTAGATACCATGCAGGAAGAAATTGAGGACAAGCATCCAAGTGCAACCTTATCCTTGTGGAAATTCCCATGGGATGGGCCTCATGCTTCTCATGTTTCTAGAGAAAGTCTTTCAAGCAAAACGGCTCTGACCCTCTCTCTCCTGAGCACTGGTGGAGAGCTTTCTGGTAAAGGCATCATCCATAGATCAATTCCAGCAGCTAGGACCCCGAGGGACAAGACAGGCTAGGGGTACTGTCAGGTTTTATCAAGGCTTTGGTTCAGCAATGAGGCAAATTTGCCACACAGACCTCTGAACACTAGGGTTGTTCCTTCCAGCAGTCTGCTGGGAGAAAGAGCTTGAGCCAGATTGCTGGCGAGCTAACCACCAGAAAGATATCAAAGATATAAGTCAAGCACAGTCGGAATTCACATTCCAAGCTGCTGACAAGCAAGATCATTCAACGGATGAATTCTCCGAAAAGGAGAAGGGGGTAGCTGGAGAGGTGGGGAAGGGAAGAGAACCTATAAGACAAAAAGGTAAAGAATTTTAAAAATATCAGTTAATCCTCATCAATCAGACATAGAGGAGCTTGTAGAGAATGCTGGGGGAAGTTAATGATGAATTTCACGGTTGGTTCTTTCAACAGAAGAACAAACCAATCCTTGAGCTACAGAACTACCCACACTGGACCTCTACCTAATATTTATACTAATTTTGCTTTATACTTTTGTGTCTTGGTCTTTTTTTGGGGGGGGGAGGCAATGGGGTTAAGTGACTTGCCCAGGGTCACACAGCCAGTAAATTTTATGTGTCTGAGGCTGGACTCAACTGAGAACCTCCTGACTCCAGGGCCAGCACTCTATCCACTGCACCACCTAGCTGCTCCTATACTTTCGCTTCTTGGTCACTGCTTTCAATGCTAGATCTTTTTGTGGCTTGTCTTGGGCCACATGTGGAACACATTTTTATTACCTCTCCATGACTGATGGCAGACAGCGTATGCCCTTTAAGCTTGCCTTTAGGGAAGCTTGGTAGTGTTTAAAACAAGGCATCTGTTAGCATGCTTTGTACCACCAGGCAAGCCAAAGACAGCTCTTTTGAGGAAGGAGACAGGCTAACTACTATAAAAGATGGACTACAATGATGCCTTGATAGTTTTTTAAAAGGTTTCAATAAAATCTCTCCTAACCCACTAAGAATACAGTATCTTTTCTACATCATCATTAGTGGAAAAAGCCCAAAGCTGAATCTCAGGAAAGGAAAAGGTTATAAATAAAATGTCTTTACCACATGGGAGAAATGAAACAACAACAAAAAATCTTGGATGAGTAAGTTAGACTGAGGCCTCGATCTACTCTCCTACTCTAGGGCATAGACAGCCTGCCTGGACGAGAACTAGCAAATGATTTGGGTGAAGATTAAATATTATCTACAACACTAATAACATATAATCAGTCCTTCACTCTGTCCCATCCAGCCTTATGACAGAGAAATGAGCTCATGAAAAGAACCCAAATTTAAAAAGTACTTTAATCTGCTCTATATCTATTCTTTGTTCTTTATGGAATTGAATGCTGATGGTATTGGGTATATGTTACTTGAATGGCATAAAAGTAAAACATCATCTATAAAGATGTTTTCTTCCACTGGATTGATGATTTCCAAAGTAGTAGCCGTGTGGCATTTTAACAAAAACACACCATAGAGATGCACGTTACAGCTGTCCTGGCTGTCTCAGGTTTTGTTAAATGGCCTGATAACTATCACTCCACCTCCACCAAAAAGCCCAAGTGCACCCAATTCAAGGAGTTAAAAGCTGTTTAAACGGTTGTTTAAAAGACTGGATTAGGAAAGAGTTGTGGAGGAAGATTAACTGTGGTGGTTAACAGTCCTATCATTAACAAGCCACATATAGACTACACAAACTTTATTAACAGAGAGGAGTGACAGGAAAGGAAAAAACTCTGGCTCCAGATGATCTAAAAGTTCTGCTAAAACACAGCCTCAGCTACAGCTGAAATTCAATTACCCAGGGACTAATTATCTTTTTCTTAAGTTTATCTAGGCCTTCTCTCTTAGGCCACCTCCTGGAATATTTACACCTCCAGTAAAGGGTGGACAGAACTACCAGGAATAGTCTAGTTTACTTTGCTTATTTTTTTAATTAGCTGAAAGAAGAGGCTACTTTGAAGATTTAATTTCTCTCCTCTTAAACTACCACAAAAATTAGTTGAGTCTGTAGTCCCAAAGTCTTGTTTGATGTAATGAAATATTTAACAACTAAATTACTGATACTAGATCATAATTCTAGAAATTAAACAATTCTCTGGATATATTTTTTAAAATCAACAGCTGTTCTGGACCTTGTGCCTTACAAGTCAATCATATTTGACTAAAATTTGAAGTAGTGCTAGAACATGACCCCAGGTTGGGCAGACCTCAGAAGTAAGAACTTCACCATCCAAGTGGCAGAGACTTGTGGGACTATGAAAACAGGCACCTATCTAGCAGAAGAATGATTCCCAGCTGCTGCCTTCCAGTAATGCCCTCTTTTGGACCAGCTAGACTCATTTAAAGGCACCCCCAGGTGAGTATTAATTGAAAATTTTATTTTCCCTCACAATCTTAAGGCCAAGATAAGTCAAGTACCGAACCTGCCATTTCCTAATAACACACCAAGCAATTCCCTTTGGTGTTGTATTTCACTACTCTAGGTGAAACCAGGAAACTAGCTGTGTGACCTTAGACAGATCCCTTAACTCTTCAGCGGCAGCTAGGCGCAGTGGCCTGGAGTCACTCATCTTTTCTGAGTGAAAATCCAACCTCAGACCATACTAGCTGTGTGATTCTGAGCAAGTTACTTAATCCAGTTTGCCTCAGTTTCCTCACCTGTAAAATAAGCTGTAGAAGGAAATGACAATCGACTCCAGTATCTTTGCAAAGAAAACCCAAATGGGGCCACAAAGAGTTGGACATATCTGAAAAATTACTGAACGTAGAAAAAAAAGTTACTTTTTTTTTTTAACAGAATGTATTAATCTTTTTGAGGGCAGGGACCTTTTTGTCTTTATATCCCCAGTATCTAGTAGGCACTTTAAAATGATTTATTCTGTACCTCAGTTTCCATATCTAGGGATAAGAAAGAATAGCTGCCACTACCTTTTTAATCCTTGTGAAGATCAAATATACTCTGCTCACTGTGAAGCCCTATAGAAAATATTAGCGATTATTAGGAATTTGTTATGTGACACTTTTGTTTGGCTTATGAAATTTAGGAGGAAAGGTCACTTTGATAAATTATATTTCCACACAGCCAATGTGTTAAAACAGAAGTCAACAGTCCACTGATATTGTCATCACAACTATTTTTCAAGCATCAATCACTATATAATAAATAACATAACTTATCAACTACTCTCACATCACATTACAAGCAAGAGTTCTGCAAATCAGCAGCTTTGGGGATGAAGATCAGTAGGGTCATTACACTCATCACTCCACTTATAAAAAGAGGTATGCTTAAGCCACTGCACACAATTTGGGATTTTTCATTTTATTAACCAATGACAGAAATGCCACAAACATGAAATTGGATTTGTATTTACCACAACCTGGAGTTTCAAAAATAATTAAACTCTGATTTGCAAATGTTGGTGAGGTGAAAGGAATTTGATATAACCCAACTAAAACTTCAGGGACTGGAAAAACAGCCAACATTCCTTCAACGTACAATATAATTCTGTGCTTTGCCACCACTTTGGTGGATCTGCAACATGAATCATACTCAAGCCATAGCCTACAATTTAGATAAATAGAATCAAAACAGTATTGAACTTTTTCCTACCCCATACAAGGGTATCCTTGGCAGCTCCTTAACCATCCATTACAATCCAGACCAATTTCTCTCTGTTGCAATTTAAAAGCTGTAAAAAATATATAATGCGTGATGACAGGAGAAACAAACCCACACCAGAACTTATTGAACCTTGCAGGTCTTTGCAAGTGAGTCTATTGACATTTAAGTGTGAGTTACTGTGCCACAGTCTCATAAAAGCATGCTCAGTGCTCCAGATATATTGATATTTAAAATAGCATACAAAGGCCACTACTAGACAAGCAAGTTAAAGGGAGGGCTAATCTCCAGCTATTGGGCTCCACCATTGGGTATTCCAATGAATTTTACTTGCAAAAATCCATTTTTATTCTGAATCATAACTTGTTCTTTCTGCCACCCCCACCCCCTACTGGGGGGGAAAAATCTAGTTAAGCAGTCAAGTCTTTAATATTCAAAGGTTGAAGGCTTCCTTTTGACCGCCCCCTCCCCCATTCTTTCTTTATATTGGACTTCCAACATACATGGGAGACGTTCCTTCAAATAGCTCCCAATGTGGGGCAGCTAGGTGGCACAGTGGATAGAGCACCAGCCCTGAAGTCAGGAGGACCTGAGTTCAAATCCAGCCTTAGATCAACCAGTTGACACACTTAGTAGCTGTGTAACCCTGGGCAAGTCACTTAACCCCAACGGCCTTTAAAAAAAAAACAAACCAAATAGCTCCCAATGACTCCATTTTCTTTACTCCGGAGATCTCATTGTTATTTAGTCATTTTTCAGTCATGTCTGGCTCTTCCTAACTCCAGGCCCAGCTCTATCTGCCCTTCCCAAGATTTACTCTTCCATTTTACCTCAGCCACACACAAGGATGGCCACATATTTGACCTTACTATCATCCAAAAGTATTGCACTTTTTAGATTGAAAACTTTGAAATCACATCACAATCTCCCTCCCTAAATCTATTTAGTTCCCACCCAGATCTTCAATCTATCCACTCCTCTCCCAGGCTACCAATTCTGATTTAATCACTCTTTCCCTTTCTTCCCAAGCTTGATTTTACAAACCAGTTCAAGTCTACACTGACCTTTAATCTCTTGGGCCCCTGCTTTTTTCAAGTTCATACCTAGCCAAATTCCAGCTCTGGATTATGTCCACTATCCTCATTCTCTGCTCCTACTCATCTTCTTTGTCCTCATCAAGGCCAGTCCCTCAATCTGTATCCTTGATCCAATCGCCACCCTCTCCAGTAGCAGATTATCTCAATCATGTTCTCATTCTTTCCCGGATGCCTATAAACACATTCATCTATTCCATACTGAGAAAACCCTTCACTAGATCTTACCCCCACCAGCCACACAAACACACACACCCTCCTCCTTTTATCAGTTAAATTCCTGAAACTCAGTGTTTTCCGCATCTTCTCTCACTAACTCAAAGAAAACTACTCTCTCCAATGTTACCAATGGATCTTGTAATTACCAAATACTCTACGTTTTCAGATTGGAGAGTGGGGCCACAAACTTCAAACCTCCATTTAAGGAAAGAGCTCAGCTCTGACTACTCCTCATTTCTCATCAGGATGCACCAGTTTGGGACTTCTCCATGTTGGGTACCTTCTCCTTCCTCTTCTTCCTTGAGGCCAGGAACTCTCCCTGCCCCCAAATTTGTATCTCCAGTACAATGTCTGGCACATAGTAGGCACTTAATATTTACTGACTTAGTTGCCAAACCTAACGGCAATTAATTAAACACTAGGCCTGGTATTATGAAAACCTTAGTGCAAATACACTTACTAGCTGTGTGATGCTGGGCAAGTCACAACCTCTGTTAGCCTCAGTTTTTTCAGTTGCAAAAAGGGGATTCTGTCAAGTTTAGATGGGATAATTTTTTTTGTAAACAGTTTAGTAGAGTGGTTGGCAAAGGGCAGGCAGTTAACATATTTAAGTTCCCTCCCTACTCCTCCACGGTCTTATCTCAACTTCTTTGAAGCATAACATGGCAGACTGCCTTTTCCTCCTGGCTTTTTGAGACATTGCTCTTTCTGGGTTTTCTTCCTACTTGTCGATCATTTTTCAGGCCCCCTGGCAGGTTCATTGTCCATACCACACCCCTTTAAAGTACGTGCTCCTTAAGGCTCAGTCCTGGGCCATCTCCAATTCTCTTTACTTTCTTTCTGAGGGTGACCTCATCAGTCCTCGAGGGATTAATTATCTCTATGCAGATGACTCCCAAATCTATATATCCAGGCTCTTCAGAGTGCCAGTTACAGTTTTTCAACTGCCTGCCTATAGGGTATTTCAAACTGAATATTCTATAGACATCTCAAATTCAACGTGTCCAAATTTAAACTTATTATCTTAATCTCCAAATTCCTCTATTTTTGTTGAGGGCATCTCCACCCTTCCAGTCCCCCGGACTGGCACTGTGGGCATTTCTGAGGCCTGCTCCTTCACCCCTCGTATCTAATCAATTGCTTCTCATCATTTCTACCACCACCACCACCACCACACCACATCCCTTGCATCTTTTACCTTCTCTCTAGTCACTGGGCCCTCAGCACCTCTGTCCTGGACTATTATTTCAATTGCCTCCTAATTGGTCACCACACCTCAAGTCCCTTCTATCCATTCTCTATAGACCTGCCAAAATGATTTTCCTGAAGTACACAAGACCAACAATATCACTACTCTGCTAAATCAGTTGGATCAAATAAAAGCTTCCCTTTTTTGAGTTTTAAAGCTGTTCGTAACCTTGTCTCTATCTTCCTCCCCAATTTTACATACATTACTCTCCTTTCTTCCTGTATTCTCCAGTCCAGTCAAACTGGGCCTTTTAGGGATTCCTTACACAGGACACTGCATTTCCTATGTCTATGCTTTTCTACTGGCTAACTGCCATATTTGCAATGTGCTTTCCCCCACTCCCCCGGTCCTTTGCCTCTTAGAATACCTGGCTCAAGCACCACCTTCTTCAAGTCCTCCCTGCCCCCCCCCCCACCTCCAAGGACACAGTATTTACTTTGTATGGACATACTCCAGTACTTGTCTCCCTGGATAAACTGTCAAGTGAGCTCACTGTGCGGCAGAGAACAAGTTCATTTTTGTCTTTGTATATCCCCAGGAGACTGGAACACAGTAGGCTGATTAATGAATGCTTGCTGACAGATTTAGTCCTTTTGGCCAAGTTGCCATATTTTAGCACCTCCACTAGCCGACATTAAGGATAAATAAAAACACAACCAGTTAATTGTGCACAAGAAAAAGGGTACTTACTGGGCTAGGAATCCAGAAAATGAGATTTTTATTCAGCTGGGTTACTGCTTTTAATACCTGCTCTCCCCAACTCTCAAGGTCAAAGGAACCTGGAAGGATTGGGGGGAGGACACTTCTAATCCCCATTTTACAGATGAGGAAACTGGCTTAGAAGTGAAATGACTTCGAGTGATCAATGTCACAGACTAGAGGCCAGACTGGAATTCAAGTTTTGCTGCCTCCAAATCTAGCTCTAGACCCACCACACCATAGCCTAGGTTTTTTGTAAAGATCCAACTGCCTGCCTGTGGGGTATTTCAAACTAAATATTCTAAAGACATCTCAAATTGAACATGTCCAAAATTGAACTCAGTATCTTAGTTGCCAGATTCCCCTATTTTCATTGAGGGTACCACCATCCTTCCAGTCACCCAGATTGGCAATGTGGGCACTGCTGACTTGATGCCTCACTCTCCCTGAGATTGAAGGAAGAAACTGGATGACTCTAGAGCAGAGCCCTGGGTCCATAAAGACTGAGGGGGAGTCTATGAACCTGGATAAGAACAACAAATGCATCTTTATTTTTACTAACCTCTAACTGAAAATGAGCATTTCCTTCCATTTATTAATTTAGGCAACAAAACATGTTCCTGAGAAGGGGTCTCAATAGGCTTCACCAGACTGCCTTAGGTGTCTAACATACAAAAAGGTTAAGATTCTGTGCCCTAGAACAGCGCTTCTTGAACTGTGGTGACCCAAAAATCCAAACGGTTTCTGAATGAGCAATGACCAAAAATAAATAAAAAATTAAACATGTAATGAATCTGAGGTGTTTCTGGCAACTTCACTTCAGTTTAGGTTCTGGACACAGAGTATCCTCCCTTTGCACAGCTCATGCCCGAAGGCTATGCAATGCCAACCAACAAAGTCAGAACTCAAAAAAGGGTTGTGAGTGGAAAAAGTTTAAAAAGCCCTGCCCTAGAAATATAGATGATAGTTTAAGAAATTATAACTAAGAATAAAATGAGATTTCTGGATCATCTCTTTCATTTCCTTTATCTATGCCTTTGCTCCTAGTGTCTTATTTTTATCAGATTCTTAAATGTAGTCTATTGTGAAAGACCACACAAATTAGCCATCTACTTATCCTACACAGCTCTCTGATTCTCAGAGGTCAAAGGGCTGGCCTAAGGAGTGAAACCCGACTTCTCAGCAGAGGTTTGGTTGACCTCTTAGAAGGCAGGGCTTCAATTTCCTGAATTTAATTCCATGTGCTAGCTGTACTCTGGACTACTCTTTTCTTTTTCTGGCCCCAAACGCTGATGATCTCTGGGAAATTCTAAGACACTAGAGCTGAAAAACTATTAAAAATTTCCCGGTGGTCAGGAAACAGCCAGAGGAGCCACAAAATACAGGCCCTCTTCCATACCTCACATTTACTGCAGCTGTTCTGCTAGGGTATGAGAGCAGACTCCCTGGCCTAAGTGCACTCCTCTCTTTTAAAAGTAAATAAAAGCCATGAAGGCCAATCCTAACTTTGACCACTGCCTCATTAGTTTAAGGCATAATTTCAGATTTGGACACTTTCGGCCTTTGGGAAGTAAAGCTGTAGAAAATACGAAACAATCTCTTAGGATGAAAGTGAAAATGCCCAGCAAGCCCATTAAATCCTATTTAGAAAGCCCTTACTTTAAAAAGGTTAAAACACCCAGTTATTAAGCAATGCTTTGAACAGGTCAACAAGTGAGTTAGAAACACGGCTTGTTAAACTAATCAAAGCTATTGTCTTTTAAAATTCCCCAGAGGCTCTGGTTAACATAATCACAAGATATTAAAGCAGGAGGAATGGGCCCTTAGGGTAGGGTGTAGTGAACACAGCACTATAGATTGGGAGTCACTAAACTTAAGAACAGCCAGAGACTAGCAAAGTTACCAGAATGGATACTACTTACCTCACAATAGATGAAAAGAGCTTTTTGCAAACTCTAAGCATACAGATATGAGCTATTAAGCTTACCATCAAGCTGTCACGGTACACAGATAAGGTCACAGAGATGTAGAAAGAGGTTAGTAAGTAACTTGCACAAAGGGAGCTCAGCTAGAGACCAGAAACCAGGGTTAAGGATGCTCAAGCCAATTCTTCACTTCAGCAAGCAGTACAGACCCACCTTCATCTTGATTGAACAAAGGCTCTCAAGAAATTATTCAAATAAGGATTTCAATTTTTATTTTAAAACAAATTCTTCTAGAAAGGTAGAGATGTAAGAATAGGTGAAAAAAAAAAGCAAAAAGCACATTCTTAAGTTAAACGCAGAATTTCACTCATGAATCAATCCTCTTTTAATGTTATCCTGAGCACATGAGAAGCCAAATATTGAGTATCCCACAAGTTTTAGTGTAGTCTATTAAGCTATTAAAATTTAAAATTGCACTAACATTTTTTGGAACATCCTGTATAGATGCCTAAGGAGGCAACACCCATCATCCCTGCTTACTCAGAGGTAAACTGAGGCAACTTTCCAAAGAAATGCTTGGCAGACTCAACAAAACAAATCCAGAATGGTCTACTATTGACATAGCTGCTGAGAGGAACAGTGCAGGTTTTTCCCCAAACATGCTGGCGGGCTGAGCTCCTGGACAGACTAAACATAGGCAGTTGTCACTGTGGGTGTTCTGCCAACAGAAGTGTAAAGTTGTCATCAGAAACGAGTATGTGCCTCACAGTGGCTTACAGAAATCCCAACCAATCTGGGTCTTGGACTCCTCACATGCCAACTCTTCTCTGGACGACCTGGATTCCTTCCCATTAGTGCAATTACAAGGAAGATTCATCTTTTACAAGTAGACAAGGGAAATCAAAGTTTATGTTTAGGAGAAGAGATACTTGCCCAGAGTCCAAGTTCATCAATAACAATGTGTAAGTAGTGGCTACAAGAAAACCTTACTGAAATTCTCCTTCTTACTTCTTAACTCTCCTTTGTTGCTTCTTTAATCAGACTACTCCCTACCACTAGAAGAGAGTTAGAACATGGCTTCAACTATTGATAAGCTAACTGGTAAGAAAAGTAGTCCTTAAAAAGGATGGGCAGTGGGGAGACATCTGGGGGAGGTGGGGAAAGGAATAACGTGTTATTAGCCAACTAAAATATAACTTATAAACTACTTTAACGTTTGAAATGCAGTGATCAATAAGCCTCAGCTGCCTCAATATAATCCAGGGACCTTTGGGCAGCTAGGTGGTACCAGGGATATACATGGAGCACTACACCTGAACACTATCTGTATGACCTTGGGCAAGTCATTTAATCTGTCTGCTTCAGTTTCCTCAACTAGAAAATGGGGATAATAAACAGCACCTACCTACCTCACAGGGTTGTCATGAGGATCAAATGAAATACTGTAAAGCACTTAGCACATTACCCGGCACATATTAGATGCTTAATAAATGCTTATTACTTCCTTTCACCTCCCTTTCTAGGGCTCCTACTGACAAAGTATCTGAGTGTCTATAGCTTTTTACAGGGTGGCAAATCAGGGCATCCTTCATTCATTTTCCTTACATCCTGAGACAAGCTTTAAGTTTTAACCATTATCCTACTGTCCAGTTTCCCTAATACAGAGGTCTTCCTTGGCCCTTAACAGGCTTCAAGATAAATGGCCTTTCATTTTTTATTTATTTTTTTTAAGGTGGGTTCAATGCTCAATACAGTTAATAGAATCTTTACCAGCTCATTCCTCGAACTGGATTTGTCCATGGCAGAAGCAGAAAACTAAATCAAATGAGAATTTCTTTGGCACAAACAGCACCTCCACTGCTTCAATTCAAGGTTGACCAGGTTATCAATAATAGAGAGAAAATAAAAAGTCCCCACTTGCATAACAGTAGGGAGTTAACTGGATAATATTTACCAAAACATTTACTTAGCTCCTTGTACTAGAAGTCAATTCATATTAAATTTACAAATTACATCTGTAAAACACACTAAAATATTCCATGAGGAATAAACTCTGTGTGTGTGTGGGGGGGGGGAAGGTTGGATACAAGTTAAAAGAATTTCCAAAAAAATACAAGTGAGTCATTCCCCAATTGATAAATGGTCCAAGGAGAGGAACAGGCAGTTTTTCAATGAAGAAATCAAAGCAATACATAGTCATGTTAAGAAATGCTCTAAATCATTGTTGTTTAGAGAAATACAAATTAAAACAATTTTGAGATATCATCTCACACCTATCAGATTAGCTAAAATGACAAATGTTGGAGGGATGTTGGAAAATTGGGAACTTAATACACTATTGGTGGAACTGTGAACTAATCCAACCATTTTGGAAAGGAATCTGGGATTATACACAAAGAGTTATAAAACTGCATATACCCTTTGACCTAGTGATACCACTATTAGGTTTGTTTCCCAAGGTGATCAGGATAAAAGGAAAAGAAACAATATGTTCTGAAATATTTAAAGCAGCTCTCTTTGTGGTGGCAAAGAACTGAAAAATTGAGGGGATGCCCATCAATTGGAGAACAGCTAACCAAGTTGTGATATATGTTTGTGATGGAATATTACTGTGCTATAACAAATGATGAGTAGGTTGACTTTAGAAAAAAATGGAAAGACTTGCATGAAATAACAGTGAAATGAGCAGAATCATGAAAATATTGTGTACAGTAACAGCAATGTTGTCTGAAGAATAACTTGTGAAATAAGTTATTCTGAGTACTACACATACTCAAGTCAACTACTATAGGACCTATGAAGGAAGATGCTATCCACCTCTAGAGAAAGAACTGATAAAAAGTAGTATGTATAGTATGATTTTACATACATATATATAAATATGTGTGTGTATATATACACACACACATATCTGTGTCAAATGGTAGCCTTCTCTAGTATGGAGTAAGGAAAGAGGATGGAAGGAGGGAGACAGTTTGGAACTTAAAATGTAACAAAAAAATTTTTTAGAAGTGAAAAACTCTCAATAAAACATGCTAAATCAAGGACTATTGCTTACTTTAGTTGTATAACCAAGAACTTCTGGGGCTTGAACCTGAAGGTTTTCCAACCTCCCAGTCCTTATTCACTTAATTTGTCATTCAAACTGCCATGTTCACAGGCTGCAAAGATGAATCCCCACAGATAAGACCTTTTCCCCAAGATGGTAAATCAGCTGTCCAAACTTGACTGAAGGAGGGAGTGATTTGGGGACCTAGTTTCCAAAGGAAAAAGTGTGAACCAACTACTTAATTAAAATGGCTTGTAACCTAGCTGAAAACACAAGAAATAATGAAATAAAGCCCACTTTGAACAAAAGAACATTCACACTCATTTTAAGCATTCAAACATCTGTGAATTCAAAATGTATAGCAATTAACAGGTCACAGGTTGGTAACAATAATAAAAATTTTAATGAATCTTTGTTTTTATTCAACCAGGCATGGAAAACACAAAATATATTATAATATATCCTTCTTGAATAATGAGGCCTATGGATCTGATTTAACAGATCTTTAAAAAAAGAGCTCACACACTTGTTAATCTGGTTTTCAAATACTACTATCAAAATAAAGCATATCTCTTTCTCCCTATGTTTAATCTCCAGTTTGTATGAGAGGAAGATAAAGGTTCAGATGAGATTCTCATCAAATGTGGCATTAAGTCAAATTATTCATTTGGACCCTAACTTCAAAACAAATGATGAAGAGATTAGTCTTAACTCATCTCACACCACACCCTGTGGTCAAATACTGAGATTGTCGTTGGTTAGATCACTTCAGGTACATTCTGTTATGGATAGAAAGCTGGCCTTGGATTTAGGAAGACATGGGTTCAAGTCTAGTTTCTGGCACATGTATCCTGGTTGAGTGATCCCTTGCAAGTCACTTAAATCTGTGTCCCAGCAACTCTGACACTTTAAGGTGTTTCTTGATTTGCTTACTCTCTGCACTTCCCTAAACCAATGAAATTACAGGGCCTCCTCAGAACATTTCATCCTTTGCATAAACCTGAGAAAACGGAAATTAACAGGGAAACATATTTTGAGTTTTTATTTATCAAATGTGTTTTTTTTAAATTTCATTTCTTTTGTACAAAATCAGAGGGGACTATATAATAAAATTCCCTAAATTATGCTACTTCCAAAAATCACAATTATTAACCCTTCCTGAATTACTTAACCTTTACTGAACCTGTTTGGAACAAAGCATTTGATGACATTTCTTTCATTCAACTCAACTGATTATTTTTTGAGAATCCTTTGTTCACAAAACAAACGAATAGGAACGTGTGGGTCGGGCATCACCTTAATTCCTCAAGGATTCACCCTGGTTATCAAAAGGCTTCTGGAATCCCCAAAGCACGGGTACTTGGGCAGTTTCCTCATTTTCCATGTGAGGCACTTTCAGATGACCAAATGATTAGGTCTCAGAGAAAGGCCCAAAATTCCTTTCAGCACAAAAGGAAAACGGGGGGTGGGGGGGGGGGGGGGGGGTGTTCACTCGTGCCTTAAAAAGCAAGTTCCAGACAGCTATGTATGTTGTGTTAAAAAGTAGGTTCCAAACAAACACGTGGTCTTGGTATATCTGTGTGCGTTAAAAAGCAAGGTTCCAGAAAAATATGTACTCTTGGAGTGTGTGTGTATGTGTTTCAAAGAAAGGTTCCAGACAAACATGTGGTCTTGGTCTTTTCCTGGCCTGCTCTGAACCCTAAGAGGGAAAAAGGGCCGAAAAAAAGGCCAAACTCAGGCAGGAACTGATGATCAATCAGGCTTGGAAGCACCAGGTCGGGTATATGGATAGGATGGGGCAAGCCCGTACGCCCTGGTGAAAAACAAGTCATCCCCTGGGGATCCCCACCCCCAAAAGGCAATCCTCCTTCCTTGGAACCCCAAATCTAAACCCTCCCCCCGCTAGAGCGTTGATTGGGCTGTCTCCCCGCGCGCTTTCCTTGGTTTAACCTCCTATTGGCTACTCGCCTAGTCCATCTATCTGAAAGGCCCGACCCTCATCTCTCACATTGGGCTTAGACCCTTGTCTCTCTGGCTAGCCCAACCTCCCCGCGCACTTCTCTCCAATTTGCTTAGAGCGTCCCAGCCTAGGAAAGAAGAACCCGCCTCCCGCCTTCCTGTGGCCCAAGGGCCGATGTCAGTTACTCGGAATCACCTAATGGAGGCTCAATTGGTCTATGGTCTTGTCAATCTTATTCATCCATTGGGCTCCCTACTATACAGCCATTGGAGAAGAGGACAGGCCATCAGGACAACTACACCCGCCCTTCGTTCTCCTATTGGTTGACCAACCCTGTCGCTCTTCCTCCGCCCCCCCACCCCAGCGGTCCATTCATTTCACACAATAACGGGCCCGATTGGAATTGCTCCAAGGACCTAGAAGTGTAGACGTGGTTGTTTTCCACTTACCCGGGACAGAGAGCGTTCTCTCACCCTAACCTTGTCCCCGTTCCTCTGCGAAGAGGCCGGACCACAAGGAACCACCGCCGCCTTCTGCGCAACGCCAACCGCCCGCCAAAACGGATCCGCCGCTGCGCTTGCGCACGCGATCCAAGGAAGGACCCTTCCTCCGCCCACTGCGCCTGCGCAGAAAGGGGCAAGACTCCCGCCACTGCGCAGGTGCATTACATAGGTCCGTTCTTCCCCCCGCCATTACACGTGTTACAAATAGCCCTCAGGTCTTTCTATTGCGCTTGCGTTAATTGGCTGTGGCATCACGCATGCGCTCTAAAAGCAATAGAAGCTCAAAAAGTAATTGCTAGTCATTCATTATTTTTCTAATTTTTCATGTTTAATTGGATATCCTTCTATAAATATAACGTAATATTTTACGGAATTAAAAATTAAAGTTATCTAAAAATACTGGTTACATTCAAACAAGAGTGACTGGCAGGAGAACCAATCAGGCGCTTTAAAAAAAAAAGAACTTCTCGGAAGCCAATCAGCAGCCTCCTGGGGCGGAATTTACGTAACGCATTACGTTAAGCAAAGATACGCTACCATAGACCAATTGGTAAGTAGAATGAGTGGAGCTATCCAATGGTTGGCAAGTAGGGGCGGAGTCTACCAATGCAGAACGCGAGGAGGCGGGATTAAAAAGCGGGGCCGGAGGTGGGGAGGCAGATACGCTAGATAGCTAGTTCCTTTCTGTCCTCGACGCCGTAGGAGAAGGATCGTTGAAGCGTCTGCTACTGCTCCCGCCATGTCGAAGTCAGAGGTAAGGGAGTCCCAGCTCCAAGATTCAGCTATTTAGTTCTTCCCTGTTCCCTTCCCTGTACCCTCGGCTGGAGCTTAGCTCTATGCGCCTGTAATACGACGCTTATCCGGGAGTAGTGTAGCCCGCTCTCGCTCTGGCCTGCTCCTTTCCACACATCCCCCCTCCTTCGGGGTCGCCATTTTGTAGGCCCGGCCGCCATGAGCCTCCAGCCCTCGCGGTCTTCCTCGGCTTACATGTCTTTTGAGTCGCACGGGCCCAGATCCTTTGTCTCATTTTGCTTTCTCTCCCACTGATTTGTGGCCGGCGTCGATTGCCTGGCGATGGTTTTTTTTCCCCTTGTTGGGTTTTTCCGCTCGGACGTCTCCCTGTCTTTGTTGCGCATGCGTTGCATTTTTTTTTCTCTCTCCCTTCCCCACCCTTAGCCGGCCGACTGACGGGCGGGCCTGGGTTGCAGTGTAACGCTGGAGGGCCCGCTCTTTGTCCCCTGCTTGGAGAAGTGGGACTGGGGGCTAGGGTGTGTGGGGGGTACGTGTCCTTTAAAGCGTGGAGGCCATTTTACCGCCCCCCTCCCACCGGAGACGACTTAACGACCCTTCCTTTCCCAATCCTTTGTGTTCTGTCGTTCAGTCCCCCAAGGAGCCCGAGCAGCTTCGGAAACTCTTTATCGGAGGCCTGAGCTTCGAGACGACGGACGAGAGCCTAAGGAGCCATTTTGAGCAATGGGGCACGCTTACAGACTGCGTGGTGAGTGCTGAGGCCGGGGAGGTGGCTGCACGGGAGCAAATCTTGAGAAAAGAATTCACATTTGGGTGGGTGGATCTCTAACAACGGCTCTTGTTGGAAGTAGCTTCTTTTCGAATTAGTTAATGCAGTCAATACAAGGGCCCACCACGTGCTTTTGTACTCTAATTTAGTACCTAGTAATCTCCTGCTTTTGCTCTCTTAATGGCTCAGGTGATGAGGGATCCAAATACCAAACGTTCCAGGGGCTTTGGTTTTGTTACCTATGCCACAGTGGAAGAGGTAGATGCAGCCATGAATGCAAGACCTCACAAAGTTGATGGCAGAGTTGTTGAACCAAAGAGAGCTGTTTCCAGAGAGGTATGTTTCCTCTTCTTTTGGAAGTCTTGATTAATAATGCAGGTTAGATTAGTCCTTTAAGGCTTGGAGGTATCTCAAGTTTTGTAAATCAGTTTCCTATTTCCACCAATCATGTTTGGTCTTATCTAGGACTCTCAAAGGCCAGGCGCCCACTTAACTGTGAAAAAGATCTTTGTGGGTGGCATTAAGGAAGACACTGAAGAACATCACTTAAGAGACTATTTTGAACAATATGGAAAAATTGAAGTGATTGAAATCATGACGGACCGAGGCAGTGGCAAAAAGAGGGGCTTTGCTTTTGTTACTTTTGACGACCATGATTCTGTGGATAAGATTGTCAGTGAGTATCAAAGTGATGTTGGAAGTAACCAAGCTTTGTAAATCTACTTTGTTAATGTTTCTAATTGAGCTTTTTTCCTAGTTCAAAAATACCATACTGTGAATGGCCACAACTGTGAAGTAAGGAAAGCTTTGTCTAAGCAAGAAATGGCCAGTGCTTCATCTAGTCAAAGGGGTAAGTTTTCCAAACCGCTAAATCGGTGGTCATCTTGTGCCTGTTGTCTCCAGTTTTTAAATGGTCTTTTTTTCCCCCCTTTTAATGTAGGTCGAAGTGGTTCTGGAAATTTTGGTGGTGGCCGTGGAGGTGGCTTTGGTGGAAATGATAACTTTGGCCGTGGTGGGAACTTCAGTGGTCGTGGTATGTGTTTTCACAATAAGCAAGGAGTATTTGATATATCAAGCCAACTTTAATTTGTCAGGGCCTTCTATTAAGACATAGGTGCTATTCCATATTGAAAAGAGAACTTTTGCTGTTTCCTCTGTGGCCTAGTGACCCATCATTACTTTGTTTCTGGATTTTTGTCTGGTCTTTGCTGCCTGTTTGGCATTAGTGTGATTTGTTCCCATTTTGGACTGTGACTTCAGGCAGATAGTTTATGGTCACCTGTGCTTTGGATATGGTATTCTTGCTTTGGTGCCTAACTTGGTAATAGTAAAGGTGGCTAGATTTTTTAAAAATTGGATTTTATAGTTGATACCCAGCTAATTGCCTTTTCTCTTCCAGGTGGTTTTGGTGGCAGTCGTGGTGGTGGAGGATATGGTGGAAGTGGAGATGGCTACAATGGATTTGGAAATGATGGTATGTACTTTAACTTAGATGAAAGTTGGGTAAATGGAAGATTCTTGGCCCTTCCTCTCCCCCATTAGAACAGGCCTAGTTTTGCTTTTTGCCTTTTTTTTTTTGCCTTTTTTTTTTTTTTGAAAGTGCTGCATGTGTTGAGCTTGACCTGATTGTCCCAACATAACATGCATGCTGTGTATTGGCCTTGAGCCTTTAAGCTTGCATGGATTTTTGACTGTCAAATTTGTCTTACTGAGAAGAATTGTATTCTTCTGTAGGTGGTTATGGAGGAGGCGGCCCTGGTTACTCTGGAGGAAACAGAGGCTATGGAAGTGGTGGACAGGGTTATGGAAACCAGGGCAGTGGCTATGGCGGGAGTGGCAGCTATGACAGCTATAACAACGGAGGAGGCGGAGGCGGCTTTGGCGGTGGTAGTGGTAGGTATCAAGTGAACCCAAACAAGTACTATGGTATGGTAGTCTAGATTAGTATTTTAGTTTAAAAAAAACATACTCAATCTTGTTTTGGGGTTTGATGCTCTTAACAGCATTGAACAAGTTGCACTGCATGAAACCTGGTTTTCAAAAAGCTACCTCCTCCCAGCTTTAAGCTGGGCCGCCTCACTCCCTGCCTTTTTAAGTTTTTTAGATAAAGCAGGATGGTGTCTTAGGTTAATGAGTCACTTCCATAGCAGGATTTAGTGTTTGACTATATTTTGGGTCCTTTGACACTACGTTTTCCAAGTGTTAGACAGTAGTAGTCTGATCAGATTATTTATGTACCAGACCATTTTTTTTCCTCAAAAGCCCTGGAGAAATAAGCTATATTTTATTTATCCAGTGGCATTGTGACTGGTTTACCCAATAGGCTGTCTCATCCCGTATGGAAAATGAGTGCACAAAGGGCATGTTAGCTGTCAGTGACTCAGCTGTGGGAGGATGGCAATGATTTATTAACTTCTGGTTGCCTTCTAGTAACTAGTAGGGTATCTCTTTTTGTTCTAGGAAGCAACTTTGGAGGTGGTGGAAGCTACAATGATTTTGGCAACTACAACAATCAGTCTTCAAACTTCGGTCCCATGAAGGGAGGAAATTTTGGAGGCAGGAGCTCAGGCCCTTATGGTGGAGGTCAATATTTTGCCAAACCACGTAACCAAGGTAGAATGTTTGCTTTATAATTTTGAATTATTTGTCACCCTCAAAAGTTGGATTGAAGTAGCATGGTAGAATACTCAAGCTGCTTGTGCACAGGCAATAGTTACGGGTCAGGGATCGTGTTTAGGGTCCGTAGTTTGGCCCACATGGGGAGGAGGTCTGTTATCCCTAGAAGGGTACAATCCCTGGATTTAGGAACTAGACCTATGATTTGTAATTGGTTCTTGATTGAGAAACTCCCACTACCAAAAAGTACCTTGGAGTAGGCCAGTAGGACACTAGGTAAACTTGCATCCAGTGCATAGCTCCAGAGTCAGCTCCTTATCCAATAAATACTGGTATAAGAATCTTAACTGGGAGGGGAAAAAATAGAGGGAACTTAAGGACCTAATGGGAAAGGCTTTTGTTCCTAGGTGGCTATGGTGGTTCCAGCAGTAGCAGTAGTTACGGCAGTGGCAGAAGATTTTAATTACTGTTAGGTAAGTATTAAGCCTTCTCACCTCACACTTGAACTTCACAGTTATTAATAAACCCAGTAATACTAATGTAGCTAGCAGTGCAACATAGTTAACATTTTTAATTGCAGTAAATTTGTGGATGTTAATAATTCAGATCAGCAAAATCTATGGGGAACAAAACTTGCTATTGGATTATAGCTCTGAGTCTTAATATGTGTTTAGATTAACAACTTTATTCGTATTGTTCAACAGGAAACAAAGCTTAGCAGGAGAGGAGAGCCAGAGAAGTGACAGGGAAGCTACAGGTTACAACAGATTTGTGAACTCAGCCAAGCACAGTGGTGGCAGGGCCTAGCTGCTACAAGAAGACATGTTTTAGACAATACTTTTTGTGTATGGGCAAAAAAAAAAACACCAGGACTGTATTTGTGACTAATTGTATAACAGGTTATTTTAGTTTCTGTTCTGTGGAAAGTGTAAAGCATTCCAACAAGGGTTTTAATGTAGATTTTTTTTTTTTTGCACCCATGCTGTTGATTGCTAAATGTAATAGTCTGATCATGACGCTGAATAAATGTGTCTTTTTTAAATGTGCTGTGTTAAGTTAGTCTACTCGAAGCTCCCCATAAACTCCCCAACAAGCATGCAGTATCAAGTTAGACCCAAGGTGATAGCAGGTCCCTTCTATTCTAAAATAATCATAACTCGTTGTGATTATTGCTACAGAGTCATTGAGTATCTTATAGTCTTGCCATGGTGAGACTGGCAGTTTATAGTGCCAAAGCCTTTGACCCCATACTTAACCTTAAGAAATTTCTGTTCACGAAATTTGGCTATTACTGAATCTCAAACTTATCACTTAGCCCACAAGGCTTTGGTTAAGAGTTGATTAAAAAAAAATCTTCACGTCCTCAATATGTGTGAACATTGGCAATGATTTGAAAGGCCCCTTTGGACTCACAAAGTTGAATCTGAATTCTCCCTTCCTCACCTAGCTAAGGTCAGCTGGCTTATGCCATACCCCAGTGAAGAAAAGGCCCTGATGGGGGTGGAGGGGGAGGTTGGGGGTAAATCTAACATTTCTCAAGACCGTGTTCATGATTTTAAGAGGGGCATGTACTGGCTTGTGGCTTAAGGATCATTAAAGGAAAACTGCAGTGGTAAAAGTCTTTCTACTTGATTTGCATTTATAAGGCTGGATGGACCTAGCATTAGGGTGATGGACCTTGTAGGGTACGTCCTCAGTATGGGGGGGGTCTCAAATTTTGAGCGACGTGGGAATGGGGGAGGGTGGTTTGGAAGTAGCCCACTGGCCTTGTTGAGGCTGTCTTAACTGCAGTTTTCCTTTTTAAGTGTAACATGTCACCTAGGCTCTCATCCAACTCAGGTGGTGTCTACAGTGTAGTATTCTCGAGTTTGGGCCAGTTTCAATCCCATTTCTTAGAGATGTGCTGTTAAGGTCATTTCTTAAAACCTTTTGGTTCCCTCATTTAGTCAATTTATGTTCTGTTTATCCCAGTGACTTTGTATCCTGTAGAATAGAAAAAGCTTTTATTTAATAGGTCTGTGTATTCCATTCCATTGGTTTGTTATCCTATCCCTTAACTAATCTTTGAAAAGATGGGGGGGGGAGGAAGGGTGGGTGGGTGGGATGAGTTGGGAGGGGAGGGTGTGGGGGAGGGGGTGGGAAGAAGCATGGTTATGCTGTTAAAAGTTTTCTAGCCCCTTGGGTTTGATATTGGCTGAGTTTGCAATGGCAGGTGGAACCTTAACTGTTCAGGGAGTTTGCAGATACCTCAGGAATCGTGACAATCAATGGCTTTAAAGATCCAGGAGATGTTCAGCTACTAGGAACTGCTAGCAAGTATAGCGCGAATGGCTCCGCGCTTAGACACTTGTGGTATGGAGTCAAGTGTACAGAGATAAGCCAGGGGCAGGCCTCGGCACGATCCATGAAAGCTAGGAGGGAGAGAAGTTTCAGTGCCCATCGGAAGGAAGGAGGCAGACAAGAGTAAGGCACATCTGACTCTTAGGACTAGCAGTCAGAGCCAGAAGGAAAGGTTTTATTGCTATACTGGTAGGTAAGAACAGATTTTACTTATGTCCATATAGTTTGTCTGAAATTATAGTTGTTTTCTGTGTTTTTGTTTTGTTTTTGTTTTTGTTTCTTTTTGCTAAAATAACATGTTGAGCCCAGCAAATAAAATAGTCCAGTCTAGTTGTACTCATCTAGAGTCTTAAAATCCCTTTTCCAGTGTCTTCACTTGCCCTGATGATGAAATCTAATGTAATTAATGCCCTTGAGAGCCAGTAGGCACTTTAAATCTTAACATTATAATCATAATGGTTGATAATCATACTTGAAAGTATTAGCCTCTGTTGCCCTCTTTCCCATTTCCCCTTCATAGTGGCTCACAATAATGCCTTAGGAGAACACCCTTTAAGCGTTTTTATTTTAAATCTTTTAATTTTTTGCAAAGGGCTAGCTTGGGGGTGTGAATTCCTTAAGGGGTGGGTGGGTTGGGGGTATTTTGAAATTGGCTTTAGCTTAGAGAGGAGATAATACTGAGAGTTTCTTGCTTTTCCAGGAAGGAAGTTGCTGTCCCTACCTGGTCAGCCCTCTAAAAACTAGAGGCCTTTGGCATATTCAAGTGGCTGCTTAAAATGTAAGTTAGCTAACGTGGTGAGTATTTTGAAGGCTGGGAAAACCAAACTGAATAGTAATGGTGTTTAAGAATAGCATTGGGGGGGTGGGGAGGCGTCCTGAGGTTAGGATTCAGGTGTTGATTTCAGTGCCAGCTTTCTGCCTGAGGAAGACAAAACAAAGCAGTTGCACACAGCACAAGTAGGTAGGTGCTCATCATGCTGGTTGAATGAAATCTCCTTCTCCTTTTTTGCAGGAACATCGTTTAAGGTGCAGAATTGAAGCCACTTGTGAATTGAGCTGCTGTGCAGCTGACTTCTTGCCTGCTGTGCAGCTCACAGATTTTTAAAGAATGGATATGTTTTAGTAAAAATGTTTTTAAAATGAATTATCTGCCTTCTGTCTGTCATGATGTCTCAGTTTCTGCAGCACCTTCTGAAACTTAACTTGGAGAAGTTGGCCTCTGGTAACATGTTTGTTTGGGGAAGGGCTAAGACTAGGGCCCACACCTCAAACCCCCCCCCCCCCGGCCAGTTTGCTGCTCTTTGAACAATGGATAGTAATAGTAATAGCCCTTACTATGTGCCAGGCATGTCTAAGCTCTTTCCGATTATCTCAGTTGATCCTCAAAACAATCCCAGGGGGTAGTAGGTGCTATTATCTCTATTTTGTAGATGGGAAAACTGAGGTGACTGGCTAGTAAATGTCTGAATTCTTATCCACTGTGTCCTAGCTGCCTTTGAATAATAGAATGGCTTTGAAAAACCAGCAGAGAACCACATAAAGGTGGGAAAGAAAAGGCCAGACTTCTTTGTGTAGAAAGAAACTGCCTTAGAATAAAAAGGTACAGGGCAGCTACATGCCTCAGTAGAGTTCATATCTGACCTCAAGACAACAATTAACTAGCTGTGTGACCCTGGGCAAGTCACTTAACCCCATTGCCTAACACCCCCCCCAAAAAAAAAGTTCAAATCTAGCTCAGCGTTATGTTGGCTGGCTACCTGTAGGCTTAGAAGTATCCAATCTGATGAGGTGGGTAATCTGCATAGTTACAAATTAGCTTCTTTGCCACAATCTTACTTGGAAAAGTGGCTTTCTTAAATGGGCTCCATGAAGGCCGGCCACCTATTTGACAGTCTCTTGTTCCATTTGTGTGTATTAAGCTGCAGTTCCCTGGCTCCATAAGCAGGACAAGCTATGTTAGTCATGCTGACAACCTGAGCACAAATCTCAAACCTTAATGTGTTGGGGTAGTTTTAAAATTGGTCTTTTCTTAGATCCTTCTCCGCTCGCCTGTTGAGGTTTGTTTGATAATTATAACTGTGTTTGGGGTTGTGACTTTCAGCTCCCACTGGCTCTCTTAGGTTACTGATGTAAGGTGAGCAATGATATGGTTATAAAATATGCTCCTGATAGTACAGTAGATAAGCCCAGTGAAACCAAGTAACAAATAGAATTGGAGTCTGTCTAGGTTGTGACATAGCTGCCTTTCCCTGGAAGGTCATAGTAAGGATAGAAAAGTACTGTCGAAGAGCATGAGAGGCCAAGGAAAACTAGGCTTTTTAAATAAGGTAATTGGAGCCCAGAGATGAGAAGTAATATTTTAGATTTGTTGATAAGCTTCTCCCCTAGCAGTAGATAATAAATTATCTAGCCTGTAAAAAATACTGATCCTGGGCTTGCCAACTAAGACAAAAGGATAGAATCATTACTATGGGTTTGTAAATCCATTTCTTAAGAATCAACCCAGAGCTAGATAATGTAAGTATTGGCCTCCTTTCTACGGTAACCATGAGCACCTTGCAAAGTGTCTAAGGTGATGCTGGGAATAAGTCTGCCTCCTCAAGGGCCCAGCCATCTTTTCAGCTAGGTTTCTTAGCTTTCAAACCCCTCTCACCAGCCATTATTTGTCAAGCTCTTCAAAATACTTAATTTGCCTATGCTTGTTTCCTATGCCTTTGAATAGGTTTTTGCCAACCCACACTTTGTAGAATAGTACTTTTAAATCTCAAGTCAGTTCTTCCAAGTTTTCCTATATCAGCATAACAGCCCTCCTCACCTCCATCCCCACCCCCATTTACATGTAGCACCATATAGGTTATGCATTTATTTCTCTACTAGACAGTAAGCCCTGTGAAGAGTGTGCATTCTGTGGAGTCTCCCTACCAAGAAAGGGGTCACTTGCATAGGCAGGTTCAGAAAAGTCCTTAGATCATTTATCTAGTTCATGGTTTGGTTTTGTTTTTCTTCAAACCATGGACATCATCTCTGGAATTAAAATGGACTAGTTATGTTGAGTTAAAGATGGAATTTTTTTCCCCATTTATGGCACCGGTCTGAACCCAGGTCCTACCTATTCTAACTGGGGGCATCTAGGTGGCACAGTGCTCTGGGCCTGGAGGCTGGAAGCCGGGTGTTCAAGTCTGTCCTCCAACATTGTGTGACCCTGGGCAAGTCACAACCTTTGCCTTGGCTTCCCCATCAGTAAAACGGGGATAATAGCATCTCCCGCCTAGGGTTGTGAGGACCACAAAAGAAAATGTAAAGCACCTAGCACAGTGCCTGGCACATTGCAATGTATAAATATGAACTATTACTAATTGTAAAGCATATGGCACATAGTGCTATTTAAATGTTAACTATTATGAAATCTTGTTGTATATGAATAAATTGACATTTTGCTTTTAGAAATCAGTAGGACAGAACTGGTCCTGAAGCCAGGTAAATGATTTCCTTCTCTGGGAGTTCCCTATAACTAATGAGATTACTGGTCCAGTTCCTACTTTGGTAAAGGGTAACTAGCCCTTTAAATCAATGAAATCAGATTTCAGGAAGCTGAAGGTCTGGTTCTAGACAATAAAGACCTGTCTCCCTCCAGCCCCCTACCCCAAGCTGCAGCAGCTCCATAAATCTCAGCTCTGAAGCCACCAGTAGAGTGGAGGCTACCCATATAGTTTTCTAAATCACCATTCAATGGAATGGAGCACTTGAGGTTATCCAGCTGTCTGAACCAATGCTTTAAAAACAAAATAGGGTAGGGTTGCAGCGCGGTGGGTTTAGGGGAGACCCAGAATTTCTTGAATGGAATGACAAACCCTGGAACAGGTTGGTTAGAGATGGTGGCTTTTTTTTTTTAGGATGGAGGAGAGGGAAGGTGAGATTTCAAGATTATAAATGGGCTAGCTCCATCCCCTGCTTTCCAGACCTGGTTGTCAATCTTTTTTTTTAAACCAACTTGATCCTAATCTATCATGTTCAGGGTCTGGATCCTTTTGTCTAATTGCACTCTTCTTGCTCCAATCCAAGACCTCCCTTTGGAAATGGGGAGTGCCCCTTCTACACTCCCTTCAAGCTCAACACCTCCACCTCATCTAACAGATTCTCCATTCTGCTTACTGACATTGCTAGTCTCTGATACTCTACCCCCAACACCCACCAGCTTTTTCTTTTTTGGTAGTTTCCATTCTGACAGTTTGGGATCCTCTTGGGGGCGCCAAGTCTTTCTAAACAGCACAGTGGGATGACCCCTATCTTTGGAACCAAAGCATACTCCTAGGCTAGCTTCCTCTTCTGAAATTGAGTTAATTCGTACAAGAGAGTTAGGTAGTATGTGAATTCAGGGAACACAGTCGTTTGACCTAGGCCAAACAGATTTAGCAAAGCTCATCATAAAGTGATAAGAATTTTAACACACCTTTTTCGGTAAGGATCAGTGGTAGTGGTGGGGCCCCCCTAAAACTTGCCTATTAGACCTGTTTGGGCTCTATTACAGCTAGGCCCTGGGCTGATATCATTAGAATAGAGGTTGATGGACTTTCATAGATAGGGAAGGATAGGATGTATTTGTGCCTTTTTCTTTTCTACTTCCTGACCCGCTCCCCAACCCCAAGCTTTGGGGAAATCATCTGTCCTCTAGGGGGAAATGTCCCTGGGAAGTGAGGAGATGGAAGAAGTATTGTACCAAATGCAGTCCCCTGTATCAACAGGGTCCCCTGGTCTGGAAGGGGCAGAGATGATAACTGCTATTCATCAAACCTCTAGAACCTAGTATTTTCTTCCTTCTGTTACTGGGGAATATTGGCGACAAGACCCGTTCTCCAGGATGCAACCAGCATCTTCTCCATTCATTTAACCACTTCCCCACACCCCCACCCTTCCTTTACCCTCAACAGCTCTGGACTGTGAGCAGGCTCTGTGTTGATGCCCAGCACTACCCAAATTGTACAAGTGAAAGAAGACCAAATAAAGTTTTCTGTATCATGCTTTATCATTCAAAGCTTAATTTGAGTCCTTGGAGGTGGAGGGGCCTGTCTGGAGAACTGAAGAGAGGGAGGCAATTAGGAAGACAGCAGACAGCTTCCAGGCCTCCTACATCCCCCAAACCAGGCTCTCCTGAAGTTACCATAATGCCATTCCTAGTTGTACCCCTACCCTCCACTTCCCCAGAGATGCCCTTCTCCTTGAGCCCTCCAAATCAATTCAATTCTCCAACCTCTGCTCCGAAAGGCCAAGTTTGAGGAGCATCTTTCTGAGAAGGGCAAGGCAAGGGAAAGAAGGAAATGCACACTTTACTACCTCCAATTTCTTTTCCCTCCTAATTTCTCTTCCCCTATTCAGTCTGATGTCTCCATCTTGACACCCCTGGGCACCAAGAAGATGGCACCATCAGCAGCCTGTTGCAAAGCATACTCTTCTGGAGAGTAGCCATTGCCAGCTTCATCACGCAGCCTCCGGAAGACATCTCTGTACAGCTCTGCCAGCTGCTGGCGCATGGCCCCCAGGGTCCGGTTGGCCTCCCCTCGGGCCCTGAGTAGCCGTTCCCGCTCATTGCCCAACCTCTCCAATTCACGTTCTAACTGCACAATGGTCTCCAGCTTCCTTTTTCGACAGTTCTGGGCAGCCACCTTGTTCTTGCCCCGCCGCCGGATGTCCCGGACCAAGGCCAGCTGGCTCTCACTAAGTGGATACCTAGCCACTAACTCATTAAAGTCATCCACAGGTAAGTTGACAATTTTCTCAGTGGGGAAGGGGATCTTCATGGCCAGAGCCCTGCGCTCATCCCTGCTTCCTGACTCCCCTCGTCCTGAGGGTTTGGCCCTTCCAGGGCACATCGTGGGTTCAAAAGTCAAGTGAGTCTCTGGAGGTGGCAGAGCATAGTTGGAATGGACTAGAGAGGTAGGCATGAGTGGATAGGGGTGCTCCACTGGGAACATCTCCACGTATTCTCCTCTCTGTCTCCCAGCCTCTATTCCCTCCATCTCTAGGGATTCTGCATCGCTGTAGTTGAGGGATAAACCAGAGTCAGATTCAGGATCTTCTTGAGGTTTGGTGGGTCCCACAGGTAGCCCCATGTCCAGCAGGGACAGGGACTTGGGGAGAGGTTCGCTGAGGAGTCCTGAGAGGGTCATGGGCTTGGAAACAGGAAGGGCCAGGCTGCCATATGCATAGGGAGAGTCCGGAACCAGGGCGGAGGGTGGAGGGAAGTCCTGGTAGAGACCCTCATAGGGTGAGGTGAGGTGGTTGCCAGTGTCGGGTAGAATTGGGCAAGGTCCATAAGCAGGAGGAGGTGCAGGCCCAGAATATGGCACTGGGGACTCAAAGGTTGGCTCATTTTGAATATCAAGGCCCTGTGGGAAAAAAGACAGGTCAGTTCACTGTGAAAGAAGCTCTCACAGTGACAAGGCAATCTTATTGCACTTCCTTAAACTGATTCCCTATCCCAGTCATCATAGTGATTTTTCTAAATCCTTTCAGTCCCCCTTAAACCTCTTGTGGCTCTGTCATCAGAGGACCTTTGCCTCATATTTTGTAGAGGGCCAGCTTTGGGGAGTTGGAGGGCTTAGGCCAGACCGGGTCTTACCTGTAGGTTGTACTAAGCCCGACAGCTGGGAAACTCAGGATGTTGGCTCACCACCCCCCTGTTCCGTCTCTTGAGAACAGGATGCAGGAAGGGAAGAAACAGATGGGGTACAGGACAGGACACAGGAAAGAAAGTAACAGACAAGGTACAAGGAAGTGAGGAAATCACTTAATTAGGTTGGTGCTTTTTATGGAAAATAATGTTACTACTGCTTGATCCAGTACTATGTAAGCCTGAGCCCTCAGATCAATAAACCGAGTTTGCTCTTCACATCTTCCACCTGGCCCATGATTCTTTCTCTCTTCACGCTCTGCTGGTGTCAGACCACGGCCGCAGATGCAGGCGCTCGAGGCAGTATTTCTTTGAAAAAAATCAAGGCAATTCATGGAGAGCTCCCTCTTCTGTTCTCATCTCTACTCCTGTCTCAGAGGAAGAGGTGGCCCTTCTCCTTTGCCAAGGCAAACCATTCTACATGCACAAGTGATGCTATTCCCTCCTGTCTTCTCCAGCAGACTGCCCCCTCTATCATCCTTACTCTTTTACTTGCCTTCCACCTCTTCCTATCTACTGGCTCCTTCCCTACTGCCTGCAAACATGCCATCCTCAAAAAATCTTCATTTAATCTATCTATCTTCCCTTTTGTGGCTAAATCCTTGAGAAGACTGTCTACACCTCTCCTCTCCCTCTCTTAACGCTCTAAAATCTGGCTCTGACCTCATCATTCAACTGAAACTGCTCTATCTGAAGTTACCAGTGATCTCTTAATGATCCAATCTAATAGTGTTTTCTCTCTCCTCATCCTTCTTGGCCTCTCTTTAACCTTTAACGTCATCTGTCCCCTTTTTCTCCTGGGTATTCTCTTCTCTTTTCGGTTTTCATGACATTGCTTTCTCTTGTTCTGACTGTGCCTTCCGAGTCTCTCTTGCTGGATTCTCTTCCAGATCACACTATGGGTGTTCTACGGGGCTTTGACCTTCACCCTCTTCTCTTATCCCTCTGTTTTTGTTGTTGCTGTTGTTGTTGAAACAATGGGGGTTAAATGACTTGCCCAGGGTCACACAGCTAGTTCAGTGTCAAGTGTTTGCAGTCACATTTGAACTCAGGTCCTCCTGACTCCAAGGCTAGAGCTGTATGCACTGCACTACCTAGCTGCCTCTCCTCTGTACTGTTTTGCTTGGTGATCTCATTAGCTCTGATGCAATTATCATCTCTGTGTAGGCGTTCTTCAAATCTTTTTATCTGTCCCTAGTCTTTGCTGACTTCCAGTCTAGTATCTCCAACTTCCTAGTGGACATGTCTATGGGGGGAACTGGATGTCCCGTAGATATCTTAAACTCAACATGTCTAAAACTGAATTCCTCGTCTTTACCCTCAAGCCTTCTCTTCTTCCTAACTCTCCTGTTATTGTCAAAGGCATCACTAAGTCACCAAGGCTTGCAACTTAGGTATCATCTTTCCTCAATTCCCATCCCTCCCCCCGCCCCACACACACTCCCAATTCAATCTGTCCTATTGATTTTACTTTTGTAACATCTCCCACATATGCCTCCTTCTCTCCCCACTTTCTGTAGGCTCTCATCACCTCACAGCCAGACTATTGCAACTGCATGCTGGTTGGTCTCTCTGCCTCAAGTTTGTCCCCACTCCAGTCCATCTTCTACTTACCTGTCAAATTGATCTTCCTTACGCATGAGTCTGACCATGTCTCAACACTGGCCTTCTTTCCCCTGCCCCATTCAGTCAACTGTAGTGACTCCCTGTTACCTCCAGGATTAAATATAAAATCCCATGGCTTTTAAAGCCCTTCATAACCTGACCCTTCCTACTGTTCCATTCTTCTTACATTTTACTCCCTTTCACGTGCTCTGTTATTCAGTGACCCTGTCCTCTTTGTTATTTCTCCAACAAAACACACCATCTCCCATTGTTGGCCCTACCCCTCCACCCTGACCCCCCTGCCCATGGAATTCTTTCCTTCCTCATCTCCATCTTCTGCCTCCTTCAAGTCCTAGTTAAAATCCCACCGACAAAAAGCCTTTCCCAACCCTCCTAAGTGTTAGTGCCTTCCCTCTGTGATTATCTCCAATTTGTCTGGCATATATCTTGTCTCTGCATAGTTATTTGCATGTTGTCTCTTCCATTAGACTGTGAGCTCCTTGAGGGCAGGGACTGATTTTTTTTTAGAATTTTTTTGCCTTTCTTTGTATCTCCAGCATTTAGCACAGTGCCTGGCACTTAGTAAATGCTTAATAAATGTTTGTGGATTGAATGACTAATTGAAGGATCTGAAATGATAAAGTCTAAAGGATAGAAGTTTGAGGGAATAGAGAGCACATAGGATGGGACAGAAAATATAGTCTGTTCACTGAGTTCTGACAAAAGCAAGGGCTCTTAACCTGGGGTTCAGGAACTTATTTTTTAATAAAAATTTAGATAAATTTATTTCATTATAATTTATTTCCTCTGCAATGCTGTAGATGTTTTATTTTCTGTATTGAAAAACATGATTCTGAGGAGGGTTTCACAGGCTTCACCACACTGCCAAAAGGGTCCTTAACACAAATCAAGAATAAGAAGCCCTGGACCATTAACAAAAATGCAAATAAAGAGGCAGCTAGGTGGCGCAGTGGATTGAGCACTGGGTCTGGAAGACCTGAGTTCGGATCTGAACCTAGGTACTTGCTGTGTGACCCTGGGCAAGTCACTTAGCCTCTGTTTGCCTATTTTCTCATCTATAAAATGGGATAATATTAGCACCTGTCTTCCAGGGTTATTGTGAGGATGAACTGAGATAACGTTTGTAAAGCACTTTGCAAACCTAAATGCACTATTTAATGCTAGCTACATTATTATTATTATTATTATTATATTATTATTATTATTATTATTATTATTATTATTATTATTATTATTATTATTATTAATTACAGGAGATACTGAGTTTAGCACCAAAGGATTACCCAAAACATTCAGCTTGTGATATCTTTTGGGGGAAAGTTTCAAAATTTAAAAGAGATCCTCGTTGTTCTAAGATGGAAGCAGAGTGGTACATTATGATACAAAATCAGAAGACCTAGGTTCATAGCATGCCTACTTGTATGACCTTGGTCAAGTCAACCTCCCTGGGTTTCAGTCTCCTCATCTGTAAAATGAGTAGGTTGGACAAGAGGTCTCTTCCAAGTCTAGATCTATGATCCTATAATCCTATGAATCTTTCTGTGTGGAGACAGGGGGATGGACGTCAAGTCTGTCCTTCTATAGTCAAATTCATTTTGGGACAATTGCTGAGTGGAAGGCAGCTTGGTAAGAGGTGGTCTGAGATAGCAAACAACAATAAAGGAAGGTCTTGTGATCCCATGAGGGACCCCTGGATCTTATAATGCAGTTATTTTTATAAGATATGAGAGCAGTGAGTGAGGCAGGACATTTTAGAACTGGAATGTCATCTGGGTTTAGAAACCTAGAATTTAGGGAGATGGGGGTGGGAGGTGGGGGCAGGGGGAGGCATTGGTGAGCTAGAAGGGGAAGGAACAGAAGAATGGGGCATATAGAAAAGTGGGATATATTGGGGGAGACAGGAGGAGGAGGCCAAAACTGGGGAAAAGAGAGATAGGTCTGGAAAAGGATAATGCTGGGGGGTGGGAGATGAGGAAAGTCAGAAAGGGGGGAAGAATTGGAGGTGAAGGGCCCTGGGGCAATCCAGTACTCTGGAGAATTGGTGCAGTTTCTTCTGTCTCTCTTCCATCTGCCAACCAGTCCAGGCAGGGATGCAGTAAGCCTGCTATGAGTACTGCCCCCAGCCCATGGCCAGCGGCCATCCCAGATCCCTACCCAACTAGGGACAAAGAAGTCATTGTTCTATTCAACAGATACCCCTTTGTCTGACCAGCAGGAGGAGGGGACCCCTGCATCGTCCTCCCTCAAAGGCCCCAGACTCTGTTACCTGGGGGGAGGGGCACCGGTGAGAAGAGGGGTAAGGGGAGACTAAAGAGAGGAGGTTAAGGAGGTGAGAGGAAGCAGGAAGAAGAAGGTATGGGGAGGAGGATTAAGCAGGGGAGCAGAAAGGCAGGGGGTAGGGTGATGGAGAGCAGAAGGAAGAAGGGGAAAGGAGGTGAGCAAGCTAGAAAAGGGAGATGGGAGAAAGCAGTGTTTCCTTCACCACCAGCAGCTACCCCTTTTTGTCCCCACCCCCATTTAGTACCTCCTCCCTTGTTTACTCAGCTGAAAGCCCTCCCCCATCCCCACCTCCTGACCTGGGCATGTCGGATTTTTACCTGATCTTCCATTCAGGCCTACTCCTGCAACCACACCCTTCTAAGGGCCTGCATTTTCTGGCTCTTCTCCCCAGACCCCCGGCTACCCCTGTTGCCCAGGCTGTCCTTCCCCTTCTCACCTGCAGCTCTGTGATAGACATAATTTCCTGCCAGGTCAGCTCCATCTCTCCCAGCTCTGGGGCAGCGAGCAGTGTAGCCCGGTTCCTGCTCTGCTGTGGAGGACACGGGGGCATCCTACCAGGCCAGGAGCCAGGGAAGGCACCCCCAGGCCGAGGTCACCCAAGCAACCTGAAATGATGAAGTGAGAAGGGTGAGGATCTCACCTACCAGAGTGCATCTTGTCCCTCCTCCAGCTTGGGTGGGAAGGGGCATCTCACCCCATACCAATTCTCTTCGACTCCTGTTTCTCTCATTTGACCACCTAGTTCGTTCCATGAGCTGGGAAGTCCTTAGTATCACAGAATCCACCTTCTTGTTAAAACAAATTCTTTGTCTTTGGAGAGGCAGTAGCAGGACCTTGACCTTCCCTAGACCAAAGACCTCTCTTCCATTCCTCCTCACACCCCAAAACCACACCCACAATCAGGGAAGGGAGCCAGGACTCCAGGGTTTTTTCTCTGGGGTAACATCAGAAATTTATTTCTCTCCCTCATTTTGCCTCTCATTTCCTGGATCGTAACCTTTTTTCTTCCTAAGATATTTAAGAACCTTGAGATGCTTAAGAGGCAGTGCCATGGAAAGAGTCAACCACCTCATCAACCCCAGGCCTGGTCCTTGATAATAGCTTTACCCTCTCTTATTTCCCCACCCTAGGCTCCTCCTGGCTGGGGGAGATAAGAGGTTATCAGCCCTAGGGCAAAGAGCAGAGTAGGAAAGAAAGATAGGGTTTCTAGGCATAACCTCTGTGCCTCTGGCCCCAAAGGGGTCATATTTATCCATTCACCAGCCCACATAAACAGGTTTCTTTTCAAACCGGGATCTCTTCAAAGCAAAGTTTATGCAGAAGTTCTTTTTGCTATTTACCCTCAATACATTCTTCCCTATGATATTTCCAGTTGTTCCATCCATTGAGGAATCTTTTTTGGAGACATGGGGATCCTTACCTTTATCACCATTCCCAATCTGCTTTTCTCTAGCCAGCTCAGCTCCCCAGTCCACATCCCTTTTCAACTCATCCTTTCTCTGGTGGGAGAGGTAGGGCAAGGTGAGGAGGGGATTTGAGGAGAGGTAGTTGGGAGTGGGTGGGAGGAGGAAAGCTGGCCTAAACTCTAAAAGCTGTCAAGACAGCCCCCCATCACCTTCATTGGGTTCTCCCTAGACTCAAGCAATAAGAAACAAGAAGAAACTTGAGCAGAGGGGGTTTGAGGGAGACATCAAGAGGGAGCTCTTCATAATTTAGAGTCAGTGACCTCCTCTAGGTTAGAGTCAGAGACCTAGTGGCAGCAAGGAGAATAGAGGGGGAACTCACTTTTCTTGGCAATCCTTTAACATAGGGGAAACCCTCAATAATAGGTCTTGAAGACAGAAATGCTCTAATGATCTCAGCAGTATGTATGACCTTAGAAGTTGACATTCCTAATCAACCATGGTTAATTAACATAGACTCTGCTCCTTAATTAGGCACATAAACTCAAAGAGTCGTATTCAATAGCCCAATTTAGTGAGAACCTGAAAAGGATCTTATGTGTGCATGAGGTTTTGTTAAGTTTTATTAGTGATATCGATAAAAGTAGGAGAATGATTTGTAATATTATTAACAGTAATACCCACAAACATGAGGATAATTCCAATAACCCTTGCCTTCTTCCCCTACTGACCTTCTCTACTCATGTTCCTCTCTTCTAGTGTCCCCCATTCCCTGCATCGTGGAATCGTAGATTTATGTCTGAAGGGGCCTTCTTAGACTCCTCATCTGGTCCAACCCTCTCCTTTTATAGTGGAGGAAGCTAATGACTGGAGAGCTTAGACTTGCCCAAGCTCACACAATTAGCAATGGACAGATATGGGATTTGAAAACTGACCCTGTGACTCCCCATCTAGTATTCTCCTTCCCCCCTGATTCCCAACCCTCACTGCTCTCCTCCAAGTACTCTTCCAAATATCATTGCTTCCCTCCCAACCTCTCCCCAGCTGGGCCACAGTGCTCATAGCCCTGGAGAAATGTCTACTTGGGTTCAGGCTGGCTATAGTCATAGGATAAATCCCCATGTGTCCTGGGCCAAGTGGGTGGGGTGTTTGTGTTCTCTTCTTGATGCCATTTCAACACCGGAACCCCCAACCTCTGGCCCCCTACTTTGGGTTCTGGTCGGAAATTGTGTAAAAGCAAAGTGAATGAAGAACAGTCACTCCTGAGTCCCTTTAAGGGAGGGGTGGGGGGAATGGCTCTTACTTCATAGATTTGCCCCCTCTTTCCCTTAACCTACCCCCAAGCTAACCCTGACTACTGCTCACTTTCTCTTTGTCTGCTTCTCTTGGAAGGGGCTTCTGCCCTTGCCCCTCTCAGGGTGTCATCAGGCAGAAGACCTAGGATCTGCTTTGCTCTCTACCAGTAACTACCCACATGAGCTTGGGCACGTCACTGAAACCCTCTGACTCTCTATTGCCTCATCTTTAAATGCAGATAGTGCCCTGTGTGTAAAAAAGCATGTTGTCTTGAGGTCCTTTCAAGACCCAAGATCTATAATTTTATGATTTTTCTCTCTCCCTTGGCCTTAGAATCCTTTCCCTTTTGCCCCTTTTCCTGAGGTTCTGTATCCTCCACTCCTCAGGAAAGTAGGGATGTATCTCTGAGTTGGTTTTACCCCATCTCTGTAAGGGGAACTTAAGGTATTTGTGCCTTGGGGTAGGGAAGGGGTAATGTTCTCTCCACCCTAACCTGGTGATGGTCAAGAGTCCCCTCAAAAATATCTTTATCTTCATCGGCCCTTAGGGCTCTCTATTACAGGAAAGAGCTGGTTGAGACCCCGTGGAGTGGGGAGAAAAAAGGAGTGGATAGATGGTGAAAAAGATTACTCTGAGGAGAAAGGTTGTGGGGTAGTCTGGGGGAGAGAGCCAAGGATTAGTGGTGAGACACTGAGGATATCTGTGACTATGACATAAAATTAATTCCATACAAATGCATTTAAGTTGATTTCTTAGGGATTTTCACCTGAGCGAGGACTTCTCCCTGTCTCTTTATCATTTTCCAGGTGGTCATTCAATAGTGCATACAGCTTCTTTCTAGGGCCATTTTTTTCCATCCTCCTGCCTCCATGTTGAATGGTCTCTTTCTTAGTCTACACAAATAGAAGTTTAAAATACTCAGCAGAATACAGAGATTTCTAAGGATGGAAACACCTTTCCCCTCAGACTACCCCTGCCCTCTGTCCACCCCCTCTTCTGAGTTCTTCTGCTCCGAACATTCTTGATGGAATCTCTAAGCACTTGCAGAAAGATTTCGGAGCCCTGTGAGGAATAGAGAATTTGGGTCACCTAGGGAGGGAGCACCAAGACCTGAGAACCGAAGATGACGAGGAAAGGAAGGAGAAACCCCCAAATCCTGCTTCCCAGGGTTTCCACTGTGCCCTAGAACTCAAGTATCCCTGAGTTCTGGGCTTCCTGATATGGGTCCTGGTTTCAAGGTCTCTATTTTTGACCCTTTTTTGTTTCCATACTGAACTCCCAATCAGGAGGTGACCTTACCTCTCGTGGTGGTGATGGTGGTGGTGGTGGTGGTCAAGAAAAGTTGGCTAAAACTGGAGAAAGAGAGATAGAAGAAAGGAAGGAGAGAAAACAGGACCAACTCAGAGAGAAAGGGCTAGAAAGGAAGAGTTTGTTGATCAGGTCAGGACTCTGTGCCTTGGGGGCTTCAGTAACTCAGACTCTATGTGTGTGTGTGTGTGTGTGTGTGTGTGTGTGTGTGGAATATAAGTAGAACTGGGGAAGGTGGGGGGGGGGGTGCAGACAGAGAATGCTATCCAGTCAGTCTCCTCTCCAGCTTCCACTCTGCTTATTCTTTGGGGAAGCAGTGAGAAGAGAAGGTAAGGAAGGAAACCTCTTTCTCTCCATAATGCTCACTTTCCCCAGTCTAGTCTCTCCAACCCCAACCCAGCCTCCTCTCTGAAAGAAACCACTTTTCTCTTTCTCCTCTTTCTTCATTTCTAATTCTGAATCTACTTTTCTCCATCTTTCCAGAACAACAAAAAAATAAACTGAGGCATGGAACCAGGTATCATGAGTGGACCTATCCTCTGCCTTTACACTTCTTCCATTTACCTTCCTCTGCCACACATACAACACCCAAATTTAACCTATTAGGAACCTTGGGTTGGGACAGGGTAGTTATGTGACTCTGAGTGTGTATATACATATACATATATGGATGGATGAGTGGGAGAAGGTTGGCACGTACTGAGGTCTCTCATTTCTTCAAATGTACTTAGTTATGTGGTGAGGACACCATTATTACTGGTTTTGTCCAGTTATTCCTGTTTCTTCCTCCCTTGTCTTCCTCAGGCCTCTCCAAACCTTTTTGGCCAATCCTTCAAATAATCCATCCCCACTTCTATTTCTTGAGACATCTATCTTTGTGTACTTTGTCACCTGAGGATCTCCAAGTGTGTAACCTACATCTATTTGCCTTTCCAAAGACATTTCCTGACCCAAAGATCCAATCCCAGGACTTGGAATAAGCAGAGGTTCTCCTGGAAACTTAAGAATTCTTTTTGCCCTAATTTCCGCATCAGAATCCCCCTTTCAGTCCCTTACCTGTGGCAGTGTCCAGGCAGTGGAGAGAAGGAGGAGGGATGTCTCTCTTGGTATTTCTGTCTCTGAGAAGGCAAAGAGATGGGGCAGGCCCCACTGATGTCACTGGGAGGAGAGGTGGAGATCTGTTCCTTGCAGCATATCCAAGGGCTGAGTTCAAGGGCTCAGGCGGTAAGCCAGAGGATCCTGAGGCAGCTGAAACCTCCTCTCCAAACCCCCAGGCTGTGGGTTATCTGTCCCTCCTCCCAACCTCCCCTTTCTCCCTGGGCCCTCCTCTCCTCCTGCCCCTTCTGGCTGACAGAGGAAACTTGAGCCCTGTGTGGTTTCTGCCCACACCTCCTACTCCACCCCCCACCCCTACTTACTGGGCAGACAAGGGTGCGGAGGGCCACGCATGCACGCTCCGTGCCCCCTGGGCTTCAGTTTCTTCCATTCTATGTATATGTTAGATTTTAATTGTGGCAGCCCCATCTGAAAACAGCCTGCAAGCCCTTACACTAGTTCTGACCTCTGGTAGTCCTGGGTGACTGAGATGAGGAATGGAGGAGGCCTCAAAAAGATGGCAATGACCTATACCTGTCCAGCTTCCCATTCTACTGGGTAGGTGGAGGTGTGTGGGTCAGAACATTTGGAATCCTCATTTCAGGATGCCTCATTATGGACCATGGGGAGAGGGGAGACTGATGTGCCAGAGGAAAAGGGGGAATCAGATGCTTTGATGTTTCTCTACCTGTGACCTTCTCCCCTCCCCCTCTGCCTCATATGGCCTGGGACAAAGGCCTCTTTCTTGGCCGGGGTGTGTGTTTGTGTGTTTGGGGTGGGGTGGGGGGGACGACAGAGCAGGATGACTCACCTGCCTTAAAGGGATGCCTTTGGCTTCCTCCTGCTCATCTCTGTTGTCCCAGACAGGGTGCCCCTACAGCCTGCCAGCTGAATACCCCAAATAGGCCAACACAAGCATCCCATTCCTGAAAAACTTCGACCTCTTCTATGTGTTTAGCAATTAGGGCCCTAGAGTAAACACTGCATCCATTCACTTACTCAGATGTACACAACTCTTGTTCCACCCCAAATAGGCACAGTTCAGGTGGGAAGGAGATTCTCTGAACTTTCTTGATGTCCCCCTGTCCTTTCCACCCTTCCCCTCCTGTTTTCTGGTGTTCTGTAATTGTTTTAGTAGAAGGAATACTGGATTTGGATTTTGATGGCATGAATTTGATTCTTGGCTTTCCTATGTGCTCTTTGAGTGATCTTGAACAAGTCACTTAACTAAACCTCTCTGGGCTACAGTTCTCTATAAAATGAGGGACTTTGGGCTAAATTGTCTCTAAGATCACTGCCCAGCTCCAGATCCTGGGAACTCTATTAATTCTTCCTGATATCTAACCTCAGTCCTTCAAACTGTACCTTAAACCCATTTTCCTTTATTCTAATAAAGAACCATAGATTTAGAGCCCAAATGGAACTAAGAGGCCATCTGGTCATGGGATCACATGATCTCAGTTCTAGAGCTGGCAAGGAAAGGACCACAGAGGCCATCTCCTTTTATAAGGGGCCGATGAAGAGTTTGTGGTTCAGGAGATTAAGTGACCCTGCCTAACATCACACAGGTAGTATTCGAACTGAGATTTGAACCCAGGTCCTCTGATTTCAGTCTAATGCTCTTTCCACTTTGCTATCCAGAGTCTTCCCTAGCAGCTTCTTGCATCTGTGAATGTCTTAGTAGGGGTTGGGAGGGTAGAGTAGGACTTTGTATGCATTGCCTGTGTAGAACAGGAGGCAAAGACACCAAATGCTTGTCTGCTCAGGGAATCATAAAACCTCTTTGTACCCCAGATCGGTACCAGTCTAGGTATACACCTGTTATGTTCCACCAGCTGGTACCAGGCTGAGGTGCCTTATGTACATTCTGGTTTGCTCTGGCATTCCATAAGCTGGTCACATGTGGAAACCTCCAAGGCCCCCTGTTAGAACTCTATGCAGATGATGTGAATGGTGGGAAATATAACACTCATGGCTTGTGGCAGACTGATTGTATCATGTGTTACAATCAATCAGCAGGCATGGGTTGATGGCCTAGGTGGGAGGTCAAACATCTAAATTGGAGGGCTGGATATGATGCTTTTCAGCTTCATGTCTGTGGGCAGTTCATTCAATTTAGCAAATATTAAATGCCTACTCTGTTCAAGGTCCTGGGCAGGCCTTGAAGTACATTAAAAAAAAACCCGCAATAAAAATGGCATAATCCCTCCTCAAGGAACCCACACTAATAATGCAAGTTTCAGTTGTCTCATCTGCAGAGTACTGGTTCTGGAGTCAGGATGTCTGACCTGAGTTCAAATCCAGTCTTAGGCACTTATTGGTTATGTGACCCTGGACAAATCATTTAACCTCTGTTTGCCTCAGTTTCCTCAAGTGGGAGTGGCACTTATAATAACACCTAGTCCCAGGGTTGTTGAGAGAGGATCAAATGAGATAATATTTGTAGAAGTGCTTAGCATATTGCCTGGCACATAGTAGGTGCTATATAACTGCTTATTTCTTTCCCTTCCCTTTCCTTGTAAAATAGGTATAATATTTGCACTAACGTCCTCACAAGTAAATATCAAATGAGATATGGTCAGATACTAGGCTTTGTCATCATAAAATGCTGCTGTATAAAATACGAGTGGTTATTGAAGGAAAGAAGGAAATAGGCATTTATATAGTACTAAACTATTTTACAATATTATCCCATTTAATCTTCTCAAACAACCCTGGGAGGTAGGTACTATTATTATCCCCCATTTTACAGTTGAGGAAATTGAGGAAGACAGAGACTAAGTGACTTATCCAGGGTCACACAGCCAATAAGTGTCTAAGGCTGGATTTGAACACAGGTCTTCCGGACTTCAGGTCAATCTGTTGTGCCACCAGCTGCCTCTGCCTATTGATTGATTGAGTAGGAATGCTGGGGACACACTAACATGTAATTCAGTTTGAGAATTCAGTAACAATTAATTGACCATATTCCAGGTTATAGGAATACAAAGCTACTAGGCAATAGGGATACAAAAATGAGCTTACATCCTACTGAGGGAGAAGGTCAGAATGTGTGCATAAATAAGTATATATGGGTGTGTGTGTGTGTGTCTGTGTGTATATACACACACATATATATAATATATATGTAAACATATATATAAAATATATATATATAAATAAGTATATTCAAAATGTATACAGAGTCAACATAAAGAATTTTTTGTTGACATGGGAGAAGGAAGCACTAACAATTAGGTGATCAGGCAAGAACTCATGGAGGATGTGGTACCTTTGAATAAGGGTTGGGGTACTGCAAAGCCAAGATTAGGAGTGACAGCATTCTAGCCATGTCCTAGGATATCCCATGGGATAACCTGGGCTAAGGCACAACATTCTGAGGTGGTATGTAGTATATAAGGAAAAGAGAAGTAGTCCAGGTTAGATCATAGAGTGAGAAGGAATAGAATAGAATAGAATAGAATAGAATAGAATAGAATAGAATAGAATAGAATAGAATAGGATATAATATAATATAATATAATTAATATAATATAATATAAGACAGGAATCCCCACCAATAAAAAGAGAGGTGCAAATCAAAGCCAATCTGAGGTTCCACCCAGGAAAATGGCAAAGATGACAGAAGATGGGAAGAGTCAATGCTGGAGGGGCTGTAGAAAGATAAGTCCACTATAGTGTCCTGTTGGTGGAGGTGGGAATTGGTTCAACCATTCTAGAAAGCAAATTTGGAATGATCCTAACGAGGTGATGAAAATATCCATACTCTTTGACCTTGAGATCCCACTCCTAGGCATATGTAAGTCAAAAACAGAAAGATCCAATATAAACCAAAATATTTATAGTAGCACTTTTCGTAGTAACAAAGAATTGGAAACAAAGTAGAAGCCATTGGTTGGAGAATAACTAACCCAAGTGAGGAGCACAAAGGTGATAGAATATTATTTTGCCAGAAGGAACAATGACTACGAAGAATACAGGGAGTCATGGCAAAGCTTCTGTGAATTGATGCCAGGTAAACCAGGAAGAAAATGCACCCAGGAGTACAACAAGGTAAGCGGAAAGAACAACGCTGTGTAATTGCAATGAGCAAGTTTCGCTGGAGGAAGAGACTAGAGCGACAGAGCCAAAAATGGGGCTCTGGCTAAACGTATGATGGGACCTAACTGGTGTGTTGGTTAACTGCGTTCAACTGCCTTCTTGTGAGTGTTCTCTTTCTTTTTAATTTTTTTGTTATAAGAGATGGTTTTCTGCATGGTAAAGAGGGGAGAGTTATAGTGGGGAACTGAATGACGTAAACACAAAAAAGATCAATAAAAATTAAACAAACAAAAGAACAGGTATCCTTGCTAGCCAGGGAGTTCCAGTCTGATTGGAGATGCGAGACTGTTTTGTAAAACTTTTCAGCATATTCCTTATAAGTGCTTACGTAAAGGAGTGAGTGAGTAAGTGGGTTCTGAGCCAGGAGGTGGTGGTGGCCCTGTGATGAATGTTGAGTGGTCTTTGACAATCCATCAACTTTACAGAGATGATAGAGTAGGGCAGGGACATCCCTCAGCCAGACCAAGTCCTTTCTAGTAGGTAAAAGCCACAATATTTTTTTCTTCCTTTTCAAAGCTTGGTCCTGTTACCAGAATTAGATTTGCAATCTCCTGGGGATAGTGCTGAGAATGATTCTTTAAGCCTCTGACCATGGAATTCTGTGATCTGTAGTCTTCATTTGACTTGGGCCAGCTCTGTCTTTTGTGTGTGTGTTTGTGTGTGTGTGTGGGTGTGTGTGTATGTGTGTGGCAATTGGGGTTAAGTGACTTGCCCAGAGTCATACAGCTTAGTGAGTGTTATGCGTCTGAGGCCACATTTGAACTCAGGTCCTCCTGACTCCAGGGTCCGTGCTATAATCACTGTGCCACCCAGCTGCCCCCAGGTCTGTCTTAATTCAAATCTCCCCCAAAGGAGCTAGGCGGCTCTGTAGATGGAACTCTGAATTTCGAGTCAGGAAGACCTGAGTTCAAATACAGACTCCAATAATTACTAGCGGTGTGACCCTGAGCAAATCACTTAGCCTTTGCTTACCTCAGTTTCCTTAACTATAAAATGGGGATACTAACAGCACTTATCTCACAAGGCTGTAGTAAGGATCAAATGAACTAATATTTGTAAAAAAAAAAAGTACTCAGCACAGTGCTTGACACATAGTAGACACTAAATACATGTTTATTCTCCCCCCTCACCTCAAGGATTTCTGACTAAGTTGGGCTTTGGAGGGTAGCAGAGGAATGGTACCAGGATAACAACATGTTTCTGTAATGTTTTATGCTTTGCTAAAGCGCTACTCTGATATCTTACTATGGCATGGAGATGATTCTAGGTCCTGGGATGCTGGTCTAAACTTTGGCACATTCTATCAGGCTGAAAAAGTTTTCAATAAAAGTCCAGCAGGGCTTGTATGTTATCTCAAGATCAGGGTAGCATCATAGGTCCATATATCTGGAGTTAGAAGGGATCTTGGAGGACATCCCCAACCACTTTCATCTATCCATCCATCCATCTACCTACCTACCTCTTTCTATTATTCATTCATCTATTTATTTATCCATTTATCTATCTAATTAATTATTTTGATAATAAATAAGCATAGTCAAGGAAAACAAATCCACACACTTGCCATGTCCTAAAATGAATGCTTCATCCTTTACTTTGGGTTCCTCACCCTTCTGTCAGGAGATGAGTAGCATGCTTCCCCAAAGCTCAAGTTATGATTGGTCATTGATGAGCATTACTGAGTCTTTCCAAGGTGTCTTTCTATGCAGTGTTATTGTTTGTTAAACCACAAGTCCAAAAGACTGAAGGTGAACATGCCACCTACCTCCTGCCAGAGAAGTCATGGACTTAAAATGCCAAATGAGACATGCATTTTGAGACATGGCCTATGTAATATTTGTTATTACAAAATAACATTTGTTATGAGGGTTTTCTTTTTAATTTTAAAATTGTTTAATTGGGGGAGCAATAGAAGGGAAAGATAAATGCTTGCAAAATAAATTTTTAAAAAACCTATTTATTATATAAATTATTCTGGTAGTGCCCATTTTACCAATTCTTTCATTTTATAGAGGAGGAAATGGAGGCCCAATGAGGTTAAGTGATTTGCCCAAAGTCACACAGGTGGTAAATAGCAGATATAGGATTTGAACCCAGGTCCTGTGGCTCCAGTTATGGAGAGAGGGTCCTTTGGGTGCATGGTGGGGAAGTCCAAGGAGTTGGGGATGAATCCAGGAGAGGGGTGAAGGAAGGAGCATGGCTAACTTGGGTCCTTTTTCAGCGGGGAGTGGCTCACCATGGGAAGGAAGGAGCTATAGGAGTGGGAACAGGGTTTTCTAGGGCAAGAGGGCCACTGGGGCATTTGTCTCACCCCTATTTTACTCTAATTTAAAGCCCTTTTCCCTTAGATGCTACATGTAGTTGTGGGAGAATGTGCCCCAGCCTCATGGTCTCATAGATCTAGAGCTGGAAACAACCTTAGAGGCCTTCTAGTCCAATGCCCTCTTTTTAGAAGAAATGAAGAAAAAAGGGCCAAGGGAGGTAGACTTGAACTCAGATTTACTAATTCCCCACCGTGACTCAGCTGCCTCTTACCTTAGAACATCCTTCTTCCATGCTGACTTCTCCACCCATTGGTGAATTTCCAGATGGCTTCCATTTTGGGGATGGGCTCAAGCCCTCCGTGTTTCGTCACCCTCTCAGCCATGCCCAACTTTGCCATCATGTCCTTGAGCAGGTACTCTTCCTGCCCCACCTGCTTTTCAATTCCCTTTTATGAGTTGTCTTCTCTAATTAGAATGTAATCTTCTTGAGGGCAAGCCCTACCTTTCTTTTTGCTTCTATATGTATCTCCAGTTTCCAGTCTGTTTGCCTGGTGCTTTTCCCATACTATATCAGAGAAGCCCATCACCAGATTGGCCCTAGGGTGATGGAATTTTCAGTTACAGTAACCCTCCAAGGCCATCTTCTTAATTATAGAGGAATTGCAATCCTCGTTGATGTTGGGGAGAATCTATGCAGAAAAAAAAAATCACAGATCTTTTGGGCCCCAGTCTGTGCTAGGCACTAGAGATACAAATACTATGAATGAAACAATGCCTACTTGCAAAGAACTTGCAATCTAATGGGGGGATATGACAAACACGTATGTAAGTATATACAGAATGAATTATAAAGTGAATAAGTGCAAATATACCCAAAGTTGTTAAAGGTAGTTGGGGAGGAAAGGCACTAATAGTTGACCAGGAGGACCAGGAAAGGTTTCAAGCAGAAGATCTTGCCCGAAGGAGAGAGGAAATAAGCATTTATATAGTGCCTACTGTGTGCCAGGTGCAGTAACAAGCACTTTACAAATATTTGATTTGATTTGTCATTTTGATCTTCACCATAACCCTGTGAAGTAGGTGCTGTTATTATCCCCGTTTTACAATTGAAGAAACTGAGGCAAATAGAGGTTAAATAACTTGCCCAATGTGATACAACTAGCAAGTGTCTGAGACCAGAACTCAGGTCTTCTCTTTCCTGGAATAGTGCTCCAGGCCCAGTGTTCTCTCCACTGCACCATCCACACAGATTGTATTCCAGGGTCAGAGGCATGATTTTAGAGTCATTGGTGGGGGGGGAGGGCACTAGAGTTGATTGAATAGGAGAGGCATATGGCCAGATCTACACTTAAAGAAAATGGTGTTAGTAGTAGTGTAGGGGGATGGACTGGAGTGGGGAGAGCCTTGAGGAAGGGAGGACAATTAGGAAGCCTTTGCAATAATCTAGGTGAGAGGTCATAAGGGTCTGAACCAAGGTAGTAGCTGTCAGTTTAGAACAGGGTTCAGATCGAGAGATATTGTTGAGGTAGAATGGCAAGATTTAACAATTGATTGAATCTATGGGGTGAGGGAGAAGTCAAGGAGGAGTCAAGATAAATATAAGCTTGCAAATCTGAGAGACTGAAAGAATGGTAGTGCGTTTTTGACAGAAATAGGGAAGTGTCAGAGAGGAGAGGGTTTTGAGTGAAAGATGAGTTCTGTTTTAGACATGTTGAATTTGAGATGTTTCTAGGATGTCGAATCTGAAATATCCAATAGGCAATTAGTGATACTGGATTGAAGCTCAGGGGAGAGACTGGGGCTAGATATACAGATCTGGAAATAAAGAGCATAAAGAGAATGATTAAGTCCGCAGGAGCTGATGAGGTCATCAAGAAAGAAAATGTCAAGAAAGAAGAGCAGGGAGCCTAGGATAGAGCATTGAGGAACACTCATGGTTAAGAGGCATGATCTATATGGTGAATCATAGAGACTTAGAAGGAGAAGTAAGACAGGTAGGAGAAAAACCAGGAGAGATCTATATCACCAAAGCCCAGAGAGAAGAATGTATTCAGGAGGAGACAATGGTCAATAGGGTAAAATGCTATAGATAAGTCAAGAACGAGGACAATGGAGGAAAAGGCCATTAGATTTGGCAACTAGGAAATCATTGGTAACTTTGGAGGGAGCAGTTCCAGTTGAATGATAAAATCAGAAGCCAGATCACAAGACTGAAGAGGGGAAATGGAGACACTGAGCATAGTTAGCTTTTTCTTGGACTTCGACTAAGAAAGGGAGGACGTAGATAGGACAATGGGGCAGGTAGGTGGTTCAGTGGATAGAGCACTGGAGGACCCAACTTCAAATCTAGCCTCAGATACTTCCTACCTTGTAACCCAGGGCAAGTCACTTAACCTCTATTTGCTTCATGGATCACTGACAAAAGGATTTAAATGGAAGACCACTCCAGTATCTTTGCCTAGAAAATCCCATGGACATTTGAGTTGTGAAGAGTCAGATAAGGCTAAATAATGACAACAACAACAACATGAGACAATAGCTTGAGGGGATGGCAAGTTTGAAGGTTGTAGAGATGGAACCAGTAGATAGCCAGAGGTCAAAGAGTAAAGAGAAAGAGGGCTTGAGTGAGACTGCAGTGTGCTGGAGAAGAGGAGAGAGGAAGGGAGCAAACATAGATGTGGAGTGGGTGGACTTGTCTAGGCCAATGCATTGTCATTCTAAGGGAAAGGAAGAGAGAATGGTGGGATGGGGGTTTGATATTAAGAAGTTTCAGTATTAAGAGAAAGAGAGAAGAGGGAGAGTGCTTTTGACAGCCTCCCTTTTCTCAGTACAGTAAGAAGCTAGGTCTTAAGCTGAGAGAAAGGAAGAAGGGAGAATTGGGAAAGGAGGAGAAGCTTTAAAAACTTTTGTCTTGAGTGAGACAGAGAAGCATCAAAAGGAAGAATCAAAAGACTGCCTTGCTGAAATGAGGGCCCAGTCGAAGCTGGATGACATGAATCAACTATGTACCCAGTCACTATGGTTATGACTTCTTCCAGGTCTGTTCAATAGCATGTAAATAGGAGTGGAGAGAGTGGGTGGAGGGAGTGACATAGGGCCAAGATTTGGCAAAGGATGGGCAGTGATAGGAAAAGGGGACAAGGGATTTGAGAGCAGAAGGCAGCATTGGGTTCCTTGGCTAGCTATGGGGTCAGGATTGGAAAGGAAGGGAAGTGAAGTCAGAGCAAGGGTAATGGCTTGAGAAAATCCTGAGGGGCAGATGGTTGGAGGGTTTGGAGGTCAAGAAGGAGTGAGGAATAGGAAGAGATGGAATGATAGGAGGTTAGGATCATGTAGATGGATGTCAGGGGTTTTTTTTATTAATTTATTTTATCAACAATCAATTCCATAAGCTTTTGAGTTTAAAATTTTTCTCCCCTCCCTTCCCATCTCCCTCCCCAATCTGATATGGGCTATACATATACATTCCTATTAGACATATTTTTACCTTAGTGATGTTGTAAGGTAGAATTAGTACCAATAGGAGGAACCACAAGGAAGAGAAAACAAAACAAAACAGAAGAAAAAAGTAGCAAATAGTGTGCTTTGATCTGCATTCAACCTCCATGGTTCTTTCTGTGGATGTGGATAACATTTTCCATCATGAGACCTTTGGAGATGTCTTAGATCCTTGCATTACAGAGAAGGGCTAAGTCTATCAATGTCAGTCATGGAACACTGTGGCTGTTACTATGTACAATGCTCTCCTGGTTCTGCTTACTTCGCTCAGTGGATGTCAGTTTTTAATGAGGAATGTGAAACACTTGTGGATTATATTGAGATCCAGGTGTGGCCATCCCTATGTATGGACAGGGACAGGACTCTATGGCTGTCCCTCAGACGGTGTGAAGGAGTAGGTCACAGAGTTTAAGAAGACTGAGGAAATGTCTTATACCCCTACTAGACAGTAAATTCCTTGAGAGCAGGGATTTTTTTTTTCATCTTTGAATGAAAGATTCCGCATGCTCATTCTGAGCGTCTTGCACCTAGTGGATACTTAATAAATATTTGAAGAAACAGAGACATGCATGGTGACAGAGGATCACAGAGGCAAAAGGAGACCAATGAAACAAAAATTAACAGAGATATAGACTGAGAGAGAGAAAAAAATGAACAAAGGACAGCAGAAATACTCTAAAATCCTACAAGAGACCTTCTAGCCCTGCCTCTCTCTCTCTCTCTCTCTTTTTTTTTTTTTGCTAGGCAGTGGGGTTAAGTGACTTGCCCAGAGTCACACAGCTAATGAGTGCTATGTGTCTGAGGCTGGATTTGAACTCTGGTCTTCCTGAGTCCAGGGCCAGTGCCTGCCTCTATTTTCTAGGTGAGGACACTTGGGCCAGAAAGAACTTGGCTATGGCCACCCAGTGAATTAGTGGCAGAAAGAGAACTAGACGCTAGACCCCAAGGGTCTGTCCCTCCGTACTTGACTCTGCTATTCTCAGCCTGTTTTGTCCCTTCCCTAAGAGAAGATGACTTCTGTCACTCTCCCCCTACCACACACGCCCTGCCATCAACCACAAGAAATGTTGCCAAATACCCCCCTTGGTTATGCAACCAGCTTCCCGAGAAGGGCGGAGAGTGTGGGGTGGAGTGGGGGAGGATGAGGGTGTCCCTGTAGGGAGTCAGCCTGCCTTCCTGACCACAGTGGCCCCAGGAGGTGGGAGCATGGGCTGTGTCTTTATCAGTGCCCTTGCAGGGCAGGCCCTGACTCCCCCCTGGCTTCCTCTCTCAACAGACGGAAAAGGGAGGCAGCCACAAGGGACAAGGGGAGGGCTGGGGCTTTATCCTGAGTGCACAGAGCCAGGGCGGTTACCCAGGGGCAGAGGGAGGTGGTGGAAAGAGAAGCTAGGGCTCTGAGAAGTGTGAAGGTCCTCTTCCTCTGGGAGGGAGGAAAACGGAGACTCAGAAGACAGGAGGCCCAGGCTCTTACACTCTGGTTCAAATCCTGGCTTGTGTAACAAAGAGAAAGCTGAGATCTAGGGTCCAGGAAGTTTCTGAGTCTATAGATGATGATTCAAGAGTTAGTTGATCAGATGAAGAAAGGAGGGATGATTAGAAACACATTCCTTAACTTTGAGCCTGAGGTCAAAGGTCATCCATTCAGGAACTTTCAGGATCTCAGGGCTTGGAGGAGGCAACTGGTTCTCAGCTAGAAGACTTCCGTATTGAGGTCCTCAGCTTTTGATATCTAAGATTTCCACTTCTAATCCCAGAAATGTAGACTGATTTTAGAAAGGCTCTATAGAAGTCTAGAACATCCCCAAGAGGAGAAACCTACAAGCCTGAACTCCAGGTCTGGGAGGTAGGCAGAAACCCTGAAGCCAGAAATCCCCAGGAAACCAATGAATTGAACCCAGCCTATATGTTTAGAATAACTGGGATGTAAAAGATAGGACAAAAGAAAGTGGGAGTGATGACTTTCTGAGGAATGAGAAGAGAGCTTGGCCAGTAGTCAGTAGGAACCTAGGGGCCCAACCTTCCAGGAACCAGTCTCCACCCAGTGACTTTCTCCACACCCAGCAACAATTGGGGCAGGGCCAGTCATAACCACAGGCATATTGCCAGGCCTCAGGCTTTAGGCACCTTCCAGGAACCCTAGCATCTCTTACCCTGTTGCAATCTCCTTGGGGGGGGGGGTGAGAAATGGAGCTGCCTGGAAAAGATCATCCTTCTTTGAGGTTGGGAGGTGGAACACCTATGTACAGTCAAGCCCTAGTCTTCCTTGTCCCAAATACATGCCACACATGGTCTATTTGTTCGAAGTTCCCACCTTGGCTCATTGATTCCCCTACCTGGAATATCCTCTCACATATGCCCCTGCACAGGCATGTCTCAAAATGGATATATCCTCTGTGTCCCCAGAACAAATTGCTCTTGGCAGGTTTTCCCTAGATGTGTGTATTCTTCTTCTGTGTGGTGTGTGCATTTGTGATACTGTGTCCCAGGCCTTTTGGAGAAATGTTTTATCACTGGGCTTCCAGTCAAGCCTGGGGCATTTTGCTTCTTATGGAGGGAAATGAGACTCCAGATTGGCAGAGAGAATACTGAGTGCAATACGACATCCCAGCATAAGGAATGAATCAAGTGGATTCCAGAGATTTTTGTTGACACGTAGTTTTAGAAATTCTTTGGTACAATCACATAAAGAGAGTAGTGGATGTAAAGGGGAAGCTGGTTTCTCAATATGTCTCCCTAGAGACTGCTAGAATGGATCTCCTTGGGTAAGATTGGTCCCTCTTGCTTAATTTAAGCTCTGGTATTATACCACTCCCAGCCAGAGAGCATATTCACTCCTGTGTATTCTCTGGCATTCTTTTTTTAAAAAAATTTTTCTCTCTCATCCCCATCCCCATTGAGAAAGGATAAAAGACAAAACTTGTTAGAAACATGTGTATTCAAGCAAGACAAATTACTGCATTGATCATGTCCAAAAAAGATATCTCAATTTGTACTCCATATCCACCACCTCTAGAGGTGGGCAGTGTGTTTTCTGGACTTTTTAGGGGGAAGGGTTTAAAAAATAGCATTTTATTTTTTCCCGATTACATGTAAAGAAAGTTTTCAACATTCACTTTTATAAGATTTTGAGTTCCAAAATTTTTTTCCCTTCCCTCCCCTTCCCTCTTCCCAAGATGGCAAGCAATCTGATATAGGTTATACATGCACAATCACATTAAACATATTTCCACATCAGTCATATTGTGAAAGAAGAATCAACAAAAGGGAAAAAACAACAACAACAAAAAGGGTAGAAATAGTATGCTTTGATCTGTATTCAGACTCTGTTGTTCTTTCTCTGGATGTAGATACCACTTTCCATCTTGAGTCTTTTGGAATTGTCTTAGATTGTTGTATTGCTGTGAAGAGCTACGGCTATCAAAATTGATCATTCTACAATGTTGCTGTTACTGTGTACAATGTTCTCCTGTACTCACTTCACTCTTTCACTGAGCTCACTTTACTCAGAATCAGTTCATGTAAGTCTTTCCAGATTTTCCTGAAATCTGTTTCTGGCATTTTCTAACCACTATCTCTGCCAATTTGCTTTCTTGTCTATCACCCCCTCCTTCGGTGATCCTCCTCCTATCCTACTTCAAGGCATGTAGGGGAAGATAGATTTCTATACCCAATTGAGTGTCTATGTTATTCCCTCTTTGAGCCAATTCTGATGAAAGTAAGGTTCAGACGTTACCTGCCACCACCCTCTTCCCCTCTACTGTAAAAGCTCTTCCTTTCGAGCCTATTTCATGTGAAATAATTTAACCCACTCTACCACTCCCTTCCCCCTTCTCTCAGTACATCCCTCTTTCTTATCCTTTAATTTTAATTTTTTAAAAATCATCCCATCATAGTCAATTCACACTTGTGCCCTCTATGTATAGTGCTTCTAATTTCCCTAATAATGATAAAGTTCTTAAGAGTTACAAGTATCATCTTCCCATGTAGGAATGTAAACAACTTAACCTCATTGAATCCCTTAAGGTTTCTCTTTCCTGTTTACCTTTTTATGCTTCCCTTGAATCTTGTATTTGAAAGTCAAATTTTCTATTCAGCTCTGATGTTTTCATCGGGAACACTTGAAATGCCTCTATTTTATTCAATATCCATTATTCCCCCTGAAGGATTATACTCAGTTCTGCTGGGTAGGTGATTCTTGGTTGTAATCCTAACTCCTTTATCCTCTGGAATATCATATTCCAAGCCCTCTGATCCTTTAATGTAGAAGCTGCTAAATCTTGTTTTATTCTTACTGGCCCCATGATACTTGAATTATTTCTTTCTCTGGCTGCTTGCGATATTTTTTCCTTGACCAGGGAGTTCTGGAATTTGGCCATAATATTCGTGGGAGTTTTCATTTTGGGGTCTCTTTAAGAGGCTGATTAGTGGATTCTTTCAATTTCTATTTTATTTAGGAGGTCAGCAATTATTTCTCCATGATCTATTTTACATGTTAGTTGTTTTTCCAATGAGATATTTTACATTTTGTCCTTTTTTTTTATTCTTTTGATTTTGTTTTATTGTTTTTTGATGTCTCATGGAATCATTAGCTTCCACTTGCCCAATCCTAATTTTTAAGGAATTATTTTCTTCAGTGAATTTTTGTATCTCTTTTTCCATTTGGTCTGTGAGTGACCACAAGCACCTTTCTCTGCCCTGGAGCTGTGACCAGGCCCCCTGTACCCCTGTATCCCCAAGCACTAGTGAACTCATGTCCCTCTTTACCCTGGCACTATGACCTGGAGCTGTATGTGGGCAATGCAAGAGTTCTGCACCCAATGCCAACAAAGGGTCCCTTGTAATCTCCTTCTGATAAGTTGTCCAACCCCCTTACTGTCTGTGGACCAAGAGCCTCCAAAGCTCCTCCTGCTACTGAGCTATCTCCAGGGGCCTGCTGCTCAAATTCCAGTGAGGCCTTCACTGCTGTGGGCTCTAGGCCCAACCACTACTCCAGTGAGACAGACATTTCCTGCTGACTTCCTAAATTGTCCTGAGCTGGAAAATTGTTTCACCCTGATCTTTTGTTGGTTCTACCACTCCAGAATTCAATCTGAGACATTATTTTAAAGTTGTTTAGAGGGTAATTTGAGAGAGCTCAGGTAAATCCCTGCCTTTACTCCAAAATCTTGGCTCCAGTCCCTTTTCTGGCATTTTCTAATTTGTGGAACTTTCCCAATTTCTGTTCAATGTTTTGCTTACATAAGTGGGTTTCCTCTCTACTCAGGGTGGTCTTTTGTGTCAGAGATTGGTAGGAAGGAGGTAAATTGACAGGTGTAGATTAGGGTGATCCTCCCCTTTAAGAGCAAGCAGGGAAGTGGGTGGGTATGTCCACATTGCCTGCACAGGAGTCACACTCCTATCCATCTGGCTTAAGAGGTAGAATCTTTGAGTCTGGTTCACCAAGAGACTTTTCTTCAATCAGCACTTTGGCTAGCACCACGACTCAGCCATAGGGAAGTATTCCTTCCAAGAAAATAGAAAATGAAGTTTTGGCATCCAGGGCAAAATAAATTCCTCCCTCTAAGACTTTATTACTTCTTTTTGTATTGGGCTCTCCCAGGTCTTCCAGTCCTAAGAAGGCTTCGTGGAAGAGATGGTACTCAAGGGTAGTGTGAACAGTCTTGTGCCCCATTTTCTGTTTTAGTTTCACTTCTGCCTCTGGGGAGACTTTGCTTAAACATATTATCCTTATTTCAGTACAATCCCCTGCCACCTCTACTCTCCTATTCTTTTCTTAGGCTTCTGTTGCTTTACCTTTACCTCAATCTCTCTGTACTTCTCCTTCTGCCTTCTCCTATGTCCAACAATGTCCATTTCTCCAGTGTTTAGAAACTCATCATCTAAGAGTGAGAAGGAACCTTAGGATGTCTTAAACATCATCTGTTATTTCTACCCTCTCAACTCCATCATGGACTTGATGACTCCTCTGCCCCTCTCATTTCCTCCCACTTTGTACATACCTCTGGTATAGCACCCAGAGCTCAAGATTGTAGCCTTGCTAGGTTCTTAACACCGCAGCCTCATTAATGGAGAAAGGACAGTGGAAGTGCTTACAGCAGAAGTAATATGCAGGTTCCAAAGGCAACATTTCCATCAGGGTGAAGTGACTTTTCCTAGCCACTGTAGCCATCTGACTTTTGAATAAACCCCACTATAGGCATCTGTTGGATCTTCACTGCACCATAGCTGGCCTTTGGAATTGTCTAAAAGCTATGACCTGGGAAAGAGAAGAGGGAGCCAAGAAGGACAAGAAATGGTCAGTGACATGTGAGATGGAAACATGGAGTCCTACACATGGGTATACAATTTGGTGTCAATTTGGGAGAGGACTACAGGAAAGAAAGGCAGCACATGGGTCATTCTCCTTAGCCCCCTTCACAGGAAGTTGGAGACTCTTCCTTGGCCTTGTCTCACCAAAACAGAGCTAGAAAGAGAAAAGACCATTGAAAGATATGTCACCTCTGCCCCCCTCAAAAAAGAAATAAGTCCTGGAGGGAGAAGAAGACTTTTTCTAGTGTTTTCCAATTGTCTCATTTGAACCTCACAGCAACTGTGTGAGGCAATTGTGAACTCTGTATTTTAGGCTAGGAAACTGAGGGTCAGAGAGTGGGCAGAAGCTGATCTGTTCTCGGTCACCTCAGGCCCACCTGACTCTAAGTCCTTTCATAATCCTCTACCATCTCACTCCCTACTTGAAAGGCACACACACACACACACACACACACACACACACACACACACACACACATACGCACACACTCATCTAAAGAGCAGAGATACTGAATTTTGTTGCTAGGCTGACCTGTGTCTGAATCTTAGTTTGGCTGTGAAGTTACCTATATAACATTGGGCAAATCACTTCATCCCAGTGTGCTTCAATTTGCTTGTAACATAAGGGGTGGGAGTGGGGTTGGAACTAGACATTTTTTTTCTTTTTTCTTTCTTTTTAATTTTATTTTTTTCTCAATTACATGTACATTTTTTAAACATTCTTTTAAAAAAATTTTTTGAGTTTCAAATTCCTTCTTTCTCTCTCTCTCTCTCTCTCTCTCTCTCTCTCTCTCTCTCTCTCTCTCCTCTCTACCCCCTCTGAAAAGGCAAGTAATTTTATATAGATTATACATGTGCAGCCCTGCAAAACATTTCCATATTAGTCACATCGCAAAAGAAAACAGACCAAAAATCAAAAAGAAAAACAAAAATAAGGGTAACATTGAGGTTCCAAGGAACACTTTCTTTGCTGCCTCATTACCATAGTATGCATCCAAAAGAGCCCCAAAGACCAATCTAAACTCCATCCCTGCACTGAAGAACCACTTTTTGTAGTTCCCAATTCCCCCATTCAAAACTAGGCTTTCTCTATTCTATCAAGGATAAGTGACACTATTTACTGTATGGCAGATCATATCACTTTGCTGGGGGACCCAACAGTTCTGACTTTCCTGCCTCCACTTAGGTTTTCTTAGCCTTGTTTCCCTCTATGGAGTCCCTCATTACCTTTACCTGATTGTAGGGAACCCAGACCCAATTATTCATGCCAATGAATAAGGTCTGATAAAGAACATAAGCTGTCTTTTTGACAGGAGAGCTTCCAAGCAATACTGTAATGGGAGTTCTGGAAGCTCTTTTTAAAAAATTTAATATTTTGTTTTTTCCCTAATTACACATAAAAATAATTTTTAATGTTTGTCTTTTAAAATTTTTGAGTTCTGGAAGCTCTTGAAGTTCGAGTCCAACGGAAAGAAACAAGGGGAAAAAAGGAAATAAATAAAATATATAAGCAGTCCACAGAAATGGTGTTTTCATCATCAACCTATCCCTTGTAAATCTCATCCCTTCTCCTTATCCAATCCCATTCACTATTTAAAGTCTCCAAAATGGGAATTGTAAGAGCATGGCATTCCAAGAAATGGGTATGAATTAAAGAGCTCTCAGGGAGAGTTTGGGTTGGAGATCTTTGTTGGTGGTATGGAGAAGGTTCTCTGATGATATAGAATTAGGTTCTAGATACAGGTAGAATACAAAAGAAAGGACACTGGGTTAAGCTACAAGAAGTATATATTCTAGGGCAGCTAGATAGCTCAGTGGATAGAACACTGACCCTGGAGTCAGGAGGACCTGAATTCAAATCTGGCCTCACATATTTACTAGGTGTGTGACCCTAAGCAAGTCACTTAACCCTGATTGTCTCTCAAAAAACAAAACAAAAAAAAATGTATGTGTTCTAAGTCCAAGCTCTGTCATCAACTAGCTCTGTGACTTTTGACAAATCATTTGACCTCTCTGGACCTTGGTTTCCTCATCTATGAAACAAAGGAATTGTTCTAGGTCCAGCTGTGGTCCCTTCAAGCTCCAAAATTGAGGAATATCTAAACAGGAGATCATGATCAGTAAAATGGCTGATTGGGAGGAAACGGTATAGATCAACATCCCAAAAAATTCTCCAAAGTTCTAAGACCACTAGACTGAGTAGTAATCAGGAAATACAAGAAATTTTACTGGGGCATCTTCATAGCTCAAGATCATCAATTTGACCTACAAGTAAGTGACCAGGGCAGCAAATCTGGGTTAAGGCTGGGCTGAGATCTAATACTCAATTCTTGGTCCAGGCCAGAAATGTTGAATCTTTCAGAGAAGTCAGCATCTCAAATGTAGCCCCCTACCAGTGCAGGGTTACTACAGTGAATCAAGGACTGAACCCCATGGCAAAGAACAGAACCAGGCCAGAAGAATGCATTGTTATGATCCTGAGCCTTTCACATAGCTAAAAAGGGCTTAGACTAACTAACTTCCAGGAATGTCACAGCCAATCTCTAGAGTTCCCAAGTCAAAGAAAAAATAGTGCAAGCAGTCAGAAATAAAAAAGTTCAAGGACTGATGAACTACAGTCAATATCACAAAACATTTAACAGGCGCCATCTTAAAGAAGGGGAGAGTATGGAGTATGATATTCCAAAAGGCAAAAGAGATAGGCATACAACTAAGAATTGCTTTCCCACAAAACTTGAGCACAAGGGAGTTGGCAGGAGAGGAACTGGACTTGTAATGAAATAGAGAACTTCCAGGTATGATCAAAATACCAGAGCAAAGTAAAAACTGAAATACAAACACAGGAGTAAAGAGAAATGTGAGTAACAACCAGAAGAGACTTTATCACGATGAAATGTTTCTGTTCTAAGGGGTATATTTGGAGGGTAATGAGCCAAGTAACCCATCAGAACCTGAGCATCCTCAAAACCTGGGAATGATTCTGTTTATATTTGATTATCTGAAAAGAAAAAAGAAAAGGGGGATAAGGATATATTAGAGAAGAAATTTGGAGAGACGTATCTCATACAGTTAAGAGGAGGTAAAAGTAAATGTCTTTAAAAATTAGAGGTAAGCATCACTTTCCTCTGAACTGCTTAAAGAAGGGTATAGCACATACAAATTTTGTCACAGAAATACACTTAGCAGTGAAACAGGAGAGGAGATGAATAGAGGAAGGTGATTTGAATAAGAGGGATGATAGATTTAGGAAGAGATTAGTCATAAACAAAACAAATCCTAAACTCAGAGAGGGGATTGTGAAGAGTAGTTTAAAAGAAAAGAATGGGAAAGAACCTGTGATTAGGTTCTGAGTGAAGGGAAGAGAAGAACAAAGAAGCAGAAGCTGATTGCATCAAGTACAGGGCATTAGTGTGGAGGAGACTCCTGTTCCACTTCACAACCATCTTCTTCAGAGAACAAAATATAAGGGAATATGATGGACTGAAATACACAATTGACAATCATAACTGTGAATGTGAATGGGAGGAACTCCCCTTATAAGACAGAAGAGCATGGCAGAATGGATTGATAAGCAGAACCCAACAACATGCTGTTTAAAAGAAGCACTGGAAGCATGATTAGCTCGAAACACTTGAAATGATTCATACAGCATTAAAATAAGGAGCTGAAGCAAAATCTATCATGTTTCAGCTGAACTCAGAAAAGCAGAGGCAGCAATCATGATCTCAGCCAAGGCTACAGCAAAAATGGACTTTAAAATGTATAAGTGGAAAATATATCGTGATGAAAGGTACTATAGACAACTAACTAACTGCAATACTTCTGTTAATACACTAAATGGAATGCCATTTAAATACTTAAAGGAAAAGCTAAACAAACTAGGGGGAGTAATAGTAACACTGTTACAGTAGAAATTAAGGTAAACTGAGAGACAAGGTTCTGAGCGCAATCAATTTATTAGTTAGGCTAGCAGTAACCAATAAATTGGATCAATGCCTCTGTCAATGATCAAAGACCTTGAGTGAGGGCTGACAGTATCTTTTCTAACAATCAGCAAGATGACAGAGCAAACTCTCAAGCAGCATGGGTGTGTCTTCTTCTGATTGGCAATCAATGACATAATTAGAATTGAGATTACATAATTTGGACCTCCCCTTCTGAAACCCCCTCAACCACAGTCAAGACGTGTGATTTGAGTCATAAAACAAAGGTTCTCAGGTGATGGGAGTAATCTGCAGGCAATGGGAATTGCTAAAATAGTTTAAATTGTTGAGATTTGACCTTTTAGGTTAATCAATTTTCTCTGGAAAGTAGGTGATGGGTGGGATACAAAGGTGGAGGTAATTACAAGAGAAAGGCCTGAACTTTTCCAGTTTCTCAAGGTTGTGTGTGGGGATGGGGTGGGGAGGGTGTGAAGTTTATAAGAGGAAGGAAACATGAAAGAGCATATTAAACCTAGATTAATTAAATCTTAGCAAAATAGGATTAAAATCAGTTTTAATTTTTACAACACCATAATAGTGGAGAATCTTAATGTCTGGCTTTTTGAGGTAGACAAATGTAATAAAAAACAAAAGACATTAAGAATCTGAACAGGATTTTAGAAAAGTTAGACTTCTGGCAGTTGTTGAACAGGAAAACGAATGTGTATGTGTATGTGTGTGTGTGTGTGTGTGTGTGTGTGTGTATGCTGCGCATCATATTTTTTTTAAATTGACCATATATCAAGGCATAAAAACCTCACAAAACAGACCAGAAAATCGGATATTAACACATCTTTTACTGACCACAATACAATCAAATTTTTATTTTAAAAGACCATTGAAGAACAGATTAAAATTAATTGTAGGTTAAATAATTTAATCTTAGACTTAGTGGGTCAAAGAACAAATTATTAAAATGGTAGATAATTTTATTAAATATTGTTCTTAAACACTTTCTTCAACAACCAGAGACTATATCAGTGACTTGGGTATGGAACTAAAAAACAAAACAAAAAACCCCTAGAAAAACAATATGTAAAAAAACACACCAAAATAGAAATTCTGAAAATCAAAGAGATTACCAAAACTGAAAGTTTAAAAAATGAATAAATAAAACTGTGAGCTATTTAAAAAAGAGAAGAAACATAGTTAATGTGAATAAAAGAGGAAAACCAAATTGCCATCATAAAAAAAAAGAAAAGAAAAATCACAACAAATGAAGAAAAAATAAAGGATATTATTAGAAGATATTTTGACCAATAAAACTGAAAACTTAAATGAAATGGATGAATTTTTATAAATGTCTAAAATATTCAGATTAATAGAGCAAGAAATAGACAATTTAAACAACCCACTGTCAGGAGAAAAAAAAAACCTAAACAAACCACAAATGAACTCTAGAAGAAAAAAAATCCTGAGGACCAGATGAAAATGTAAGGAAATTCTCTCAAACATTCAAAGAAAATTAATTCCAATATTACACATATGTTTTGCAAAATAGAAAAAGAAAAGTCTATCATAGAAGATGGAATTTCATCTGGCCTTGAAAGAAGCCCAAAGGTGGAGATGAGGTTGGAGAGCACTGTGGGCATGGGAATAGCCAGTGAAATTACAGGGAGTCAGCAAATGGAGGCTCTAATGAGAGGAACAGGAAGGAGGCCAGTGTCACTGGATTTCGGTAAGAAGACTAGAAAGGTTGGAAGGGGCCAGGTTGTGAAGGGTTTTAAATGCTAAATAGATGATTTTATATTTTATCCTAGATGAGTGGCTGGAATTTACGGAGGGAAAAGAGAGAGACAGAGTCAGAGACAGAGACAGAGAGACATAGTCAGATCTGCACTTGTATTTCTTTCCCAAGTTCTATATGTGGCTCTCCCCTGTCCTCTGCAGTAAGTCCTCAGCTTATTCATCTCTACAATCTCAGTTTTGGAGATCACAACTATTCCCTATGAATGCAGTTTTACCCTTTATCTCTTCTGTGGTCTCTTCCAAACACGGATCCATATTTCCAGTTGCTTGTGGGGTATCTTTGCCTGCATATCCTACCATTACTTCAAACTCAATTTTGACTATCTTAAATTCAATTAATCATCCTCCATCTTCCCTTGTACCTAACCCTCATACCACCCTGCCCTGCCCCCCAAATCGTACTGCTTCTCTTCTTGATTTCTCTATCTCTGTTCATGGTATCACCATTCTTTTAGTTGTGTGGTCTTAAGTGCACATCCTTGACCTTTCCCTCCCCCTCCCCACATTTTTGTCACCAAGTCCTATCACCGATTTTCTCAAAATCTTTTATAGCTATTATCTTTCTGGAGGTTTCCTAGCTGAGCTTTCTACATCCTGATTATGTGAATATCTTGGCTTTCTGTCTCTTCTCATCTATCCTCTACATTACCCATTTAATCTTCTGTGTCCCCACCACAAATTTATCACACACCTATTGACTTTTCCTCACTTTGAGAAGTCCTGATTTTGTTTCTGGCAATGTTCACTATAACTCCCTTTCCCTAAGACTCATGATTCAGGAATAAAAGTGGGGGGACCTTGGATCACATATTTGCAGTGCAGTCCTTGGGTTCTGGTTACCTTCTTCTAGCAATGGTTTCTCTGTCACTGTATCCTGGATACCCTGGATATGGGTTTCATAGTCTTTCTGTTCTCCTGAGAAGTGCCAGCCTTGGCCTCCTCACCTCTCTCTTGTGCCTCTCCTGGCAAAGAGCTAGCCTGAAATTCACTAGCTTGGCTTTCTCCTGTTTCTTGTTTTATAGATGACCCATTCTGAGTATTGTCCCTGAGAGATGGCTCAGCATTAGCTGTTGAATCAGTTGGAAATGGCCCAATGCTGGTTCCAGAGCTTACCAAAATTTCCTCAGGTATGGTTCCCAAAGGTGATATAGATGTGCCTGTCATGGTTCCCCCAGCTGTTAGAGGGGCTCCCAGCAAGGGTTTGGAGGCTATTAGAGGGACTCCCACGATCTGAGGGGCTGCTAGAGGACCTCTTGCCAGGGGTCCCAAGGCAGCCTGAGAGTTTGTTAGAAGAGCTCCCGCCAGGGTTCTCCAGGTGGGCTGAGGGGGCCAAAGTTCAGATCTCCAGACTAGTTCAGGGGGCCATACTAAGGCTCCTGAACTTGGCTGATTTGACACCACCTCCATGACTCCCAAAGGTACCTGGGGCTACCCCTTCATGATTCCCAATACTGATTTCCAGAGGAGCTTTGGGTGTCCCTGCCACAACTCCCAGAGAGATTTTGAATGGCTCTACCATGGCTCCTGGGGAGACCTCAGGTGACCCCACCTCTTTCACTACAGTTGCCTGAGGTGAACCTGATGTGGCTACTGAAGGTAACTAGTCTGGGTATGCCATTGTTCCTGAAGGATCCAGAGAGAGCCTTGGCTTGGTCCCCAAATCTCCCTGAAATTTGTCAGTGCCAATAGACAAGTCATGATTCTGAAAATCAGAACAAATCTCTTCTTCCAATAACACTCCATTCTGGAATTCCTGCAGCCCTGGAATCATTAGGTCTCTTGGCCTTATAACTCCCTCTACCCTGATCTCTGGGTCTTTTAGCCTGGGCTTCTGTCAAACTCTTAGGTAGTTGACCTATTGACCCTCTCATTTCCTCCCAATTTGCACACAACTTTGGTATATAGTTCCCAGAGATCAGTATTGTAGAGCTAGTAGATTTTTAACATGAAGTCTTCCTCAAGGGGGATAGACCAGTAGAAGAACTGACAACAGTACTGGTATACAGAAGGTGTCATTTCCATCAGGGTGAAGTCATTTCCCCTCGAATAACATTTACTTCCTTTCTATATGAATGACTGCTGCTAGCATCACCACCAACTCTTATAAGTAGCTGAGCCTAGGGTGGGCATGGCCCATGGAGCTATGGACTAGAGGTTACAGCAGGAATTGATGATCCTATTGATATCTGTAAAAACAGGAATTTTTGCCTTAGCAGAGTCAGATATTCTCTTTAAAAGGCTCAAATGGGACCATCCATGAGGCAGCTAGAACAATATATGAAGAGGTACAAGCTGCAGTACAAGTTCTCCTTGGAGTTCCCCAGCAGGAACACACATATGCATGTGTCTGCTTCCATTATATGTGTGTGTGTGTGTGTATTGCTGTCATTGTGAAGTTTATCACACTCTGTGGATATGGATACCCAAGGCAATATCTATTTGGATGTCCTCAAGGATAAGTGGTCAACCCTGTAGCACATCAGGGCCATCCTTCTATCTCTCCGAAGACTGCTTGGAAAACCCAAAATTGACAGCCCATGAACATGGACACTGCTGAGTTCTGGACAAACTCCCCATCTTTGAAAAATACCTGCTAGAAACTTACATGAAGCAGGTGATTAGACAAGATCTCTGACCTTGGCTGCCCAAACTTCTTTCCCTTCATCGTGTGTGTGTGTGTGTGTGTGTGTGTGTGTATCTTTTTCCCTCCTTCATGGCCTATATTCTCTCTCTTCTTTCTGCTGTACAGGATTCTGTTTCATAGACAGTTTTCCTAGTCTTGTGATTTTTTTCCCCCATTTTTTCTTCAACTAAGTCTCTAGTCCCACCCTCAACATTAATATATAAATAAATGTCAGGTTTTTTTTAAAAGCTAAAAAGCAAACAAGAAAATAGTCCAATTCCTCCCTGCTTATTAGAATAGATGACATGATAGACAATTATAAGTGGAGACTTTTGCATGTCAGATTATAATAATATATGTCTCTGGGGGGGGAATCTACTTTTTCTGACTCTTCTGCCTCCGCTTAGGTTTTCTTAGCCCTCTTCCCTCCTATGAAGCCCTTCATTGCTGCCATAGGTGTCCTCCCTCCATCAAACACCTCTGCTCCTCAGATCCTTCCACTGTCAGAGACATTTCTTTTCCAAAAACATCAATTGTTGGCACCACAAAGGAACTTAGAGAGGTCCAACGCTCTTATTTTTACAGAAGATGAAAGAGACCAAGGCTGCTTCACAAAGTAATTACACAAAACTCATCTTGAATCTAGGTCTTTAGATTCTCAATTCAGTATTCTATGCTACATTCTCCCTAATGCTTAAACAACTCCAGAAAATTTAGCCCCACCTTTGATGGCCTCTTGTGGACAATAGAGTAAAATCCAAACTTAGTTTGGCATTCAAGACTCTCCACAGACACAACTGAGAATGACTGACCAGTTATGCTTCAATGGTTGGTACTTCTGTAATTGTGATGGTTCCTTCCGTAATTGTGAGGGTTCCCTCCATCAACACAGATTGTACCATGCCTAGAATTTGTAAGGAAGAGGTGTGGTTCTAACCTAAGTCACCCTTGGGCCCACCTGGAGTTGAATTCATTCTATTTTAGGAAGAGTTGGTTCTAAGGCCTCAGGCACATTAAGGCCTTGTTCTTGGACCCTTCTTAGCTCTCTAAGATCTGACAGAACTTATCTTCTGCTGGCATAAACTTTGAGAACCTATGGTCACAAGGGCTTCATCCTTAATGAGAAAGAGATGAGAAAACTTCTTTTTTTCTCTATATAGGAGGTATGTGTGTGGGAAGACAACAGGACACGAAACAGCATCAGACTCAGCTATGCCATTGGTTAATTTTGTTGAACTGTTTCCCATCCTTTTTTTCTTTTTTATTCTTTGCTAAAAAGGATGGCTCACTGAGTAATGGAGGAGGGAGGAATATTTTCAGGAACTGAGGTCATATAAAAACAAAAAGACATTTAAAAATGTAAGGGCTCATGATTCCATGATTAGGCCTTGGGGGAGGACATACATAATAAGTGCTAAATAAACATTTACGAAGTTCTTAGTCTGATGGCCACCTCATTTGTCTATCATACTCTCCCTTTAATGTTATGCATAGCACTATTTCATTGATAGGCCTCCTATCCAAGGGGGTAATACAACCCCAGCGAAGCCTGGACAAAATAACATGACATTAATCTGCTTCCAGTGATTGAAGGGAAGACTAGCTCTTTATGCACTGATCAGAGCGCATCCACAGGCCACCAAGGAAACGTCCAATTAGCAATACAACCCTTCTAAGAATTCCTTTTCATCTTGCCAGGTTGCATTCCTCCTCACTGATTCAAATCCTATTAGCACTACTAGACTTTACCTGGTCGTAGGAAAATCAGCCCCAAGCATTATCCCAGTAATGGACTTTTGATGAGGGAAATAAGCTGTCTTTTTCACAGTAGAGTCTTTGAGCAATGTGATAGTGGGAAGAGTTCTTGAACCACTTTAGGGTCATGTCCAAATGGAGAAAGAAGCAAAAAAGACATACAATATTAATATCACACACATATATATATATATATACACACACACATAATACACATACATACATGTTATATATGTGTGTATGTATGTATATATCATATATATGTTGACAGTCCCTAGAGAAGGGGTCTTTCTCTCACTAACCTATGCCTTGTAAAGCTCATCCCTTCCCTTTATTCAACTCCTTTCATTGTTTCATTGTTTATAAAATAAGAATTGGAAGAATTCCATTAATGGAAATGGGTACCATGGATTAGATAGCCCTCGGGAAGAGTTCAGAGCTTAGCTTCTTGTTACCGGTGAGATATTCTCTGACGGTATAAAATCAAGTCCTTGTTAACAGTGTAATACAAAAGAAAGGACACTGTACTAGACTTTAGGAAGTATGTATTCTGAGTCCTAACTCTGTCACTGACTAGCTTTGTGATTTTGGACAAATCATGATCTCTCTGGGCCTCAGTTTGAAATGAAGGAGTCGTAGCAGGTTCACTGTGGTTCCTTCTAGCTATAAATCTAGGCTCCTATGACTTTGGGGAACACTTACATTTAGGAAATGGGGAGGATTGTCTGACAAAGGAGACATTGGAAGCTACTGGCAGCCCAGGGAAGAAAGAAGTTCAAGGAGGCAACTAGTGAGTGTCAAATGTTGCCTATGGGTCAGGGAAGGGAATAACTGAGAAGAGCTCATGGGATTAGACAATTATTAGCTCAATGACAACTTTTGAGAGCAGACTTTTAGGAATGGAAGTGGTGTGGAATGAAGTTAGATTTTAGGAGATTACCTAGTGAGTGGGTGTCAAGGAAAGAAAACACTATGTGTAGTACAATACTTGGAGATGTTTGACCAGACATGGAGAGAAATTATATTATAGTTTAAGGAATGAGGCAAAATCGAAGAAAAAAAATGGTATAGGGTTTTGGGAGTTAGGGAAAGAGCTCACAAGACACCCAACCATATTTACATGAAGGAGGAAGAAACCAATAGAGAGGCAGAGACTAAAGATGTATGTAAGAGCAGGGCTAATTTGTGGAACTATATCTCACAGGAGTCAGGTAGGAATATGATCCAGACTGCAGTTAGAAAGGCTCCCCATTTTTTTGGCAATGTAGTTGGGGTTAAGTGACTTGCCCAGGGTCACACACCCACTAAGTGTCAATTATCTGAGGTCATATTTGAACTCAGGTCCTCCTGACTCTGGGGCCAGTGGAAATGCTCCCTTTAAAAGAATTTGGGCCACATCTTCCCAATGAGATGAGAGGGAATGAAAGAACAGAAGGCAGGTAAAGATTCAGAGAAACTGTGTGATAGAGAAGAATAAAGCTGAAAGATTCCCCAAGAGTTAAGCGTTCAGTAGATATCGTTAAAAGCTTTCAAAAGAAGAAATGCAAGCATTCAAAAACACATTAACAATGCTCAGCCTCATTAAGAGCAACACAAATTAAAATGACTCTGAAGTTTTCCCTTATCATTTAATTTTTATTAATATAAACAATCTAATAGTATAGGTGTTTTATAAGGACTGGAACACTAACACATTGTTAGTGGAGCTGGTTTTTTTGGTACAACAATTTGAGATTACTTGAAACAAGTCATTAAACCTTAACAAGAGAAGCTATAACAATATACTGAAAGATCATTAACTTTGATTTGCTCTGTGTGTGTGTGTGTGTGTGTGTGTGTGTGTGTGTGTGAGAGAGAGAGACAATTGAGGTTAAGTGACTTGCCCAGAGTCACACAGCTAGTGAGTGTTATGTGTCCACCTAGCTGCCCCAAGATCATTAACTTTGACCAGATTGTATAGATATAAGAAAAGCAGGGATGGTTCAATTTCAAGGAAGATATATAACAATAATGACAAGCAATTTAAAAATCAGCATTATATAAACAGAATCATAGAATGCCTTTTATAAAATACAATATGTTAAAAACATTAAAATCATTGGAATAAGTAGATCTTCCTTTATTAGAAAAACCTTATTATAGTATTTATCTAAACTCAAGAGCGAGTGTTATATGCAAATAGAAAGCTTTCTGATAATGTGGCAGCTTGGTGGTGCAGTAGATAGAGCACTGGGCCTGGCATCAGGAAGACCTGAGTTGAAATCTACCCTCAGACACTTACTAGCTATGTGACCTTGGGCAAATCACTTGACCCTGTTTACCTCATTTTCCTCATCTATCAAATTACCTGGAGAAGGAAATGGCAAACCACTCTACTTTCTTTGCCAAGAAAACCCCAAATGGGGTCACAAAGAGTTGTGACTGAATAACAACTGGAGTTAAATAAGACATGCTCAGAATTTATATAAGTAAAAATATAAACTACTCTTTATATACACAACTACAGGCTTAAATAGAGAGATCTTAACTGTTCATGGTTGAGTCATGAGTGGAAATTATATTTTTTAAATTAATTTAAAGAGGTAGCACCAATCAATTTACCAAGGGCTCACTTTCTAAAATTAGTCAGAATAATAACAAAATTCATCTGGAGGAACAAAAGATCAAACATCTCAATGGAAGGAATGAAAAAAGGAAAGAATGAAGGGAACCTACCAGCATAGAATCTTAAACTTAAACAAGGTAATGATCATCAAAGCTGTATGGCTCTGGTAGTAATAATAATAATAATAATAACAATAATAAAACAAAATAAAAGTAGTGGATCAGTGGAACACACTAGATAAATAAGACCTGGAAACAATCAACCACAGCGACCTAGCCTTTGATAAACTCAAGGACACCAACCACTGGGTTAAGAATGCTAACAAAAACGTCTAGGAAAATTGTAAAGCAGTTCTCATGGAAATTAATTTTTTTTCATGTAAATAGTGTTTTATTTTTTTTCCAATCACATGTAAAGATAGCTTTCAACATTCATTTATTTTTTATTTATTAAAAAAATTTTTTTTGAAATTCATTTTGTTTTTTGGTGAGGCGATTGGGATTAAATCTTGCCCAGGGTCACACAGCCAGTAAGTGTTAAGTGTCTGAGGCTGGATTTGAACTCGGGTTGTCCTGACTCCAAGGCCAGAGCTCTATTCACTGTACCACCCTAGCTGCTCCTATCAACGTTCATTTTTAAAATAAGTTCTTGACTTCCAAATTTTTCCTCTTCCTTCACTACTTCCTCTCCCCCTTCCCAGGATGTCAAGCAATCTGATGTAGGTTATGCAATCACGTTAAACATATTATGGAAATTACTTTAGAACAACATTTCATACCATGTACCACAATAAGTCCCTAAAGGACACGTAACCTAAATATTAAAAGCAATATTATAAAAAATAAGTTGTGGAATATGGAAGGAGATATATTTTACAACTACAGTTGGAAGAAGAATTAACTCACCAAGGGACAGATGTGATTACAGAAGATTAAATGGGCCCTGAAGTCAGGAGGACCTGAGTTCAAATCTGGCCTCAGACCAAACACTTGACACTTACTAGCTGTGTGACCCTGGGCAAGTCACTTAACCCCAATTACCTAAAATAATAATAATAATAATAAAAGAAGATCAAATGGACAATTTTGATCATATAAATTAGAAAATTTTTTCTTGAACAAAAACAATGTATCTAGAATTAGAAGAGAATTTATTAATTGGAACAAAATCTTTGCAGCAAATATCTCTGGTAAAGACTTGATATCTAAGATATAGACAGAATTGCTACCAATATACAGGGTACACAAAGATCTTAGAGCAGTTTTAAGCTACTAACTGCTCTAAGTCTTTTGGGATATCTTGTCTAAGAATGAGAGCCATTCCCCAATGGATAAGGAGTCAAATTATATGAACAAGCATTTCTCAGAAGAAGAAATGTAGACAATCAATAACCATTTGAAAGAATGCTCTAAATTCGCTAATAAGATAAATGCAAATATTTTAACTCTGAGCTATTACTATCTATCAGACTGGAAAAGATGACATAAGCTAAAAACAGCAAATGTGGGAGAGGCTCAACACACTAACACACTATTAGTAGAGTTGTGAATTAATCCAAATATTTAAAAAAAATAATTTGGAGGCATATCCGAAGGGATACTAAACTATCCAAACTCTTTGACCTGGCGATACTATGAGTAGGCATCTACTCTAAAGAGTAGAAAGATAGCGGGAAGGGAGTCAACGGTGCAAAGATATTTATAGCCGCAAAAAATGAGAAATAAAGTCGGTGCCCATTAATTGGAGAGTGGCTGAACACACTGAGGTATCTGAATGTAATCCAAGTGGCGAATGTGAATAATTCAGTGAAACCTGGGGAAGACTACAAGAAATTGTACAGAGCAAAACAAATAAAACCAGGAGTACAATTTACACGAAAACTAAAATAATGGAAAGGGGAACAACTTTGAAAAAAACATCAAAACTTTAATCAATGCAGTGACCAACTGCAAAGTCAGAGGACCTCCTCCCAACTCTTGGCAGAGAGGTGATAAGACACGGGACACAGCCAAGTTACGGATTTGTTTTTCTTAAATATGTTTATTTGTTACAAGGGAAGCCTCTACTGAGATGATGGAAAAGGAGTGTGAATGGGAAGAGCCAGGTATAAAAAAAAAGTACTAAAATATCAAAATATTAAAAATGTACATACTGAAACAAAGAAGTTTGAAGAGGATGCCAGAACTAGGTGATTCCATTACTTGCTCAGTTCTGCCAAATTTAACAAACTTTTAAAAAAAACAACTGTGTAACACAAAGTTTTTTATACAAACTTTTTTTTGTTCTTATGTTTGAATGTTCATGTTGGCTGATGGCCAAATGAATTATCCTCTGGCCTAGATTTTGGCCCTGCCCTCAGCCAGTGACCCTACAGTCAACCCGTTAGAGAGGGGAGCTCTCAAACTGTACTCATAGTTCTGGAGCATCATAATTTTATGCCTGGGGTCAGCATGGATCATTTCCAGGTGTGCTTGGGTTCCAATGGGGACACTGTACCATTTTTCTTATGTCGAAATTGACAGTGGAAGTGTAGCAAGGTATGATAGTGGGGGCAAGCTGAGCCCTTTGGGAATGGCCCCACCTGGAATTTAATACATACATATTAGCTTCTTCCCACCTTGAAAAGTCCTGATTCTTCTTCTGACATAGAGTTCAATATAATTCTTCACTGCCTGAACTTTACAGTTGAGGAATATATCTGGAGGGGAGGGGGGTGCCCTTAGAGCTGCCTCTCCAGATAGTTGCTGAACATCTGAGTTATCTTCATTGAGTTTCCCCTCTGTCACTGTATCTTAGAGACCCTCTTGACAGGGTCTTACAAACTCCTGGGAAGCCCCAGTCTTGGCCTCCTGCCTTCCCCCCTCCTGAGAGGATGCTGTATTAATCTATTTCAGCTGGAATGTTCTGATCTAGGCCTCCTCCAGTGTCTGAGGGAGAGGACCCTTATCTGCATTTTATTATTTTGGGATAGTTTCTCCTGTTCATCTCCTTGAAAAACATCATCTTTAAACATTCCAGCTTGGCTTTCTCTTTTTTTTTTTTTCAGCCAAAGACAAGGTTTATTAGAACATTCGTCATATTGGGCACACTCTTAAGGAGTCTGAACTATTAGTGAATTAGTGAGCTAGTGGCTGGATTATAAGACTCTGAGCAGTGGCTAGATTTTAAGAATCTGAGCACCTTCATGGAGACAAGATGGACCTAATATACAGAAAGACCATGGGAGGGATCTAGGAGTGGCCAACTGGTCTTCGGAGACTGTGAGGTGATACAAGGCCAGGGACCTAAACCCCATGGCCAAGGGAGAATGAAGCCTAGCTAGGATTAAGGGTGGGAAGTGGCTAGGGGCCATAGGGAGGTAAGACAATGGAGGGCTAGGCTAGGTTAAGGGTAACAGAATTGGCTTTCTCTTATTCCCTCTTTTATAGATGATGCAGTCTGGGTCTTTTCCCTAGGAGATGGCCTAGCGCTAGCTATTGAATGAGTCAGAGACGGCCCACTGTTGTCCCCTGAGCTTTCCTCAGGTTCCCTGGGTTTGCTTCTCCAAATATTCTTCGGCTGGTCCTGCCAGTATACTCACTGAAGCCTGCTTGGTCCTGACAGGGCTTGCAAAGCAGTCTGAATTAGTGCCACCAGGCCTTCCCCTGGCATCGAGGGAGACTATATAGCCTCTAGATGATGCCACATCAGGGAAGTGATAGAAGGGATTCGTGTCTCAGGTAGGCCTTGGTTGGACTAGATTATCCCTTGGGCCCTCAGGTGGTGCGTCTGTCTTGAGAGGGAGCCTGTGTCATTTTGGACAGTTCTGATGATTACTTAGCAAACTCTCCCTTAGGCTGAGCTGAGATTTGTTTCCCTTTAAATTTCACCCACTGGTTCTCGTTCTGTCCTCTAATGCTTTTATTCTCAAACTTGGTGCTAGGGTTAAACTTTTCACTTTAAATACAATTTTGACAAAATCATCATAATATATTTTTAATGATCTTTGAAAATGGTGACACCTGACAACAAAAAAAAATCCAGGGTGATCTTAAAGAGAACCAGATTAACACTATCAGGTGACAGAGACCACCTGCTTACCAAAAAGAAGAGTGATTCACCTGTCAATAATAAGTCTGCGAGATGTGACTTGACATAGCTCTTCAGAAAGGAAAGGAAAGGAGGGAGATATATTTGTTCATCTCATCTTGGTCAAGATTGGTCATGACAGTCACACAGCATTAAGCTTCCTTCTAGCATTCTTTTCCCTTACAGTAATGTACTTATTGTCTACGTTTGTTTCCTCATCCTGCTTGTTTCACACTACAACAGTTCAAAGAAATCTTCCTGAGTTTGTCTGAATTCCTTATATTCATTTTTCTTATGGATATTCCTATATCCCATAACAATTATGTATCAGGACTAGTTCTGCTATTGCAGAGTTAGGACTTTGGAAGGGAAATGAAGACATGGAGAGTGAGCCCTTGGATATCTAGATGATGTCACAGAATTGGATTTGATTCTTTGGACCGTGTGTTAAGGCACCAAAAACATCTGATGTGGTATATAACGTTCTGCGTGCATGTTCCTCACGACTCAAAAGCACCTGAAAGAATTGGTGTCTTCAAACCGATCTTGGCTTTATTTTTTTATTTTTTTAGACAATTGGGGTTAAGTGACTTGCCCGGGGTTACACAGATAGTAAGCGTCAAGTGTTTGGTCTGAGGCCGGATTTGAACTCAGGTCCTCCTGATTTCAGGGCCAGTGCTCTATCCACTGCCACCTTGCTGCCTCTGATTTTGGCTTTAAAGATACAAACAAGAGCCCCTGAAACTGAAAATTCCAGGGGAGGGGAAAAAAAGATATCGGTACCTCCTCCCTGATAAGAAATGAGAATAGGATTTGAGTGGGAGTTTTGTACTTGTGTGAAAATTCATGAACCCCAGGGGATGAGGGTGGGTGAAGTAGAACATTTTAGAGGATGATAGAAACGTCACTGGTTTAGAACTGATAGGAACTTAGGGGGTACCTAGTCTAACTTCATTTTACAGAGGAGGAAACTGAGGCCCAGACAGATCAATTGACTTGTATAAGGTTAGATAGATAGGAAGAAGCAGAGTTAGAATGGGAACTCAAATCTGGTGTCTTCAGATTCAGCACTTGGCACAGATACAGATTGGTATGTTAGATGGAACAGTCTTGGAGTCGGGGAGACTCAGGTTTAAGTGATCACATATCAGTGTGCCTATGGGCAAGCCAATTAACTTCTCAGTCCCTCCCCTTCCCCCAATAATACTAGACTATCAGGTACAGGTGAGTTGCTAATCTCTGTCAGTGGAGGGATTTTCCACACCATTCCATCAAGCTGTTGTCCTCTCTCTCACAGCCAAATTTCTATCTGTCTATATTTCTTGCTTCCACTCCTCCACAATCAGCACACACTTTTTTTTAATTAACAATTTGTAATCTGGCTTCTGACACAACCGTTTAAAATAAATTCCTCTCTCCAGGTGTACCTTTCTCCCTGAATAATTGAGTGACTCTGGGTGTGGAATATATGTTATATACTGTTAGACACAGTGGATGTGTCGCTTGGTTTTGCTGATTTATACTTGTTTCTTTTTTCTTTCTTGTTTTTGTTTGGTTTTAAGAAACGACTTTCCTGGTGGCGGCAGGAGTCATATGAAAACAGAAGATATCATTAGAAGATTTCTTTTAATTAAAAGAAAGAAACTGCTCTCTTTCACACTGCCAAAGGTCCACAAGTTGGTAATTCAGATGGCCTCTTCTCTTGTTCTCATCCTATCTGATCTCTCTTGAAGAAATTGACATTATTAACCAATCAATTCTCTTGAATCCCTCTCTTTTCTGTATTGTCCTCCCTCCTGATTTTCTTCCTACCTGTTCAACTATGTCTTTTCAGTCTCCTTTTTGAGTCAAACCCACTTCTAACCTCTCTACATGGATATACCTCAGGCCTCTATCTGGAGCCTTCATCTCTCTATTTTCTTGGTGATCTCATTAGCTACATGGTTTCAGCTATCACCTCTAAGAAGCCCACAACCCTAATCTGTTGGATAGGTTCCAGTCCCAGATGCTTGTTGAATATCTTATATATCTCATAAGCACCTGAAACTCAATATGTACAAAAGAGAATACTTTTACATGTATATACCTATTTTTGTCTAATGGTAGCCATCTCTAGGGCAGGGGTAGGGGGGAAGAAAAAAAGGGAAAAAAAAGAAAAAAATTACATGATAACTCTATTGTGTATTTAGAGGGAATTGCAAGTTGTCATAATGGATTTGCAGTTTCATATGCAATCATCTTTTTTATTATACTATGCTATAGAAATGCTTATTTTATTCCATAAATTAAATTAATTAATTAAATAAAAACAGGACTTATTCTCTTTCTCCCTCGATTTATCCCTCCTGTTCACTTTTCTGTTTCTGAACAGGAAAGCACCATCTGCATAGTTACTCCTTCAGTCAGTTAGCAAGCTTAAAGTAAGGAATTATTATATTCCAGTCACTGTGATCAGTGCTGAGGATAAAAAGAAAAGCAAAAAATTCCTAAGTCATTCTCAACTATGCATTCTCCTTTACTTATGTGCCCAAACCCAATCAGCTGTCAAATCCTGTCACATCTATCTCTACATCACTGTGACCAGTGTCTGAGGAATACCCATTTACAGCAATGGGGAGCATGAATTGGGACCGACTCCGTCTGGTCAGAGTAATACAGAGGATGATTCTAGTATGTCAAATAAGGACTCTGTCTAGTGCCCACCCCTGAATCTCCTGCTTCCATTCAGATTTTCAGGGCCCTTTCCTTCCTCCTCCCACTCCATTTTATGCCTCCATTCTCTCTCACGTCCTTCACTGTTTCTCCCATGATTGGCAAATAGCAGATATGTATCAACATTATAGATAGAGCTGGCTTTATCCAGTTTAAGAAAAATACGGATTACCCCTCAGTACCAGTTAGATACCAGCCCCAACCTCCAGCTTCCTGGTCCTCCTGGAAACAAGATCTTGTGTGTTTTCTCTACTGAATTTCACAAACATTGATTCACTAGGCACTGGTAACACCAAACCATGTTTGTTTAGGAAGCTTCAAGGACTCTCTTATGCCTCTGGGGAAAAAATTACAATCTCTTCTGTTTGGCATTTAAAGCACTTCCCACCTGTCTCCAAATTCCCTTTACAGAATGATTTCACATGACTTCACTCCATGGACTCCCCATTCCAGGCACACTGACTTTCTTGACGCTCCCCCTTCATGGGACTGCATTTCCTGCCTCTGTGCCTTTGCAAAGAGTCTTTTCCATACCTGGAATTCTCTCCCCTCTTCTCAGTTTGGCCTCCTGGAATCCCTACCTCCCCGAGCTTTAAAATCTCAGCTTGCAAGTGCCAGTTAATACAAGAGAAGTTTGACTAAGAAGCAAAGGAAAGGATTTATATGATTGCTTGAAGGAGGAGTGAACAAAGAAAAAACGATGTATGTACATGTGGGCAGGGGATGGAGTCAAAGATTATACCTAAATTGCAAACCTGGGTAACTGGAAAGATAGTGGTACCCACAACAATCATAGGCAAATGAGGAAGAGGGGAGGGTTTGTGGGGGAAATAATGAGTTCAGTTTTGTCCATGTTGAATATCAAGGTATCCAGTTTGAAATGTCTGAAAGAAAGTTGCAGATTTGAGTCTCAAAATCAACAGAGAGGTTAGAGCCGGACAAATAGATTTGAGAATTATCAGCATAGAGACTACTGTTGAATCCATGAAAAATGAAATGAAAGTTTAGCCACAAAAAAAAAAAAGCAGGAGAGAAATAGAACGATAGTTAGCAGGGACAAATGTATCAAGTAGGGATTTTTTTTTTTTGAGGATGAGGATGCATGGGCATGTTTGTAGGCAGTAGGGAAGCAGTCAGAGAAAGATAAAAGACAGGAGAGACAGTGAGAATGATAGACGAGGCAAAAACTGAAAAAAAAAGAACCCGAAAGAGAAAAATCCGTGAAAACTGATGAGATCACCGAGTGAAATAGTATATAGATGGAGAAGAAAAGAGGGACCAGGATGGAGCCCCATAATAGGGCACCCAGAGTTAGTGGATCTGACCTGGATGAAGATCCAATAAAAAAGACTAAGAAAAAGTGATCAGATAGATAGAAGGACAACTAGGAGTGATCAACAACATCAAAGACTGCAGAGAGACCAAGAAAGGTGAGGATTGAGAAAAGGCAATCTGGCGAGAGGTCATTGGAATGTAGCTTTCAGAGGAAGAAGCCGGCAATAGCCATGTGAAAATGCTCTAAATCACTAATAATTAGAGAAATGCAAATTAAGGCAGCTCTGAAGTACCATCTCAAAGACATCAGATTGGCTAAGATGACAAAAAAGGAAAATGACAAATACCGGAAGGTATGTTGGAAAAACAGATACTCTAATACACTTTTGGTGGAGCTGTGAACTAGTTCTGGAAAGCAATTTGGAACTCGATCTGAACAGCTATTAAACTGTTCATACCCTTTGACCCAGCAATATTGCTAGTAAGTCTATAACCCAAAGAGATCAAAGAAAGAAGAAAAGGACCTATATGTACAAAAATATTTATAGCAACTCTTTTTGTGGTGGCAAAGAATTGGGAACTGAGAGGTTGCCCATTAATTGAGGAACTTTAGCTGAACAAATTATGATATATGAATGTGATGAAATACTATTGCACTGTAAGAAATGATGAAGGGAATGGTTTCAGAAAAACATGGGAAGATGTTATGAGGTTATGCAAAGTGAAGTGAACAGGACCAAAAGAATTATACAATAACAGTAATGTTATAAAGATAATTAACTCTGAAAGACTTAGGAACTCTGACAAATACAATGACCACCCACAACTGCAAATGACTCATGATACAACATGTAACTCAACTCCAAATATAGAGCTGATGGACCCAGAGTAAAAATCTAAGCATCTTTCTTTCTTTTCGTGGTCAATTAAGGAATTTGTTTTACATGACTATATATTTGTAATGGGTTTTGCTTTTCTTGACTTCTTGATAGGTGGAAGGGGGAGAATTTGGAACCAAAAATAAAATAAAATTGAATTTAAAAAAGATCATTGGTAACTCTGGAGAGAGCAGTTTCAGTTGAATCATAAAGGTGGAAGCCAGATTGTAGAAAGTTAAAAAGAGAGTGACAGGAAGCATCTATTGTAGATGACCTTCTCAAAGAGTTTAGCCACAAAAGACAGAAGAGAAATAGAATGAGAGTTAGCAAGGATGAACATATCAAGTGAGGATTTTTGTTTTGAGGAAGAGGATACCTGGACATGTTTGTAGGCAGTAGGGAAGCAGTCAATGTACAGAGAAAGATAAAAGACAAATGAGAGAGTGAGAATGGTAGATAAGGCAATCTACTGGAGAAGACAGGATAGAATGGGATCCATTGTGTATGGGTTTGGCAAAAAGGGCCACCTCATCATATGAGATGGGGATAAAAGAGAAAGACAGTAGCTGAAGGCCTCTGGGTGATAGGAGATAAAGCAGAAGAGAGGAGAGGGAGCTCTTGGCAAATGGTCTCAATTTTTTCAGTAAAATATGGGCAAGGTTCTCAGCTGAGAGATTGGTGGAAGAGGAGCCATGGGAGGTTTGAGGAAGGATGAAAAGATTGGAAAGGGCCAATATGGTGAGTCAGTGGAACAGTTAGTTAATTAGAAAGGTGTAAAAGGATTGTTTGTCTAGCAGCAGTGATGTCCAGTTGGGGTTACATAACACAAATTTGTAGTGGTCCCAGTTAGCATGGTTACATGATTTTATCCATCTGTGTTCATTATTTCAAAGGAAATAATGAAAAAACAAGTAGGCATGAAGGGGGCCTAGAAGCATCAGATACTAAATAATACAACAACACTATAATCATCAAAACTATTTGGCATTGGTTAAAATATAGGAAAGTTAGTTAGTAGACAGACAACGAAAGTAATCTAGTGTTTGATAAATCCAGGGACACCACCTACTGGATTAAGAACTCTCCATTTGACGAAAACTGTGAATCAGTCTGGGAGAAATTAGATGTCCAAAATATGCCACACATGCCTTAAAAGACATGGCACCTAAATATTAAATGTCACAATAAAAAAAGTAAAGGACCAGAAAAGGAGATATGTTTTACTACTATGGCCAGAGGGAGATTTAATTCATTAAGGGACAAAGATGATCCCAGAAGACTGAACTGAAAATTTTGAATATATAAAAATCAATAAGCTTTTGCATGAATAAAATCAATGTAGCTAGAATTAGAAGAGAAACCATTAATTGGGAACAAATCTTACAAATCTTTGCAGCAATAATCTCTGGAAAAGATTTGACAACCAAGATATACCAAAACTTATTACCAACATATAAAGGGGAAAGCCATTCCCCAATGGATAAGGAGTCAAATGATATGAGCGTAGAAGTTCTCAGAAGAAGAATGCAGGCAATCCACAACCATTTGAAAAAAATTCTTCAAATTCACTAATAATAAGATGGTCATAAAATGTTTACAACTCTGAGGTTTTACCACCCACCTTTCATTTTGGTCTTCTTTGAGACAGAAGGACAGCAAACAAACAACCAATCAAGTTGGCCAACATGACAAACTGAAAATGGCAAATATTGGAGAGCTGAGGTACACTCATGCATGGTTGGTGGAGCTGTCAGATAGGTCCAAATACTCTGGAAGACAGTTAAGAGCAAGAGCCAAAAAGTCAGTAAAGTGTACAAACTCTTTGACCTAGCAATATTATGGACAGGCAACTACTCCAAAGAAGTCAAAAACAGGGAAAGGTCCCATAGGAACAAATACCTTTATAATGGCAAAGAACTAGAAGTAGGTGCTGATTAATTAGAGAATGGCTGAACCTACGGTGGTATATGAATGTAACGGAAAAGACAAATGTTAAGAATTTAGATTAACTCGAGAAGAGGTGTAAGAAATGACACAGAGCAAAATAAGTAAAACACGGAGGAAAATTTATATGAAAACTAAATATCAAGGAAAACAACTTTGAAAGGCGTCAAAAATTTTGATCAATGCATAGACTGATCACAACCTTGGAGGACTGCCTCCCAATTTTTGGCAGAGATTGCAATAGAAAACAGATGAGAAGGGAGACACAATCAAGGTATTGATCTATTTCACTTCAACATATTTCCTTGTAACAAAAGGGTCTCTACTTGGGCAAGCAGGGAAGCCTAGGAAGTTAATGGCAAATATCAAAGGCAAAAATATTGCTAAAATAGAGTAAAATATTTAAATATATACAAATATAACAAAGTTCAGAAGAGGACTTAGACCTGGCTGATTCTATTCCTAACTTATTAAATTTAGTAGACGCTTAAAAACAAAATTAACTTGCATAAGAATTCACAGGTTCTTATATAATTATTGATTCTGACCATTCCTTCAGCCTCCCATAGTCACTTCTTTAGAGATGAGATCCTTCAAATTGTGCTCATATATCTCTAAATGTCACAATTTTGATATTGGGATCAGCATAGGTTATCTCCAAGGGCAATTGGTTCCAATGGTAACATTGTACCATGAACCATCATCCTTATAACAAAACTTCCAGCAGAAGGGTGGCAAGGAATACCAATGGGGCAGATTAAGCTCCTTTTGCATTGCCCCACTAAGAATTCATCAGATTTTCCCCCAGCTTGTAAAGTCTTGGTTCTATTTTTGTAAAAACATCCACTCTAGTTCCTCTCTTCCAGGCATACTTTATTTCAGAATGTAAATTGGGGAGTCTTAGATCCACCTTTTCAAACATTTGTAGCATAGCCATAGAGCCTGATCTAACTTTTTTTTTTTGGCTAGGCAATGGGGTTAAGTGACTTGCCCAGGGGTCACACAGTTAGTAAAGTGTCAAGTGTCTGAGGTCGGATTTGAATTCAGGTCCTCTTGACTCCAGGGCCGGTGCTCTATCCACTGCACCACCTAGCTGCCCCCTGATTTAACTTTTTCTAGCAGTGGTATACTAGTTACTATATCTTGGAGACCCTCTTGATTGGTCCATACTGGTAATCTTCCTGCCTTCCTGGGAAGGAGCAGCCTTGGCCTCCTCCCCCTTCTCTTTCTGGGATGATCCTGAATTAATTAGCTTTAGCTAGAATGTCCTAATGTGGGCCTTCTCCAATGTCTTGGGGAGAGGCACCCCATCAATGTTGCAGTATTTTGGGATGACTTCTGTACCACCCTTTGAAAAAAGTTAGTTTGAAACATGCCAGCATGGCTGCCTCCTCTTCTCATTTTCAGAGATGAGTCTGCACTGGCTGCTATGTCCATTAGAAATGGCCCACTGCTGCCCCCTGAGCCTACTGAAGGATCCTTGGGCATGGACCCCAAAAGTACCCTGGGAAACCTATCCTTTTCAGAGACTTGGCCCCTCAATAGCTTCCACAGAAGCCTGGGTTGGGACTGCCACAGATAGAAATCCTACTTGGTTTGTCCCCACCATGACTACCAATTCTTGTCTGGGCAGGGCAGGGCTCCCATAGGTGCCCTGGTTGGGACCACTACGTTTAGAAAACCTGTGCAGCATTGCTGCCCTCCAATGGCTAGAAAATCTTTGGAGAAGGCACCTGCCACAGCTCCCATAGGTACCTGCGCTGGCCACCCTGATGATCTGAAAGGGACCTGTGTTGGCCATGCTGTACTTCCTGATGCTGCCTGAGATGATGGTGGCATGACCACAAAACCTACAGGAAATGTGTGAATCCCAACAGCCAAGGTTCTCTGACCATTCTGTGGGTCAGAGTAAATGTCTCTTGCTAAGATTCCATTCTGGGGTTCCTGTAGCCCTGAAACCTTTAGGTCCCTTGGCCCTGTATCTATTCCTGAGCTTTCAGCTGGGCCTCTGTCAAGCTCCTAAGTGATAGGTTCTCCTCTTTAATTCCTGGCCCCTCAACAGTCCAGCCATTCCAAGAGATCAAGGAGAATTAATCAAATGCACAACTTCTTCAAAGTCTGATATTAACAAGATAACTCAAGGAGTGATAGAAACCTTAGAGGCTGAATCTTCTACCATGATCTACCAGCTGCCCTCAGAAATCCTGAGATTCTTAAGACCAGTCAATGATGGCAAAAGCCTCTCATCTGGGCCCTCATTAACTAGATCTCTTAACTCATTTTTCACACACACACACACACACACACACACACACACACACACACACATTTGCACTCACAACTGGACCTAGTGGGTTCTTCATGAGAACATTGATGGGTGGGCCTTCTGCTCCTGTGGATAACATATTTTATCTCCCTCTAGAGTTCTTCTTGGCTCTCATTGTAAGCAAAAGGAAAACCTACTTCTTCCAAAGTGGTTGGGTTATAGTCACAGTTGTTCTAAAATTTCCTTATCTGTGAAATGACAGAGATTGGACAACATGGTCTCTAAGATCTCTTATAGTGATTTCAGTTTTTGGGTCTAGGAAAGGAATGGAGCTTTCTTTTGTGTTTCCAACAACCAATCACTGACAACATAAAATGCTCTAGAGGTGAGATTGAGGTTGGGTATGAATGAGCCCCTGTCCCAAAGGTCCAGATAGGGTTGTGACAATGGACAAAAGAAGCTTCATCAAGGACCTTCTTCACTGTACAATCCTCACACCCAGTAAACCCTCATTTTTGTGCAATGCTAAGTCCCAGATGGAAAACCATAAAAGCCGCTGCCTACATTTCCATTATCCTAAGTCCCCTTCTTATCTCTCTATATTTCTGTGGCCATTGATGCCCCATTCTAAAGGTCCCCGAAGTGACTATAATAGCTTCTTGCAGTTAGGATGGTAAATCTGTTTCAATAAACTTGCTGTCCCCTTGGCCACCCAAAGGCTGAGCCATCTTTGTAGCCATTGGAACAAATTTTTCTCATCTTCCCATTCCCACCAGGAAAATTCTTCTCATGCTTGGGGCAGGCATCCCCCCAACTCATCAATGGGTTTAAAGCTTGTGGGCTACTCTCAATCTGGTTTAGCCTGTCTGTCAAAATGACTTACTGAGGTGTGGCTACTATTCGTGCTACAACTTCCTGGGGCCACAGGTGAGAATTGGGTAACAGGTAGACACCCAAGGGGGGTACTAGTCTTCCCTGAACATTATCTAGTAATGGAATCTCTGGGTCAAAGAGTAGGAAGGCGAAGGAATAAGCATTTATGTAGTGCCTACTATGTGACAGGCACTGTGCTAGGCACTTTACAGATATCCTCTTTTTTGATCCTGACAACAATCCTGTGAGGTCGGTGTGAATAATATCCCCATTTCATGGCTGAAGAAACAGAGGCAAAGAAAGTTAATTGACTTGCCCAGAGTCATACAGCTAGTAAGTGTCTGAAGCTGATTTTAATTTGGCACCACCTAGCTGCTGATATGGATAGTTCAGTCGCTTTATTTGCATAATTCTCCGTTTATGCTTAAGCTCAAAATTATGTAAAACACCAGTATGAGGGTGGGGGGTGGAGAGGGGAGTGGGGAAGGGGATTGGTCAGTTCCTGGAAAGACAGTTTTCTGATGTAAATGTAAGGAGATTAGATTTCCTGATTGACTCAGAGGTCTGTGAGTGCATGACTATAGGTATCATATAACTGAGACATACACTTCAGAGAGACTAGAGGCAAACTTTGAATGGTGGAGAGGATACCTCCCCAGTGCCACATACAAGCAGAGAAAGCTGGCTCCCAGACCCCAAAGAAGATGTTTCTTGACTCCCAGTACCTATTACTCCAGAGACTGCCAAGAGCAAACATCTCCAGTGGTTGAACTGAAATCTTAGCTTCCTCCTGAGTCCAAGTTATATTCTATCATCTTCTCTGATCTGTATTCCTTCCCCTATTTCCAATTGACTCTTTACTTAAATAAATGTTTGCCCACTCTCAGTGACCATCTGTTACCATACTCTAAGAGAAACATGATGAATATAGAAAAAAAGCATGGAAGGGCTTTCTTGAGCTACAGGTTGAAGTAAGCAGAGCCAAGTATTTATTTGGCGGAAGGGAGCTAAGCGGACCCAGAGTAATCTGTTATCTGCAGTGGGTGGATGTCTGGGGTAACTGGGAAAAGTAGAGTTTATTCTAACCCCCAAAACAGAGCCCATATAGGGCCAGTGGTCAGGGAGAGCTGTTTTGATTAGGGAAGTTAAAGGGATGCTGAGTGGAGTTTAGGTAAATTGGCATGTCCTTTCTAGCAACAGTCCTGCCAATTTGATTACTGCTCCAGAGCTAAAGGTGGAAAGCAGGACAGGGGGCTGGGTATGTGAACAATGGCAGGGCATGAAGAAGATTGGGAAGTAGCAACATGGTGGGTGTGGGTCACACAACTTATGGTGAAGGTGCACAAATCAGAAATTCAGAGGCTCAGGCTTTCAACCCAAACAGTTTCTTCAACCAATCTTCGTATGACAGCCTTAAAGACCTTTACCTTCTTCATTCTCCTCCTAAGGACATTCTCCAACTTATTACTGTCCTTCTTAAGCCGTGGCTTCCAACATTAAACACAGTATTCCATATGCTATCTGACAAGGGTTCTGATAAGGACAGCATAATAGTAGAACTATCACTTCCCTATTCCAAGAAGCCATGCCTCTTTTAAATGCTGCTTACTGGGATGCCACATCAGACTTTTGACTCATGTTGAGCTTGCAGTCCACTAAAACCCTCAGATCTTTTTCAGAACAGCTTCTACTGCTTCAGTGTATCTTTTCAGATTCGATTCCTACACACCCCTTCAACTTCCTTGATTCTTTTATACCTTCCTTAATTTTCCTAGTTCATTCCCCTTTTTCCATCTAGAAATAGAATCTGCACCAATGTCTGGGCCTGGAGATTATTTTCCTTCATATTCCCTCAATTTCTCCTAATTTTGACCAATTTCATCTCCCCAAAGACAACCTTTCAGCTACTTCACTTATCCAAATCTCTCCTTATCACCTACAAGATTTTCTTCTCCTTCTCTGGTTTAAAGTCTTTCTCTTCTCCTGTTCATCCACTATATCCTTCTCCCACAGAAGCTAGAAGTAGAAAGTTTATTAGATCTGGAGTCAGAAACATTTGGCTTTGAAAACTGCCCATACCTACTACTAATTGGTTTGATCATGGGTAAGTCACCAACATCTCCCTCTCTCCCACCCCACTGGTCCTTGCTTATATTTTCTCATCTGTAAAATGGGTAAAAGAGGAAGTTCGGTTACAGGGTCCCAATGGTTATTGGGAAACTCACCCGAGGTGCTATATCAATGTCAACTATTATTATTATTATTACTTCCAGGATCAGTGATTTTATCCATGTGGGAGCTGCCTTCACTGAAACCAAATGAAACCAATCCATACCTGAAGAGACAGTTTATTACTTTAGCCAAACAAAAAATTTATTAAATAGCGGTCAACTCTCTACTGATGCATCTCCCCAAACTGAGTTAGGCTGCTCCTTAGAAGACATAATATCCAGCATGGAGCCTTTACAGGGGAGGAACAGAAAGGCAGGGAAGGAGAGTGCAAACATCTCCAAGCCAGGGGAATAGAGTGAGCCAACCACAGAGACAGGGAAATGCCTTGTGTGCTCTCAGGCCATGCTTTCCTGGTTTGGCTGGAGCACAGGATTCCTTCAAGGGAATAACAATAGGTCAGGTTGATAAGGTATGGTGGAGCGAGATATTGGATAGCGGTAAAGGCCAAGCAGAGAATTTGGAACTTTATCAGATAGTAATGAACAAGATTTTTGGATAGAAATATCATGAGTAGATCAACATAAAAGAAAGATTACTCTGGCAGGGGCCCAGAGGAGTTTAGGAGGTGCTCAAGAAATGTGAGTGAATGAATCACTCTCATCCCTCTGAAGTGATGACTAACCCTGAGGTGTGGCAGACACCTCTGCCAATGCTACATAGGCACTGTGCTAGGCACCAAGTAGGAAGATATGCAATTGTGTGCCCTGATATGATAAATATGACAGCATCTACTATACTCCTTTTTTTTCTTTTGGCTAAGCAATGGGGTTAAGTGACTTGCCCAGGATCACACAGTTAGTAAGTATCAAGTGTCTGAGGCCAGATTTGAACTCAGGTCCTCCTGACTCCAAGGCCAGAGCTCTATCCACTGCTCCACCTAATTGTCCCCATCTACTGTATTCATTTTCTTTTTTCTTTGGACCAGGCAATGGGGTTAAGTGACTTGCCCAGTGTCACACAGCTAGTAAGTGTTGTGTATCTGAGGTCGGATTTGAACTCAGGTCCTCCTGACTCCAGGGCTGGTGCTCTACCCACTGCTCCACCTAGCTGCCCCCATCTACTGTACTCTTGAAAGGGGAAGTTGGTGCAGCCTTTAGTAGTGAGGAGGGCCTGGCAGGATTTCCCACAAGGCAGGTTTGGAGCCTGGGAAGAAAAAGGTTAAACACCTGTCAAAGTTAGTTATAGAATAGGATTGGGATTGTCCAGGAGCTGGAGGACAGTTAGGTTTTTTGTCTTTGTAGCTACAGCACACAGTAGGCATTTAATGTGTTTGTTGAATTCCATTAAGTCACTAAACCCCAAATCTTATAAGTGGTCTCAGGGGTTATTTATTTCAATCTATGACTAAAAAGGAATACTTCATTCCCCAAAAGTGATTATCTATCCCAGGGGTAGGGAACCTGCAGCCTCAGGGCCACCTGTGACCCTCTAGGTCCTCAAGTGCAGCCCTTTGACTGAATCCAAACTTCACAGAACAAATCCCCTTAATAAAAGGATTTGTTCTGTAAAACTTGGACTCAGCCAAAAGGCCACACCCCAGAACCTAGAAGGCCACATGTGGCCTTAAGGCTGCAGGTTCCCTTACCCTGCTATCCTTTACCTCTACCTCCCTCATTTTATAGAGGAGGAAACTGAGGTGCTAAAGATGAACTGATTGATCCAGGTTCACATAGTAAACCTCAGTGAGATTCAAACTCAGTTCTTCTGACTCCAATCCCAGGCCCTTTCCCTACACTTTACCTTCTCCTATTGATATTCCACTCTCATAGGTAGGTTGAGTATGAACTTGCTCATGGTTCAGTACTAACCAATAACCTTATGACAATTTAGAGAAAAGGCTGCGTGCTGAAGGCAATACAGAAGGGAGACCTTCGTCAGTCGTTGGCAATGAAGGGCAGAAAAGTAGAGCTGCAGTCGAAAGGGAGCTTCTCTATGAGAACAAGACTCTGCTGCCTCTAAGATGGGAGAAGGAAAGACACAAGCCATAGGAAGAGTAGGATTACTTTGGCCCCATCCATAAATAAAATGTCAAAGGCCAGGAATCCTTACCTGAGCTTGTGCAATTATTTGTGGAGAAGGATGCACTTGGGTCGACGGATCACTTTCAGTACCAAGTCACTACTAATTTGTGAGAAATTAATTAGATTTAATAACACTTGTTTCTCATCTGAAGTGGACTTCAACTCAGTCACAGGCATCATCAAGTTTTGGAACTGGTCCTACACTTCCTGGAGAAGAAAAGGGGTGGTTTGGGGTTAAGACTGACATTCTAAGGAACACTTTCTATGCTGCCCCATTCCTATAGCAGGCACCCAGAAGAGTCCCAGAGCCCAATCTTAGCTCCATCCTCACAATGAAAAGCTTTATTTTCTGGGTCCCAATTTCCCCATTGTGTACAGTAATATTGTTTTAAGAACAACTTTGAGCAAATAGATTATTTTGTCTGTTATAAATACCCAAATTAACTATAAAGGACATATGAAGAAAGATGCTATCTGCATCCAGAGAAAGAACTGATAAATAGAAATATGTATAGAATGATTTTACATATATGTATGCCTATTTGTGTTGAATGGTAGCCATCTCTAGGGCACGGGGTGGATGGGAAGAGAAGGGGAAAAAAAAGGAAAAAAAAGAAATTTACATGATAATTTGTTTTATAGTTGAAAGAAATAGCAAGTTGTACTTTAGATTTGCAGTTTCATGTGCAATCTTTTTTATTGCGCTATGTCATGGAAATGCTTATTTTCTTCTATAAATTAAAAATAAAGTAAAATTTAAAAATATAAAATGGTCATTCTTTCTATTAAAATATGAATGATAAATTATGTCAAAAGTGAACTTTTCTGAGAAAAGTAAAGTCAGTGCCATCAACATGCAGTTTACCAAGTATTTCAAACAATGACCGAAAATAAGAAATTTTGAAATGTTCTTACAGAATCCTTCAGGATATTTAATTGTGAATGAAGAGTATTTTATTTACTTGGCTTGGGACTTTTACAAATTAATACTATATGTGCAAAAGAAGGGAGACTCAGCTAGTCAGAGTGTTGAAAAAGTCATTTATAGTATAGTATAAAGCATATACTTTTTTGGTAAAAAAAAAAAAGAAAAAGAAACACACACACAGAGATATAGGCAGTCCTCAGAAATGAGGTTTCTACCACATTTTATCCCCTTGTAAATCTTACACTTTTCCACCCTCCAACCTCATTCATTGCTTAAAGTCTCCAAAATGGTATTTAGAAGAGTATGGCATTCCCAAAAATGAGTATGGATTAAAGAGTTCTCTAGGCCTTAGTTTCGTCATCTGTAAAATAAGGGATTTGCACTAGGTACAGTTCTGGTCTCTTCCACCTCCAAATCTTGGAACCTATGACCTAGAGGTTATATATGCTTAAAAGATGGGGGAAAGATTATCTAAAACGATGGAGACACTGGAATGGTCACAGAGGGAGGTCCTGGAATAGAAGTGCTCATGACATTCTTTATTCAATTCACATAGAAAAGCATGTAGTATTAAAACAATACGGTATTAATGTAAAAATGTTCAGTGCACATTAGGTAAATGAGTCATTAGCATACAAACCAATTTTTAAAGGCCTGTATAGGTATACTGAATCTTTGGAATAACAAAGGCTTTTCCGAACCTAAATTTAAAACAGTGTTTAACTCTGCCCCACCCCCACCCCCTGCACACTCCCCACAGAAGAAAAAAAAGCACTTGAATCTTATATAAGAGAGACATTCTATTACTAACCAAAACTTAACTTTCTTAAGCATGGAAAATAGAACAAGCAAGAATGATAACAAGCACAAAGACTGTGATTTCAACAAAGCACAGTGCCATGCAAAGGGCAAGTCCAGCACTAGCCCTGGGACATCATCACAGCTAGAATTTAGAGGGCTCTGTATCCAAGACATGAAATTACCATATTTCCCCACTCAAAGTAGGCTGAATTTCTGGTTTTCCACAAAGACACAGCCATATTTAAAAAAAACAAACCCAAAACTACAGAGTAGTCAGGGAAGATGAGGAATTAGATTATTATAATGATACATCATAACAAAATATAATATAATGTTATAATAATATAATATAATAATTATAATAATACACTAAATTAGATGATGAGCCCATTAGTAACTTTTGAAAAAGGAGTTTTATGTATGTAAGTAGAATGAGAACCAGATCGTAGGAGTGGATGAATTTTAAGGAAATAGACCAATAAATGTACTTCACCCCTTAAAAACGTTTAACCAGAAAATGACAGAGAAAAAATGATATGAAAGCTTAAGTGGGAGGCAAGGTCCAAGGAAAAATATATTATGGTGTGGAAAACCTGTTTCAGTGGAGAAGAGGGGGAATCAGAGGAAACCTGAGCATATTTGCAGGTGGGGAAGAAACCAGTTGAAAAGGAGAGATTGAAGATAAATATGAAAATAGGCTCAAGTTACGAAACAGTGTCTCATAGGAGTTAAGAAGGAATGGATCCAGAGTACAAATGGAGGGGTGACTCTTCAAAAGAATGAAGGAAAGATGAGAGGAAGGAAAGAAGAGAATATGGATAAAGATACAAAGAAATTGTGAGACAGAAATCTCTCAGAGATTCCCAGAGAACTGTCCTCAAAAGATATGGTTCAGGAGACCAGTTAGATGGTAGAACAGGCAGAAGAAGTATAGCGCAAAGCCCTCACAGATTCAACAAAGTTCAGAGAAGACCACCAGACTGAATAGTGATCGAGAAATTTAATGAAAAACCACACTGTGGCATCCTTCTAGCCCAAGATCACAAACTTGGCCCACAAATCACCAGGGCAGCAACTGTGGAACAAGGGTAGATTGGGATCTGATATTCATTCCCTGGTGTAGTCCACCAAGATTCAGTCTCTTAGGCCAGAATCTTGAACTTAGCCCCCAGGACTCCCAACAGAGAGCAGTGCACATTTGCCCAGAATGGATTGAGGATTGAGCCCCAGGACCATGAAAAGAGCTGGATCAGAGAGTTGCATTGCCCTGAAATTAAAGAGCCTTTCACTTTAACTAAGTGAAAGGGGCTGCAGCCAACTGCTTTCTACAAGAGTGCCAATGAGGAGCAAATTTGAAGCTATCAGTCTAAATATAGCATGAATTGTGGACTGTGGAATGCCCAGGAGGGAAGTGATCAGACCATGCCTTTGTTTTGATGGTCTAGTGTAAAGGTGGGGAACCTGTGGCTCTGAGGCCACTTGTGACCTTCTAGGGCCTTGGGTGCAGCCTTTTGACTGAGTCCAAGTTTTACAGGACAAATCATTTGATTAAGGGGGCTTATTCTGCAAAGTTTGGATTCAGTCAAAGGGCTGTATTTGAGGACCTAGAGGAGGCCACTTGTGGCCTTGAGGCTGCAAGTTCCCCACCCCTGTTTTAGTGCCTCCTAAAAGGTTCAAGTTCCCTCATCTGAGGCAATCCTATGATCTTTGAAAACAAAGCACTCAATACCAAGAGAAAATAGCAGCAGGACTAGAAGTGTGAAGAGCCTGTTCTAATACAAAGTCCCAAACCCTGGAAAAAAGAGAAAACAAAAGAAAACAAAAAAGATATATGGCTATCGTGAGGTTAGAGAAGCCTAAGACACAAACCTAGAAGAGTATAATTCCTAAACACCTACAAGAAAAATGCTGGTTGACCACAAGAGCATTCCTGGAATAAAGCAAGAATTTTTAAAACTTTTAAATGATATCATAAAGGAAATTAGAGTGACAGAGGAAAGGATTGGAAAAGAAATGAGAGCTGTGGAGGAAAGACTTGAAAAGAGAATTAACATCTTAGTACAAGAGGTACCTCACCTACCCCATGAAACAGATTCTTTGAAAACAAGAATGGACTAAATAATAGTTAATAATGAGAAAAATAGAAATATTAAAACAAGTAAAACGATTGAGAAAATAGAAGAAAATAGAAGTTATTTGATACCAAAAAAAGTGACCTAGAAAAAAGATCAAAGAGAGATTTAGGCTTTAAGAATCATTAAGTTACCTGAAAATCAAAACCAAAGAAACAGCCTAGATATCATATTTCTAGAAATCATGAAAAATACTGCCTAGATATTAGAACAAGAAGGCAAAGTGAAAACTGAATCTATAGATCACCTCCTTAAAGAATACTCCAAATGAAAATTTCCAGGAATGTCATTGCCAAAATCTGGAACTTCTAAGTCAAGAAAAATACTGCAAGTAATCAGAAATAGAGTTTAAGTACTAAGGAACAACAGTCAGAATCTCACAGGATTTAATAGCCACTATCATAAAGGAGGATTGAACATGGACTATGATATTGCAAAAGGGAAAAGAAATAGATTTACAATCATGCATAACTTACCCAGAAAACCTGAGCACAAGTGGGCTGGGAGGCATTGAACAGACCTTTAATGATAGAGGACTTCCAAGTATTTCTCAGAGCTTAGTGGAAACTTTCAAATATAAACAGAGGTGTAAAGATGGATAGAAAGGCACTTTGCTAAGCACTTTATAAACATTACTTTGTTTGATCCTCACAAAAATTATCAGAGATTGGTGCTATTATTAGTTTCATTTTATAACTGAGAAATCTAAGGCAAAGATTAAGTGACTTGCCCAGGGTCACATGGCTAGTAAGTGTCTGAGATTGGAAGTGAAATCAGATCTTCTTGACTCTAGGCTCAGAGCTCTATCCACTGTACCACCCACCTGCCTCTAAGTAAAGAGAAATAAAAAAGATAAATGCAAGTGAACAATCTAAAAAGACTTTAAGAGGATGAAATCTTTCCATTCTAAGGGGTAAAGGAATAACAATAAAAGTAAACCCTCAGAATCTGTATGTCATCAAGGGTCATAGGAAGAATCAAAGAAGACAGAAATCTGAGATTGATTTTGTTCTATTTGACAATCTTAAAAGAAGAAAGGGAAGGGAAGGAGGAAAAGTATATATTAGAGAAGAAATGGAGAGACATGGAAAGGACTTATCTAATATAATTTGGGTACAAAATTTTAAAACTCTATATAAATCGGGAATGTCACTGGAACTTCATTTCATCTGAACCGGTTAAAGGTGTGTAAAACACATCCACACAAAGTTTGGTGTAGAAAACATTTAACTCAAAAGTGAAATAAATGGAAGACAAAGAGAAGAAGATAAGCTGAAAATATCAAGGAGAATAGGTTTAGGAAGGCATTAGACATAAGCAAAACGAATACTAAATTGTGAGACGGATTTAAAATCTATGATTGGTTCTGGGTGAGGGGAAGAGAAGGACAAAGAAAGAGAGGCCAATTGCATCAAGCATAGGACAATGGTGTGGCAGTGACTCCTGTTCCACTTCACAACTTTCTTCTTCTTTGTAAAGGAGACAGGGAGGGACCAATGAGCAAAATATAAGAGAATAAGGTGGGCAGAAATAGAAAATTAAAATCATAACTCTGAATGTGAATGGGATGAGCTCCCCTATAAAATAGAAAGGCATGGTAGAATGAAATGGAAAGTGGAATCCAACAATATATTACTTAAAAGAAATATACTTTAAATAAATGAAAGAAATATACTTGAAAGAAAGATTCACATGGCATTAAAATGAGGAGCTGGAACAGAATCTATTACCCTCCACTGAACTCAGAAAATCAGGAACAGCAATCATGAGCTCAGACAAGGCTACAACAAAAACAGACTTTAAAAATAAACATCGATAATATGTTATGATGAAAGGTACCATAGACAATGAATTAATTTCAATACTTAGTATATCTGCACCTAATGCATCCAAATACGTAAAGGAAATGCTAAAACAAACCATAGGGAGCAATATATAGTAACACTATAATAGTGGAGAATCTCAATGTACAAGTTTCAGAGTTAGACAAATCTAACAATTTTTTTTAAAAGACATTGAGGGTCTGAATAGGATTTTAGAAAAGTTAGCTATGATAGACCTCTGCCAATTGTTGAATAAGCATAGAAAGGATGTGTGTGAGTGTGTGCTGTAGTAGTAGCAGGAGCAGCAGCAGCAGCAGCAGCAGCAGCAGCAGCAGCAGCTAAATGGCCTGGAGTCAGGAAGACTCATCTTCCAAGTCCAAAACTGGCCTCAGACACTTACCACAGATACTAGCTCAGACCCTGGGCAAGTCACTTAACCCTGTTTATCTCAATTTCCCCATATGTAAAATGAGCTGGAGAAGGAAACTGGCAAGCCACTCCAGTATCTCTGCTACGAAAATTCAAAATGGGGTCATAAAGTCGTACATGACTGAAAAACAACTGAGCAATATCAACAACAACAAATGCATTTGTGTGTGTGTGTGTGCATTTATTTCTAGACTGTGTATGTATCCAGAAAAGTGGATATCACTGATGACAATGTAATAAAGTTATATTTAATAAAGGGTCACCAAAGATAATATTAAAATTATTTATAGATTAAATAATTTATTCCTTTAGAGTTGGTGGGCCAAAACAAACTGTATTCCTTCCATGGCCAATCTTCCATTATAAATTCAGAATTGTTGTGTTTACCAATGTTTGCTGTCTGAATTGCAAGCATTCTCACTACTCCAAGCATTTTTGGATCTCTTTTCACTACATCCCAGATAGTTTAATAAACACAGCCTGTCTACTCCCCTACCCCCCAAAAAAGAATTAGTGGGCCACAGAACAAATCAACAAATCATTGAAATGACAGGTCGTTTCTTTAAAGCTTATGCCAACAATGAGACCACACACCACAATTTGTGGGAATGTGGTCAAAGCAGTCATTGGGGGGAAATTTGTACTTGAACTCTTTCTACATTAGCTAAAGAAAGAAAAAAAGTCAATGCATTGGGTATGGAACAAAAAACCCCCCCAAAACATATTTAAACAACAACCCCCCAACATATTTTAAAAAAGCAAGTCAACACAAAAATAAAATTCTGAATCTCAAAGATATTAAAAGATTAAAAGTAAAAAAAAAATACTGATTCAGAAGTGGAGAAGTTGATCCATGGAACCAATTAGGTATACAACATACAGAAAGACTCCGTCGAAAATTTCCGGGAAAATTGGAAAGGTATTTTGCAGAAACTAAATATAGAGCAGCACCTCAACTCCTAAACCACTTTAACCTTTTGTCCCTTGGCTTTTTAAAAAATTTCATTTATTTATTTATTTATTCATTTATTCATACATTTATTTATTTATTTATCTATTTATTTATTTATTTGTTTGTTTGTTTATTTATTTATTTTTAGTTTCCAACATTTGCTTTTATAAGATTTTGAGCTCTAAATTTTTCCCCCTTCCTTCACTCTCACCTCCCCAAGATGGCATGCAATCTGATATAGGCTATACATGTACGACCATATTAAACATATTTCCACATTAGTCATGTTGTGAAAGAAGAATTGGAACAAAAGGGAAAAACCCTGAGAAAGAAAACACACACAAAAAAGAGAGAGGAAACAGTAGGCTTCAATCTATATTCAGAGTCCTTGAATCTTTCTCTGGATGTGCATAGCATTTTCCATTATGAGACTTTTGGAATTGTCTTAGATCATTGCATTGTTCAAAAGAGCTAAGACTAACAAAGTTGGTCATCATACAATGTTGCTATTACTATACACAGTGTTCTCTTGGTTCTGCTCACTTCACTCAGCATCAGTTCATGCAAGTCTTTCCAGATTTTTCTGAAGTCCACCTGCTCACCATTTCTTATGGAAAAATGATATTCCATTACATTCATATGCCATAACTTATTTGATCATTCCCTAATTGATGGGCATCCCCTCAATTTCCAATTCTTTGCCACCACAAAAAGAGCTGCTATAAATATTTTTGTACATGTGAGTACTTTCCCCTTTTTTATGATCTCTTTGTGTCCCTTGGCTTTTGAGACAGGGTACTTTCCTCTTCTCTGTACTCAGCTGATACCTACTCTGTCAGTCAGTAAACATTTATTAAGAACCTATTATGTGCCAGGCATGTGCAAAAAAATGGAATCAATAAATAAAATTGTGAGCTTTTATTCAAAGAAACCATAGTTAATATGATTAAGAAGAAAAACAAATTATCATAATAAAAAAGAAAAATCACAACAAATAAAAAAGAATATTATTAGAAGCCATTTTGCCCAACTGTATGCCAATACAATTGAAAACTTACATGAAATGGATGAATTTTTACAAAAAATATAAAATACCCAAATTATCAGAGTAAGAAATAGGTGATCTAAACAACTGAGCACTAGAAAAAGAAATTGAACAAGCCATAAATAAACTCTCAAACAAAAAACAAACCTCTTAGGACCAGATGAATATATAAGGAATTCCTTCAAACATTCAGAGAACAATTTATTCGAATTTTACACAAATGACTTGAAAAATAGGAAAAGAAAGGATTCCATCAAATTTCTTGTAAGGTTCAAATGTCATCACGACACCTAAACCAGAAAGAGTCAAAACAGAGAAAGGAAACTATAGACCAATATCCCTAATGAGCATCAAGACAAAAATTTTGAGTAAAATATAAACAGTTGATGGCAATATATCACAAAGATCATACACTATGACCAGGTTGGATTTGTACCAGGAATACAAAGTGGGTTTAGTACTAGGAAAACTACAAAAATTATTGCCCATATCAATTATAAGAACAACAAAAATCACGTGATTATAATAACAGGTTCAGAAAAGGCTTTTGACACAACACTTATTTTTGTATAGGGTGTGTGTGTGTGTGTGTGTGTGTGTGTGTGTGTGTGTACTTATAAAACATAATACCTTTCCTTAAGATCAGTAGGAGGAGTAGCGCTCTAAAACCAAGAGCCAGCATTCTGTGTAATGGGGATAAACTAGTGATCTTTCCAATAAGATCATGCATAAGGTAAAGCTGTTCATTGTTACTACTATTGTTCAATATACTACTAGAAATGCTAGCTAGAGTTATGAGACAAGAAAAAGAAGCTAAGGAAATAAGAGAAGTTAAAGAAGAAACAAAATGATCACCTTTTGTAGTTGATATAATAACATATTTAGAAAACCTTAGAGAGTAAACTGAAACATTGAAACAAAGTAACTTCCCTAAAGTTACAGGATATAAAATAAATCCACATAAATCATCAGCATGTCTGTGTAGTACCAATAATACTTGGCAGGAAGAGACAGAAAAAGAAATTCCATTTAAAATAACTGAAGAATAGCTAAGATTTTTGGGAGTCTGCATACCAAGACATACCCAGGAACTATATGAATATGACTACAAAACATTGTTTCTAGAAATTGTTGTTCAGTCTTTTCAGTCATGTCTGATTTTTTGTAATCCCATTTGGGATTTTCTTGGCAAAATACTGGAGTGGTTTGTCATTTCCTTCTCCAGCTCATTTTATAGATGAGGAAACCGAGGAAAATAAGGTTAATTAACTTGCCCAGGGTTACACAGCTAATAAGTGACTGAGGCCAGATATGAACTCCGGAGGATGACTCCAGGCCCAGCACTCTATCCATTGTGCCACCTAGCTGCCCTGTTTCTAGAAATAGAGACTTTATTTGGAGAAACATTCATTGCTCATAGGTAGGCTGAACCAATATAAAAAAAATTACAGTACTAAAATTTCTTATTCTATTCCATACCAAACTCCCAAAGGATTATTTTATAGAGCTAGAAAAAAAAATTATGAAATTTGGAGGAACAAAAGATCAAGAATCTCAAGGGGGCCTAGCAGTACCAGACCTCAAACTATACTACAATAAAATACTTATCAAAATTATATGATACTTTATTAAATTGCTTACCATTTCATGGAAGAGGAAGGAAAAGAAGGGAGGGAGAAAATTTGGAACTCAAACGTTTATTTAAAAAAATACTGTTTAAATGAAAAAAAAATTATATGGTATTCATTCAGAAGTAGAGAAGCTAATCCATGGAGCCAATTAGGTATATAACATACAGAAGAACTCATTGTCAAAAACTGCTGGGAAAATTGGAAAGCTATCTTAGTATATAGAGCAGCATCTCACATCTTAAACCACTTTAAACTTCTGTCCCTTGGCTTTTGAGACAGTGTACTCTGTACTCAGCTGTTGCCTACTCTAACAGTCAGTAAGCATTTATTTTTCTTATTATTTATTTATTCATTTTTTAGCTAGGCAATGGGGTTAAGTGACTTGCCCAGGGTCACACAGCTAGTGAGTGTTATGTGTCTAAGGCCAGATTTGAACTCAGGTCTTCCTGAATTCAGGGCCCATGTTCTATCCACTGCATCACCTAGCTGCCCCTCAGTAAGCATTTGTTAAGAATCTATTATGTGCCAGGCATGTACAAAGCATTGAAGATTAAAAAAAAAAAAGTAAAAGGCAATCACCAATTTCAAGGAGTTCACACTCTGAAGGGGGAAAGGAACATGAAAACAACTATGTTCAAATAAGATACATACAGGAAAAATTGGAGATCAACAAAGGGAAGGCACTAGTATTTAAGGTAAATCAGGAAAGGCTTTTTTTTTTTTTGGAAAGGCTTTTCTTAGGAGAAGGGATTTCACCTGGGACTTGAAGGAAGCTAGCATCATATAAACTAGTTCATATAAGTCTTTCCAGGTTTTTTCTGAAATCATCCTGCTTGTCTTTCTTATAGCACAATAATATTCCATCACTATCATATACCACATCTTGTTTAGCCATTCCCCAGTTGATGGGCATCCCTTCAATTTCCAGCTCTTAGTCACCACAAAAAGAGGTGCTATAAATATTTTTGTACACATAGGTCCTCCTCCCCCCCCTTTTTTTTAAAATCTTTGGGATACACACCTAGCAGTGGTATGAGCACAACATTCCTATGGATGCAGTTTTACCCTTTACCTCTTCTGTGGTCTCTCCCAGATGCCAGGTCCATATCTCCAGTTGCCTGTGGGAATCTTTGCCTGCATATCCCACCATTGCTTCAAACTCAACTTTGTCTTAAATTCAACCAATCTTCTCAGAACAAACTCTGCTTCTTTCCTTGGCTTCTCTAGTTCGGTTCATGGCACCACCATTCTTCTAATTGTGATGGTTCAAAACCTCAATGGCATCCTTGACATCTTTTCCCCACATTTTTGTCACTAAATCCTGTCAATGATTTCTTCAAACTCTTTTGTAGCTATAGCATTATGAGGGCTCTATAACTGGGTAATTTTCTACATTTGGACAGGAATAGCTTGGTCTCTCTGTTCTCTCCCACTTATTCTCTATATTGCCCCTTTAATCTTCATAAAATATCATTTTCAAAATGCCACTACTCTGTTCAAAATTTTCTGTGGCTGTTTGTCGTTGTTCAGTCATATCCAACTCTTTGTGACCCCATTTGGGATTTTCTTGGCAAAGGTACTGGAACAGTTCACCATTTCCTTCTCTAGCTCATTTTACAGATGAGGAAACTGAGGCAAACAGGGTTAAATGACTTGCCCAGGTGTGTAAGTGTCTGAGGCTGGATTTGAACTCAGGTCTTCCTGACTTCAGGCCTGGTACCCTACCCACTGTGCCACCTAGCTGTGGCTATTATCTAAATGCCATCTCCTCAGCCCTCCACAAAGCTACTTTTCTAGCTTTTGTCTCCCACTACTGTCCTACTTGATACTTCACCTCAGGCCAGATTGGTCTCTTCTCTGTCAGTGAATATGCCTAACTTCCTTCCTTCTCTGTCTTTGCTCTGTGCTCCCTACCTGGGGTTCTGTTCTTTGCTTATCCAATTTCTAGTTATCTTTTAAAGCCCACTCAAGCCCTCTTCCAGTCCAACATGTTTTTTCTCTTCTCTGAACTCATAGAAGGTTAGAGCTAAAAGGGACCCTATGGACCATTTAGCCATTTCCCCTCATTTTTTTATTGTTAATTTATTATTATTATTATTATTATTATTATTATTATTTTATTTTATTTTATTTTATTTTATTTTTAGGCAATTGGGGTTAAGTGACTTGCCCAGGGTCACACAGCTAGTAAGTGTGAAGTGTTTGGTCTGAGGCCGGATTTGAACTTAGGTCCTCCTGACTTCAGGGCCTGTGCTCTATCCACTGCACCACCTAGCTGCCCCTATTCCCCCTCATTTTACAGAGGAAACAGAAGCCCAGAGAGGTAAAGTCTCATGCCCAAGGTCACGTAGCCAAGAAGTAATTAATGGGACCGAAGGCCAAGTGCCCAACTCTGAAGATAGAGCTCTTATGCCACCTGAGATGATCCTGAACTCATCTGCTTTAGGGGCTATGTTTGGATGTGGGCCTCCTCCAGTGCCTGAGGGAGAGATATCAGTGTTTCACTTATTTGGGGATGGCTTCTACTGTGCATCTGGATCTCTTCTTTCTCCTATTTTAAAAATGCCCCATTCTGAGCCTTGTCTCTGAGAGATGGCTCAGCCTTGACTGTGGAATCAGAAACGGCCCAATGTTAGCCCTAGAGCTCCTCCATGCCTGCTGTAGCATGGACAGCAAATCTGGAAATATCCTCCTTGTAGATCTCTCAGCCTCCCTTATTCCAGCCAAGAGGTGCCCACCATGGTGCCCTAGGAGGGCGAAGGGGTACCCATCATGGCTCCCAAAGAAAGCTGAGGGATACCCTAGGAGGGCTGAGGCATACCCACCATGCCTCTCCAGGTAGTCTGAGGGGTACTCAACCCTGGAGGGCTGTGGGGCACTTACCACAGCTCTCCGGGTAGGCTGAGGTAGCCTTTTGTGTAATATGCTCAATTGAGAAACATACTATACAACAAAAGATTAAAGGAGTGTAGGATGTTTAATTTGGAAATGAGAATGATCTCTGAGGAATGCAGTGGAGGCCCAGGCTCACTTCAAATACAGGAAGAATTGGACTTTCTCTGGTTGGTCCTAGACAAAAGAGCTGGGGAGGTTGTTCCAGGAGTCCGTAGAATTCTTTTTTTTTTTTCCTTTAGTGCAGCAATCAGGGTTAAGTGACTTGCCCAGGGTCACACAGTTAGTAAGTTTCAAGTGTCTGTGGTCAGATTTGAACTCAGGTCCTCCTGGCTCCCAGGCCAGAGCTCTATCTACTGCACCATCTAGCTATCCCTAGAATTCTTTCCAAGGCATATAATTCCTTGTTGTCTACTTAAGGTGAGGCAGGTGTCTTTTGAGTAAGAAGAGACATTCCTAACTAGTGGAAGTAAAGACAACTTCAATGGGCTTCCTGGAGAGACAGTAGATACCCCCTCCCTGAAAGTGTTTGAGTAGCACCAGATTCCCATTTGAGTGAGAATGGATGATGTCTTATCAGGGTGATTGTAGAGGGAAGCCATGCCTCAGGTAGGCATTGGTTGGACTAAATGAGTCCTGGGGAATTGCCTTCCAACTCTGAGATGATGAGTGTTTTAGAGGAACCCATTCCAATTTGGTCAGCTCTGATTGGTAGTAAATTCTTCGTTAGGTTGAGCTGAAATTTGTTTCTCAATAACTTTCATCTACTGATTTTCATTCTGTCCTCTAAAGTTATGAGTGTGAGAGGTTGAATCTCTCACTTTAAACACAATTTTGGGAAAACCATAGTAATACATTTTCAATGATTTTTGAAATGGTGACAGCTAAAAATGGTGACAAATAACATCAAGGTAATCTTAAAAATATAACTAAACACTATTCAGTAACAGAGGATACCAGTTTACCAAAAAGAACAAACCTCAAAAGACTTACTCACCTGCCGATAATAAGGCTAAAAGATATTGCGACTTGACCTGGCGCCTCAGAAGAGGTGATGTCTTCTTGTATGTAGTATGTATGCCAGGTTGTCATGGAAAGTCTGCCATGACTCATCCAACCTACTGACCACTTCATCTTTTGGGCTTTAATGATACCTCCAAAAGAAACTTGAAAGGTATCCTTGAGGACTAGGAAGTCTTAAGCAGGAAAGATATGGGATATGAATTGTGGTGGATTGGAAAGAGCCCTAAATTTACATTCAGAAGACCTGAGTTTGAATCCTCCCTCAACACTTCAACTATATGCATAACCTTGAGTAAGTTATTTTCCTACACAGGGTCTTGCTTTCCTCATCTGTGAAATAAGAGGTTTGGACTGTGTGGCCTCTAAGGTCTCTTCCAGCTCTTTCTAGAACCCTATGTAATGATTTCAACTCTTGGTCTAGGTGAGAACTGGGACTTTCCTCTGTCTTTATTTTCAACTTTGTTTCTGAACAATCAGCTCTTTGCTGACTTATGGTGAACTTCCAGTCCACTAAAATCCTGGCATCTTTTTCAGAACACTGCTGGTACTTGAATCTCTTTTCAGGCTCCTTTACTTAATGTTGATGTGTCCTCCTTCATCCTTTTAAATTTTCCTTGTTCAGTGGATAGAGCACCAGCCCTGAAGTCAGGAGGACTTGTTCAAATCCAGACTCAGACACTTGGCACTTACTAGCTGTGTGACCCTGAGCAAGTCACTTAACCCCAATGCCTAGCCAAAAAAAAAAATCTTTCTCATTTCTCCTAGACCTGTCTCCTCCTTTCATCTAGAAGTAGAATCTGCACAGATTATTGGATCTGAAAATTCTTCTCCTTCAAATTTCCTCCATTCTCCCAAATTTAGACCAATTTCTCCTCCCCGAAGTCAACCTCTCACCTATTTTACTTGCGCAAAACCTCCTTGTCACTTACAATATTTCCTTCTCCTTACCTGGCTTAAATCTCTTCTCCTCCTCCTCTCCTACACTCTTCTCCCCATAGAAGCTTGAAGTAGAAAGTTTATTAGATTTGGACTCAAAAATCTTGGGTTTGAATACTGGCCATGCCTCTTACTAGCTATGTGAGCATGGGTAAGTCACCTTACCTCTCTAAGCCTATATTTCCTAATCTGTCAAATGGACAAAAGAAGACTAGCACTGGGTTTTAGTACAACAACCCATCGATTATTGGAAGTCTCGTATGAGACACTAAGTCAGTTATATTATTATTATTATTATTATTTCTTCAGGGAACTATTCCCCGAAACCAAATGAAATCTCTCCATGCTTCACATTTCTTCAATTTCTCCTAATTTTGGCCAATTTCTTCTCTCCAAAGACAACCTCTCGCTGATTTTACTCATCCAAAACCCTCCATGTCACCTACAAGACTTTCTTTTCCTTCTCTGGCTTAAGTCCCTTTCTCTTCTTCTGTTTCTCTCCCATACCCTTCTCCCACAGAAGCTCAAAATAGAAAGTTTATTAGATCTGGAGTTAGAAACACTTGAGTTTGAAAACTGCCCATACTACCAACTAGCTGTGTAATCATGGGTAAGTCACCCACCTCCCTCTACCCCACCCTCACCCCTCACTGGTATTTTTTCATCTGTCAAATAGGCAAAAGAGAAAGTTCAATACTGGTCTAGTACAACAACCCAGTGGTTATTGGGAAACTCACCTGAGGTGCTATATCAATGTCTATTATTATTATTATAATTATTATTACTTCAAAGATCCATAATTTCAACCATGTGGGAACTCCCTTCACTGAAACCAAATGAAATCACTCCATGCTTGAGGAGACAGTTTATTCCTTTGCTCTGGCCAAACTCATCTACTGGTGGTCACCTTTCAACTGATGCACCTCCCCAAACCAAGCTAGGCTGCTTTTTAGAAGATACATAGTACATCAGGGAGCCTTTCCAGGGAAGGAATCCAAAAACAAGAAATGAGATTGAGAACATTTCCAAGCCTGGAGAATAGAATGTGCCATGGGCTCAGAGGCAAGAGAATATCCTATGTGCTCTCAGACCATATTTGTCCAATTTTGCTGGAGTACAGGATGCTTGCAGGGGAGTAATAGGAGATTAAGCTGGTAAGGTATAGTGGAGGGGGGAAGGGAAGAAGAGGGGATGAAGGAATTATTTTTTAAAGTTCCTACTATATGTCAGGCACTGTGCTGGTTTGCTGTAAAGAATATGATCTTACTCAATCCTTACAAAATCCCCAGAGGGTAGGTGCTATTATTACCAATTTTAGAATTGAACTGAGGAAGACAGTGACTTGCCTGTGAACACTCAGCTATTAAGGATCTGAGGTCATATTTTAAAGAGTCTTCCTAAGAGCCCACCACTCTGTACTGTGCCATCTAGCTGCCTTTAAAAAGGCAAAGCAGCTCTTTTATCTCATAGACAATACAGACCTACTAAAGAGTCTTTGATAGAAACATCATGGAAGCAGATCCATCTAGAAGAAAGATTATTCTGGCAGAGACCAGGAGAGTTAGGAAGCACTCAAGACCGTCAAATCAAAGAACCTCCCCCCCCCCAATCTTTCTGGTGTGATGACTAGCACCCTGAGGTGTAGCAGACACCTCTGCCTATGCTACATATGCACTGTGCCAGGCACAAAGTATAAGTAGCTATTCAATTGTGTGCCTTGATATGACCATCACAGCATCTGCTTTACTTTTTCAAGTAATTGGTCCTGCCTTCAGTAGTGACAGAGGGCCTGGCAGAATTCCCCACAGGCAAGTATGGAGCCTGGGAAGAATAAGCTTGGATATCTCCCTGGGCTGGGATTGTTAGGGAGCTGGAGAAGACTTCAAGGCTTCTTCTCCCCTTCAGCAACTCAGGACATAAGGAGGGGTGTTAATTTAAAAAAAAAGTGATCTGAATTTGCAGCATCAGAAATGTTTATTGCAATATCAAAATAATTCAAGTTGCCAAGTTACATAAAATATCGCAGACCATAGAAATATTGGAGGACCCTCCACTCCCAGATGCCTTTTCCTTAATTCAGCACTTCTCCTTGGACCCTAAGGACTGGAGTAGATTAGAAGCAGCAGGGATGACAGGAGGAGGAAAGGAAGTGAGAGAAAAGGGAAATAGAAGTGAGCATGACAAAGGCAGAAGTGTGTGGAGAATGAGAGGCGTGACAGAATATCCTCAAAAGCACAACAAACTGAGCATGAAGTGTGGGGCTTTAATGAAGCCGGAGGAGGCTAAAGGAGAGGGAAGCCTGTGAGGGGTGTGGGTGGGTGCCCAACACTGTTCCCCCCTAATTCTCTTTCTTCCCAAGTCAGAAGGTCAAGTGAACTGGGTCTCTAAGACGTCTGTAAAAGATGAAGAAGTAGGGATAGGTAAGCTCTTTTCGGAACACATTAAAAAGGGTAGGCATCTTTACATCATTCACACAGGAGTTATACTCCTCGCCATTTTCCTTAAGGGGTGCTGTACACAAGGATGGATGGCCAGAGGTCATTTCTCCAACTAGCACTTTTGCTAACACTGTCATGTATCCAGTTGGAGGGTTTACATTGGAAGCTGTAATGTCAACATTCAGGGAGAAATAGAGTCCTCTGCCTAAGATGCCTTCACCACATCCTATTTTAGGGCACAGACCATTCTTTGTCAAAGTCTCCAAGTTAATGTAGCCTTGGTAGAAAAGCTCGTACTCCAGAGGAGCAGGAATTTGCAGGATTTTTAGCCTCTTCTTCTCACTGTGGGGGATAAAGGCAAGGAAGGTTTTGCTTAAGTGTATTATCTTCATTTCAGCCCAGTTCTCTACAAACTCCACTTTCCCCCTGGCTTCTCTCAGCCTATTATTTTCTCTTTGGTAATATATCCCACTGAAACAAACAGTTATCCCTTCCACATTGCAATTTTCCCCATTGTAGTTTCAATGTATCACTGGTTGGCATAAGAAATTAAACGGGAATTTTTGGGGGAGTTTTCTGGCAGCAACAGATGACACACAAAGGCCAACAGACAATATTGTGTGTGGGGGTGTAGGGGGGTGTGGTGTGCGGTGCATGGTGCATGGTGCACGCGTGGTGCACACGTGGTATGTGTGGTGTGTATACATCTCCTCTGCCTTCCTCAAAGGTCAAAGGCTTACTCCTTCAGTGCATAGAATCATATCATCTGATTGTGGGAAAGGACCTAAGGTAACTGAATCCAATCTCTACATAAAATGAGTCTTAGATCCCTGTTGCTTCTATTCCCTCAATCCATCATGGCCCTGGTGCCTCCCATGGCCCTCTCATTTCCTCCCATTTTGCACACACCTTTGGTATTGATTCCACAAGGTAGGGTTGTAGAATCGGTAGATTCTTAATACAAAGGCCGCCTCATGAGGGACTGAAATATGGAAGAGCTTACAACAGTATTGATATGCAGGCTCTGAAGGTGCCACCTCCATCATTGAGAAGTTATCTCCCCAAGACATTGAAGACACTTGTTTTTTGCATGGAAACCCTCCAATATAGATGTCTGATGGTTCTTCACCCCACCACATAACATTTCTTGAATTGTCAGAAAACCATATCCTGGGAAGCAGAAGAAGTGGCCAAGAAGGACAGGAAATGGTCAGTGACATGGGAGATGGAGACACAGAGTCCCACAATACAATATAACTTGATGTTGATTTGGAGAAAGACCACAGGAAAGAGGCATCACATGGATCATTCTCCTTATGCCTCTTTATAAGAAGTGGGAGACTCCTTTTCCCTTCTCCCAGCAAAATATGTCTAAATGCAAAAACAAATGCTTGGGAGAAGAATAAACATCAGAGCTTTCCTAGTGTTTTAAGATTTGGAAAGCTCCAATATGAATGTGTAAGTAGAGCCTATACGAGATTGCATGCCATCTTGGGGAGGGGAGAAGAGAGAGAGGAGGAGAAAATTGAAAACTCAAAATCTTATGGAAGTGAATGTTGAAAACTAAATTAATTAATTTTTAAAAAGATTTGGAAAGCTCTATACTGTACTTTTATTTAAGCCTCATAGCAACTGTGAAAAGTAGTAACTACCATTATTGTGATCTTTATTTTATAGACTAGGAAAATGATATGAGGGTCAGGGATTTGGGGGAGCTGATCTGTTCCTAATCCCACATCTAGTGAGTTTTAGACGCAGGATGTGTAGCCAGGTCTTCCTAACTCCAAGTCTCTTCATGACACTCTAATACTTCCCTTCCCATCTGACAGATACAAGCATACATGCACATAGACATATGTACAAGTAGAAACCTTGCAAAAAACATTAGTTTTTTTTTCTTGGACAACCTGTGTTTGATTCCTAGTTTTGCTATTAACTTACTTATACGACCTTGTTCACTTCACTGGCCTTCAGTTTCCTTGTCTACAAAATAAGGAGGCTGGGAGTAGGACTAGAAGTTTTCTAAGGACATTTTCTGTTCTAAAACTTTTGATCCTGAGGTAGCTGAAATTGAGTCATTTTATGGAGCATGTGTCCAGAGTTCCCCAAGAATCTTTCGGGGATGCTAAGGACATGGTGAATCAAGCATGGGCCTTTTGGGAGGGATGAGTTTCTTGACTCCTTCTGGCCATGTGGTGACTCAGTACTGAAAATACTTGTAATTTTAGAATGATATTGAAAACCCTGAGTGGTCCCTTGCTCTACCTCCTCCTCATGACAGTAGGAAGGATTGTGGGAGGCTCTGTCTATTAAAAGAAAGAGAAGAACAATTTCTGCTTGGCTTTTTGTAGATGACTCTTCAGATGTGGCCTCAGACACATAACATTCACTAGCTATGTGACCCTGGGGGACAAGTCATTTAACCCCAATTACCTCACAAAAAAAAAAAGAATCGGTGGAGGATGAGGGAGGGAATGAAGGCATATAGTGAAGTGGGAAGACCAAAAGGGAGCAATGAACAGTTCTCAATGAGAACTAGAGGAAATCTGAGTGGATATAAGAGATTTGGGGGCGTGCACTTGACAACGAGTCCTCAGTTGACACACTAGCATCGTCCCTTTTGTTTCTGGCATCAGCCCTGATCTATGCTTCCCACTGCTGCTAAATGGATATTTCTCAAGCAGTGGTCTTACCAGATCACTTGCTTGTTCAAGAAGTTTCAAGCGCTCTCATGCCTCTAGGGGCGGAAAAACGCAATCTCTTCTGTTTGGTGTTTAAAGCCCTTCCCAACCTGGCTCTAAGATCCCTTTACAGAATGATTTCCTATGACTTCCTTTCACGGGCTCTCTGCTCAAGGGAAACAGGTTTACTTGATATTCGCCAAAGGGGAATTTCTTGCTGCTGTGTCTTTGCACAAAATCTCTTCCAAAGTTCTCCTCAACTCTGCCTTCTAGAATCCTTCTCTCCCTTTAAAGCTTAGCTCGTAAGTGCCCCTTCATACTAGAGGACTGTCCTGATGCCCAGGTGTTGGGGCTTTCCTCCTCACCTCCAAAACTTTCTTTGGGACGTGATCGAGAGAGTCGCCCAGTCGATCTGATGAAGACCGCAAATGATCTGATGAGATTATAAGGAGAGAGACTTCTCCGGGGTTAAGATAGCACCTCCCCATGGATAATGTGGACATGTCCGTTGGCCATGTGTGAGAAGGACAGAAGACGGAATCTGAATGGGCTTCAGGGACTGCTGCTGCTTGGGCTAGGAGGGAGGAGATATGACCTTTGTTGCAGGAGCCCCCTCTCTGCCCAGGCCACAGAAGAAGAAAAAAGGAGAGCCAGCTCTAAGCTCTATGCCTTTTCCCCATTTCAGAGGGCAGAGTTTGGGGTGGATGGTAATGATGGCCTTGGGGCAGAGGTACATGGGAATTGCATGAGACTCCTCAAATGGCCTTAGAAGGAAGATCCTAAGAGTGGACTTTGGTGGTCCCAGAGATGTCAGCAGTTGAAACTGTCATCTCATTCCAACAGAAGCACATGATGGAAACAGAAAAATTGCTGCCCAAATGGCAGGGTGGATGGATGATGTTTGAGAAGACTAACTTCCTTTGTAGAGCAGGAAGACATTTTGAGTCCCTAGGCAGGAAGAACTTAGACTCTGCTCTTCTAGAAAAAAAAAAGGGACATTTCTTGGGCAGCACAAACCTTAGAAGTTGCCTTACAAAGAACACTAAATTCATGTCTTCTACAACTGTAGAGTTGGGTGAATCCTTTTGCAGAGAGAGAAAGGGGATTTCCTAATGTAAACCTAGTCCACACAACACTAAGCAGCATTAACCCTAGGAGAAAGAAGGACATAACACATGGCCCCCATGGCTAGAGGAGCAATGAATGGGACTTGAGATTTGCAGAGTAAGTGAGGGGGAACTGGACGATTCCCACTATTAAAGTGAATGCTTCCAACAGCACAGATGCCAATGAAAGGAGTATGGTTTTGTTCATCAGACCCAAAATACAATGGCCTTCAGGGATAAGTCTATGGGTTTGACATCAAAAGAACAGAGTCCAAATCTAGAGTCAGATGTTACTAGCAGCCTTGCTACCTTGGAACCCAGAGTAAATGGCTTAGCCTCTCTCAGACTCAGTTTTTTCTTCAAAAAAAAAAATTGGGAGTTGGATGCAATGGTCTCTAAGGTCCCTTCAACCTCTAATCAGTTAAGTCATGGAAAGAGCAGAAAGACCCCAGCACCACTGCGAAATAAAACATCCAAAGCCAGGAATCCTCACCTGAAATTATTCACATTTTGGTATAAAGGAATGTATCTAGGCCTATCAATGTTTCCAGGTTGCTGGGAATTCGTTAATCTCATTGGTTGCTTCTGCTCAGTCATTGGCAGATTTTGGGTTTCTTGGAATTCCTGGAGAAAAAATGGAGAGATATTGGGTTGACACTGAGCTTTCTTTCTTTTCTTTTCTTTTTTGACACTGAGCTTTCAAGGAACACTTTCTATGTTGTCTCACTCCAATAGCAGGCATCCAGAAGAGCTTTAAAGTCCAATCTGAGGAGCCCTATTTTCTGGGTCCCAGTTTCACAATTAGAAAATATACTGACTCCTCTCTGCTGATCAGAATAAGTGACATGAATAACTATAACAGAAGTTGACTGCATGTCAGATCATTACATTTTTCCCACTCTTCCCGACTCCTGCCTCCACTTAGATTTTCTTAGCCCTGTTACCTCTTTGTGAGCCCCTCATTACTTGCCTTAGATGTCCTCCTTCCATTCAAAACCATGAGGTATTAGAATTGTAACTTAGAGAGAGCCAGCCCTCCTTTTATAAAGAAGGAAACAAGGACAGCTAGGTGGCACAGTAGATAGAGTATTAAGCCTGGAAGACTTATCTTCCTGAGTTCAAATCTGGCCTCAGACACTTACTAGATGTGTGACCCTGGGTAAGTCATTTAACCCTGTTTGCCTCATCTGTAAAATGAGCTGGAAAAGGAAATGGCAAACCACTCTAGCATCTTTGCCAATAAAGCCCCAAATAGGGTCATGAAGAGTTGGAAAACTTGAAACAACTGTTTCAGTTTGAGAGAAGTAAAACCAAGTTCTCTGAGGTCAGAGGGCCCATGCTCTTCGGCATCTTCTGCATCAGTGCTTATCACAGAGCTAGTTATGCCACAATATTTCAACGCTCGGCACTCATGAAGTTATGGGTGCTCCTTTCATCAACACAGATTGCAACCTGCCTAGAATTGGTAGAGAGTAGTTGTGATCCTAACCTGTACCACCAAGATCCACTTGAGCAGCAAGCCCACCCAACTTTAGCTAGGTTAGTCCTGAGAACTTGGGCACTTCTTGCCCTTTTCCTTAGATATTTCCCAGATTGGCAAGACCTGCCTGAGCTTCTATTCTATCGGCATAGACTTTGGGAAAAATATGTTCAAAAAAGCTTGGCCCTCAAGGAAAGATGGGAAAATCCACCTCCCTGTCTTTTTTTCTTTTAAAGATAGAGAGTGGGTGGGGTGGGTGGGACTCTGAAATTGAATATGTTATCCAACTCAGTTTGCTTCAACTCTAGTTTTGCTCAATTCCTCCTCCTCTTTTTTCCTTTCTAATTTTTTTTTTTAGGCAATTAGGGTTAAGTGACTTGCTCAAGGTCACACAGCTAGTAAGTGACAAGTGTTTGGTCTGAGGCCGGATTTGAACTCAAATCCTCCTGACTTCAGGGCCAGTACTCTATCCACTGCACCACCTAGCTGCCCCCTAATCTTTTTTTTTTTAAAGACATAGCTCATTGGGCAGTAGATAAGGAGGTAGGTGTCTTTAGAAACAAGCACAGTGTAAAAAAAAAATATTTTTAAAAAAAATTTAATAGTCTCAGGTTTAGGGGCAGCTATGTGGTACAGTAGATATAGCTCCAGCCCTAGAACCAGGAGGACCCAAATTCAAACAAGGACTTGAATTCTAATAAGCCATGATGAAACACTACCAGAAGATATACACTAGAAGTGCTAAATATCCACTAACTGAATTCTGGGTTTGATATCCTATCTAATCTCACTAGTTTAGAATTTACTCTCCTTTAATGCTTTGCATAGAAATATTTCAGCAATATTCCCTCTGCCCAGGGAGAAAACCTCTCACCAATTAAGCATGGATAAAGTAACAAGCCACCTGATGTTTCTAGGTATTTAAGGCAAGACTACCCCTTTATCAACTCAGCAGATGAAATCCAGGGCCGTCAAAGAAGTACCTAATTATCTTATGCAGCAGTCTAACTCTACTGAGAATTCCTGTTCTTTCCAAGCCCTGTTCCTCCCCCAATTCAAATTTTGGTATCCTTTACGAGGCTGTAGGGAAGCCATACCTGATCATTACTGAATGTGGCAGACAAGCTGTTTCTTTCACAGCAGAGCCTCCGTACAGCGTCGAAACTGCAAGTTGATGGCATGAACTCCTTTTTCTCCATGTCCAAATAGAATGTTCCTTCTTTACACCTGGGGAAGGAAACAGTCTATTGATAAGCAGTCCCCCAAAATGGAGTCTTCTGTCACCAATCTACCCCTTAGAAATATCATCCTTTCCCATCACCCAACCTTATTCATTATCTAGAATCTTTGTGGTTATTCAGTCATGTTTGACTCTCCATGACCCCATTTTGGGGTTTTCTTGGCAGAGATACTAGAGTGGTTTGCCATTTCCTTCTCCAACTCATTTTATAGATGAGGAAACTGAGGCAAACAGAGTTAAGTGAATTGCCCAGGGTCACACAGCTAGTAAGTGTCTGAGGCCAGATTTGAACTCAGGTCCTCCTGACTCCAAGGCCAGAGCTCTATCCACTGTACCACCTAGCTGCCCCTTTATTTCTTATAATTTGTTTTTTTTGGTCATGACTTTCATGAAATACAATGATTCTTAATTTTTTTTTCCCTCTTCATTATGTTTTCCAGATCAGACTTTTTTTTTTAAACTAGGAGATACCTTTCATTTTCTTGTACTTTTTCAATCTTTTGACTTTACTATTTCTTATTGCTTTATAGAGTCATTGTCTCCAATTTGGTCTATCCTAATTTTCAGGGAGTTTGATGCTTAAACAAAGTTTTATACCTCTTGTTTCAAGCTTTTAGTTCCCTTTTTAATTTGTTCTTCTATAGCTCTCATTTCTTTTCCATTTTTTTCCACTAGCACTCATTTCATTTATTAAAGATTCTTTAATTTTTTTTTAAAGTCTTGCTTCGACCCCTCTAGGAATTCCTGTTGAATCTGCATCCAAGCTGTGCTTTTCTTTGAGGCTTTGTTTATAAATGTTTTGCAATAATTTTCTTTTTCCGGGTTTGTGTTTTGAGCATTTTTGTTACTGTATGGCTTTTTGTGGTGGGGTTCTGTTTTTGCTTGCTCATTCTTCTAGCCTACTTTCTGACTTCAAACTTTGTTAGTGCCAGTCTCTGTGCATTGCTGGTGGGAAGGTTTGGAGTAGTCCTACTGCTGCTTTCTGAGGCACTGAATGTTGTGTTATTCCAGGATCTCAGACATAGTCCCAGGCTGGAGACTTGCAAGCTTTCAGTGTTCCAAAAGTGGTCTATTCTAGGGCAAAATCTGAGTACTGCCCCCATGGTTTGAGCCCTGCAGGTTCCAGACTTGGATTTGGATCTAGCCATAGCAGACTGCCATTTAACCCAGCCACTCAGCTCGCTAGAAAGCCATTGTTTCAAAGTAGAATTGCAGACTCCCTTTTGTTCTGGGATTTCTGTCCTGGTTATTCCTTTGCAGGGTTCAGACTGGCTAGAAGCTAGAACTGTTCCTGGGATCCAATCCCTGCAATTATCTGCTTCTGGAGTTTTCTCCTTCCTTGGTACACAGCCTAGGACCCAGGACCTCTGGACTTAGTTCTCTCTCTCAGTGTACTATGGATCTGTGACCCAGAATGGAGCAGTGGGTCATGAACTGCCAGTTCGTACCTATCCTTGCACTCTGCACTCAGTGCCCTGGTATGGGTCTGAGGTCTTCTTTATCCTGTTTCACAGTGTGTCTTTGGTTCCTGCAGTACTCTGGGTAGCCATGGGCTCCTGGACAGATTCTGTGCCCAATGTCTGCAGACCTTTCAGTTTATCTCCCTTTGCCAACCTGGACTGAAACAGTTACTCTCTATGACTTTTTCTTGGCTTCCCCAACAGAATTTGATCTAATGCATTTTCTAGATCTGTTTGGAACTGGGGGGATGGGGGGGGACAAAGAACTCACTATATTACTTCCTATTACTGCTCCATCTTGGCTCCACCTCCAAGAGCAATGCAAATAAAAACGACTTTTAATAGGTTTTTTTTTTTCGGAGGCAAACAGGGTTAAGTGACTTTCCCAAGGTCACACAGCTAGTAAGTGTTTGATACCAGATTTGAACTCAGGTCCTCCTGATTCCAGGGCCAGTGCTCTTTCCACTGAGCCACCTAGAGGCCCCAAATTCTTTTAACTCATTAACTGATGAGTTAAAACACAATTACTAATGTTCTATTTCATCAGAAATGGCCCAATAATAAAGGAATTGGGTTTTTTTTTTTGTAATTTGAACACCAATACATTGTTGGCGGAGCTGTGAATTGCTCCAAAAATTTGGAATTACTTGAAGTCACTAGGCTTTAGCGAGAGAGGCTATGTTAAAAGATTATTGCCTGTGACCATATTGGATTGGTACCATAAATGCAGAGATGGTTTAATTTTAGGAAGATGTATAACAGTAAAGACAAATAACTTTAAAATAATGATTAGAGCAACAGAAGCATAAAAAGCCTTTGATAAAATACAGCATTCATTTATATAAAATATATTACAAAGTATAGAATAAGCAGACTCTTTCAATACTCTGAGAAACTTATTAAAGTATCTAAAAATCAAGAGTTAGCATTATTTGCCAGACAGAAACACAAGAAAGATCCAGGAGATAAAGCAAGAATATCCATTGTGACCGCTATTACCTAACATAGATCTAGAAATATTAGCTCCGACAGTAAGCCATGAAAAAGCCTGCACAAGGACGAGACAAAATTATCCCTATTTTCAGATACATGGTTTACTTAGAGAATGCTCTAAGAATTTTGAAGAGAAATTAATTGAAACAATAATTTTGGTAAAGTAGGATAGAAAATAAACTCACAAAAACAATCAGCTTTTTTGTACATTACTAATAGAACAAGAAGAGACAGGAAAAAGTTATTTTTAAATAACTACAAAATGTATTGAATATCTTGTAGTTAATGAAGATATGCTCATGATTTAAATGAATACAAATAAAATATGCATTTTACAGAAATAAAGACAGGCTGAAATAATTAGGAAGGTATTAACTGTTTCTGAGTGAGTCATGACAATATAATACAAAATTAAATTGTCTGAGTTCATTTACAGATTTAGTGTCATACCAGTCAACTTTCCAAGGGTTTACTTTGTAGAACTAGACAAAATAAGAACAAAATTCATCTGGGGGAATAAAAGTTCAAACATCTCAAAGGAAATGAAAAAAAGGAGGAAGGGGGAAAAGCAGTGCCAGATATCAAACTATACAACAAAGCAGTAATCACCAAAATTGTATGACTTTGGTTAAAAAGTAGAAAAGCTGATTAAGAGAACACATTAGGTAAACAAGACTCAGAAGCAACAAACCAAAATGATCTAATGTTTGACAAACTCAAGGACACCAACTACTGAGGTAAGTGCTCTTACTTGATAAAAACTACTAAGAAAACTGTAAACCAGTCTGGCAGAAACTAAGTTTTGACCAATATCTCATACCACATACCACAATAGCACCCTAAAGGACATGTTACCTTAATATAGAAAGTTACATCATAAAACCGACCGAAAAAAGAAATAACAATAATAATAGTAAAGGAGAAGAGGAAAAGGTTTATTTCACAACTATGGCTAAGGGAAGAATTAGCAAGGGACAAAAATGATAACAGAAGATTAACAGAATGATTTTGATTACATAAAATGGGACAGCTTTTACAGAAACAAAAGCAATGCAGCTAGAATTAAAAGAGAAACCACACTGTCAGTAAAGAAGGGAAGAATAACTTCAAAAACAAAACATACTGTAAAAATAGAAGATCTTTTCCAAAAAAATTTCAAGACCTCAGGATTATTCAGTTATGGGTGACCCAGTTGCTTCATTGGTTTATTTTGTTTAACTGTCTTTTTCAGTGTATGAAGGAAAGGTAGATATCAATAAAACTTACAAAAAAGAAATAGAAGTAGTTCACGTGAGTTAACAGTCTCCCCAGGAGGGGAGTATTTTATCTGTGAAAGTAGGGCAGAAGGTTTCACATCTGTTGTTCCAAATTTGTAGATTTTGAATAGCAGATGTGGGTACCTTGATATGGAATCATATTTGTTGCTGGACAGCAACAAAGACCTTGCCAAAATTAGCATGGACTTGCAGTCCAACCAACAATGTTAGCTTAGGTCCTAAGCCAACAGTCTAGATAGAGCAAGGACAGAAAAAGTACCTAGCTGGGGCTAAGGTTGGAATGGCAAGGTAGTTATGACAAAAGTTGGGGTGGCGGGGGGAAGTGTATGAGATCTCAGAATGTTGGCATAAACACTTCTGACATGACTGACCATGATTTTTAAGGTGCCTTCCGAGTTTGAAAATTTAGTGTGGGGAAGAGGGTCCAGATGCCTCTTCAAGGAAAGACATTTCAATGTACTTTCCAGAAGCTCAGTATCCCAACAAACCATTTTTTTCCTTCATAGAATACTCAAGTACAAATTACCTTATACCACCAAATCTAAAAGGATTTTTCCTTAACTCTCATTCCTTTTGACCCTTTAGGTCACCTTCCTCTTTCCTCATCTGCCCTCTTGTCTCTTGGATTTCAGGATAATGTGCTCTCTTCCTTGCTAAACTCAGACACTGCTTACTCTTCCTCCTTTTTCCCAAGCTCCAGATGTGGCCCTGCTTCCTCTTAAGATTTAGTCCTGAGCTCATTCCTCTCAACAATCCGAGTCTTGGGGATCACAACTATTCCCACAGGTTTGGCTGTACTGAGATCTCCATCCTTCCTTCAGCGGTCTCTCCTAAATGCCAGGTCCACATCTCCAATTGCTTGCGGGACATCTTTGCTGGCATGTCCCACTATTACTTCAAACTCTACTTTGCATGTCTTAGATTCAACTTGTCTTCCTCCATCCCTTCTTATTCTCCACACTCAAACTACCACCCCAAACCAAATCCTACTTCTCTTCTTCGATTTCCCTATTTCTGTTCATGACATCACCCTTCTTCTAGTTACATGGGCTCAAAACATCAGTAGCATCTTTGAGGTCTCCCTCTTTCTCCCCATTTTTGTTATTAAGTCCCGTCAATGGTTCCCTTACCATTCTAGGGGTTCCACCATTGCGGATCTTCTTGCATTTAGACCACATGAATAGCTTGGTCTCCCTCTCTCCTCCTGTGTATTCTCTACATTACCCATCTTGATAAAACACCACCATTATTATTTCACTATTCTGTTCAAAGTCTACTATGGCTCCATCTAACCTAGAAAATAAAGTGCCATCCCCTCAGGCTATCATACCCGATTCTTCAATTTAGGTGACACTGGTCACTGTCAATGAAAAAACTTTTAATTATCTCAGCTCCATACCTTTTTTGTATGCTCTCTACCCGGGGTGCTCTTCTTTATCCAGTTCCTAGCTAGCCTTTAACTTGACTCAAGCCCAGCTCAGTTCTCTCTTCCAATCCAACATGGTCTCTCCTTTCCCTGAACTTACAGAATATTAGAGCTAAAAAGGATCCTAGAGAAAATTTAACCAAACCCCCTCATTTTATAGAGGAGACTGAGGCCCAGAGAAGTAAAGTATCATGTCCAAGGTCATGTAGCCAGCCAGTGACTTTTTTCTTTTAGGCAATTAGGGTTAAGTGACTTGCCCAGGGTCACACAGGTAGTAAGTGTCAAGTGTTTGGTATGAGGCCGGATTTGAACTCAGGTCCTCCTGACTTCAAGGCCGGTGCTCTATCCACTGTGCCATCTAGCTGCCCCTTATCAGTGACTTTTCAATGGACATCTCATACCACCTACCACAATAACTATCCTAAAGGACATATTACCCCCAATATAGAAAGTTACATCATGAAACAAATAAACAAAAAGTAATAAAGGAGAAGGGGGAAATGTTTATTTCAAAACTATGGCTAAGGGAAGAATTAGCAAGGGACAGAAATGATCACGGAAGATTAAAAGAATGATTTTGATTTTTTTTTTGCATGAACAAAATCAGTGCAGCTAGAATTAAAAGAAAAACAGTACTCTCAGTGAAGAAGGGAGAGATATCTTCAAAAACAAAAAATGTAAAAATAAAAGGGGACCATAGGCCAGGTACTCAACTCTGAAGGTAGAACTTACATACCACAATATTGCATTACTGATCATTTTCTCCATAAGCCATTGGCTAAATGTCTAACTATCCCCTGGCTGAGATTCTGGCCCTGCCTTCAGCCAGTGACCCCACAATCATTCACCCCATTAGAGAGAGAAGCCCTTAAACTGTACTCACAAAATTGTAGCAATTCCAAAACTGGAGTTAGCATGGATCATCTCCAAGTGCATTTGGGTTCCAAGAGGGACACTGTACCACATATCATGATGTTTATGATGAAACTGCCAGTGGAAGGGTAGCCAGGTATGATAGTAGGGGCAGGACAAGTCACTCTTGCATTCCCCCATTAGGTAATTTTCACACACATGTGGACGTTTCCCTACCTTAACAAGTCCTGATTCCATTGATGAAAAAATTTTTGTTACAGATCCACTTTTTAGGGGAAATTTGACTTCCATAAATAATTCAATTACTGTATCTCGGGAACCCTCTTGACAATGAATCTCATCTCTAGAAAGAGACTCAGTTCTGTCTCTGGAACTTGTTGAAGGATTCTGTGTTGAACCATCCCAGTTTGCCACACTGGGCCCCTGGGGGGGTGCCCAGGAGGATGGGCTGGGCCCCTGGGGGGGTGCCCAGGAGGATGGGCTGGGCCCCTGGGGGGGAGCCCAGGAGGATGGGCTGGGCCCCTGGGGGGGAGCCCAGGAGGATGGGCTGGGCCCGGTGGGGTGCCCAGGAGGCCAGGCCCCTGGTGGGCCCCCAGGGAGGCTGCATTTGCCAAACGGGGCCTCTGGGAGGGCCTCAAGGTTACATGACTTTGAGCCCCCAAGAATATAGGAGTTTGTCCTGCCACAGATCCCAAACCTTCCTGAGCTTGGGTCGCTATTGCTTTCTGAACTTCATAAAATGAGCCAGAACTGGCTAGCCAGGATCTTGGTCTAGATCTTACTATCCTTCCCACAGCTAGCTGCACTGGTGTCTCCATGTATTTGCCAGCTTCCTGAGATGGTTCTGCCACAGATAGCAAACTTGACTGAGTAGTAACAGCCATGACTGTTGAAGATGGTTGAGTTGGTCCTGTCATGGCTACCAAAGGCTCCTGGCCATACTCAGCCATGGTGCCCCAATCTGTGTGAGATGGGTGGGTTGAAATATCCAAGTTTCTATGAGTTCTATCATCATTAGGGTCACAACAAAGGTCTTCCGATGTAAAATCTTCCAAGGATAATCCAGTTGAGAATTCCTGTACTAGTTCTTGTAGCCCTGTAACATCTTCTACACTGACCCCTGAGCATTCAGCCCAGGCCTCTGTTAAGTTCGTAGGGGATATGTCCTCCAAATTGGATTCCTGGCCCTCAAATAGCCTAGCCATTGCAAGGGGACAAAGAGAATCAATAAACAAACAATTACTTCACAGTCTCAAGACAACCAGAGGAGTAATAGAAAGCTCAGAAGTTGATTCTTCTTTCACCTCTCATCTATATAATCTACCAGCTGCCCTCAGAAACCCTCCCACCCTTAAGATCAACCATTGATGGCTAAAACTTCTCACCTGGGCCCTCATTAGCTTAATCATTTAACTCTTTCCTTACACACATACACATGTGCTACAAATGAAAAAAAACCAACCCACCAATCACTGACACCACAATGAGTGAGGTTGGGAGAGGGTAGTAATGTGCCCTTGTCCTGAAGGCCTAGATGGGGTTAGGACAATGGGACATTTAAGCTTTAAGGACCTTCATTAGGTCCCTTTCTTATCCTTCCATATCTCTGTTGCCACTAATGCTCCACCCTCTGGACCCCAAAGTGACTTAACAGCCTCTGGCAATTAGGGTGGTAAATCTGTTTTAATAGATTTCTTGGCCTCTTTGCCACTATAAGGCTGAGCAAAGGTTGACAGGATAACTATTTCCTTGAGACCTTAACAGACCTAACTAAGCAGAACTGGGCAGGTGTGGGGACATTTGGGGTTAGACCACCAACTAGCTCTGTTCTGGGGGCTGGACAAGCTTGAAGATCTTTCTCGAAGGAAACCTGAAGGCAATGACCATGGCAAGTCCACACTGGCAAAGAGAGCAGGCGGAGAAGAGCTAGGAAGAGGAAGGAGAAGGAACCAAACTTGGTCCCATTGAAGTTGTGGAATAGATGTGACGTTCTTCTAAAGGATATAACTAGATCTTCTGAACAAGATACAACAGTCCATGCTCTCTGGAAAGGATGGGGGTAGGGAGCAGATCCACAGGTGGCAGCAGCTGCATGGAAACCTGCCACTGGCCTAAGAAACCCAACCAGATCAACTGCTCTCTGTTGAGAGATAGAGAGGGGTGGAGACCTGGGGTCAATAATGTGTATTAGGAGTTCAGTCAAGGACCATGTTGTACAAGGAAAAGTTAAAGATGCTCAGAGGTAAAAGGTCTAAAAAAGAGAACAGTTCAGGTGGGATTCAGGAGAGGCTTGGGATTAGTCTCTTCAAAAACGGGAAGCATTATCATAAGAAGTGGACTTGTTCTGGTTGGTTCTAGAGATGAGAGCTGCTGAAGTTACAGGAGTTTGCAGAATTCTTTCTGGAGGATATCATTTGTTGTCTTCTCAATGTGAGGGAGGTGTCATTTGGATGAAACGAAACGTTCTTGGCTAGTGGAGGCAACCCAAACTTGAATGGGCCTCCTGGGGAAACAGTACATTCCCCCTCACTGAAAGGATCTGAAACTGGATGACCTTTCATAAGGGAAGTTATTAAGGGGATTCATGTGTCAGGTTGGTGTTGGTCAAACTAAATGATCCCTAGGGAAGACCCTTCCAACTCTTAGATGCTGAGTCTGTTTTGAGAGACTCTTCCATTTTGGACAGCTCTGATGGTTAGTTAGTAAATTCTTCCTTAGGCTGAGCCGAAATTAGTCTCCCTGTAACTTTGACCCATTGATTCTCATTCTCATCCTGTAATGCTTTGGTTCCCAGACTTGGTGCTGAGAACCTTTCACTTTAAATGTAATTTTGACAAAACCATCATAATACATTTTAATGATTTTTGAAAATCACTCCTAATGATCCAACCATTTTGGAGAGTAGTTTGGAACTTTGCCCAAAGGGCTATAAAAATGTGCATGCCCTTTGACCCAGCAATAGCACTTCTAGGGTTGTATCCCAATGAGATCATATAAATGGTGAAAGGACCTACATGTACAAAAATGTCTTTAGCAGCTCTTTCTGTGGTGGCAAAGAATTGGAAATTGGGAGAATGCCCATCAATTGGGGAATGGCTGAACATGTTGTGGTATATGAATATAATGGAATACTGTTGTACTATGAGAAATGATGAGCAGGAAGACTTCAGAAAAACCTGGGAAGACTAGTATGGACTGATGCTGAGTGAAGTGGGCAGAACTAGGAGAACGTTGTACACAGTAACAGCCTCTTTATTGATGACTAATATTGATAGACTTAACCCTTCTCAGCAATGCAAGGATCTAAGACATCTCCAAAGGCCGCATAATGGAAAATGCTATCCACATCCAAAGAAGAACTATGGAGTTTGAATGCAGATTGAAGCACACTGTTTGTTACTTTTTTTTTCTGTTGTGTTTTGTTTCCTCTTTCTGGTGGCTCCTCCTATTGGTTCTAATTCTTCCTTATAGCATCACTAATGTGAAAATATGTTTAATAGGAATGTATATGTATAGCCTATATCTGAATGCTCACCGTCTTGGGGAGGGGGGTGCAGAGGGAGGGGGAGAAAAATTAAAAGCTTATGGAAGTGATTGTTGATTAATCAAAATAAATTAATGAAGTTTAAAAAAGAAAATGTTCATTCCTGGCAACAACTAATATCAGGGTGATATTAAAAGTAACTAAATAAATACTATTAGATAATAGAAATCACCTTCTTGCCAAAAAGAACAAGTCTCAGAAAAGTTATTCACCTGCCAATAATAAGTCTGTAAGATATTGTGACCAGACACAGTCCTTCCAAAGTTATGCTGTCTTCTTGAATGTAATAATATACCAGGCTATCAAGGAGAGTGTGACATGACTCATCCACAGCCCTGGCCACTGTCTTTTTGACTTTATGATGCCTCTGAAAGAAACTTGGAAAGTATCCTCGGGGTCTGTGAATTCTTGGGTAACAAACTGAAAGACTTTGGGATCTGAAATGAAGTGGATTGGAAAGAGTCTTGTATTTACACTCAGAAGACCCAGGTTTGGATCCTTCCCTAATATTTCAATATACACATGACCTTGGGTAAGTCATTTTCCTACTCTGGGTCTCACTTCCCTCATCTGTGAAATGGGGGATGGGGGTTGGTCCACATGGCCTCTAAGGTCTCTTTCAGCTCTTCTTCTACAACCCTCTGTGGTTCAGGGGGTGGGGAACCTAAGGCCTCGAAGCCACATGTGGCCCTCCAGGTCCTCAAGTGCTGCCCTTTAATTGAATCCAAACTTCACATGTGAAGGGAAGCACTTGAGGACCTGGAGGGCCACATGTGACCTTGAGGCCTCTGGTTCCCCACCCCTGGTCTAAGGGAAGACTGGGATTTTCCTTTGTGTTTCTGTTAAGTTTGATGCCTTTTGTCTTTACATCTCAGTCATTTCTGGATTTATCCCTGCCCCCACACCCTTGAGTCTTCCTTTATAACAAAGGAAAAAAAAAATAAACAAAACCAGCCACATCTGAATTTTAGGCAGCATTCTGCACTCAGAGTCTCCCCACTCTAAGGAAAGGAGGGAGATGTATTTGGTCATTTCATCTTGGTCAAGATTGGTCATGACAGGGGCAGCTAGGTGGCGAAGTGGATAGAGCACCAGCCCTGGATTCAGGAGGATCTGAGTTCAAATCTGGCCTCAGACACATAATACTTACTAGTTGTGTGACCCTGGCCAAGTCACTTAACCCCATTGCCTAGCCAAAAAAAAAAAAAGATTGGTCATGACAGTTATATAGTTATTGGCTTGACAGTTTCTTGGTCAAGCTTCATTCTAGTGTTCTTTCTCTTACAGTAATGTACTTATTGTCTACGTTTGTTTCCTCATCCTGCTTGTTTCACATTACAACAGTTCAAACTAATCTTCCTGAGTTTGTCTGAGTTCCTCATATTCATTGTTTCTTATGGTGGAGGAATATCCCATAGCAATCATATATCAGGATTAGTTCTGCCATTGCCAAGTTGGGACTTTGGAAAGGAAATGAGGATATGGATGGAGAGTGAGCCCCTAGATACCTAGATGGTGTCACAGAACTGGATTTGGTTCCTTGGACCATATGTTAAGGCACCAAAAGCATCTGATGTGGTGCACGATGTTCTGCATGCATATTCCTCATCTATTTGACTCAAAAGAACCTGAAAGAATCAGTGTCTTCAAGCCAATCTTGACCTTCAAAGAGCCTTTCAAACTGAAAATTCCAGGGGAGGGAAAAGAGCCAGAGCTTGTAGTCCATTGCTGTCATTTTTAAAGATATCAGTGCCTCCTCCATCCCCTGATAGCAGGACTTGAGTGGAGTTTTGTACTTGTGTGAAAATTCATGAACCCCAGGGGATGAGGGTGAGTGAAGCAGAACATTTAGAGGGTGATAGAAAGATGATCAGTTTAGAGCTGGTGGGAACTTAAGAGGCACTCAACTTCCTCTTTTTACAGCTGAGGAAACTGAGGCCCAGACAGATCAATAAGGTCACATAGATAGGAAGAAGCAGAGTTAGGATGGGAACTCCAGTCTGGCGTCTCCAGGTTCAGCACTTGGCACAGACATAGATTGGCATCTTGGTGTCAGGGAGAACTAGGTTCAAGTGATCAAATATTAGTGTGTCTATAGGCAAGCCAATTAACTTCTCAGTTCCCCACCCCATCCTCTAAGCAACACTCTAAAACTGTCAGGTACAGGTGAGTTACTAATTAAGGAGGGAGTTTCCACCCTTTCCCCAAGCTTTTGTTTTCTTTTTGTTTTCTCTTCTTTCCATCACTTTCACAGCCAAACTTGCAGCTGACTACATTTCTTTTCTCCACTTTCTCAACCCTTTTGCAACCTGGCATCTGACCTCACCACTTAATCAGAAATTTCTCTGAATGCACTTTTTTCCCTTCTCTGCAGAGATGAAGGACTCTGGCTATGGAATATTTCATAAACTGTCAGACCCAGTTGATGTGTTTCTTGGTTTGCTGACCTGATGTTTTTTCTTCCTTTCTTCTTCCTTTGCTTTCTTTTTCTTCCTTCTTTCCTCCCTTCATTCCTTCCCTCCCTCCTTCCCTTCATTTCTTTTTCTTTCTTTCTTTTCCTTCTTTTCCTTCTTTTTTATTTCTCTCTCCCTTTCTCCCTTCCTTTCTTTCCTCTTTTCTCCCTTCCTTTCTCCTTTCCTTCTTTCTTCTCTCCTTCCCTTTTCCTTTCCTTCCTTCCTTCATTTCTTTCTTTTTCTCTTTCTTTCTTCCTCTCAGCTGTAAAAGATGACTTGTTGGATAGGTGCAGAAGGGGGAAATATGCTGAAATGAAAGTGGTACAAAAATAGAAGATATCAATAAAACTTTCTTTTAAAAGCAAAAAGCTCATTTCTCCCATATTGCCAAAGGTCTCTGAATTCCTAAATCCAAAGGCCTTTCTCAGTCTTCCTCCTTTTTTTTTTTTATCTCTTTTGAAGTATTTGACACTGTTGATGAACCAATTCCTTTGAACCTGCTCTCTGGGTTATCATGACACTTCTCTCTCTTGCAAGTCTTCCTACCTGTTCAACAGTTTCTTATTAGTCTCCTTTCTGACTCAAAACCCACATTTATGCTCTATGTGTGGGCATGGCTCAGGCCTCTGTCCTGAGCCTTTATATTCTTGGGGATCTCCTTTGCTCTGTGGTTTCTGCTATCACTTCTATCAAGCTGACTCCTAAATCTCCATAACCAGCTTTCAGATCTCTAATCCCACGTCATCAACTGCCTATTGGACATCTCCATCTACATATCCCATAAGAATTCAAAACTCAGTATGTCCTAACAGAATTCATTTTCTGCCTAAATATACCCTTCACTTTCTTATTTCTGTCCAGAGCACCATGATCTCTCTAGTCAGTCTTTGAAATGGTCATCAAGCATTCCCTAAGCATTTTCTGTATGCCTAGGCACCTTGCTAAGTGTTGGCAAACAATCTGTGAGTTATTCTCAACTCTTCATTCTCCTTTATCCTCACCCTCTTACTCCATTAGCTGCCAACTCCTATCACTTCTATATCTACAACACCTCTCACATCTGTTCCTTTTTCTCTGTCACAACACTTTTTATTTTTTGAAATAAGTTTTGCTGATATATTTTGTATTTTACATTACCAGAGTTTTGTCTGCTACCAGTCCCTGTCTCACTTCCCAGAGAGGGATCCCACATATCAAATATTTTGTTTTATTTTTTATTTTTTGCTAGGTAATGGGGTTAAGTGACTTGCCCAGGATCAAATAGCTAGTAAGTGTTTAGTGTCAAGTTTCAACTCAGATCCTCCTGACTCCAAGGCCGGTGCTCTATCCACTGCACCATCTAGCTGCCCCGATCCCACATATCAAATATTTTTAAAGAGTAATAGGGAAAATAAAAGGATGAAGAACAGGGGAAGAAATCATTAAAAATGATTACATCAAAAAATACTCTGAAAACACATGTACTGCTTCACACCTGTGGGCCTTCTCTCTTTGCAAAGTATTAAGATGGGGATGTCTTCTCATATCTCTTCTTTGGTGTCATACTTTGTTCTTTGTAATTTTGCAACATTTATCTTTGCTCTCCTAATTTGCTTATGACATCACCCTTTATGTCTAAATCATGTACCCATTTTGACTTTATCTTGGTACATGGTGTGAGATGTTGCTCTATGCCTAGTTTCTGTCATACTCTTTTCCAGTTTTCCTGGCAGTTTTGTTAAAATAATGAGGTCTTATCCCAGAAGCTGGAGTCTTGGGGCTTATTAAACTGCAACATTTATTTCTGATTGTTCCTATTGTCTTTCAAGTCTCAGCTATTGCCTTCAAGTATCAGCTAAAGTTTTACATTCTGCAAAAAATCTTTCTTGGTCTTAATTTTAGCGCCATTGGAGAGAATGTATCCACAATTTATCCACTACATATCTTGTTCAACATAGGTATTTGGTTCTTGTCTCCCCTAATTCGATGGGGACTTCCTTGAGGGTAGGGACTTTTTATTTTCTTTATTTCATTTTAATTTTCTTTGCATCCTCAACCCTTAGCACAGTGTCTAGCACATAGCAGGCACTTAAGAAAAAGCTTGATGATTTGACTTCATTGGAGATTGTTTTTCTTTTCCATTTACATTATTATTGTCAGCTGCTATGTTGTTTTCTTGACTCCACTTCACTCTGAATCAGTTCTCACAAGTCTTTCCATGCATTTCTATACTCATCATATTCATCTCATGTGTTTTTTGTAGTACAGAAATATTCAAGTACATTCAACTCAATTGAGCCATTCATTCTCCAATTCATAGATATCTACTTTTCCTCCAGTTCTTTGCTACAACAAAAAGTGTTATTTTAGTTTATATGAGCATATTCTTGTATCAATGACTTTCTAAAGACATATATACCCAGTAATGGAACTTCTAGATCAAAGGATATATCAGTAAATTTATTTGGATAATTCCTCATTCACACTTAAGTTCCCAAATGTGTGAGACCCTAGTAGCTAAGGAGTTGGTCAGTTACTAGTCTTGTGTGCTATAGAAAGATGTGACCTTGGATTGGCTGAGAAACCTCTGATCCCATGACTCTAGATGTAGCGGGAGGGAAAGAAACGAAAGGATCAGAGAGAAGTGGTAGATGAGAGGTAAAGTGAAAACTTTGAATGGTAGAAGAAAAACTTCATAGGAGTTCCCTACTTGTGGGGGGAATGGCTTTCCAACACGTCCTTTAATCCCCCGGCACCAACTATCCCAGAGACTACTTAAAGAAACTATGTCCAATGATTGAATTGAGATCTGATCTTGATTCTGAGTCAAAGTAATCATTTACTCTTGTGTATTCTATCATCTACCATAATCTTTATCCTGCTTGTATGGGAAAATATATTTTCTCATTATCAGTGATTGTGTTTCCTGTAACAAGTACTTTGTAGGAAGGAGCTAAGCTGTCTCAGTGCAAGCTTACCTTACTGTTGGGCTTGCACCTTTCTGCCACAAACAATGAGACAGGAAATTTTATTCTGAACCCCAAAATAGAGATTTCTGAAGAAGTGCTGGTCAAGAAGGGGTGTTCTAGGGACAGCTAGATGGTGCAGTGGATAGAGCACTGACCCTGAAGTCAGGAGGACCCGAGTTCAAAAATGACCTCAGATCAAACACTTGACACTTTACTACCTGTGTGACCCTGGGCAAGTCACTTAACCCCAATTGCCTAAAAAAAAGGGGGGGGATGTTCTGGCCAGGAGTTAAAGGGATGGTGAGTGGCAATTCATTTACATTCCCTTTCCAGCAATATCAATGTTGATTTGATTGCTGCTTCCATAGCTAAAAGTGGGAAGGATAGGGAGCTGAGTATACATGTTGCGGCACAGCATGAGGATAACTGGAAACCAGCAACATGGTAGGTATGAGGAGGTTACTATGGCAAATGCACACAAATCAGGAGGAGGAGGGGAAGAAGAGAGTTATGTGCTTGGGTGATCACCACCTAAAGCAATCACATAGAAATTTCTAAGAGTAGTTCCTCCCCACAAGCATCAGTTTTCCTGCTAGCTAAATTTTAACTTGTTTTGTTTTCTTGCATTTAAGTAGAAATCCTGATTCTTGCCTTTCTTCTGGTCAATAGTTTAACAGGGAAAGATAAAATTTATGTTCAATCGTTTCCATAGTAACCATCTCTGATTCATCTGCTTTCCCTTACATACCTATCTTCTTTTAAAGAGACCCTAGCCCTGTCTAGCTATCACTGTTTAAAAATATTGTACTATATAGGCAAATTAAGAATTTTTTTCAACAGTAATTTTGACTATATGTGATTTTTGCCTTATAAAAGATGCCAATTTTTAAAAAAGAATTATGTCACAAAAGCTAAAACCCAGAATGAGCAAAGACTTATGAAAATCATAAAGAATACCAAAAGGGCTTTTAAAAAGCAATGTTTGAAGACTAGAGAGAGACAGAAAGACAGCCAGAGAGAGAGAGAGAGACTTTTTGTTGAGCAAAGAACTAGAAATAAAGTAAGTGCTTACCGACTGAGGAACTGCTGGACAAATTATGATATATAAATGGTGTAATTTTATTGCCCTGTAAAGAAATTTGTGGGATAGTGACTTAAGGAAAATGGATAAGGATAAGGTTTGCTCAAATGAGCAAATAGCTCACTAGAAAGTCAACTGGTAAAGAATTAAAATATTGCTGGACAACAACAGGACCTAGATGATATTACATTGTATGATTTATAGTGGATCCAATCCACTATACATTCAGTGTGATATTGAGACTTCCTCTAGCAGTGCCTAGAATCCTTGGGCAGGGACATAAAAAGGGGATAATTGAGGTTTCCTCTTGATGGGGATTAGCAAGGTGGATACAACAGGATCAAGACTGCAGGATGCCCGCAAAAGCTGCTGCTTCTGCTGTTATTGTGGATTCTTTGTTTTTGAAGAGGAGCAATGATATCATGGGGTGATGTCTTGATGTGCTCATGAACTGAATTTAAGTGAGGCAGAGTTAGCCTCATTCTCTCTTCCGAAGTCATGGCAGTTCAGCGGCAAGACAAAAGCCAAGACAATTGGCAATAGCCCAGGATGCTCTGTTAAAATGATTGACCATGATCTTTAAGGTCTCTTCCAGTTTTAAAATTCAGGTTCTGTTAGTCTTGATTTGGATCTTCGAATAGGGGCAAGACACCTCTCTTACACATTTCAGAACATTTTCCTGGAGCTCAGCATACTGCTGCTTTTCCTCTCCAAGGAAAACATAAGCACAACTTACTTAAATGAAGATATATAAGCTATTGACATCCACATAAAAACATACTTGAATTCTATGTGAGGTCTCTCTATAATGCTAGAATCACATCTCCAATGGCCCACGAGACATCTTCACCAAGAAGTAGCACTACTAGTTCAAACTCAGTGGGTCCCAAACGAAACTTATTTCTACCCCACTCCATCTCAATCCCCTCCTTCTAACTTTACTCTTTGTTATGAATATAGTTATCCCTTCCATATCTCAGAGGTTAGGGGCATGGCATCCCTCTTACCTCCAGCAATCTGGAAAATCCGAGTAAAAGTTTTTTGGCTCTCCCTTCGTACCAAAAATAAAGTCTGATTTTTTTCTTTCTTTTATGGGTTGTTTATAGTACCTTATTGTAAAATTTGGGTTTAGTATTTGGTTATAGGTTCTGTGTCATCTGTGGCTTCTGCAAACTCCCCCGAAATTCCCATTTAATATCTTATGCCAACCTGAGATTATATCGAAATTGGAACGGGAAAGTCAAGATATGGAAGGGATAACTGTATCTTATTTATAGTAACTGTTTCCCAAGTTGCTCATGCTTGAAACCTCAATGGCATCTTTAACACCTTTCTTTCTAGAACCTTTATTGTTAGCCACCAAGTCCTAGCAATTATTTTTTTTAGACATTCTAGTGGTACTGTGGCATTTCTCTATTCTACAATAGTCAAATGGCCTGGGCTCCCATTCTATGGTCTCTCTACTCCCTCTGTGCTGTTCCACACCATCCTACATAAAGTAGTTTAATCTATGAAGATTACATTTTAGAAATTTTTTGTTTAAGGCAATTGGGGTTAAGTGACTTGCCCAGGGTCACACAGCTAGTAAGTGTCACATGTTTGGTCTGAGGTCAAATTTGAACTCAGGTCCTCCTGACTTCAGGGCCGGTGCTCTATCCACTGCGCCACCTAGCTGCCCTGAAGATTACATTTCAGAAGAAACTTTTTTTCAAGGCACTCCTCTGCTCAAAATTTTCATTGGTTCTCTATTAACTTCAGAAAGAAGTTGTAACTAGTTTGCACTCTGTAGTTACCTTACCAGATTTCTCTCCTACTATTTCCCTTAGTGAATCTTCTGTTCAAGTCAAGCTTAGTGTTCCTTTCTACAGTTTGTACTCTCTTTTCCATGCTTTCGTTCATCTCATGTTTCTCACTTGACATTCTCTTGCCCTTCTTTGCCTATCCAATTCCTACCAACCCTTTAAAGCCCAGCTCAAGTATCACCTCCAGCCTACAATGACCTCTCCCTTCTCTAAACTCACAGGACAATTTTAAAAATCATGAAATGCTAAAGCTGAAAGGGAATAGAGAGTTCATTTATCCAGACTTTCTCATTCTACACTGCGGCCTCAGGAAGAGAATTGGCTCAAAGTCGTTTGGTTAATTAGTCACCAAGCTCAGATCTCCTGACCCTTAGTCCAATCATCTATCATACTACACTGCTGACTGTTTGCTCTACCCACTAGTAGCCACACAGCCCATGAAAAGGGATGGGGCTGTTGCCATCTGGGGGTGCAGGGAACCCCAAAATTCAAGGGCAAAAGGTGAAGGCCCTGCCTCAAAAGAATTCAACTCAAGCCTTGTCAAGAAAGTCATTGTCCACAGTGTGTATGGAGGGGAGTAAAGCATAAGAAGCCTGAAAAGGTAGTGAAGGGCTTTAAGAAGAAGGGTATTTTGTATTTGATCTTGGAGGTTATTAGGAAGCCGCTGGAGTTACTGAGTCAGGAAATGACAAGATCACGTCTCTAGAAAGATCTTTGCAGATAAGTAGACTGGAGTGGGGAGAGACCCCAGTGGGGGCAGGGAGATCACCCAGCAGTCTCTTGCAATAGTCCAGGAGTGAGGTGATACAGGACCTGTACCAGGACAGAAGCTGTTTCAGGGGAGAAAAGTCATTGATGAGAAGATAATATACCCATTTTAATATTTATGTGAAATTTGCCCTGTCATTCTGTGGTCATTGTGGTTCAGTACAAAAAACATGGAACTTTCCTGATGAACTCAGAAGTTACAGAAGGGGAGTTCACTTTGAAACTCTGCCATTTACTACCTGTAGGACCTTGAGTAAGTCACTTATAACCTCTCTGGGCCTTGGTTTCCCTGGGGAAGTGCTGCAGGGTTCTGTCTTCCACCAGCTACTGTTCAACAATTTTTTGGACACATTGCTTTGTCAAATTGACTTATGATATGAGTTGGGAAGAATAGCTAAGACATGGAAGACAGAACTGAGAAACAGATCCAGAATGGCTGAATGAGTAGAATCAGTTAAGTTTAAATTTAATAAACGATAAATGTAAAACCCTGAAACTTCCTTTTTAAAAAAGTTTTTAATTAATGTCTTTTTTCACGTTACCATGATTTTCCCCAGTATTCTTCCCCTTCCCCGTCAGAGAGCCACCCCATATAGCAATATTTTAACAATGTTTTAAAGACAAAACAAATAAACAAGTGAATGAAAAGAAGAAAAATAATCAGCCTACGCGATCAAGACATGGAAAAAGCATGAAAATATGTGCAAAGTACACCGCTCGTTGCCCTCCCACCTCTGCAAAGGGCCTGGAGGGGGAGGGGGGTGGTCGAGCCATATTTTAAACTTTGGTTTTGTTTGTTTGTTTGAAATCTACAGCAGAAGTGCAGGACAACAGGAGGATTATGAGAAGGCCACAAAAGGCCAAACAGAAGTGCTCAGGGAATGTTTCCGAGGAGTCCACCTTAGCGAGGAAGTAGGAAGTATTAAAACTTCTCAAGTTAACACCCCCTGGGCTGACTTAGAAGGAAATTGCCTCATGGAAATCACGTGGCGTCACTTCTTCCAATTGAAATTTAGCTGTCGCCGCGTTCCCTGATCCCCATGGAAACAATCACCGCCCCTTCCCGATCATCCCGCCCCCTCGGTGGTCTGCGTAGGCTGTGCTATTGACTCTTCAAGATGACAATCAAAAAATCCGCGCTCGTTTTGGAAAGACCTGGCTGAAAGCGCTTCCTTCTCTAGGGAAGCTCTACCTTTTGATTCGTCAGGAGAGCCGGGGCCTGGAACCAATCAGCGGCTTCGTCGGCTCAGCGGCTCCACGTCGGCACCATCTGCGGGGCAAGATGGAGGCGTTGATTCTGGTAGGAGTTGGGGAGGCACCTGGGACACTGGGGTTCCTGGGGAGGCCTGGAGTCGAGGCCAGTCCTAGTCATGGGGAGATGGGAGCGGGCGGTGGGAAGGGATGGTCAGGAACCTTCTCTAGGGGACTGGCATCGCCTCGTATGCTGCACGGCATGTGCGGCCTAGTGCCCTGGCCGAAGCCTCGGACTCGAGTAGAAGGCCCAGCCGGGGAGGGAGCGCGCTGGCAGGAGGGTGTGGATAGGTCTGGAGCCGTGATGTTGCAGGGAGAAGCAGGAGGAACCCCTGGAGCAGCTCTGGTCTTCAGGGGACCAGGATTAGGCTCCCCCCACCCACGCTCCCCGCCCCACTCCTCCACTCCCTAATAGCACTTCTCATCCCGGGGGGGGGGTGTCTCCATGTGACTGGGACTTCTCGGAACTCCCTCCCCAGATTGTGAAGGGAGAAGATCTTGTCATCATGGGCTCGCTGTTGTTCTTCATGCCCGGGCCAACGGCGTCTGGGTCTTCCTCATTTCGTGGGTTTTTTTACCATATGGAGTTTCTGCATCTTTCATACTTAAGGCCTTGATTTCAGGCTTCTTCCTATCTTTATTCTCTCCACCCCATAATATCCTTTATGCTTCTCCTCTTTATATATGAAGGGCCTATCGCTCATACACGAAAATTGGCTCTTCTGCCAAAAGTGCAGTTAGTACAGGTAGTCTAGACTTCCAGAGCTGTTTTTTTCTTTGTCTCATTCCCCATGATATTTGTAGTTTCCAGACAGATAACCAAGCCAACATCTTTCCTCTCCTCCAAGAGCTTGAGTGTGTTATCATGTACATATGTTGGGAATTTTCCTTTTAGAGCTGAGCCACTTCCCAGAGAAGCATCAAGCTATAATCTAACCTCCAGTAAAGAGAAAAACTAATCTGTCTGATCATCCTTGGGTATCAGAACACCACATTTCCACCCTTTTTTCCCCAAGGTATTTAGTCCAGGGGATTCCTGTTTCTTTTCATGACATAGCTGTGAAACTTAGAGTTTGATGTTGGAAGAGTCCGAGCAGAAAATTTGAAAATTGAGCTAGGTTTTTTTTTTAAAGACTTTATGCTCCTTGAGATTTGAAGGACATCTTTGTTCTTAACTGGTGAAGGGGTTAACTTCTTTCATAGAGATCTTTAAATATTAGTTGTTTTCCTGTATTACTTTTTAGAAGATGTCTTTCTTGAAGGACAGGTGAAAATATGATACCTAGAGGGCCCTTTCGAGAGTGTATATGTGGTGGTTGAATAAGAAGGCTGAAATTATTGTTTTTTCGACTCTGACTTTCCTCAGTACCTCTCAATTTGTTGTTTTTCTGATATAGCCTTCCTCCTGATCTGTATTTCAGCTATTCTAGTATCATAGTAGCAGTAGGTGTCCCCAGCCCTTACTCTGGAAATCATTCATCTTGTTATTCATATATATACCTATGTGATAGAGGCTAAAAGAGAAAACTGAGGTATGATAAAGAGTTTATCTAAGGAACACAGTAAAAATAAAATTATGAATTAGACCCCAGTTTTACCGCACACCTTCCTTTCCTAGAGCTGTATTCTCCCTTTTATTTAAATGGTCTTTCCTTTGAGTACCAGTACGTCAAAGTCATCCTCTCAAAACATGAGTTCTTTTGGAGCTCATTATTAGCATGTGGTGTTCCTGGGCATTGTAACAGTTTTCTGTTCATTTGGTCATTAGTTTCTTCAGTTTTTACCAAATTTTCCTTTCCTTGGATTAGAGATTACCACAATATTCTGCTCTTTGCATTAGGTTTTAAAGTTTGAACTCCCTTTGGAATGTTCCCTCTTCCTTGTTCTCATAGCCAAGGTTTTCCTTTCCTGTCAGGGAATATCCTCCCTTTTTTGCCCTTAGTACTGCCATATACTTAACAAAATTAATTCATGTTTTGCTTTTTTCACTTTAGAATCCCTTCATCAGATTCTTTTGATTATTGAATTTGATTCAAGAAATATTTACCAGTAAGAGTAAGGCACTGTTTTTTCTCACTGTCTCTAATGAGCAGCACCATCTGGTCTTCAGAACGCTCTTCTGGATCAGTCTGTGGTGCTGAGCTAAATAACTGTCTTACCTGGGTAGTGTTTGACAGGCCACACTACCTGGAAAGGGCAGATTGCTTTCTGAACTCCCTCTGCATCTTACTCTTTCACATTACTTCCTGGTTTGATAGTTGAGGGCCCCAACCCAGCATCTGGAGAAACCTTTGGTTCTTGACCTACGTATATCATATCCTGTCTGTACTCCTATTAGCACAGTTTTTATGTGGTTGTTCAGTCATTTCAGTCATGTCTGAAAATCTTCATGACCCCATTTGAAGCTTTCTTGGCAAAAATACTGGAGTGGTTTGCCATTTCCTTCTCCAGCTCATTTTACTGGTGAGGAAACTGAGGCAGACAGGGTTAAGTGACTCACCCAGGTCTTCCTGATTCCAGGCCCAGTGCTCTATCCACTGTACCATCCAGCTGCCCCTCCACAGTTTTTATAGGGTTTGCTCATTTGGATGGACTCTGGACCTAAAGTCAGCAAAGGATCATTGGGCAAGGTGCTGTCCTGGTTGTGGCAATTTCTGATTTGAATACACTCCTATTATTTAGGATTCTATCTGTGTTGCCTTTCCTTATTAGAATATTAGCTTTTTGAGAGCAGAGACTATCTCATATTCCCAGCACTTAGTGAGCACTTAATTGATGCTTTTTCATTCATTCATTGTTTTTATTCATGGAAATCAAAGCTTTGTAGAATCCTTGAATAACAGGGTCTAACCTCCTCATTCTCAGTAGGAGTGTGTCTAACCTACACTAGATCATCTTAGGAAGGAAAATCCTCCCCCATTTCTGGTTCTTAACAATTCTGTTGGCTAAGTCAATGTTGTGATTAATCACTGCTTGCTCAGCTGCTAATGCAATCCTTTTCTTTTTGTTCTGATTGGAAGAACAGGTTTCTGTCTCCCATTGATAACCCTTCAGACCCTTAAAGATGGCAGTTCAGTTTCCTCTTCCTCTCCCTCTCCTTCTAAGCAGTGAATCATCTTTCTCATAGGATCATTGGTTTAGAGTGAGAATGTACCTTAGCGGTCATATAGTCCAGTCCCTTCAACTTGCAAACGAATAAACAGGTCCAGAGGGCCTTCCTCTGATTTACACAGGTAGTGAGTAGCAGAACTAAGATTTGAACTTGGGTCACTGGTTGCAAATCCAGCACTTTCTATTGTACCACACTATCTTTTGGATTCTTGTATTTAATCGTTACTCTACTCTTTTTAGTATCAGTTTCTAGACTTCCAGAGCTATTTACTCTTTCTCTCCCCATAACAGTACTATAGTCAAACAGTTAATAAAACCCAAGGTTTGTTCAGAAAATTAGGCCATTTAAGGTCAGTGAAGACGTGTTATATAGGGAGGAGGGGAACTGAAAACAACTCAGTGAACTTAAGGGTTGATGTTAGTCTATGCACCTTGGTTCCTGAATCATCTTGATGGGTTTTTTGTCTAATTCCTTTGGCACTAACAGTGGAAGTACTTGGCCTAGAGGACCCCTTCCCCTGATCCAGCAAAGGTATCAATTACATTAAGCCCCCAAAGCATTCCCATCTAGTTCCTGGCAGCTCCCGGTACCCCTCTCCCAGCTGTGTCCTTGCTGCTGCCGGGCCTTTCCATTTAGTTAGGAGAAGTAATCTCGTCGCTCTCGCACCGTGGAGATATATTTCTTGGCTGGGGCGAGAACGGTGCCAGCACTGCCCCCGGTGAGGTCCCTGGCAGCCATAAAAATTTTTATTGTGATTATGCTGGTGTCAGGGTGTCCATCTGGGTTATTGCACACCTAGTTTAATTGATTGAAGTTTAATTTATTGACACTTCAAATTAAATGATCAGAATAAACTGTGCTGTTACTCTGACCGGCTTGTTTTAATGGTTGATTGCTGGAAGCAGACCTCAGCTTGAACTAAAGCCCCTGAAGAGCAATTGATGCAGCTTCTAACTCTCCTCATGCCTTGCCCTCCGAGAAGACCTCGTTATAGATTTCCGACGTATTTATATATTTTGTTCCCCTCTCCCTCGCTGTGGTGGGAAGGAGCCGGTCCCTGGCAAGGTGTAAATTACCTCAAAGGGCCAGGGAAGTAGTCACATAGTCAGAGGAGAGAGAGAGAGAGGCCTCTAGATTGGAGAAAAACCGACTCCGAAGGGGCCAGATCTACTAGTAGAGGCAATTATCTGGTTAATTAAGACAGTCTAATAGCTTTGTCTGAATTATCCTGGGTTGGTGGGAAAGGTATTGGAGGCGCCACTAGTTGAGAGAGAACAGGGAAAGCCAAGAGAGAGAAGGTAATTAAGAAAAAGATTTGGGCTTGGAATTATCCCCATGCTTACCGCTGCTTTTCATTTTACTCCTCTTATATAGATATGATCATTAAGAGTTACGGTTTTTAACAAGGAAAGTTGGGGGGTAGTCAGTGAAGTGCAGTATTAATAAGTGGCTGTGGAGAGACAATGAATCAACCCCTCCTATCTGCCCATGTTAGTTTCTGTCTCCAGTAAGAATGACAGAGGGCTGGGCAGAAGTTGGAATGTCTCATGGGGTAGTTGATGGATTTGGCTCATGAATGCATGCCAGCCATCATATCCTTGGGCTCATAGGGCCCCCCCAAATCATCTTATTCTTATCTGCAGGTAGAACAGCTTTAGTCTAGATCTCTTATTTCCACTCCATTGTTGGACAGACTTTCCCTTCAAAATATCTTCCTAGATCACCAACTTATCCAACCTAAGTCACTCCTGTTGCAGTTGAAACTACTTTTCTCCTACTGTTTCTCCTCATCGTTTTCGACCACTCAGGTTTATGATTCCATGCAAATTTATGATAGTTGAGATGTTTAAGGTGATCTCACTACCTACGCTGTCCATGGCAAACAAGTTTTCGGAGAACAGCTCTTACCTCTGTTCTTTCCCTAGCCATCAGGAGTCATCCGAGAGCCCGTGTCCCTGTGGGAAAGGGAGCCACTAAACTCCCAAGCTCCCAGCTCTGGTGCTGTCTGATTTGGGCCTAGGGCTGGCTTTTGCTCCCTCGGCTGTCTGGTCCTCCATTTAGTCCTCATTCCTCCTGTTCTTCGTTCGGCAGACTGTAGACATAATTCAAATTGTGGGGCCCTTTGAAGTTTACCAGTGCTTTTCCCAACAGCAGCCCCGGCCCGTGTGATACATAGTAAAGTATTACTCCCCTTTTCCCAGTGAAGACATTGAGGCTCAGAGATGCAAGTTACTTGTTTAGGGTCTCACAGCTGAGGCTCAGGTTTTCTGAGTCCCAGTCACTATGGTGACTCTTCTACTATCTCACACTGCCTCTGCAGTGACAAATAACACAGAGTCCCTTCTTTAGAAGAAATTATAATCTAGTAGGATCATTGCTTTAGAGTGGCAAGGGACCTCATGCAGTCCAGTCCTTCATCTCATAGATGAGAAAACTGAGACCTACTGGGGTCCAGGTGAAGTGACTGCCCTGAATCGTATACACAGTAAATAGCAGCACTGGGATTTTAGCTCTTGATAGCATCCTCTCTATAGTTCCTGGCACATAATATTCACTCAATGAATATTTGAATAAATGAACACTATTTTCATGATGCTTCTTTCTCCTGACTCTCTTCCTACATTTCTGGTTGCTCTTTGGTCTCATTTTCGGGATCTTTTTTGCTTCTCCTGGGTCCTCTCCCTCTCCCTTTCTCTACCCTCTTCCTCCACTGTTGGTAATCTAATCAGCTCCATTATGATCATTTCAGTTATCGTCTGTCTACATAGATAATTCCTAGGCTATATATACACAGCTCCAGTGCTATATCTCTAGTAAGATATCGCATAAGCATCTCAAACTCAACAGTCCTAACAGCTGCCCAGATTTGCAGCCTCAGTTTTACCTCTCTTCCCTTCATGGCTTACCAGTGCTGAGGCTTGTCCTTTCTGCCTCCACAATGTATCTGACATGTGTCCCCCTTATTTCCATTTATGTACTCACAGCCATAATTCAGATGCTTATCATTTCTTTCTTTTTTTTGGTGAGGTATTCAGAGTTAAGTGACTTGCCCAGGGTCACACAGCTAGTAAGTGTCAAGTATCTGAGGTCGGATTTGAACTCAGGTCCTCCTGACTCCAAGGACAGAGCTCTATCCACTATACAACCTAGCTGCCCCTGCTTATCATTTCTTGCCTGGACTATTGCAATAACCTTCAAATTGGCCTTCTTGCCTCTATTCTCACCCCTTCCCAATCTATCCTCCAGACAGTGTCAGAATGATATTTTTAAAACACAGGTCTGACCGTGTTACCCCTGCTCAAGATGCTACAATGGCTCCCTCTGGCTCCTCAACCTGGAGTGCACTATGGCTCCAGCCTGCCTGTCCATGTTATTGTCCGGTACTCTCCCTTACGCTCTTAATCACTCACCCACCTGGCTTGCTAACGTGTGTGTGTGTGTGTGTGTGTGTGTGTGTGTATGTGTGTGCGCTGTGCCAAGAGACAGAGAAGCAAGCACACGTACATATATTTCCATCCCCCACCTCCCCACCTTTGTACAGGCTGACCCCCTGTGCCTGCAGTCTGCTACCTTCTCAGCACTTGTCTCATAGGTTCCTGTCAGGTGCAGCCTCTTTCAGGAACCTTATCTTTGCCCTTCCCCTGAAAATTACTTTGTATGTATTTTGTATCTGATTTTGTATTTAAGTATAGTTTCCCATTCCCACCCCAAGAAACACAATGTAAGTTCTTAAGGAAAAGGGCTCATTGATTGTTTTCTTTATCTCTTCATTAACTAGCACAATGCCTGGCACATAGTAGGTGCTTAACAAATACTGTGTGGTAAGGACACTCACTCTCAATTCAGAGAACCTGGGTTCAAACCCAACTCTCCCACTTCTTGTGTGATCTTGGACAAGTCATCTTATCTCCTTGGTCCTCAGTTTCTGCCCCTGTATAATGAAGGGATTGAACTAGCTAACCTCCAAGGTCCTTTTCTGCTCTAAACCTGTCATCTGTGACTACAGTCAGGTCTGCTCGCCTTCTGGGAAGGTGTCTTCCCATTGGATTTTCTCACAGTGTTCTCCCCAGTGTCCATTTTCCTTCAGGCCTTTCCTTACTTTCCTTTTCTTGCCAGTTTTTGGTCTGATCTAAATAGATGTCACTTGAGGAAGATGTATGAGGCCTCCCACTTCTGGGCTCCCCGTGTCTGGACAAGGTACTGTTGTGTGTGAAATCTGCTCCTGTCTAGTGGCAAGCAAGGACTGAATTTGGAGGAGCTCCAACTGGGTAAAATAAGAAAGTAGGAAAGAAAAACATTTGGCCTGGCCACACAGGACTAGGATCAGAGCTCAGAACTCCCCACCTGTCTCGTGCACATACTTTTCTTATTGTTTTGACAGGTTTAAGTGCTCATTCATCTGCAGGGAAAAGGGAAGTGGTGGATGGTAGTATAATGTCCTCACTGGGGGTCCTTTCTCTCATGGCAGGTGAGCTCTGTGAGTGGGACCTAACTGCCTTCATGGGGTGGGGGGGAGCCAGCTTGGCCCTCCTTCCAGTCCTCACTTTTTCTCTACCGCCATTTGGATGGCATCCCCACATTTTCCAGTCACTGCTCTCTCTTCTTCTCGTGGATAGATCAGTTAATTAGTTATGGACCCTCAGCTGTCACATCAAGGTCCTTTCTCAGCAGTGTTTTCTGAATACTTACAGCATGAAATGAACTTAAATCAGTCTTGAGTGTGCTTCTCACCAACACTGCAACTTTAGGCAAGTCAGCCTTTAGGTGCCTCTTCTGCAAAATGATGAGGTCCGACTAAATGACTTAAATATCTCTTCAGATTTCTCTAATTATCTTATATCTCACAGCTGTCTCCTCTTCTGCTTATTGAAGCCTGGCAAAGAAAGGGTTAAGAAGTGTGGTTGCAGGTGGGCAGCGAGACCCATAGGGGGCAGCATTGGGAATGCCTGACCCACTGGCCTTATCTGTACTGCAGAGGGCATATGTGGAAGGTGCTGATGTTTTCCACCAGCCCTTCAGTTGAGATCAAAGCCTTACTTGCTCGTTCTTTCAGCTCTGCTGGAGAGAGCATCCCAGTTGCTTCCAAGAGAGGGACGTGCTTGTCTGAAAAGCTCTCTGACTCCTGGGCTCCCCCTCAACTTCCTTCCACCCACCATTTTCCAGGCATCATTAGCATTTGAGGTGAAGTTCTGTTATACACTCAGACTGTGGCTCTCTGAAAGTCAGTGCATCACAGAACTTTGTCTCGAAAGCTTTCAAGCAGCTGTCTTTTTTGGGGGAGTGGAGCAGAAGGACAGACTTCTGAATTCTCCAAACATCTCCACAGGCCAGTAGTGCTATCTCAGCAGCCATCCCTTAGCCTCTGTTCAAAGGTCAAGCCTGGTCCATTGTGCAGGAAGTACAGTCCTTCCTGATAACAGGCAGTTATTTATAAACCTGTCCTTTTGCAAAAATTTCATATGAAATGACATTATCAGTAATGACTTCCGAAGGCTTTAGACCAGTCTGTTTTATGGCAGGAGAACCCTGGGTCTTTCTGCTGTTTGAGAGGTAAGGGCGCTGCCCCAAGAGCCCACCAAGAAAGAATCAGACTAGCACAGGGAGCTGCTTGCTTCAAAGCATAGTTGAGAATGAAGGTGGGGATTGAGTCACTGGGGAGACGTTTTGCTGGAATTACCTGGAGAACTCAGTTCCTTGCTTTGTTTCAACCTCTGTTCGGTTTGAACAGGCACACTGACTCGTAGGACCTTCTCTCTTTACAGAGCTTTGGAGAGTGACATTCTTTATCCTCTGCTGTCATTACCCTTCTCCTGTTGTTTATAGTAGAACATAAAGTGTATATATATAATTTCGTATGTTCCATTGCTGAGACTTTGCAGTGAGCTTAAGAGCCAGGTGAACAGCTGGACTTGAGTACCCAGACGTCGTGAAGATTGTGGTTGACTCTGCTAGGCACAGCTGGCCACAACACTTTGCCTCCCTTTTCTTTCAATGTAGTCTCTTAATTGGCCACAGAGAAACAGCCTCTTATAAGAGAGGAGCCACTTAGGCCCTTTTCTCCAAGGTTGAAAACAGTGGGCAGGGTTCGAGGGTCCTCGAGGGCAGTGAAGAGTGGGTCAGGACCATAAGATTTTAAGAACTCTCCAGTCATAAGTTCCCTGTATCCTATGCCCATAGGGATTAGTGTTTGGAAAGTGGCTGTTAAGGGAGTTTTGCAAGGGGTGGAGAGTAGTTGCCTTTTCTATATAGTCAAAATTGGGATTGATGGTAATGATTTGATTTATCTAGACAAGTAGATTTGCCCAGCAGGTTCATCTAAATTTGGAGATTTAGGTGTAGAAGGATTGCTTAGATCCCTCAGTACTCTTCCTTTTACTGAGTGTGTCTTGATGGATGCTCTTTACTCTCCCCCAGATCATTCCTATTCCCTCGGGTCAGGCATGTTGCGGAGGTGACCCAAAGCTCCTTAGAGTCCTGTTTCACCAGTTTACCTTCACAGAGGCCTTAGGCTCTTGGCTGTCTTTTCCTCTCCCTTCCATTAGGTTATTGTTAGCCTCTGACAAGAGCCAGGTTTGTTGGGAGGATGGGCCTGGCCCCTTCTAGTACTGGGTGGGGATTTACTAGGCTAGGCCAGGCAATATCTTTTTTTTTTTAACTTAAAGTTTTATTGAATCCTTTTGTTTTCACTTCATAGTCATCATCAGCTTCTTCACAAACACTGGGGCATCTCCGTGAAGGAGTGCTGATTAGAGAGGGAAGTAGTAGGAATCTAGGAGCCCCTTCCTCGGGTATACTCTTTGCTTCACCCCCCAGTGGGCCTGTTTCCTGAAAGCTTCAAGGGAGTCGTCTCAGGCGTCCGTGGCTGTGGGGCGTTGTGGGGCAGGAAAGGAGCTGTATTATGTTTGCAGTAAAGGAGAGAGGGGTTCCTTGAGTGCCTTCCTTCACAAAGAAACTGGTGTACTTAAAGCTTGGCAGCTCAGAGTGAGAGGAAGCTCCCCTTCTGACTGCCTCTCAGTCTTCCTCAGATAGGTCTCCTCTTTGCTTATAATCCCAGAACTGCAGGCCAGCTTGTGTACCTGCATTTTTGGTAGTGGTGATCTGAGTCCCTAGTTAAAGATTGGGATTTTTAGGGGAGGCCCAAGAAACTGACACAGGAATCCCAGGTAGCATTACAGTTAGAGGGGGAGGGTGGGGGTAGGGGACACTACCATCAGAGGAATGGGGGGGGAGATGATGTGGCAGCACACACACACACACACACACACACACACACACACACACACCATCAGTTCAGAATGGAAGTGGCTTTGTTAAGGGTTTACTTTCCTCCTCCGCATTGCTGCCGCATTGTAGGTCTGCATTGCTGCTGCAGCCAGAGCATACTGAGTATGCTTATCCTCATCCCTAAATTGTTCCTCTGCAGCCCTTGTTAATCCCACAGCAAAGAATATTTCTGATTGACATTCGGTGGTTATATGCAGGTGGTGTGTTGGGGAGGCCCCTTGAATAGGGGTTCAGCATGTTTATTGAATAAAATAGCCTCTCTGATCTGCCTTGTCATTGCTCAGTGGTGACTGGGACCTGTCTTGGGCTTTTCTCTGGGGAAATGTGCTTTTCTAATGCTTATTGAGAACTTTCTGCTAAAATGGTACCTCACAATTCCCAGCTCTGCATATACCCTTCAGTCATGCTCAGTTGCTTTTGAGCTCCTACTCACTGTGATCTGGGGGCTTTTAGCTGAGATGAACCTGGGATAGGGGACTTGCAAGGACACTAAAATCCTCCATCAACAACCCAGTAGGGGAGAGGGGTGGGATCTGGGCTGTCAGCATTGGTGGGAACCCCTGCAACTAAAAGCAATCCGTGTCTCTTCAGGAACCTTCTCTGTACACAGTCAAAGCCATCCTGATCCTGGACAATGATGGAGAGCGGCTCTTTGCCAAGGTGAGAACACAGGCAGATTTATATGCCTCAAGAATGCTGCCCCTGCTGTCTCCCCTCCACTCTCTCAGGAGTCAGAGCTTTGGAGCGTTTTCCCTTCCTTGCCTTGTAGGCCTCCAGATATTTCCTCACAGGTGCTCTTCTTCCACCTCATTTTCTCTGCCCGTTAGTCCCCTCCTTTAACCTGTTTATTTTCTCCTTTCACACTGGAGAGAATGCATGCTGCATCTTTGATGGTTTTTTTTTTCCAAATGGGGAGATGTATCACAATCTGAACAAAAATCATCTGTAGGGAAACAGAGCGCCCAGAACCTCAGGGTCCCTGTCCCTTCCTCCCACCCTTCATGTGTAAGCCCAGGATTTCAGCTTTGTGTCTAGAATCACCATTGGCCCAATTACCCTTCAACCACCGCAGCATAGTGTTTTGGATCTGGTGAATGAGAAGGGAAAGGATGCTGCTTCCCCTTCCCTTGTTCCACCCCCAACCACCTTCTCCCCCTTCTGGAGAAATTCCTTCTGTCCCTGGTGTATTAACTCTGGGTGAGCACAGCATAAATCAATCAGCAGGTAGAGATTAGTTTAGAATTCACCAGCTGTTCCTCCCTGTAATTGGATGTAACTATGCAGGACACCTTTTGAAACAGTTATCCAGTTACTAAATGCCAGATCTGTCGTAGGTCTTCAGCTGACTGCGACGGATTGGCCCCTAAAGAGCAGAACGATTTAGCAGTCCGGGTCCCTGCCCCCTTGTCAGTGGGCTCAGTAATGTGTCAAATTGGCTCCTGATTCAATTGCTCTTAGAAGTCAAGATCTGGAGAAATGGGAAAGAAAAGAGAACGGTTTGCTTCTCGTTTGGGAGGTTATCAAAGCCTTTCCCTAAGCTTTAGCTCCCCGTAGCGATGAGTGGGAACTCAGATCTGAGAGGGACGTGCATCACTGTCTCCCAGGGTCTTTTGTGCCTGTTGGTGACAAAGGCACAATGTTTATTGAGCTCCCTGGAAATCAGAAGGGGCCAAGCTGACATTTCTGCCGGCACTGCAGTAGCTCCCAGGAAAAACTTGACTGGAATGGTCCCAGGAGCTCTTGCTTGGGGTGTGGAAAGGAGCCAAGCCTTTTCAGCTGCCTTCTGGTGGGACCCCTGGCTTGGGGGCTTTGTGGGAGGGCTCTTCTCCCTCTGCCCTTCAGCAGAAATGTACAAGGTTACCCTGCCTTTTCCTCACCCCTCATACTTTTTGGTTAAGTGTCTATTTCTCTCTGTTTTCAATGTCCTCTCTTCTCTTTGCTGCTCCTGTAGAGGTGTGGGGGGCATGTGACAGAGGAGGACTGTCAGGTGTTAAGATGGAGAAGCAAAGCAGTCAACACTCAGTTGTTTTTCCCTAGGCACCCTACCCACCTCCCTCAGTTTTTCTCACTGCCCCTTCCTCTTCCCTCCCACCAGTACTATGACGACACCTACCCCAGTGTCAAGGAGCAGAAGGCTTTTGAGAAGAACATTTTCAACAAGACCCACCGGACTGACAGTAGGTTGTTTCCCTCCCCCCCTCTGGAGCTAGGATGGGAAGCAGGGGCGGAGAGGTGGGGCTGCCGCACTGGAGGAGAAGAGGAGGCTGCTGCTCAGCCCCCTGGTTTTTTCTCTCCCCCCCCATTCCTCCCCAGTAATAAACTCTTCAGAAATGGAATGGGGAGGTGAGTGTACCTCACTCGGGAATACTGTACTGGAAGGTTGGCTGTTAGCTACCTGTCTGCTCCCTGGATTTATGAGCCTCACTTGACAAATTTAACTGCAGCTCTGCTTATTGTACCGCATCCATTAGGGCAGGTAAATGGAAGTCTGTAAAGGTGACCGCTCTGCATTTTCACCTCCAAAGGATTGACTGGAAGGAAATATGGGGAGGAAGTGGGAGGATCTGGCTAAACTCCCCTTGGCTCTACCCTTCCACCCCTAACCCCTGTCTCCAAATGGGAGAAAGAACTTCATTTTAGGAGCTTATCCCCCCTGCCTTGCCCAAGCCCTGGGAGGCCACTGTACAACAAACCATCTTTCAGTTGTTTGGGTCCCTGCATGTTGGCTCCTCTTAGCTCCTCCCTTCATTGCCCTGGGCCCTCAGGTCATCCCTCTATCTGTTCTCCAGGTGAGATTGCCCTCTTGGAAGGCCTGACTGTGGTGTATAAAGGCAGCATTGACCTCTACTTCTATGTGATTGGCAGTTCCTATGAAAACGAGGTAAGGTCCCTCAGTCCCTGGATTGTTGACTAAGTCCACCTGTTGGACCATCTCTCTTTTCCCTTCTCAACCCAGAAGACAATTTGGAGCACTTTCAGTACCCTGTCTACTTTTAACAGGGCCAATGAAGTCAGTATTTACAGCCAGTCTTACAATTTCTTCAATACTTTGAAATGTCAGTAATTTCCCAGTTGCAAGTACCCTTCGCCAGTTGAGATGATCCTGTCTCCCCCATCCTCCCTTACTAAGAGAGGCAGTGAGGTCCAGGGAACAGAACTTAGCTTGGAGACTGGAGACCTGGGAGCTGTCTTGAACAGCCACTAGCTGTGCAATCCTGAGCAGGTCCCTTAACTTCTCTGAGCATGGTTTCCTCATCTGTAAAATGGGGCTAATAATATTGATATAATAATATCTACCTCACTAAATTGTTATAAGAAAAACAGTTTGTAAACCTTTAGAGTGCCATAGAAATGTGAGCTCTTTCTTATGTTAATAGTTGCTGTCTGTTCTTCGTTAGTTGCCGTGGCCAACCTTCTGGTAATGAGCCTCTCCAAACTTAATTAGCCAGGTCCTTGGATGATGGACTATTTTTCTAGTCTGGTAGGACATCCTTCCCTCCCCAGGAGCTTGTGCTCTACTAGCATAACCTTTGCGGGGTCATCTCCACACCCTGAATAATACATTGGAATAGGCCTTGATTAGTAACTATTATTATGTCAGCTTGAAGGTTGATAAAGTATTTTGCATTCGTTCTCTTATTTGATCCTTGGGAAGTGTAAGAATGCTAGTAGTATTTTCTCCATTTTATAGATGAGGAAATTGAGCTCAGAGATCACCTAGTTAATAAATGGCAGTCAGGATATGAACCCATGTGAATTCCTTGTCTGGTGCTTTTTTTTATTATGCCACATTAATAGAAGTTAGCCTCATAAACAAATTCAGAAAATGGACCAGCCAGAAAGATCTTCCCAAAACAATCTGTCACCACCAAGTAGGAAACATTGTTCATATTTTCACCATTTACTTCTGTGTACAATACACAAGCTTCTTGGTGGTGAGTGGCCATCAGCATGCTTTATCGGGATAAGGAAGGTAAAGTGATGAATGAGTCTTTTCCAAGCTTTGAAATGGCCAACCTTGGATCACATTTGCTGGAATCTGGGTCATTTTGTCCACTCCTTGGTTCATGCTGGTGGTGAACCCTCCCCCTCTCGTTGCAGGATGATGTTTCACCTTAACATATCATCTCATGGGTGGAGGGGACATGTAGAAAGTAGTTAATTGTTCCTCACAGGCTGAGGTCAGACCTTCCATCCAGTCACCTCAGTTGAGGGCCCCCATGAAGGCAAAGGCATGACCAAAGGGTTCAGACTAGACGTTCTGGGTAAGAGTAGCTAACGGTCACAGAATCCTCTCCCTCTAATCAGCTCTTTCCCAACTTTGGGGCTTTTCTGTGTGGACCATTTCTGTCTTTCAGCAACATTAGAGGATTTAGTTCTCAGAAAGAGCTGATGGTTTCTAGGCCCCTCACCAAACCTTTGCCTTCCTCTGTTTGCTCTCACAGCTGATGCTAATGGCTGTTCTGAACTGCCTCTTTGACTCTTTGAGCCAGATGCTGAGGTAAGTCAGGCCATCTCTGGGGGTTTGGGGGAAAGCATGTGACTGTCCTTTAGGACCCAGTGCGCCCTACTGGGAGTTGTTTCAGCTGAAGTTCCTAGGGATGAGGCAGATCTACCCCGTCGATTCAGATTGTGACAGAGTGCCATCTCCTATGAAGATAGTCTTCCATTTAAAGATAGGTACAGCAGCGAGCCGAATCTGCAGCATCCTTTGTACGTCCCAATCAGAGAGCTCCTAGTAATTTAAAGAATAATGGCTCACATTTCTGTAACTCTTTACACTTTACAGAGTGTTTTACATACATTCTCATTCTGTGATGCTCTAATGAGGTAATATCATTAGTATCCCTATTTTACAAACAAGGAAAATAAGGCTCAGGTTATGAGATTTGCTCATTATCCCAGATATAGGTCTCTGAATCCATATCCTCTGTTTATCAGTTCAGTTTTCTTTGTATTACCTGCTGCCTCTTCTTCCTTAGGTCTCAGTCTCTTCCCTGTGGATGTCAGGGGAAAAGAAGAAGAAAGATTGTTACAGAGAAGTCATTAATGGACTAGTGTTTGATACTTTGAGCCTTGACCCAGTTTGGCTGTGTCATTTCTGCCTTCTGACACCCAGTTTTCCCAGTTAGTGGAATAGGGGTGCCCTTTGCCCTGCTCTTCTTACCTAGCTGAATTCATGTGGAGGATATGGATCTGCACAGGAGTACAAGAAACCTTTTAAAGGAAGAACAAATATAAGGCTATGGTGTGGGGTAGTAAAGTAGAAGCTCCAGGACTTTAGGAGGGGAGGATGGCAGTGACCTGATTAGAACCCACAAATCTTTGCTACCCACTACTGGTCTCTCTCCTCGATAGACAGCCTCCATTTCCTTTCAGCCCCAGATTATATTATCCATTGCAGATGGGTAGGGATAGACATTGGCTTCTTTTCTTAAAATCTCTAGTTGTTATTCTATAGTTGTCCATTATAGACAAAGCGGGGAGGTGTATAACTCCCTTTTGTTCAGCAAGACGGTGATTTAGCTTCCAGGTGAAAGAGTAGATCAGGGCTAAAGACAGAATTCAGTGGAGTGATGCTACTGGCCAAATACACCCAGCACCCAATTCAGTTCAGTCAGGGGGCCTCAGCTCAGGTGTTACTTGGGAGTCCTCACTTCATATCTTGTGAAAACCTGGCCAGTGTGCTTCAAGGCTCATTTGGAGTTCTGAGATCCTACTTTTAAATAAGGTCTTTGGGGAGTTACATGTGGGAGGTAGTATAAATAGATGATCATTTTTCCCCCATTCAACTTGGATCTCCTTTATTTCCCCTCTGTGCCCACTTAGGGTTTTAGGTCACTGCAAGCTCACCATGAGACCACAGTGTGATCTGGCAGCTCAGAGGTTTAAAGTGATGGTAGATGATGGTGACAAAAATATCAAGTCCAGAACAAGAGGATTACGGGGCCACCTCAGTCTTCCCTAGTCGGGTCACATCTGGAACATTGTGTTTAGTTCTGAGGAGGATGCTGACAAACTGGAATGTGTAATGGGGGAGGGTCATCGGGATGATTATGAGTCTCAGAATCCTGTCTTAGGAAGATGAACTGACGTCCTGGAGGTGTTTAGTTTTGAAAAGCAAAGAATTAGGAGTACTGTGTGTGCGGATAGCGATTTGAAAAGTTGTCCCATGATAAGGGATTCTCTGGGTAGCTGTAGAGGACACAGGTAGGATTGTTGAACAGAAGTTGTAGGGAGGCAGATTTGGGGTGGCAGAAGGAACTCGAATAACTGGAGCTGAAATTAGTGGGGCTACCTCAGGCTCTTGGAATGTTCAAGCAGATGCCAAACAACCATGTTTCAGAAATATCCTAGCAGGGATCTCGAGAGATGTCAGTGTTTATGGAGCACAGAGGGAAGAAGCGAGGTTGAGCTGCTCAGGAACTGACCTCATCTTCAGTAGCACAGGCTTGATAATCCCTGATTCTGTGTTAGGAAACAAGCATGGGAAGGTAAAGAAGAGAAGGAAAAGCAGGGGGGCATTGTGGAAGGAGCACTGCATTTGGATCCTCATTCTGTTACCTAAAACCCTGTGTGTAAGAGGCAGGAAGACTCTTAGTAGCTTTGGGACCCTAGGCAGGTCCTTTTACCTTTCTCACTCAGTTTCCTCTTGGTAAACTGGGGATGATAATAGTACATACTTCTTAGAGCTGTTGTGAAGAGCTAATGAGGTAACCCTTGTTAAGCACCTTACAAACCTCAGAGTGCTGTATACTGATGACTATTACTATCTGAGGCATTTGACCTGGGGCAAGTTGGTTACCTTCCCCTGGCCTCAGTTTCCTTATCTGTAAAATGAAGTGGTTTCTAGCTCAAATTTATTAGGACAAGAGCCATTCCCCAGTTGATGAATGGATAAAGGATATGAATAGGCAGTCCTTAAGGGAAGAAATCCAAGCTATCTCTCTAGCTACATGAAAAAAAATGCCCCAAATCACTAATTAGAAAAATACAACTCTGAGGTTCTACCTCACTCCCATCAGACTGACAGAGTTGACAGAAAGGGAAAATGACAAATGTTGCAGGGGCTTCAGGAAAACAGGCACATTCCTGTACAGTTGGTAGAGCCATGAATTGGTGCAGCCATTCTGGAAAGCACTTTGGGACTTTGCCCCAAGTGAGGGTCTTCAATTGTATGATCATGAAAGTCCTTCCCAGCTCTAAGTCATATGATCCAGGTGTCTGAGGAAGGGCGGGAGAACTAGGTGCTAGTTTGCTCAGCTGTGAGAAGGTACATTCTCTTTCTTATCTTGCCCCCATCCCCATCTGGGTGTGTTGTGGGTGAGGGATTCTTGGTTTATCCTGAAAAGACTGAGTAATTCTACAGGCCATTACAGTTAGTGTCTCCAGATTCTTCCTTCCTATGACCTGGCTTCCTTCTTTTCTTTTGGTCCCAGGAAGAATGTTGAGAAGCGAGCACTGTTAGAGAACATGGAAGGACTCTTCCTGGCTGTAGATGAGATCGTAGATGGAGGGTGAGTCTTGTGGGCTGGCTCTGGATTGGGAAAGGAGGGGATTGCTCTGATTCTCTCTCTCTCTCTCTCTCTCTCTCTCTCTCTCTCTCTCTCTCTCTCTCTCTCTCTCTCTCTCTCTCTTTTGGCCTTTTTGATGAGGCAGTTGGGATTAATTTACTTGCCTAGGGTCACACAGCTAGTAAGTGTCGTGTGTCTGAGGCCATATTTGAACTCGGGTCCTCCTGACTCCAAGGCTGGAGCTCTATCCACTGCGCCACCTAGCTGCCCCTGCTCTGATTCTCAAATCCGAGAGTCCCCCCACCCCCACCCCCCCAGTTCTCCTCTAATATAAGGCATTGTGTCAGTGGAGACATCCTTGTCTTTCCTGGGTGGGTCTTGTCCTGGGTATGGTGGGTGCAAGTTTCCTGTTTTATCTCCACAGGGTGATTCTAGAGAGTGACCCCCAGCAAGTGGTACACAGAGTAGCATTGCGGGTAAGTACCTTCCTGCCCTGCAGGGCCAGACTCATTCCACACCTGAATGCTTCTGACTTAACTCTGTCCAAGAGCCTAGACTCAAAAAACCTCCCTTCCTGCAGTCACATTGAAGGGGACAGGAGGGAGTTTCTCTTTAATGTTTAGCAGAGCTAAGGCGCCTTACCCATAGTAGTTGCTCAGTGTTTGCTGCTGCTGTTGCTCTTCCTTCTTGCTGTTTGTTCTTCATTCTCAAAGGGGACCATGGCATCAGGGAGGGGATGCCATGACATGCAGGTGAATTGGATTTAAGTGAGAGAGAGCTGTGCAAAGTCATCAGCCTCACCCTGTCCTCCGGAGCCATCGGAGTCCAGTGGCCAGATATGGATCAGAACAACTGAAGATGCAATGGAGGGCCTTGGCCTTTTCAAGCTAAGGCCTTTAACATGTCTCAGTTTGACTGAGGCAGCATTTCAATGATTAAGGCTTAAAAAAAAAAACGAGGCAAGAATGGTCTCTTTAAAAACAAAAAATTAGATCTGGGAGGGGAAGACCCTCAGGGTTTCTGACCAAAACAGAAACGATTGTTATTACATTCATTCTGAGCCAATCAGGGCCCAAACAGTGACCACCAAGTAGGGCTTGGTCTGGGACCAGAGTGATTTGGGGTTAAGGTTGGTCTTTAAAAGAAGACAAAACAAAACAAAAAAAGTTTCAGAGAGTAAAATTTACATTCCCTTTGATCAGAGCACCAACAGGTAGGGGTGGATCAAGAAGAAAGAAAAAAAGAAAGAAAGAAAAGCAAGCTGTGTTGCCCAACTCGAGGTTTGGCCCCCAGTTCCTTCTCTGCTCACAGAGGTTGCAATGACATGAAAGTGAATTCTCCACTTGTCCTGATCCATATCTGGCCAGTGGACCCAGAAGGCTCCGGAGAGAAAGTGGGGCTGATGACTGCACAACCCTCCCTCACCTAAATCCAATTCTTTGCATGTCATAGCTGCTTAATGAATGTTTAAATGATCAGTGGATTTATAGTATTCAGAGTTTTGGAGCTAAAAGGAACTTGACAGGTAATCTCAGTACTCAGAGATGGGACAGCATTCCAACCATCCCAGATGGGAACTTTCACTTTGTTTTCAAATCTATTGAGTTAGAAACTCAGTCATCTTCTGAATTACCTTTTCTAACCTTTCTAGCAAGAAGTCTTTCTCTGCATCTTTCCTTTTGGTGGAAATCCTGAAAGGGGACATTTAGGGTAAAGAGGAAGCATACTTGTATTTAGCACTGGGGGCAGGTGCAGGAACATCACAATAGCAAGTTATAGTGAAGGAATGAAGGAGTTGGGGGAAGCAAATTTGACTCCCCATTCTAGGAATGTCCCGACTCTGACCTCCACAGAGCAGAAGCTGACAGTGCTGGGTAATGGGAAACGTCTTCTCCCTTAACTGTCACAGGCTCCATTTGCATAGTTTAATCTTCTTCTCTAACATATGTCTCCATGTGGAAAGAGGGAGGGTCTTCCCCCACCCCACCCTCACTCCCCCCCCTTCCCTTCTTGGGCTGCTGTTGCAGCAGTTTATTCAAATTAACATGCTGTTGTTACCCATTAGGCCTTGCAGGATCCATTAAACTATACCCCCCCACCCCAGCCCTCCCCTCATCCCTTCCCCAATGAGATTGATATTCATGGAAAAATTTTCTCTGACTAGGAAGTCAGCACCCCCCTCCCACCATAGGCTGAGGGAAATGGAGATCAGAACACCCAGGTGGGCTGGATCTTTTTTATAAGGTCATCCTGCCCCTAAAGCGGGGGCTGGGTAAAATAAGTTCCTTAATCAGATCTGTGCCTGTGAGAAGGTACAGCCTATTTTATACCCCTTTCTCTGGGGTGGGGGGAGGGACAGAGTTGGAGTTATCTGTCTTCTAACTAGATTTCAGTTTAAGGAAAATCATTTTTCCCATCCCTCTTCCCCCCACCAAAGCCTGTTAGGCTGCTTTCCCTCAGGAGATTTTTGTTCTAGCTTTGTACTCTGACTGCCTTTCTCTATTATAGGGTGAAGATGTCCCCCTTACAGAGCAGACTGTGTCTCAGGTATGTTCCTGACTTCCCTCCTTTACCTCTACCTAGTACTCACCAGTCCAGGGGAGAGATGGGAGATGAGGAATCTCTGCCCTAGAGTAAGACAGCCTCCATCCTCCACTCAGCCCCCACCATTGCAGAGACCTGAGATGTGCTTTCCACTGGGATCGCCCAATCTCCTTCCCCTCCAACCCCACACCCCAGTTTTCTGTGACCGATAGCTCTCAGCCTTTCTCTGTACCCTTCAAACCCTCCCAGCCTGCAGCCTCATCCGGTGATTTACTCCCCAGCAGAGGCTTGCCTTAAGCAGATGGTCTTTGTGCTGCCTCTCTCTTATTATTCAAATGAGGGCAAAGCTGGGAATGCACATTCCAGAATGTGCAGGTTTGACACATCCATCCTTCCTTGGTTTTAGCTATCACTTGTCTTACCTGATACAGGGGAGGGACTTTGTTTTCTGCCTGCTGGGAATTTTTATCAGGAATTGTACCTTAGAGCCCATTTTTCTTGGCATTTTCCCCAGCTGATATGTTCTTTTCCTTCAAGTTTTTTTCTTTGAAGGATTCAGAAAACTAACAGGCTATCCATAGTTGCCCTGCATCTTAGATTGGATGTAGCTTCCCATAACCCCCACAGTATTTTCAATATCCTTTCATAAACTAAGGAAACTAGACTTTGGAGGGAAGTAAAGAGAGTAGGAAACTCAACCCCAAGAAAAATGGGAAGGCCCCCATTTCCCCAACCAAGCTCTCACTGTGGGGTGCTTCTGTGTCTGCAGGTACTGCAGTCCGCAAAGGAACAGATCAAGTGGTCACTGCTTCGGTGAAGACTCCATTACCCCCCCTGCCCCCATCATCCCTCCCAAAGCCATTTGTCTACTGTGATGCCTCCACTCCCCCATCCTCACCCCTCTTGCACTGCACTGATGATCTCAGGGCCTTCAGGGGAACAAGGGCCTTCTATTCTCACCACTTTTTTTTGTCTTCTCTCTTCTTTTTCCCCCTCTTCCCAAAATTATCCTGAAGACCAAAAACTAGGATTAAACAAAGAGAGAGGTTATGTCCTTTCCAGCTTTCTCATCTCTCCTATCATTCAAGCAGTGAGGTTTCTGGAAGTGGCTCAGGCCCTAGCAGAGCTGGGAACAGAGCAGGGGACCAGGATGGTGCCCCCAGATCAAAGTTTTAGAAAGAGTATGCTGTTTTCCTCTTCTGCTCTCGCCCTGCGTGTGCCCTGGCGCTCAGCCCAATACAGGGAGAAGAGGAATACTTCTATCCAGATGCCCCCACATTTTATCAGTCTCTCATGTATTTCCTTTTACTCCTGCTTACTACCCCCAGCCTTCTAGAGAAAGGAAGAAAGCAGCTTAGGGAAAGAGAGGCAGGCAAGACAGCTCCTGACACCACTCATAACTGGGATGGGATGGGGGTGGGGAGAGGAGGGCGGTTAGTAGAGGTGGACACTGCTTTTCCTCAGTGATTCACTCTAGCTCTCCCTAACCCCCATTCCAGGCCTGATTTATAGGCCCAAACTGTTCTGTGGCCTGGGAGAGAGTACATCTTGGGGGTCTCTGTTGCCTACTCAATCCTTGGTCAATCTCCAAACATGGGGTCTTGTATACTATGTTCCCCAATTCTGGGACAGAGCCAGTTTCCTGGATGAGAAAGCTCAGCCTCCAGTCTCTGGAAGTTGGGTTTTCTGCTGAGAATTTGGGTGGGGGCCAGATTTATGTCTCCCATCCTCTGGGTTTCTCAGCCCCCATTGTAGCCCTGTACATTTGAGATACGTGTTTCAGCCTTGTGTCTATAAACCCTGATCTTAACCCTTTCCCCATCTTGCTGGCCTTTCCTCAGGCCTGCTGGGCAAAAGGATATGGGATTCTTTTGGGGTTGGGGTGGGGGGTACAGCCAGTGACAAAAAGTTAGAATTACCCTTATGAGACTCGGGTTGGGGTAACGTGAAGATTTATCTGCAAGGACACCAGAGGGGGCTGGTTTGGAGCTTTGTTCTCCCATGGTGAAGCCTCTGTCAAATACAGTCCCCTTCAGTTAAATCAGTGAGCTTTGAGGTTCCCTGGGAAGGCAGAAGATCGACCACCACCCTTTGGTGTGACCTTGCTCCTTGATTCCCCATACCATAGGCTCCCCTAAGAAGCAGACCTCTGTTCCCTCTCCTGCCGTTGTCCTGAGTCTATGAAACATTCACAGCTGCCCACCCCCAATTTGCAACATTCTGAGCAGAAAAGAAGATCTGGAGAAGGAGATGGCGACAGGGGCAGGTGCGTGGGAAATGGAGGGCAGCTGCCCACGGACCCTACTCTGCACAAAAGACTGGCAACAAAGCATTTTTTTTCCTGAATTGTCTTTGGTGTATTTTTGGGGAGAGGTGCCCCTCTTTTGGATAGCTACTGTGCTCACTCTTCCAGCCTTCTCTAACCTTTCAACATTTCTTCCAGCTCAGGAATTTCCTTTACCCCTTTCTCGAAACATAATTTACAGGGTTTTTTTTTTCTTGGCATCCCTCTGTCCCTTCACCTAGAAATGAGCTTAAAGGGTGGGGTGCAGGTGGTGTTTTCTCCTGTCTGGGGTCTAAAGAATTGAATTCTTCCTCCCACCTTCCCTTCTCCTCCCCCTCCCCCCAGCTGCCTCCTTCCTGTGCCATCAGTAACCAGGAGACATGCACCTGCATGGGGGCTGCTACAGCAGACAGGCTCCCCTTCCTGCACCTCCTCCCCTTCCCTGAGCCCACTACCCCCCCTAAAACGGTGCTGAGCGGGTTATTTATCGGAGCCAGCACTGCTCCAGAAGGTCAGGACGGTGGTGTAAATAACCTCTTCTCACAAGCTCCCCTGTGCCTCCTGAGCCCTGCTTCCCCTCCTCGACAGCCCCCTCCCCCCACCTTTATTTCGCGCAAATGAATGTGGCTTGGGCTGGCGCGGAGCCTGGCCCTGCATGTTAATGGGGCGGTGAGCTCACAAGATAGATTTAGCTGGAGGTTTTATGGTTGCCTCGGTGACAGAGTAAGCTTTGTTTCTCTTCCCACTCCTATTCTCCCTCTTCTCTGTTTTTGGGGGGGGGGCGGCGGCGGAACTATCCCCTCCTATCGTACTCATTTAGTTGTAGAGTTGGATTTTCCCCACTCAGGAACTATGCGACTGGCACCGATAGTACGCAAAGCTGGCTGGATTTAGGATTTGGGGATCTTTGGGAAACGGCAGTAAGAGAACCCCGGGCAAAATCTGCTTTTCGGGGGTCCTTAATTATTTGGCCTCGCTGCTTTCTGTGCAGTTGACTCTGCTCCTTCTGAAGCCTCAGAGCTGGGCCAGGGGGCAAGCTGAGGAAGCCTTAGGAATTGGACCAATTCCCATTACCCTCCCCACCCCTCCTGCATCTAAAATGTGGGGCTCACGATGGGGTAGTCGCTGCTCGGCGGGGCTGATGGTTAGCTACCAGTGCCCTCTCCTGTCTGAGCTCAGGAAATGCAACTTCCCTCCAAACCCCTTCAACCCCGACTCTGATTTGCCCTGTTTGCTAAGAGGGCACCCCGCTTCCATCCCCCAAAAGCCCTGAATTTATGCCTATAGACATCTGGATTCTGATCAGACCCATCCCCAGTTTCCCAACCGAGTCAAACCTCAACTGTCTTCCTTTCCTGCCTCCACTCCCTCACCAGTACTGGAACCCCAGTATTTGTCACCTATGTCTTACTTCTAGCTGTCAGTATTCCCAAATAGGTCTATCCATAGTGGATTGAGGAAGGAGACTGGAGAACAGAATGCCTGGGTTCCAACTCACCAAGCTACTTTCATCTTGAGTTTATCTTTGTCTGACTGTTTCTGTCAGGTTTTTTTTTTCTTTCTTTCTCCATCTCACTGCATGTCTGCCTGTCTCTGTGTATGTCTTCTCACCCCTCTTCAATTCAGCTTTATAAACTTAGCCTTCATCAACTCTGGCAGGTCCTCTCCCCAACCCCAGCTTTTTTGGCTGGGAAATCAACTGCAGATTTAATTGTGCCAAACACCTGCCTGCCAGATGTGGCAATTCCCCCATTCATCTCCTCTCCCCCCAGTTCTACCCTTTCCCCATCCTACTGAGCACAGACAGGGTGATCCCCCCCACAGGGTGATTTAGTGCTCCCTAAACCCCTTAGATCTCTTTCCTCAAGTTCCCCCGCAGCCCCTACCCCTCTCCCCGCAGTGTCCCTTAGCCCTAGGCCCCCCCTGTTTCCAGTGCTGCTGGCCCCTCTTCCTCTTTACCATTATCCCCCCAAGGGCTCCCCAAGCCCCTGCTCTTCTCCCTGGTGAAGTCTTTCCTCTGCCTTTAGTTCACCCCAGTGATGTGTCATCAGCAGAGCCAGTGGGCCACTGGGGGCAGAAGCAGCCAAAGCTGATGTCATTGCGGTGGGGAGGGGGAATAGGGCAAGGGGGGAAGTCTGGGAGGGGACAGGCAGCTTTAGTTTCTGTCTGCAGAGGAGACAAGGGTGTCTGGAGTTTAGCCAGACCCAGCCAAAACCTGCCTCTCTTCAGACCTGGCATCTGGCTCCTAGCAGAGTCTGAGTTTGTGTTCTCTATTTGTGTTTGTCTACCTAGATCTCAGTCTGGCTCAGAGGATTTCTCTCAGCCACTATCTCCAGGGGACCACCTCCCACCACACTGGACCCTGTTCTGCTTCATCTCTTATTCTACTCCTCTTTCTTACCCCTCTCTAAGTTTTCTGCCTTCAACACTGGCTTTTCCAGTCTCTTTCCTCCCTCCTTTCATACTTTAGTCTCTTCCACTAGGACAAGTATTCTTAACCAAGGGTCTATGGACCCTTGAGGAGTCCATGGATAGATTTCAGGAGTCCATGAATTTGAATGGGAAAAAAAATTACATCTTCTTTTTCAATAACCTCTAACTAAAATTTAGCATTTTTTTCAATTGTTTAAAAACACGATTCTGAGAAGGGGTCCATTGGTTTTATTAGACCACCACATAAAGAAAGGTTAAGAATCTCTGATCCAGACTGTGCTGGCCTGAACCCTTTATATGACTCAAACACAAAAGTTCTCCTATGGTACCTGATTCTTGGGGTCTCCCTGAAGCTGTAGGTGCTAGGGTAGAGGAAAGGGGAAAGGGAAGGCTAAAAGGGGCTAAGAAGGAAGAGGTTAGGGGGATGGTTTGAGTAAGGAAGAGGCAGGCTACCAGATGGAGAAACAGGAAGAAAGGGGGTAGAGGGGAGAGGAAAATACAAAAGAGATTGAGAAAGGAATAGATTGAGAAGGCATAGGGGAAGTCTGAGAAAGGGGACAGAAAAGATACTATTAAAGAGGGGCTCGAAGGCCCAGTGGGAAAGGTGGGTCTCCTGGGGCTGGCTAGTTCTGATGACCCATAAATCCTATGTGTATTTTGGGGGAAGGCGCAGCACATTCCCACAGTATTCCCATTATATGGTGACCTTCCTTAGCTTTTTTGCCTCAAGCCCACCCCTCTCCCCCATCTCCCTGGCATTCTTCATGCTGTGGATGCTATTCCCATGTTTTCCCATCTCTTCCCAGAAATTTCGGGCTGCTCTTTTGGAATGTTGGCAGGCCAAATGCTGCAGCCTGAATCAATGAAGCAGAGAGGCCCCATTCCCCCCGGGAGGGGGTGCACTTCCCTTTCGCCTTCTCCTCCCTAGCCCCTCAGTGCCTGCCCACCAGCTGTTTCTGACCATCTCTCCCTCTTGTTCCACCTTCCTTCTTTTGCTTCTGTTTCTCCTACACACACCAACCCCTCCCCCTACACATACACACTCACTCCCAACCTCTGACCCCCAGCCTACTGGGGCGGCTGGGAGAGAAAGACAAAGGCAGGATTTATTGTTGGGGGTGGGGAAGTGGACTGCAGGAAAGGGTTGGGGGCAGTGACCCCGACTGGGGTTGGGGAAACTGGTCAGGATACTGGGAGACTAGATGCCTCCTACTCCCTTCTAATAGCTCACTCCTTCCTGTCTAATTCCCTCCCTCCCTCTCTTGCTCCTGAAGTCTGGGGGAGCAGGGTGGGGAGAATGACTCAGTGGTGTGTAAGAAGCCAGGCTAGAAAGCCAAAGGTGCTAGAGTGATTTCAGACTGGGGTGGCAGAAATGGAGGGGGAGAGTATTACCATGACAGCCACTGGCTTTCCAAAGCATAGCACCAGTGGAATGTGACAAGGAAGGAGACACTTTTCTCCATCCCCATCCAGGGCTGGGCAAAAGAAATCAGGCTGATACAGCAGTGGGAGAAATAGAAGTTAGTTAGGGGAGGTGTGGGGTGAGGGGCTTCATGCCACAACCAGGAGTGGAGAGCATGAGGGGCTGAAGCAGCAACAGTTTACCCAGAGCCCCTAAAAGCTGAGAAATAGTCCTTCCTGGATACTGGCAAAGGGATAGAATTGGCCTTGTTGGGGCCAAAGCTTAGCCACCTTGAAGCAGCCCACAAAAAACCAGCCCCCCACCCCCACCCCAGACCCTAGGCAAGTGGGAAGGAGCCGCTGGAGTGTCTGTGCCTTTACAGTAAATAGACTGTTGGCCTGAATATTCTCTTGTCAGCAGGCTGGGTGGGGGGCGTAAGGGTGGGAGTGGGAGGGGGACAGAGAGGAGGGAGATGGGTTGGTCTGGGAGTTTCCAAGAAACTGGACTATATATCTCTCTCTGGACGGCTCACGCCTTTTCCGAGCTGGCTCCCAAATCAAACCAGCCTCTAGAGTCCCTCCCACACCCTCCAGAACTCGAGAATGGAAATGTTTCACACACACACACACACACACACACACACACACACACACACACAAAATCACACACCCCTTTTCCCTCCTTCCCAACCCTACCCCCCCCCATTGCTTTTGTGATTGAGCAGACCTGAGGCTCCCTGGCCCCTCTATACACAGTCAGCTTCCTGAAGACTCCTCCCCCTTTCCCTGGCCCTTGACCTTGGGGGCCACACCGTTTTTTCTCTCTAGCCACCATAGTGGAGCTATGGAGAATCTGGGGGCTGAGGGGAAAGGCTGCTTGTGATCCAGCCAAAATGGCCTGAGAAGAAAGGCATTGGGAAACTGAATTCACCAGCCCCCCCACCCCACCCCAGGCTCTTCAGGTTCCTCTTCTCAGAGGAAGAAATTATCCTCACCTCCCTTTTCATCTTGCTGTAGACCTGCTATTAGCCAATTCTCCCTGCAGTTTACTCTCAAACCCTTCTACTGTAAATGTTCCCTTTGCTTGGAGACTGGGAATTTCAATGGATGTAGGGTTGAGTATGGATGAATGTGTGTGTTAGTGGAGAAGGTTGGGAAAAGACAAAGGAAGTTGAGGGGAAGAGGGAGGAGGATAGGAAAGGAGAGGGAGAGGGAGAGGGACACGTGTCTGGTCCCCTCCCCAATCTAGGCAGCAGATTTACAGCCCTGGTTTGCAGTGGGGTGGGGGTGAGCATAAGGAAGACAAATTTGCAGTTCTGCCCTTAGAGTGTCTGGGTACTTAGCTTTAGCTCCCCCATTAGCATCAATCCCCATCTTGCTTCCCATCTATCTTCTGACATCAGCTCCTTCCCTTCCCTGTAGCCCAGGCTCTCTGACCCTAAGTGGCTCTTAAAGGGCCAGCCCAGATCCCAACTCTCATCTTCTATTCCCCTGTAACCCAGTTTTCTTGTGTGTACTGACCTGCCTCAGAGAGCGAGGAGGTTAGGATTAGGGATGAATATGATCATTTTCTGGAACAGTAGCTCTCTTTGTAGGACCTGTCTGAGTAAGATGCCAGACATGGCTGAAAGCACTGGTAGTGGGTCACTCTGGGCTCTTTCTACTCTCTTTGCACCTTTTCTCACCAATCTATCCACCTCCTGCCACCACCATTTGCCCAATCCCAGAAAAAGCCCTATTTGGGTTAGAGGGCTAGATTGAGAGAATCAGGGATACCTGGGCACAGAAACAGAGGTGGGGGTGCGGATGAGATTTGAACTAGGGCTAGAGAAACATAACTTGGCTCTCTGATATACTGGTACCAATGGAAAAACCTTTGTCTTTTTCCATTCTTTCAGTCAGCAGTAGGAGATGATGGGGGGGGGTGTTTCACAAGGCTAGAGGGGGGAGGTAGAGACTTGTAGAAGATACATGCCCTGGGCCCCACATTCCCATCCTCTTTTCCCAGGGACCAGACCATAGGAGGGTGTTGAAGGATAGTGTTTCAAATCTTCCTCTCCATAGGAGACAGCAGAAAAGGCCATGGCTGTGTTTCTAACCTCTTCTCAGCTCCTCAGCAACCACAGCGCCGAGGATAGAAAGAAACTGGAAAGCCTAGGATCTCTGAGTCATCAGCCCCTATCCTATAGACATGCTGAGGGAACATGAAAAGTCTCTAGCTCTACCTTCAATTTTGCTGCTCCAAGAGCTCCCATGTCCCTCTGGGGAATTTCCTGGAATGAAGAGCCCTCATGCCCCACTTCTCTCCCATAGTTCCACAATCCCCACAATGAGCCAAGTCACATCTCTGGCCAGTGGAAGAAGGGGCAAGCAGCTAGGTGAGGAGCCCCTACCAGGGACTCCCACAATGGCCTCCTATTTCTTTCCCTCCAGCACTGCCCACTCCCCCCACCCCACACACACATTCAACATACAGCTATTATCTTAGAGGTCTCTCTTTCTTAGTCAAACTCCCTGAAAAGGCCATCTGCTCCAAGTACATCCACTTTCTCTCCTTTCACTCTCTTCTAAACCATCTTCGATCTGGCTTCCTACTTTATCACTCAAACTGCTCTTTCCAAATTACCAATGAACTCTTAATTGCCAGATCTGATTGTCTTTTCTCAATCCTCATCATTCTGGGCCTCTTTATAGTATTCAACACTATTGATTACCTTTTCTTTCTGGACAGTCCCTCCTGCCTGGATTTGCATGACACCACTCCCTCCTGGTTCTTCTCCTACCTGTTTAACTGCTCATTCTCAGTCTCCTTTGTTAGATCATTCCTGATATGTGTGAGTATACCCCAAGACTCTATCTCAGGCCCTTTTTTCTTCTCTTTGAACACCTGGTGACATCATCATTATGATCCTCTTTATGCAGATAACTCTAGTCCCACGTTACCTATTGGACATTTCAAAATGGGTGTCCAGGAAGCATCTACAGCTTAACATGTTTAAATTATTTTTTCCCTCCAAAACCCCTCTTCTAAATTTCCCTTTACTGCCAAAGGAATCACCATCTTTCCGGTCACCTACATTCCCAACCTTGAATCAGGGTATCCAACCACAGAATGCCAAATCTTTTCATTTCTAATTCTACAACATCCCTCCAATATAGCCTCTCTTTTCACACAGGTATCACCCTAGGTCAGGCCCTCATCGCCTCTCACTTAGACTATTTATTACAAAAAGGAGGCTATTTTCCTATTTGGCCTCTGGGGTCTCAAGTTTTCATCTCTCTGCCAGGAAGCTGCCAGAGTGATTTTCCTAAAGTGCGGATCTGACCACATCACCCTGCTCTTCTGTAACTCCGGTGGTTCCTGTTACCACTAAGATCAGATAGAAAATTCCTCTGTTTGGTCTTTAAAGATGATGCCCCACCTCGCACCTCTCTGCCTTTGTACCAGCTGTCCCTCACATTTGGAGTGATTTCCTCCTCACTTCTATGTCTTGGGAATCCTGTAAAACTCCAGCATTTCCTGACCTCTCCAGCTGCCAAACGCCTCCCTTCCCAAGCTACCTTTTATTCATTTGGTATCCATTCTGTATGCTTTCATCTATGTACGTGTTGTTTGCCCTATTTCCTACCAGCTCCTTGTGGGTGAGCACTGTTCAAACTTCGAATTCCTAACTCTTAGTATTGGGGTGAATAAGAAATGCTTGTTGATTGCTAGAACCCAAACATTCCCAAATCCTGAAGACTAAACTTGAAGTCATAAATGTGACTGAGAAGGGATCGGAACAGAGGAATACCGGGGTATGGTGCTAAGACCCCTTGGCCCTCACCAGGTCTCCTGGTGTCAAGGGGTGCGGAAAAACCCACTAGGTGTCTTTGGGAGGGAAGGAGGAGGGAAATTGTTTGGGGGTAGGGAAATTCTCCTCCCCAGTGCTTTTCCTTTAGGGTCTGACATCTTCATATCAAGCTGCTTTCCAAACCTAACCAATTCCATCTTTGCGTCTCTCTCTTTTCTTGTCTCCCCTGCTACTCCCTCCTATTTCTGTCTGGGGTATATCTGACTCTTGTTACCCAGGGTGGAGGGTGTGTGTATGGAGAACAACAGAGCTGAACAAGAAAGTCCCAGTCTCCCAGTCTATGTCTAGGCGGGTAATTAATTCCTCAGCCCTCTAAATCCCTTTTCTCTTCCTCATCAGTTCCCGTAATCTCATCCTTCCCCAAGCTAGCTCTCTTCATTCTCCCCATCTTTCCTCCTTGGTTCCCTTGCCTCTTCTCTTTAACTTCCCCATATTTCCTTTCTAACCTCAGAATCCCTATTTTTCCTTTTCACTTCCCTCATCTTTTTCCTTCAGGCCGCCTTTACCCTTCCTATCTCTGCCTTCTAGCCCCCACCTCTGTATTCCCCCCATCTTGCTTCCTAAGTCCTTCCATCTTTCTCCCTGAGAGAGAGGAGGAGGGAGCTGAGGAGGGGGGTTGTGTTTGAAGAGGGAGGGAGAGGAAAGAGGAGCGAGGCGGGAGAAGGGAGGGGGGAGGGGAAGAAAGGAGGAGCATCCTCTCTCCAGCCCCCCTCCCTTCACCCCCCACTCCCCCATCCCCCAGCCATAGGACCATAAATCAGAGCCTGGGAAGCTTAGCCAATGGCAGAACAACTCGTAAATCGGCCTGTCAGGCTCAACCAATGGGGCAGGGCGCTAAATCAGGCTCTGTCAGAGCTTAGCCAATGGCAGCCCCTGAAATGACCATAAATCTGCCAGAGAGAGACAGAGAAAGAGAGAGAGAAAAAGCAGCAGAGAGAGGGGAAGAGGGTAGAAGGGAGGGGGAGAGAGAAGAGGGAGGGGGAGGGAAAGGAGGGGAGAGAGAGAGAGAGAGAGAGAGAGAGAGAGAGAGAGAGAGAGAGAGAGAGAGAGAGAGAGAGAGAGATGCAGAGACTAACAGAGAGAAACATACATATGCTGAGAAGAAAAGGAAAGTGAGACAAGGCAGGAGAAGGAATCTGATGAAAAGACACAGAACTGCAGCCCAAATAAGAAACAGAGACAAAGAAGTATTAACATGCACCTCACAAAAAAAACCTTGTGCCATGCTCCCAACACAGAAACACACATGCACGCAGAAGCGCTCGGAACTTAATGAATTCATCCATTATCCATCATGCTTACACTTGGGCATACATGCATACATTCACTGCCATCCATATTTTCACTCTGATCACATAGGCTGCAGCCATTTGAAGCTCAGAAGGGTGCTGCTGCTTCCTAGGCACCCTCTTCCGGAGTTTACATGAGTCCTTTCATCCTCTTACCCAAGAAGGGGTGGAAGGGCTATTGTAACCCGTTTAATTTACTTTCTTACCCCGTATTGGTTTCAAATTCTCCCTGCCAACTGAGATATCTTTTCTGGAGTCTAACCCCAAAGCCTATTGCTGCAATGGAAGATCATGTTCTCTTGTTTCTACCGATTACCTCTGTGGAGACTTTATAATTATCCTGCCCATCTTTCTCTTCTCTCCCCCCTTCCCTTTTCCTCTTCCTTTTCTCACATCTTTTCCAAGAGTGAAGATTCTACTGTGTTTATGAGTAATTTATTTTGAGAAGGGGGAAATATAGAAGATTAGATTGGGAGGTCACATCCTTGAGTCCCCTGAATTTCCTATATGTGATACTGTCCATGTGTTTGGGGGCAGGGGTGGGGGTGGAGAAAAGAAAACAGGAAGATCTGTGTCTGTCTCCATTTCCCCCTGAACTGGCTTCTCTCTATGAGTTCAAGTCTTCTTAACCCTGGGGGGCCTTGGCAGTGTTTAAAAGAGGTAGATCTCAGTGTCTAACTTTGCTTTGATTATAGGAATCACCCTTCTTCATCAGTTCCTCCATGGCTCAGAATGGGAAACTTCTCCCTCCAGTCTTTGGGAGATAGGAAAAGAACTGAGGAAGGTGATAGAACTTCTGAGCAGATGCCCACCCCCACCCCCACCCCCATAGGTGGGAAAATGTGAAACCAGCATCATCTAGTGGCCACATGTGGTCCATGGACACACTACCTTCCCACTTCCCTCTTCCCAGCATGGGGAGGCCCTGGTCCCCTGTATGGACTCCCCTGGCCCCTCAGGTTCCTTCCCTGTCGTCCCAACTGTTCCTTTTTCACAAGGCAGGATGATGACTGCAGCTGATGGGGGTGGGGTAAACAGCAATGTGAAGGCCAGAGTAAGGGCTGTAAGCTAGGCATTCTAGCTTCTAACCCTAACATGCCTACTCCCAATATCTGTACCCAGTCATTTCTTGATCAGTTTCCTAGTCAAAGACAGAACTTAGACATTCTACCCTCAAGTGATGTACTACTCAAAGGTGTCTCTGAATAGGTTGTGACTAGGACCAGTGACACTAGAGCTCCTGCATTTCCGGGATGTGTCCATTTATCCAAAGAAGCTGAGGGACCTTAGGAGAAAAGGAGTTAGGGCTACAAGGTGGGGCATTCTGGAAATTTTAACCAAAAAACTTGCAACTACATGCAAATGGATATGCAAAATGGCTTTAATTAGTCTTTGAAATCTTCCAGCTATGAATCCTGGTTATCTTTCCCTTACCCTCCTAAGATTATAGGATTTTAGAACAGGAAGGGACCTTAGAGATTATATAAATGAAAGGTAAAGTGATGGTCTCAGGGTCAAGCCTAAAATTCAGGCTTCCTAACATTCAGCCCAACTTGAGCCCCAGCCCTGGTTCCTCTTTGTCAGGACCCAAATTAGAGAGACAAATATCACCAAGCCTGTTTATTAATAGTAATGCTAACACAAGGGTAGAGGATGGGGAAGCTAAAGAGATGGGCACAGAAGAGACCCAATCCATGATGATGTCCACATGTCCTGCTGGTGCCCATGGCCATGATGCCCCCACTTCGTTGGTAGTGTAGGTGGGACCCATTTCCTGCCGGTGCCTAAAGTGTTACCGGAGTCTTCGGAAACTCTGGGGTCCCCGTCTCAGGATGCACCCATATGCCTCACGGAACTGACGGTTCATGGCTGCATAAAGTACAGGGTTGATGCAACCATTGAGCCAGGTAAGATTGGCAGCAAGCATGTGCAGGATTCGTGGGGCCTGAACCCGAGCATCAAATATATTAAGAAGCAGAAAAGGGATATAACTGAGGGAGAAAAAGAGGAACACCACAAAACACATCCGAGTCACCTTCCCAAACTCCGATGGGCCATCCTGGGCCTTCTTAGTTGCTTTAGCAGGTGGCATGCGGGTAGCCACCCCTTGGCTGCTCTTTTCTGCCCTAGATACTCTGTTGTTTTCCTGGCTTCCTGTTTTAGATGAGTCATTCTCCAAGGTGTGGGTTGTTGCAGTACTGCCTGGCTCAGATGATGTCCCCTCACTGGCCACCCCTGATGCCAGACCACTGTCCAGCTCTTGAAAGTGTCCAGGTAGGGCTTCTCCAACTCCAGCAACATTTCCAGTTCGGAAGCTGGCCTGGCGAAGTTTGTACTGGTCCAGTGCCCGGGCTGCCCGCCTCACTTGACGGTGAATGAGGCAATAGAAGATGCCAACAGAACTGAGCCCAAGCACAAAGTAGATGCCCATTAGGATGGTGGTGTAAGGACGACCCCGGATTCTATCAAAGCTACATGTACAGACGACAGGCACCAGGATGTAGATGGGCCAGAGTGGGGCAAAGCTCACCACACCCACCACCCATGTACTGACCAATGCCAGTGCCACCCTCTTGGCTGTGAAGATCCGGGGGAAGAGGGTAGGGTGGGCTATGAGAAGGTATCTGCCAAAGGCAATGAGGCAGAGGGTAAGGATGGAGACAGAGTTGGTGGCAAAGAGCAGGAGACCAAAGATCCGGCAAAAGATAGCCCCAGTACGCCAACGAAGATAGAGGTAGGAGTCCACAGAGAATGGTTGAAGAAGAGCACAGTAGATGAGGTCGGCCAAAGTGAGGTTGGCAATGAGAAGGTTGAAATGGGTACGGAGCTTGGGCTGGACACCCAGGATTATCAAGGTAAGCAGGTTGCCAACAGTGCCAGTCACTGCCACCACCACACCCCAGCTCACAGCAACATAGCGATAGCCCACTACTGATGGGTGGTAGCAAGAAAAGTTGGCATCATCAGAGGTGTTCAACATAGTTGAGAGTCCAGAGGGTCAGAACCGGGTATCTGCAGAAGGGAGAAAAGATCAGAAGTTGGAGGCACAGGCTCTCATCTTGTGTAAATCCCCTTTTTGCAGTTCAGTGACATTACTCACCCAAATTTTATCCAAATTTTACAACTCAAAAATTCCCTCACACCTCTTCCTAGGCCTTTTCACCTTTCTTCTCCCTTCCTAATCCCTCCCACAATCCTTAACCTTCTCATTATCTTCCCAAGGACTCTCTTTATCTTCAAAGACTGTCAAATTAACTTGTTGAACTTCCAATGCTTTCTTCTTCCCTCCCTCAATACTGCATCCAATGGAATGGGGGTCAGGATGCCCTCTAACCACTTCCCTGGTTCTGTCAGAACCTCCAGTGCCTCAGTGAACCCAGGTCTGTCCCTCCTTGGGAAATAAAACATAAAATAGAAAGGATATGTAGATCTTCCCTGGTTGGCTCCCGTACCCCAGTATACTTCCCCTTTTTACAATAATATAATGCAAAGCCAACTTACCTAACTTATAGGCAACTGGTGGTTGACAACAGTGAGCGATGTCTAGTCTTCAGCATCTGAGATGGATTTTATACCCAGAAAGTATCTAAAAAGTCCAAAGTTGCCAAATTCTCTGGTCACATCCTTCTTCCTCTTCACCCATCTCTGGCCTCTTTTCTCTATTCCGGTATGGCTGATGAAGTGCTGGCTGGCTCCTCTGTTGAAATACCTCTACCCACTTCCTTGCTCCAGACCCCTCCAATTCTTGTCTGTTCCCTTCTTAGAAACCAGATTCTTCATTTCCTCAATCTCCATCTTCTCCCCCCACTCCAACCTCATGAAGCAGGACTCCTAAGTTCAATCACATCTCAAAGTGGCAGAGGCCATCTTGTCTCACCTATACCTGTGTGGGAGGCCCCTCTATATCTCCTCTCCCAACATATGGTCATCTTCTAGAAGACCTCTAGAAAAGGGAGCTCACTAGGTGTCTTTCCAACATCAGATGGCCCTACCCCACCCCATTTTATATATGAGGAAAGAGAGGTCCAGAGAAGTGAATTACTCAAGGTCACAGAGGTAATAGGTGGCAGAGTCAAGATTTAAGACCAAAATGATGGCTGCTTGGTGGCATAGTGGGTAGAGTGCCAAGCCTGGCCTCAGACATTTACTAGTTGGGTGACTTTGGACAAGTCACGTAACCCTGTTTTCTTTAGCTTCTTCATGTATAAAATGAACTGGAGAAGGAAATGGAAATCTCTTCCATTAGTTTTGCCAAGAAAATCTCAAGCGGGTCATGAAGGGTCAGACACAACTGAAAAATGACTGAACTGATGCCTCCAAATCCAGGTCTTTTCCCATTATCCAGAGATATTATCATAAGTTCCTCTCCTGAGGAAGTGTTGACTTCCATTTCCCTAAGGCCAGGAGGCAGCTGAAGTTTCTTTTTGTTTTTTTGGTTAGGCGATGGGGTTAAGTGATTTGCCCAGGGTCACACAGCTAGTAAGTATTATGTGTCTGAGGTGGGATTTGAACGCAGGTCCTCCTGAATCCAGGGCTGGTGCTCTATCCACTGCACCACCTAGCTGCCTCCTGAGGTATCTTTTCTAGTAATCCCTCCTGTCCTAGTAAGGGAGACCAGGTAAGATGGTAAACTGAGACAAGATTCAGGCGTCCGGGATCTCTCTCTGCAATCAGCCAGCATTTATTAAACATTCAGCAGTGTGCTCTATACTTCCACAGAAGTGCAAGTTCCGAGCCAAGTGTCCAGAAATGTCCTCTACCCCCACTGCCCTCACTTCAGCCTTACTTTGAAGTGTCCCACCATCTCTCCCCAGGATATTTCCAAACATTTGCCCTCTGCTTCAATGGCATTTCTCCAGCCCCTGACTTTCTCTCCTCCAGTATTCTCTGTCCTTTCTTTCCTCTCTCCATCCCCACCCCAAAGCTCTCCAGCCCTTGTCCTTCCTTCTCCCTTCAGCTGCTTCCTATCTTTCTCCAATGTCCTATTTCTCATTGAGACTAAGGCATGAGTAAAGGAGCATTTGTGGGGTTCTGAGTTAAGCTCTCTGTTTCCAATCTCCCTTCTCAGTGTTTAGGTCAGGGGTTCCCAATCTATGGTTGGAGTATCCCAAAGGGGCGTCAAGAAGCTTATCAAAAGGGCTCAGGGAATATTTAGTAACTCACTATTGTCTTACTGGAATTAATCTTTTCATTTTACTTGTGTGCATATGCATGGTAGATTCTAAAACGTATTCCTTTCATATTGAATAGAGGATATGGGAAGATTACTGAAAGCCAGGATGTAGACAAAAATGTTGGGGAATCCTTAGCAGTGGTCCTCAAAGTGTGATCCTTGGACCCTTTCAGGGAGTCCTAGAGGTTAAAAACTTTTTATAATGATGCTAAGGTTATTAAAATATTCATCCCTTTTCTAACTACATATCTGTGTGATTTTCTTCATATATTACAACCAAAATAACACATTGCAACTGATTGATTGCAGGAGCAAATATGAGGAGCTAATCCAACTGTCTTCTAGAAAGCCAGTCATTAAAGAAATTTGCAAAAATATTTTTAAAACAATGCCGCTCCTCCCAGTAATTTTTTTGTTTTAGAAAATATAGTTATTCTTCATAAAAATGTTAACATGTAATGAATTTATTATTGCTCATTTTTAATGACAATAAATATTTTAAATTACCAGTCTTCATTTCTAATACAGAAAATATCGATAGATGTAACCCACATAAATAAAAGCTCTTTTGGGGTCCTCAATGATTTTTAAGTGAATAAAAGGATTCTGAGTCCAAAGAGTTGGAGAACACCTGGTCTTCTAGACAAAGATGGGACCCGTTTAATAAGAGATTGGGGAGGAGAACATAGGGCTGAATTCTGAGGGAGAACCTGGTTGAAGACACGACTAGGGTTCTCTCATACAAAATCTGAATGTGTGCACGTGCGCTTCTTGTAACATGCACACACACACACACACACACACACACACACACACATGTCTCAAAGTGTGTTGATTGTGTCAGGTAGAGATGAATGTGGGTCCTCGTGGATCGTTGTGTGTGATCGTCTCCCACAAGAAGCTCAGTCACTCGGGTGTCCCTATCCACGCATTCGGAAGTTGCGCATCTCTAGAGGGATAAGAAGCTTCAGCTAGAACTGGGGAAGTACTGTTTTACAGTGCTAACTACGCTTCTCCACCCGCCGGTGCCTCTGAGGGCTGGAGCTAGCCTCTATTTGTGTGTCTCTGACGCCGCCTTGTGGAATCGCGGTGTCTCTGAAAGCAGGCAATTGCCTTTCCTGGATGGCTGAGCTTAAGTATTAGAAGTTGTGGGAGGAGGAGGAGAAAAGCGGGGAGGTGTTCCTCACTCAACTGCTCAGCTGGAGATACCAACCATTTCCACCCCCTCCACCCTCTGGCTCCCGGTGCCCCCCCCCCCGACTCAGTAGCCCGTCCAAGGAACCAACCACTCAGGGGAATGGTCACCGGGGGTGGGGGGAAAGAGAAGGAAATTGAGAGACTGAGATTTGGGGAGGGAAGGGCAGAACGGATCTGGACTTTATTGTTGGGAGGCGGAAGATGCTACATCATCAAGCAGAAACAGGTGATGGTGGTGGTGCAGATGAGGGGCCGCCTCCCCAGGACTGCAGGAATTAGACAACACCGAGGACACTGAAACACAGAGGCCCCGCCCCCGCCCAAGTTGTGCAGTTGAGGGAGCTGGAGGGGAGGGGAGTGAGGTAATTGGGCTAGGGGTCAGGGAGCAGGGCTGCAGCTCTGGGTGCGAATCCTTCAGCGGGGAGCAGGGGGAAGGGGCTTCTATTGCTTTTTGCTCGCTCACAGTTTTGCGGCAGGCAGGGCCGGGGTGGATTCGGATTGGACGGACACCCCCTGCCCCCCTCAGTACCCCCACGGACCATGGGTGCTGGTGAGAAGACAGTGGAAACCCGGGCTGGAGGAGAGAGTACAGGCTAGGGATTGGGTGTGTGTAAAGGGGGAGGGCGGAGGTGTCACGGGATGTGTCCACCCCCCACAAAAACTGCCCCCAGTACGGGTTGGTACAGGTGTGGGGGTAGGGTGAAGGATGGGCCAGGTGGACACAGTGAGGCTGCAGGCCAAAATGCCAAAGTGCTTGTGAGGGACCCCGGATCCCACCTGTCCCCGCCATGGGGATGTTCACGGAAGCGCTTCGGTTTAGGGGTATGAGATCCGGAGTCCCAGAGTCCGATTATTGCCAAGAAAATCCGTTCCTGACCCTCACCCCTGACCCCGACCCTGGACATGGCTTGTGAACCCCGTTTTTGTGCTAGGTTTGGGGGTAGGGACTGGATGGACATGGCTTTTGGGAGAGGGGTAATCTCCAAAAGGGCTAGGGATGAGATGCCCCCCCTTTTATGAGGGAGAGGGAGGGGCAGGGGTGGGGTTCCCTGAGATCTGGGGTGCCCCCCCTTCTGAAGCCCCCCTCCCCCGCTTCCCCCTTCCCATTCCTGGAACCCCGTACCTCGGGGTGGTCTGGGGGAGGAAAGAGAGACCCCTTCCCAGGAAAAGCCAGGAGGGGGCGGGCTTGGGGGGGCCCAGAGCCTGGGTCCCAATAGGAATGGGGGGGGAGGTTGGAAGTTCAGGGTTGGGGTCAGTAGGGAGAGAAAAGGATGGGTCCGTGCGCAGTTCGGATGGGCCCAGGGGCCGGGTGGAGCAAGGGGTGAGTGAGAGGGGGCCCCTGGAGGAGCGGCGCAGCCGGGGCTGGGCGCAGGGACAACGGGGAGCCAGCCGCTGCCGCCATCACTGCGGCCACCGCCAGGGGGCTGGGGAGAAGACCGCCGGCCAAGGACTTAGGCAACTCCTTTGAGAAAGTCAGTGTGCCCTGCGGGAAGGAGAGGCAGGGGTTACCCCTTGCCTGCTAGAGCCCTGGCACCCTTTCCCCATCCATTATCTACCCCCAGAACGTCCCTCTCCACCCTCAGGCCTCGGAACGCCCCTCTGCCCCTCCCCTTAGGGACCTCTTCCCCTCAACCCCTCCCATTACTCTCATCCTCTGGCTCTGTCTGAGCACCCCGCCTCACCGCCAGTTCCCCAACGCCTCGTGGCTTCTTGTGGCGGCTCAGCAGGGGGTTAGGTTTGCCAGCCATGCCGTCCCGGTGCCGCCGGCTGGAGATGTGCTGAGGGAATGATGAGAGGAGTGTATATGGGACGGGTCAGAAATTCAAAAGGAAATTGGGGTGGGGGTAAGAATGAGGGAGGAGGGAGCTTTGGCCCGGAATGTTGGGGTGTGGAGAGGGTGGAGTTATCCACTCATTACTCTTTAAGGAAAAAAGGTACTCGCCCTGGAGGATGGAAACCGAGGCCACCCAAGATCTACTTCTAGGGGCTTTAATCCTTCCTAGGAAGCACCTCTTCCCCAACCCTGGGGGAATAGACACCAGACATCGGGAAGGCTAACTTACCTGTTTTAACTGGATCTCAGAATTGACCTTGACATTGCAGATTTCACAGTGGAAGGTCCGGTCCTGGGAAGGAGCCTCAGGTTCCCCAGGGGTGGGGGGGCCCAGCCTGGGGTACGCTTTGATGGGGCCCAGCCCACTACGTGCCTCCAGGATTGTCTTGTGCTTGGTACCTGCATTTGAGATTGGGGGGGCAGAGGTGGAGAGAGGAGACTGGAGGTTAGATTCCCCTTGGCCCCCTGCTTTCTCCTCTAATCTCCCAGCTCCTAAAGTTCCAGGGAGCACCGGGCCCAGAGGCTCCTAATGAACACCTCAGCACCTCCCTCCAGGCCCTAACTCCTTAGGTCCCTCAATTTTGAGACTCTTGGGGATGGGGAAGGGGAGAAGGGAAGGGCCACACTGGGGTTGAGGGAACACAATGCCTGGCATATCTTAGGCATTTAATAAATGTTTATGGACTGACTGACCTACTGGAGAGAATTCAGAAAGCCAGAGTTTGTTGAGGGTTAAGAATGAGAATATAAGACATTTCAGGGTCATAATAGAAGTGAGGTGGGGGTGACCCAAGGAAGCCTAAGGATAAGGCTATATGATGTGGTGACCAAGGTCCAAGGCTGGGAGGAGGGTCCTGGAGCAGGGTCAGCTGAGGTCTGGGGATTGGGAAGGTCAAAAGGTTGGTGGAGACTCATTACCTTTGTTATGCGCCTCAAGCTGGGACAAGGAGTTCACAGCCACCTTGCACAGAGCACAGTATAGCAGCCTCTTGGCCTTTTCCTCCTCCTCCTTGCTGCCCCCTGGCAGTGGGGCTGGCGCTGGAGTCCTCCCCTCACCCTTGGCCCCTCCCCGTCCAGTTTCTGGGACATTGGGTGGGGAGGGGACACCAGGTTGCTTCTCAGGGGATCTGGGGGGCAGGCTCAGCCCGTTCTCCACCACAACTAGGAGGATGGGGAAAGAAACACAGGGGTTACAAGGATTTGCCTCTGAAGAAAAGGCTCTGGTACCAGGGAAAAATTGAACTTCCATTCCTTACCCTAAATTTCTGCAGACAAAAGAACCCAGTCTCCCCACCTCTGGGTGGAGCTCCCAGCTCTCTAAGGTATGCACCTAGCTTGCATTTCAAGGTTTCTACCCTACTAATTGGTAATGACCAAGTGGTTCCCCTCTCCCCTCCACTGTTCTCCCCTGCAGGGAATGAGCACATCCCTCCCTGCTTAACAGAATTCTGGCAGGCTGCCTGGCTAGGCTGGAGAAGCGCTGCTGATCCGGGACCCGCCCGGCCTGGCCTCTCTCAGCTCGGCTTGGGGCCTGGTTGATCCCTAGGGCCCTGCCCCACCCCCATAGAGGAAAGCTAGAAGGAGGGGGGGCAGGAAGGGGAAACGCATGGAGAGGCATTGAGAAAGGGGGAGATGGGATCAAGGAGATAGCGATGGGATCAGGGATAGTTAGAGACTGAGAGACCTGATAGACAAAGATAGAGAGAGTGAAGGAACAGGGACCATGGCTGGGCTGCTCTATAATTCATGGTTCCATTAAAGATGCACAGGGTCTAGTCCTGGGTCTGGGCTTCAGCCTCTCAACTCTCAACAGGGGGAAACTCCAGCTCCTACAGATGATCCAGTTTCCGGGTCAGAGGGAGGCCGGGGAGTGGGGGTGAAGGAGGTTGAGTGAAGGGAACCAAAACCCTGCAGAGCCATCCAGGGCAAAAGTCTGTCCGTCCAGCCTACTGTTTCCTCTCTTCTCTCCCTGTTGTTGTCTCATCTAATAATAACGATAACCATAGCTGACATGTGGATCAAACTTTACCGTTTTCAGAGCTTTATTTCCTATGATCTCATTTGATCTCCACAACAGTGCTGAGAGGCAGATAGACAAAGAAGGCATCGCTCTCCCTCTCTATGTCCCCCGCCACTCTTTTCTTTTTTCAACAGATGAGACAAGATGAAGCCAAGAGAGGTAAAATGAGGTTCAAGGTCATGAGGCAGTAGTAAAATACAAGCCTTCTCTCTCCCCCATTTTGGTATCCCTTCTTGTCTAAGCTCCAATCCTAGTTCCCTTCTTCACATTCAGCTTGGGGATGTTGAGTCAAGGAGAGGGAGGAGAAATAGGGATGCCTGGGTTCCTTCAGATCAGATTGTGACTGATAGCTGATGCTGTGATATCAGGATAATGGTGGAAGGATGCCCAGTCCACGTGTCTCCTTCCCTCCACCCATTCCGCTTTCTCTCAGATTCCTGACTCTAAACTGGATTTGGAATGGGCAGCTGGCAGGCAGAACTGAGAGAGACCTTCGCAATCATGGGATCATAGATTTAAAGCTGGAGGGGACCTCAGAGGCCATTTAACAGATGAGTAAGGTGAGGTCCACAGACAAGTGACTCGCCCAAAGTCACACAGCTAGTTAATTGAAAAGCCAGATCCAGAACCCAGGTCTCCCAACTGCCAGTCTAGTTCCCCTTTTTTCACTGTTTCTGAAGAGAGAAGAGTGGGCTACAGAGGAAAGACAACTCAGGATTCTTGAACTTCCCCTCCCCTGTGAAGGGGCCTCTCTTCTTGGGGAGGGGAGCCAGGTCAAGACATTGCCAATTCTACCTCCTTCTCCTCTGAGTCATTGGGCTGGGCTTCAGGGAAGACAGAAGGGACTCTGTGCTGAGAAAAGCTGGAGTGGGGTGTGGTGGGGCTAGGGGGTGACAGGATGGAAAGTCTAGATCACTGGGGTCTCTGGGCTTAGCTCATGGGCTTACCTGGGTAGGGAGTGCTGGGAACAGAGAGAGAGACTGAAACAGAAATATAGAGAGGATAAACCACTCATTATGTATGTGCAGTGGTGTGCAAATTACTTGGGACAAGCAATAATTTTGATACGTTTTCATTTTGTGACAGAACTGATCATTCTTGTGTGCTTCCACTGGCTCTAGGCTGCCTTAGGATCCTGACCTTGATCATGTGAAACCAGACTGAGCTGGTTTCCCCATCTTTAGTTAATTCTGTCAACTCAATGCTCGATTTCATATTACATATACATGTTTTATTTCTATTTTTTGTTGTGTTTTTAATTCTATGTTTTTTAAGAGTGGATATCACTCCAAGGAAACATGCAAAAGTGTTGCTCTTAATAAGCACACTTCAATAACTGTTAGAGATATTACAGCAAGCTGTTGGTGTGGGGAAGCCAAGCATTTCAAGATTCATTCAAGCCCACAATGAAACAAGATCAGTTGCACTGAAGCACAAAGGAATGTGAGGTCAACAACAAAAAACAATGCCAAGAAATGGAAAAACTATTGCTGTAAAACAGCCTAATTAATTCTCAAAAAACAAGCAAAGACCTTCAGAGAGACCTGGCAGCTGGATTGGTTGTTATTGATTCCTCTATAGTGCATTGAAGGCTTCTTGAACTTGGGAAAAAAATGAGAAGACAAGTTAAAAAAAAACCAGTTGCTAACCATTGCTATGAAGAAAAAATGCTTGTCATGGACAAGACATTACAAAGACTGGATTACTGACAATTGGGAAAAAATGGGATTTTTACTGACGAAACTCACTTTTTCATTCAAGGATGAATTCATTCACTGAATTCATTCATTCATTCAAAATTGTTGTCAGAAGTCCAAGTGAGCCTGTATGACCTAGGCTTCTCCATTAGACTGTAAAATATCTACCAAATTTTTTTTTAACTTCTAGTGGCCCTGAAAGTCTTTTCCCCATTAAGGGAATGATGAGCTCTCTATTAAATATATTGACATACTTGAGAAGTACAATTGTTCTGGAATTCTGTAAATTCTTAAATGGAGATGAACTACCTCCACACAACTTTGTGCCATGACACGTCCTGAAAAGATATGAAATTTATCCTAGAGATGGAGATAAATAGGCCTCAGTGGTTTGGGAACTCACCTGATGGAAACTCATTGAAAACCCATGGCCTATAATTAAGGCTCAACTTAGAAATATGGATTGTTCCTCTTAAGGCAAACTTAATGTCCAATGTGATTAAAATGTAGTTTTATAATAAGAAATTAAAGAATGTGTCAAAATCTTACAAACTTATTGAAAAGTCATGTAAAATCAGTGATTATGGCAAAGGAAGGTCATATTAAAAGTCTTTTAAAGATGTAAAAAGTTGTAAGGTTAAATGTATAAGTCAATAAATTTTATTATTTTTGTTTATCCCAATTTGCACACCACTGTACATACAGATATACATATATAGTGTTTTCCTCTCTACATCTATATGTGTATTTCCTATCTCTTTTTATGTGTAGATATGTGTATATTTGAAAAGAGAGACAAAGAAGGGAAGGGAGAGGGAGGGAGAGAGAAGGGAGGAGAGAAACAGAAAAAAACAGGAACAGAAGAGTAGAAAGAGAGGAGGGGAGAGAGAAAGTGAGAATAAGGGAAAGAGAGAGAGAGAGAAAGAAGGGGAAGAGAAATAGAGATAAGGGGGTGAAGAGAGAGGAGGAAGGGAGAGAAAGGATGGGGAGAGAAGCAAAAAAGGGAGAGAAAAGAGAGAAGGGGGAGAAATAGAAGGGAGAGAGAGAAGGAGAGAACAAGAGAGATGGCGGACAGAAAGGGAGAGGGAGAGAGGAAAGAGGAGAAGAGAGAGGAGCTGGAGAGAGGAGGGGGAAAAGAAACAGAGAGAGAGAGAGGATGGAGAGAGAAACAGAGAAGGGAGAGAGGAAGAGAAGAGAGGAAGGGGAGAGAAACAGAAAAGAGAGCAAGAAAGAAGGGGGCAGAAACAGAGAAGGAAGAGAGAGGAAGAGAGACAGAGACAGAGAGAAGGGGGAGAGAAACAGAAAGGAGAGTGAGAGGTAGACAAAAAGAAGTAAGTGAGGGGGGAGAGAGAGAGAGAGAGAAGAGAGAGAAACAGATAAGGGGTGAAGAGAGAGGAGGAGGGAAAGAGAGGATGGGGAGAGAAACAGAAGAGAGAGCAAGAGAGAAGGGGGGACAGAAACAGAAGGAAGAAAGAGAGAGGAAGAGAGACAGAAGGGGGAGAGAAACAAAGGAGAGAGAGAGGTAGATAGCAAGAAGTAAGTGAGGGGAGAGAAACAGAAGGGAGAGAGGGAGGGGGGAAGCAGAAACAGAAAGATGAGAGAAAAAAGGAGAGAGACACACACAGAGTGAGACAGAGAGACAGAGAGAGAGTTGGAGGTATGGGGAGGATAGTGATAGAAGCTAAAAGACAATGCAAAGAAATAGAGGCAAAAAGAACCAAGCATGACCAAGATGAGAATTTCAGAGCTGGACCACCTAGTCAAACTCATCCCCCCCAAAGAATTCCACACACCCAACACGTGGTCATTTATCCTTTCCTTGAAGCTGTCCCAATGAGGCGGAAAACCATTCCTTCCCAAGGCAGCCCTTGGACAGCTCTAACAATTAGGAGTGCTTCTTTGTAACTTCCACCTATGGTCCCTAGTTGTGTCTCCTAGGACCAAGCAGAACAAACGTAATCCCTCTTCCTCTTGACAGCCTTTCAAGTAGTTGTAGACAGATATAATATCTCCCCCCCCCAACTCCCCCCCCCCCAAATCTTCTCCAGGCTAAATGTCATCAGTTCTTTCAAGTTATCCTCATGTGGCCTAGACTCAAGGCCCTTCATCATCCTGATTGCCCTCCTCTGAATCGTCTTCAGCTTATCAACCTCCATCCTAAACTCCATTACCCCTGGAGATACAGTCTGGTGACAGCAGAGTACAGTGGCACTATCAGCTCCTCTTTTCCTGGAAGATAGGCCTTTCTGAATGTAACCTGAATGTAGTTTTTTGCCTGCCAAATCACATTGTTGCCTCATATTGTGCTTGGAGTTCACTGAAGCCCCCAGATCTTTTTTTTTCCCCCAGATGAAATGCTGTCTAATATGTCTCTCCCTCCTTGTACTTGGGACATAGAGATACAGAGGCAAGTAGAGAGGGACAGAGAGATAATCAGAAAGATGCAGAGAAACATATATGTATATGGAAGATATATATATGTGTGTTATAGGTATGTGTATATAATATGTATATATGTGTATTATAAGTATGTGTATATAATATACACTATGCACATACATATCATGTATGTAAGTATATACAATGTGTACGTGTGTGTGTTTGTATCATGGGAATGACACACACCTGGCCGAAGGGCCCCTCCATCCTCACTGGGAGGGCTGTTGCCTGATGGTGCTGAGTCTCCAGGTTCCTTGATGCCAGGCTCTTTGCCCCGGGTTTTGGCGGCCTCAATGCCCTTGACACGTCGGGCATGCCGGTTGCCCTTGTAGTGTGCCTCTGCTTGGCTCTGAAGAATAGGGGAACCAGGAGAGAGGTTGAGAATCCATTGTTTCCCTCCGAGCCAAGTCTCCTGCTCACCCTGCATCCCTTTCTGCACACAGACTGTCCATCCCTTCCCCCAGAGGTCTCACTGCTGGCGGACTGGGGGAGAGAGGAAGAGAAACTCATTTTGACCTTTGTATTTTCAAATGATTGCAAATCACCCCACTTCTTTTGGGGGTGTTCAGATGATGGAAAAGAAGCAGGAATACTTCCTGTATGTAGAGATTCATTTTCTCAGGACCTAGAACAGAAGCTCTCAACCTTTTTTGTGTGTCCTGGGTCCCCTTTGGCAGGCTAGGGAAGTCTTTGGACCCCTCCTCAGAATCACATTTTTAAATGCACTAAGTAAAACACACAGAATTACAAAGGAAATAAATTATGTTAAACAGTTATTAAATAAATAAATATACCAAACATATGTATGTATACATATACATATACGTATATATGTGTGTATATGTATATATACATATATGTATTTTTAAAACACACATTGAAGGACCCCCAGTTAAGAATGTCTTTACCTAGAAGTTAGTACCACCCTAGCCCCATATTGCTCCTACCCCACCCCTATACCCTGGCCGGCCTCAGTAGCCTGCTACCAGTAGACTACTAGTGCCTCCCTAGTCCTTGGAGAGGGGGGAAGGGAGTACATGCCTCCCCAAGAGTAGAATGCTAATCCATTCTTGGGAAGGGCCTGGATGTCACTCTAGCTGCTACCCTCCGCAACTCCCAGATATCCCCGGCCCTCATGCCTTGTCCTTTTTCAGCATAAGATTCAAGAACTGGGTCTGGGGCATATATGCCTGGGTCCCTGTCCCAATTGCCCTGGGTTTTGTTTCCCCTGAGGTCTCCATGGCACAGACCCTGGAGGACCCTGGCCATAGGCCCTGTGGATCAGCTTTCTAGCTCTAGCTGAAAAGACAGATACAGAAACAGAGACAGCTGTCAAAACAGAATCCACAGTAGGGGGTGGGAGGGTGAGGGCGAGGTAGAGAAGGCAAGGAGGGGAAAGGGGAGTTGTTTCCCCACTGCCTAGATCTCCCCATACCACTGGTGACCAGGGCAAGGGGTTCAGGGGAATTGGATGCCTAGGTCCTGCACCCGGCTCTGAGTGAGTGAACCACCCACACCGTGGACTTTCTCTGCCATTCCCTCTATCTTCCTCCCCTCCCCCAATACAGCAACCTCCTGCTGGGTGAACAAGATCCCAGGAGCCACAAGGTCCCTGGGATAGAAGTAGGAATGTAAGGGGTGGGGAGGAGAGAGCAGACTGGTGATAAGAAGACAAAGCCCAGCAGCATGAAGACAGAAGAAGAGAAGAAAGACAGACAGAAACGAAACATTCTTTCTTAATATCCACTGTTCAGATATTCAGTAGAATGAAATTTTGCTGTTTTTCCCCTAAAAGATCTCAAAGCACTTAGATCCTACAAAAATCCCTTTTCTGCCCCACATAGCAGAAACTCAGAAAGGAGATTGTCAGGGCAGATCAGACATCTGGGTAGCTCTTTCTGGGTCCTTGGGGAGGGTGGTATATGTATGTGTGTGTGTGTGTGTGTGTGTGTGTGTGTGTGTATGTGCGTGTGCATGTTATGTATTACTGGGTTTGAAGAGGTGGTGGGGAGAGGTGGGGAGTGGAGGAAAGAGAAAAGGAAGTAACATAGGGAAGTCAATCAGAGGTCAGACTCTCCTTGTTATCAGACAGGAAGACCCAGTCACCTCTGGAAGGGTCATCCTGGCTATCCCCCTGCCTTTACACCACATGACTCCTCCTTTTCTCAAACCTAATCTCTCCTATTCAGGAAATTCCCCAGGTCAAGGACTGTCTCAGCTTTGCATGAAGATTATAGCTAGGGGGTACTGAGGGGTGATCTTTGGAAGGGCCATCTTGCCTGAAGAAGGCCTAAGAGGTTTGCCTACAGGCTTTCCAGGACCAAGAAATAATGCAAGTTAATTGGCACAGTCATTTGTGTATCAAAGGTGTACTGTCAACTTCTTGTCCAATGTAAAGCGATCCTTGTCCCTCTCTTTTCAGTGTCCTCCCAGTCCCCTCCTTTCCTCCAGTGTCCCCTCAGCTCCCACTTCTCTTGTCCCAAGATCCCCCCACTGTCCTTCCAGACCCCTCTGCTCTCCCACCAATGTCCCACCAGCCTCCATCCTTATCACCCTAATGTCCCCTCAGCTCCTGCCTATCTTTCTCCCTTTAGCTGATTTGGGCCCCTCACCTGGGAATTAAATCGGATCTGACAGACGTTACAGGAAATGATTGGCCGCTTGGTCTTGAGTAGAGGTCCCCCAAAGGTGTGGGACAGCACAGCCTTCTGCACGGGATCCATCTGAGGACAGAGTCAGGGGATGAGTCACGGACCCTAGCAAACTGCGCCAGTCTCCAAAGGCCAAAAAGGGATCTCTTCTTTCAGTATCTCCATACTACAATTTCCAGCCCCCCCAACTAGGTTTGACCTCAGGACTCCCAATTTCAGTGCCCTCTCCTACTTTTAGCCCTATTATTCCCAACCCCAACATCCCCAACCTTGTCATTCCCAGCCCCTCATCTCATCCTTTCTGCCATCAGCCATGGCTAGTGAACTTGCAGACCAGTTCCCACTGAACCTAAGTGAACCCAGTAAGATCCTTCTCCCCAGTCTCATCTCACTCTGGACCCTGCTCTAGACAGGGAATGCCTTGGGGGCCTTGGATACATGGTAATAGAATGGCAAAATAAATTACCAATGACCCCATCTGAGGCTTTCTAGTTTCAAGGATACACTTGGTAACCAGAGAAACTTCTAAAATGTAGCTGTGGCTGGAATTCAGCAAAGGGACTGGGTTGGGTGGGAAAAGCCAGGAGCCCCAGCTCCTCCTCAGAGTTCCCTCTGGCTAAAGGAAGAAAGTTAGGGATCTTGGGAGCCATCTCTCTCCCTGAGCAGCAGGGCCCCCAGGGCCTGGGCTGTTGAGCTGGTCAGGATTTGAAAAGCATCTCTCCCTACCCTGGGAGAGATGGGCCAGCAGATGTCTCTTCAGCTGCCTGCCAAGAGCCCACATGGGAAGGGGAGGAGATGGGAGTTCCTATGAAGACTTCTTTTGCCACAGGGGGCCAGGAGAGGCCAAAGGATGGAGTCAGGGGACCCCCAGCACTGGACAATAGTTTCTCCTCACTGCCCCCATTTCTAGCCCCTCTCTTCTATAGGGGGCCTGGGAGTGGCAGGCCTGGAATGCAGCTGGGGATGGGGAGGAATGGGTGGTGACAGGGACCACCCATAGGAATGGGGCCAAGCTGGGGTTGAAGCATAATCATCCAGATGGAAGGGTCAAGTGAGGGCGGGTAGCTCAGGGTTCCAAGATCCTCAGCTCCACAGCTGAACTCCCCTTTCCCTGATTTCACTCTCTCCAGAAAGACTCTGGGTTTGAAAAATCAGGGAGATGATCTGAGAGAACCCAGGCAGCTTGGCTCCCACCTACCCATCTCCAGTAACTGTGCCAGAAGAGGAGGGAAGAAATTTAATGCTGGAATAGGGGCTTTGGGAGCACTGGAGAGAAAGGTCACTGATGGTGACCACCACTCAATGCCTTCCCCTCAAGTTTTGGTAATGGTAGTGCTAATAGCCTCAGCTTCACCCAGGAAAATAAATGTCTGATTGACAGGTGTCAATATCTACCTTCCCTACCCCCCTGAAAGACCAAGCCCACATTGATAGAAAAGCCAACCAGTGGAAGGGGGTGTGTGTGAGTATGTATTAAGCATGCCGTGGTGAGTCTTTGTGTATGGGTGGGACGTGAATGGGTATCATGTGCTCTTTATACGTCAGCTGCTTATCTGCATCTATCTCTGTGTGTATAGGGCTTCATGGTTGATCGGCTGTGTTGTATAATCTACATATGTGTTTATCTGCGTATATGTATAATGTGTATTTGGCATTCATGTAAGTGTATGCATTTACGTATATGTGTGAGTGTGTGTGTGTGTGTGTGTGTATGTGAGAGAGAGAGAGAGAGAAAGAGAGAGAGAGAGAGAGAGAATATAGAAGTGACACAGACTCTCTTGCTAGACTTAGGCCTTCAGAACTGAAACCATATTACCCTGAGACCCTAAACCCTTCCCTTCCCCTGTCAGGTGTGACCCAGCCCCTTGGCCCCCTGAGTCCTCTGCTTCTTTACATTCTGGGTGGGGGATGGAGATTCAGCCCAACCTGAAACTCAATATGGGCCAAGAAACCCAAGTAGGATGAGCTGGGGCAGAGAGAATGGTGTGTGTGTGTGTATGTGTGTGTGTGTGTGTGTGTGTGTGTGTGTGTGTGTTGGGGGGGAGAGGGGATGGAGAGGGAGAGAAGGAAACAGGATGATCCCACTGGTTCCTGCCTTCTACCCTAGATGCTAAAACCCCACCGTACTGACAATGATTTCAACACTGTCCTTTCTTCGTCTCTTCCCAGCTACCCTCCCTTGACCTTTCTTGACCCACAGCTGGTCCTGTCTAATTCTCTTTCTCCCCTCCAGGGTGACAGAACCTTCTTTCCAGAAGCTCCCCCATCTTAATCTCAGGTTCTGGGAAAGGTCTAGCTTAACTCTGTAAATGCCAGATTGGGGCAGGGGGTCAGGGGGAGGTGGAGAGGGAAGGTTGAGTGATACACAAGTCATACAATTCCCTTCTGGGTATCTTCCTTCCTAGGAAACTGGAATAAATGTTAGCCTTGGTGTTAAGAATGCCTGGGCCCAATTCTATCCACAGAGAAGGAATGGTTCAGGCCAAGGTCAGGGGGACTTCAGTGCCCTAGCTCCCAGTTCTAAATATTTCAAAGCCCAATCCCACCCCGGGTGTCTTTGTGAGATACAGGGTCCTTCTCCATGGGGGCTCCCAAAATATATTCCCCTAGATCCTCTCAAAGATTAAAAATCAAAGTGGATTGTCTTCTTGAGAAGCTAGGGAGGAATAAATCAGGAAAGGTGCTATGTGTGTAGGGGGGGGGAAGGGAAGAAAACAGGGAGAAACCAGAAAGAGAAATTGAGGAGAGGGGCTTTGATTACATTCCCTTCTATTGCCTTTTATCTGATAAAGCCAGGTGCTCCTCTAAGGATTTCTTCACCCTTTTCCCAGACCAAAACCCCCACAGAATTAAAAACAAACAAACAGACCAGAAAAGAGGTTAGACAGGAAGGGAAGAGAGAAGGCCAGAGATCGGGGGCCTGGAGGAGAAGGACATCCAGATTTGAGATAAGGGAGGATGGGTGAGGGGCTTGTCTGAGAGAAGCAGGTGGGAGACTTGGAGGGGTAGGAAGGAATCCTGGGAGATGCAGAGGGCACAAAGAGGGCAGGTTTGGGATGAGAATCTGGGATGTGAGAAAAGGAAGATGCAGTGGGCTCTGAAAGGCATGGGAATCTGCAGAAGGGTAGAGAAACTGGTGATGTGGTGGGAGCAGCCTGAAGATCTGGAGTGCTCCAAAAGAGATCTTGGGAGGACTGATAGGGAATTCAGTGTGGAGGGGGCAGTTTGAGCGGGCTTCTTTGGGATCAGGGGATCTGATGTGGGGGTGGGGAGCGATTCAAGGCTGTGGGGGCCTGTGGGGGAACCAAGGGTTCAATGGATGGGAGAGGCAGCTTGCAGGGGAGGGGCAGGCGGGGGCTGCGGCAGCCGAGGGGAGCGGAGGGGGGCGGGGGGTCCGGGGTCGCTTACCCTGCGGGACCCCGGGGGCCGCGACTCCATGGCCCGGGGTGGGAGGACCCGGGCGGAGGGGGGCCGGGCCGGGCCAGGGACGCGGCGCTCGCTGCCCGTGCGGCTTGGGGCTGTGCGGCCGGGCCGGCCGGGGTAGAGGGAGGCGGTACCGGCCGGGGACTGAGCCCCGCCTCGGAGGAGGGACTGAAGGCGGGCCCGGGCCGGGGGCGGGAACTGGGACCGCAGAAGCCCCGAACAAGGGGATGGGGATGCAGGGTCTCATTCTCCTCCCAGATCTCAGCCAAAGAGGGGTCCACTGCAGGCGGACGGATCCAGGCACCTCCGCGCCCTGCGACAGTGACCCTTCTCCGTCTGATCTCTGGCGTCCATCCTCCTTGCACTGCACTCCCCTCTGACGTCCCTGTTTCTCATGCTCGAACCTTGCCCTTCATTCCTCACCATGATCATCCTCCCCATCCATTGTCCTGCCCTGACTCTCTTTTGGGGCGGGGACGTAAGTCGCGGCTTCCCTTTGGGGGTCCCTTTGCTCTCCCCGGTTAAACTGGAGGAAACTGAGGCACAAAAGAGGAGCGCACCATCCTTCACCTGTAGGCGAGGAAGATGGAAACGGAACTCAGGTATCCAGGTCCCCTGCCCCTCCCCGAGCCACCCCATGTCGGGTAGAACTGGGGGAGCCACGCCGCAGAAGACACAGAACAGGCTAGGGCTCCCCTCTCCTGGCTGGGTCAGCAGCCAGGCTGAAGACCCAACCAAGCTTCTGGATCTGTGCAGGCGCTGCCCTCTGGCGGCCACTTGTGGCAGGGGACAGGAGGGGAGTGGGGTGTTGGAGGGAGACAGAACCAACAGAGGGTAACCTCAGATCACCTAAGACCTCTTTCCCTCCCCCAACGCACATCTCCAGACCTGCACCCCGCCCATCCCACCCCTCCCCCCTCCCCCCTAACTCTATCATAGAGTCTCTCTAACCTGTATTTTTGGATCTCATTTCATCACCTCTTAAAGCTGGGACAGAGGAAAAGCAAGGTTAGGAGTTGGAAGATAGCTAGTCTTTGGGAAGGGCATGGAGTTAGGCAAGGGGTGTCAGCACAAGGTTCTCCGTCAGGTGTACAGGGAAAACTGCGGTGAGTCGGTCAGGGAAAATGAGCAGACAGTGCGGTGCGGCACTTCACAAACTCTTTGGTCTTACAATTATTTAAAAACTGTTGAGTATCCTTCAAAGAGGTTTTGTTTATGTGGGTTCTATCTACTGATTATATTAGAAATTAAGATGTCTTAGCATTGTCATGAAAATGGCTGTGACCTCATCACATGGACCCCCTGAAAGGGTCTCCAGACTGCTGTTGTAGCGGAAAGTTAATTGGATTTGGGGGTCAGAAGAACCGGAAGCAGACTCCAGCTGTGCAACTTATTTACCTGTGAAGGTAAGCTCCTTGAGGGCAAGGACTGTTACATTTTTATCTTTGGATCCTCAACACCAAGCACATAGGATAGATAAGCATAGGGACTGAACCTGGTTTAGAGATCTCCCAGGTGAAGAAACTCCTTTTATCAATGCAGGTCAACCCCTTCTCTGCAGAAGTTAGTCTTAGAGCTGTCCAGAGAACTAGGAGGTTAAGTGCTCTTGCCCAGGGTCATACGGACGAGTAAGCCTCCGAGGAAGGATTTGAACCCGGGTCTTCCTGGTTTCAAAGTCTGTTCTGTATTTACTACACCAAGGTACGTCTGGCACATAGTAGGTGTTTAATAAATAATAAATTGTGTGACCTCCTTATGTGTCAGTGACCTGGCAAGTCACTTCCTCTCTGTAAGTCTCTGTTTCCTGATCTGTAAAATGATCTTTCCTGATCCCTTTCATCAATGGAAATTTATAGCACATTCACAAGGTACAAGGGATTCTCCAAAAAGCTTTGCCTCTCAAATTATGACTTCTTTTCTGCCTCAAATTTTTCATGAACAGCAAATTTATGGTAGGTTAACATAACTGACCATCCTGGGTCCCCCTGCAGTAGCCACTGTGTTTTGTGAAAGGCCTAAGGTGCCTTTCATCTCTAACCCAACACTGGTGTATTCTACTCAAGAGCTGACTACTACTGAGGAGGAGCTGAGAGAAAAGAGTAGGAAAATCCCTACTGTTAAAGCCACTGATCTTTCATCTCCGTGCAGCGACACCCCCTCCCACTCCTCCCCCCCTCCTGCAATCATCCCTGACTTCTCTGGGGCATCTGATACTGCTGACAATACCCTCCTTCCTGAAACCCTCTCCTCCTTGTCTTCTTTGACCCTCCTCTCTTCTGGTGTTGCCTCCACCACCCATCCACCCCCACCCCTCAGCTTCTCCTCTGTTTCCTCTCAGCTGGCTCTTTTTTCCTATTTCCATCTCCTGTTAAGTGACCTGCTCTGGAAGGCTCCCACTCTATGTTCCAGGCATTAACTATGCAGTTTAAATCAATAATAATTCATATGTCCATAAGTTTAAAAGTTTACACCAATGGTGTCAAACTCAAATAGAATTGGGGGACACTAATGCCCCTATTGACTTGGTTTTAAAATATATTATCTATATTTTATTGTATTTTTATTTATATTTTCCAATTACATTTTAATCTGGTTCAGGCCACTCAGCAGTGTCATGACAGGCTACATGCTTGATGCCTCTGGTTTATATAACTTTTTTTTTTACAATATTTCTACAGAGTAGATAGTGCTTGTATCCTTTTTCCCATTTTACAGATGCAAAACTGAGGCTCAGAAATGTTAAATGATTTGCCCAGAGTCACAGAACTATGGAGCTTTAGAGCACAGATTTGTACTTAGGTCTTTCCTGGCTCCAGATCTCTTGTTTATTCCATTAGACATTTGTGACTGGTTCTAGGATAATAGCTAGCTCTTCTGACTTATGAAATAGTGAGAAAAGCAGAGGATCTGCTGTCTGAGGACCTGGGTTTGAATCCTGGCTCCCTTCTTTGCACAGGTGGGGACTATGGGTACCGAATATTGTATACACAGTACTGTCTAACTTAATTAATACATTGGTCAGTTCTGCTGAGATGCTTTTCTTTTTTTTTTCTTTTTTTTTTTTAAGGCAGTTGGGGCTAAGTGACTTGCCCAGGGTCACACAGCTAGTAAGTGTCAAGTGTTTGGTCTAAGGCTGGATTTGAACTCAAGCCCTCCTGACTTCAGGGCTGGTGGTCTATCCACGTGCCACCTAGCTTCTCTGAGATGCTTTTCTTTCTTTTTTATTTCATTTTTATTCCTTGTGATAAGAAAGAGGTAGCTCTCTAAGGATGGGAGGAGAAAGAGAAAGATTTGGAAATGGAGAGGAGTTAAAAACAAAATACATGAATGATAATTGTGTGGTAATTTTTTAAAAAAGAAATCTTGGCTCTGTTGGACCTAGTATCTTAATCTGTAAAATGAATGGTTTGGTCTGCATGATCTCCTAGCTAAAGGACTCGTGGTCTTTTGACTTCAGAGTGAAGACATCACACAGCCTCTGTAGTACTGTCCTCAGTCCTGAACCTCGAATGGTCTTCTGGGTCCTTTTAATTTCCATGTCTTTCCAATGCCCCAAACTCGGTGTGCCTGAAACTAAGCACATCATCTCTCCCCTCACCCCACCCCCCACCCCGTACCTACTTCCCAATTCCCTTATTTCTATTATTGCCACCTCCATTGTTTAATTCAAGATGGAGACCAGTAATCAGTCATCTTGGACACTTCCCTCCCTATCACTTGAACAATTTAACTCTTATGAAGTATGAACTCTGTCTGTGCAATGCAGCATTCTAGGGGATGATGATACAAAGATAAAATAAAACATAGCACTACCCTCAAGGGGTTGAGGAGTATTTATTAAGCGCCTAAGCACTTTACCAATGGTCTTCACAGCAACAACACTGGGAGGTAGGTGCTATTATTTATCCCCATTTTACAGCTGAGAAAACTGAGGCAGACAGATTAAATGACTTGCTTAGGACCCCACAACTAGTAAATTGAGTCAGGGTTTGAACTCAGATGTTCCTGACTCCAGGCCCATTAATTTAAGTGGCCTCTAGCTGACACGTACAAAGATAAATATATAAGTAAACTCCTTCTACAGTAGCCTTCACCAGCTTTAATACACAAATACACAGTCTGTGGTTTCATCCAGATAGAGAACTTGAGATATAGGAACTCCTTCAGGAATACACAAATGTAGATCTTAATAATAAAGCTGGGAGAATTGCCTGAGGCATACAAAGGTTAAGTGACTTGGCTAGGGTCATACAGGGTCAGCAGTCAGGGAATTTGAACCCGTTTCCATGATGTAAATATCATACATATACATATATGTGTGTGTGTGTGTATGTGTGTGTGTGTGTGTGTGTGTGTGTATACTTATAGTCTTAGAGTTTTCTGAGGCTTTGTGGTTAATTAAGTGACTTGCCCCTGGTCACCCAGCTAATTATAATTCAGTCCTGAACTCTAGCCAAGCTACCTAGACATCATGCAACTCACATTTCTAACCCATTAAGGGTTACAAAGTGCACAACAAACAGTTTCACCCTCATTTTGCAGATTAGAAAAAGAGCTCAGAGATAGAGGTTAAGTAATTTCTCATTGGTAACACAGCTGGTAAGTGCTAGGGTTTTGAACCCAGATCTCTTTGTCCACTTATAGGATTAGTAAAGTAACAAAGAGAATTCTGTAACATGTGGGTCTTTACTTTCAAGTGTCACAAGGTATTGGGGTTGAGTATCACTGGTTTAACACACTGGCCACTCTGTGGGTGGGAATTTCAGGCCACAGCAGCCATGCTGGACATTTCAACCCTTACAGCATCTTGGAGTTTAGAACCAGAAGGGCCCTTGAACATCGTCTAATTCAACTCTTTCATTTTACAGAGCAGGAAGTGAAGATCCAGAGAAACATATGAACTGGGATTGTACAGAGGGTCACAAAAGTCTTAGGGTGGTTTCAAGCTAATTAAAGTTCTCCCTGGGCATTACATAACCAGACACCAATGTAAAAAATGTAAAAATGCAAAACCTCCCCTTGTAGTCTGGTCACCCATTTAAATTATAGTTTCTATGTAACTGTTTCCTGTAATATGGTTGGTACCAGCATTAAGCTTTTTAAGAATCTCAGTGTTGGGAGGGCTCGCAGAGGCTGTCCAATCCTAGTGGTATCCAACCAAGAATCTCATCTCCCACCTCCTGAACCAATAGTAACCCAGCCATTCTTTGAAAGCCTTCCTCCTCTAGGAAGTCTTCTCTGCCTGCTCATGATTTCCTCTTTCCTTTGAACTTTTTCAGGATTTATACTCTGTATCACAAAATTTGGCAGGCAATTGAATACTGTTTGCTCTTAATTACATGCTGGTGTTTCATTTAAATTAACTATATCTCTTTTACTAGATTATAAACTTTTGAGGGCAAGACCTATTATATCTCAAATCAAAAGGGTCAAATGAGATATTTGTTTAAAAAAAAAAGTAGTTAGCACAGAGCCTGGCACATAGTAAGCTTTACATAAATGCTTCTTCCCTTCCCTTCTCTTATAATTCTTTATATCCTTCCCAGTGCCCAGCACTGGGCTGGGTACAATTGGAAGCTTCTTTTTTTTTCTTTTTCTTTTTTTAGGCTATTGGGGTTAAGTGACTTGGCTAGGGTCACACAGCTAGTATGTGTCAAATGTTTGGTCTGAGGCTGGATTTGAACTCAGGTACTCCTGACTTCAGGGCGGTGCTCTATCCACTTCGCCACCTAGCTGCCCCTGGAAGCTTCAAATGGTAGTAATAGTACTGGATTTTAAATCTAGAGAACTGAATTCAAACCCTAAGTCCTACATGTATACTAGCTCTGTGCTTATGGGCAAATTACTTAACCTTCTTAAATCTGTTTTCCCATCTGTTAAATGGTGACAGTGATACCTTCCTCTCAGAGTTGTGAGGAAAGCATTCCGTAGACCTTACAGTGGTAGAGAAATGGGAATGACTATTTTTAATACAGAAAGGAGACCTGAGGAGAGATGGGCAGTGAAGGAAGAAAATATGGTGGACTCTGAAGGAGAGAGTGGGGAATGAGGTCTGGGGAATTAAGTGGGGGTGTCACATTTCAGCACTAAGTTTTAAACTGCTTTAGGCTAGAGATACTATCATTTATTTTTTGTAACTTTATTAAGTAGGTCTTTAATGAAAGTAACACTGAATTGAAATTGAGGGGAAAGTATGCCTTGGTCTAAGGAGAGAGTGTGAATGAAGCTTGAGGGGGAGACGTGGGGATTAGAATCTAAGGAGAAGGGGTGGGGTCTGAGGGCTGGCAAGAGTGGGAGGTGGGAGGTAAGGGGAGAGGAAGAGGTGGAGTTTGAAGAAAGAGAAGGGGGTTAGAGGTGGGGACTAAGGGGTGAGTGGGGTGGGGTGAGGGTTTGAGAGAGGGCGCAGGGCCTTCCTTACCGTGCCGAAGTTGCTGAAGAGGCTCAGGGCAGGGGCTGGCTCCATTGGGAAGGGCAAGATCTGCTTGAGGTCGAGGGGGGGCTGCATGATGGGGGGCGGGTGAAGCAGAGGGAGGGGCCCCGCTCGGCTCAGGCTTCCTGTAGCAGGGAGAAGGTAGGTTATAGGGGGAGGGGGGAGGTTGAGTGGTGGCAGTTGTGGACTCTGCTCTCCCCAACTGCAGCCACCTGGTCTGTCCTGTTCATCCACCCCCCCACCCCCACCCCTCCATACACATTCCATGGGGCTTCAGCTATAAGTGTGCTATATATGATGACGGAAAGAGGGAGGGTGCAACTCTTTCTTTCCCCCCAGGGCTGGTTTCACTTCTCCCTTCTCCAGATCTCTCCCATCCCCCAAGATCTCTAAGCACTTTTCAGACCCAGAAAGAAACCTCTGTGTTTGGTAAGCATGGGACTGACATGTCTCTTATCCCCAGCTCTAACCTCCAGGAATCTGGAACTTTTCCTCCTCCCTGAGGATCCTAAGCCCTTAGCACCCCAGAGGAAGAAAAGTCATGGACTCTCACAGTTGGAAGGAACCTCCAAGGTCATCTAGTTCAACCCCCACTCAAATCATGAATCCTAGTTACAATATCCTGACAAGTGGTCATTCCAAGCTTCTACTCCAGGACCTCCCATCATGAGAAACTCACTGCATCCCAAGGCAGCCCCTCCCCTCTGCCCCACTTTTCCAGGATCCTGATTGGCTGATTCTCTTGGCCGGGCTTGGAGAGGGGGGAGATGAGAGGACAGGAGAGGGAGGGTGTCAGGGGCAGGACCCAGGAAAAGGAAATTTGTCAGGCTTGGGGTCCTGGGGGGGGGCAGTGGGCATAAATCCCCACCAGGTATAAGAGAAGGGAGAAGAAGCCTGGAAGAGGGAAGAAAGGAGAAATGAAAGAAGGTCCTAGCCCAGGTGACCCTTTCCTCCAGTGAAAGGGAGGAGGGATGGGCTATATGGGGATACGAAGGGGGAGGGAGAGGTGACTCAGTCCTTCTCACTTTGGGAGAGCTCTAATTGTTGGGAAGTGTTTCCTTCTATGCAGCTGAAGTCTGATTCGATGCACCTTCTGCTTATTCCTCCGCATTTTGCCTTCTGGACCCAAGAAGAGCTAGTCTAACACCTTTTCCCTAACGGCCTCCTTGTGGCATGGTTTTGAGCCCCTTAAACAGTCTCTAACTTAGCAATATATCCTTTCTAAGAACATCACAGAACGGAACGCAATAGTCCATGTGTGATGGGAAAGGGCACTGATTTGGAATCAGTGGTCTAGAGTTCGAATCCTTGTTCTGCTCATTTCGGCCACTGTGTCCTTAGGCAAGTCATTTTACCTTCGGAGGCCTCTGTTTCCTCAGTTATAAAATCAAGGCCTTGGACTCAAGGACCTCTAAGTTCCCTTCCATCCCAAAATTCTATGATCTTAGCATCCTTCCCACTTGAAAAGGAAGGTTGGATCTGACTAGGCAGAAGGCAGAAATATCCTCTCTCTCATTTTGTACTTCTATTAAGAAAACTAATTAGGGAGAGAGATGGCTCTGATTCAGCAAGCTGATCCAAAGGAGAACTAGAAGCTCAGATTTGGGGGGGGGAGAAGAGGGGCAGAATCCCTCAGTAGCCCAGAAGAGCACTTAAGTAATGTCTAGGTGGCACAGTGGATAGATAGATCCCTGGGCCTAGAGTCAGGAAGACGTGAGTTCAAATTCAGTCTTTGACTTTTACTAGCCATGGGATCCTGGGCAAGTCACATAATCTCTGTCTGCCTCAGTTCCCTCAACTGTAAAATGGGGATAATAATAGCACTCCCCTGCCAGGGTTGGTGTGAGGTTCAAATGAGATAGTATTTATAAAGCACTTAGCACAGTGTCTAGCATGTGGTAGACACTTAATAAATGCTTGTTCCTCTCCCCCTTCCCTCATTACAAAGCTTAACTACTGATTAGTTACTCTCAAATCTACAAAATCAGGAAGATAAGGTTCAGAGAAGGGTATGTCAGTAACACCTGGGTCCTCCCCCCTCCCCCTGCCTCCCTCCCTTCCCCCAATCCCATTTGCGTTCTCTCTCACCCAGGCATCTCCTGCTTCTCTTTTGAAGGAGGAAGCATGTTCAGGGCAATCAGAATGGGGAATGCCTAAGTCTGAACCAAAGGAGGAAATGAAAATCCCAGCCCTCCCAAACCTTGCCCCTCCACCCCAGCCCAAAGATTCCCGACTGAGGCCCACCAAGGCAGCTATGCTGGGGAGATCTGCAGGGCCTCCATCTGACCTGGGGGAGCTGCAGGGCATTTACCGGCTCACTGACCACCCCCACCTGCCTTTTCCCAGGAACAAATGTAGAATCGAGAGATTGAGGGCTTGGCTCCTGTCCCTTCTCTCTTTCACAGGAGGAAAGGGTCGCCTGGGTCTTTTTTAAACTCCTCCTTTCCTCCCTCTTCCAGGCTTCTCTTTTTTCTTATACCTGGTAGAACTCCTGCCCACTGCCCTAGGGCACTGGCCCCAGCCCCCCACCCCACCCCCGGGCTCTAGGCCTGACAAATTCCCTTTTCCTGGGTCCTGCCCCTGACACCCTCCCTCTCCTATCCCCCCCACCCCCCCAAGCCTGGCCAAGAGAATCAGCCAATCAGGATCCTGGAAAAGTGGGGCAGAGGGGAGGGCGGGGGAGCAGGGATTAGGGGAAGCAGAGGAGAGAGGGAGGGGGTGGGGGAGGACTCAGGCACAGCTCAGGGTAGGGGGAGTTCGTCCCTGGAGTCCCGGGGCATCTCCTCCTCTCTGAGCTAGGACTGTTTGGCCAGAATGCCTGAGTCCTGGTGCTCCATCTCAGAGGTGCAGGGGGAACAGGGAGCTACTAGAGGCTGGGGTCAGGCTTGGGGCCAGGCTGAAAGTGGATGGCTTGGGACCTCTGAGTTCTCTAGATTAGCCGCTGGGGATCGGAACACTTGGGTTCTATGCCCTCGGCTACCTCAGATCTGAAGAGAGGAGAAAAAAAAAGAAAGGGATGGGAATGCTCAGTGGCTGGAGGAAGGGTTGGGGAGAGGGAGAGAATTTGGAACTCAAAATATTTTTAAATGCTTAAAATAAATAACAATAATTTTTAAATGAAATAATTGGGAATGGATACAGGGAAAGAGATTGACAGAGACCAGAGAAATGGTGACAGAGGAAGACTGAGAGAGAAAATGAGAGGTTAAGACATGGGGGCACTTTGGTCACTTCCTCCGCCTATTTTGTGCTCTCACGCCCTCCCCCTCCCCCTTATCCCTTGGTACACCAGGCCTGGGCAGCATTAATGAGCCCAGAGCGGCAGCAGGGAATGGTGCTAGAAACCCGAGCTCTCCCAGAGCCCCCAGCACCCTCCCTCTCCACCCTCTGCCCACCACAGATGGCTGGGAGCTATCACTTCTACTCCTCCCTCTCAACACACACGGACACTAGAGGCTGCCTCTTAGCCACTGTGCCCATTGCCCTGACTTCCAGAACTTGAATGAAGTCCTCTCAGTTATTCCCCCTCCCACCCCTACCCCCACCCCCATCCCTAGAATGGGAGGCTCAGAACAAGGCCGGAAGAGCTGAAAACCTGCACCCACATCCACACCACTCCCCTCACAGCAGGGGCTTGAACCCTGAGCTTTTGAGTTCTCCAGCCAATCTTGCGGAGAAAGGAAGGGGATGCTTTCTGAATGTTTGAGTGCCCAGTGCTTTCCCAAGGAGGGGAGAAGGAGCCCTACCTATCCAACAGCATTTCACACCCCCCCTTTTTTTTTTTTTTTTTACCAGACTGCACTCATGCCATGATGTGTTTGTGTGGGATGGGGACAAGGGAAGGGGGAGTTAGGGGGTGAATAAAGACAGAGAGAGAAAAACATTGTGGAAGGAGCATTTGGACTTGAAGTCATGAGACCTGGCCTCTGATACAAGCTGTGGGATTATCTAATAATTGTCATTTAACCTCTGCGAGCTGCAGTTTCTTCATCTGTAAAGAGAGGGAATAATAATACCTAGGCTCCCTCTTGACCAGGATTTGTGAAGAAAGCACTGGACTGGCCATGTTATAGAAACAGGAGCTATTCTAAATAAAGAGGGGTGGGGCAGGGATGCTTGGCCCCATTCTCTGAGATGCCTCCCTTTAGATAATAGAGTTGGAGGGGGCCTGTGAGATCACCTCTAGAATCTAGGTCCACTCCCTCAGTTTATAAATGGAGAAACTGAGTTCCTGGGAGGCTAAGTGCCCAAGGCACTAGTGGTAAAACTGGGATTCAGAGCCAGGTCCTATTGCTCTAAAACCAGTATTCTTTCTACCACTCCAGGACTTTCTCTTCTGAGCCTGCTCCAACCAGGACCCCCAGGTTTGGTTGGGGGTGGGGGAAATGAGAGACCCGCTTTCCTGGGGACGGAGGACTGCTTCTCTTTTTCATGAGGACACTGGGAGAAGGGAGGTAGCAAATCCAGGATTGATTTTGAGGAAGGTGTCCCACCTAGTAAGAGTTTAATGTTTGTTGAATCAAATTGGATTTGATTGGATTAGATCAGTTTGAGTGAAAAGGCAGGAAATTAGGTAGGCAACCCAGGCGTCCTGGTGTCCAGCTGGGTGGTTGAGAGGAAGGTTTGAGTTTTTGTAAATGGAAGAGGTTTTGCTGCTAAAGGGAGGGACTAGATCAAGGCTGAGGCAAGGAAGAGACGCTCATTAGAGTAATTGCCCTCGGGGAGAGAGCCCTGCCCTTTTTGAAGAGGTAGCTAGGTGGTGCACTGGTAGAGAGCTGGGTCTGGAGTCAGGAAGTCTCATTTTCCTGAGTTCAAATCTGGCCTCAGACACTTAATAGCTGTGTGACCCTGGGCAACTCATTTAACCCTGTTTGCCTCAGTTTCCTCATCTGGAAAATGAGCTGGAGAAGGAAATGGCAAACCATTCCAGTACCTTTGCCAAGAAAACTCCAAATGGACCCATGAAGTCAGACACAACCTAAACAACTAGAGCTTGTAAAAACTTAATCTCAATAGTCAATACCTGGAGGTAATCTCAGAACTTTTTAGATGTCTGTCTTCATCCCCAGCCTTACTCCTACATTTTAATTTAGTTTCATTTCTACCTCTAGCTTCAAGATTCATTTGGCCCTCCTCATCCCATCTTCATCTTGAGTCTGATCCTCAGGGATCTGTTTGTTCTTGTTGAAACCCACCCCTTAGCCCCTCTCACCTAGGAACTCAGGAATTTCTAGATCCAGTTACTCAGGCCCTATCCCTCAACATTTTCCCTCATCTCTTAGACAGATACCCCAGTTCTGGGTCAAGCCCATTCATTCCAACTGAGAAAAGGTGGGTTGATGCAGTCTTGGGTGGGGAGGGGTAGGAAAGAGGAAAAACCTAGTGGCCATGTGGACACCAAAATGAGTTAGCATTAGGAGCCAGAGAGAGAATAGGAATAGAGAGGGAATTAGGGTAGGGTCATGCTCAGGTTAGAGTAGCATTCAAGATGAGATTAGGATCAGAGAGAAGGAACTGAGAGGTTAATTTTAAGGGTGGGGGTGGAGCCCAAACCAGGGAGAAGCAGAGGAAATATTGAGATTGGAACATTGGAGTTAGGGTCTCAGAAGGAGCACAGGACAGAGTCAGGTTGCAGAGTGAAGGTAAAGGTTGAGGTTGAGGTCAAAGGCTTTGGGCAAGGATAGCACTCTAGTCAGTTCAACAAATATTCATAGAGCCTACTGTATATAAAATCGGTCTGCCAGGTCCTGAGGATTAAAAAAAAAATTGGCATCAAGGTGTTTATACTCTGATAGTGGGGAAAGCCATGGACACAAATAACCAAGAACTAAGGGGAAATGTGAAAAGGGTTAAGATAAATTTGAGGAAGAAGAAATCAATTTTATTGAAGGGAGGGCAGGGGCAAGGGGAGAAGAGTCAGAGAATCAGTTCAAGAAAGACTTCATGGAAGAAATATCAGCTGAATTGGGCCTGGAAGGAAGAAAGAGACTTTAAAAGAGGAAGAGCAGTGAGTTTGGTGGGGGTAGCTCCTAGTAGCCTTGGAGACCTAAGGAGGAAGACCCCTAAGGGGACAGTTACCATCTAGGAGACTTGGCAATAGGTGAGGTAAATGTGGGGGCCCAGGTCTAGGATGCAGGTCCTAGGGGATTTGAACCCATTTCCTGTTTCTGCTCTCTTTCCCCAAGTTTTCTTATTCCTACCAAAGAATTGTGTGGGAAGGGGTGGGGTGGGGGAAGCAGTAAATTCTTGGGTCATTCTTTCTTTGTCTGAGTTCCAGAGGGACCTCTTCTTTTCCTCAGTTTCCCTTTTCCAGGAAGGAGACAGATTAAGAGCTAGAAAATGCTTTGAAGTCAAAGATGAAAGGGATAGGGGGGTGATTATGAGCAACTATTTAAACCATCATCTGTAATAACAGCTCCCCTTCCCCCTCCCTGCTACACACACACACACACAACACACACACACACACACACACACACACACACACACACAGCCTGGGGACAGGGAGATGGGGAGGCTGGAGGGATGGCCACCAGTTTTAGAGTCCTCTGAAGGGAGGGGGGAATCAGGCTAAACAGTGAATAGCAGAGGGGCCTCTGGACTCCTTCCGTCAGCGAATTAGAACTCAAGAGCTGTCAAAGATTTTAATTTGTAGATTAGAGTTAGAAACAGATCTGGACCCCAGACCTCGAATCTCTAGCTCTCTCAGAACAAAACAAAACCAAACTAACCCGGAATCTAGGGCCCAGAATATAGGCTTTAGATTACAGAGCCTAAAGCCCAGGCTTTAGGGTTTTCCTTCTTCCTTTCTCTCTCTCCTTTTCTTCCCTGCAGGTGTGGCAGCCTCACCCCACTACTCCTCTTCCCTCCCTCTTTTTCCCACTGTTGTTATGTTTGGCACAGGGTAAGGGGTTATTATGGTGTCTTCCTGAGAGATGTGAGGAAAGGGAGCTCTGAGGATATCTGGACCCAAGCTACTGCCCCAGGTTTTATGCCATTCTTGAGCCCAGGTATCTCTCCCTAGGCTCTGTTGGGCATTAGGAAAATTTATCTTGGACCTGAATTTTGTTGTCACTGAGTCCCTGGGCTCCCAGAGTAGCCAACGGTGTGTGGGGTCACATAGGCCTGAGGAATGCTGAGCCTCTGGGCAGGAGGCCTGAGCTTTGAGGAAAGGGGTACTCCTAAGAGGATGAGGAATTTGAGGTCTGCTGACTATGACAGTCCCTTCTTCCTCCACTAATGGAGTCCACAGAGAAGAGGAAAGGAGAGACAAGGTGAGAAATGGAGAGAGATATGGGAGACAGAAAAGGAAAGGGAGATGATGGATCATGAGAGAGAAATGGAAGAGGAAAATGATAGAGGGGGAGAGACAAGGGAGAGATGTAGGCAGGAGAACAAGAGGAATAAAAGGAAAGAGAAATAGAGCAGGTTAGAGGAAGAGAAAGACAGGATAGGAAGCAAGAAAGAAGAAAAAAAAAGAGCCAGGGAGGAAAAAAGGAAGAGGCAAGGTTACCGCTAGAGAGGAGGGCAGCTGTTAGGCCCGGAGCAAAGAGTCCAGGTGTCGTCAAGGTAGGGGGTAGGTTAGGGAGTGAGAGTTACAGGTGGCTGGGGAGGGGGGGGGGGTATGTCTCCCTAAATGGGGGAGGATCAGAAACCAGCCTGGTCAGGGTGAGATCAGAGGTCAGAGCAGGGCCTTCGGGAATTTAGAGGAAGGCAACAGAGTAAAACAAAGTCAGAAAGAGAAATAAAGAGGAGGACCAAGACTGAGCCAGGCTCCCACCCCACCCCCATTCCCAGGGCTCCTTTCGATGTAGGTCACCAGGGATGGGGATGTTGTTGGCTATGGGGCTGTCAGAGGCCAGACAGAGTCCCCTCCCCCTTCCCTCTACCTACTCCCCCTAAAAGCCAGGATTCATCCAGCCCTGGGCAGCACTGTAGGAAGAAGAAGAGGAGGAGGAGGAGGCGAAGGGGGGTGGGAAGGTACAGGTTCCCAGCTCATGGAACTAGGAGTGAGTGGGGCAGGTTCCAGCCTGTAGGACCAGGACGGTTGCTGAGACAGGAGCAGAGGCAGGATCCGAGCCGCCCAGGCCTTTGGGATAGGCAGTTCCCCACCCCTCCTCCCATTCCCTACAGCCCTACCCCACAAAACCCTCCAAGCCCTGGTGACCCCTTTCCCAGCCCTCCAAACCCTGCCCCATCCTCCCCGCAGCACCCAGGCCCCAGGCTCATTACTCTTACTCCCTGTTCCCCCCCCCACCCCAGTCCCTCTTTCCTTACTATACCCATAGTCTCCCCAGACTCGATTTTCTCAACTCCAATCCAATTTCCTCCTTTCCCTACTCTGCCCTGTCTCCATTAGGTCCAAACTGTACTACCCCCCCAACCCCCCCTTTTAATCTCCCTTAATTTACCCTTGTTCCCAGACTCCTCCTTTCCCCCTCTACTTTGGCTCAGGCGGGTATGGATGTGGGTTGGAGAGGTGGTAGAGGAAGTGCAGTTCTCTTACGCCCCCCCAAGCCCCCAAACAATCCCCCTCCTCAATCCCTGACTGCCTTAATAGAATATTCATGAGTCTCATGAATATGCAGCACACTCATTATAGGAGTCTCGTTCTCCCCTACCCCCATCTCCTCTAGTAGTGAATGGTAGGTAAAAAGGGGACTCTTGCGAGGGGTCACAGATGTGGAGCCAGATGTGGGGGGAGGGGGAGCCAGGCTCTGACAGGAGACTGCTGTCACCGCGAAGCCCAGGATCGGGGGGAACGGAGATCCAGAGGGGACACCCAGGGGTCCGGAGACTGGAGCTACGGAGGCCACTCACCGAGGATCATGCTGGGGACCCAGGCGTTCGGGGCTCCGCGCGGCTCCGTCCCGGGGGCCGATCTGGCGGGGTTGGGGGGGGGAGGAGGAGCCAGGGGAGGAGCTAGTGGCTGGGCTGGGGCGGAGCGGGGGCGGGGCTGGGACTGAGAGCAGGTGAGGAAGGGAGGGAGGAAAGGGAGGAGGGGGAGGGGTCCGGGACGTGGGAGGCCGACCGAGGAGGAGGTGCTATGTGGGAGGGGGCTCCAGTGCTCCACATCCATCTCTCCAGGCGACTGTCTCTTTCTCAGACTATTTTTCAGTCTCGCTCTGTCTCTCAGGTTTTCTCTCTGTTTCTTTCGTGAACCCTAAATCTGGGTGGCAGGAAATCTGGATGGGAGGAGGGAAGATCTGAGTCTGGGGGATGGGATGCACGGTTCATAAAAAGAGGTCTGGGCCTGGGGATTAGAATACCTGGGGAGGTGCGGAATAAGGCCAGGGACAGGATGAGACCTGGGCCCTTGGGACTGTGTAGGTTGGAGTTCATAATAGCTGGTTCCTGAGATGGCATTTGGGAATAATGAGCAAAAATGTACCTGGGTCTTGGGGGCAGTCTAAGGACTGAGCAGAAGGGTACCTTTAGTGTATAGACTTGGGACGAAGGAACAGGATATTTGGGTCCCGGAGGGAATTTAGGCCTGGAAGACAGGACACCTAGGCCCTGGGGGTGGGGGGAGTGATGAATTAGTTGAAGAAAAAGATACCTAGGTCCTGAAAAGGAAAATGGGCTGGAACATAGATAGGATAATTGGGTCCTGGAGTAAGGGACTTAGGGGAACAGGCAGTGTAAACTGGGTGATAGAGATACTTGTGTGATAGAACACCTGAGTCCTGAAGGGAGATCTGATGCTGACTGGAATCTCAGGGGTGTAACCTGGGGCTTGGGGATGAGACACCCAGGCCTTGAGTTGAATGAATGGGTTGAGGAATGAGATGTCTGGGTCCTGAAGGGAAGAATGGACTGGGGGATAAGATAATTGGGTCCTGCATGAAGGGATGAGCCTGGGGAAGAGAATACTGTGGTGTGTGCCATGCTGGGGTGTATTGGGGGTAAGCTGGGTAGACAGAGCACTTGGGTCCTGATAGGAGATCTGGGCCTAAGCATACCATCTGGATCTCAGTGGGGGTGGGGGGCCCAGACAGCATCTGGAGCTGGACTCAGTACACCTGGGTTCTGGTCAGAGGGAGAGGCAGGGGGAGAGAACAGGTGGTGGGGTTGGGAAGGGAAAGGATCAATACCAGGGTCCTGCATTATAAGCAGGAATTCAGGGAGGTGGTAGAGAAGATGGGTGAAACTAATCCTGCCTGGGACTTGTTACCTGCCCTTAGTAAAGAAGAGCAGGGAAAAAGAGAGACCATGTAGTCCTAGCCCCTAAATTTCAGAATGCTGAGCCTATTCTTTGGACAACTTGAGTCAGAAAGCCAGAGGGAGAAGGTTCAGCTGGGTTCTGTGGGATCTGGGAAGGGCAGAATGAGTCTGGGGGAGGGTGACAGCAAGGTGGACAGATTATGGAGGGGGGGAAAGGGCTAGAGGCCAAGACTCCTGGGTTCTTGAGGAGGGAAGGGCATTGGGATCTCAAGACTGTAGTAATCACAGACTCAGAGCTGGAAAGGGCCCAGAGAGTTGATCGATGGGAGGTCAGATGCTCATGTTCCCATCTTTGGGACACTTTGATCTCCTCCACCATGTCCCCTCTCATTGATCTAATGGGGGAGGGAAAAAGATCTATTTCCCTTCCCTGATAGGCGGGCTCGATTTCAAGGACAGGAGGACAGGACTGGGAAACTGGAGTCCTGGACAACTGGGTTCTGTCCTGCTTCAAGGAGAATGAAGGAGGTTTCAGGACAGAGACTTGGAATCTAGGCTCCCAGGTGTTGGAGGTTAGGGGCCAGAGGGACCTCGGAGAATCTGGTTCTTATCTGTGAGCCTGACAAGGTTATCTAGCCACAGTCCTCACCTATTTCTGACTTCTCCTGCTCCTGCTCTTGCTGGCTGGCCGGCCTCCAGGAAGAAGTACATTTTGGTTCCTTATCTTTCATAGGTTGAAGAAAAGGGAACTGTCAGCCCAGACCTGCTCTTCCTTCCTCCTTCTCCCTCACCCCTATCAGAGTAGCCTTAAAAAGGCAGGGTGATATAATGGAAAGAGCACTGCCCTGAGTAAGAAGACCTAGCTAGCGTTTGAATCTTGGTTATGTCACAAGCCCTGAGTCTCAGCTTCTTAATCTGTAAAATGCGGATAATAATATGGGTGCTGAAAGGGAGAACATTTTTTTTAAACATTAAAGTGCCATAGAAACATGAGCTATTGTTATATTCTAGAAGGGAAACTGAGGCACAGCATGTCTAGGATGGTTTGTCATGGAAAGAGATGAATTCAGAGACAGAGACAGAGATCTTTGACCCTCATAACCCATGCTCACTCCATACCTCATTAGAGTCCCTAAGATAGGGGGACAATGGAGAAGGCTCTTGGAGTGGAAGGGCATCTGACTCTAGGGAGAAATGATTGTTAGGGGGAGGAAAGGGTGGAAGTGGGAGGGGGTGATCTTGGTGAGTGGCTGGGATTGGGGGGGCAGTATGGGAATGGATCTATTATTGATGAGTTCTGCGCCCCAGGCTGCTAATGAGCCTGGCTGGCTGCTCTAATTGATGTTGGGAAACCCGAGACCCCCAGATCAGCTTCCTGCTGGCCAGCTGGCGTTCCCTCTGCAGCACCCCCCCCCTAACATTCAGCTACTCAGCTTTCTGGTCTCTGTTCTTCCTCTAGTCTCTGGCATAGAGAGGGTGGGGGCACAGGCATCCCAAACTCCAGCTCCTCCCCTCTCTTAGGTTCTCTTGGTTTACTCAGGCCTCTGGAAGAGAAGCCCCACTCATTCTCTAAGTGCTTGGAGATCTTGGGGAGGTAAGGTCTAAACCTAAGATTTAGGGATGGAGCAATTTGTACCTTGAACTGGGTTAAATTTTGCACTGTTTCTGATTACTTGATGTAGTGGAAAATTCCATAGGACCACAGGAGCCAGAAGACCTGAATCTTGGTTTGAATCTTAGCTCCTCTGTTTACTACTTGTATGACCTTGGGCAAATCATATCACCTCAATCTCCTTATCTATAAAATAAGGAAGTTGGACCAATGATCTCTAAGATCCCTTCTAGATCTGAACTCTAAATCAGTTATGATGTGCTATGTGTCCTTGGGAAAGACCCAGATCTTCTCTGGGCTTCCTGGTACACATATCCCTTATAAATGTGTCATAGATGCACACAAACAGGCATCCTCTAGCACTCTCGTGTCTGCCTATCTCCAATCACTTACCCTCACACACAAGACAGCTTGGATCTGCCTTTAGGAGAGAGACTCCTCGTTTACTAGACAAACACTCATGGGACCTGGGAGGCTGGGGGCAGGGAGTAAGGGTTTGGGTTACTTAAGAACGCACATTTGGGCTCTCTCACTCCTCCGGGAGGTTGGTCCCTCCACTTCTCCTCCCCCTACACACTTTGGAAGATTCCCGAAGAGAAGAGGGACTAGGATGGACTGAATGAAAGTAACCTGACTCTTCTTGTTCCATTTCCTCCCCATATACCTCAACTGGCAATTCTTCTTCATCCCCAGGGGCTCTGAGAAGGAACTTCTGAGTCTGGTAAGTGTTGGAAAGTATAGGAGAGGTGAAGGAAAAGAGCATCACATCCCCCAAGGGATGTTTGGGAACCTACAAATACTGCTGGGTTGGAGTGGGGAGCTGGGTCAGAGACCACAGGGCAACTTGGTGGGTAGGGCCACCATCGCATGGGTTTGTGACTAAGCTGCCCTCTTGTGGCTAAATCCTGCCATTGCAGCCTGAGTCTAAGAAGGACATTTGTTTCCTAGTTCCTTCTACCTGCCTGAAAATCTCTGGGCAGTGGCCTTCAAATGCACACATCATGGAAAATCCTTCCTCAAGTCTAATCTCAACTTCATTTTAAGGTCATTTTCTCTTTTCCTGCTACAGGCCAAAGGACAGATAGAGAAAAGAGAAGAATCCCTCCCCCTTCAACAAGCTGGTGCTTTAATAGGAATGTGAAAACTGTGGCCTGGAGGCCACATGTGGCTTTCTAGGTCCTAGGATGGGGCCTGTTGACTGAGTCCAAGTTTTACAGAACAAATCCTTTTATTAAGAGGGTTTGTTCTGTGAAGTTTGGATTCAGTCAAAGGACCGCACTTGAGGACCTAGAGGGCCACATGAGGCCTCAAGGCCACAGGTTCCCCACCCCTGCTTTAGAGGACTGAAAGGTCCAGTAACCCCCTCAGCCTTCTCTTCCCTGGCTTGACATGTCCCAGTACTCCCCTGGACTTTTAGCATCTTGTTACCACCAATAGATATTCTTCTGATGTTCAGCACCGGTCCCTTTCCCAACCTGGGTCCTTCTAGAACTGAAGCTTCCAGTCCAAGAGGATTCCTGCCCTTTCTCCTCATGTCAGTTTCTCTCTCTCCAGGTACCTGGGCCCATAAGCTCTTGCACACTAAGTCCCATTCTCAGGGAGAAGGTAAGACAAGAGGTCAAGGCTAGATAGTGAGACCAGGGCCCCTGATAGGACATAGAGGTTGGGGGCAGTGGGCAGAATAGTGGAGGACAACAGAGTTGGGCCTGTGGTCAGTGGTGGCCCCTAGCCAAGTTTATTGCACTTGCAAGAGTTTAAATAAGTTCCCGGATGTCCCCAGGGCCAGGAAGAGGGGCGGGGAAGGGGAGGAGGCAGCATCAATACAGCTGTAAGAACACTCTTGCTTGGAGAACTACCACCTGGCCCAGGGTAGGCAGGCAGGCAGGCCCTCTTGCTCCTAGGCCCTGGGATGAGGCCAAATTGAAGTTCCAGATTGGCAGCTGCCTCTATTGGAGTCCCCATTAGGGCCCTGGGCATCCTGGGATTCCAGCTTCTCCTGAGTCAGGTCCTGGACTTGCCTCCAGGTGAGCTGCTACATCAGTCTAACCTGGAGTCCTAGCCTGGCAGGAATCCTCGAGTAGTCCTAGAAAGCCCTGGGGTTCTAAGTCAGTGCCAGACCACTTTGGAGATCCGTCTTCATCTGAATTCTGGCTCCATTTCGAGCTGGGTGCTGAGTCCACAGAACGGGCCATCCCACTTCTAAACCAGCCCCTGGGCTCACTCTCCTAGGTCTGTGTTCCTTTTTAACCCAGGGCTGGGGCTGGCTCCAGAGGGTCCAGAGCATTCACTCTCCACACAGTTCCAGGCTTGCAGGCCAGAAGGTTCTCTGGCCCTTGGGTCTCTCACAAGGCTAAGGACAGGACTCCCCTGTTAGGGGACTTGAAGCTGGAGAATTACAGCTGGTCCTCAAGGAATCTGGCACTGGATTTCCCAGCTCTGGTTCTGGAGCCATTTCCTAAGAACTTTGTGTCCCAAGTCTCCAAAGGGCCGGGGTTGCAGGGTCCTATGTCTGTCCCCATAATCTGGGTCCTTCACAGTGCATTGGGGAGAGGGTCCCCTGCTTTCCCACTCCCAGCTCTGACTCTTCAAGTATGTCTGTGAGCCGGGGTGGGGGAAGACCAAATTCCCCCCTCCCTGACCATAAGCACCTTTAGGAAGCACCTACTCCCTCCCCCTGCCCCAGTGAGCTGAGGAGGGACAGGGCCTTTGGGATTAGGAATCCGGGGCAGGGAGGTCTCAGGCTTCTGAGGTGGCAGGGGGGGAGATCTCAGGCATCTGAGGTGGCAGGGGGCTTGAGTTGAGCCTTCTCCATGGCGGTGCCGTACGGGAGGGAACGTTTGAAAAATCCGAGCTGGGGACATGGGAAGAGAAAGAAGTGAGGCCTTCTTTGCAATGCATCCTTCTAGTACCCCTTAGCTTCTCCCCTTACTGACTCCAGAATGCTGCCTGTAAAAGTTAGGAAGGGCCCCATTGGCCTGGAGGGGATGGAGAGTATGGGGTAGGGGGAGTTGGGAGCCTATAATGAAGGTCATGAAGATGAGATGGCCTTGGCAATGTATGGGGTCACAGGAAACACATCAATGAGCTATCTGAGGCTGGAGGCAGGTTAGCTGGGTCCTAGGGAGAGATCTTAGACTGAGGATGGAAAGCAATGAATTCAATCCCCCTGGGATCCCTAAGCACCAAGCAACTTCAGCATGACTCCCCCTCCTCTTGCCTGGACTAGCTGGCAGGATTATCTAGGTGGGGAGTTCTCCTTGGTTTCTTGAAAGTTAGAAGAAATATCTCGTGGGCAGAGGGAGAGGGGCAGACAGCCACAAAATAAGTGGTGAGATTCTGGTCATACCCTTCCATCATTTTCCTCCTGATCCTCATTTTGTTAGCACAAAGTCCCTGTCCTCTACTCCCAACTCCCAGCTCCCCCTCATCCCGCTGGAGTCCCCACCACAGGGGCAGTGACTCCCAGTATGTTCTGCATAAGTAGAGCACATTCTGGGACAGGACAGAGCACCTGAGCTGACCCCACTGCCTTTGGCGATCACCAGGAACATGCCCGGTGAGCCCACTGGATCATCTCACACTGTTGATTGCAATCCTAGGATCACAGATTTAAGGCCAGAAGGGACTTCAGCAGCCATCTATCTAGTTTAGCTCCCTCATTTTGTAGATGAGGAACTGAGGCCCCAGTACATCAAGTGACTTATTCAAAGTCATGAAGGTAGCAAATCACAGAGTCAGGATGTGAATCCAAGATCCTACTTCAAAGCCTTTTCACTGTTTTTTTTTCCCCAGATGTTGCAGTTGAAAGCATGGCCATGGCCCCCACAGGGACTGCTAGCATAGTTGTTGTGGGGGAGTAGTCATGATTGAGGCTGTTAGATTATTGCGGGGGAGCTGGGAGGTTCTGCCTGGGAGGTGGAAGGAGTTTGTGTGAGCTTGCCGCTGACCTTGTAGAGGACGTAGATGAGGAGGCCGAGGAGCAGGAGGCCAAGAAGCACAGCAAGGATGATGATCCAGAGTGGGACCCCCTGGTTGCCTTCTGCCTTGGTCCACTGCACTGCAGTTGCCACCTGGAAGGGAGGAGAAAAGGGTCTCAGGGGACTCCAGGCTTCTTCTCAACTTATATCTGGATCCCAAAGCCCTCCCCTGGGCCCTAGGCCTGGGACATGAGCCCACCCAACTGCCATGAGTCAAGCCCTTCTCCTCTACTTTCCTCCCTCTACTTCTTGACTTGAAGTCTGGGTCCCTGACTTGCCTGAAGCTCCTTCTGGGGCAGCTGTCGAGGAGGAATACGATACGGCATCTTCAGTGCCTTGTATACTGCTTTGCATTGCAGGCTGACTGGCTGGTGTTCCCACTGCCAGGGGAAAAGAGAAAGTCAGGACCAACCCTATTCCCCTACCCCATAAGCTCAGGATCTGCCAGGGGGTAGGGGGAGAGATCTCTTGTTTCTCATTTTTTTTCTTGTGGTTTTGTGACTCTCTTCACATCATCACAGGATGAAAGGGGTCCTTAGAAGTCATCTAGGCAAACATTTTACAGATGAGAAAACCGAGGCATTGTTTCTGTCCTTCCAGCCTTCTGTCTCCCCTTCACAGTATCCTCAGTCAACCCATCCTTTAAAATCCATCTCCAAAGCCATAGAGCCTTGCCTGATTCTCTCAGTAATGACCTTTCCTCATCTCAGGTCTCTTTCAGAACTTTGCCTGACCCTCTCTCATGCATTTTAAGTTGTACCTTGCACCACAATTGTTTACCTGTTTGGGAGGCAATTGAGGTTAAATGACTTGCCCAGGATCACACAGCTAGTAAGTGCCTGAGGCCAGATTTGAACTCAGTCCTCCTGATGCCAGGGCTGGTGCTCTGTGTACTGTACTACCTAACTGCGCTCACTCTGTGAGAGTGCAAGATCCTGTCTTATTAAAGCTTTGTATCTGATGCCTTCATCACCCCATATCACCTTGAGTCTTCTTCCTCTGGCACCTTATGGTAGCATGGAGGTAACCATGAGCTCTGAAGGTCACGTCCAGTGGAGAGCAACCTTTGACAGGTCCTACCTGGAAACCTGGAAAGGTTCTGATAGAGGGACTGCCTATGTCATCCATGGACTAGCTTGGCTACACGGTGATGAAATTTTGGACAAAAAAGTGGCCATCTACTGAGGCAGAGGAGAGTTGCTGCTAGTTGGGTCAGGAAGAACTCACACCAACAGAATCTTGGGTCCTCTATATATTCAAATATTCCCTCCAGGACCTAGCAAAGTGTTCTGTGTACACAGTCGGTGTTCAATAAATGTTGATTTGCACTGAATTGTCTCCCAAAGCATGTCTGCCTCTCCATTCCTCTCGTGCCTGTATCTTTTTGTCTGATTGGGTGATTCCCCCTCCATCTCTCTCCTTGCTTTGAATTTCTGTGTCTCTGTCTATCCCTTCTGAATTTCTCTCTGGCTCTTTGTCATTGAAGAGGTCAGGAAGGAGAGGCTGCCATATGTATTTTGCCCACCAGGTGGCAGCATGGACCCTTAGCTCAGACAATAGGCAAGAGAAGGGGGGGAGGTAAATATTGGGGCTGGGAATTTGAAGAAGGAGAATGAGGTTGAGGATGAGGATGGAAGATGTAGGGTGGGGGGCCCTAGGTAGGGGAAGTGGGGTTAGTTGGAGGTGAAAAGTCAGGAGTTGGAATACTGGACCATATTTCCTTTTACTAGAGAAATGGGGGTTATGAGGACTGAATGCTACGCATTGCCAGATAAAACCACCTTGCCCGTTGGTTTTGACTATCTACCTTTTTGAGGGGCTACAAGAGGAAGTTCAGTGTAGGGAGGTGTATAATGGGAAAATACTGTGATGCAAGAAAAAATACATCAACTTTGGGGATTTGCCTTGGACCCTTTATTTCACCAGTTTACGGGATGCCAAATATTCCTTATCCTGGCAACTCAGCTGTAATTTATTGTCTTAGGGATCAGCCTGTGGCACTCCAATGCTAAAATGATCTGACCATGATCACACAGCTAATATGTGTCGGAAACAGGACTCGAACTCAGGTCTTCCTGACTCCAAGACTGCTCTTCTATCCATTATGCCGGTGCATCAATAAAACTTTTTACTAATGATAAAGGTTGGCATGGGGCAGTAGATAGATAGCTAGCCTTGGAAGACCTGCGCTCAAGTCCCTTTGACCTCTCTGGGCCCCAGGCAAGCCTCTGGCAGGGTAAGTGGCAGAGAAAATGCCAGTCTGTCATTGGTAGAGAAAGTTCCTGCCTGGGAGCTGAACCTATGAAATCACAGGAAGAGGGGGAGGGGGGAGGGAAGAGGAAGGAGAAGGGGAGGCAGAGGGAGGGGGAGACAGACAGGAACAGAGAAGGAGGGGAAATGGGAGAGGAAGGAGAAGAGGTGGCAGAGAGAGGGAGAATTAGACAGGAACAGAGAGGGAGGGGGAAGGAGAAGGGGAGCAGGGGGAGAGGGAGACAGACAGGAACAGAGAAGGAGGGGAAGGAGAAGGGGGGCAGGGGGAGGGGGAGACAGATAAACAGGGACAATGAGGGAAGGGGAAGGAGAAGGGGGCAGAGGAAAGGGGAGGCAAAGGGAGGGGAAGGAGAAGGGGAGGCAAAGGGAGGAGGAGACAGAGAGGGAGGGGGAAGGAGAGAGGAATGAGAAGAAGAGGCAGAGGGAGGGAGAGTCAGACAGGAATAATGAAAGAGGGGGAAGGAGAAGGGGGGCAGAGGAAGGGAGAATCAGACAGGGAAGGGAAAGGGGATGGGAAAGAAAAGAGTAGGCAGAGGGAGGGGGAATCATACAGACATACAGGGACAGAGAGGGAGGGGAAGGAGGAGGGGGAAGGAGAGAGGAATGAGAAGGGGAGGCAGAAGAAGGGGAAGACAGACAGACAGGGACAGAGAGGGAGGGTGACAAAAGTTAGGCATCAGGCTCTCACCTGCAGGAAGGTCTTTGCCCACACTTGGAAATGCAATTGTAGACTTCGGCTTTCCTGCCTGTGTAACTGTTCTAGCTCACAGCGCAACTCGAAACAGTCTGCTTCAGGACATTTCTGAGGAAGAAGTAAGGTGTCCAGGATCTGAGAGTCTTGACATTTAGCTCTTATTCTAATTCCTGGCTCCATGCCCTCCAGCAACTCTTAGGTCCCAAGTCTACTCCTCCAGACACCCCCAAAACCCAGGGTTCCCAGAATTCTAAACTTACCAGAACTCGAGGCCCAGGGGCTGGTCCCCGGCTTAAGGCCTCCCACCTCTGCCGCCGATGCTGGGGCTCCTCAGGATCCAGCTGGAGGGAGATAAACTCAAGTTAGATTCCATCCCCCTTTCCTTCTAGAGATGACCCAATTTTCAGGTCTGGTTTACACTGGATCTCTGTTCTAGAAAAGCCTTGTTCGAGTATCTCGCTGAGCACAAGAGCTTCTTCCTTTCAGTTCACTTCATAGATAACTACTTTTGTTGCCTCTTTCCAGCAAGTATCTACCTTTTTTTTTTTTTTGGTTAGGCAATGGGGTTAAGTGACTTGCCCAAGGTCACACAGTTAGTAAGTGTCTGCAGTGCTTATCTTCTTTCCCCTTTTCCTACCAGCCTCACTGGCTTCTCCCTAGTGCCTCTTCCTGGAATGTCCTTCCTTCCTCCCTTCACCTTCTGAATTCACCTTTTAAATTCCAGGAAGCCTTCCTGGATTCCTCTCTCTCATCCTGTAAAGACTTCCTCCAGTACAAAGCTCTCTGCTTGTACTTCTGTTATGCACTTAACTATAGGACAGAATGAAATCCATAAAATCCATAAAAGTGTCTAGTAACTTCCTGCCTTGCCTTAGCAATAATTTCATTCTTCAAAAAGTGGAGGAGCCATAAAGGGGAATCCTCCTTTGGATATAAGTCTCACTAATAGGGAGGAAACAGTTGCTAGGGTGGGAAGGATGGGAAACTGGGGGGGGGGCCCAAGTGACCACTCAAACCTAGAGATAATGATAGATGGGAGGGGAATAATCTGATATATAAAAACCCTAGATTTTGAGAAAACAGACTTTGTTGGGTTCAGAGGAAAGACAAGTATGATCTCATAGACTAAAATATTTCCAAAGTCAGCCCAGGAGGCCTGAGAGATGCTCAAGAAGGAAATCCTGAAGACACAAGCAGAAATAATTCCAATGAGGAACAAAAATGAAACTTCTCTAGAGAGCAATGTGGACGCACAGGAAACTCACGAACTCATTTGGACTTTTAAAAGAAATGTACAGTAAAGGATATTAAGGCCTGGTAACAAGACGAACGTAAGAATGTAAATGTAAGTAAAGTACATGTAAGTGTAAGTCCCGTAAAAAGTATTAGAGGGAGCTAAGGTTCTTGAGGGAAGCTAGGGATGATAAAAATAACTTTTTAAGTTATCTGGGGAGAAAAAGGAGGATCAAGGGAGGGACAGGGGATAGGATGATAACTGATGCCAGAGGGAAAGCAGGGCTGCTCAATTCTAGTTTGTTTCTTTTCCGGGAGGGTGGATGGGATGACGATAACTGATGACTGGGAGAAGGCAGAGCAGCTCAATTTTGATTTTGTTTCTGTGTTTTTTTGTCAAAGGAGAATGACCTTTTCATCGGAAATGACAGAATAAAAACGGCAAACAAGGATTTGATACTCAAGATAAGTAGATGGCAAGAGAGCACTTAGTCACCTTTGATGAATTCAAGTCAACTGACCCTGATGGATTACATCCCGGGGTCCCAAAACAACGGACAGATGGCACTGGGAGCCACTGTCAACAACATGTGGAAGATCGTGGACAAGAGGGGAGGTCCCACAACTTTGCAGAAGGGCAAATGTTGTCCTAGTTTTTCATAAAGGGGAGAGAATAGTCTGCACACCACAGGCCAGTGAGCTTGATGTGGATTCTTGGGGACATTCTAGAAAGGTTGTCTAATATCTAGAAAAAGAAGTGACAATGGCAAATAACCAACATGACTTCATTGACAATATGTCACGGTGAGTGGGGTAGCACATGCTTCAAATCTCTGCTACTGGGGGGAGTCTGAGGCTGGTGGAATTCCTGAGTTCTGGGGTCTGAGCTAAACTGGCCTAACCCAAGTGGCCTAGGTTGGAAAATGGGCTAAAGCCTCCTTATTGATCAGCAGTGGCATTGGACCTATGAATAAATGCTGTACTTCTAACTAAGGTAACTTAAGGAGACCCAGCATTAAAAAAAGTCATGGCAGACTAATTGCATGTATTTTTTTTCAAGATTACTAAATTAGCAAACCAGGGAAATGCTATGGATATAGTTTACTTCAATTTTTAGCAAATTGTTTGATAAAATATGCTCTTTTTTTAAAAAATGCTCTTTTTTGGGAAAATATGGAAAGTATGGATTAGACGACAATGACTCAGGACTGGTTGGATGGCTAGACTCAAAGAGAAGTTGTCGATGGCTCCGCATCAGCATAGCAGAAAGTCTCAAGTGAAGGGCTCCAGGGCTCAGTGCCTGGCCCTGAGTGGTTTAACGTTTTTATCTGTGACTTGGATAAAGGCCTAGATGGTAACGCCCATCAACTTTGTGGATGACATGAAGCTGGGAGGGGTAGCTAACACAGCAGATGACAGAGTTGGGATCCAAAAGCATCTTGACAGACTGAATCTAATAAGATGAAATTCTATAGAGATAAATATAAAGTCTGGCACATGGGCACAAAACAACACCTCCCCAAGTAGAAGATGAGGGAAGCACAGATAGACAGAGGTTGTTCTGAAAAGGATCTTGGGGTCTGAGTGAATTGCAAAAGCTCCATGTAAATTAGCAGTGTGCTGTAGCAGCCAGAAAACCTTAGGGTGTCTTGGGCTCCATTATGAAAAGAGCAGCTTCCAGGAATAGGGAGGTGATAATCCCACTGTACTGTCCCTGATCAGACCTCTTCTGGAATAGTGGGCTCAGTTCTGGGCACAAGAAGGACATGGATAAAAGCTGTCCAGGGTCCAGAGGAGGGCCTCCAGGATGGCAAAGGGCCTGGAGGTCAAGATAGATGGACCTGGTCAAGTTTAGTTTGCAGAAGATATGACAGCTGTGCTCAAATGTTTGAAGGGCTATCATGACTCATCTTTCTGACTTCACATCTGGCCCCAGATACTTATTAGCTGTGTGACCCTGGGCAAGTCACGTAACCGTATTTGCCTCAGTTTTCTCAACTATGAATTGGGGATAAAAATAGTACTTATCTCACAAGGTATGTAAAAATCAGGGTTGTGAAGCTCAAATGAAATCATATTTGTAAAACACATAGTAGATGTTATACAAACACTAGCATTAGTATTACTGAGTTGCACAGAAGCACATGTAGATTTGATGCCAGGAATAACTTCCACACAATAAGTGGTACGCAAGAGTGGGGTTAAGTTCCTTCAATGGGTTGTAGACCCTTTCTTTGAAACGAGGTGGACAACCACTCATCTGGTATGTCAGAGTGGGAATTCCTTTGTGGATGGTTTGGATCAGATGGTCACTGAGATCCCTTGCAACTTCCAAATTCTGTGATTCTATGATATATATCTATCATATCTCATCTCAAGCCTCTAAGATCCATGGGGGCAAGGACTTCATCTCACCTAAACTTTGTATCTTCCCCAACAGACAACAGGCAGAATAATAAATGATCATGAAGTAAACGGAATGGGTCAGTGTCCTCTGCCCTAGATCTCTTCCCCAGAGCTCAGATCCTACATCCCTCCCCATCCCCCATTTCCCTCTGGTCCCAATGCCTATTTGTTTACCTTCAAGTCCTGTGGGTTGGGACTAAATGTGCAGTTGCTAAGCCCTGAGATTTTGGTGACATTGAGGAGCTGTTGACCATCTAGGGCCAGCGGGCAGCTGAGCTCCAGTATCCCTCTGCTGATGGAGCTGGGACCATCGTTGACAAGCTGAGGAAAGGAAGAATGGAACCATTAGTGGGGGACACTTCAGTCCTGGTACTGACCTCAGCTCTGGGTCACCTTGATCTTGGCACTACTGACCTGTACGTATTTCTAAGTCCCTCTTTCCCCACCCCATGGTTACTTATTTCTCAACTTCTTGCAGCCTGACTTCTTCACATTTTACTGAGATTAACGTCTCCAAGGTCACCAACAACTTCTCGTGACTAAATCCAATCACCTTTTCTCAGGACTCATCCACCTTGACCTCTCTGCAGATTTTAATACTGCTGACCATCCCTCACTACAGAATACACTCTTCTTCCTTAGCCTCAGGGATGCTGCTTCTCTTGATTTTCCATCTACCAGTCTGACTGGTCCTTTTCAGCCTCCTTTGATGGTTCATTATCTATCTCCTACTCCTGAAATTTAGGCTTCCTCAAAGACTTTGTCCTGATCCCCTTTCTCTTCTTCCTCTACATTCTCTCACTACTGAGCTCATCTACTTTGGAAGAAAGTGTCTTCTCCACAAGGTAACTCCCAAATGTTTATATCCAATCTTACCCTCTCTCCCAAATTCCACATCATCAGCTGTGTGCTGGTTTTATGCCCCTTCGGCATCACAAATTCAGCATATCCAAAACAGGACTTTCCGCCTAAATAGACCTTGCCTCTAAACATCCTTATTTCTGCTGTGCATAGTAGCCCAAGCTACTTGGGAAGATGAGGCTGGTGTTTTGCTTGAGCTCAGGAACTGTGAACTGAAGTGGGCTAAGCTGAGAGGAGGTTTCCACCAAGTCTGATACCAAAAACAATGAACCTCAGGAGAGTTGGAGGCATCAGGATGCCTAAGGAAGGATGAATTAGCCCAGGTCAGAAATGGAGCAGGTCAACGCTTCCCTGTTAGTGTTTAGTGATGGAAATACGCCCATTAGGGGCCAGTGCAAATCCAACTTTGGTGGAACACTGAGACTGGATCTTAAAAAAAATCCTATTTCTGTTGTGGGTGTACTATCCTCCCAGTCTCCCATGTGTGTGACCTCAGTGGTTACAGAATCATAAAATTAGAGCTAAAAGGGAGCTTAGAGGTCATTTAATCTCAGCTCTAAACTTTACAGCTGAGGAAACTAAGAAAGTCTCAAAGAGGTGAAATACTTGTCCAAGGTCATGCAGATTATAAGTAGCAGAGCCAAGATCTGTAGCCAGGTCTCCTGAGCCCAAATCCAATGCTTTTTCCGCTGGATCATGCTCTTTTCTTTGTCCTATGCAATGCTGTTCATGCTTTGTTTTCAGAGGACCAATGGCATTGCAGAGTGATGTCTTGACCTCCTCATGGATTAGACCAAAGTGAGGCAGAGTTGTGTAAGTTATTAGCATCACTCTTCCAGCAGCAGGACAAAAGTCAGGATGACTAGCAATGGCCTGGGATGCAGTGGATGACACTGGCCTCTTTGTCTTCAACGTCTGACCAAGCTCTAAGTGTTCCACAGTGCCTGCTTCAGCCGCTTTCACGGCCTTTGGAACAAATTGTTCTCATCTGCCCATTCTGCTAGGGGGAAGTCTTCACAGGCTTGGGACAGATATCCCCTAACTCCGCAACAGGTTTGAGGGCAGTCAGCTACTCTCAACCTGGTTTAGCCTGTTTGCTGAGGTGGTTTACCGGGGTGTGGCTGCTGTGCATTCTACAGCTTCTTGGAGCTGGAGGTGAGAGTTGGGTCATTGAGATAGACACCAAAGGTGGATAAGCAGCCCTGAAAGGGGCTCAGGGGCCCTCACACCAGAGGAGCTAGTCCTCAGCAAACACCTGTCTACATCTCTGAGCCTCAGTTTCCTCAACCATAAAATGGGAATAAAATACCTGGTATGCCTAGTTCTCCCAATTGTTTCCAGAAGCTCAAGTGAGACAATGTTTCTGTGTTTTTTTCTTTTTTACTTTGCAAACTTTAAAGCACTACCCAGGTAATTACTGTGATCTTTGTTGCCTTCTCTCTCATGCTCCCGGCCCCTGCAATATACCATCAGTGTCCCAGTCATGTCCGTGACATTCCTGGCCTCTGTCTTCTCTGCTCCACTTCCAGGGCCACTTCAAGCCAATTGAGCTAAATCTCTTCCTTGCCCTAGCTTGTTCCCCCAAGGAAGGCCACAGTTTCTAATGTCTGACCAGCACTCACTAGCCCTTTCCTTCCCCTTTCCCTGTCGTCCACACCACTCCTTGTGTCATCCCCACTCTTCTGTATGCCATTCATAGGACCACAGGGTTTAGAGCTATCAGATACCATAGAGATCGTCTCAAGTCCCATACTTTCATTTTAAAGATGGGCCTCAGTTTCCTCTTCTGTAAAGTGATAGGGTTGGATTTGGACGACTTTAGAACCCTGACCAATGCAAAGACCAATGCAGAGGACTGATGATGATGTCTCCTGACAGAAAAGGGGTAAGGTTCAATATGTACATTTTTGGACATAGCCAATATGGGATTTTGTTTTCTTTGATTATATGTATTTGTTACTAGAACTTTTTATTTTTCCTTTTTTTTTTTTTTAATACTAGAGGAGTGGGACAATAAGGTGAAGAGGGGGAGGGTCATTCAGATTTTTTTTTTTTAATGCAAAGAACAGAAGAAAGGCCAAGAAGAAGCAGAGACAAGCAGAACAGCTTTGAATGCTACAGGTTGAACTTTTATACTTAAAAAGAAGAGGTACTTAACAGACACTTGAAGTTTCATGTACATTCATCTTTTTCTGTTCTGCATATATGGAAATGCCCATTTGACATTTGGTGTTTGAGTTCAAAATAAAAAGAAATTTTAAAAAAGAAAAAACTTGAGAGGGTTGGACTAAAAGATCTCTAAGCTCTTGATTTCAGCTCTTCCCCCTGGCTTCTCTTCCCCTCTCTACTCCTCCTTCCCCCTGCTATTTCTCTCTTCTCACCTCATAGACGTGGTGGACCTCAGGGCCAATGCTGTTCTCTTCTTGGGGTGGATCTTGGGGTTGCCAGCCACTTATTGGGAATAGCACTGTCTCTGGCTTGGACACCCTAAAGAGAGAGAGAAGGGTCAGTATGGATCCCAGATACCTTTGGAAGGTTCAGCGCATTCCCCCAGCTGGAACCCTACCCATGTCCTGTGACTAACCCGTTCAGGGAGACGTGGGCCTGAGCCTCTACCGAGAGCAGGAAGGAAACCACTTCACTCTGAGAGTTATTGAGGTTCTTGCTGTAGGAGGGCAGGATAAAGAACAAAGAAGGGAAGGGAAAGAAAATAGAAGATTATGAGCCAGGGCAGAGGGGTCTTTGGTCCTGCAGACACCCTCTTCCCCTGCTCGCTCCCTCTCCTCTCCTCACGCCCACAGGCCCTGACCCCATCCCTACCTGTGAATCTGGAAATCAAACTGGATAGTTTTCTTGTTGTCCCGGAGATGAGGGACAGTGAATCGAAGGCCCCCCCACAGCTGCAGCCAGAGAGAAGGAAGGAGGGGTCAGACTGGTCAGGCTCAAATGAGGGAATGGATGTAAAACCCTTTGCAACTCAAAGTGCTGCATAAATGTCAATAATGTCCAGCCCAATCCCTTTTCTTTCATCAGCCTTCCTCTCCTTCCTGTCCCTCCTCCTCCTCTTTTCCCTCCCTCAACTGCTCAGGCCTATCACTCTCTTTTCTAATCCTCCCCCCCCCCCCCCCCGCTCTCCCCTGGCCCTGTTCCACTCCCCCGACTAATCAATCAGCAAACATTTATTAAAGGAGGCCTGCCTGAAGAATACTGTGCTTCCCCCTTCCCTTGACCCCTCCCTGGTCCTAGCTCTTGTCACCTTTGCCCCTGCCCCTAACGCCTTCCCACTCACACTGGCTCCAGCTTTCATGGGGTTCCCCAGGTCACAGACAAGCTGACGGCTCTGGTTCACAGCAAAGTAGTCACAACTTAGGCTGGAGAAATTCTAGGGGGAAAGAGTAGCAGCACTAGCACCCTTGGGGGTCCCCAGGCTGTCCCTCCAGCCTCAGTTACCCTGGCCCCTTCCCAGTTCAGGCTTTCCCAGTTAGGCATCCCACAGCTCCCTTGCCTTGAGCCCTGCTCACCCCGGGGTGTCGGACGAGTCCGGAGTACTCAGCCTCTGGGGGGGCAGTGACCCGAAGCTCAGCCTCGTAGGCCCCTCCTTCTCCCATGTTCTGGGCATGGAAGGTCAAGTTCAGGGCGTTTTTGTCACCCAGGTACACTTGAGTCTGCTCCCTGGTAGGATGAAGGGTGTTACACATTGGGGGTCAAGTGGAAACCCCCCAAATCTTGGCAAGAGACCCAGCTCCTGCCTCACAGTCCTTCCTGGAGGCATGAAATCAACTCCACTCTCTCTTTATACAAATGAGGAAAATTAGGCTCCACGAGGGGAAAATGGCCTGCCCTATCCACCATGAGGGGAAGGTCTGGGACTCAAGAGTCACATCTAGGGCAGGTCTACTTTCTCTTTGGATGCCACACCCAAGGGTGTTTGTCTCAGAGCATTCCCTTCACCCAATGACATGCCCCCTCTACCACCCTTCCTCCCACCAGGGGTGAGGAGGAGGAGGCCAGGGATTATATGCAGTGCCTGTGGAGCATAAGGCAATAATTCTCAAACTTTTCACCCTCAGGACTCCTTTATGGTCTTAAAATTAATGAGGATCCCAAGGAGCTCTTGGATTATTATGAAAATAATACTTTGAAGACCCCTTAAAAGGGACCCCAGACTTGCAGGGGTAAGAGGACCGCCCTTCAAGAGCCACTGCTCTAAGGGAAGGTTTCCCCTTCTCCCAGCACCACTGCACTCAACGGGAACACCTTCTTCTGAGTACTGAGCCCCCCACCCCCAATTGAATATGCCCTGGGGGCCAGAACTCCTATGTAAAGGGCTGTTGAGACTAGAATCATATACTGCATGGAAGGGACCTCAGATGTCATCTGGTCCATTCCTCTCATTTTACAGATGAGGAAATTGAGGTCAAAAGAGGTGAAACAGCTTGCTCTGGGTCACAAGTAGTAGAGGCCAAACTTCAAATCCCCAAAACAACACCCACACCATATTCACTCTTCTTCCCAAACCCCAGGCCCCCAAATACCTGAATATCTTGCCTTCAAGCCCTTCTAAGCCTCCCAGAACCCCCTTCTTCAGTCCCTGCAGCAGGGTGTTAGAACTGCACTATCCTCTGCCTTTCACCTTCCAAGTCACCTTGGGCACAGGGAGCCTTGGGCATCTGGGCACTCCTGGTCCAACTCCACTTACCCAAACACTTCTAGTTGTAAGTCAGGCACACAGATGTTGTCTTCTCCACAGTCCAGAAGGATCTGAGCCTAAGGAGGACAAGGAAGAGGAGCACGGAAGGAGAGTTTAGGATATATCCTTCTAATTTAGCCCCTCCCCAGAAAAATCCTGCCCCATCCTCCCAAGGGCTACCTATAGGCTCCTTCCCCCTTTCAATGTGCCAGCCTCCTAAAGTCCACCTCTTCCTTCCTCATGGCTCTCTTCCATGTTATCATCATATCATCATCATCATCATCACTCACCACCAACACCACCACCACCATCATCATCATTAAAGTATATGTCATACAATTTATAATAATCACATATAATACAATGCATAATATAATGTAGTATGTAATATAACCATTATAAGTATATGTTATATGTGATAATACCATTATCATAACTATAAAATTATCACCTTAACATTATCCATTATATTAATGTTATATATTATAATAATATTATATCATACATTATATAATATAATGCTATGGCATAGTATAATTGTAATTATGTATTATAAGATTAATTCCATAATTAATTAGTTATAAAAATAATAATAATAATGATAATAGTAACTGACATTTATATGGCACTTTACACAATGCTTTACCTATACAGGGTGTCCCACAAGACTTGGTGCTTAAAGTTTCAGTAGCTTACATCTGCACTAAGCCTTGTGGCCACTCTGTATTATCTCATCTGAGTCTCACAACAATCCTGTGAGTTAGGTACTATAGATATTACTAACTCTGTTTTACAAATGGGGAAATAGTAAGTTACATAGTTAGTAAGTAACTATGTAGTTAGTAAGTATCATAGTAAGTAGTAGTCAGAATTTGAACCCAGATCTTCCTGACTCAAGAGACCATGTCCCTCCATTTCCTGCCCTCTTCTTCCTACCTGCTTTCTATGGAGGCTCTGCACCCCCCCCCCTTAATCCCCTAATCCCCTCTCACCTTCTCCTCAATTCGGTTCCTGCTCTGGTAGTGCAGAACTGGACGGAGGCCATGGGTGTCTGGAGGCGCTTTGGAGTCTAGCGAAAAGTTTAGTGCAATGTGGATTGGAGAGAGTTTGTCTCGAAATTCTGACTCATTCTGAGGACCAGAGAAAAGAGATATGTGAGTTTTGGCCCCAGCTCCTGGTGACCAGGAATAGTACCTTCCTTCCCTCTCCTCTTCTTTTTCCCTCCCCATGCAGCCTGACGTGGAGCTGAGAGACTGGAGGCCTGGCTCTGTGTAGGGAATGGTTCCAGTTTTAGAGACTAGACCTTAGGGTCTTTCCCTTAAGCATACCTACTCTATCTAGCCAATTGCGAATATTACAAGGCCCTTGGAGACTTGGCCAACGGTCTACTCTATTCCAATTGAAGAGATATTTCTTCTCCCAAATCCAAGGATCCCAGATACCAGTCTCCTACTCCCCTAATCCCTTCCCACTACAGTAGTTCCTCCCCATCCCCACCAACTGCCCCAGGTGCCTCCTGGTCATTTCCCTTCCTCCTTCATGCACAGGTTATTTTGCATCCACTCAGTGACTCTGCCCTCCTCAGAAGGTTGCCTTAAAGCATCCATCTCCTCCAGCTACCCCACTGTGAGTTGGATTCTGAATGGGTGTGGCCATACCCGAAGGTAGATCTTCATTTCCTGACATTCCTCATGGGCCCCATTTTGGATGAGTAGGGTCTGGGTGTAGGACGCCTGTTGTGAGGCCAAGAATAGTGCCCGACGAATGCCCCCTTTCTGCTTCTGCCAGTCTAGCTGGAGCTCCACAGTGAAACCTAAATCAGGTGGGGGAGGGGCAGTCAGTGGGACCCAGGAGTTCAGCCCTTTGGATACATCTCTTCTCCCTTCCTTCCCTACTTGGAAGCCTGGTCTCTGCTTCTCAACTTTGCTAGCTGATTTTCTTTTTCTTTTCTTTTTTTTTTTTTTGGAGGTAATTGGGGTTAAGTGACTTGCCCAGAGTCACACAGCTAGTAAGTGTCTGAGGCTGGATTTTAATTCAGGTCCTCCTGATTCCAGAGTCTGTGCTCTGTGCACTTCGCCACCTAGCTGCCACCACCAATGATTTCTTAATTGCCAAATCTAATGGCTTTTTTTTTTCAATCCTCATCCTTCTGGCCTCTCTCACATTGTCTATCACCCTCTTCTCCTAGATATTCCCTCCTCCCTCCTCTCTCCTGGTTCTCCCCCTGTCTCTCTGACTCCTCCTTCCCCATCTTCTTTTCTGGATTTTCCTCTGGGTCATGTACACTCCTTGTGAGTGTTCCCTCAAAGCATTATTCTGGGTCCTCTATACCATCTAACTTTGTGATTTCAGCAACTCTCACGGGTTCAACGATCATCTCTCAGCAGATGATTCTCAGATCTATTTATCCAGTCCTAATTTCTCTCTTGACCTCCAGTCTTTCATCACCAGCTGCCTATTGGACATCTTGAACTGACTGCCCCATGGACATCTCAACCTTAGCATGTTCAAATCAGAGCTCACCTTTCCTCCAGAACATTCTACACTCTCTGGTCTCCCTATTAATGCTGAGACTACCACTACCCTACTGGTCACCCAGGCTCACGACCTTTGTGTTATCCCCTGCTTCTCACTCCCACTCACCCTATATACCCAAACTGTTGCCAAGTCTCGTCATTTCTACCTCACAGCATCTCTCATCTATGTCCCCTTTTCTCTCTACTTGGCACAACCCCTATCACCTCACACCCGACCTAGTGCAATAGCCTGAAGGTTGCTTTCCCTGCCTCAAGTGTCTCCCCATTCCATTCTCCACTCTCCCCAATCCACTCTCCCTCCATTCAGATGACAAATTGATCTTCTTAAAGTGCAGGTCTGATGACCCTGTCACTCTCTTACTCAATAAACTCTAATAGTTCCCTATTACCTTCAGGATCAATCAACTATAAAGTCCTTTGCTTGGCTTCTAAAGCCTTTCATAGTTTGTCCCCTTCCTACTTTTCTTATGCTTTACTTCCCTCTACATATTCTGGATCATAATCCAGCAATATTGGCCTTCTTTTCCACCAAGCAATAAACATTTATTAAGCACCTACTATGTGCCAGGCACTGTGCTAAATGCTGGGTATACAAAAAAGAGGCAAAAGTTAGTCCCTGCCTTCATGGAGCTTACATTCATCTCCTCATTAGTTTCTTTGCACCAGCAGTTCCCTCAAGCCCAGAATGTTCTGTCTCCTCAGTCCTTCTTCTGGCTTCTTTCTAGACAGCTCAAATCCACCTTCTATAGGTCTTTCTTGGTCCCCTCACTACTACTGCCATTCTTCTGAGTTTATCTCCCATTTACACTGTATATGTCTTGTAGACTAACAGTTGTTTACATGTTGTCTCCTTCATTTGAATGTGAGCTTCTCAAGGACAAGAACTGTGTTTTAGCTTTTTTTTTTTTAATATATATCCCAGAACTTATCACAGTGCCTGGCACATAATCAGTGTTAAATAAATGCCTGCTGACTGCCCACCCCTCCAGGCCCTAAGGCACTCTCACCAATGGAGTCTGGGACGTGCTTTCCAGAAGCATTGAGGCAGAAACTCAGGTTGATGCTGGAGAGAGATGGAAAGAGATTGGTGTAGAAAGATGTACTCAGTCCTCCCCTTTCCCTCTCAATTCTCTCCTGGCTCCCTTCTTGTCTTCCCAATTTCCAATGGCACAACACTGACCCAGGAACTCTACTTCCAACTCCACCCCAAGACACAGACCCAAATGTCTAGTCCCCAGAACTGGTTTGACTCCCACCCCAAGCCCCAGTGGGATCTGCTCCCCTAGCTGCATACCAGGACATGGGGTTTCCCTCCAAGCTGCAGCTTCGTTCCTCAGGGTTGAACATGGAGGGGAAGATGGTGAGGGAAGCACGGGCTGAAATTATCGGGCGGCCCCTGATTGGGGTTTCAGGGTCAGGGAGAAGAAAAAGAGGACCATCAGACCTCTAACTTGCTCCCCAGGCCCCTAAAAACAGGGGTTCAGAATCCTAGATTCCAGGCTTCTTGTATTCCAGCCACCTCCCACTCAGTCACCTGGATTCCCAACACTCCCAGAGTTTTCTGGTATCCCCCATCTCCCTGCTATACCTGTACACAACAGCTTTGTCCACACCAAAGGCCCCCACAATCAGGTCTGCAAGAAAACCACACATGTACACACAGAGGGTGAGTGAATCCTGAGCTAAAATCTCTCACGGGTAAACAATTTACCATTTACAAAATAATGTAACGGAAAATAACAAAGGACATCAGAGTATAGCTCCACACATGGCCCACTCATGAATTCAGGAGATAGGACTCACACCTTCCACTTTCAGCAGCGGGGTGGTACGCTATGGATAGGGAACATAGCATACATTTTCATACATAAGCAATGCATTGATTTGTCTTGCTTGGGATGGAGACAGGTAACAGGAATCTCCTCTTGAGGAATGCACAATGCCACCTTCTTAGATATTAGAGAGTTGCCTTGAGCAGCTCGTCCAGGGTCACACAGTCAGCAGAGTTAGGATTTGAACCCGTGACCCCAAGGTATCTATCCTGTTTTGTTTGACTGTGCTTGCTAGTTAAAGGAGGACAAGGATTATGTAGGATCAGTGAGATGTAACAGTGACATAAAAATATACGTGTATTAATAAGCTTTTTACAAAGAGATCCTCAACGAAGTGATTTAGCATTCCCCCTAATCTGAAATTCTCAGTTTTCTAAACACAATGGAGCCTGGGTTGGGGGATGTGGCCATCTAGTGGCCATAGCTAGAATTGCATTGGGAGGCTGATATTCGAAGTCCGAGAGATGATGGGAGCTGGGGATTGGAGTATTTGACAAAGACTCTAAGCATTCTCTGGTAGGTGTTTGGATTCAGATAAAGGGGAGAAAAGAATCCAGTTGTCTAGTAAAGGGGGTATTTTTGCATTCACCTGGATATCCATTGTTATCCAGGTCTCGAGCCCCTCTAAGAGCAAAGCCGAAGAAATCAGGGGCATGCCCTGGTTGCCAGAGGGGAAACAGCACCTGGGAGGGCTTTGAGCCCAGCCCTTTGGAGCCCCCTGGGTACACGAAGACCACTCCTTGCTGAGTCTGCCCCCCAAATGGGGCTCCAATGGCCACATCTGAAATACATCCATGACATGCCCTATTACCACCATACATTGCTGCCCAGACTGGCCCTTAGCTGTGTCTTTTAGACCTAAATCCCCATTCTTCTGTCCCCTTGAGACCTGGGCATCTGGCCCCTAGTTCCACCTAGGCCCTCAGACTTACATGCTTGAGCTTCTAATCTCTTTCTCTACTTCCTTTGAACTCAGACATTATAACTTCTTGGATAAAAGTGTCCATACCCCTACCTTTCTTCCCTCTTCCCCTTTCATTGCCCTTAGAACCAGGTCTCTATCCACATCGGTTTGCCGCCCTAGGAAACCGAATTCCATCCTCCAAATCCCAAGCCCCTGTTCCATCCCACTCTTCACTAGATTCAGGCGTCTGAGCTCTTAGTCTAGGTTCCCTCATTTTCCTCAAATCCAAGTATCTAGGCTTTCTTTACCCCAAGGCTCTCACCATTGTAGCCATCCTGGTCCAAGTCTCCCAGGGGAGACAGGGAACTGCCGAACCGTCCAAATTCATCCAATCCTGTGAGGGTGAGGTCGGGCGTAGGCTCCATGCCTGATGGGTGCTGGAGGTAGACATAGACTCTACCCACTTCCTGAGCTTGTCCATCGGCTGTCCTCTCCATTAGGAGTGGGGCCCCCACAAGAAGGTCGTCCAACCTGGCCAGCGGGGAAAATCAGGATTTCCTGATCCCTAATTCCTGGCCATCCCCCTTCTGTCTGAACCAGGAGACGCCAGATATCCCTGGCTGACCAGGGTTTGTCCTCAAGTCCTTACCCATCCTTTCTAGGGCCCAAGACAGGAAGAAAATAGCAATCCTCACTCCCTCTCCTAACCCCCAAACTGCCCCCTCCAGCCATAACTAAGTCAGGACAACTGGGGTTATGTTTCAAGGGACTGAAATTTAGTGGCAGAGAACAGCACTTATTCACTTTCATCAGGCCAGAATGGCCCCTCTTCTCCCAACTCTGGGCTGATCTGCAAATGTGCTCTTCCTGCACCCCATCCTCCATTCCTGCTGGACCAGCAGCAGCTTCACTCATGCCAGGGTTTCAGATGGTAGGGTCCAATGTCCCACAATCTCCTACCCCCTTTTATGGTGCTTACCCAGGCCCCAGAAATAGTAATGAAGGTTCTGGTCCTTCACTTACTTACCCATCCCCGTTGATATCTGTGGCAGCAACAGCATAGCCAAAATAGGAGGCCATCTGGGGAAGGGAACAAGACAGGGTAATAAGCATGTACTTTTTCTAGAACACTAGATGGGGAGCTAAATGTCAGTAGGGATTTGGGGAGAGGGTAGGACATTGTAGGGAGTTTGGCAGCTTGGGGATGCAGGCAAAGGGTTAGAAAGCTGTCCTCACCTGTTCCCCTGAGAAGTTGTAGAGAGACTGGACGTCAGAACCATCGAGGATGGTGACCTGGGTGATGGGGAGAAATAGTGGTGTGGGCCCCAATGTACACATACTGGGACTTCTAGCCCACCCAAAGTTCCCTGGAAAGACTGGAGAACACTCATGGGGCAGGCACCCAGGCATTGGCAGGAGCCACTCTGACAAAAATAGATCTAAGCCTGGCCTCTTTCCCAGGCTGAGATCAGTATTTCCAACTGTCTGCTGGACATTTCCACCTGGATGTCCCACTAGACAATTAAATTCAGTGCGTCCAAAGCAGGGCTCATTCCCTTCTCCTTGAGACCTGTTCCTTGTTCTAATATCTACTTCTGCTAATGGTACCACCATTCTTTTCAGTAGCCCAGCTTGAAACCCAGGTCATATTTTACCCCCGAATCAATCTACTCACCAAGTTCTGTTAATTCTATTTCTACAGTAGTTGTGGGATCACAGAATGTCAGAACTAGAGGGGCCTTAGAAATCATCCGGTGCAATCCCTAATCATTTTACAGATGAGGAAATTGAGGCCCTTTTCTTCCAACAACCACCACCCTAGTTCAAATCCTTGTGACTGCTCACCTGTACTATTTTTACACCTGGTCTCCACCCTGGTTACCAGATTATAGCATCATAAATCATAGGATCGTAGATTTTGGAGCCAGAAGGGGTCTTAGAGGTCATTCATCTCCTTTTACAAATAAGTAAACTGAAGCCCACCGATGTCAAGTGACTCGCTCTGGATTCTATAGCTTAGTACATGTCTAAAGTGAGACTCAAACCCAGGTCTCTCTGACTCCAATTCTGGGCTCTCTTGACTATACCACATTGCCTCTAAGATTAATTTTTTTTGTTTGTTTTGTTTTTGTTTTTGTGTGTGAGGCAATTAGGGTTAAGTGACTTGCCCAGGGTCACACAGCTAGTAAGTGTCAAGTGTCGGAGGCTGGATTTGAACTCAGGTCCTCCTGACTCCAAAGCCAGAGCTCTATCTGCTATGCCACCTAGCTGCTCCTAAGAGTAAACTTCTTAAAGCATAGTTATTAATCATCTCACTCCCTTATCCCTAGACCTTCAATAAATCCCCTACTAGATAAAATTCAGACTCCTTCCTTTTTCACCTTTGGGATTTTATTTCTTTTTTTTTTTTTGTAGTCATGCTCTTTTTTTAAATTTTTTTTAAATTTTATTAATTTATTTTGATTTATCAACAATCACTTCCATATGCTTTTGAGTTGAAATTTCCCCCCCCCTTCCTCCCCCTGATTTTATTTCTTATTACTCCCATTCACATACTCTACATTCTGGTCAAATTGGACTATTGACTTGCCTTTCTCCATCTCTTTTCCAAAAAAAAAGGTTTATTAGAACTAACATTGAACATTAATGAAAACAACTAAACTAGCTTAGTAACCATTTACATCAAAATAACAAGACACATGGACCCCTTTTGATCATTACTCATACCATCATTCTTACCTCTACCTTCTAAACCCATCCTTCAAAGCTCCGCTCTGGAGACACCTGATAGAGATGTCTCTGCTTCTCCCAAAGGGAAATGAATTCTCCTCCCTCCTGCTCCCCTTTTTATAAATATGGCACTAATCATACTCTGCCTTCTATTGATAGATGCTTGTGTGCATTATCAATTTTTCTCCCTGCTGGACTATTAGCTCTTTGAGTGCAGAGAATATGTCTTTGTATCCTCCTTAGCCCTTAGCATGGTACCTTATACACAGTAGGCACTCAAGAAATGTTAGGGAAATGAATGAATGAAAATGGACAGGATGGGGTGAGGGCCAGTAGGGGTCTTACATAGCCATAGGTGAGGTTTCCTTTGGGTACTCCAGCCACAAAGTCTGCAAGCAGGAAAGAAACATTTTAGGTAAGCAGGGAGGGAAAGGGTATCAGAGGCCTTGATCCTTGCCTCTTCCAGGTTTGAGGTCTATGACCCTTCCCCACTCATCTCCCACAATCCTGGGCCTGGTGACATCCTTACCCTCTGTGGCATCTCCGTTGAATTCACCTACAGCCACTGCGTATCCTGTGGGACACAATGGGTTAGAGTTTTCATTCTGAGAGGTCTCCTCTGTGCCCCCACTCCACCCTAATTCCCACCTGGCCTATTTGGTCATGAGAGTATTGATTTAAGTTTTGAATAACACTCTCCTAAATATCTTGTGTAGCAGTAGTGCAGACACTATGCCCATTTTACAGATAGGAGAACCAAAGCCCAGAAAGGCAAAGTCACTTGCTCAAATTTCTAGAACATGATCCCAGGTCTCTCCTGAATCTAGCATTTTTTCTACCGTACTGAATTGTTTCCCCTGCTACTCAATAAAATAATAGCTGGCGTTTATATGTTGCTTTAGGGTTTGTAAGTTGTTTAATATGTTTTGTTTCACATATCTTTAATATAGATCCTCATGACAGCTCTAGAGTGGTAGATGCTGTTATCATCATCCATATTTTACAGATGAGGAGACTGAGGCTGAAAGCAGTTGAGTGACTTGACCAGGGTTATGCAGTAAGTGTCTGAGATGGGATTTGAACTCAGGTCTGCAGGACTCCATGTCTAACAGTTTATTCACTTAGATACCTAGCTGCCTCATGAGTAGCTCTCCAGTCAGCCAGGAATGGAGTAGGTAGAGGCAGAGGCCTATCGATAGAAGAGGAGGGGACCAGAGCTCCAAGGTTCTCATACTATTCATGGAATGGGGAGAGGAGAAGCTGGAGTTTTCTGAGCATCCCCTCTCTGAAGGCCCAAGCCACCTTCCTCACTTACCCAGGTAGCTGTCATCATAGGTAGAGCTGGCTTGTCGGGTCTGTAACTGCCCCCGAACTTCAGTGATTAGATACTCTGGGTAATAGGACTCTGCAATTTGCTCCTGGGTCGCCGACAGGATCTGCCCTGGATGGTAAGGGGAAGGTGGGAGGTGGGCAGGGGCAGGGTGGATCAGAGAGAGGAGAAGGGGAAAAAGCTAGAGGGAGTTCGAAGTACTAGGAACAGGACACAGAGTTAGACAAAGGGGCTGAGGGGTCATTGGGCAAAGGTCAGAGTTAGGGGCTGGGGCTCACCTTGCCAGTAGTAGCTCCCAGGTCCTCCCAGTAACACACGTCCTGTCTGTGCGGGCAGAAGGATGGGGGACAGAGGCTGTGAAATGAACCCAATGCCTGCTCCCACCCTGGTTGTGCCCTTCTTTCTCCCATTCTCCTTACCTTGGTAAATTCTGCACTGAAACCCCCTTGGCAGTAACCTTGCCCTGTGGCAGAGCTAAAGTCTGCAGGGAGAGAGGAGGCACAATGTAGACAGAGTTACCCAATCAGTGAAGGGTCAGAAGGAAGTAGGTGTGTCAAGCAGAGGAGGCACAAGTGAAGAGGGTGAGAGGGCAGAGAGTGGGCTTGGGGGGGCCAAGGGTGGCATAGTTGGAGAATCATAGTGTTTACAGCAGAAGGAACCTCAGGGCTCTTCTAGTTCAACCCCCTCATTGTATACAACAAAGAACTAAGGCCCAGAAATGGGAAGGAATTTGTCTAAGGTCACAAAGGTAGGTCTTTTGACTCCAGAAGCAATATTCTTTCCATTGCATCAAACTGCCTCCTAGTCAATGCAGAGCAGGAAAGGGTTTCAAGGATATGGTGTCCCAGGCCTGTCCCCCCACCCCAAGCCATGCTCTGGTTCCCCCTTCCCCTCATACCTGAGCGGCAGGGTGAATATTCTAGGAACTGGGTGAAGTTGTCTGTAGAGAGATAGCAGGTACCCACTGGGTCACTCAGGGGTTCCTTCTCTGTGCGCCAGCTATACAAGGGGGCACAGGCCTGCGGACACCAATAGGCACTGCTCAGCCAGGATTCAACTCCCTTCCTAACCCAGCCTGACTCCCACCCTACCTCCCTGACATGCCCGCTGTGCCCCTCACCAGGATGGAGGAACCATGGGCTCGGACTGTGGCCCCAAACCACTGCAGGGACTTATATTCCACAGGCTCCTCTCCTTCAGGACTGGACAAGGATGACTCCAGGGGCCGAGAGCCTGAGAGGGAAGGGTAAGATGGGCATCAGGGAGAAAAGCTTGGGGCAGAATTTCAACACTCCTCTCTATCCACTAGAAGTCTCTTTCCTCTGGCTGAGGATCCCCAAGCACCTTCTAACCTTGACCCTTCCTGAGTCACTGGCAGACAGACTGGAGGAAGAGGATCTCTGAGAGACAGTTTCCTAGTCTGACTCACCCCTACCCATTCAGAGACGGATTTCCAGAATTGCCCACCATGCTTCTCCTCCCCCAGCCTCTCCAATAAAGGAGGGGTCAGGATGCCTTGATTCAGCCAAGCTAGCTGTCCAGGGTTAGGGTTGGGAGATTCTGAGAGTTTAGAGGCAATGAAGAAATCTCCCAGGTTAGGGATCTATGCAACTGGACCCCCCAACTATTTGTGCCTATTTGTCTTTAAAATTTTGATCTTATATCACTGTATATTCATATATATTAAAATTTGTATACATACTGGGCCCTGTGGTGTATATGAAGGCAAATAAGGCTCTCTCTGCCCACAAGGAGCTTACAGTCTATCAAGGAAGATAAGACATTTGCAAATAACCAAAACACAAAGCACATGAGAGTGTTCACAAGGAGAGTGTAGAGGAGACATGGTCCAGCTAGGGTAACTTGAGAAAGTCTTCAGGTGACATTTAAACTAAGCCATAAAGGATGAGGAAGATTTTAAAAGGCCCAGCAGGAAATGGGAACAAGAGTTGAAGGTGAGGAGGGAAAAAGGGAGGGCACGAAGGACTACATTGAGCAAAGGGAGGGAGGTAGAAAAGCACAGGATGCCTTAGGGAGACAGTGAGTCTTCAGGAAGAGATGGCTGAAACATAAACCAGGTAAAGGCTAGTCATAGTAGGTAAGCCTGGACAGGTGAGTTTCAGAGTCAGATCATAAAGGGAAATGGGGAGTCATTGAAAGCTTTTGAGCAGGGGAGAAACATGATCAAATCAATGCTTTAAAAATGCATCTGAGGTGCATGAGAAAGGTTAGCATGGGGAGAACCTGGAGGCAGGAAAACCAGTTAAGAGTCTGAGTGAGAAATAATGAGAGAAGGGGGTGGGTGCAAAGAGATATTATCGGGGCAGAATTTATTACAGAGCACTCAGTCAGCATCTCTACTTTGTCTCCATCTCTCTCCCTTGTGTCTTAGGTCAGCCCTCTTTCTGTATCTCTCTCTGCCTTGCCATCTCCATCTTTCTCCACTCTTTCTTCTGTCTCTGATTCCTAACTAGTTATCTCTAGCTCTTTCCATATATGTCTATCTTTCAGCTCTTTTTGGATTTCTCCTAAATTTGCATCTCTGTATTTCTCCGCTTCCTGTTCTTATTTCAGTTTCTGTCTTTCTCAACATCTACCTCCCAAGAGTTCTCTTTGCCTGCCTCGCCTGACCTCATCATTGGTTACCTGTTTATCATTTCACTGGCCTGTTTTTGGTTGCCTCATCTTCCTGCTGACTTTCTTCCCAGCTAGCCTGGTCTCTATGGCTCTCCTTGTTGCTGTCCCTCTTACTGTCTGGGTCTCTGTCTCTACCCCGGCCTCCCTGAGTTGTGGGTGATTCAGGGGAAATGAGAGCCACATGTTTCTGAATCATGCCCGCCCCACCTCGCCAAGGCTGGGCTGGGAACACATCGTCAGTGCCACTGGCAGAAGCCACACAAGGAGCCAGGGAAAAGATGAGGGGCGGAAAGGAAGAAGGGGATGGTTTCTCCCAGCCTGACCAGAGCCATCGAACCTAGGCATCCACTGGCCTCTAGCGCCCCTCCCACCAGCACCCGCTCCCTAGGCTAGTCTGGCCCCACCTCTTCCCTCAGGCCCCATTCTCTAGACTTCATCCTCTCCTCCCCAAACTCCACCCTCTTATCAATCCCCACCCAAGACCCGCCCCCTTCTCCCGGCCCCAATCCATTACCTTTACTGTCGAACTCAATGGGGGTACATTGGGCAGAGTTGGGGCCCCAAGGGCAGAGGTAGACGGCGCCGCCCTGCAGGACCCCCGGCTGGCTTGTGTTGGCCTTGGGAGCACCCACCAGGACACTGACCCTGTGGGAAGGGGCTAATCAGGGGGTGGGACAGCTCCCCAGCGCTGGCGCCCTCCTCAATCCCCTTCTCCCTCCCACTTCCTGTCCCTTTCCCGTTATCATCTCTAGGTCTCAGAACTTTAGCACAGGAACAGATTGTTAAAAATAAGGGGGCTACAGTTTAACTTCCTTCTTTTAAAAGGATAACTCATTTCTATAATGTTTTGCCACTTACAAAATTTTTTAAATTACCCCACTTTACAGAAGAGGAAACTGAGTCCCAGAGAAAAGAAATTGTTTGCTAAGGGACATACAATTAGTTACTGGCAAGACCAGGAATCAAACCCAGGCTTTCTGACTCCTAGTCCCAGACTCTGTTCTATATACCACTCTGCTTTCTTGATCCCATCTATTCTTATCCCACCTTCTCCCATCTTATCCCCCCCTGCCCCTCCCACTATAGCCTCTCCAAGACCTTTGCTCCTTGATCCATCTCCTGTGATTCTAGACCTCATGCTCTTCTAAGGCAAGAAGAACCTAAGAGTCCAGACCCTGAGGCCGGGGAGGGGCAGGTACCCACTGGGTGGGTATTTATATCTTGGGAGATGCCACAGATGCCAGAGGCACAAGCTGGATGGAGCCAGGCAGTCCCCATGTGCCGCTGTCACTAACTTCCTCCCCTCTCCCCCCAACATACCTTCTTACATCCCAACCCTCCCAGTTCCTCGTGCACTCACTCACTCCCTCCTCCAGAATTCCCAGAGGGAATCAAAAATTCAATCCTGAAAAGGAGAAGGGGAGGGGCCGTGGTAATCAGGGTTGTGCAGGACCCACTATCCCTATGAAGTGTTGTCTTTCATCTTGCAGGACACCCAACTCTCTGGCTTCACCCAGCCATGACTGTGGTATAAATACATTGGCATCTCTGCTCACCTTCCTGAAGCCAAAACCCCTCCCAAGGCCTGGATCCATCCAGCCTCCCAGACTAGGGAGAATGGGAGGAAAATGTGAGTCCTGAAAATGGGAAAAGAGGGAAGAGAGAGAGAGAGAGAGAGAGAGAGAGACAGACAGACAGACAGAGAGAAAGAGAGAGAGACAGAGAGAGAGAGAGAGAGAGGAGCTAGGGAGGAGGGTGAAGTGAAGGGGGCAAAGAGCTGCTTCTTCCTTGCTTGATTTCACTCCTTGCTGAGCTCCTGGATTTGGGGGCTCAAGGTCCTGAAGACTCCTTTCCCGTCTCACCTCTTGGCTATATTTCCATCTTCACACTCCACTGCCATAGAGTCTTTGTTCTGCTTCTGCCCTTCTGTGTCCCCAGAGGGCCATAAATTGTACTTCAATTTGTTCCCATCTACTAATGCAGTGGGGGACAAGGGACAGTGATTGTGGTCAGAGCAAAGAGCTCCTGGGGAATTGTTCTGGATTCCCTTTCTGTACCAGGCAGGTTTTCTGTCACTATTTCTATCTCTGAAGCAGCCTCCTCCACCCTCTGCTCCTTTGGCTCTTCTTGTCTATCTGTATCCATTGATCTGCTTGTCTGTCTGTCTGTCTGTCCAGTTGTTCTGCTTGACTGCCAGTCTCTGTCTGTATGTCCTGCCTGCCTTTTCTCCTTGTGTGCCTCTGTCTCTCCATCCCCTATCTTGCCTGTCACCATGTAGCATTTGGCTTTGTCCCCCCCATCACCATTCTTTTTCTTCTCTCCCATATTTCTCTTGGGCTCTGTCATTGCACCTTTGTCTCTTCTCTTTCTCTGACTGTGGTTGCTCCCTCTCTCTGCTTTTGTTCCTCTTATTGCTTGTTTGTCTGTTTCCTCACCCTCTGTCCTCCCAGCTCTCCCTGCCTCATCTTTTTCCCTAAGGTCCCGTTGTGCTCTCAGGCCTAGGCAGTGAGTGACTCATTCCGATCAGACAGGCTACCCTCTTCCTGAAAACCCCAAAATCTCTCTGAGGGGCAAGATCCTAGTACCCAGATACCTAGTCCTGGGTCCAGAAAGGAAAGCATGAGTCCCAAGGTATGTTAGAGCTATGAATAGAACCAGGAGGGAAAGCCAGGGACAGCCATCATTGCTTCTGGAAGGGTCTAGGAGTTGGGATGGGAGCTCAAGGACAGTAATGAATAGACAGAAGGTGAGATAACTGGAGTTACAGTTTCGAGGGACAAGAAGGGGTGGGGTAAAGGAAGGTAATGGAGGAAGGGGATGTGGAGTGGGTGTTGTTAAAGGAGAGAAAATATTTACTACTGCTTGCTTCCTGTTTGTTTCCAACTTCTCACTGCTCCATTTGTCTCCCAACCTTCCTCTCTCCTCTGCCTGGATTTCTTGTGCTCTGCTGCTGGGGTGGTTGGTGGCATGACTAAAGGGTACTTTAAAATGTCTTTCAGTAGAACGCTGGAGCCCTGCCCTCTGAGATGAGTGTTGGTCCTGGCATGAACTCAGGCTCTGATTCCCACAGAGCTGACACCTGACTCTTGCCCCAGAACAGTGCGGGATGGGGTTGAAGTCAGGTCTAGGCAATACCAGGGGTCCATTGAAGTTGAAGGGTGGGTGATGAGGCTTCTGCCCCACCAGTTGATTCAGCCCCTCTACTATGTGGCAGCCCAACCAGAGAGAACTTCAGATTCATTGGAGAAGACAATTTGGGACAAGGCAGGAAAGAGGTGGGTGGGCTCCCTAGCCAGGGTGCTTCCTAGGGTAAAACCTGTGACACTCAGGGACATAAGACCTAGGTTTGGATGGACTCTTGAAGTCACAGGCAGGCAAGCCTGCATGTAATGACTGGATAACGGAGTCATTGGGAGGTCCTGGGTGTCTTTTCCCCTTTCTATCCCCACTCCCTACTCCACCCCTTCCTTACCCCAGGTCCTGCTTCTTATATCCCAGGGCCCCAGAACTCCTAAATTCCCAGGATCATAATATAGAATCCTACACTTAGAGATCTTACAGATCATCTAACCCACCTCTCCCATTCCTAATTTATATATCAGGAAAATGAAGGCCAGAAGATGAAGTGACCTACCCTAGGCCCCCCCAAGTTAGTGGTGGGGTTTTCAGGCTAGGACCCAGGGCTTCGGACTTCCAGTTCAATTCTCCTTCAAATTTAACACAAAACCATGTCTTTCCTCTCTCCCCAGACAAGCTATTGATTAACAGGCCTGTTCAATACCAGGTTATTGTTTGACTCCATTGGCCTGAACAAGGTCAGGGGACTGGGCGGTGGTCCAGGGAATGTGGATGTCCACCTCCCTAGAGACCCATCAGTAATACTGACCAGCGCTTGCTTGGGTTTGGGTCCTGGTTCTTCTAATCCCTGGAGGTAGAGTTTAGGAGCAGAAATTCTACAATTTAGCCCACCCTAAAAATCCTTCCAAAGTAAAACTAAGTATAGAGATGACTGAGGCAAAGAACAAAGGAACCCCAGCCCAGGCCCAATGGCTATCCAGAGGGGATGAAGCCAGAATCTTCATCCCCAAACCTTAGCTCTGGGACCTTCCTCAGGGTCCTCAGGAGAGAAGACCCTGGGGGTGATGGAAAGGAGGATATAGTTAAGAGGTGCTTTCACTCCCTTGAGAGGGCAGAAGCCATCTGGCTCTTCATGAGAGTCAGGGGCTCACCTGTGTGTGCGTACCTGGGCTGGAAGAAGGCAGGGAGGTAGGATGTATCGTCATACTCTGAGAAAGGGTTTAGAGAATGACTGAGAGAGAGGAGGAGACACAAGAAGAGAAATTCATTTCCTTGAGGGTCAGCCTATCTGGGTGTGAGCTCCTCCTCCTCTTCCTTTCTCCCCTGACCCCAACAGGAACCAAAGAACCCTAATCTCCAGCTCAGCCTTTTCTTCTCTCTATAAATCCTTTTAAAAACACACTTGGGAACTATGTACCCCATCCCCACCCCTTCTCCTGCTAGAAAAACCCAGGTGTCCTGCTCTCTTTCCCTCATCTCCTCCCTAGAGCTCCAGACATATAACTTCCCAGCTCCTCCATTGCCTTTCTTCCTTCGCAGCAGAACCCTGGCCACAGGGAAGTGATTCCCTTTCTCCCTGCCCCACTGGAGATGTGGGGGAGGATGGGGGTGCTGGGGGAAGTTGGGCCTGGCAGAGGTCCCAGGCCAGGGTGATGCAATGGGGTTTGGGCAAGAAGCCAGAGGGGAGGTGGGGTGGGTGTGGACCTCAACTAGCCCCAGAACTAACAGCTGGGGCCTAAGCATCCCCTCTTCTTTCTCACCCTCCTCTCTCTCCCTCCACATAGACACCAGGGAAGCCCCCATTTAGGACACCAAATGGGATTAACCCTTTTTTCCCCAGGGGTGTGTGTGTGTGTGTGTGTGTGTGTGTGGTGGGTGTACTCCATGCTATGGTCAGTGGGAAGCAGTTCTCCCACAGACTGGGGGGCCAGTGAGAAAAGAATCCATTGAAGTCTTCCATCAACACCCTTTCTCTAAATCTGGATAAGAAACCCCAGACTCTTGTCTCTCAGTCCCTGAGAGAAACCATGCTCTCATCCACACTTGCAGAGACAAGATAAGAACCCTGGACTTCTCCACACCCGTCTCAGGTGGGAGACAGGAGTGGAACACAATGGAAATGTATTTAGGGGGAAGATATCGTATTCTTTTTGTACTCAGGGTCTGGGGGCTTCATGTCATCTTGATAGGTTAGTAGTTGGAGGGATCGCTCCTCCTCATCGCCCTATTTCCCAGACCCCTCCCTTCCTGCAGCCCCTTTCCTAAACTTCCTGAGAAGACAGTTGTCTGGAACCCTAGTTTTCCAATAAGGACCCAGAAGTCCTAGCCCAAGGTCCAGCTCCCACTATTTCGCTACAGGAAATCAGCTTCTTTCTTCCTCTGGAAAGTCAGAGGAAAAGGGAAGCTGCCTCCCCCGCCCCGCCTGCCGACACATACACACTCACATACATAGACACCCGCCCGGGGTTGAGCCCGCCCCTGTCCTGGCGCCTCCCAGCGCCCCAGGTCTCCGTTGGACACCCCAATTCCTGCCCACGTCCTTTAGGGGCAGCGCTAAGACTGCAGCGGGCCAGTGTTGGAGGAAAGTGGAGGACGCTTTAGGGGAACAGGGGAGAAGAGGAGGAGGCAGTTGCCTCAGGGTCTGCCGGCAGACTGGCGGAGGGGGGAAAAAGAGGGGGTTAACGAAGGAGCCGGGCTCCCCACCCTCCGCCCGACTGACCCCTCTATCCCTGCCCTACGCCGCCGCCACCACTACCCTTCCATGTCCAGGCCTCCACTTCCTGACTCCCCCCTGAAGTTTTCCCACTCTCTGGCTCCGACCCTCGCCCCCACCCCCACCCCCAGCACAATGGCCCCGTCTAACTCCAGGTTCCCCCGCCCCGCCACAACAGTCTTCTTGGCCTCCAGTGCCCCAGCTTGGTCACCACCCCACCTAGCTGCCCCCGAACACCATTCCCTCAGCTCTCTTCCTCCCCCACCCACCATTACCGGCTCAGCCCCGACCCTCTAGCCCAGACCGGGTCAGACTCCTGCCCTGCTTCCTTGCCCCACACACCTCTGGAAGCTCCAGGCTCTGGATACTCTCTAGACTTAAATCTTCTCAAACTTCAGCCCCATCCCCTCTCATCCCTTCTCCCTCCCCATCCCATCGCTGCCCCAGGGGATTCCCAGCTCTAACCTCACGTTTTCAAACTCTTTCCTTGGTCCTTCCAAACTCGTCCCCCCATTCAATTCCAACCCCGGTACCCCCACAAACCCTAGTGCTGTCCCTCCCCTTCCACTCCCACCCCCCACTACACACACACACACACACACACACACACACACACACACACACACACACACACATCCTCCGCCGTCCAGCCATAGCTCTCCAAAATCCGCCCTGGTCCTTGATCATTTGGCTCCCACTTCTTCAACTAGAAGCCTGCCCCCCCAGCCTTAGTCCTTTCGGATTCGAGCCCTCGCCTCCAACTGAGTTCTTCCCAAAGTTTAGCTTCACTTCCTCCTCCCCAACCCCAGCTCTCCTAGCTCCGGACCCCCTTGCTTTCAAATTCCAACTCTGGTCCTTCCAAACTAATCGAATCTCCCTCCATCCTCAAACTCCAGACCTGGTGTCCCGCAGATCTCAATTCTGGCCTCACCAAACTCCTTCCACCTTCCAAGTGGGCCAAGGCGCCAATTCGCTGCCACACTTACCCTTCGGCCCCCGGCCGATAGAACTCCACCGAGAAGCCGAAGAAGGATCCCGCGGGTCCAGTGAGCACGGTTGGGGCCTCTCCGTCCAAATTGAAGCCCCCGACTCCAGACTGCAGCAGCAGCAGCAGCAGCAGCAGCAAAAGCAGCAGCAAAGGCGAGCGGAGCAGCAGCCGCTGCAGAAGCCGGTGCCGAGCCCGAGGGCCGGAGCGGAGCAGCCGAGTGTGCAACAGAAACCCAGGAGTCCGGCTCCCCATAGCGCCCAGTCTTCCCTGTCCTGGGGCCACCGACCCGGAGCCGCTTCCTAAACCTCCCAGAGACGAATGACTCAACTCGGGGAGGAGTTTGGCAAACTCCCGGCTGAGCCCTCCCCCCGCCGGCCGGGGGGGCGGGTAGGGGGGCATTCCTGGGTCTTTGGAACGCAGAGCCCACGCCCCCCCCGAGAGGTGGGGTTCCTCTTTGCTCCCCTGTTCTCTAGCTACCCAGTGGAGCTGGCCTGGTCTGGACTGGGTTAGACTGGGTAGATTTGAGTTCTTCCCCCTCCCCTTTCTTGCTTCCCCCTCTACTCCCTCCTCCTCCTCCTCCTCTCCTCCCCTCCCCTCCAGAAGTAGAACGTAAACGCACAGGAAAAGGAGTAGGAAAAAGGGAGAGGAGAATTTCCTAATGAGGAAAGGAACCACCTCAGGAGGGTAGAGGGAGCCAGGGCAGAGCGGGGTGGGGTTGAGGGGTCCCACTCTAATCTCTTCATCTAATCTCTTTCAGGGGCCTCCCTTCCCATCTCCCTCAGGAGAAAGTCCTCGGGCTGTAGACAGAAGGGAACCCCTGGCATCCAGCCAGTTGGGATTCCCTCTTTGCTTTCCGGGGCCACCAGATGCCTAGGTCCAAGCCAGCTGGGGTTGGGACCCAGGCGTTCTAGGTGCCAGGCTCTCTGGACCAGGTTTGGCAAAGAGACCGAGCTTCTCTAGATCTGAGGCTGCCCTAAGGGCCAGAGCTTCCCACAAGAGCTGAGGACCCAGGTATCTGATGCCTTTACATTTGGGAATTTCAGATTTCTCCCTTCCTGGCAAGGGAGATTGTTGAGGGAGAACAGGGAACTGTTTCATTTGAAATTACATTTGTATCTGTATGTGTATATATAAATATATATATATACATATATGTATATATATACATATACCCATGTAATCTATATATCAATTATCTATTGTCTATCTATTTATCTATCGTGCTTTGCAAACCTTACAGTGTTATATAAATTCTAGCTATTATTTTTTTTTCTTTATAAACCTAATGCCCAGAACCAAGAGCTGAGGACCCAGGCATCTGATGCCTTTACATCTGAGAATTTGAGATTTCTCCCTTCCTAGTAGGGGATGAACTCTTGAGAGGCAGCAGACAGTGTTTCATTTGAGATTATGTATTAATTATATTATACATTAATTATTAATATATGTGTGTGCATATATGTACACATATATACATGTTTCCAGTGAGCTTATGTATTTTGCTTTGCCAGCCTTAAAGCGCTATATAAATGCTATTTTTTTTTGTGGATCCTGTGCTTAGAACATAGTAATTATTTAATATGTGCTTATTGAATTGACTTAAATTGAATTGTGGACATGTTATAGGTGTGTGTGGGCAGAGGGAGTGACCTTTCAGTCCTTGTAGCACTCTACCCTTTAAAATGCCCACCCTGGGGAGTGGGTTTTGTAGGCAGTTTTACTAAAGGGCCAAAGGGATCCCTGGGACTCTTTTCCCAACATCTCCTGGCTCTTAAACACTTTGGATATGGATACTATCCCTTAGCCCCCTGTAGAAACAGAAACACACAGGGTGGAAAAGTAGAGGCCCCCTCCTCCTCACCCCCCACAGCTTTTGGCGATGATGTCACCTCGTAGGATTCAGGACTTTATCTCAACCTGGGGGTGGGGGCAGGGACCACAGAGACCAGAAAACAGCCTCACCCCTATTTATCCCTCTCAGGCCCACCTTCCCTCTCTCTTCAGGGCCCCTCCCTCTATTTCAGAAACTACCCCCAGATGGAAATGGATCCATTCTTTCAACAGATTCCCTTTGCTGGGGGCCCAGAACTAATATGGCCGGGGAACAGATCCCCTCCTTTACCCTCCTCTTCTCCTAGCTACTGAAATTTCACCTCTTATCCCAAACAGTGAAGTTATTTCAGATAGCCATTGCCTGAATCCTTCCCCAGTTCCAGCTGCAACCCAAGGGAGGGGCCAATTTGCCTGGCATGAAGATAAAGTGATTGTCCTATTCCCAGTCCCACATCTGCAATTACCAGCGCCTCCTCTTAGGAGCATAAACTGAGTTTACCCACCTGATGGGAGCCCAGAAATGGATGTGAAGTAAAGCCAGTAAGAACTTTGGAAGTTTTCAGTTACCTAAGTAGTGGGGTTTAGTTGAGATGTGGGGGAGGAGGAGGCATTGTGGAGACCCTGTATTTCAGTAAACAGGCACATGATATGCAAAATGCATGCAAATGAGCCAGCCCCATTCTATCTCCAGTTTAGGTAGGTTCTTTGGGTTTTCCCAGGATTTGGGAATTGGGGTGTGTGTATTGGGGGTGGGGGAAGGGATAAGAGTGTGACTCAACTCTTCCCAGGAGTCTTGGGGGGGGAGAGTGGACACAATGTTCTGTCCAGGTCCTCCTCCTACCCCACCCCCCACCCCCCAAGCCCAGGCCAACCCAAACAGCCTTCACTCCCTGCCCTTTCTCTGCTCCTGTTTATACCAGGAGCCCCTTAGTCATTCCCTGGCTGGCCTCTGTTCCTTTTCCCAATATCCCTCCTCTCTTGGCTTTCTCTGCCCTTATAAGTCCTCTCCCTGTGGCCCCAACACCTCCTGCCTCCCCTCCCTTGAGTCCTGCCTGGCCCTCCCTTTCTCTGCTCCTGGATTTCTCTATCTGCCCTAAGAGATCCTTCCGCAATGGGGTGGCATGTGTGCCTCCTTCACAAGGCTCGGGGCTAGCTCAGAAAGAGAGGCAAAAGAGCCTTCCTTTAAATTACAAGGAGACTGAGAGGTCATCAAGCCTTAAATGTGCTTTCAGTAGATAAAGAAAATGAGCTAAATCTCCTAGGAGAAGCCTTTCCTGATCCCCCCCCTCTCCCAAATCTAGTGTCTTCCTCTGTTGATTATTTGCTATTAATCCTTTCTGTATCTTATTTGTACATAGCTGTTTACCTGTGGTCTCCTCTATTAGACTGGGAGCTACTTGAGATCAGGAACCGTCTTTTGCTTTTCTTTGTATCTCCAACCCTTAGCACAGTGCCCGCAACATGGTAGGTGCCTAATAAATACTTGTAGGCTGACTAAGGCCCAAGGTTAAACAGTTAAATTAAATAGTGGCAGAGCCAGGATTAGAACCCAGATCTCCTGACTCCTACCTGGCCACTCTAGGCTTGCTAGGTAGGTGCTACTGTTGCTCTTCTCTCCAAGTCTTTGCTTCACCTTTCTCATCTGTGTTCCTATCTCTTTCTCTTTCTCTCTGGAGTCTCTCTCTGTTCTGCCTCACAAGCTCTCTCTGTCTTAGCTTCTAGGTGAGAATGATTAGCTATGATGACTGACACTATTATTAATCAGAGTCACCTTGGCTGGCGGGTTGGGGGAGGCCTAAAGGGCAAGGACTGGATATTGTCCAGGTTCTTGCTGTCACCAGGTTTCTAGGCTCCTGCCACCTTTGCAGAACAAAGTTCTAGAAACAAGAGAGTGAATTTCAACAGGACACTTTGGGGAGAAACTTGGTTGTGTTCTAGCTTTTCTCAAGGTTCACAGATATATTCATAGAAGATTAGAGCTGGAGGGGTCTTTGGAAATCCTCTAGACCAACTCCACCATTTTACAGATGAAGAAATTGAGGCACTAAAAAGTCATAACATCATAAGATTTGGAACTAGAAGAGACCCTAAGGATCATTTAGACCAACTGCCTCATTTTATCCATCAGAAAATGAAGGAACAGAGCAGAAAAGAAACTGATCCCAAATCACATAGGTACAGACCAGGATTCAAACCCAGGTCTTCCACTATTCTTTTCACGATGACTTCCCCTTGCTAAGAAGTGGTAGTGCCAGGATTTCAACCCACATTTTCAACCACACTTCCAATTACATACTTCTTCAGCAGAACCAGAAGTGAGATTCACCAGAATGGTGAGTTTCTATGCAGAATATTGAGGCTTAATGATGGGTGTTCTAAATTTCAGGGTTCTAGTGTCAGGAGGCTGGCCCAGAGCTCTATAAGGCATAAGAAAGCTGATAAATATGGCAGGATTTTGGTTGGGGTCTTTTGAAAAGAGCTTGCCAAACTGAAGGGTTGGAATAGACACAAATAATAGATTTAGAGCCATCTGTCCTCCAAAGAAATTATATGAATCCTTGATTTGAAGTTGGAAGACCTGGGTTCAAATCCTGACTTTATCAGGAATGGACTAGCTGATTTCTAAATGCTAAATAGTTGGTTCCCAGGCTCTTGGAGGGGGAGAGAGGGGTAGACTAGAGATACATAGAGGCTACTAGGGGACTCTGGAAAAGAGGCCTGAGATACGAAGGGAGCTTTCCCCAAGTAGAATAACCATATCCTTCTTTGATCCAGCTTACTTTGCCTAGTACCTTTGAGGCTCAGAGCTGGTAGGAATAGGAAGAAATTGGTTATCTTGGTTCTTCGGTAAGATGGTATCTTGGTATCTTTAAATTAATTAAGTAATTAATTAATTTTTAGTTTTCAACATTCATTTGCACAAGATTATGAGTTCCAGATTTTCTGCCCATCTTGCCCCTCCCCCCACCCCAAGACTCTTGGTATCTTTAGTAAGATGGAAAGGAAGGGGGGGGGGGACAGCTAGAAGGTTACTAGTGGCGACCTGAGCCTGGATGGGATAGTGGAGAAGGTGTTGGAGTCAGAAGACATGGGTTTGAATCCTGACACATCATTTACCATCTGTGTGATCTTTAGCAAATCCATTTATTTCCCTGGCCCTCAGTTTATTTGACTCCCATCTATGGTTAGAAGTGGTACATGCAGTGATGCACATGAAGTGGAAGGTCAGAGGACCTGTGACTGAGTTCTGTCTCTGCCTCCAGTCCTGACTCAGGTCTCTGCTTTGGAGAACAGACGACTCTATCATCTATGAGTCACTTCCTACAGTCCCTATCCCCACTCCCACCCTGTCTGACCCAGGAGAAACCGCTGCCTCACGTTCTAGACCTAAAAATAAACCTCTGACTGTGCTGTAGCTTACCCAGAGCCCAAGAATCAGGAGAAGAGGAAAGGCCTTCTGGGAGTCAAGATGCCTGAGTCCTCTTGTTTATGGAGAGATCCCCTCCCAAGCTTGCTTGGCTTGAGACCCTCATATGGCCAAGGGGCAGGTTTTCCAGGATGGGTCAGTTTCACCCTGGATCAGAAGGAATAGGGAAGAGCCTGGGGTTGGGGAGAAGGGGCAGGGCAGAGAGGAGAGGTGGCAGGGGCTTAGGGGGACATTGAGGGGAAAGAGGTGGGGCCTTTGGGGAAAATGTGGGAGAAGGGCAAAGGCTAGGGGTGGGGGGAATGGATGACCCAGGTGTCTAGCAAAAAGCCATTTTATGAACAGCCTTCCTAAACTTCCTTCCTTTCTCTTCCACTGCTTTTGAGGTAGCAGGATTCCATAGCTGAATATAATGACTACAAACAGGAAGCGAAGTTGAAATGGAGGAGCCCCTGGCTCCCAGGTTCTCCCATCAAACACCCCACCTTCAATTCCTGTTTCCCTTGGGTCCCAAGCCTCAGGCCTTACTTTTCTGCTGTTACCATGCATTTCCTTCTGGGAAGGATCCGGCTGGATGGGATCTCTCTGTTCAGGGGTCTGTCTGGAAGCTAGATGGAAAAACCTATTCCGGGGTGGGAGAAAGGGGTGGGGATCGCAGGCTTCCTGGGATGGCCTTCCCAGATGTGCTCACATCTGGAGCCCATCAGGGAGAGACCTGGAACACTGGGATCTTTAAGTACATCCGCTTGGGGCTGTGAAGGGCTGAAGATGATCCAACTCATTAATTTACCCTCCCCCACCCCCAATCCTCAAGCAGAGTCTCCTCCCTGGGGCAGGTGGTGGTGGGAGGGGGGTTCGAGCAAATGAAGATTAGGACAACTGGAGGAGGTTTTTTCTGGTTATTCAACTTCTCTCAGTGTGGCATAATGGAAAGAATTCTTAATTTGATGTTGGAAGACCTAGGTTCCAATCTTGACTTTGTCACTTAAATAGCTGTATGACCTTGGGCAAGTCATTTAACTTCTTTAGGACTCAGTTTCCTCATCTGTATAATGAAGGTATTGGACTAGATCACTTCTAAATCTGTGGTCCTCTGGGAAGGTGGGATTAAGGTGGCTGGGGTGGTGGGTGTGGAGTGTTAGCAGTATCCAGCCCTTTCCAAGGTCAATTATGCAGTGCCCCTGGTTGGAGATGATGCCAGCACTCCAGATCTCTTGGCTGGCCCTCCCAGTGTCTTTAGCTTCTGGGCTGGACACTAGGAATGCCTGGATCTTCTCCCTGTGCCTGGACTCCCCCTAACTCTTATGTTCCTAATTCAGCCTCCCTGAAACACATACACACACACACACACACACACACACACACACACACACACACACACACTCTCCTTCCTTGGCTACAAATTCCTCTTTGTCCATCATCACCTCGCAATGAACACACTTGTTTTCCAGGGATCCTCTGTGTAGCTAAGAATAGACTCCATTCCCCACTTAGAGGTTTAACCTCTTAGGGAGCTAGGGGACCAGGGGCTAGGCTGGAATGGATGCCTGAGGAGATCACAGATGTTCCTAGGTCACAGACCCCAAGACTCAGGTCAGAGCTGGAGTCTTGGGACAATGGGATTTCAGGGAGTATGAGACGTGCCCTTGGGGGTTGAGGCCTTAAGCGTCCCCAAGGGGGTAAGAACACAGTACTAGTGAACTTCGGGGAAATGAAAGACATTTTGAGGATCCCTCAGGTCTGACGATGGCTCCCTAGGACTCCTGAGTCCCTGGAGAAGGGGAGTTGTTTTGCATTTCATTTATATTTAGTTCACTTCTAGTCTGAACACACAAAAAACATATTTCTAGCCCCAGGGAACCGATCCTTTCCCTCCCCTGACTTTTCCTTCTCTACTTAGTAGATCCCTGAGAAATTTTTCCCCCTATCCCCACCTCCACCCCCCTCCTACCAAATTCACAGGGTCAGCTCTTATCTCCAGCCCCCGGGCCCAACTTCAAAGACTTGGGAAAGGAGACAGAGAAAACCTCTTTGACCCCTTGTAAGGACTGGCTATCACTGGGAGCTCAGGCTGGCCGGTCTGTGTTGGGGGGATGGGGAAGAGGAGTGGGGGGGTGAGTCAGAGACTTTTCCTTTCTTTCCTCTGTCTTTCATCTGGGTCTGTTGTCCTCTTAGGCCCCCAATCCTGGAGAGAGGGTCTGGCTGTTAGATTTCTGGAGATCCTAGGCCCTCAGGCCAGGAGTCGCTGGTAGTGATGATGCTGGTGATGTAAGTGGGGAAGGATACTGTGAGCCTGAGTGCCCGGGGAATAGAGGCTCTGGAGTCAGAGGTCTTGTGTCAAATCTCACTTCCGATGTTCACTACCTGTGTGATTGAAGGCAAATACTTGATCTCTCTTGGCCTCCATTAACATGAAGGTGTTAGACCAGATGGCTTCTGAGGTGCTTTCTAGTTCTGGCTCTGGGATCTTAGGACAGCCCAGGATTAGCCTCAGCCTAAGAAAGAGAACAGTTTCCTGTGTTTGGGTGGGGAGATGCAAAGGTACATCCCTGCTCTTCCAGAAGGTCAGGCCTTCCCTTTAGGCCCCGCCCAGCCAGCCACGGCTAGCCCCACCCCCACCCCCACAGCTGGCTGGGGAGGAGATTCCCCCCTCCTAGCTGGAGGATTGCTTACAGATGTTCTGGGAAGGGTGGTAGGGTGGAGGGAAGGCAGGGCTGGGGGCTCAGGAAGGGGAGCTCTGAAGAGGGGCAGGAAGGAGAGACCAGGAAAGGGAGGAATTTCTTTTTCGGAGGACGGGGTGGGTGGGTGGGTATTATGGCCAGGTGTGCTCCAGGAGAGATGAGAGGAACATGGTTCTGCCCCCTCTTCCCTCTGTGGAGAGGAAATCTGAGAAAAAGAACAGGGTAAAGAAAGACAATACAATAAGAGGCAGGGAGGAAGGGGAAGGTAAAAGAGAGAGGGAGGGGGGAAAAGAGGAGAAACGGATAAGATAGGGAATCTCCTGCCTGCCCCTTCTTCTCCTTCTGCCATCCATGCCTGATTAATCTTCCTAATGTGCAGCTCTGAACCTAGGACTGGCCAGCTCAAAAACCTTCTTTGGCTCCCCAGTACTAATTGAATGAAGCCAAACTAAATCTCCAGTCCTGTCTGCCACTACTTCTCTACCTCAAAACAACCCCAAAAGTGGCAGCTCATTTTACTGCCCTGGTTTTGCCTTAGGCCTGGAATGACCATCTTCTTGCCCAATAAACAGCTGTTTGAATTCTACCCATTCTTCAAGACCTCATTCAAATGCCTCAAAGCCTTTGCTATCTGTGCTAGCTGGTAGCCTCTGTCACTGTCCCCTGTGATTCGCCTATGGTAGGTCACACAGCTAGGAAGGGGCAGAACCAGGACTTGGACCTACCCAGATCCTTCTTACTAAAAACTTCCCATGCTTTCCAATGTTACTGGAGGGATGACATCTTAGTTTCTTTCTCTTTTGAACCCTAACTATAGCTAGATCAATGTCCTGCATGAAGTAGGCAGCCTGTGAGTGTTGAATGAATGAGTGAATGAATGAATGAATGAACAAATGATGGGTTGAAGGAGTAGGGAGGGAGAGGAGTAAAGAAGGGACATACAGAGAAAAGAGATAAAGACAGAAGCTGAGAGAGAGAGAGAGGGATAGAGGGAGGGAGGGACTACAGTGGGGGTGGGGAATGAAAGAGATGCATTGACTGAGAGCAGAGACCTGAGGGATCTTCAAGAAGTGGAGAGGTATGGGGAGAGAAGGGAAAAGGGGGTGGGGAAGAAGGGAAGGTGGCGGGGCTGAGAAGGGAAAGAGTAAAAGATCTAAGGGAAGCGGGTTGTTTTTTTTTTACTTCTTTAGGGATTCACTCCTACCACCTTCATGGGAAAAAATTTGAGTGACCAGAAGTCAAGATCCTTGGGCTTTCTCTCCTCACTGACCTCACCAACTCTCCTTTCTTCCCTTCTCTGGGACCCTGTCTACTTCCCTCTCTACTTCTGCTCAGTGTCTCCTCTCCCATTTCAACCTTCAGTTACAACTCTCTCCAACTTGGCAAATTTCTTTTTGAAACCTAATCTCCATCCTAGGTGTCTCCCCCAGATCGCTGTTTCTCCCCTGGGTTCCCTTTTCCCTTTTCTTAAGATGGGCAGGAATGGAAAGGACTAGAGATCCTTAGAGACTTATGTATCTCCTCCCCTTCCTTGTAGGTCTCCCATCCTCCTCCTCCTAAAACAGTCCAAGGCTGCTTTGCTCCTGAGTCACAATTCCCTCTGGTCCTTCGAAAACTCCCTGGATCCCTGGGGTAGTGGGGCCAAGGTGGAAAGTCTGATGGCAGCGCCCCCAACCCAGCTCAGTGCTGCTGAGCTCATCTCTCCCAACTCCCACTAAGGACATTTTCCTTGCCCTAACCTCAGGGAAAAACCAGGGCTCCAAGAATCCTAATCATATGACTAAGCCAAGGCCAGTAGACTTGGAGGTGAAGGGCCTAGGCATCTGCCTTCCCTTCCCCACCCCCATTCTCTGATGTTGTAAACAGTGGCCTGGGGGCCTAGAAGAATAGGTTTAGGAGAAACAGGTCTAGAGACAGGTCAGGGCCAGGTCAGGCTGGGGGATCAAGAACTGAATTCGTGCCTATTGTGTATCTGCCAGTCTGCCTTCCTGGTCACATCAGAAAACATGTAGAGGATGCATATGCCAATGTGATTATCATGTGTGCCCATGTGTGATGACTATAGTCTGTCCATAGGGTTTTTAGAACAAGACACTCCATCTCCTGCCTCAGAATATTTTCTTTTTCTTTTCTTTTCTTTTCTTTCTTTTCTTTTCTTTTTTTTTTTTTTAAGGCAATTGGGGTTAAGTGACTTGCCCAGGGTCACACAGCTAGTAAGTGTCAAGTGTTTGGTCTGAGGCCGGATTTGAACTCAGGTCCTCCTGACTTCAGGGCCGGTGCTCTATCCACTGTGCCACCTAGCGCTGCCCCAGAATATTTTCCCTGGCTGTCTCCCAGGCCTGGAATATTCTCCTTCCTCATCTGCCTTCTGGCTTCCCTGCATTCCTTCAAGTTCCAGCTAAAATCTCATCTACAGAAAGCCTTTCCAAACCCCCTTTATTCTAGTGCATTCTCTCCATTGGTTATTTCCTATTTATTCCACGTATAGTTTGTCTCATGTTTGCTTGCTGTCTTCCTCATTAGATTGGGAGCTCTTTGAGGGCAGGACTGTCTTTTGCCTTTCTTTGTATCCCTAGTGCTTAGCACAGTGCCTGGAACATAGATGTGCTTAATAAATGTTTGTTGACTGACCCGATTGACATGATCTTCCCCAGACTTGTGACTGTCTCGACATGAAGGAAGTTAAAACTACAGAAGCTACCTTAGGGAGGAACTGATTTTAAAGAGGACCTAGAAACATCCAAATCCACACAGGTCACAGAAGCCAGGTCTTGACTCTCAGGCTGGGAGCTATTTCTATTATCCCACTGTTTACATGTCTACACATGTGCTTCCATGGGTCTAACTAGGTTCCAGGCGGTCCCTTCCAGCTCTGAAGTCCAGTACCCCCGGGATCTTCTACATGTATGTTTCTGCGTGTAACCCAACACACAAATACCTGATGTATGCATCTATAGTTTGCTTGTGCCTGTGTTCATATATGTAATTTATGTAGTTTAAATGAGTGTGTATGTGTGTGTGTGTGTGTGTAAGAGAGAAGAGAGAGAGAGATATGATGCCCCTGTCTTTAACAGTGGGAGGGCAAGGGTGCAATCTGGTATATTGAGAAGAGCATTAGCCCGGTCATTAGGAACTGAGTTCACATCCTAGCTCTGCCACTTACTAGCTTTGTGGACCGAGGTAAATTACTTCACCTCTCTGTTCCTGCCCCTGTTTCCTAGTTACTTGTATGAGATGAAGAGGTAGTACCAGTTGAGCGCTAGCTAGGTCCCTTCCATCTAACACTCTAGGAATAATTATCACTGAGGGCAGTCTATAGGTATCCAGCCTGAGCGGGCTCTCTCCTGTCTCCTTGTTCCCACTGGACAGATGCCTTCATACTCCACAAAGAGCCAAGGTGAGCAGGAGAAGGTGACAGGAGAAGGAGAAGTGAGGCATCACTGGAGGAAGTCTGGCAAGAGCTTCCAGAAGGAGGAAGCCTCTTCTCCAGAGACCTCACTCTGGGAGGAAATCTCTGATGTCTGTCTGGCTTGTCTTAGGGGAAAAGGCAGGAGGAAGACCTAGTTCACTTGGAGAACCCCGAGGGTGAAGGATGCTGAACTAGAAGGTTCAGAAGGACCTCCCAAAGACCTGCTTTCTTCCACCAGGTTCCTCCCCTCACTTCTTACCCCTCTAGTCCCTGGTTGGGGGCAGGGGAAAGACTTGGGTGGGGGGAAAGAGGCAGGAAATTCATGATTCTTATTCCCCCTCTTTCCCGGCTCCTCGAAGGGAGCTGGGTTTCCTTCCTTGACACCAAAACTCTGCCCCCCAGCTTGTTTCTGTGTTGCTTGCCCCTGTCCCCCAATCAGCTCCTAGCAGCCAGAAGTTTTTCCGGGAAGGCTGGTCAACTGGGGCTGAGGACACCGGGATGAGATGGGCTTGGGGGGGGGGGTCTGGGTGAAAGAGTGGTGCAACAGCTAGCTGTGCATTTGGAGCTCATGCAAATGATTGCCCATCCCTCATTTAATGCTTGTCAGTATCCTTGATGCAGATTCCTTCTTGACAGGGCTAGGACCAGGGGTTTGGCTACTCAGAGCTTATCCCCCCTTTTCCTGCCCTGAGGGGCAGGGCTAGAGAGAGAGCCCCTTTCCTCCAACTCTTGCCTCCTGCCCTGCCCCCAGCCTCCTCTCTCAGTGTCCCTACATGGCCATACTTGCTCCTTCTGCCCTCTCCCTCTAGGTCCCCACCCCCATCTCTCACCTCCAACCATTGCACTCCAAGTCAAGGAACGTGTATTTTCTACCATTGATTAGTCACGGCCCCCCATCCCAGCGGGAATAGTTACTCACCCTTATTCTGTGCTTGCCACGCACCGTCCCCCCCCTCCAACTGACTGCATTCACACTGGAGGAGTCCCTCAGGCTACCTCCTCTGCCTTCTTAGACCATCCCTGGGACAGGGGTATCTCCCAGACAGTTGTTCATCTGGGGAAATGGAGGTGGAATAGGACAGAGAGAGCATCAAAAAAAGACAGACAGGTTACAACCGCAGAATATCCCCTAGAGAAGTCCTTCCTCCTCCTATCCCCTCTCCAAACACACCCATTCTGACAGACTGCTTTGACTGAGAATCAGGATGCCTGGGTTCCCAGCTTGCTCAGGGCAGTTCTTCCCTATCAAGGATTGAGAATTTTATCTCAGTTGAATCGGGAGATTGGGCAGGAGGAATAGTGATCTATATTGGTATTCTCCAGAGAAAGGTCTTCAAGAAATGGATGTGAGTGACTGTCTCCTGAGACCTGAGACCCCTAATGGGCATTGGTTTGGTGGGGCGGAGTCCCCACTGGCAGGGGGCTGGGGCCCAGAGAGAGAGCTCCCTGAACTTGGCTAGGTGCCCAGGTCTGGGTTCTGTCTCTCAGGATAGGGGCTTTTCCCAATAAGGAATATCTAAGCTCTGGGTCCCCTCCCTTGCTGCCCCCACCCCGTTTGTCTCCATCTCCCCATAACGGCTCCTCTGTCCTAAAATGGCCAAATCTTCTCTCTCTCTCTCTCTCTCTCTCTCTCTCTCTCTCTCTCTCTCTCTCTCTCTCTCTCTCTCTCTCTCTCTCTCTCTCTCCCTCTCTCTCTCTCTCTCTCTCTCTCCCTCCCTTTCCCAAGTCTGGGCCCCCAGGGAGAGGGGAGAGGTGGGGGGGGGTGCCCAGAGCCAGAGGGCTGAGTTTGGGAGAGGGTGTAAGGAGTCCTTATGAAGAAAGGAGAGGTGCTGGGTTAGAACCTGGGGGGGGGGTGTCAATCTTCTCTCTCCCCATAAACCTCTTTCTCTGTATTTCTGTCTCAACCTATTTTGGTGAATCCATTCCTCTGGTTTGTGGGGTCCCTGAGTCTCAGTGGCTTGAGAAGTACTCAGTGGTTTCAGGGGGTTACTGATATGCATTGCATCATTGTCTGAAATGCCCCCCTACTCTGAGTTTCCAGATTGAATACACCCAAAGATAAATCTATCCCCTAGGCAAATGACATGTAGAAGAATAAGCAGGGTTAGCTGCTAGTGGGAACCACTGGAGAGAGGAGTACAGAATATAAAGGGAAAACTGTTGAGAAGCAGAAGAGGTTAGGGAGAGATCTGGGGGGTGGGATAAGTGGACGTTTTATGGGCTCTGAGGGCAGGGAGAGGTTTCCCTGGGATGAGACCCATGTGCTTGGGTTCCTACCCTTTAATTACTTTCATTTCTCTGAGCTTCAGCTTTTTCAGAGCATATAGATGGACTCAATCAGGGATTCTCAACCATTTTTGTGTCATGAACCCTTTGGATAGTCTGATGCCTTTCTCAGAATAATCTTATTTTTGAAAATTTTATAATTAAAGGAAATGCTAAATTTCAGTTAGTGGTTAGTGAAAAAAAAATATATCTATATATATTTTTTTCTCATCCAAGCTCACAGATTCCCCTCAAATCTATCTACAGACCCTACATTAAGGAACCCTTGGAATAAATGCTTCCTGAGATTCCTTCCAGTTCTGACATCCTGTGAATCTATATGTGAATTCTATCAGGGAGGATGGGGGGGCTGGAGTCTATGTTCAGGGGCTAGGGAATAAACAAACAGAAAGTAACTAAGATGAGCTCAGGACCCTAGGGGTCTGGGTTGGGGGCAGCTTGAAAGGGGTCTGGTGGGAGGGAGGCAGGAAAGAGAAATCAAGAGTGAGGACCTAGACCACTTGGGGTGGGGGAGAGCAATTTGTACAGAAATTAGAATCCAGAGGTCTGAGCTTCTAATTCAAGGAGATTGGCATGAGGCATGTGCTCTGGGAGGCTAAGGGAGGCATACCCCTGAGTCCCTCTGAACCATCCTTCAAGAGGAAATATAATGTATTAGAAAGACCTCGGAGCTGGGAGTCAGGAGGCCTGGGTTCCTGTCCCAGCTCTGCCGTTAACTTCTTACTTACGTGATCTGGGGCAAGTCAAGTTAACCTCTCCCCAGGTTTCAGATTCCTCATCTGTCAAATGGGGATAATAATAGTGGCTCTGCCTACCCCAAAGGAGTTGGGTGAATGTCAAATAAAATAATTGATGTTAACTCTGAAAAGCATCCTGTAAGTATGAGGGCCCCATTGGAGAGGCTGTGCAATGGTGGGAAGAGGCAGATTTAGGCTGAGTCTTGGTGGTGTGTGACTGTGGTCAAGTCACGCTTCCCATACGGATTGAACTGGCTTTCGAAGGTTGATGGGATTCTCCCATTCTGAATCTCTTACCCTCTCTGAGATGCAGCTTCCTCATCTGCAAAATGGGTAAAATGATACTTGAACCTCCTACCTCACAGAATTATGGGGAGAGAGTTCCATAAATTATAACTGTAAAACAAAAACTAAAAAAAGTTAAAATGCTGAGTGGGGGAGGGTGAGAATTTGAACTAGAAGAGACCTTAGACGTCATTTGGGCTAACCTCTATTCTACTCAACAATCTCTCCATTTTACAGATGAGGAAACGGAGGCCCAGAGAGATTAAACTATTTAAGTATTTAAGTGGTAGGGCTGGGATAAAAACCAGGTCACCTGATTCACAGATTTGTGTTTTTGCCATGAATTAGCCAGTCAGTCAGTCAGTCAGTCAACAAACATTTATTTTTTTATTTTAATATACTTTTAATTATATTTTCTTTCTTCTTTGAAAATTAAAACGAGTTTTGTTCAATTAACAAACATTTATTTTCTCTGCTTTCTCACCTTCCTTCCCTCCCCTCAATAAGACAACAAAGCAAAATAAGACCCCTGTAACAAATAATCATAGTTTAAGCAAAACCAATTCCCATATTAGTCATGTCCAAAAATGTATCTCGATCGGCATCTTGAGTCCCCTCTGTCGGGAGGTGGGTAGCATTCTTCCTTCTTAGTCCTACGGCATCATGGTCGCTTTTTGTCAATGAGCATTTATTAAACATATCTTATGTACCAGGCATTGGTCTAGGTGCTGGAGACCAAAGAAAGTCCAAACCATTTCTCCTGCCCCACCAGTGGTTAACAATGCAGTGAGGAGAGCAGTAAAGAACTGTGTGTAGAGAGGTAATCTCAGAGGGGGACATAGAAGGTAGGGACCTCCTGCAGAAGGTGGGATCTGAGCTCAAACTTGAAGAAAGGCCGGGAATCCAGTAGGCCTAGGAGAGGCAGGAGGGCATTTTTGGCCAAGGGGGACAGCCAGAACAAAGGCTCACTTACAGAAGAGGAAGTGGTGTGTTCCAGGACCACCACTGTAGGTGGGATATATCCATTGCATAAAGGAGAAAAATGGGTAGGAAAAAGTAGGAAAGGGCCAGGTTGTAAAAAACTTTGAAGACTGAACAGAAGATTTTGTGTTAGATTGTAGAGGTAATAGGGAGCCATTACTGATTAGGGAGGTGAAACAGTGATCTGTGCTTTAGGAATATCGTGTGCTGTACCTGTTGTTGTATTATTTCTTTTCAATCCCAGAATCCTCTAGAAAGGAAGGATGCAGGGTAAAAGGGATGGGGAAACTGAGACCTGAGGTCCAGGCTGTGCAGTGGCCTGAGCTTGGGGCAGGTCTCCCTCTCTGTGTGTGTCTCTGTATGTATATGTGTGTGTGTGTGTGTGTGTGTGTGTGTTGTGTGTGTGTGTGTGTGTGTGTGTAATCCTTTCTGCTCCTTTTCTGTGTTCGGAGTAGAGAAAATCTTGTCTGCCTCTCTTTCTCTTCCCTGTCCTTCACTAAACCTTAATTTTCATGGGAGCTCCTGGGTCCTGGTCCCCTTGCCCTCCATAGAAGCTAGGGACTCAACAAGTCTGTGAGGGAAAGGGGGGGGGTGTGTAGGAGGAGGTGAGGAGGGGTGAGGAGCAGTGGGGGGAACTTTTTTGGGGGGAAGTGTTTCTAAAGGGGCAGAAGCAGAAAAGTAGAATTATGAGCTAGAGGGCTGGACAAGACAAGAATGGGAGTAATGCTGTAGCCAGAAGGATGGGAGTTAGATGTCCAGAAGGACTTTCTATTGCGTGGGGCTTAGAGATCTGGCAGGAACATCTTGCCTCCTGGAGAGGTCTTAATGGAAACTTTGTGGACTTTGGGGGCTGGTGATGAGGAGGGTGGGGTTTGACTTTTGATCAGCTGGAGGAGTCTGGGATTCTGGTGGGGGGAGAAGAGGGAACATGTGGAAAGGGAGCTGGGGGGAGGAGGGTCAGGGAAGGCCGGTGAGTCTGGGCTCCAGCCTGGGGTGAAGTCAGAGGCATAAATCACACCTCTCAACTGCCCATTTCCGTTCCGAGCTCAGCTCCAGGCCAAAAGCCGAGCGCATCTGTCCTCTAAGTTTGTGCATATATTGGGGGGCTGGGGTGGGGCAGGGATGACAGAAAGGGAGGGGCCAAGAAGTAGGCCATTCAAAATTAATCTTCCTTGGCCTGTAGGAATATAGTGCTACTGAGGGGAAGGCCTAAATTTTCTCTTTCTTCTTAGTCTAAAGATTGGGGACCAGGGATAGGGGGTAGGTGTCTTCATTTAGAAGCGAGGGTTTTTTAGAGGCAGGGATGCTGATGGGGATGGGAGACCAGGGTACTTTCCCTCAAAGTCAGTCATACATTAGGCCCCGGCCCATACCCCGTCTGGTTGAATTTCTATGTGTCTCTCATACACATAAAACTGCTGGGGTGGGGGTGGAATCCAGAGGCACAGACACTCATACAGATGACCCTCACCCCCATCACACACACACACACACACTCTCTCTCTCTCTCTCTCTCTCTCTCTCTCTCTCTCTCTCTCTCTCTCTCTCTCTCTCTCTCTCTCTCTCTCTCTTCCCTTTTCTCACTTTCCAGCTGCTGTTCTCTTCTGCAAGTAAACCCTAGCTTTTCCGGTGACTGGGGCTGGGAGAATGGGGGGTAGGTGGGAGGAGAAACTAGGATACTCACCGACAGCCCGGAAACATTGTTCCCCAGTGATCTCCAAGCTCAGGACTGGGTTTTATCCCTCCTGATCTCCTGGGAGTGGCTGTGGGGGGAAGGGGAAGTAGGGGGTCTAACTTTTTTATTCCTTTAACTATGGAGGGGGTAGGGGGATGGGGGCCCTTGGGGTCCTGTTTCTCTTTGAGGGAGGCAGAACTAGGTAGTGGGGGGGGGTAGTGGTGAGAGCAAGATGGGAGGGAGAGGGGCAGGAGTCCAGACTGAGTTGCAGGGCTGGGATTGGAGTTGGGGTGGGGGGAAGGGGTGCAGGAAACAGAGAAAGCAGCACAGACAATGGCCTTTTCCTTTGGCTTAGAGCCCAGACTGCTGGTTCCCTTCTGACCCCACACCCCACCCCTAATCACCTTCTTTCTCTTAGCTCAGCTTGAGGGGAAGGGGGATTTACAGCCTGGGAAGGGAAGGAACAGCCCTCCTTTCAGACTCAGGATGCCTTCTTGCACCGATCTCCTCTCAACCCCACCAAGCCTTGAACCACCCTTAGCTGCCGTCTTCCCTCAGCAGTCTCCTCCCAATGCTGTGCCTTGCTTTCTCGTCCTCACCTTAGGCTTTGACATGCATTCAATTCAAGCATTCCTTAAGCATTCAATGCAGCTCCCATTTTGACTTATAACAATAAAAGTATCTCTCATTTGTACATCATTTAAAGGTTTTTTTTTTAAAAAAAGTACTTTTCTGGCCACAGCCCTGTAGTACAAGAACTATTACCCCATTTCACAGATATCCAGAAACTTCAGGTGACTTGCCCAAGGATTCATGGACAGAAAATGGCGGGGGCGGGGGCGGGGCAAACCCAAAGTTTTAGCTTGTTTGCTCTTTATATGATCAGCTCAGTCCCAAGAGATTAATAAAGGCCTCTAGACCTGCGATTACCAAACTTTTTTGATGTGCTCCCCTATTTAGAAAACATTTTTGAGCTCCCACCTCAATATATGGGTTTTGTTTATTTATAAATTAAATATATATACTAGAGAGGCAGCTAGGTGGTGTGGTGTATAGAGTGCTGGGCCTGGAGTCAAGAAGACCTGAGTTCAAATCTGGCCTCAGACACTTACTGGCTGTGTGGCTCTGGATGAGTCACTTCACCCTGTTTGCCTCAATTTCCTGCTCTGTAAAATGAGCTGGAGAAGGAAATGGCAAACCACTCCAGTATCTTTGCCAAAAAAACTCCAGATGGGGTCATGATGAGTTGGACATGACTGCATAACAACAATAACTAGAGAGGCACCATGGTAGTATTGTGCTTGGCCTGGTAAGATTGCCAGAAGGGTAAGAGAGCTGGCCTTCAAACCAGGAAGATGTGTCTTGAATGTATGCCAACCATGTGGCCCTAGGGAAGTCAGTTAATTTTTCTGAATTCTAGGTAGCTCTCTCAGACTAGAAGTTATAAAGAAGGTTTTGACCTGCTTTTCTGGAGGCAGTCTCTCATTGACAGCTTTTTTTAACAATGAAATCTCCAATCTAGTTCCTATCCATCTCCCTACATCACTTTACTACTTACTGTGCTAATTATGTATCTTATAAAATTTTTTAAAACAGACACTTAAAAAGAATGAAATCAAGGCAGAATAATATTTTGAAAAGAACATTTTACTTATTAATAATACAAAATCTTTTTGCTCTCACTAAAATATGATTACTAATCACCAATTATTACTTTCACTAATTAGGCAGTGCAATGTGATTGAATATGCTTAATTACTTTTAAACATCTTGTTTTATTCCTTTGTGAGCCAGCCATTCAAAGGTCTGGTTCTAAGGTCAGTTTATGTCAATATTTGGATTTAATAGCCATCACAGATGAAAAAAGGCACCTCTCAAAGATAAGGTGATCCAGATGGAATAAGTGCATTGTGGGCTGTGCATACTAAATCATGGTACTCATTTTTCAAACCTATTCACAACTTACAAAAATTTTTGTTGAAATTCAGCTAGCAGCTCTTTTTGTGGTGGCAAAGAATGGGAAATTGAGAGGATGCCCATCAATTGGGGAATGGGTGAGCAAGCTGTGGTATATGAATGTAATGGAATACTATTGTGCTATAAGAAATGATGAACAGGCTGACTTCAGAAAAATCTGGAAAGACTTATATGGTCTGATGCTAAGTGAAGTGAGCAGAACCAAGAGGGCTTTGTACACAATAACAGCCACGTTATGCGATGACTAATATTGTTAAACTGAACCCTTCTCAGCATTACAAGGACCTAAGACATCTCCAGAGGCCTCGGGATGGAAAATGGTGTCCACATCCAAAGAAAGAACTATGGAAGTTGAATCGCTATCACCTATTTTTACTTTTTGTTGAGTTTTGTTTCCTCTTTCTGATGGTTCCTCCTATTGGTTTTAATTTTTACTTAAAACTTCACTAATGTGAAAATATGTTTAATGGGAATGTAAATGTAAAGCCTATATCAGATTGTGCGCCATCTTGGGGAGCGTGGGGGGGAGGAAGGGGGAGAAAAATTTTCAACTCAAAAGCATATGAAGTGATTGTTGATAAATCAAAATAAATTAATAAAATAAAAAAAAAAGAAATTCAGCTAGCAAATTTCCACTTTCTCCGATGTCAATCAGTTCTTGCAAACTATTCAGAATGGGCTGCATATTTTTTTGCATTTTTTTAACCCATAAGTTCAAACCCACTGAAGCCTTTGTTTAGAAGGTTTTTAAATAGGTTAGGAAATTATTTTCAACTGTTTAAAGTATGAAGATATGATAATTTTTATAGGTGATATACTTAATATAAACTTTCACAACCCAAAGAGGAGACAGGGGGAGTATCCAGGACAAGAGAGTACTTAACAGGGTCATATGCTGCAGAGAGGTCGAGATGAGAATTGAGAAAAAAACAATTAGATCTGGCATTTGAGAGGTCTCTGGAAACTTTGAGAAGAATAATTTCAGTTGAGTGAGGTCAAAGAAAATGAAGAGGTTAATAACCTGAGAGGTTGGAAGCACCATAGTGCTCTAGATAGAAATAGGGAAATCATTCAGTCAGTGAGCAGTTATTAACCACCTACTATGTGCCCTGACACTGTGCTAAATCCTAGGGATACAAAGAAAGGTCAAAGGTAGTATTCTACTCTCAAGGAGCTCACATCTGTACAAGCAAGCTATATACTGTCTCCATTTGAAATAATCGGAGGAACAGACTAGAATTAAATAGTAAAGAGGGGTGATTTGGGCAGGGAGGAGGCATTGGTGGAGGGGGGAAGATTGCTGTGACGAGATCTGTAATGAAGATCCAGTCCCATCTATGGCTGCTTATCCTAAACTCTGTCCCAGTGACAAAAAAAAAAAGGGAAGGGAAAGGGCAGGGCTCTTACCAGTTGGTGTATTAGAATGCAGAGACCAGACTGCCAAAGGGTACGCCCCAGCCAGGAGCTGATATGGGAGAGGGGAAGGATGCGAGTAGGTTGGTGACAGTAGGGTGATTAGCTCAAGCTGTCTATCTGCGCAGTTGCTGCAAAAATTCAGGTTTATATCTACCCTGGTGGTCTGATGCCCCACAGCAATGAGGGGAGCTTTGGGATAATGGGTAAAGGGAGTGGTAATTGCGTCAGAGACATACCCTGGGATCGACTATGCCGTCCATGTTCCCTCCTTGTTAGTTATCCCTTGGGATCACCCTATGTACCCCTTAGGGTCATCCCACCTGCCCACTGGAAATAGCCTCTACTCTGGAGACAGGTGTTCTCTACAATGATGATGGAGACGTCAGCAATGATGATGATAGAGAAGAGAAGGGGAGGAGTGCTAGTCCAGGGAGCAAATAGGACCATTCACTAAGAAGAGGCAAGAGACACTGAGACAAAAGAGAAAGAGAGTCTAGCATTCAGATGAGGAAAGGACGGGCTGGGTAGATCTACAATAAAGACTCATTCTCTACTCCCCATCCTTTAACCCTTGTTAAAGGGTTAGTCCTTATTGAATACCTAGCCCTTACAACAACGCTGAGAGGCAGGTAGAGTAAATGTTATTTCTTCCATTTTACAGATGAGGAAACTGAGGCAAAGGGAAAAACAGTGTAGAGAAGGAAAGCTCAGAGAAATAAGATACAAGTTTTCTACCAGCCTGAACCCTCTTTCTCTTCTCCTATTCTGATCAAGGATAATTCCATGGAGTTGGAGATCTTAGAATGCTCACAGGCCTGGGAAGAGGGAAAGCGGGGGCCAAAGCTACCAGGGCTTGGTTAGGGGTAGCCCAACATTCAGCAGTCTCCTCTGCCTCTTTCTGTCCTCCCTAGTGGAACTGCATAGGTTCTCCCCAACTGTGCCCTCTGCTTGTCTAGTCAGGCTATTCTCCTCAATGGTTCATGCGCCATGCTTCCTTGTCCCTGTTGAACCAGCTGCTTTGTCTGAGCTGCTTCTCCCTAAGCAAAGCCGACTGGTACAGCACTTCCTTTAAGGAATTCTAGGAGGGCACAAATTGTATGTTATGCAGAATAGTAAAAACTACTTGCCTTGTGTCACATCCTCCATGAAGCCTTTTCTGATTTCTCTTATAGGACAAACTCCTCAACCAATTTCATAGCATTTTTTTCAACTCTCTAATTAGTGCTATGTACAGTGTTTTAATAAATGCTCTTTCCATCCATCCATCCATCTATCTATCTATCTATCTATCTATCTATCTATCTATCTATCTATCATCTATCTGTTATCTGTCCTATCCCTCTATCTCTCTCCCTACCATCTCTCTCTCTCTCTCTCTCTCTCTCTCTCTCTCTCTCTCTCTCTCTCTCTCCTCTCTCTCTCTCTCTCTCTCTTTCTCTCTGTCTGTCTGTCTAGCTGTTGAACTGAGGATTTAGAGCTGGAAGGTATCTTAGTCTTAGAGATGATCAGATCCAGCTCCATCTTCTTATAGATGCAATTTTGCCCTAAGGAAGAAATGTCTCACTCAGTTACAAAGCTGTGAAATTGCAGATCAGAAACCAGATCTTCTGACTCCAAGCCAGTTCTCCCTCCATTCCAGCTTGATTTGCTGAGTATTGATGGTATATTATATTTATCTCTTTCGGCATTTTACCCAGCTATAGGACAGCAAACTCTCTGAGGGCAGAGATCCTATCTTATCTACATTTTCTTGCATATGGATAAATACTTAACAAATAATTGTAGCATGAATAAATGGTTAAAGGAAATTAGAACCTCCAGAGTTTCACAGCAAACTTAATCGTTTAGAAAGACTTTCCTTCCAACAATCCAGTGGGATAGGTAGAACCTATTTTACAGATGGAGAAAATGAAGTCAAGAGTAATTGACTTACCCAAGACAAAGCTACTGGTGCTTAGGTTAGAGATATTCCAACCTCAAAAATACTTTGCCCTAAATAGTCGAAAAAAATCAGGAAACTCTTTCCTAGCATGAACCTTTTGCTTCTCTAATCAGGCTAGTAAGTGGTAGATTGAATCCATGTAATCCAAGTCTAATGTTCTCTCCCCTTCCCTTGTCCAGTGCATAGTACAGTGCTCCAAACATAGTAGGGATTTCATGAACATTTGTCGAACTGAATGTTGGGTTTGAAGTCAGATGACCTGAGTTCTAATTCCTGCTCTGCTACCTTGGGTGAATTGCTTAAAGTTTCTGTGCCTCAGTTTTCTCATCTGTAAAATGAGCAAATTGGATTAAATGGCCTCTAAAGTCCCTTTCGAGTCTCTTTCTATATGATTCTATGAATTAAATTAAAGTCTCAGTTCAAGTCCTTCCTACCTTCTCCAAGAAGCCTTCTCAGTAGGTGCCCTCATAGCCTAGAATTTAATCACATGTTAATTATATTTCATTGATGTCATTTTACAGTTATTCATCTCATCTCCCTTAATAAACTGATGAGGTCATTGAGGGGAGGGATCACATCTTGTTCTGTGGGACCATGGACCTTTGATGAATATTTGTTGGTTGACTGAAATTAGGTATTGTCTTATTTTTTAATTCAGTGAAAGGGTTCTGGATTTCCTTATCTTTGATTGAATGACTCTTGGCCTTTCTAAAATATCTGGAAAAAGGGAAAGTTGGAGTAGACCATGGTGGTACCCTAGCAGGGATGCCACCCACAGCAATGGAAGAAATAATGGCAAAAGAGGAAAATCTTTCCCCCATATTTCTAGAAGAGGACTTAGGTAGACCTCACATGGAATTAAGGTTGGGGTGGAGAGAAAGGGACAGGTCTCATGTCTCAAATAAACTTTGAGATTTCTTTGCCCCCTTTTCTTTCTACAGTATGTTTGACTGAATGAACTCTGGACTTAGAGTCAAAGACCTGGGTTTAAATCCTGAATCTACCACCACTGGCAATGTAATTGTATAAGTCACAAGTTCTATGAGCTGGGTGCTGGGAATCAGGAAGATGAATCTTCTTGAATTCCATTCTGGCCTCAGACACTTGCTAGCTGTGTGACCCCCAGCAAGTCACTTTATCCTGTTTGCCTTAGTTTTCCTCATCTGTAAAATGAGAAGGAAATGGCAAACCAGTCCAGTATTTTTGCCAATAAAACCCTAAATAGGATCACGAAGAGTCATATATGACTGAACAACAACAAAAATGAGGACTAATACTTGTACACTTTACAATTCAAAGTAGTTTTGCTAAGTCCATACTAAGTGTGAGATACTGTCCTAGGTGCTGGGGATATGAAGATGCCCTGACTTCAAGAAGCTTATAATTTAGTAGGAGGAATAAGACATGTACACAAGTGACTGAAAAAGGGCAGAGTGTGATAAGGGTGAAGAAGGGTTCTAGACAAGGTGCTATAAGAAATTTTGGGGTGGGGAAAGACCAGGGAAGATTTCATAGAAGTGGAACCAGGAGGGTCTTAAAAATAGGGAAAGATTTCAACAGGTGTAAATGTGGAATTCTGTGAGTATGGAGGATGGGCTGTGAGAATGAACAGAGACAGAGAACACAAGATTCGATCTGGGAACAATAAGCAGTCAGGGCTGGCTGAAATAAACAGAGTGAAACCCATCGCAGGCTTCAGAAAGCCTTAGATGCCAGGTTAAGGAGTTAGCATTTTATTTAGATTCTCGGTAAGGGGGAGTATCTGAAGGTTTTAAAGCAAGCGAGTGGCAATAATAAAAACTGACATTTATATAGCTGTCTTTTGCTATGGTCATATCTGTGTTTTAGAAAAAAAAAACTGTTTTGGCTACCGTGAAGGATGGATTAGAGAACAGTGTGTAAGGCAGGGATAATTAATTAAGTGGCTATTAAATAGTAGAATGGAGAGGTAATGAAAATCTTTTCTAGGGTGGAAGCAATTCTGAGACTCATTTTCTTCTTCTCTAAAATGGGGAGGATAATGTTTGTATAACCTACCTCGTAGGGTTGCTGTGAGGAAAGTGCTTTGTGTGCTAGAAAGCTACATGTGAATATGTGATATTATTTATATCCCCAAAACCTGGAATCTCCTTATACTCTGGGTTTCCTCCCATGTTTCACAGAGACTCACTCGGGTAGAGTATATGAAACAAATTAGGAAGGGGAACTGTTAGGTACCTTGAGGGAAGTACTGGATCTCATTCTTCAGAGGATAAAGTAAGGATCAATCAATCAATAAACACTAATTAAGGGCCTACTATGTGCTAGTCACTGTGCTAAGCATGGGGCAAAAGACAGTTCCTGCCCTCAAGGAGCTTATAATCTAATGTATATAAAATATCATGCAAACAAATGCCATCCTTTTAGACATAGCTTTTCTGGTCTCTTTGGCATCCTGGGACTGATAGGTTAGGACCTCTTTGTCCTATCTCAGACCTTCTGTTGTGGCTATCCCATTGAATGTGAAGGATGTGGTTGGTCCAGTGGTAGGGGTGGAGGAAATGGGAGTGGTGCCTGGGAATTCTGGATCTTCACTTCTTCAACAGTCCCTGACTCGGTCCCTAATTCATGGCTCTTTCTGTCCCTGTGGGGGAGGAGAAGGAACTCCCATCCCCAAGTCATGACACAATATAGGGCTGAGTCACATGGTGGGTGGCAGAAACAGCACTTTTAGACTTTTTAGTGGCCTCCAATCATACCCAATCTCCTCCTGACTTACCACCTCCGGAAATCAGAGGGCAAAGTAACTTCTCTTCATTCAGGACTTTGGATGTCTCAGGAAAGGGTTGAGAGCTAGGTAGACACAATTCCTCTCTTGCAAGGGAAGAGAACTGTCTTCTGCTCCATGACCTTCTTTCCAAGGATGTGAAATCGGAAGGGATCTAGGAGGTCATCTACTCCAATTCTCACATTTTACAAATGAGGAAATTTGACACTTGAGTTAATTGTTCAACTTGTGGAAGATCACCTGGGTAGGCAGTAAGGAGCCTAGCCACATTTAAGACAAGGTCTTTTTGATTCTAAGTCACTCACTATTTTGTCCTGCCAACATCCCTCCAAGCCTTGACTGCTTCTCCCCTGCTGTTTCCAGGGAAGAACTAAGTCCATTTCCCCATAGATTAAGGAGGGCTGTCAGGTTTTGGGCTCCATCCAGCTCAGAGTGGGAAAAGCTGATGGGCATGGTGCCAAAAGGATGCCCTCTGGCTTGGCATGCTGACTGCATGTAAGGCTGGTGGTCTTGGCACAATGCCTACTGCCAGGCAGTGTGCCTGCCCATGCACTTGGAGGCTCGATGCCCAAAGATGCCAGACAGCTGACTGTGGAAAATGGTTCTGCATGTCTTGGATGCCTCAGCACCTGTTACTCCTGCTTTGGGTTCATTTCAGGGTTGGGAAAGATCAGGGATAGATAGGGGGTGTGTGTGACCCAATTTGGAGTCTTCCATGGAACTGAGATGCTAGTATTTTCCATGTCAGGAGTAGGACTTCATGCCAATTGGCAAACATCCCGATGGCCTAGGGTTTTTGGAATTTGGTCTTAGGAAGGAACCACTCTTCTTCATCCTTCTCAAGTGTGTTTCTTTTCAATACCAGTGGTAAATAGGGAGTGAATGCTGGATTTGCACTCAGAGGACCTGGAACTGAATCCCAACTCTTTTGCTTACTATCTGTGTGACTGTGGGCTAGTCATTTTCCCTCTCTAGGACTTGGTCCTCACATCTGCACAATGGAGTTGGACTATATCGTCTCTAACTCCTTTTTTTTTTTTATCTCTAAACCCTAGGACTAAACCCTAGTCTGAGCCCAGGGTTGCAGATAAAACCTGACAATTGGAAGGAGTCTTACCCATGAGGCATGCCTAAGGCTCACGTTTACGTTTTTGGATGCAAAAGAGGAGGAAGTAGGTGGGTAATAGCCTTGACAATAGCAGAGACCAACTGTTTACTCTCCAAAGTGTTCTGTGGACCTCTCAGAGACCCTTACCCAGCTCAGAGCTGCCTTAGTTCCCTGCACCCAGTGAAGTACCAGTGCTGTGTTGAGATTTCATCGCCATCTGCTGGATATTGTGGGGATCTACAGCCTTTCCCCAGCTTTTCTATGAGAATTAGTAACACTCAGGTTCCCTTAGGGCTTGTCCACTCTCACCCTGATTTGTACTGCACTTGAAGAAAGCTTGAATTTTACTCTTTGGGGAGCTAGACTCTGTAATTAGAGTTAACTTGAATGCTGGAGAGCTGGGTTATGCCCATGTTCTTTTGCAAGGTCTCTTTAAAAAATATTTTAACATCATTTTATTTTCATATAATAGCCAATAATAATAGCTAACATTTATATAGTGCTTACTACATCCCAGGCACTGTGCTAAGTGCTTTACAATTGCTATTTCCTTTGATCCTCACAACAACCTTGGGAGGCAGATGCTATTATTATCTCCATTTTACAGATGAGGAAACAGAGGTTAAGTGACTTGCCCAGGGTCACAGAGCTAGTAAGTGTCTGAGGCTGGATTTGAGCTCAAGTCTTCTTGACTCCAGGCCCAGCACTCTATATCCACTCTGTGCACTGCCCTGCTCAGCTTTCCCCTCCATTATCACTTTAATTTCCCAATATATCCCTCCCTCTTCCCTTACCAGAGAGCTAGGAGGAAGAAAAATGGTTCAGCAAAACTAACCCAATGTTAGAAAAATCTGAAACAAAAATCTACTATAGGAGTATATGAAGGAAAGCCATGCTTCTGGTGAGAAGCAGGCACACCGCACCCCCGTAGCACGTGTGGATTGGTATAGAAGTAGAGTCAACTTTTAGATGGTTAGCAAAATCCATACTCCTCCCATTTGAGCTGGGATTGGACTAGCTTATTTGGGTTACACTCTTCCTGAACTGCCCATCCCATGTTCCTCCATGTCATGTTAGTTTATGTGTCACATGTTAAAACATGGTGGCTATCTTGGCCCTTGGGGTGTGGCAGTTAATATTCAATAAGCTTATTAAGCAAGTGCAGTGGAGAAAAGCCTTTGCCCAGTCCTTGACCCTGATGAGTTGCCACGGGTTTAGCCTCCAGGGCTCTGTCTGAAGGAACGAGTTGTTTCGCAGACTGTCTGGGGCACTTTCTGATGGCTTGAGGGACTGTCCACAAAATCTTGGAAATCCTCCTCAGAATTCCCGTGCTCTGCTGTGGAAGCCTACCTTCTAGATCTTTTCCCACACCACATCAATCACGTCTGACTTTATAGGGTGTGTTCCACACCTACCGTCACCAACCTCTACAAAGAAGGGAGGGAAGACCATTCTCTTATCTCTTCTTCGGGGATAAACTTGATCCTTATAATTTCACAGCACCCAGTTTTGGTTTTTGTTCTTCTATCTACATTGTTGTACGTGGAGCATATTGTTTTCCTCGTTCTGTTTATTTCACTTTGCATCAGTTCATATAAATCACTAGTGTTCTTTAGATTTTTCATTTTCATTGTTGCTTAAGAGTACCACAATACTCCATTACATTTTCCTACCACAATTTGTATAGTCCAGGGGTGGGGAACCTGCCGCCTCGAGGGGCCACATGTGATCCTCTAGGTCCTCAGACGTAGCCCTTTGACTGAATCAAAACTTCACAGAACAAATCCCCTTAATGAAAAGGTTTGTTCTGTAAAACTTGGACACAGTCAAAAGGCTGTACCCAAGGACCTAGAATGACTATAATATAGCCATTCAACAACTGACAAGTAACTTTTAGTTCCAGTTCATTGACATTACAAGTGCTGCTATAAATATTTTGGTGTAAATGGTACCTTTGTATTTCTCATTATATCCTTGGGGTATGTGATTATCAATGTGGAACCTCTGGATCAAAGGGTAAACCACTATGTCTCTCAGTACATTAGCTAGCTTTTAAAAAGTGCTTCATTAATATTATCTCATTTTATCTTCACAACAACCCTGGGAGGTAGATGCTATTATTATTCTCATATTATATTTAGGAAACTGAGGCAGACAGAGGTGAATGTGACTTGCTCAGGGTGATACAGCTATTCAGTGTCTGAGGCTAGATTTGAACTTTCGGTCTTCCTGACTCCAGTCCCAGCACAATATCCACTGCATCACTAGCTGCCTCTGATCAGTGATAGAGCTGGACAGAGATCTTAGTGGTCACCTTCTAATCAACTCCCCTCATTTAAAATGGGACTGGGGCCCAAAAAAGCTAGATAACTTGCCACAACTAAAGCCCATGTGTCTTCCCTTCAGTTTCCCCACCAGTAGGAGGGAAGAAGTCAACCCTTCTCACCCACCCCACTTACTGGGAAACTATGAGCAAAGGAAAAAACCAAAAAACAACCTTAGCCATGAGAGGGCAGGCAAGTGGGTTTATGCTTGGGGCTTAGTTCACAGGGTTCTGGATTTCTCAACTATTGAACAGTGGCTGAAATGGCTGATTATCAAACACTTTACGGTCTCCCTCAAGGGACAAAGTACAAGATGTAGAGTTTCACGTCCACTCAATGTTCTTTGATAACCAATTTCTCACTCTTTCCATCCACTCCCATCACCACTGAAGACAGCTACAGGAGGTCCTGTTCCCTACTAATGGATAGCTGGAGCCAATTTGTTCCTGCCCTACTAATTTCAGATTTGGAAGTCATTTATAATACTAGGAATTATCCCAGGAACACTTTCTTGAGAAATTCTGAAACTGACCTGCTTATATACTATTACCAACTAGATCTTGACTATTGAGGTATATATTGCCAGGAAAACAAATGCTTGCAAGGTCAGAAGACTTTTTTCCTTCAGCCCACACAATAATCCAATCTGAGTAAGTAAAGAGAGATTCTATCTTTCCTGTTGTCCCCTGGCCTTGCTCAAGGATCCCCTTAAAAAAGAGCCATTGCAAAGGTTGATATGTGAAAAAAAATTCTATTAAAAAATTGAAACTAGCCTTCAAATATGTGTGTATTCAATATTAGAGATCATCTCCTTTATTTTATGGAGGAGGAAACTGAGGCAGCAACAGGTGAAATAACTTGCCAAAGGTCATGTAGGTAATCATTGCCAGAGCCTGAGCTGAAATCAGGCCATGCTCCTTTTAATATATCAGGCTGACCATGTTGTGCTGCTGTGTGTGATCTCTATGCTTATATTCCTATCTTATCTCTTTGCACCTGGGTCACATATAACAAGCTCTATAAACTCAATACCTTGTAAACTCCCAAGCCTATTTGTTTTTTTTTCCCAATGAAATTTTTTTCAATCATCAAAAATTGCCTTTCTCTCTCTCCCACTCCCTACTCACCAATTGAGAACAAAAGGAAAACAAAAGTGCTGTTACAAACATTTACAATCAAGCAAAACAAATTTTCATATTATCCATCCATTTCCAAATTATCTATCTATTTATCTATCTATCTCATTCTGCATTCATGAAGTCTTTCACTTTTCAGGAGGTAAGTAGCATGGATCATCATTAATCCTCTGGAATCATGGTTGGTCTTTATGATAATCAGAGTTCTTAAATCTTTCAAACTTGTTTGACTTAAAGTGATTGTAAACATTGTTCTCCTGGTCCTGTTCAATTCGCTCTGCATCTGTTCATAGAAGTCTTCCCTGAAATCATTCCCTTCATCGTTTCTTAAGCACAATAGTATTCCATTATATTTATATACCATAACTTTTTCAGCCATTCCCCAATTTTTGGGCAACCCCATGGTTTCCAATTCTTTGCCATTACAAAAAGAGTTATAAGTATTTTTCTATATTCTTTTATTTACTTGTCTGTTGGTTTATTTATTTATTTAAGGCAGTTGGGGTTAAGTAACTTGCCCAGGGTCACACAGCTAGTGCCAAGTGTTTGGTCTGAGCCGGATTTGTACTCAGGTCCTCCTGACTTATTGATTCACTTAGGATCAATTTCTCCTTTACTCTATGCTCCCTCTAATGGGATCCTCCTTATCTTTTCCCCTTTTTTCCTCCTGTTTCCCTGAGAAGTAAAATGTATTACTCTACGGATCTCTGTATGTATATATCCTTTTCTCCTCTGACAAATTCAAATGAGAGTGAGGTTCAGATGTTAGTAATTCCCTCATCCCCTTATTTGTATAAACTTTTACTTATGCATCATAGTTATGAGATTAATTTTATTAACCTTCCTCCTCCTCCAGTGTATTCCTCTTCTAATTTTTCTTTTAAGATCATTAAGAACAGAACCCCCCCCCCCAGCCTTTCTGTCCAATTAGACTCCCTCTATGATCCTTGATGATGACAGGGTTGAGAGGGGACACATGTATCGTTTCCTCATATTGGGATGTTATCAGTTTATCATAATGATTATTCACTCATGTTTACCTTTTAATGTTTCTTTTGACTCCTGTGTTTGCATTTCAAAGTTTCTATAAAGCTCTAGTCTTTTCTTTAGGATTGCTTGGAAATCCTTTGTTTTATTAAAGATCTGTTTTCCCCTTAGTTTTGCTGGGTAAGTCAGTCTTAGTTATAAGCCTATATCCTTTAGCTATAGATAGGTAGTATAGTGGATAGAAGGCTGGGACTAAAGTCAGGAAGACCTGAATTCAAATCTGGCCTCAGACACTGTGTGACCCTGGGCAAATCACTTAACCTCTTTCTGGCTCAATTTCTTCAATTCTAAAATGGGGGTAATAATGGCACCTACTTCCCAGGGTGGTGGTGAGGTTAAAATGAGATATTTGTAGAGCACTTAGCACAACTCCTGGCACACAGTAATAGCACTTTAAATGCCTGGCAGTTAGTAAATGCTTGTTTCCTTCCTTCCTTCCTTTGCCTTCTGAAATATTGTATTCCAAGCTCTTTGCTCTTTTACAATGGTTGCTGCTAAATCATGTGTTCTTTACTGTGGATCGTTGGTACTTGAATTTTTTTTCTTTCAGGCTGTTTACAATATTTTTTCTTTGACCTGGAAATTCTGAATTTTGTCTATAATGTTCCTGGAAGTTTTCATTTTGGGGTTTCTTTCAGGAGGTGACCATTGGATTCTTTCTGTTCCTACTTTGCCCTCTGGTTCTAGGAAGTCTAGGCAGTTTTCTTTTATGATTCTTGAAATATGCTATCTAGGTCTTTTTTTTTTTGTCATGGCTTTCTGGTAGTCCAATGATTCTTAAATTTTCTCTCCTTGATCTGTTTTCTAGGTCAGTTGTTTTGCTATAAGATACTTGATATTTTCTTCTATTTTTTCAGTCTTTTAACTATGTATATTTTCTACTCTCTCATGAAATTATTACTTTCCATTATAATTTTTAGGAAATTTGTTGCTTAGGCAGGTATTTGTGTACCTCTTATTCCAAGCTATTAATTCTCTTTCCAATTCTCTTCCATAGCCCTCATTTCTTTTCCATTTTTTTTCCCCTCTAGCACTTTCATTTTACTTATAAAAACACTTTAGACTCTTTTCTAAAATACCTGTTTCATCTCTTTCAGGAATTCTAGTTGAACTTGTACCCAAGCTGTGCTTTTCTTCTGAGGCTTTGCTCATAAAATGTTTTGGAGTCCTTCCCTTCTTCCAACCTACTTTCTCAATTTTGACTTGATGTTAGGCCCAGGTGCTGTGCACTTCTGGAGGGAAAATCTGGGCTGGTTTTGTTGTTGCTCTCTTGCGATACTATTACATTATTCCAGTATCTCAGGGACAACTCAGGCTGGGGACCTGTAAGCTTTCAGTGCTCCCCAAATGATCTGATCCAAAGCAAATTATGATTTCTGCTCCCTTGTCTGAGCTCCACAAATTCCTGATCTTGTTTTGAGTCTGAGCAACAAGACTATGGGGCTCTCCACATTTGAAGTTTCAGGGAGGTGGGAAAAGTCTGCTGGTTCAGAGTGGCTTTGGTCTGGGATTCCCACCCTGTTTTTTCTACTGTTGACTTCAGACTAGGTTGGAGGCTAGAGCTGAGACCTCACTTTGCTCCTGGATTCTGAGCCACATAGCTATTGTTTGCCTTTTAATTTGGTATTCCTCAATCAGTACAAAGCCTAGAGTCTATGACCATTCCCTATACAGGTACGCTGCCCCTGGGCTCAGGTCTCCTTTTCAGTTTGTCCTAAATATTGAGTAGTGACCAAGAACTGAGTAGTGAGCAACAAAGCTTTCAACTGGCACCTATTTCTGCACAAGGTGGCAATGCTTCAGTACAGGTCTGAGACCTCTCTTTTCCCTTGGGCAGAATTGGACCCTGGACTCATTCCTAGCTAGAACCTGTCCCTAGTCTCCACAGGCTTTTTTGTCTCCCTATTTTGACCTTGGCTGGAAAAATGGGTCATTGTAATTTCCTTGGATCTCCTGGGCAAGATTTTGGTGTTTTCTAAATGTTTGGAGGATTTTGGGGAGGGGGAGTGGGGTGGAGGAGAGCTTCCTGTACTTCTTCCTACTACTTCGCCATTTTGACTTTGCCTTCTTCTAGATCTATTTGTAATGTGGTTTCTGATGCCACCCCTTGACTAAACTTGCTCTAAGACTCCAAGGTTATCCACGATCCTCTTAATTGCTATACCTGATGGCCCCTCTTCAATCCTCATTATTCTTGAACTCTCCAGTTTTCAACATTGTTGATCACATTTTTCCTTCTGGATACCTTCTTCGTTGGCTTTCATGGCACTGCTCTCTACTGGTTTTCCTCTTACCTGACTTATTCTTAGCCTCCTTTGCTCAATCATAATACTTCTAACAGGGCTTATTTCCCAAGGCTGTCCTGGACTCTCTTGTCTTCTTAGCTCCTAGGGGTTATCTCTTTGCAGACACTCATAAATGTATATGGCTCTAATTTCTCTCCTGAACTCCAGCCCTTTATTATCAGCTATCTACTAGACATCACCTGGAAGTCTTAGGTATATCAAAATGAATAATGTTAAAAGTGGGACTCATTTTTTTTTCTCCTAAACCTTTTCTTCCTCCAAAATTCCCTATTTCTGTTGAAAGTATCATCATCCTTCTAATCAATCATTCAGGTTCTCATCTTTGGAGTCATTCCCAATCCCTCATTCTTCCTCACTCCCTATGTCCAGTGATATGTCACATCTTGGCACTCTCTGTTCGTCATGCTGTTTCTCAATCTCAGCATTACATGCTCCACCTGTGTTCCTTTGCACAGGCTGCCTGGAAGGCATGAGATGCACTCACTTCTTCCTTTTGCCTCTTAGAATCCTTAGCTTCTCTTAACACTCAAGTGCTAGCTCTTATGGTAGGCCTTTCTGGATATCCCTGGTTGTCAGTGTTGTTTCCATTCTCAAATTATCTTGTACTTACTAACATATAGAAATGACATATCCAGTAGAACATAAGTTCATTAGGGACAGGAGCTTTTAAAAAAAAATTTATTTTTGTCTTTGTGTCCCTAGTACCCTTACAATACTATATGCTTAATAAATTTTTGTGGAATTGATTTCATTTTCAATTGATGATGTTGAGAAGATACCATCTATACAGAATCTGTCTTTGATTTGGGATGTGTGGGATGTTCTCCATGACAGTCAAATATTTTTGGCAAATATATACCCTGGTCTTGTGACTTACTTGTTCATAATCAGAACAAAGTTATCTGTAGTTATGCCTTTCATTATTTTATAAAATTGATATGCATAGGAGATACCTTGTTGGAGAAGAGCTTTTAAGGGTTTTGCTCCGCTGAGTCAAATGTTTTTAAAATTGACAAGCATGCACAGTGGGAATTGTGTGGTTTCTATGTATGTCAGGTGTATGTAATGCCAAATTTGGCCAGCTGTGGAATATCCCATACAGAAGCTTACCTGGCTTTTAAAACTCTCATAACTGGCCTTTTCCTATCTTTCCAGTCTCCTTACACCTTACTCTCCCCCTCCACATACCCTGAATTCTTCTGACATTAGCAACCTTCCTATCACATAAGATACTCCATCTCCCAGCTCCAAGCGTTTTTACTGGTTGTCCCCCATGCCTAAAACAAACTCATTTCTTTGTCCTAGTTTCACTGGCTTTCTTCAAATTTCAGCCTAAAGTCTTAACTTCTATAAGAAGCCTTTCCCAGTCCTCCTTAATCTTACTGCCTTCCCTCTGAGACCATCCTCAATTTATTCTGTATATATCTTGTTTGTACATAGTTTCCATGTTGTCTCCCTCATTAGATGGTGAGCTCCTTGATTGGGGACAGTGTCTCTGCTTTTTCTCTCTGTTGAGAGAACTTAACTATCCCTTCTAGCTTCATTGCTTATATAGCACAGTGCCTGGAACATGGTAGGCTTAGCAAATGCTAGCTATCTGTTTCCTTCTAATCTCCTCATAAGAATGTCCTCAATGAATGCTTAGTCCCATGAAAATTTTGAATATATGGGAAAGTAGGCAAAGGGATGATATTTTTAGTCAGTCACCTGTTTCTGTTAATAAGGTCTGGGTTTTTTCCCCCTTCATGACTTTGGTATTCTCTCTTCTTTCATATTCCTCAAGGTCCTTCAGATGCTCCCATTTGTGCGATGACATCGGGCCAAAAAGTCTGTTTCTAATCATGTTGCTTGTATCAAGCCTGGATTGCAAAGCCACTTAATGGTATCACTCACTCAAGGGTTTGGCCTAACTATTCACATAGGAAAAACAAATCAGATGAAGACTGCCTTTTGTTCAAACTGGGTTATGAAAGTAAGCCATAGCGCTCATCCATGGTATAAATATTTTGGACAGACATGGCAAACAGATAAAATGAAACCAGAATTGAACAGGATGAAGACAGGCTAGACTGCTTCAGGAAGAGTTCACAATTATTTTAATGATCCCAAGTTTCTTTCTAAAACAAAGGTATTAACATCACTATTCTTCCAGTTATGACATATGTGTAAATCTAATTTTCAAAGGATTTGGTACTCACCCAAAGAGCAATGGAGTGGTATATGGTTGGCATCAGCAGACTACAACACACTCGAATTAAATAGAAGTGGAGTCAAGGATGTCAACAGACAGAAAAATAAGGCAGGCAATTTGCATGTACAGAGTCAAAGGTAATTTATAGATGGCTCACATTTTCCACTGGTATCCATACAATGTCAGGTAAATTGTCTCCAGCAAATTGGGTGGATCCACCGTGGCAAACTTATGGGATGATATAGATGGTGGGATTTTGTAACCTGCAACACTGGGATGAGTTACCCACTTCAGTTAGATCAAAGATCCACTGGCAAGGATTTTGTTACTTCTAGACTGTATACAGTATCTTATGCACAGGTAGATATTTAAAGAATACACTGAATAAAAAGAAGTTGTAGTAAAAAAAAATACTCTCCATATCCCAATGTAAAAGTGTTTATTGTATTCATTAGTATTTATCTGTTAAGTCCTTGGCTGAGACTCAGCTTCAATCTCATCTCATCTCATTTACTCAACAGCTCAGAGAGGCAGCCCCAGAGCTGACCTTCCAATGAGGAGGCTTTTAAAAGAGGCTGTTAAATGGTTTTCTTGCCAACCAGAAATAGCTCTGTGAGAAAACTCAGCTCTGTTACACAATTTGACACATGGGCCCTGGTGATTCTACAGCCTATGCTGGGAAGAGGAGGACAGGGATTTTCCTTCGCCTCTTCAGTTCACAATATTGGCAGTAGGGTGGAAAGAGGAGATGAGGGAAGAAGCAAAATACATTAGTAAACAGGGTTTAAACAAAATGAAAATGAGTATTAGAAAGGAAGAAATGTGAATTCTGTAGCTCCACTAAATTCTTTGGAGGCAATACCAGTGACTGGGTGCCTGTAACTCACAGAGGAGGGAAATTAAAAACAAAATCAAGACAAAAAAACCCCCTCTTAACTGGCAAAATAATCTCTGAATAACTGTAAAGGGAATACTGAAAGGCAGTTGATGTTGCTGAAACAATAGATGAACAATTGGGGAAAAAAATTAGGCCAAAAATATAGTGAGTCCTCAAAATAACCCAAAGGAGACTGTGTAGGAATCTAAGGGCTCCATTTAATCCCTGGCTTAGCTAACACAACTAAAAAGCCACTTTAAATATATCTTCTGTAAATACCAGGCCTTTGAGTTCCTGATGAACCCTTTCAGCCCTCAGAATTAGTGAAGGTTTGAAGATTTTCTTTCTTCAGGTCTAGTGATAGATTAAGCAGAAACTACATCTCTGGGAAATGAGGAAATTCACAGGAGCTGCTCTAAGCATTTCAAAAATTGCATTTGATCTTCCCTAGGAAAAAAATTTTCAGCTTGCTAGGATATTCTCTCCTACTGTCTGCTCCTCTCATCTCACCTGGAAGATCTCAAAGAATATTTTAAAGCTAGGCATAATAATAGTAAAAGTGCAGCATGATCAAGAGGAAAACAGCAGGCATGGAATATAGGTTCACAAACTCCGTCATCTTCCTCAATAGAATAATCACTTCCATTTTTAAAAAAGGCAATTGATCTCAATCTGCTTATAAAAGCAAACATCTGAAAACACTGACATCACTAGATCCAGTCCTTAATGTTTTGGACACAAATTATTTGATGTTTAGATTATCCAGGTCCAAGGTTTCTCCTTCTTGTTATCTACTTTTGTGACAAATACCAGGTAAGATGTTTGAAATGACCACAGGTCACCTGAGGAATGTTTGTATTAAGTCTTCTTGCTTTCTATCATCATTCTTAGATTCCCTAATGTGGAAGATGATGCCTTGGGATTGTGTGACCAGCTAACACCTCAAGTGAGAGCTAGTTGTCAGTGCCTTTTACATTTTCCTAAAAAGATGAGTGATAAACTGGTCCAAATCAGAGTTCATTATCTTTTCCCCTAAAACCCTCATCTCTTCCTAACATTCCTCCTATTTAGGGGCACCACAATCCTTCCAGTCACCCAGGTTACTCTGCATTCTCAGGTCACCACTTTCATTCTTTGCTCACAACTAATGAGTTGCCAAGTTTTGTCAATTACACCTGTAAATCTCATGCCCATGCCCTCATTTCTCTACTCTTGCAACCATCACCCTGGTTCAAGTCTTCATCACTTCTTACCTGGACTGTTCCAATTGGCCTGCCAGCCTCCTTTTTTAACCCCCTACAACCTATCCTCCAAAGCTTGTTAAACTGACAATAGTGTAGTTTGTCTATTTTGCTTCCCTGACCAAGAAACTCTAGTGGCTTTCTACTGAATCTAGAATACAAAGCTTTAGCTTACCTTTCCCAGGTTTATCATAGCTCTTCTCCCCCTCATCCACCTGATATTCTGGCCAAACTGCTGATTCTAGGATACAACTGTCTCTTGCTATATCTTTGCACAAAGTGCCTCCTTGCCTAGAATGCCTCCACATCCGTACATCACACAAGCCAGTGTATGCTGGAAGCTCTCTTCCAGTGCCACTTCTACAGGAAGTCAGTCTGTCTGATTTTGCTGTTGCTGATGTTCTCTCCTGTGTTACTTCGTATGTTCTTTGCAAAGATTATTTTCCCCCTCAGAAGAATAAATACTCTGAATACAAGAGCTGTTCTTTCTCTGAAGACAAATTCCCCCAGACGCTCAGTAGGCAACAAGAGATTTCTCCATGGTGCCTTCAACAGGAATTCCAGAACGTGGCTTCCCATAATTTCCAATTTGTATCTTTTCCCTAAAGTTCTGTTCTAGATAGAAAATGGTATAAAAAGGTTAACAGATCCTGGCTCCCCTTTCTCCTTGCTGTTGTTCAGTCATGTTCTGACAATCTGTGATCACATTTGGGGTTTTCTTCACAAAGACACTGGAGTGGTTTGCCATTTCCTTCTCCAGTAGATCTATTTTGTTAGGCAATCAGAGGTTAAGTGACTTACCTAGGGACACATAGGTAGGCTAGCCTGACGCTGGATTTGAACTCAGGTCTTCCTGACTCCAGACCCAGCGCTCTATCCACTGAGCCACTGGCTGCCTCCCCCTTTCTCCTTGCCCCCTATCTAAATGGTAAACCTCAAATCCAAGTGTAAGCAAACAACTGAAATAGATCAACTTGATTGAAAGGTACTTTATTTCAATGCAAGCACACAAATAAAAATTAAGATTCATGGTCCGAGTTCAAATAAGTGTTTTTCATGCAAGATTGGGCTTTAGTTCTTCCACGTAACATGTGGGAACTCAACAACTGAAATCTTTCCTTTCAGGTCTCCCCCAAACCCTTCACATTGTTTTAGTTTCATATAAAGCAGTCCTCCAACAAGGTAAACACAAATGCAGACCTGCGGACCACATGGCTGTTCTCCTGGGTTACAGTCTGGCCTAAGGTGGTGCTTCTTAGATGCAAACAAGTCTCAGATTTCACAGATGAGTCTTACCGAATATGACGTTGTAAGAGTCAGTATGACTCTCCAGGCTGCAGGCCTGGACTGAGGGGGACAATTCTTCATTCTGAGGTCTTCATTCACCTAGTCTAGAAGGACAAGCCAGCCCATGTCTGTTTGTTAGGATGAAGCTGATGATTAAAGTCCACTGAGCTATCAGATTGCTTCTGAAGAGGTTAAGATTGACACAGACTATGGATATGCTCTGAAACATGAAGCACCATGAATACAGGGCTCAAAGAATGAAACAAGAGTATCTTTCTCACAGCATTTAAAGCCTGTTTTTATCTTTTTCTATTATCTGAACAATACAAGCACACAATAAATTTCCTTCCCCCAAATTTGCCAACATATTGAAGACATTTTAAAATGTTGTACAAAATGCCTTGAATTTTGCAAGCTGCCCCTTTATAGGTAGCCATCATAAGCACAATTTTATCTAATTATTTTTTGCTGAACTTGGAACTTAAATTGAATTTTGAAAAGTGCAACTCAAGTGTTCCAATAATGCCAACAGACACATACATACACATACACATATATACTTTTTTTTAAACACTGAGACTAATTAACACAAGCAGCTACTGTACTCCTGCATCACTGAATTGGTGCTGCAGTACATTATTTTAAATTAAATCCAACCAAATGCTCTCCTTGTTCTGCTCAGGCAGAGCTACCAAGAGAACTGAGCAGCACTTATCACATACATTTGTTTATTCCTAGTGAGAACATTTGCAAATTACCATGGTACTTCCAGCATCCCTGCAGGGAGAGGCAATCTCACCACAAAGCAAATCCTCCTTAGAGCCTAAGCCCAAAATAAAGCCAAAATACAGGACTCAGTCTCCTCTGGGCCATGAACATTTGAACCATATTTATAGCTCAAACTTAAATGGAGCCCTTAACCAGCAGCATGGACTAAATTAGGAAACACAAGTATTTATCTTTCATTCATATCCCAAACACATTGCTCTCAATAAAGGAACTCCAAAAGCTGTGTTCACACTGGCTTTTCCTTCAGATTCCTGATTGATGAAGTCTAGGTCTAGTTAGTCAAGTAAAGCAACTTTTTTTTTTTAATCCTTTCTTGGGAATCTCCTATTGGTCACTAAATTTCTGAAACACCTACAATCTTTGGTAAGCACCTGACCCAGCCAAACAGGCTATTTTAATCATTAGTTTATTGAACAAACCAGACATTAGACAGCTCACTCCTGAGTGCTAACAATTAACACTGGCAGGTAATCTGTGGTGAGAGCTATTCACACTCCTAAGGGTCAGGCTACTGGTAATTAGTCTCAAGAGGGGAAGTGAGAAACAAAAGGTATTCTGGGAATAGGGTGGGCAGACACATCCTCTCAAAAACAGAAAGGGTTTTCATTTGTCCTTTTTGAATAATAGATACTACAGTGACTTGCCCTGGGGATGCCTGAAAATCCAAAGTAGTTTCCCACCCCATCCCCCCAAGTATGTCACATGAACCATGAAAAGGAACAGGAGTTGCCTGCAGTGAAACTCCACCACCTGCTTTCCCCAACTTGGGCAGTAGTTATGGGTCTAACAGTATGTTGTCAACACCAACAAAAGTCAAAAGGTTTCTCCCCCGCACAACTGTATTGTAATAAAGTTCCAATTCAGTCCCTCTCTCACTCCCACCCCACCAGGACCAAGTTAAGCTGTTATGTAGTGCTGATTGACCCTTAAATACAAGAAGGCAGGAAAAAAGGGGGAGAAAGAAGAATAATGGGAGTGTGATTTCTTTCCCAATTAAATGTTGTCCACCCCAGAAATACCTGTTTCCCCACTCAACCAACAGAGCTGAAAACAGAAATGCTCTATCTTCAAGCCTGATTCTGGAGTTTGTACCCAGACCAATAGCCCAACCTCACTGTTGTAGCCGGGTTCTACAATATCTGCCCTCCCACTAGCCCAACCTCTTCCTTATCTGTTATTGACAAAGATGGTTAAAGCAGATAATTTTCAGACTCATTTGTCATAGAGTGCTTAGGACTCCTGTCGATGCCAGATCCCCAAAATCTCTATGCTAGACAATGCCTGAATAAGGTTATCAAAGAAAAACTGGGCCTTGGAGATTAGGAAGTCTCCACATAAATTGATTTACCAACAAGATGCTGAGTTTGTTCCCTTAGTCCCAACCTGGGACTAAGTGTTGTGATACTCACACCCTAGGGAAAGTCAGCAAGGTCTTCATACATTTAAGCTTTGGAGGTTTTTGAAATTAAGCAAATTTCACATAGACGTGGTAAACCTATCACCCCCTAACATACAGAATGGATACCTCCCCTCATCGCACATCAATATTCACTTCCTAATATGTACCATGTCTGACAGCTAGTACAATTTCCTTTAGCAAATGGGGAGAAGTAGAAGCAGAAAAATCCACGTGCTTTGGAACAATAAGATACCCTAAAGGAAAGCTACCAAAAGAAAACTACTCAAAGTAAAAGAGTTTTTCTACATGAGCCCCATCCATGTTTCAAGGATCTTATGGACTGGCGGACCATAACAGGTCAATTATATGAAAGCTGAAACACACCACCACCAGGATTAAGCTTTAAGTGGCACTACTGTTTCTAGCCCAAGTTTTCTGCCTACTGGGACAAGTTTAGGTAAACAGCTTCAAATCACTGTGTGTCCTACACTGGGTAGAAAAGAAAGGTTTTGCTTTTAGAGCTGCTGACAGTGTTTTCAGGGCAGCTATTGGGCTAGCCTTAGTACATCTGTGGTTTATTTGGAAAAGCTTTCTGAGGAGGCATTGAAGAAAGGGTTCAAGTAGGAGAAGGGGAGGGGAGGAGGAAAAGAAAGAGGACTGGTCAATCAGAGCCACAGACAGTTTATTTTTCCAAAATAAGATTAGGAAAAGAAATGAAGAACCCACTGGTAGTTAAGTAGCAGGAGGCAAAAGTGTCTTCTTGGGACTGTCATCTGCAATTAAAAAGAAAAAGAAGAGTTCTTGGTACTTATCAATAATATTATTACCAGTATTATCTGACAAAGGGCCATGAAGCCACAGTGAAATTGAGAACTTGTCCTGTCAGCCTGCTAAGGTGGCTGCCTCCTGCTTTCTGCCAGGGGCACCCTCCAGCACAGTGCTAAGCACACAAGAGCCCAAGAACACCCTCTGAAAACCTCAGCATTCACTTAGCTTCATCTCCCAGATGTGCTAGGAGAGACAAAGGAAACTACTCTGAAATTCTTTGAGGCAAATTGGTTTTGTTTTTTTTTCCTGATTAACTGCAACCCATACTTCACTGATTGTTAGGACCTTTCATCATCCTGTTAGATGAAGAGGATTTGTGGCTGCTTCTGATAAGGACTCTTTCCCTAAACAAATACTTCTTTCCTTTTTCTATCTTAAGAGTAATACAGAACAGTATCTTTCCAGAGGGGGAAGAGTGAATTTCCAAAGGAGAAAAGCATCAGTCCCCCTAAGTACTGCAGCAGGCAGCTTTTCCTCGTTTCTCTCCTTAGAAGAGTCACCTTGGCCAGCAAGTTGCCATGTGCATGGCCACCACACATCCTGTGGAATACGTCAGAGTGTGGAGCTAAGGTCGGCAATTCATCCGGCCTCCTCAATTTGTGCTTTCCTGACACTCCCCAGGCTATTGTATACCCTCTCCTTTTGGTGCCAAGAGCATTTCAAGAATTCCATTTTCTCTGTTCCTGACATACTGGATAATGTGGCATCAGAATCCATCAAGAAATCAAACACAAGACAGCCACAAACTGAGAAGCGTTAGTTCTCAAAGTTAAGGGGTTTTAGCTTTAAATATCTTATATATTTTCTGGAGCACTAAGAACAAAGAAGCTAATGAGCTTTAGCACAAAATGACGATTATCCCCCTGGATCCATCATTATCCAGAGAGAGGTTAGGTTAGAAGTCTAGATTTAGGCCAAGCCTTCATTTCCCTCGAATATTGTAGCTGGTGGTTTAAGTCTCAAGGTAAGGTCTGAAGCATTCAAACTGGTTCTGCTGTGGGGTGACCTTGCGAAAGATCTTCATTTACAAAAAGACCAAGATTTTGAATTCCTCCTAAGAGTTGTGAGGTCCTACCATATCAAATGGTCAGAAAACAGCAACAACATGAGGCCCCTGGAGACCTAAGTGTTTGACAAAAAAAAAAAATAATTTTTTTTTTGGATGAGTGTTAAACTGTACTGCATGGGTAAACAAACAATTGTAGGGTCATGAAGCACAGCTGTCTGATTAATTTCAGTCCATTAGAGAGGCATGATATGTCTAAAATGCAACTTTGATAAAAATGAAAAAACAGGCAATGTGTACTGACGTTAAGGAAAACAACTAGGCATGTTAACAGAATTCCAATTTAACCAGTAAATGCCTATTCATTAGCGTGTAAAGCCATAACTGAGGCTATATACTTAGAAACACACACAAAGCTTTAATTTGGCACTATCATCTGAGAGAAAATTGGACCTAAATTGCTTTATGTCCAGTTAAATCCTGCTACCATCTGATGAGATAGTGAAATAAAACAGAAACACTTACTTGATGAGATAGATTTTCAGTTACTGTGCATTTCCATCTATGGAGTAATAAATATATCAAGTCAATGGAAACATAACCTATCCCTTATCCCCAAACTAAACATGAACCTCTACTATGATATATGAATTCTAACTACATTAAAAGACTTTGAAAGTCAATGACAAAATGACCAAAAACACATCCTCAATTCAAGTCTCTAGGCAATCAATTTGGTAATCTCACATTCAATGACCATAGGCCTCCCACCAAAAGAAAATTTAAGAGACAGCTAAATACTCTAAAATTAGTTCAGATACTAGCAAAGATAATTGATACCAAGGGCATTTGAATTTAGAAGTCACACTAGGTTCAAACGTGGGCATTAAATTGGAAACCAGAGGTTTATGGTAATCCTGGGTATTTGATATATTAGCCATAGCTCTGAGATTAAGAAGTAAAAAGGAGGACAGAGATATTTTTTTAACATGAACTGATAGGGCAAACTAGGGGGAAAAAAGCCAGTGGGTTTAAAGAACTGGAGGATCTAGTTTTGTATCCTATTTTAAGGCTTTGGCCAAATCATTCAATTTCTCTGCCTCTGTTTTTCATCTGTAAAATGTGAGCACTGGACAGTTGGTCATGTCACTTCCCTGATCATCCTTCAGTGGTTCCCTGTTTATGGCAAATTAAGTCTAAACTCCTTAGTCTGGAATTCCAGATCTTTTCATACACAATCTGATCCCAACCTATCTTTCTAGTCCTAGTCCTATTCTCCACTACACTATTTCTTTTCCATCTCAACATTCCTAGTGACTTCTAGACACTTCTGTTCTCTTAACAGGTGCCTTTTTTTTTTTTTTAGCTTTTGCACAAACCATCCCCTATACCTGGACCTTTCTCCTACATTTCACTTCTAATCTTAATCTGCTGAAATCCTACCTCTGTCCTTCAAGACTTAGTTCTATGAAACCTTCTCTGATTTTCCCCAGCAAGAAATGATTTCTCCCTCCTCTGAACTCTTACACTATTATCTCTGCATCTTACACTATCACTTACTACATTCTATCTAGTATCAGTTATTTCTGTGTGAAACTCTAATTTTCAAAACTGCCTCACACTTAAGTATTAGGAACATTTTTATTACATCTGGCCTATGTGCCTCATGATGAAGCTTAAGCCCACTTCCCTGTGTTATTCTCATTTGAGACACAGACTAGCTAGTCAGTATTCTCTGAGTGAAGAACTTTATTACATTAGCATTTAGGCTGAATGATTCTAGTTAGCATAAATTTTAGCCATAGTCTCCCTCTAATGCGTTTGTCATCTCTGTCTCTACTGTGTTTTCCCTCTGGGAGGTTCTCCAGAGTCTGCTTTAGTTGTAGATCCCAGAACTGAGTTTTTTACTTCAAAATGTGTCTGGTTAGAAATTGGCATAATGAATGGGTCATCTAAGGGTTCCTCTACTGGCACAGAATTCACAAAAGAAAGGTCTGGGTAACAAACAGCAGAATCTACCCCTGAATAATCAAGGCTGACTCTACCCACATCATGGAAAGAATACTTTCTGTTCAGCTCCATCCCACTTACTGCTTTTCCATGGTAGTACAGATGGCAGAGACCTGGGAACCCGCATGCCTGAAGCCAGGTTACTCTTATGTTCCACAACCACATTGTTCGCAGGGCTGCAAAAAGAGAGGACCTTAACTGTCTTGGTACATGGGGGTCACATAAGGACTAACTTTCAGTTTCACAGACAAGAGGACATACATGCCAATCAGGATGTGTTTCTATTATCTAAGGGAAAAGCAACAACCCACACAGATTTGAAACGTAAAAATATTTCTATCAAAATAGGCCTTGCAATTAGAATGATTACTCCTTCTCTGAATGGCTCAGTGTTCTGTACCAACATTCAAGAAGGTATAGCCATTTTCACTGTCCAATATGTTAACTGAAATTGAGATAAACAGGGATGCCATCTACTGTTCAAATTCATGACAGGCCCATCAAATCACTCACTAACCATAAAAGACAAAGAAAAAGGCCAAGATGACTAAGTCTAAGGCAGTGAGCCTCATAAAACTAAAATAGGATAAAAGCTGTCTTAATGGAATTTATTATTTAAGTCTATATGATTTTTACCTCCATGAACTTACAAAAGAGTGTACATAATACACAGTTATTATTGACTTTGGAGGCTAGGAATCACAAGTTCCAAAATAGTCCATTTGGAAAAACAGAAAAGCACAAATATGAAATTTAGCATCCAGAGGACACTATCCATTCATTTTCCAACCCCAGATTCTCCCTTGGGTTTGCTACTTAAGTTTCCAGCCATGATATGTATTTCAAGAGTAGAGTTAAAATGCATCTTATTGCTTTTAAGTTAGAAATAAAACTACTGAAGAGGTGGATTTTCTTCTCTTCCCTTTAGGAATTTTAAAATCTCCCTACCTTGAAAGCCTATTACTTTTAAAAAGACTAATCTTTGCTTGTCACCAAAGGGGAAAACTATCAAATTGGAAAAGTGGAGATTTTTAAAACACCATTTATAACATATCAAGAAAAACTAAGCAGTAGAACTATGTGGTATCCCAGTGTTACATAATAGCCCACACACCAAGAACAACAGGTCACGCTGCAGTGTAAAGTATGGAGCCACCAAGGCACATTCCAGGAACAGCCCAATACCAAAGAGGTGACTTTTAAACAAGAGAATATCCAACATGAACGAGGAGCATCAAGAGTCACACCATTTTCATTACCTGTTATTGCCACTGCAGTTAGCAGTGCCCCAGACAAAGGTAGTGCTGGACTGCCCCAACAAATCTGCCAAAGGAAGCAAAACACAGCTTGTGACACTTATTTAGGAAGGCACCAGTGTGAGCCAGCATGCAGAAGCTGTGAAATGGGGAATCAAGTGCCTGAGTTTAAAGAAGGGAGTAAAAATTGATCAAGTGTCCTGACTAAGTGACAGTATAGCAGGAATTTAATTGAAAGATATAAACGCACACGGCATAAATAATAATAAATGTGTCTATTAACAACCAAACACAGATGGCACAACACAATTTATGGAAAAAACAGATGTGAGGAAGTGTTTTTTCCACTCAGAGATGGGCTGCTCCACGTGTCTACCACGTAATACAAGAGCACTCATTCTGGGGCCCAATAAAAATTATCAGGCGTCTTAAAAAATATGGCATGTTCTTAAAAGAGAGAAATCTTCATTCTGTGCTTAGTAGCCTGACTATGTAATGAGAAGCTATGAACACAGAAAAGAGTAGAGGTGCCTCACCTTTATCCCAGTCTTCATCACAAGGAGGGCACTGCCATGTGTTCACAGCCACAGCCTCGCATCTGTAGTTCCTGGACTGGCTGACTGTGAAACAATATAGATTCCCACATAAGCATGAGGCACTGCCAAGTTATATTGCTTCAAAGGGTTAGCAGGCAGGGCAGCCAAATGCTTCTTTGTTTCTGAAAGAAGGACAAGTCTAAAATCTAAACAAAGGGACCTTATCTTTTCCCTGAAGGTACACAAAGGGGCTGGGGTGGGGGTGGGTGTCCAAGGAGGGAGCAAAAACAAAGAAGTCTAGCATAATATTTATGACAATAATATGAGATTTTCATTTTTAGGATAAATTGTTAGTAAAAATAGTCAGGTTGTTCAGAAGAAAAAGGAGCCTGACAAATACAGCATGACAAACTATTCCTTCTAGAAGACAAAATCTTATAAACACAAAAGTAATGACCTTTTGGAATGGAGTGGGACAAAAAAAAAAATCAAACATCATGTGGTATATCAGTTTTCTCGGTCCCAATATCAAAGTACCTTAGCTGCTGATCCTTACCAACATCCTGTTCAATGAAGCTTTTGTCATCGCAGCTTGAGATGTGGCGACCGATTTCAGCCCGGGGAACTTGGTGGCGAGCGTTGAAAGGACATGTAGCCAATTTGTTTGCAACATCAGGGTGGTTCTACCAAAGCAAAGTCAAGGAACCCATCAGTTCCTTAGCCCTCCAAGGAGGGTTTGACTTAGCTTTGTTCTATAAATGCTAAAAATTTTTCTTAGTCAGTGGCTTAAATAGGGTAAAAATCCTTAGCAGAAAATCAAAAAACAATGATTACTTGCTACTCATAGTTTACCTAATTAATCCTCACAAACCCACCCACAATTTAAGTTTAATTATACTCACTGTAGAAAGAGCTTTAAGTCTTTATGAGGAAGGGTGAGGTGGCTTATCAACAGAAAGACAACATAGAACTGAGTTTCTAAATAAAATTCCCAATCCCCATGTTTAATTCTCAAGGTCGTACACTTTCCAGGGGAGGGGAATTTAATCTGAAATTGAATACAAATCTCTGAACATTTGATCGCTGATCTTTAAGATCAACAGTAAAAAATACCCACCACTTAGGCTGAAGTAGAGGCAGATAAAGAAAGTAAGGCTAGATAAGCAGCTGGGAAGGAGCTCTTGTAGCTGCAGCAAAGGATTGTTCATGTTTAACACAATAAAGCCCATTTAAAGTCATGAGTCCTGGGATAAAGGTCTGAACAATCTGACCTTTACTGTAGTCATTTCCCTTAGGAAGAGTTATCTATCAAAAAATAACTGGTGACTTGTTTTTGAAATAAAGTGTATGGATGGGGTCACTACATCCAAATTCTATCATCAAAACAAAGACAACTGGGAAGCAAAGAAATTCAGTTTGACTGCCAACACAGGCTCAAGAGGGCAAGAAATGGGAAGGGAAAGGCATAAAGAAGGGGGTGTGGGGAGAAGGAAAGGAGAACAAAGGCACAAGAAAAAATCGTAGATATGGGGATTCCAATCTGTGTGGGTGGAGATCAAGCCACTTCCAGTGGGTCAAGACTTCAACAGGAGAGAAAGGCATTGCTGTGTCTTCCAGGTACCATCTGTTACTTTCCCACCAAAAGTGTCTGAGGACCAAGAGAAGGGGAAGGGTCAGGACAGATGACACCTGGAGACCAAAGCAGCTTAAACAGCTGATGGTCATGAAAATAGGCTAGAGACCCTGCTCCAGAAACTAAGAGGGAAGAGCACATTATTCAATTATATTTATTAAGTACCTATTATGAACTTGTGAAACTAGACTCCTCCTTTTCAGTCAGGTTGTTATTATTAAACTTACTGCTGAGTAACCTGAATTAATATGAACATTATTTCCATAACATAACTCTGAGCAAAAGCTATACCTCGTCTCAGGTGCTTGCATTTCAGCAACAATGACAGTGTATCTTCAGCAATTTACCAACAGTGAGGTTAACCCTAGCCATGCTTATACAAGAAAGAAAGCTTGGTAAGTTCTGCAGATGCTTACTGTTCAAGTTTAGTGAAGAAATTATTTCTAGGAGAATAATATTCTGACCTGTAAGTAAGTTAAATTTCAGTCAGACATCCAAACTGAAATACAGTTTTAAATCTTCAAGTAAAAAAAAAATCTGAAAAATTTCTAATAGCATTTGACCCTTAACATTCCAAAAACTATGAATAAATCAAAGTCATAAGGCAGGAAGGTTTTTTCCTATTGCTTGCAAAGGTTGGTGTTTTCTGTCTTTTTTCTATAAAGGGTGAAAAGCACTGCTTCTCTAGAGTTGCTCCTGACATCTCCAAACAAATAAACAAAACCCCTCCGACATACCTAGAGGAAAAGAAAGTCCCTCCTACAAATGTTGTGACAAAAATAGAGGAAGATTCATCAACCAATTCAGGCAGTCCACTAAAAATTATGCACTGAGATGACTCGATTTTTACTTATTAAAATGGGACAGCTTATGAGGACATTAAAGAGCAAATGAGAAAATAATCCCCTACCTTTCTGCATTTGATCAGATGATAAGGGAACCTGCAGGCCCTGATCTGATGGTTTTTATCATACGGGCACTGTATCAACTTCTCTGGATCCAAAGAATCAACTTATAAGGGAAGAGAGAAACACAATGAATATAAAGCAAAACAGCATATGTAAAACTGTAGCCCATGAAGCACGTTGGATTTTCAGGGGATCAAGAAAGGTTTAATAATTGCAAAAAAATTATATTTTTCATAGTTTGTGACATAAGACCATCTAAAAGGTAACTAAAGTATCTAAAAAATGACTATATTTTAAAATGGAATCATAGCTCAAAGCAGACAAAAAGGAGCTGCTACAGAATCTTAATGAGCCTAGCAGAACCACATACACTCTGGATTGTTAATTCCTTTTTGATTTTATGCATAACTGCAGATGCTATTAGTTTATTTGTAGGCTGTAAAAGCAAATGGTTAAATGAAACCTCTTTTTCTTTTTAAGAAATATGAATGCAGGATTCATTCCCATGTCACCTAGCCTTATATATGCTTAATAAAAATTAGTATGAAGATGTTCCTTTGGTTCTGCTTTCTCTATAGGTTATTCTCATGAAGAGTTCTTAATCTTAGCTACTTAAGTTGGTCTATTCATTCAAAAAAAATTTATTAAGTGCATAATTTATGAGGAAGGTACTGTACAAAGGGATGAATGCAACTTATTTCCTGCTCTCAAGACATTCAGAAGAACTTAGTAAATGTATAATCTAGTTATTATGTAAATGAAAACAGAACCTAAACCAGAAAGGCATATTCATTTTTTTATATTTTAGAATACACCTAAGATGGGAATGACTTAATCTGCCCTAACACAGAGGGACTGTATTAGTTTCTCTGGATCCAAAGAATCAAACTGAAATCAGCTTTATAAAAGACCAGTGACAGAGGTACAAAATCCTCTTCCTCAAGTTATAAGTGCTATGGCCAGTTACAACAAATGTTATGTATATATGTATTCAGAGACCTTGATTCTGGTTCACAAGATGCCCAGAAGTGTACACAAAGGAGATTCTTTACCTGAAGCAGAAAAGTCTCAGGGAGACATACTTGACAATGGCTTTCAAGCACCTTAAAGCAACGTCATGTGAGGGAGGGGTCACACTTGTTCTGTTTGGCTCCCAGAAGACAGAACCAGGAGCAATCAGTAGAAGTTGCCAAGAGAAATTTAGGACTGCTGTCAATTCTAGAGTAGAATAGGCTGCCTTGAGGGTTAGTGCCAACATGCCTCACCCACCTGACCACTTCCTTCCCCCTAGGGTCTTTGAGAAGAGGCTGGACCAATTAAGAGATGTGTTAGAGTTCAGGATCTGAAAGGTATGAGTTTGATTACTCTGAGGGGACTCTGAGGTCCCTTCCAACCTTCTTAATTCTGTGATATTGTGGAAGACATCCAGGGTCCTGTCCCAAATTTGAAAGGAGAGGTTAAAAGGTTAAATTTATTTTTAGTGGATTATAACAACCTAACAACATGCCCTTACCCCCACTGAAGGTTTGATAACAATGAAATAAGATAAACCATTCACAATGAAAAGAAGTTTATAAGCCAGAGGACAGCTATGGAAATCAGGAGTCAGTAGAGAACTGAAGCCGACAGTTTCACTGGAAGAGTGGTAAACATGGAATAAATTGCTAACCATGATTATGATGCAAATGAGCCAGAGAGGAGACTTGAAGGACAGAGAGAGCAGAAAGAAATGAAAGTCTTAGAGGACAGGTTTATTATGCCTACCAACCTTTTCTTGATCAGCAGTCTCCTTATAGTCTAATGTTCCAGGACATCAAGGGACAGTTTACAGATGTAAATTCTGATTAGTTTCCCTTCATTTGTTCTGTTCCATAACTAGCAAATGTTAGACCATGTCACTAGCTGATACAATGGATGTCACTTTATGATTCATGCCCATACAGATGCATATGTCACAACTGACAGAATGACTGTTTTCTACTGCTATGTTTTGCTTCTCATAACTTAGGAGATCTCCAATTTGCTCTGCCTGGCCTTTTGGGCAAAAGACTAAATTTGGACATCCTAGCAGAATAACCTCTGTTGTAAAATTCTGCTCAGAAAACTCACTTTGATGTTTCTCAGACTTGGCAATGTGCCAAAGTGAATGGTGAAGAAATGAGAATATGAAGGAGACTTCAAAGACAAATGCACTATTAGCCAAAGATCCCCCTATATGAGATTAAGTTAATTCTTTGTCACTTTGGTAAAATGTCCATCACCCACAACACTCTTATCTCCCATTTCTGGGCCTTTGTACAGTTTGTGTCCCCTATGCCTGCAACAATGCAATCCTTTCTCACTTAGGCCTCATAGAAAGAATTCCCCATTTCCTTCAAAGCTTAGCTAAAACATCACCTTCTACATGAAGCCTTTCCTGATCCCTCCCCTCTGCTAATGCCTCCTATCCATTATCTCATCTTTATATATTTATTTTGTACATATTTGTATTTGCACATGTTGTCTCTTTCAAAGAAGTAAAACTCCTTTCTTTTCTGTCTTTGTATCCCAAAACCTAGGACAGTGCTCATCACTTAGCAGATATTTTAATCAATGCTTACTGACTGAAAATTTGAAAAATGCACATCCTGTGAAGCATCATTAGACTGAAAAATAACCAATAGTTGACTGCTAAGATAAAGTAATGAAGACAATGTCTACAAGATCTACATGGGAAAGTCTGCTTTAAAAAAACCAGGTGGCAGTGGGTCTGTAAGGATGAACAGAAATCTCCCTTTTTGAAATGTAAATACATTTTAAAAACGGTATTTGTGGATTTACTGGAGACACAAGAGCAACCATTCTAAACAGACAATAACAGCAATTTCTGCTTCATTTTTAACTTTTTATCTATTAATTAACTTAACATCTCTGTTCCTTATTTTACCGATGTAACTTTCACTGTTGTTCTACCAGGAGGCAGAAAAGGGTTGGAAGTGCCTTTATTAAGACATCAATTAGATGAGGATTCTGAGTAAGTATGCACAATATGTTTTTCTAACTTGGGTGAAATTAAAATAGGGTATTATGTTTAAACAATGAAAGAAGATTCTAGTTAACTAGCTGTGCCAACTTTGTAACACTGGTGAGGTCAGTGTTGTCAAACTCAAACAGAAATGGATACCTGCCAGCTTCAGGTAGACTTAAAAATCCACAAATTAACATTATTTATGCCATATTGCATTTTTGTTTTGCTAAAAATTTGCCAATTACATTTTAATGTGAGTTTGACACTTCTGGAACCAGCCTATCTCTACAATTCTTTCAAGTTCTAAAATGCTTTCAATCTAGATACCAAAATTCCCTTTGGTTTCCTAGAGGTCCCAAGACCATTGAATTATAAGAATCCAACCAGGAATTCTATAATCTCAAGGGCTAATTGTACTTCAGCCTCAGTTACCTTTCATATACCCTTTTATCATCCCTGTAAACAGAAAGGGCCAGAAGTTATTTTACCTGTGCCCTAGTTGGGAAAACTGAACTCTAGAAAGGTTAAATAACTTGAAAAACTGCGAATTAGTGAAGAAGTAAACGATATCTTCTGTTTCTTGGAAGTTCTTTTTTTAAACAATATTTTAAAAAATGTATTTATTTTTAGTTTTCAACATTTACTTCCACAAGATTCTGAGTTCCAAATTTCTCCCAATCTTATCCCTCCCCCCACCCCAAGATGGCATGCATTCTGTATACCTCTTCCTCTAATTTGCCCTCCCTTCTATCACTCCCCTCCTTCTCTTATCCCCTTCCCTTTCTATTTTCCTGTAGGGCAGGATAGTTTTCTATACCCTATTTCCTGTATTTCTTATTTCCCAAGCTGTAACTGAAAACAATTTTTTTTAACATGTATTTTTAAAACTTTGGGTTCCAAATCTTGGAAGTTCTTTTGACTTCAAATATCCCTTGTGGATCAAATCCAAAATACTTTATTGCAAATGTGAGTACTTCTAAATATCAACTATTATAGTAGAAATTTTACCCAGTCTCCTCCTGTACAATGCTAACTCAACCCAAGCACCTAGGAGCAACATCTGTACTATCCTTTTCAGTACCTGTAGTAAGCTAGAAGTCTTGGTCACTCAGAAAGAATAAATTACTAGGTTTTTGCTTTTGATGAGCAAGCAGAGATCTATTTATCAGTAAGAACGTACCATAATTCTCTTCCATGTCTGCAGTGAAAAGGAGGCAGACCCAAGTGCTCTCTCAAAGCTGTGATTCAGGGAACCAGAAATGGCATCCACCAAAAGGCTCCAACTCAAAGAAACGGAGTCAAACTGGAATTAAAATCAGATTTAACTTGGGCACAAGCAAAAGAAGAAAAACCCCTCAACAAATCCCCTGAATTTGTATTTTTTTTAAACAAAGAACTTATATAACCCTGCCTGATTCACATTCACTGCAATAAGCAGATTCTCAGGCCTGGCAACTCTTAAGGAAAATGGAAGATGACAACCAATTTAAATTATATTCAGGTGATAAACTGGCAGGCTTATTTTAACTGTTATTACAACTACATGTCACTCTTTAACATCTCTTCAGTTTTGAAATGCTGTTAAATGTTACAGAATAATAAAAAAAAAAAACCCAGAAGAGTACCATGTTATTTAAGCACCTGATTATAAAACACAGGAAGAGAGAAACATATTTTTAAACTCCCTGCTCAACTTCCCAAGGGGGGTTGGCCGAGGAAGGAAAGTAGTCCTTTCTAGCAGTTGAAACTAAAACACCAGTACCAGGCAGCAGATTCTAAGTCAGGCCCCTCACTTCATCCAGAGGGAGAATGTCTTCCTTAAACGTGGTAGGGGCAGAATCACAAGCTCAATGATTCCAGCGAACTGCTCTTTCACCCACACTCTAAAAGAGCTACCTGCCACCCTTTATAGTTCCTACCCCACCCAAGCATAGCTTAACGGTGGTGATATTTAAGATCCTCCAGGTAACAATCATTCTCTTTTTGCTCCACAGGAATACTTCTGGGTAAGACGACTTGAGAGGGCCGTCCATTTCCTAGATGATATCACCAGACATGAGACGGTTTGTAACAGATACCTCAGAGGGGCAGAAAATGAAGTATGACTGACTGGTGCCTGAGTCCTCTTCCATCTGAAGAGAGGTCTTATTAGTGGGTATTGTGATGAAATATACTTATTGTTATGGGGGGAGGAGGAAGAAGACAACTTCTAAGTCATAAACCAGCACTCCTGCCCAAGTGCTGGCTTGGATTAAAAGCCCCTGCTCTCTAGGGAACTGTCTCCCCGGGTTACCGTCCCCCCCGTTCGGTGGAACACCACTTTGGAAAACACAAATGATCCGCTGGAACACTAGCAGCGTAACCGTTCAGAGCTGATTAGTTAATTACACTCACTAAAGTGGGCTGCCCCTCCAACTATGAAATTCAGATCTTTCCTTCAGAGGGGATCTTTATTCGTATGGGGCTATTTTTATACCGCTCTATCTTTTAAAGCTAAATTAAAAGGATAGTTTGAGAGCTCCTCGAAGTTGGTGGGTTTTTTGGGGGGGAGGGGCGCGCACAGAATAGAAAAAGCCAAAAAAAGAGCTCGAGGGCTCTTTGGTGTAACCCTATTATTTGACTGAGAAAAAAAAGCCCAGCCATACTGCCCTCCCCACCCCCCAATCTCGCGGGCCGGGTCGCCCACCGCCAGCCTAAGTTTAGGGTTAGATTTAAATGGACGAACGTTAACAAACGTTAAAAAAAAAACATGCCTCCTAATCTCAAACCTTCACCCCTGGCAATGGAGTGAATAACCCCTCCCCCCCGTTTTTAACCCCGGCTCCCCCCACCTTTTCTTCGTCCCTTAACTACCCTCTCCCGCGGGAGTTTTATGTTTAGTTTGTTTAGTAACATATGTTAAATTTAAATATAGGGAGCGGGAGAAAGCCCGTGGGCTAGCTCCACTTAAGCCGAGGGGACTCGGCAGCCGCGGCCCCTCTGGGGTTGCTTCCTTTTTGGGGGGGGGGAGGTCGGGGACCCGGACAGGGACTCGAGAGACGGAGGCGGGCAGCTAAAGGGGCTAGGCAGGGCGAAAAAGGGGGAGGGGAGCGGCGGGAGAACACCGGAGGCGAGGGCGGGCAGTTTGGGCTAAGCGCGCAGCCGCCGTTGCCTCCTGTGGTAGCGGCGGCGTCGAGAAAAGGGCGGGTAAGGGAAAAGAGGCGCGCCAGAACGAGCCACATGGAGGTAGGGTTTGGAAAAGGAAACCAGGGCTGACCAGGGCCAAAGCCACTCGAGAGGAGCGCCCCCGGGAGCCGAGAAGGGGAGGTCCTGTCAAAGGAAAGAGGGGTGAACCGGAGCCCGCTCCCGGCGCATGACGAGATCCTACCTCAGAGCCCAGCCGCACTGCCGACTCCCAGTTGTGGTAGCCTCACCTCAGCTCCCAGGCAACGCCCACTTCCGACCCTCGGCGTTAGGGCGGAGCCCACTTCCGGTGGCGAGCTGGGTTTTTCTCTCCCCGCCCCCTCCCATGAACCTCTGTGAGGATGAGAGTGAGGCTCTCTACCCCCTCCCCCACTCTCAGCCCGAGAACCCAGAACGAGGCTCCATTGTTAGCGTTCACGTTTGCGCTGCAACGCTTTAGTGAGGGGGTAGGGGGGCTTTTCTAAGAGGTAGAAGAAAGGAGAGAGAAAAGGAAAGGAGTGAAAGGGAGAAGAGAAAGAAAAGAAAAAGGAAGGGAAAGAGAAGCAAGGGGTGAAAGAAGGAAAAAGGAGAGCAAAGGAAAAAAGTAGGAAAGAGAAGGGAGAGAGGAGAGGAAGGAAAGAAAAAATGGAAAAGAGAAAGGGGAAGGGAAGTGAATAGAAGGAGGAAGATGAAAGAGAAGAGAAGGAAAAGAAGAGAAAGGAGGAGAGGCAGACAAGAAGGAGAGAAGAACAGTGTTCGGGGGTCGAGCCTGCACCAGGAGACTCCCACCCACTTGTATGTCAGTGCTCCCTGATGATGGGGAGGGTCCCTGGGGCTAAAGAGTGATGTGATAGTGCAGCACGAGACGCCAGCGTTGGGGGGAGGGGAAGGGGACGCCAGGGAGCGCTCACGTTCTAATCAAGTGTGTTCCCATGGAGCCCTATGAATGAGAAGGGACTTTAAATGTTGCTTTGAGAACAAAAGTTAAGTGGGGTTATTACCTCCCTTCTGTGTTCTGAACACTACTTACGTTAATAATATAGCCTAAGATTGCCATGTTTGGTGGTGGTTTCTTTTTTCACTATAACATCTCAGAATCCCAAAGTTGGCAAAGACTTCAGAGGTCATCTAGTTTAACCCAAAGGACATTCACTGATTATGTAAAAAAAAAAAAGTGTCCCTCGCAGGCATTTACCTTTAGACCAGGAGTGAAATGAATGCGTGACTTCCTGAGGCATTTCCTTCAATTTCTGGGTAATTCTGATATTCAACTTCACCGCTTATTCCTTCTGGGCTATTTTGCACAGGGTACAAAGAGGGTCAATGATTAGAGAAGTCTCTGCTATTGCTTTGGTATAAACGGTAGTTTCAATTCGATTCAATTGAACAGACCTTCATTGAGTGGCTACGTGTTGTTTAGAGCACTCCACCAGACTAGGTTCTGGAGGATCTAACAAAGTGTAGAGAGGACATAGTCCCTTCATAAATTTTACAACTTGGTAGGAGAATTATATACAAATAAAGTTGTAAACCACGTCCTGGGGAAAAGTCTCGCTATGTAGACTTCCAAAAAAATTCTAAACACGCACTTCAGCCTCTTCTTACTGACTTCTCTCTTGTTCTGTTGGGTCAGGTGTTGTGTCCTGGATCCTGTGTCAATCCATCAATGAACATTAAGTGCCAATTATGTGCTAACTACTATCACACAAAGACAAGAGACTAAAGTTTCCACCCTTAAGTGGGGGTGGGGTGCAATATGCTCATAGATAAATGAGGGGAAAAAAAGCAGATTTAAGGAGATGGGGCAGAGTTGGGGGACACTGATACTTGGGAGAATTAAGAAGGTTTCTTGGAGCTGATTCTTGAAGGGAGCTAAGGGTTTTTCTGTCTTGGGAAGTCTTTTCTGTCATCACCTAAAATTCCCCAGGTCTTTTTAAAGATATGAACCTTTGTCTAGCTAGCTCAGGTTCTTTGTCTTGTACTTTGTACTGTGCAGTTGATTTCTTTAACTGCACAAGTCTGTTTGGCAGACCTGCCCTTTTCAAATTTCATCTTGTTAGTTTTATCCACTTGCCCCAAGTGCCTCAAGATATTTTTGAATATTTTGTTATCTAATCTTACGAACTTTTTCTTCCACATCTGCTCATCTACAGATTTGGTGGGTTCAATCCTTGTATCCATCCAAGTTTTTGATAAAATGTTGACGTTGAATAATGAGTGGCTAGAAGCCACTTTGCATGAGGGGGGCAGAGGCCATTGCCCACTTCACTCTTGTCTCTATTCTTTAAAATTATTCTCTGGATTCACCTCCTCAACAGCAGCCTTGACTCCCTCCTCCTGCCTTTCAGAGTCTCCCCTTTATGTGATGTTTTACCCAATTATATTGAAATACAGTTATAAATATATATATATATATATATATATATATATATATATATATATATATATATTTTAAAGGTTCACAGACCCTACATTAAGAAGAACTTGGGCATTACAGGCATTTTAATATTTTACAAATACCAGGGCAGCATTTAGGCTCTCTATTTCTTATCTCTGGCTCATGGTACAAGATAGGCCTAATGCTTTCTTCTGATCACATGCCTCATTGATAATATTTTTATGCTATTTCTAGAGCATAAGTGATTATTGGTAATATATTATAGCTCAGTGGTATCAAACTCAAAAATAAACTTAAATGAAAAGGAGGGGAGGGGGCTACTAACTCATAGGTAAGGACTTCTACAGCTGCCTATTGACTTAGTTTAAGAATGTAATATGATATATTTTGTATTTTTATTTATTTTGTTAAATAATTCCCAATTACATTTTAATTGGGAAATTAAAGTGTAAAAGTTTGACAGTGCTGTGATCTGTTGCAGGCTGTTACATAGCTTATTTATACTTGCCATGCATCTCTTTCTATTATCCTTTGGGTGACTTGTAATTTTAAATCTTCTGTGACTATTCTTTCATGATTCATAGCCATATAACATCCATGGGAGAATATTAGAGTTAAAAAGATGGAGATTTGTGTCAAGGAGCTACCTGACATTGAAAGTGCAACCCAATTTTCTCCTGTTTAATTCTCTGCTAAGCTCAATGGCCATTTGTACGTGATATGTTTGATGCTAATGGACTAATTAATGGATTGCCTATCCATCTGCATGTTATAGCCTGAGTGACAGGCATTCTTTATCTCCAACTGTATTCTACATATGTTTATTCATTATGCAGTTATATATGTGTATATTGTCTCCCTCAATAGAATGTAAGCTCAACAGCAGAGATTCTTTAATTTTTTTTCTTTTAATTCCTGTACCTAGCACATAGCACTTTATAAATGTATATTGAGTGATTGATGCAATTGATTTTTCACGTGTAGACCGTTAGGATAATTTCTTTTGAACAGCTGTAGACCTCTCTGATTAGGCCTTGTAGTATTCTGAGACTTGGTGAAATTCATGCAGTGTCATCTAAAATAGGAACATCTGGAGAATCTCACCAACTGTAAGGAATGTTTCTTCCATTTAGGCTTCATTTAGGAAACTTACAAGGACTGTGGTGAACACCCTCCAAGACCCCATTTGATATTGATAATTAGAGATTAAGAATGTTATCAATGTGGTTGAATAGTAGGCAGGTAGCCTCTCCCAGAATAGAATATGGTATGGTGACTCAAAATACCTTGGGATATCATCTGAAAGGCCCTGACTCCATGTGGGCAGGCCTTTTTATGCCTTTAGGTGCTGTATTAGGAAGCGATATTACTAGGACCAGGGAGCTACTTCAACAAAAACTAGGCTTGAGCCTTAGCCCCAAGACCAGTCAAGTTTCAGAGAAAGCTTCTTTCCTCTTTGGTGAAGGGGGAAGGTGGATAAGCATTTATATAGCTCAGGGGGAACCAGCTGTTGATCCTATCACATTTTTCTTATATGTGTGGAAAAGATATATGTATGTATTTATGTATGAGTGTGTATCCTATTTCCCTCCACAATGCCATAGTATTTGAGGTAACCTTCATATGAAGAATTTGGGGGAGGGAGTTATAAGCACTTTTGATCCCCTTTTGAAAGAACAACACAAAGCCATTCTGCTGTTACTAGACGATTTGAGGTATAAGTGCCTAGGAAAAATTTGTGTTGAAATCAATTGGCAACCATCCTGTACACCTATGTATCGTAAATTGCTTATAGCTTTCACCTTTGAAGCCAGCTGAAGAGGTTTCCTTAATTATCACTTCATAGGTCACATACTCTCATCCCACTCAACCAATTACTCTTCTCAGAGATTGCAAAGTATAGATCAAAAAGCACAGGTAATATGTAATACATCTTTGTTCCTACCAATTGCTACCCTAGAGTCCTCCTCTATCAGAAACGGCACTTTCCATTTGCCCCTGTGCTCAGTTCATGCAATTCCCAGGCATGACTCCAGCCTGAGTCCCAGGCTCAAAGATTGTGTTAGTTTAAATCTCACTCAGGGCTGGCAGGAAATTCTTATCCCTTTGAACTACAAATTCCAGAATGCCACTCAATTGCCAGTGCAATTCCTGTTGGCACCTTGTTAATGACTTTTCCCCCCTATCCTTTCCCCTCAGAGCTTAATTTTCCTTGGTAGAAAAAACAGAAGTAACATAGTGGAGTAGTTCTATATTCTCTGTACCTTCTGTTGTCTTCCTACCCTCTCTTAATAGTGTTCTTATCCTTTCCTTGCTTCTTGTCATTTAAAATTAAAAAAAAAATTGGCATACTTTATTTTAACATTCATCTCTCTACCTTCAAGCCCTCCCCCACCCATTGAGAAGGCAAGTAATTTGATATCAATAATGTGAAGTCATGCAAAACATACTTCCATATTACCTTATAACACAGCATAATATGCTTCTTGTCTTGTTTCTAACATAACACAACCACCACCACATCAGCAGCAACAACAAAAACTTTGCCTTATTTGAGATTTTTAGCTTTCCTGACACTGTCACATAGGCTCATAGCACTCTTTGCAATCATTCTGTTACCCATTCCAATTTCTATATTTTAAAATCTTTTTTTCTTCAAAATCTGAGTTGGCTGATGTTTTCCCTATGTAGTCTCCCACATTGAAATAATTTATGTTTGCATCAAAAGAATCTTGTTCTTGATAGATTTCTGTCATTCCTCTTGAATTGCCTTCCCTTTAGAATCCCATTCAGCATACCAGGAATTAATTGACTTCCTTGAAATCTCCATTAAGGACAAGAAAGAAAATTAGGTGCTATGTCAGCTTCTGTGTCTCTTATCCTAAAATATTCTAGAAGTTGTTTGGGTATATCTGTTCAGCCTTCTAGAGGAGTAATTACTGTTGCTTTAGTTCTCCTTCCTTTTAGACATGCCCCCCAATTTTATTTTACCATGTAGCCTCATATTGGGGTCTCTCTTGCTCATGTCTTCAGTCTTTCTGTTAGTTTTTCTGCAGGGTTTTTACTGTGAAGGTCTCCTTTCCTCTCTTCTGTCCTCTCCCCTTTCCTCTCCTTCCTGACTCATTAGGCCATTTTGCCAAAAGCTCCTCCGAATTCTTACCCATTTTTTTTTTGAGGATATCAGGATTAAGTGACTTGCCCATGGTCACACAGCTAGTTAAGTGTTATGTGTCTGAGGCCGGATTTGAACTCATGTCTTCCTGACCCCAGGACAAGTGCTCTATCCATTGCACCACCTAGCTGCCCCCTTACCCATTCTTTAAAACTGGACTCAAAATTCCATCTCCTTCATAAAGCTGTCTCTGATTCTCCTGGTTGGTGATGACCTTCCTCCCTGGGCCTTTCCTGGCAGCTTTGTTCTGAAGCTTAATATACCTAAATGTATAATGATGTCTATTTTTTGACCAGAACACCCTCATAATGACCTTCTGAACTCACTAGGTTATGAGGATCCAATCATTTTACCTGGAACAGAAAAAGAACAAAGGAAGAAGCCAAGGACCCATGCCAATTCCTTGGGGCCCATATGTCTTCAGAGGGCAAGAAGTCCCTCATGCTCTCTTCCTGGCCACCGTGCTGGGGGTAGGGATGGGGGGGGGAGAGAGGACGTAGCCAGAATTGATGGGTCCTCTGATGGTCCTGGATAGTTATGGCTCTATAACTAGTCAAAAAAAAGGTCCTCCTAACCGTGTGGTTAGTCAAATAGAATCCGTTAAAGAATGTCCATATATCCTTCATAGTCTCTCCAAAGAACTTTCCTTAGATGTCATCCTGATTCTCAGAGCAACAAGCTTCCTAACTTCTCTCCATGTGGAGAGGCTGATCAGCTGAGCAAGCTGATGTGGTCTGCTCATTTGCCAGATGCTCATTACATATTATTCCTCTTTGAGTCTTGTCCCCCTACTAGAGCATAAACTCCATGAGGCCAGGAACTATGTCTGTATCAAAAATTTCTTTCCTAGACACTAACACAATATTTTCACTAATGCAGTAATCAGTTTTTTAAAAATTAAATTGAAATACTGGAGAGCAGTTAAATAGCTCCCTGTAAGCCTTCTATTCTCCAGGCTAAACATTCCTAGTTCCTTCACCTAAATGATATGATTTTCAGTCCTCTCATCTTTTTGGTTTCCCTCTTCAAAATATTCCAGCTTATTACTGTTCTTCCTAAAACACAGTGTCCAGAACTGTCTATGATATTCTAGCAGGTCTGGTGAAGGCTGAGTATAGTAGGACCCAGAAGGACATTTCTCGTTTGGGCACCAGGCTTCTATTAATGTATACTTATGTCACATTATCTCTGTTTTTTTGGCTCTTATGTCATACTGTTGACTCATAGAGAACTTGCAGTCTACTGGAAAATCCCCCTAGGTATTTTTCACGTGAACTTTTGTCTAGCCATACCTCCCCCATCCTTTTACTTGTATAATGTTGGGAGAGAATTTGGACTGGATAACCTTTGTGATCTCTTCTAATTCTAAGTTTTGAAAATAATGATGAGGTTGGACCAGATGATCACTAAGGTTATTTCTGACTCTAAAATTCTATGAATCTCTCTCTGTAAGCCTCTGTAAACTATTTTGAGTATGAGACATGTACAAGAATAGGAAAAAAAAGAATGGATGAGATATTTCAAAGGAGGAAAAAAAAATCACATGACCTAGTGACTAATGGGATGTGGTTAGAAAAAGTAGGGACAAAAAAATCCCAAGCCTGCCTTATTTTTTATTTAAAAAAATTTTTTATTTTTAAAATTTTTTTTCTGCTGTTCTTAACTTGGCTTTTCATACTCTTCATCACTGTTTTAGCTAAACTAGTCCATTCAGCTTAGGTATTTCTTCTACCTAGGATGTTGTCCTTTATCTTCTCTACCTTTTATTATACCCATCCTTCAAGGCTTAGCATATAGTATGATGCTACAAAATCATGGAGTTTCCAAGTTAGAAGAGTATTTAAAGGTCATCTAGTCTAAACCACATCTGAGTGAGAATCCTTTTCAACATATTCAGTAAGTGATCTTTGCCTGAAAGATGTTCAGTATACACAGAGTAGGGGCTCAATATTTGGTCAAGTGGATTAATTAAAAAAAAATAGTAACATGTATGGTGAAAAGGGAAGAAGATGGTTAGGACTGTAGGTTAACATAAATACATCTTAGTAGATTCCATGCAGGAAATTGGCCAAGCCAACTTAACGGGGTAGGGTCTAGATAAACCTTAAATGAAAAGGATGTATATTCTTGTAGTTAAGGTACCGCAGAAAGGAACCAAGCAAGGTAAAATTGACTACGTGTCAGCAATCCTCAGTATTTTAACTGAGTGGTGCTTTACATTTGCATCTGAGTTTTTCAGTTATGAGATCATGTTTAGGTACGTTAAATTGCCTTAATATTAGCTTCAAATAAAAGCTTTAGTGTTTGACCCTTAAGAGATTAAAAAGGAGCCTGAGAGCTCTGGGTGTTAAATGTATAATGACCATCTTTATCTGCATAATAGCAAACTTTACTTTTGATACCATAGCTCAGGCACTATAGTACTGAGGGATACTTCCAGGATACTGAAATGCAGGTCTGAATGTTATGTCAACAGCAGAAACCCGAGTGATGCCTTATGAAAATGCTGTGTCCCAGCTTGTAAAACTTGTTCTGTCCCCTAGCTAGGGGGCATGGGCAGGCAGGTGTCTGTTGCCAGAGGAGAGGTTTTTAGCATGTTACTTGGAAGATAATCGCTAAAACTGAAAGTTTCATGGTAGCTTTTTTGTTGTTGTTTTGTCAGTTGACTCTTTGTGCTCCCATTTGGGGTTTCTTGGTAAAGATATTGGAGTGGTTTGCCATTTCCCTCTCAACTCATTTTTACAGATGAGGAAACTGAGGCAAAAAGGATTAAGTGATATGCCCAGGGTCACACAGCTAGTAAATGTCTGAGACCAAATTTGAACTCAAGTCTTCCAAGTTCCAGGGCCAGGGCTTTATCCATTGCACCACCTAGCTGCCCCCATAGTAGCTTGAACCCAAACAATTAAAAAATGTATAGCTGTATCTTTGGCAACCTTTTTAGCAGCAATTTTAAAACAATTGCTTTTCCTAGACTCCCCCCCCCCAACTAAAACCAATCCTTATGAAACCCTAAGCCGCTTAGTTTATCACTGCTTCAACTGTGCAGAATTGTTAGGACCAGTATGATTTGTCCCCAAATGCTGGAGATTTTTTTAGGCTTTAAATTGCAGTAATCTTTGTGAAATTGTTGACACTGTTACTCTGTGACCCATAAGTATTATTCATTCGGATTCCTGCAGTTTGAAATTTCTGAAGAAAGAATAGCTAAGAAAAAAACGGAAAACAGTGCAACCAGGCTTGACTGAATTCAGTAATGTCTCATCAGGGTGACAGAATCCTCAGCTGATAAGGCAGTTCCATTTAGCCCCAGTGAACAAGCCCTACTGTACCAGCTTTTAGAGGAAAAAAAAATTGGACCTGTCTTTCAGTAGAGATTTTTAAATAACAGTTCCCAAAGTATGTATTCTTATGTTCTTTTTTCATTCCTTTTCCAACCCAGAAAGTTCAATACTTGGTTTATCTGAGGTTCCTGCTGTGCTGACTTTCAGTAGGTATCCTAGCTAGGCTGAATAACATTTAAAAAGGGAGAGAGGGAAAGGAGTGGTCAAGTATGTTATACAGAGGTCCTTCTGGGAGCCAGCTAAATAGGTGGGACTATCACCCTAACCCTGAATCTGATTTATGCTGGTTACTTTTTTTTTTCTTTTGGCAATATGAGAATTCATGGCCATCCCCAAAAGTAGATTTCATGCGTGCTGCTATACTTCACCCATTATCTCAGGCAATTTCTGTGTGTCAGCGGGATCTAATGCTTCCAGTGAGCCACAAAATCCTGTTTTGGGTTTTCCTAAGAGCCCCAGATTTGGCAGGCTGTCCAGGGTTTAATTTATGCCTTGATCTGGTATTGAGAGCTGTTTGGCACCCATAGATGCCAGCTTGCATTTGGTTCTGTATTGGCACTTGCACATTCAAATTTTTGTTTTTAAACCTCTTTGTCTTTTTCTTTGTTAGTCTTACCATATGCTTTCACTCTAGAGAGGTTCCAACAGACCTTCCAGATGAAAGACAGCTGAAGGTAGTCTAGGCCTGCCAAGATCAGAAGTCCCTGCCCCGGAGATGCTGGGGGACTGGAGATAAAGAGAAGGAGCAGATAGGGCAAAGAAAACCTTGCCGTTTAAACAAACACACAAACCAAAGAACCCCCAGTGTGATAAGCAGTCTATGTCTATGACATCTGTATTCAATTCACAGTTAGTATTTCACCTCCAAGCAAGAGGAGACAGACAGGCTATAACTTCCAGCATGTCTGGACTGACATGCAAATGAAGCTAGCTTTAGCACCATGTTTCTGACATTAGAGAAGCATTTATGACATTGTTCTTTTAGGCCATGTGGTTTGTCTTGTCATACTGAACATTTTTGTGTATTCTGTATCTTAGGTATGAATATGGTAAATGACTCACAGGAGGGAAAAATGGTCTCACCCCCATCTACCTTAGTCTAGTCATTTCCCTGGAGGAGAACGAGAAAGATGGGAAAAGTAGAGTTAGGTATTCAGGTCAGGAAGAAAAGTGGAAGGAGCCAAGTGGAGAGTTTGAAGTAGAGGAGTGTTTTATTGTTAAAATAAAATGAGGATTTGGGAAGGGAATGTCCTGGGAATGAGTAGAACCAGTAAAAATCTATTCTAAGGTTAGGCTTTAAGTCTATTGCATGGACTTCTGTGGCCTTATATGAACACAGTCAATACCTTTATTCTCCTTACTGCCTGTCATGGTTACGGATAGACTCAAGATTGGACAGAGTATGCATTTCTGCGTTGACATGTCGTGCCACTGTGAATCAAATGGAACTATGATCCCAAGAGCATAGCTGACAATGAGCCTCCACTCTTCCTCTCTGTGATGGAATCAATGGCACAGATTAACAGCCACAAGTTGTCTGACTGGGCTGTATCTACCAACCTGTCACAGTACCTGAAACCTTACTAACACATGCTCTTGATCTTACTTGCTCTTACTTCCAGCCATACTTACACTGATATGTTTCTTTTATCAGCCAACCAGAGAACATATTAGTTCAAAGCAAAAGACATTTAAACATTATATATGACCAAAAAGATTTCTTCTATACATAGAGGAACACTCTCTCTTACAAATAATCATACCATCACTGGGGAGGGGGGAGGGAGAAGAAGGAATACACATGCAGGGAACATGTATGCATGGCAAGGCATACATGAGGAAACCCATGTGGCTAGGGGAACCTGTGGCTTTGAGGCAACATGTAGTCTTCTAAGTCCTGGGTTATGGCTTTTTGACTGAGTCCAAGCTTTACAGAACAAATCCTTTTGTTAAGGGGATTTGTTCTGTGAAGTTTGGATTCAGTCAAAGGGCTGCACTTGAGGACCTAGAGGGCCACATGTAGCCTTGAGACCCAGGTTCCCACCCCTGCCCCAAATAAGTATCTGGGGCAACTCATGTCTTTGGTGATCCCATTAGGCAAGCCACTTCTTCCCTTGAATTGGGGTACCCTGCTGCTCAATGCGAGGTGTCTATGTAAACTTTTTCCCCATAGGAAAGTCTGATACTCCCTGGCTTCCTTTAAATCTGACCTATAATCCCATCTTTTATGGGATGCCTGCCCCTCCCACAGAAGGCTACTAATGGTGCATCTATGGCCCTTTCCCTACTCTATATAGAGGTGGAAATTGCAGTCCCCCTTAACGATGAGGGGAGATCTCCCTATCCATGCATTCTGTATTACAAACATACTCTGTACACACACACACACACACACACACACACACACACACACACACACACACACACACACACACACACAGAGTATATATAGTAGGCAGCTAGGTGGCGCCATAGTGCTGGGCCTGGAATCAGGAAGACTCATCTTCCTGAATTCAAATCTGGCCTCAGACACTTACTGGCTGTGTGACCGTGGGCAAGTCACTTAACCCTGTTTGCCTCAATTTCCTCATTTGTAAAATAAAGTGGAGAAGGAAATGGCAAACCACTGCAGTATTTTTGCCGAGAAAACCCCAAATGGGGTCATGAAGCATTGGACACAACTGAAAATGACTAAACAACACCAACAGCAAATGGACAATAGTAACAGCTCCTATTTTGATGGTGCTTTAAGGGTGATGAAGGTCTTTCACAATAACCTTGTAAGGTAGGTAGTATACATAGCATTATCCGTATTCTATAGGTTAGAGAATAGGGACTCAGAGAGGTGACTACGTCCACGTCACAGATTTCAAGTGGCAGGTTTAGCTTTCAAGTCTGCTGACTCCAAGTCCAAGGCTCTGATAACTGAGAACACCAAAGACAACTGTTTGGAAAGAAGTGTAGGAAAAGAAGAGCATTTCAGGAAGGCAGAAGACATCACAGAAAGGGAAGAAAAAATAAAGAAGTGTGTTAATGACAGATTTCCCCTATTTCATTACATGGAAGGCAGGTATAGTGTAGAGGTCTTTTGGTGTGAACCATTTGGAGGATTTGAAAATAAGTTGAATCCCACCCTCCCCACCAAAGCCAGTTGTGGGACTTGTCTCTCACGATACCCACCTTTCCCCATTTCTTTGCCAATACATTCCTACTCTCAGTTCTGTATGAGCTTATCAGTTTCTTCTTTTTGCTCCTGCCACTGACATCACCATTCTCTCTTCTCTGGAATATAAGTAAATATATGTATCTCTCTCTCTCTCTCTCTCTCTCTCTCTCTCTCTCTCTCTCTCTCTCTCTCTCTCTCTCTATATATATATATAATATATATATATATATATATATATATATATTGGGGGTGAATGATCAAAACTTTTCCCAGGCGGAATGTGCAAGCGAGCAGGTTTGGAATCTACTCTTATAGTGAAATGAACACTAGACCTGGAATCGGAAGACAGCTGAGTTTGAATGCTGTCTCTGATACTTATGAGCTCTTTGACTATGGGCAAGCCACTTAATGTGAAGTTCTGACAGTTTCCTCGTCAGTGAAAATATAGATCTTAATGCCTGTAGTACCTATCTCAATGGATGGTTGTGAGGAACCAATGAAGTAATGTGTGTAAAGGGCTTTTATATAAGTGCCAACCATTCTTCTTCTTCTTCTTCTTCTTTTTCCTTTGGTCTTAGGCTGGCCTGACAGCTAATTTAAAATTGCATTTCTGTGCTTCCATTGTTTTGTCATTTTAAAATAACCTTTATACAATGGTTACTTCCTCCAGAGAACTCAGGTGTATTTTCTCATGAGTTTCAGCAAATGCAAAGCCCATCATTAAGTGTCCTGTAAAAGGATACATGGGAAGAAGAAACCAAATCACTTCAACTCTTTCCTTTCCCTGTTTGATACAGTACAGCTGCCTAAAAAGCCCATCCAAGAGGCCTACACAGACAGAGCCAACTGCTATGGGTAATGACATGGAACTAATGGATTAGGCTCTGGTATGTGTCTAGGACGTAAATAGTGGTTGTCTCCATTCTCGACCCTCCCCTACCCCCAACAATTTTCTGCACAGTTCACACTATGGATAGAGGGATAGAAACCTCAAAGTCCCTTTGTTTTTGGGAATCACCATGTTTGGAAATAGTCTCATGGCTACTTGATAACTGAGACTTTCCAGTTAATTACTTTTTGCTTTTTTTTTTCTGTTTGGGAAGCAGGATATTGATAACCAAGAATTTTTGAAAGATGAGTGGATGTACCTTAGTAGGCCAATGAGAGTAGGTGGCCAGCTTTGCTACCTGTTAGACTCCAATACTATATATTTAAAATATAGTGTTTTTTAAAGAAAGACTTTTGTCTTCCTTTAACAGATTCCTGTTATGTGATTATCTTTATGTGCCATTTTTCCTTTGTCTACTTAATACTAGACTTTGGCAACTAGGTAGGTGGTGAGTAAGAGTACTGGACCTTGTGAGCCAGGAATGGTGAGTTCAGATTGGACCTTAGGCAGTAAGTCTTTTGATCTCCTTCAGCCTCATTTTCTCATCTATAAAATGGAGATAAGGAAAGTACCCAACACATAGGGTTGTTGTGGGCATCAAATGAGATAATATAAGCACATAGCTTTGCCAACCTCGAAGCCATACTATATAGTTGTTGTTATAATACCTTGGGTAGCTCCCACTTCTTTTAGACTTTATCATTATCTCACTTGAGCTGCACAACAACCCTTTGATCTAGGTGCTATTATTATCCAAATTTCCCAGTTGAGGAACTCTGCGCCCAGAGATGATGTGACTTACCTGGGGTTACATAGCTGATAAATAGCTGAGGCAGATTTTCCCAGCTCCAAATATAGAACTCTATTCAGAGTCGGTAGGGACCTCTAGGAGCGACTAGGCCAACCCTTTCCCAAAGGAATTCTTTACCAATCATCAGTCTACCAAGAGACATTTCTTAAGCTCCTACTATGTGCCTGTGCTGAGTGCTGTGCTTGAAGACCTGGAAATAAAATTTGGTCTGGAAGCTCAAGAGAGAATTCAGTGTATTTCCACTGCCTCTTGTTTGGACAGGTTTTTAAAGGGTTGATATCTTTTGTCTTTATATCACCTTCATTTGACAATATCTTATTTTCTCTTTCACCAGCCTTTCCTTAGGCAAAAAAAAAAAATCTGAAAAAGGCAAGTTTAGCCTTTTTTTAGTTTAGCTTATTAATTGAGTCTGACAGTAGCCTTCCCTCCCTCTCCTCCCAAACATAGATCCCTGCAAAGAGGGGAAGAACCCTAGGCCTGGTGATCTTGAATTGTAAGGGGCTTCAGGAGCTGTTTGTCTAACCCCTCATTTCAAAGATGTCCAAGGTTGCACAAGGAGAAACATCAAAGTTGGGATTGAAACCCAAGTCCTTTGAATGTAGAGCCAGTGTTCTTTCTACTGTATTGTGCAGAAAAAAATATGCTCTGCATTTTAGGCCAAATCTTTCAAGTTCAACAACAAAGTCAAACAAAGATATATAATTTAAATTTAGAGTTTTTGATTTAGCAAACACGCCAATAGTCATGTTAATGTTAGGGAACCCTTGGGAAAGATACATTTCTGAAACCCAGTTCCATTTTCTCTGAGGATTCCCCTTACAGTTTGGTCAAAGGTAGACAAAAAGACAAAGTGATTTCACTGGAATAGGAAGAGGAAACTCGGTCTGCCTATGTAAGCTAGTACCTTCTCTGCAGTTTATAGTCTTAGAGACTTATGGGAGCACTGAGAGATAAGTGACTTTTCACCGACAAGCTTGGAACCCATGTCTTCCTCACTTCAAGACCACCTCTGTCTCCACCATGCCATTCACTGCCTCTCAGATGTAGAGATTTTTCTCAGAATTGGATTAGACAGAAAGACATCCCTACTCTTACATTGGTCACCATAAACAAAATAAACTCTCTCCTAAGAGGCGAGTCATTGGGAATTAAGGTTCCCTCTCTGAAATTGTCTTCTGTTCAAGAAAGATCAGGATACAGTCATTGTATCATTTCTTTTTTTTTTTTTTTTTGGCTAGGCAATGGGGTTAAGTGACTTGCCCAGGGTCACACAGCTAGTAAGTGTTATGTGTCTAAGACCAGATTTGAACTCAGGTCCTCCTGACTCCAGGGCCGGTGCTCTATCCACTGCGCCAGCTAGCTGCCCCCTGTATTATTTCTTAATATTGTCTTTTTCTTAATAGTATTTCTTAAAACTGTCTAGCACAACTGAGGCCTCACTCAGTGTTCCATGCTTCCATTGGCTAAGCTGCCTCCAAGATTGGGACGTTTCTTTTAAAAGCAAGTAACAGAATTGGTAAGAAGCCAAGCTTGTAAGCTAATGTTGTTCTCACTTTTTTGCCATCCAGATACTTAAAACATAGTGGTGACTCACCTCCTGATCTAGAGGTGATGAACGTAAAATGCAGATAGAGACAGACTCTTTTTTTGGACATGGCTATTGTAGGAATTTATTTTGCTGTACTTTGCAGCTATAAAGACTTTTTCCTTCTTTTGCTCAGTGGGGGTAGGATAATGGGAGGGATAGATTAATTTTTCAAAAGGATATTTATGCTATGATACACCACATTTATTTCACTATTATATATTGCTATCTAGGAGTATTGCTCTGAATTAAAATTCCGGCACTGAACCACATTGCCAGAGAAGAATGGTAAAAATATGCTGCATCATCTTGCTATTAAAAAAAAAGTATTTTAGTGTCTTGCCTTACTAGGATAGGACTGCTATTGATATTTCTGTTATTGGGAATGAATGAGTAGTATTTATTGAAAAAAATATGGATTTAAAGTGGACATCATTTGTGTTTTTAAATTATTATATTGCTAAGACATACTGTATAATGAAATAAAAAAATAAAATGTAGATGACAAAACATTTTGGCTTTGATGATGAACATTAGGATGACTATAGAAAGATATGTACATCATGATGTGTGGGTAGAGCAAAACTCTGAGATTCAGGAACTCTTGTTCCTCAGATGAAACCTGTACTCGGCTAGAAAGTCAAAACATGCCATCTTGGCCTGCCATTCACATTGACTTCGTCCTAATGGATCTTTCTCTCTCTATATTCTATTACTTGTTAGTTATCTGGTGCACAATAAATGCTGTTAACTGACTGGTCTCATCAGTTCCCATGAGTTCAGTTATCCATGCTGATAATTCCAAGATTTATATATCCAGTCTTTCTCTTGAGCCTCAGTCCTACATCATCAATTACCTACCTGTTGGACATTTCAAATGGATATCCCATATGTGTCTCAAACTCAACATGTACAAAGCAAAATTCATTATCTTTATTTCCCAAAAGGATTCCTCTTCCAACCTTCTCTGTCAATGTCAACAGGACCACCATCATCCCAGTCACCCCGCTTCACAATCTTGCTATAATCTTCAACTCCTAATACTCATTCACCCCATATATCTAATCAGTTGCCAAATATTGCCATTTCTGCCTTTGTGTCTCTTGTATACATCCCCTTCTTCTATACTTGCCCCTGTTTGAGGGCATACAACCACTTCCATAATTTAGGGCCTTTAGCACCTCTCTCCTAGACCCCTGGCTGATCTCCCTTGCCCAAGTTTCCCCTGCTAAAACATGCTCCACACAGCTGCCAAAGTGATTTTCCTAAATAGGTCTGACCATGTCACCACTCTACTCAATAACTTCCAGTGGCTCCCTATTTCCTCTAGAATCAAGTATGAATTAATTTGTTTGGCATTTAAAGCTCTTCATAAACTGGCCCCTTTCTACCTTCCCATTGTTCTTACACCTTCTTCCCACCATGTTTTCTGTGGTCCAGCTTTACTAGCCTAGTTGCCTATTTCACATATGGCACTTTATCTACTGGATGGGTGCCTTTGGTTTCACCTACTCACCCTCCACATTTTAGACTCCTTGGCTTCCTCCAAGACTCATCTCAAATGCCCCCTTCTACATGAGACCTCTCTCAGTCTAGCTGCACCCCCAGCCCCATTTATTAGTGCTTTTCCTTCTAAGCTTACTTTCACCTACTCTGAATATATCTTCTATGTATCTATTCACATTGATGCGGTCTTCTCCTTTAAAATATAAGCTCCTGACATATTTCTGTTAATTCCCTATGTATAGTGGATAGCAGACCTTTATCAGAGATGTTTGCTGCAATTATTTTTCTCAGTTAGCTGCTTTTCTAATTCTAATTGCATTGATTTTGCTCATGCAAAAAACTTCCCAATAATTTATATAATAGAATAGAATTTTTCAGAAACATTTGGCCACCCCATACTTTTTAGGTTTGAAATACATTGATTAAATCTTTACATGATGGTCCTGGTGGCTTGGAGTACCCCTTGTGAAAATTCTGGAGCAAAATAGAAGTAGCAGCTGATTTTCATTCTAAAAAGTATAATTATTTAGAAATAGAACCTGAACCTGCAATGTCATTCATATAGGGAACTTCCAGGTGAGGAAACGCCATCTACTAATACAGGTAAGACCCCTTCTCTGCAACTGATAGACTTAGTCGCCCAGAGAAATGAAATAAGTTGCCCAGGGTAATATAGCCAGTGTCTGAGGGACTATAGGAGCACAAATCTTCCTGCCTTCAAGGCTGGTTCTTAATTCACCATTTCATGCTTCCTCTGTGTAATTACTACACAGCTACAAATTATGTCAAATTAGTGGATTTTTAACTGGTTAAATGATTAGGCCTGGGGCATTAAAGAAGACAGCCCAGTCCTCAGCCCTATTGTATTCGGAATCACAGAGATTTAGAGCAGAGGGTCCCAAACTTATTTGTCCTACTGTCCCCTTTAAAAAAATTACTCAAGGGGCAGCTAGGTGGTGAAGTGGATAAAGCTTTGGCCTTGGAATCAGGAGGATTTGAATTCAAATCCAGTCTCAGACACATGACACTTACTAGCTGTGTGACCCTGGGCAAGTCACTTAACCATGACTGCCTCACAAAAAAAAAAAGCAAAAAAAAAATTACTCAGTGCCTCCCCCTCAATCTACTTTCTTTAACCCTTTAGTGGTTTTTTAAAAATCTGCATCATTTCAAAAAATATAAACTATTTTTTACAGTTAATATATCTTAAATTTAATAATTTATTATAAATTTGTGGGTTTTTTCCTGCATTGAAATTTTGATGATACAATATTGCATCATGTAACCATATAGAATTGTATTATAAACAAGTCATTACACACACATATTCATGCTGGACTTCATGACAATATGCAACAAGCTTGCCTGTCAACACTTGCTTGTTGAGACCTGTCAGTGGACTTGACCACTGTTTGGTTATAACTTGCATTGTGTGTATATTTGGAAAATAATGTAATCACTACAGTGTTGACTCTGTTCTATAGCAGACGAAACGTGTACAAAGTTTTTCAAAATTTTCTTCTTTGCCTATGCTTTCACTGCCCCCTTATTTTTATTCAGTGCTCCCCCGATTGCACCCAAGGTTATTACCACTCCCCTGAATTATTTTGCACCCCTCAGGGGGTGGTATTGCCCACTTTGGGAACCTATGATAGAGCAATAAGGAACCTTATATGTCATCAAATTAGTAGTCTTTTCAAAATTTCAATTAATAGAAAGCTGAGAGAACTGCAATGTAGAGAGATGGGCTAAATCTAACAAAAGAAACTTAATAAGGATAAATTTCTACTGTTTGGTTAAAAAGAAAGAAACTATGTAAGACAGAGCTATGTATGGAACAACAACAACCTGGGCTAATAGCAATCCATGTGGAAAAATATGCATGGGTTTTTATTTACATCATGACATGGCCATCAGAAACACAAATCTGATCTCACAGGTTATTTACTTTTATAGGTAGGTAACCAATGTAGCAAGGTGGGGTACAAAGAACACTAGAATTGACATCTAGGAACCTGGATTTGGATACTAGCTTTGCAACTTTTGGCAAGTCATTTAACAGAGAGGGCAACTGATCTCCATAGAGGTGGAATAGGGATAATATTCATATTATATGCTTATTGGATTATTGAGGATGATATGAGTGATAGGTAAAAGCATATTATAAAATTTGAAGTTTACCACTCTAGTGGTGTGGTGGGTAAAAGACGAAATGACTGAGGAAAACAAAAGTTCAATCTTCTGAACATATCTATTTATTAAGCAAGATTTGCCAATTGCCCAACAAATTGGGACCAGACCTCCTCAGCTTAGGCCTGGACCCTGAATGCAGGCTTTTATGCATTAAAAACAATCAAATAAGACCAATTAATTAAAAGGAAACAATACTTTAGGTTATCTGATTTTTAACTGGATGAAAGATTAGGGACTTTCCCAGTTGGAAGGGGGAGAGTGAACAGATGCAATTCACAGAAATTAGAAAAAGAGGTATCCCACTCCAAGTGTCTGTACACAATCAAAGGAACATGGAAACAATAACTGATAAGTATGGGGTCAATTTTCAGGTAAGACATATGAGTTGCTCAAGATGTACAATTGTGAGAAAACTCCTTGCACAAATCTTTGAATCAGAGTTTCTGGTCAGTATAACCTAGATCCTTAGTTAAGAGTCTCTAAACAGCAGGTAGAAGTGGTCCACTTTCTGAGCTATGCAGGGCTAGGTTCAAACAATGTGATAAGGTTTTTTCCCCCAATTCCCACAATTGAATAAACTTTTCTCACAAGATGGAATTTGGACTAGGCCCATAATTGAATAGAAAGGGAACTGAGCTAGCATAATTCACATAATTAACCATTTTCTGTCCCAATTCCCTCAAATTTCCCCCTTTTGATTTATGGGGAGTGGGTAGGCCACTTCCTCCACAGATCACTTAACTATGAGCCAAACCTATAAAGGTTTATCATGTATTCATGATCAGAATTACATAAATCAGGTTACAGATCAAATTACTTAGCTCACAAAGGACTAATTTTGAGAAGGGAGATTTCCATGTCACCAAGGTAACCAAGAAAACAAATTTAAATATATACACTATGAAACAAAAGGCCAAAGCAATACGACAATGTGCATCAAATCTCCTTGTATCCTAGTAACTCACTCCCAATGTCCATTTATTTAATCAGCACATTTTGAGTCCCAGATGTCTCATGTAGTTGTCTGGTCTCTGGGTATTATTGTTTGTCCTTCATTCTTGAAGAGGACCAATGACATCAGGAAGGTGATATCTTCACTTGCAAATGAATTGGATCTAAGTGAGGCAGAGCTGTGCAAAGTTATCAGCCTCACTTTCTTCTACAGAGTCATCAGAGTCCAGTGGCAAGACATAGGTCAAGATGATTGGTGATGGCCCTGGTGGTCCCTGGATGTCTTCTCTTGTACATTCTGGAATAGTCTTCATTCTCAGGGCAACTCTGAAGGGGCTCTGGTTCTAAATCACTTGTAGAGGTTCTCCAATCCTGAAACTCGTGTGTTTATAAACTAAAACTAACCACATTCTGGGGTTTGTCATATAGCAAATACCTCATGTTTGACTCATTAAACTAAGCCACAGTGGTCAGAGCACATCAAAAGGTACATTGCCAAAGGCATGGATGATCCACAGTGGGAATGGGACTTGGAACCACATGCTATGGTTTTCAGTGGAAGGAACAAAGGATACTGAGCTTAGGAAAGGTGGGTAGAGCAGGGTCTACAGTCTTTTAGACAGTTGGAGTGACCACACAGGAAAGAGATTATATTTGCTTTACTTTATCACCTGAGTTGAAAACAAGCACCAATATTTAAGAATTAGAGAACAGTAGATGTCAGCTTAACCTAAGGAGAGAGAAGTTTGGTTATTAAAGCTGGAATTGCCTACCACATTTAAGTTTTGGTGGTAAGTATCTGTCCTAATGGGGAAAATGAATTATAGATTGGGAAAGGGGAGGCTTTGAAGAGGAGGCAGGATTTAGACTAGACAGTCTCAGAATTTGAGTTCTTTCAAGATTTAAATGGGAAAGACAGAAAAAAAAAGTTGATGAGCCACATTAATAAAAATATTTTAAAGAGACAGGCTATGCTTAGAAACATTAAAATGTTTTCATTCTGTCTTGGTAACCCAAGCATTTGGCCTAGTACCTTGCAAATAGAAGTAATAATGCTTATTAGTCATAGCAAATAAAACCCTGGAAAAGAAATACAGGTTTTTATTGTAGGAGCAGATGGAGCAGATGGTCAATGATTCAGAAAGTAACAGCCAAGTTTGGTTTATAAAGTTACTTAACCCTGCTTAATTTGTTCTTTGCTTGGAATCAGGCTACTTGGTTACTCAAAGACTCTTCTTTCACTCTTAAAAAAAAAAAAAAGGGGGCAGCTAGGTGGCACAATGGATAGAACACCAGCCCTGGAGTCAGGAGGACCAGAGTTCAAATGTGACCTCACTTACTAGCTGTATGAGCTGGGGTAAGTCACATAACCCCATGGCCTCCAAAAAACAAACATATCTTCTGCATATAGGTTGATTGAACCAAAGGCAATTCATCTCGATTGCTTTGTAGGTTTTAGAAGACTAGTTTTCAGTCCCTTTGTCTTCTGTGCTTCAGCCAGGCCTTCGAATAAGCCTCACAATCAGGCATTGAACTTAAATATAAAATGGGATCTTGAAGGTTTAGGGTAGTAAGAATGCTTGTCAAGGGAGATTAATTTGATGGCAGGATACAGTATACAGGACTTGTTGCTTACAGTGAGGCATATAAGAACATTTATTAAATGTTAAAAACAGTTTATTATGCCAACAGTAACATTAAAAAAAACCCCAACCATTTAAAATTTAACAGTCCAAAGTTAAAAAGCCAATAGTAAAAAGCCTTCTTTCTGCTGGCTCTTCACCTGGCAGCTTTCTCCTGTAGGTACAGAGAAATGAAAATGTCAGGTGGCTACTTCTCCATCGATAAACATTTTTTAAACCTGCTATGTGCCAGGCACCGTGCTAAGAGCTCGACTTCTCACCGTGAGTTACCAAAAAGCAGATTCTCCTTAAGATCTGGATTAGGCATTTTGTCATCATCATTTTGACTAAGCTCAGCCTGACCTAATCAGCATCTAAAACTCCTCAGACTTAAAGACTTGTCTTCAGAACAGGAAGAAGCCATTAGAATGTCAGAGTTTAAGGAAATTTTTAAAAAGCTAGTTATCTTGTTTTTTGTAATTATATTCATTTCTTAATCTATTGCTTTTCCCCTGCCCAAATGAGTCTTTCCTTGCAACAAAGGTAAGGAAAAAAAATCAAATGGGGAGCTTTTTCCAAAGACAACCTCTGTTGGGACTTTGATCTAACAAGACTCTTAACCTAACAGAGGATAGCAATAAGACTTCTGTGTGTTCCTCTGAAACCCTTACTAAAATTTCCTCTCAAGATACTAGGCCCATGGTGTTGAGTCTCATTAGCTACCTTTGTATGACCTTGGAGAAGAGAGATGGCTTCCTGAATACTAATTCTATACATCCTTCCATTTAGAAATGTGATTCAAATAGTCATATCTTGGGATGAGGTCAATATGAATCTGAGAATTAAGCCATGCTTCCATGATGGTACTGCTGTTTTGGGTTGAAGACAAACCTGTTAGAGACTGGTGGTCCTTTGGAGGCTTATGGTTACGCCTTTGGTTCTTCAGTTCTCTTATCTTTATTTATCACTGTAAAATGAGAGACTAGGAATAGCAATTATTTTTAAAATTTGAAACTGGAAAGCTAACAGTTTCAATAAGATTTACTAGTTAGGTTAGGATTTATTTGGGGGTGGGGGAAGCAGAGGGAAGGTGGAACAAAGTGAAATGACAGTGCTTTGCCTTTTGATCTTGTAAGCACTAAAATACTTTTAGTCAAAACCTATATACTAAGTTAGGGAGGGAGCAAAACTGATCTCACTGTCTTAGGCCATCAGTTTCTATAGTTCTTAGTTTAGACTTAAGTTCTAATAGTTTGTATAGTTCTTAGGCCACTATCTTTTTTTCAAAGGGAAAAGAGCCCGATACTGGGTCAAACTCAAAATACTTTCTTGAGACATGACATCCCCTTACTTCTTGGAAAAAACCATTGGGGGATAAGTTTCTAAAGAAGGAATTTCACTTCAGGTAGAACTGGATCTAGAAAATATATTTAGGGCTGGGGATTCTTTTCTCAAAAATCATATTTGGGAGAGTTTCTGATGATATTCTCTAGTAATAAAGTCCCTTTCCTGCTTTTAGTAGTTTCACCATAAGATTCTAGATTTATGGCTAAGAAAGACCTTAGAGGTCCTCTAGTCTGGTACCCATTTTTAAGATAAAAAAAAATTAAACTTTGTCGGTAGGCATAATTTGAAAAGTTCCGTGGACAAATGTTATTTCATATGGTAATTATATTGCCCTTAGTTTACAGAGGCAGGATTTCACTTGCAAATGTACTTCCTAGCTCAGGTTGAAAGTGCTACAGGCATACACCAAGTGAGTCTGATTCTACTTTGATCAACTTATTTTCTCCCCATGCAAAGGCTTTAATTCCCATGAGACTTAAAACAAGAATCAAGGAGCTAGAGCTATACCTTAAGACTAAGCCTGCTTCTCTATTCTTACCTGTGGCCCACTTTGACCTTTGTAAAAAGTCTGTGTTTGAGCTGCCTGTGGCGCATTCTGATTAAAATTCTGAGGAAGACATTTCAAAGCATTAGAATGATCTGAAAGTTAAGACAGACTAGACACCATTTAGCAAGGTTAAATTTCCTGACTTGGATGTGTCATATTTAAGTTAAGACTTTTAATTTTTTTAATTTAGCATTCAAATCCCTTCTTTAAAGAGGAATTGTAGCTCCTAGCGCTCAATTTAACTTTGAGCTTTGTGTTAGGGAAGAGAATGCCTTTCTCCAGCCAAGAGAAGGTCTTCTGTGCCTGTGATTGTATGAACTACCATGAAGATAGGCTTACTAGCATCTTGCCTACCAATTTTGTCTTGACAGATGGCCTCATGCTTTTGGAGGGTTTCACGAGGGACCACGTGACGAGCATTATATTTGCAGCTAGCCATTTCTTTTGCCTTTTTGGGGTTTTTCTGAATAAAAGAAAGACGTACTGTTAGAAGGGGCATTACAGAAGTTCTTACTTTTCCTTTTCTTATGCAAGCTGCCCCTCCCCCCTCTACTCCCCCTGCTCCTCACACTTTATGATTTAAGGAGCCAGATTAGAAATACTCACTTTTTTGCATTGTGCCAGGTGGTATTGCATTCTGCTTTCTGATACGAAATGGCTTGGGTCATAAGGACACTGTACTTTATCGTCTGGATCCATGATACCTGGGCAGCAGGAACCATAGGGTGGCAAAACACAGAAGAAAGAAGCTAACACATGAGGCCAACAGTCTTGACAATGTCTTTTTCTCAAAATAGAAGCGGATAAGACAGGTTTCCTCCTATTTCTAGTAAAGGCTTCAATCGCCTGGAGCTGCTGCTTTAAGAGTCCCTAGGGAAAGGGATTCTGCCTTGAAGCTTAAAGACATATACTTCTACTGGTAAGTAGGTCTTCCCACAAGTTAGACTTGTGTTTATAGGTTTCTGGGAACCATAAGATTTGTGCTCTTAGAGAGAGGTACTGGGCAGGTAAGGTGCCTCCCTTCCCTACTTCCTTCCTCCCCTCCCCAGTGAAGAGCTATGGAACTAAACTTGACAATTCTAACATTTATTAAGTACCGAATGTGTGGTAGCAATAGGGGAAGGGAAAAAAAATAATCATAGTCCCTGAACTCAAGGAGTTTACATTCTACTGGAATAAGAGTACCAGTAGACCTCTGCTACAACCTATTTAAGCTGCGGGGAGCCAGGGCTGAGAACACAAATTTCTTCAGTGCCCTCTCAAATCAACAAACATTTCTGAAGTGCTTTCTATGTATCAACAACTGTGCTATGCTGTGGGGATACAAAAAGAGGCAAAGGACAGAGGCAAAAGCAAAAAAAAAAAAGCTTTAAGGAACTTACAATCTAATGGGGGAAGAATGCCCAACAACCTTGATGCCTTCTCTCCTTCCTACAAGAGATGCTCATTAAAACCAATAGAACTGCTCCAAAGATGTTCTAAAGAGCAGCTTATTCAAATTCACTGCCTGGGTAGACTAGTCTCAAAGTTTGGCACACTGGTGGAATCCTAGGCACTGTCAATAAAGGGGTCTAGAAAGGAGGTAGGTTCTTAGGGAACCAAGGCCCTGGAGGTCAGCTGCCTCTCTGACCTCTTTTCTCCCACAGTTCTGCCTTCAGAAAAGCCTTCCAACTTCAGATCGCTGATCTGTGTCCTTATGGAAGTCGGGAGAGAAAATTGCTACTCAGAGCAGCCACCTGGAGGCTGGCATGCACGTGCTGTCTGGGGAGCCCAAATGTTAGCTGCCACTCTTGCTTCAAGGACTCCCAAGTTACCCAGGCAACAGCTGCAGTCCAGGATTGTTGAAAATACAGATCAAGAAAACCAAGCATAAACTGTGGGAAGCAAGGAGGTCAAGTTTATTCCTGATCAGCTCTATATTACTCCTGGGGTGCTGGCAGAGGGCATAGAGATAGGTTGTCAAATGCCCGAAGGCACATCTGCCACTTAAGTGATTAAATCCAGGGATTTAGGCACAGGTGCCTCTTAGGAAACACCATCACAAGCCAGTGCCTCTGTTCAAAGCTTCCCTCGAATTTTAACGATCAGATTAGAGCCAGAAACTGTGTGCTTCACATAAAGGTAGTTGGACCTCTGAAAAACAGAGAGACAGGTTTACTAAGTATTCTAGAACACTATTAAATCTTGCTGTCGGTGATCCTATACTAACTTAAGGGTTAGTTATCAGAGCATCAGATCATAGAGTTATTTTATAAGGGAAGAAAAGGAGGCCCAGAGAGGGAAGATAACTATCCCATGGTCATCCAGGTAAGAGCTGGGATTTCAACCTAAGAACTCCCCATTCAACAACACATGCAGTTTTTAACCAAAGTACCAATCTCCTTCCAGGACTTGTAGATAATTTGAGAATCATAGTAAATATGATTTGGATAAAAAGTGACTTTTTTTTTTTAAACAAAGTTGCTAGAAGTTTAAAAAAAACTGTCCATCCTTTGAACCAGGTTTTAGTAATTAAGGAATTTCTTAGAATTGGGAGTGAGTTCTAGAGCCTAATTCCCCAACTGGTTAATCATTTCCCTAATTACTCTGAATAGAGGATCTGGGCATACTACTTGAAGGCTTCTTAAAGGTGGGTATTCCAGACTTTGTAACATTGTGAACAAGTGATTTAATGTATGAGAAGTGCTTTCCAAGCCTTCACATGCTATAGAAATGCTATTATTTCCTTATTACATCTTTCTGCCAGCCATATCCACTCCCACTAACTAGTTAAGAGACTTGCCTAATTCTTGAAGTAGTCTGCCTTGATTGTCAAGAATTCAAGGGGAAGAGCCACTCGGCAATTAAAAATCATTCTGCAAGAAAGGAGGAGACAGGCAGATGAAGGGAAAATGGGGACGTCTAGCTGCCCTTCAGAGGAGTGAAAAATGGTCCTGACCTCAATTCTACCTTAACTGTTCCATTCTGATCACAGAATCTATGATTTCTCCCTTAAGTGATTAGAGGTTTGACTTTACTGCTGTCATAAGAGAGCCTTTTCTAGCTGCATCTCAGCCTTTTAGCTTAGTTTTGTAACACTGACTCCTTTTTTTAATCTAGTGAAGTCTATGGAAGGGCCCCCTTTCTCAGAATCATGTTTTTAAACGTATAAGATACATAGGATTACAAAGGAAATCAATTACATTGAAATACAGTTTATCAAATATTTAATAAAGACAAAAAAGTTATTAGACCCTGGGTTAAGAACCCCTGAGAGTTAAGCTTTCTTCTTTAAAACAATCAGAAGACAAACATCATTAAAACCCCTAATGTGTTTAGCGAGTTGCACGGGAAACAGGAATATAAAGACACAGTCCCTGCCCTCAAGAAGGTTACCCTTTAGAGAGATGAAACACATGAAGGAAACATGATTACACTTGAAGGTAGAAGTTATGGACTGAATCTTGTAGGACATTGAAAGAAACAGAGTTTGATGAAGATCAAGCTTCTTAGAGGAAGCAGGAGTACCCTGGGCCTTGAAGGTCAGAAGGAAGGTAGATTTGGATTAGTGAAGAGACTGGTGGTGGAGAAGAGGAGGCAAGGCAGAAGGGAGCCAGGACCATCCCGAGCAGCAACAAGGGCAGGGAAGGGCTTGAAAAAGCATATAGTGAAGGGTATTCCAAAGTCTTCGAGGAAATCCCCACTCACCTTAAACAGAAGAGGCTAATCTTATTGGTGCTCTCCACTTCCTAATTTAAGGACGCTTCAGTCTTCTTTTTATCCTATCCCTCATTATGAAGAAAACCAGTGAAGTGTTTCCATTTGGGATGTGCTCACCCTAGCACCTCCCCCTAGGCTTGCCTGAGATTGCAAGTGATTCCAATCTTTCTAATGACGTGCATGCACCTGATCCTATGATTGTCCCACTCCTATAGCCTTTTTTTTTTTTTGTGAAGCAACTGGAGTTAAGTGACTTGCCCAGAGCCACACAGCTACTGAGTATTATGTGTCTGAGGCTGAATTTAAACTCAGGTTGTCCTACCTCTAGGGCCAGTGCTCTATCCACTGCACCACTAGCCCCTTAAAATCCCAACAGAGTAAACTCATAAGAAAGTCCCAGAGACCCTCCTTTCCCCCTCTTCCCTATGCCCCCTTCTTTTCCCAACTAAAGAAAGGCTGTCCCTCATTGCTGCCTGCCTTTTTCCCATTAGTAATTCCTTCCTTTATATTATGTATCGCTCTTTCCAGGCTGTTCTTTTGAAGACCAAATACTCTTGGGAGGGAAAACACATTTAAGTTCCTGATAGTGTGGTGTGAATGAGTTTTCCCCAAGACTGGATTAATCCCCTGAGCCTAGGGAAGGTAAAACCGAAAATAAATTTGGCCAACTTCCTAATTTTACCTAAGCTCTGTCCCTTCCCTTCCTCTCCAAAATAACAAACAAACAAAACTTCCGGGGAAAACCAGGGAATGGAATAGAGATTTCCTTGTATAATATTTTAGGAAAATCCATCTCCTGCTGCACCTATAGTTGTTGTTCAGTGGTATCGGACTCTTCATGACCCCATTTGGGTTATTTTTTTTTTGGCAAAGATACTGGAGTGGTTTGCCATTTTCTCCAGCTCATTTTACAGATGAGGCAACTGAGGCAAACAGGGTTCAGTGACTTGCCGAAGCTCACAAAGCTAATAAGTGTCTGAGGCCAGATTTGAATTCAAGGAGATGAGTCTTTCTGACTCCAGGCCCAGAACTCAATCTATTTCACCATCTAGTTGCCCACACACATACCACCTTCCCGTAAAAAAAAAAAAAGGCAAAACTGGCTAATTCAGTGGCTGTGAGGGACAGCACATGTAACTTCCTTTCGCTTATAATTTGTCATTTCTTAAGAGGAATGGACAAGCATTTATTAAGTACTTACTGTGTGCCAGGTGTAGTGCTAATGTCTGAAGATACAAAGAAATGCAAAAACATAGGTTTTGTCTGCAAGGCAAGGACATCAGCTTTTAATAGGGTAGACAGGATGCAAGCAACTGAATAGTATGTGGTGTAAATGGAAGATAACCACAGAAAGCACTGACCCCTGGGGCTACCAGGAAAGGCCTCCTCCGGAAGGGGGATTTTGAGCTTCGTTCTTGAAGGAAGCTAAGGAGTCTATAAAGATGAGTAGGAGAGCACCCTAAGCCTGGGGGCCAGAGTGCAAAGGCACCCATATGGTGGATGGAGTCCCTTATGCATGAGAGACATCAAATCAGCAAGTCTAACTGGATTGTGGAGGGCATGGAGAGGTTTAATGTGTAAGAAAACTGAAAAAGTAGGAAGTGATCAGGTTGTGAATAGCTTTTAAAACCAAACAGAAAATTTTATGTTGGATCCTGGAGGTGATAAGGAGCCACCGGAGTTTATTGAGTGATGGAGTCAGATACATGATTCAGGAAAATCATTTTGGTAGCTGTGTGGAAGATGGATTGGAATGGGAAGAGACTTGAGGCCAGAAGGCCATTTAGAAAGCTATACCAGTAATTCAGTTGAGAGGCGATAAAACTAGGGTGGTAGCCCTAAGAGTGGCAAGAGTAAGGGACAGATAGGAAGAAAGGATGAGGTAACTAGGTGGCAAAGTAGATAGAGCACCAGCCCTGGAATCAGGAGGACCTGAGTGACCCTGGGCAAGTCATTTAACCCTGATTGCCTCCAAAAGCAAAAAAAAAGGACAAGATGTAGCAACTAATTAGATATGTTGTCTTATAGAAGAGTGAGAACGATGCTAAGATTGGGGACCTGAGTGACTGGGAAGAAGAGGGGAGAGAGATGATGAGTTCTATTTTGGACATGTTGAGTTTGAGAAGATATCTGAAAGACATCCAATTGGAGATATTCAGTAGGTACCTGGAGCTCAGGAGAGAGTTTAAGATTGGATGTGGAGATCTGGGAATCATCTATATAGAGATAATTGAACCAATGGAAGCTGATGAGATTATTAAGTGAAATAATATAGAAGGAAAAAGGCTCAGGATAGAGCCTTGGGAGGGCATCCTCATTTAGTGGGTATAACCGGGATGAAGATCAAAGGAGTCTCAGTAGATATGGTCTGATAAGTAGGAGGAAAAGCAGGAGAAAGTACTAAATGCTAAACAAAATGTGTCAGAGGAGTTTAGAGGAAGCTGCATTAGTTAGATTTGAGGAAGGCCTTAGAAAATTGGTAGGTTTGAGATGGGTAAAGTGATCTCTGTGTGTTTGTGGGGGAGGGGCAAGGGCATTTTAGTTGAAGGGATCATGCTAAAAACTAGAGTATGGTAGGAAAAGTAAATAGGTGAGGAATAGAGGATATCTGTAGGGCAGTAGTGGGAGCTAAAGTTGGGGAACTAGATTGGTACCAGATCGTGGGCTTTGAATGCCGAGCAAGATTTTTATGTTTTGTTTTATGGGAAATCGGGTGTTCTCCCTCTTCCCTGCCCCCCCCACCCCAAACAAATGCTGAAAGGCCAGAAAGGGGAAGTCTCTTGGGGGTGAATTTACAAAAAGGAAGGAGAAAGCTCTCAGAGCTTGTGAACTATGACAGCTTTTTACCCCTAGAGCCAATCACAAAAGCAGCAGGAAGACAGATTCACCAAACGGACCAGCTCTCCCCGCCGTGAGCCTTTGGGTGACTCTAGTGATCAGGGTTTACAGTGAGAAATCCCTCCTAGCTCAGTGGTCATCATGTCAATGACCTCCTGCTACCAGTATAAGTTGACTGAGAAGCTCACCATTCTAAATGACCGTGGGCGAGGGGTTCTCATTCGAATTTATAACATCAAGAAGGTAAGTGGGACCGGGTGGATTTGGCCTCCAGGGTTCTAGGGCCAGCCAAGGGTGGTCGGGGTGTCTGTTGTCCTGAGGCCCTCAAGTTCAGTGGATAGTGCTTACTCTCCTACACTAACCCTTGCTTTTTGCCTATTTGTAATGGTCTCTAGCCACAGCTAAAGGACTGGAGGAGATCGAGTCCTCTAGCGTGAGGGGCAGGCCAGATGGGTGGGTTCCTTCTCAAGTTTCCTCTTTCCTTACTCTGAATCTCGTCACTGATCATTGGGAGAAGTACCATGGTACAATCCCCTATTAACTCTGGATGGTCCATGTTAATATCCAGCCTCAATTACTACCCAGATGACCTTGGGAAAAATCACTTAATTTTCAAGTGTGTGTGTGTGTGTGTGTGTATGTATGTATTTCCTCATCAGAAGAATGAGAGGGTTGGGCTATATGGTCCCTGGGGATCCTTCCAGCGTTTTAGATTTATGATTTTATTATTGATATCATGGTGAGAATGTATTTTTTTTTTGCTAGGGCAGAAGCAAAAATTATATTCTGAGCCTCTTGGAGAAAGGATTTGAGAACCAGAATCCTAGGTTCACTCTCATACTGATATTTGACATAGACTCCTCAGCTGAGACCTTATCATGGAAGAGCTAGGCAGAGGGGAGAACCTATTGCCTGAGTAGAGAAGGGTAATGTCTTTTGAGACAGATATATCCATTTTTTCCCCTCCTGGCTGGGATAACCCACACTAATATGTGGGGGCATAGGAGCCGTGAGTTAGATGGATATTAAGTGGAACCAAAGGGGGGTGAGGATGGCAGTGAAGTGAGAAGGGCAGGGGTGGGGGAGAAGAGAAAAGAGGACAGAGTGGGGGGCCAGGGAGAAGAGCAAGGAAGAGTTTTGTGCATTTTGCTATTAATCTTATTGTCCGTAAGTGAGTTTCTGACCCGTGGCTCCCACAGTACCTTTTGTAGAGGAGATTGTGTTGTAGAAATCAAATTCTGTTACTGAACTTCTCCCCAAATCTACTTTAGTTGTAGGCCTACCAAGCTGACTGACTGCCTTACTTGCTCCTTCCGGCCTTGGTTAGGGGTGTTAGCTTAGCTTCCTCTTTGTGCTGGGCCAAGCAGAGAGCAGTCCTTAACTTTGGGCACCTCCCATGCTGTGATGTTTCTGTGGCCAGCCAGCTTAGCCAGCCCTCTGATGCCAGTCCTAAGGGAATAATTCTCAGATCCCTCCTTCCTAAAGAGGGATTGGAAGGATAAATAAGGCAGGCAGAATGATGCTTCTAGCTGGTCAGAGGACTGCTAGAGACCCTCTCTGTTTTCTTCTATCCAGACTTGTTCAGACCCTAAATCCAAGCCAGCTTTTCTCCTGGAAAAGTCCATGGAATCATCTGTCAAGTACATCAGCAAGAAATTCCCCAACATAGATGTCCGAAGTAGCACGGTGAGAAGCCTGCCTCTCCTCTCCTTTCTTTTCTTTTTTAATTAATTTTTTTTTCAGCCTGCCTCTCTCCTCTCCTTTCTTTTCTTTTCTTTTTTTGATTGAATTTTTCCCCAGCTAACAGACATTTATTTATCTTCTCTCCCTTCCACCTTTCACCCTGGAAAAAAGAAAGAAAAAGAAAATAAAATCCTTATAACAAACATGCAAAGTACAAGCAAAGCAAACTTCCACACCCCAGCCCCACCCCAGGAAGAACTAGGCCCTCATTCTCCAGCTGCCCCTTCCCTAAACTTGATAGGGGGTGGGAGACTAAAAATTATAGCAATAGCTAGCATTTATATAAGCACTTTTTACACATGATCTCATTTTTTCCCTCACTACAACCCTGTGGGCTAGGTGATTATTATTAGCTACCACCCCACTGAACTGCCTAATCATTTTCTTTGATTCGATTTGTCTTAATCTTATAACTTTGTAAGTTCTGAATATTCATTCTGAGAATGTAAGACTGGGAACCTCAACTGTCCAAGCAGTGTCCCTCTGCCTTCCTCCAATGCAGGGTTGGTGAAAATACTTACTTTCCTAGAGCAGGAGTTCCTGACCATTTTTATGTGCCTAGACCCCTTGGTCAGTCAATCTGGTGATACCTATGGACCCAGCCTCCAAATTTGTTTTTAAATGCATAACATAAAATACATAGTATTATAAAGGAAGCCAAATATGTTGAAATATGGTTACTTTAAAAAGTATTTTTTTTCAATGTTCATAGACCTAGGGTAAGAATATTTGTTCTAGAGGAAGAAAACTAGACCAGCGTAACAGATTGTTATTTGATTGCTGTTCTTAGCTGGAAGTTCTCAGGTTCTCCTTCTCACCTCAGGCTTGCTTCTAACTTTGTTGGACCCCTTTCTCATTAATCCCTCTTTTTTTCCGGCACAGTTTGGTATAATGGAAAGAATGTACCCTGGGTGGAATACCTACTCAGACATTGACGTTTGACTATGGGCAAGAGGCTTTTTCTCTTTTTAAAAATTTTTATATTTTATTTTCCCCCAATTACATGTAAAAACATGTTTTTACATTTGTTTTAAAAATTTTTTGAGTTCCAAATTCTCTCCTTCCCTCCTTCCCTTTCCCCTCTCATTGAGAAGGCAAACAATTTGGTATAGATTATACATGTGCAGTCATGAAAACCTTATTTTCATGTTAGTCATGTGGAAGAAAACACAGACAAAAAAAATCCAAGGAAAATAAAGTAAAGAACACTTATGCTTCAATTTGCATTCAAACTCTATTAGTTCTTCATGGAAAGGTAGAAAGCATTATGGTTTTTTTTTAATCCTAAATCCTTCAGAATTGTCTTAAATCATTGTATTGCTGAGAATAACTGTCATTCACAGTTGACCATCATACAATATTGCTATTACTATATACAATGTTTCCCACATTCTGCTCATTTCACTTTGCATCACTTCATGTAAGTCCAGGTTTTTCTGAGAGCATCCTGTTTGTCATTTCTTATAGCACAATAGTATTCATCACAATTATATACAGTGACTTGTTCAGCCATTCCCCACTTGATGGGCATCCCCTCAATTTCCAATTCTTTGCCACCACTATAAATATTTTATATTTATAAATATATATTTATATTCAATTCTGCTATAAATATTTTGGCACAAATAGGTCCTTTTCCTTTCTGTTTTTTATCTCTTTGGGATACAGACCTAGTAGTGGTATTGCTTGGTCAAAGGGTATGCATGATTTTATATCCCACTGGGCATAGTTCCAAATTGATGTCTAGAATGGTTGAATCAATATATTACTTCACCAATTAATGTCTCAATTTTCCCACATCACCTCTAACATTTGTTATTTTCCTTTTCTGTGATATTAGCCATTCTGATAGGTATGGAATGGTAGCTCTGAGTTGTTTTAATTTGCATTTCTCTAATCAATAGTGATTTAGAGCATTTTTTCATGTGACTATAGAGAGCTTTGATTACTTCATTTGAAAACTACCTGTTCATACCCTTTGATCATTTAGCAACTGAGGAATGGCTCTTGTTTCTATAAATTTGACTTAGTTCTCTATATGTTTGAGAAATGAGGTCTTCGTATCAGAGAAACTTGCTGTAAATTTTTTTCACAGTTATGATTACTATGTATTTTCTTCCATCCTACTTCCCCCTTGTTTATCCCATTCTCTCTCCTTTTACCCCATCCATTCTCAAAAGTGTTTTGCTTCTGACTTTTACCTCCCCTAGTCCACCCTCCCTTCTAAAACCCCCAGTCCCAACCTCTTCTCTTATCACTTTCCCTTCCTACTTTCCTGTAGGGTAAGATAGATTTCTATACTCAACTGAGTATGTATGTTATTCCCTTTTTGAGCCAATTCCAATGAGAGTAAGATACTCTATTTTCCAGGTCAATTGTTTTTTTTTCTAATGAGATATTTCATATTTTCTTTTATTTCTTCATTCTTTTGATTTTGTTTTATTGTTTCTTGATGTCTCATGAAGTCATTAGCTCCACTTACTTCTAATTTTTAAGGAATTATTTTCTTCAGTGAGCTTTTGTACCTCCTTTTTCCATTTGGCCAATTCTACTTTTTAAGGAGTTCTTTTCTTCAGTCAATTTTTGTATAGCTTTTTCTATTTAGTCAATTCTGCTTTCAAGTCATTCTTCTCTTTACTGGATTTTTGTGCCTCTTTTACTATTTGGGCTATTTTGTTTTTTTTAAGGTGTTATTTTTCTTCAGTACCTTTTGTGCCTCCTTTACCAAGCTGCTGACTCTTTTTCATGATTTTCTTGCATCACTCTCATTTCTCTTCCCATTTTTCCCCTCTACCTCTCTTATTTGATTTTAAAAATCCTTTTTCAGTTCTTCCGTGGCCTGAGACCAATTAATATTTCCCCTTGATGCTTTTGATTTTGTTTTCTTCTGAGTTTGTGTTTTGATCTTCCCTGTTACCATAGTAACTTTCTCTTGTTAGGATCTTTTTCTGCTGTTTGCTCATTTTCCTGGCCTATTTCTTGACTTTTAACTCTATGCTAAAGTAGAGTTCTGCTTCTAGAGTGGAGGGGGAACCATCCCAACCTTCAGATTTTTTGTGCAGCTATTTTCAGAGATAATTCTGGGGACCTGTAAGTTTTCAGTTTTTCCAAGGTGGTATAATTTAGGGAGAGAGATGTGTTTACTACTCTCCTGGCCTGTGCTCTGGTCTGTGAGTGACCACATGCACTGGAACTGTGACCACAGTGCTACCTCCTTTGTGGCTGCCAGCCCCTGGTGTGCTAATGTACTCCCTTGCCCTGATACTGAGACCAGGGACTGCGACCCAGATTCAAATATGAGCAATGCAATAGAGTCTTGCTCTAGGTGGCTGCAGAGGCTCCTGTAATCTGCTTTTGACCAGTTGTCTGACCCCCTTACCGTCTGTGGGCTGAGAGGTCTGGCAGCTGCCCTCTTCCACCACTGATTCAGTCATCCCCAAGGCCTACTGCTTTGTTTGCTAGTGTGGGGCCTCTACTTTCACTCAGGTACAACAGCCCTTTCCTGCTGACTTTCTAAGTTGTCTTGGCTTGGAAAATTGTTTCACCCTGTCTTTTTGTGGGTTCTGCTGCTCCAGAATTTGTTTTGAGGCATTATTTAAGTTGTTTGGTGGGGTTTGGGGGAGAGCTCAAGCAAGTTCCTGCCTTTTCTCCACCATCTTGGCTCTGCCCTTTGCAAGTGGCTTTAATCTCTCTGAGTCTCAATTTCCTCATCTGTAAAATGGATATATGAATACTTATATTACTTATCTCACAGGGTTGATGATAATGATGATAATAGTAGCTAACATTTATATAGTGCATATTAGGTGCTAGGCACTGTGCTAAGTACTTAACAAATATCTCATTTGATCCTCACAACAACCTTGGGAGGTAGGTCCCCACTTCTTTACAGTTGAGGTAACTGAGGCAAACAGAGATTAAGTGATTTGCCCAGGGTCATGTAGCAAGCAAATATCTGAGGATGGATTTGAACTAAGGTTTTCCTGACCCCGGGCCCAGAGCTCTATACACTTTGTAAACTGTTATACAGAAAGTACTTTGTTTAAGAAAAATTCTATGTATATGTGAGTTGTTATTATCCTTTCTTCACCCAAAACCAATGCTTTTCCAAGTTCCCATCTTTCCTCTTTTCCCACCCAGGGAGTCCTTGCTCACTTTTTCTTAGAAACATCTATCTATTATAATACCCATCTATTTCATTATTCTATTTTATGTCTTCTAAATCTTTTAACATCTAACTCTATTAACATCTAAACTTCCTGGTGTGGCCATAGAATCATTGACTTCTTCAGTGGAAAGGGGCTTTGAAAGAACAGTCATTTCATGTAGCCTTCTGAGTCTAGGCAGGACCACATTGAGACTATCTCAGCCTATCTCCTCTGTGCAGGGTTCTCTGAAGAGGAACATATTTCTCTTAGTCATATTTTAACATCTGTTAGGAAGTTCTTCATGTCTAGCCCAAATCCTTCTAACTGTTAGTTGAGCCCAATTCTTCTTCTTCTTTTTTTTTGTTCTGTTTTGTGTTCTTCCCAGCAACACTTAGGACCTGTTCACCGGGATAAAGCAGAGATTGTCAGATACCTCACCAGCTATTACCAATCATTTGTGGATGTCATGGAATTTCGGGTGAGCAGCCTTTAATTCTGTCCTAGCCTTGTGATACCAGGTAGGGACCCTATGGAGTCCTTTCCCTTTCCCAGAAGATTGTTAATCTAAAGCGTTTGAGATTAAATCCATCCTTATCTTAACAGTCAAAACCATTGGTAGTGGAATTAGGAGGTTTATCTAAAAGTCAAGGTCAGGGACCTTGACTTCAGCTATCTTCCCTAGGAATTTAAGCCGGGAACTTTTAGAGAACAAGATGACAAGGGAAGTGAGGGGGACAGGAAGTTTAGCTAAGTAGATAGATAACACTGGAAAAGGGACAGGTGCTACTGTATTGGAGACTTGAATTGACAGTATTTACAGAGTAGAGGGGATCCATGAGCCTCAGCAATTGGTCACAATGCAGATAACTCTAAGGCATAGTATTACACAATAGCTATGTTGAAGCATTCTATCCATCATATCAAATATGTGATTTTTCCAGCTCACTTTAATTTCATCTGTACAACTTCATCTTGGACAAGTACCTTGACCACTATGCAGCTCAGTTTCCCATATATTCCCATAGTTCATATTTTAAAAATAATGGGGTTGGATCAATCAGCCAATCAATAAACATTTATTAAATGTTCACTATGTGACAGACACTGTGCTAAGTATGGGGATGTAACATGATAGTTATGAATGAGGTAACAGATAGTTACTGCCCTCAAGGAGCTTACAATCTAATGGGGAGACAACATACAAATAAATATATACAAAGCAAGCTATATACAGAACAATCAAGAAATGATTAGCAGAGGGAAGGCACTGGAATAAAGAGGGGTTGAGGAAAGGTGAGAGGATTGATATTATCCCTTCTAAAGCTAAACTTCTTTGATTCTGAGACTGAGGCCTTTAGGTAGTGTCTAGAAAGGGATTTATTTTAGCAAAGTTGGCTTGGTTCAAGGATTGGACTTTCTCCAAAGGCAATCTGGCATTCGCTTAATGGCATGTGGGCCAATAGGCATAACTTTTGGGGTGAGGGGCAGAGAGTGATAGGTGAGTGTGGCCTGCCAACAAAGAAACTGAGTTGAATGCTTTGGGTAATCTTTCCTAATATAATACAATGCAACTGTTATTTATCAAACACGTATTTATTATGTGTAGACTACAGCAGGGCACAGGGGAGATAAAAAGCTTAGGTAAGACCTGGTCCTTGCCCTCATGGAGTTTCTAGTCTACTGGTATAAATTGCTATACAAATATAATAGTACATGATAAACTCATTAGAGAGTTAGATCAACTGTATCCAAAAATATGATTTTAAGAATTCACTTCAATTTTACTTACAATAAGGGGACAATATCTAGCATCAAGGTATGTTCTGGTCACATTTTGGAAAAGCTAATGTTAGAATATGAAGCACTCCAGTCATTTATAGGCCACACTCCCCCCCCCAGTTGAATACAGAGTATTTATAATAATGCCTATGGTGGCATTATTTTTCAGTACTTGTTTTCTTTCAAGGAGATATCATTTTAGGGTAGGGGTCCTTAACAATTTTTGTTTCATGAGCCTCTCTGCCGGTCTGGTGAAGCTTATGGAACCCTTCTCAGAAGAATGCTTTTAAATGCAAAAAATTAAAATACATAGGATCACAAGGGAAATTAATGGTACTGAAATATTGTTATCAAAATATTGAAACAAAAAAACAATTTCATGGACCTTGGGTTAAGAGCCCTGTAGGGGAGGCTGCTTGTGTTCAGTCCACTGTTTTTTCCTTTTGGGGAGTGTCCTTTGCTTTATGTACCCCACTTCTTCTGGAGTTTGAGGCATGATAGGAAATTTTTAAGTCATGCTTAGCCCCTGCCTTCTCGCCTCCACTTTGTCATCTCCTTCTTGGAGCCAAAGGGCTCTTTCCCACAAATTCAAGTTAGAGCATTTTCTCTTCTGCACATCCCCGTCTTACATCTGCTTTTGTCTTGACTTCTCTCCTCAGGATCATGTATACGAGCTCCTCAACACCATTGATGCTTGCCAGTGCCATTTCGACATTGTAAGGCCCCCTGCTCCTTCTCCTCTGCCCCTCTATCCATGGGATGGCCATGAGAAAGGTCATCCAGCAGGAGGGTTGGGGGAGGCAAGATGGTTTGGGGAAGGGTACTGGGAATTAAATGAAACCACTCATTGGGCATTGGGGGAAGTAGCATGGGACAGGGTGAAAAGCATTCACTTTGGAGAAAGAGGACTTGGGTTCGAATTGTGTCTTCTTTCATAGTACCTGTGTGACTTTGGGCAAGACTTTGAATCTCCCTGACTCTCAGTTGCCTCATTTGTAAAAGGAGAGAGTTGGACTAAATGTCTTTGGAGGTTCCTTCCATCTCCAATCCTGTGATCCTATGAATATTTAGTGTCTACTTTGAGCAGGGCATTGGGGACTCTAATGGGATTAGAGGAATGTCTATCTTAGTTTGTATTTTCCTGAGACTACAATTCTATTACCGAAAGGACCCAAGATGATAACTATTTAACATATATTTATAAGTTAAGCATGCCTTTGATGGAATTTATTTAATGTAAACAAGTACTGAAACCTCCCTTGCTCTTTGAATGTTTTCTTATTCCTTTCGTGTTTTTTTTTTTCCTATCCTATGCCTTCTTTTAGTCCTTGCTCCTGGTTTTATGGTCCCTCTCTCCACCTCCACCTCTTTTCCTTCCCTATTCCCCATAGTCTCTGCTTTCCATCTACCTTCTCCTGTTTCATATGGGTTGATCCCACCTGGGGAGGCTCACCAATTAAATCCATCAACTCAAGTAATATCTGGTAGAAGGTGGGGAGTGGGAAGGTCCAGATTAATGGACTGTCTGGTCTGTAGCCCTCCTCCACTTCTTCCTTTGTAGAACCTCAACTTTGACTTCACCAGGAGCTACCTGGACCTGATTGTGACCTACACCTCAGTGATCTTGCTGCTGTCACGGATTGAAGACCGGAGAGTACTCATTGGCATGTATAACTGTGCCTTTGAGATGACACAGGGGCACAGGTGGGTCAAGGGAAACCGCTGTTCCAAGAGCCCTATGCTCAGGGCTTTGAGATAGGGGTTGGGTACAGAGAGGATAGAAGAGGTGCTCCTTGACTTCCGGGAGTTTATGGTCCAGATGGTGAGACATTGCTCCTAGAAATGAAAACAACTTGAGTTTCCTATGAGCCAGGTGCAGATAAACATAGAGCCAACTCATGAATATCAACTTTTCCCTTTGCATTGTACATGGTACGTTTTTAATATTGGTCTGGAGTCTGCCCCCACCCCGCCTCCTTGTGCTCATCTGGGCCCCACTGTAGGGAATTGCAAAGGGAATGCAATCTTACTTTGCTTAATATAAGTAGAAAGAAAATCAAGAAAATAACTCTATGAGAAATGACATTTACCATAATTCATTCCAAGCAAAATCTAAATGATTTGTGTATTAGGTATGGCCTTTCCAGCTCCATTAGTACGTATATTTAGACCTGACAATCCGAGTACTTGAAGACTGAGGTACCATGGGATTTTAGGATCGTAGATGTAGAACTGGAGGGGACTTTAAAGGTCATCTTAGTCCAGTGATGTCAAATTCAAATAGAACTGGGAACCACTAAACTGTACGTAATGATCCCTGAGGGCTGCATATTGATTTAGAAAACCATATGTTAATATTATCTATATTTTATTGCATTTTTTATTTATTTTGTTAAATATTCCCCAATTACATTTGAATCTAGGGGCAACTAGGTGGAGCAGTGGATGTCCATGCTGGGCCTGCTGTCAGGAAGACTCATCTTCCTGAGTTCAAATCTGTCCTCAGACACTTACTAGCTGTGTGACCCTGGGCCAGTCACTGAACCCTATTTGCCTCAATTTCCCCATCAGTAAAATGAGCTGGAGAAGGAAATGGCAAACCACGCCAAGAAAATCCTAAATGGGGGTCACGAAGAGTCAGACATGACTGAACAACAGTATTTTAATAGGCTGCACTTCGAGGATCGTAGCACTCGTGAGGCCAGCAGGCCAAATGTTCAAAACCTCTTCTCTAAACTAACTTCCAGGTTTTGTAGACTAGGAAACTAATGCTAGGAAGATGAAGTCGCTTGCTCAAAGTCACATTGGTTAGTTGGTGGTATAGTGAGGATGCAGAGCCTGGTACTTTGGCACCAAATGCTACTCTCTTTCCACTGCACCATGTAGGATGGGGGAAATAATCAAAGCCCTCATGCATGTGTGTGGTAACAGGTGGCCATATACATGCCTGTTTGTAGACTGGCCTAGTGTGCGGATACATATTCCCCTTAGGACACTGGTGTGCATCCATTTGGGGGCCATGTCCATTGCTTGACTTTTGAGTCCATCAGCTAAGTCCCTAATCTCTAGTGGTATTCCAGAAGAAGCTAGGGGACCACTTGTGGTGAATGATCTAGAGGGGATTCATGCTTCAAGCAGGGTTCGCCTTAAGGTCCCTTCCAACTTGGGCATTCTATGAGTCCATGTACTGGTTCAGGGCCTATCATGTTATCAGCACTGGGCTTCTTGCTTTAGCGCACAATCAAGGGAGGAGAGTTTATGGGCTTCCACACATGGAGTTTTTTGTTCTCTTTATACAGAGCATAGTATCCGTGACCTGGGATATTTGTGTGGATATGTAGTCTGTGGGCTTAATACATCTCTCGGAGAGGGGGTAAAGTGGGACTCTTGCCTATTTGATTCTGTGTGTACATATGAGGGTTGCAGGAGTGGAAAAATTTCAGGATTTGATGTCAGATAATCTGGGTTCAAATCCCTCCCTGTGTGACCTTGGACAAGTCATTTAACCCCTATTGTCCTCAGTTTCCTCATCTGTATAATGAGGGACTTTGACTAGAATCCTTTGAGGTCTCTTCTAGCTCTTGAACTATGATTCTAAATAAAGCAGTTCAGGAAGTGAGTGGAGAGAACTCTGGATTGGGCATCAGAGACCTTGGATTAAAATACTGCCTCTGTTGCTTACTTCCTTGGACAAATGACTCCACCTCTCTGGGCCTCAGTTTTCTCATCTGTAAAAGAATGGAATTGATCTCAATGACAGTGGCTCTAGGGCCCTTCTGGCCCTAGATGTATGATCCTACGATCCTCTCTATCTCCAAATTCTTGTCCATTCCTTTTCCTGTATTTTGTCACATCTGGGATACAGTCTAAGTCATTTGATTTAACATGCATTTCAAAAAATGCCATAATTATTAAAACACCTTGTTTACAAACAGATGGAATAAATCGAGCCAAATTGAAAAAAAAATCTCAGAAACTAAGACATGCCTTCCAGAACCCTGTCTCCCCAGGGGCCCCTCATGGATAAGCAGGTGGGTAAAAGGAAGGCCTATAATATTCTCAAACTCTTTTCCCAGTGACCCCAGCTTTGCTCGTCTGGGCCAGATGGTTTTGGAATATGATCATCCCCTGAAGAAACTGACAGAGGAGTTTGGCCCCCACACAAAGGCAAGCCTCTGGGGCAGGGGAAAAATCATCAGAATTCAGTTTACTCACTCCCTTACTGTACCTTCATTCTAGGGTTCTCTTTGTCTCTCTCTCCACAGGCTGTGAGTGGGGCCCTCCTCTCCCTGCACTTCCTCTTTACTCGAAGGAACCAGGGTGCTGAGCAGTGGAGGAGTGCCCAGCTTCTGAGCCTCATTAGTGCCCCCCCAACCATGATCAACCCTGCCAGCTCAGACACGGTCAGTTCCCTCCCCTGGCAGGCTGCGTTGATAGCTAAGGCCAGTTCTGGGAAAGGGTGGTTTTTTTCATTCCCAGGATGTCCTGGAGCACCAGGAGAATTGAGCATTGTCTCTGAATTACCTGAAAGGGATAAATCAGAATTTCTTGCCTGGTGGATATTTGTGGATTGGTTTGGAGATTTGGGTAGGTGTAGGAATTTGTGTTTGTTTCATATATTGTAGGCATTCATTAACATTTTTTGAATAAATAAGTACAGGGAAAACTGAGGCACCATCAGGGTATTTAAATCAAGGCCTCCAATTAATCAACTAGTATTTTTTGAGCATCTACTTGGCAGCGGGGCTGTTTTTGAAGCTTCCTTTTTATCTTAGTCATTCCCCAAAGCACTTTTCCTCACTCTTGATAATTTCTCCCTTCTCCATTCATCCACTCCCACAATGCCAGTTATCCACTTTACGGATAACTTCCAAACCTATAGCTACGGCTGTCACTAAAACCTAACTTGAATGGCTTCTTTATCTCCCTGTTCCAATTCATTCTATATGTTCTGTAAGAGTAAAGATTCCTAAGGCCCAGTTCTGATCATGCTACTCCCCTACTCAGACATCTTCAATACCTCCCTATCACCTGTAGGTGATAAAGGATAAAGTCTAAACTCCTAAGCACTTAATTTGTTCTATGAATAGAGAGCATTTATTTTGAGTCAGGAGGCTGAGTGGGGAGGGAGAAGAGAAACAAAGATGAAAAAGTTAATCTCTATCCTCAGAGAATGGCAGTCTAGTTAGGGAAACATGATGTACAAAAATAATTCATATTACAAGGCAGCATAAAATAGGTACCAGATGAGTAATGTGGACATGGAACAGGAAAGGAGGATGGAGGAATCAGTGTGATCTGGGTTGATCAGCGAAAGCTTCAGTCCTACCTCCCAGTGTTCTACTCTTGTTTCTGATAATGCCTGAGATATTGATGTAACTTGTAGAAGGCAAATCTTTTATCTATTGTGCCTCTGTTTCTCTTCCCTTTTCTATTTGTGCCGCTTCCTCCAATCTCCCCAACCCCTGTTATGGTTGCTTTCACCCAGTTAGGTCCGCCCATTGTGGCACCCAGTTCACCCAGTTAAATGGTAAATTGAGTCTTATCTTAATTCATGTGGCCTCATCTGTGACTTTTACCAGTAGTGAGAGTCCTTGTTTGTCCTTCACCTGCCTCCTTTTCCTCCTGGGCTGCCCTTCTCCTCCAGGGGACAGAGAAGTTGAATGACTGATTGACCTCTGTCCCTCTCTTTCCCTCAGATGGCCTGTGAATATCTCTCTTTGGAGGTGATGGAACGTTGGATCCTTAGTAAGTGTTCTGGGAATGGGGCTGAAGGAGGTTTGATGACAAAACAGTGAAGCCCGGAGAGCTCTAACCTCTGAATTTCCTTCTCCTTGCTTTCCTCCCCACTTGCAGTAGGGTTCCTCTTGTGCCATGGGTGCCTTAATGCCAACCCCCAATGCCAGAAACTGTGGAAGCTGGGCCTTCAGGGCTCCTTGTACATCACCCTCATCCGAGAGGAAGTACTTCAGGTGCACAAGATCACCGAAGACCTGTTTGGCAGTTTGAAAGGGTGAGGTTTCCAAGAGCTGGTCTAGCATCCTCTGGGGTCTGTCCCTTCTTTTCTCATTCTGAATCAGTCAGCGAGTTTGTGTCAGTGCCAAGGAGCAAAAAGCAATGTTACAGGGGCTTGGAATGTGTCTTAAAGAACAGACGTAAAAAGGGCAAACCAAATCCTTGCTTTTGGGGAATTTCTGGTCTAAAAGCAAGGGTACATAATGTGGTTGAAAGAGCAAAGGATTTGAGAAGACAGGAAAGCTAAGTATTGGTTCTGGCTCTGCTAGAAGTTAGCTGTATGATCTCGGCAAAGTCAATGGCTTTGGTTTTTCTCTCCATCTGTAAAATGATGGGAGTTGAACTAGGTAAATTTTTTTTAAAGTCTCATTATATGTTTTGTTTTTACATTACAGATATTTACAGTTTATCCCAATTCTTTTCCTGCTCTAGGATCATTTAATGCTAAGATACAAATATGTATTTGTGTTTCTGTGTGTTGTGTGTGTGTGTGTGTGTGTGTGTGTGTGTGTGTGTGTATATAAACAAAGGTTTTTTTTTAGGGAGATCGGAAACCTAGACAATTAATGAAAGAATATTCAGGGGGAAGACTGGGTCAGTGATGGTGTTACTGGGTTGGAGGATGGATAGTGTTAATATGGGAAGTCTTGGAGAAGGGATGGTGTTACTGGGTTGGAGGATGGACAGTGTTAATTTGGGAGGTCTTCTTGGAGGAGGAAGCCAAGCAGGAGTCCATTAAAAGAAGTGTTTGACAAGAGGCTGTTAGAGTGAGTGGAAGAGCAGGATGACTTTGAAGGATCCTGTTTTCAGCATTCTGGAATGGTTCCATGGCAAAAGAGTTTGCTGTATCTTAGTAACAGGCCCTGTTTCTGGACCCAGGAAACAAAGAAAAATTCAGTTAATTTTCACTTTAGTTATCTAGTTTCTAATTTTAACATTTTTTACATGACTAACTTAGACTCCCTCTTTCTCAGGTTCCTTGTATAAGGGGAAAAGTAATCTAGACTAGATAGGAAGCAGGCAATAGGAACATAAGTATTGGTAAGGGAGCCCAGGCTGAGAACCAGACATAAGAGAGAGCCAGACATAGGAAAGAAAGCATCTTCTGAAGCTGGGGGCTTGGAAGGGAAGGGTTGAGCTAGGAGGGTGGCACATGCCCTTTCCCAAGCTGGAATGGGCTGCTACAGTGGGTTAGGCAGGTGGTGAGATCACATTGGGTCTACACAGAAAGACAGGCCCCAGTGACTCCCCAAATCTGCTGTGCTTATGTCAATACCCAGGTATGGCAAACGAGTGACAGATATAAAGGAAAGCAAAGAGTATGTGGTGAATAACAGGTAGGAGGTATCCCAGGTGGGTATGAAGTGTCCCCATGCTCTCCTGTGCTCCCCTTCCTTGTTGCTTTACCCCCATTGCTTTTCTCTCACACTCTTCAACCTGACCAGTGTGCTGCTTGCACTTACTACCCACAAGTCTCCCCTTTTCTCTGACAGCCAGTATAGTGCCCTGGAAAACACACTCAACTTAAAGTCAGAAGGTCTAGGTTCAAGTTTTCAATGTCATTTAGTGTAAGCGAATTTTGTAACTTTATTTTCTTCATTTATAAAACAGGGAAAATAGTATCTCCTCTGTCTATCTTATAAGGCTATTATTATTATTATTAATAATACCTAACATTATAAGGTGCTTTAGGATTTTGCAAGGTGTTTTTCTCTATTATGTCACTTAATTGTTAATTTCAAATGAGATAAAGAAAAGAACCTTTGTAACCTGTAACACAGGCAGGTACAAGCTTTGACCTGCCAAAGGATTTCCGCTACATTTTCCTCTACATTTCTTCTATATTTTTCATGGGCTGCCTGAAATCCTTTGGCATGCTGCAAGTGGCCTGTGGGCCGCAGATTGTTCAGGCCTGCTATAACACAAAGGATTATTATAATCTTCATCTCTAGTTTACTCCTTCCCCCCTCCCCCCACCCTTTTGCCCTTCATCCCTCCCAAATTTTGCCTGGGTAGAGGCAAGAGTCTCTCTTCTTACTCCTTTTCTTCTTCCCAGTGGCCAATTTCATTGCCAGCGCCGACAGTTTTTGAGGATTGCGGTAAAGGAGCTGGAGACTGTGTTAATGGATGAACCAGGACTCCTGGGTCCCAAGGCAAGCTGTAGAAATATCAGGGAGGGTCAGGGATAAAGGTAGAGGGGTTGGACTGGATGCCTTTTATGGTCCTCTAAACCTATGATTCTAAGAACCTGGTGATGAGGCCCAATTTAGTAATTGACACTTGCTATAAACATGCTTACTATAAATTGGAGTGTTATCTTTAAGTTATTAAAGCTTAAAACTGCACTAAAGTGTTTCAAACACTCTTATTGTTGCGTGAAGTTGTCTTCATATGTGCTATGGTGAGAATCGTGTGTATGCTTCAGGACTCACTTTGCAGTTCAAAAACTTATACTGCTTCTGCCCTCTTGCCAGGCCCTCTTGGCCTTCTTGGCTCTGTCCTTTATCCGGGATGAGGTCAACTGGTTGATTCGCCACGCAGAAAATGTCACTAAGACGAAGACCCCGGAAGACTATGCTGACCCGTGAGTTCCTGAGCAAGGGCTTCCTGACAGGGGAAAAGGAGAGCTTGGGCCTACTCTTTCCCTTCGAAGTGCTTAGTATGGCTGAAGCTCTTGGCTGTCAGGACTGGGCAGGGGGCAGGGAGGACAGAGCATATGAGCATAGAGTTGGAGCTGGGAGGATCACAGGAGTGTAGATTTAGGGCTGGAAGGGATCTTAGAGATCTTTCAAACCCTGCACCTTACAGAACAAAAGCCCAGAGAGAAGGTAAGTGACTTGCTCCAGATGATACAGTGATGGGAGATTTCTTGAACCAGGTCCCCTGACTCTAGATTCAATGCCCTTTCGATAATCCAAGGCCTTCATTTTACAGGTGAGACTCAGATGTCCTCAGAAAGTCTGAATTTTCTCCCTGTCTTTCTGTCTCTGTCTCTCCCTCCCTCTCCTCTCCTCTCCTCACCTTGCTTCCCAATCCTCTATCTATCTCTAGGCATATTGCAGAGCTGCTTTTCTTGCTGGAGGAAGTGAGAGGTCTGATCCAGAGGCACATCAAAGTCATCCAGCGCTATCACCTGCAGTACCTTGCCAGGTTCGATGCTCTTGTGCTCAGTGACATCATCCAGGTATGTCCTGTTGACCGTGGGGGTATCCCTGTTCTGAATCATTCCACGTGAGGCAGCTTAGAGGGACAAAGGACTTCATCCATTTTCCTCACGTGTAAAAAGGAGATGGGCAGCTGGATAGCACAATGGATAGCGTGCTAGGCCTGGAGTCAGGAAGACTCATCTTTCTGAGTTAAAATCCAGCCTCAGACACTTACTAGCTGTATGACCCTGGGTAAGTCATTTAACTCTGTTTGCCTCAGTTTCCTCATCTGTAAAATGAGCTGGAGTAGGAAAAGTCAGTATCTTTTCCAAGAAAACCCCAAAGAGGGTCACGAGGAGTCAGCCACAATTGAAAAAAAAAATGACTCAGCATCAGCAAAAAGGAGATTAGAGTCACTGACTTTTTTTTTCCTCCTTGGATACTACAAATAAGACCGAGACTGCACCACAACAGGAAGCAGATGTCTAGAAGGAGGCTGCTAGGGCATTAGGAGGGTAGGGGGAATCCAAGAAGGTTGTCTTTGAGTCTTATAGAGTAGTTCTTCCTTTAGCCCTATTCCTCAAACCCTCTCCCTCGTGATAAATTCTTCCTGTTGTAACAGTATCAGCTGAGCCTTGGGAACCTTCACTTCTCTAGTGGGGTCTCTGTGCCCATCGCACCCTCCTCTCTACTTACTCTTCTTCCAGAACTTGTCAGTCTGCCCGGAAGAGGAATCCATCATCATGTCCTCCTTTGTCAGCACTCTCTCCTCTCTTAACCTCAAACAAGGTGACTGGAGGGAGGTGAGGGCAGCAGACTGAGGTGTGGGGGAGGAAGGAGTGGAGTCTCGGTCTCTGGAGATCTTAGTCTATTGAGATAGGGGAGATAGGGACAGAACACTTAGCATTCTAGGGAATCTTGGTTACTGGGATGCCATTCAAACTTCTTCTCTTTCTTTCTTTCTTCACAGTTGATACTGGAGAAAAGTTTGATTTTTCTGGACTGAGGTTGGACTGGTTCCGACTACAGGTAATGGGAATGAATGTGCTTCCCCTAGTATCTCTTCCCCTCCTCCCCTACCCAACCTCTCACCACAGTTTCTCCCCATTCTCCTGACCCTGCATCCCAACCTTGATGAATGAATCAGTAGGTATTAATTGACAACCTGTGATGTTCCAGGCACAATCCCCACTTCAAAGACACTCGCATTCTAATGGAGGAGACAATTATGTATATAAATATATACAGGGCATAAATATAAAATGAAAAATATATGTATATATACATATACATTATATGTGTATGCTTTATATGTGTGTGTGTGTGTGTGTGTACATATATATATAAGCACATATTTAAGTACAAGGTATTTTAGGAGTTAGGGGGAATCAGGAAAGGCTTCAAGTAGAAGGTGGTACTTGAGCTGGATCTTAACTGAAGAGAGGAGGGACTCTTTGTGTGAGTCAGAGGTGAGGAGGTAGCACATTCCAGGCAAGTGGGATGGTCAATGCAAAGGAAAGGAGATGGATGTTGGAGTGGTGCATGTAAGGAACAGAGAGAAGGCCAATTTGGACTTTTGCAGAATGTGGGAGGGCAATGAGATTGGAAAGATAAATTGGGGCCAGTTTTTGTAGGGCTCTAAAAGCTAAACAAAGGAGTTTACATTTTTATTCTAGAGGCAGTAAGGAAGTCACTGGAGTTGATTGAGTGGGGGAGTCACATGGTCAGATCTGTGCTTAAAGAAAATTGTTTTGGCAGCTGTGTGTAGGATGGATTAGAGTGACGAGAGACTTGAGGCAGGGAGATCAATTAGTATACTGTCACAATTATCTAGGCAAGAGGCAATGACAGCCTAAACTAAGGTGGTAGCCATGTGAGTGGAGAGAAGGGGTTAGAGATGAGAGATATGGTGAAGATAGGAGCAAGAAAATTTGTCAAGTGATTGGATATGTGGGGTGGAAGAGAGTAAACAGTCCAGGATAATGCTGAGGATGAGCCTGGGAAACTGGAAGGCTGGTGGTACCTTCAATAGAGAAAATTGGAGGTGTCTCTCATACATTCAGTTTGACAGGTCTACCAGGCAACTGGTGATGTGCCACTGGTACTTGGTAGAGACTGGCGGTGGATACGTTTTATGTGTGTGTACGTGTATATGTATGTGTATATATGTGTATGTATATTATATATGTGTGTATATGTGTATTTGTGTATATTGTATATGTGTATGTACATGTATACCCATATGTATGTAGGTATATATGTATGTGTGTATATGTGGGTATATATCTGTAGATACATGTATATATATATGTATTATACAATATATGTATATATATTTATGCACACACATGTATATACATGTATATATATATATATATATATATATATATATATATATATAGTCCCCAAAATCTCAGTACAGTTTTAAACTTTATTAGCTTAAGTTATACATGTATGTCATGCAATGTTAAACCTATGGGAGCCAATGAGGTCACCAAGAGAAGGTATCGGAAGAAGAGAAGAGGGCCTAGGCTAGAACTACTGTCTAGACTGGCTGTCCCTAGCCTTGATCATCCTGAGGGCCATGCCTACTATTTTCTCTTTTCCCTCTGTCTATGACAGGCATACACCAGTGTGAACAAGGCCCCTCTGCACCTGTATGAGAACCCTGACTTGGCCAAAGTGATGAACCTCATAGTTTTCCACTCTCGAATGCTGGACTCGGTGGAGGAGATACTGGTGGAGACCTCTGATCTCTCCATCTTTTGGTATGTTCAGAGTCAGAATGTTAAATCCAGCCCTTGTATCATTCCCTCTGTTCTGCTGGTAGGATTTTACTGGTCCCAGCAAGATACAAATATTTTTTCTTTTTTTTTTTGGGGGGGGTACTCAGTATAGTGTAGGAACCTTAAATCAAAAGGAACCTTAAACTTGAAGTCGAGAGAGATCTGGTTTTAAATTCCACCCCAAATATTTATTTGCTCTGTGACCATAGGTAAGTCACATTAACTTTCCTGAGCCATGACCTTCTTCACCTGTAAAATGGAGGTAAGAGTAAGAGATAGTTTGTAGGGTTTTTGTGAGGCTCAGTGAGGAAATGCATGCAAAGTGCTTTGCAAACATCAAATCCTATGTTAAGGTGAGTTGGTAATTATTATAATTATGTGACCGCCCACTGGGGTCACACAACCAGTGACTAGTTGAGGTGGGATTTAAATCCAGGTATGATAATAGCTATTATTATCATCATTAGGCCTCGTAGAACCATTATTCTTGCTCCCTTTGTTGGATCAGGAAGCCCCCTCATTGCACAGTGGTTTTGATTGTTCTACCCACATCTTTATATAACCATTGATTATCTAATTTCCTCTCCAAACAAGGGAAATACAAGGAAATTCATTGTTCTCCTCACCAAAAAAAATAAGTTATTCAATCTAACACATGCTCTGCCTCCTAGGTTCACAAAAGACAACCCTTTTCTTTATAGGATCTCTTGGGACCGAGATGCATTAACCTTTCTTGCTCCCCCATTTCAGAATCCATCAGTGTCTCTGTTAGTCCTGACACCTTTCATTTACATTTCTGCTACTTATTCTTTTCTCAGTGGAAATATGGGGTTGTTGGTCACCACTGTTATAGAACAGTTCTCTGGGCACCTGAATCCATTCATTCATTTGCTCATCAAACATTTTTTAAGCACCCACTGTATGCAGATTACAGTGCTAGGGGCTGGAAGAAACACAGAATTTACATAAGGCACAGTCTATCCAAAGGGAGCTTGCAGATTGGTGGGGAGTAAGACACAGATAACTATTTTACACAATAATGCAATATAAGAACATCGGACAACATACAACAAAAGATTCCATGCGATTTTAGGGGGAAGTTTCTTCCTGAGTATGAGGTCATTGAGGGAGATCAGGTAAAGTTTCTCTGGGATAATTTATCTTTCTATTCTCTTCTCCTTTTAAAATCCTCTTCCTCACCATCTTCTGAACCCCTTCCAGGTTCTTTCCACTTTGGTGGTCTCATTTAAAAAAAATGACATGGATGCCTTTTGGTGATTCAAAAGAAATCGATGGGAATGATTGAGAAGGTTGGAGAGTAGAATGTCTGGCAGATGGGGAGATGGGCTAACTTTCTCTGGGATACAGGCGGCATTCAGTTAATTAGCATTTTAAAAGTGCCTACTATGTGTCAGGCACTGTATTAAGCCCTCACTGCTCTGTGGGACAGCGATCGTAACCCAAATTAAACTCAGAGACTTCTCAAGGTGGAAAGCAAAGGTTACCTTTATTACAATCTCGCAAGATGGCTGTCTGCTCCTTCCTTGCTTGTAGGACAGAGAGGCTGATAGGCAACAAGAGACGCCTAATAAACCCTAATGCAAACAAGTCCCCACCCACCACTATCCCCTATTCCCCTTAACTGGGGGGTGGGCTTACATTCTAAGTGAGAAGTAATTTCTTCCTATCCCCTTAACTGGGAGGTGGGCTTACATTCTAAGTGAGAAGTAATTTCTTCCTATCCCCTTAACTGGGGGGTGGGCTTACATTCTAAGCTCGAACTTCAAAGACAAGGAAACAGGGTACAGCCAATCCAAGCACACATACTCCCATTCAGTAAACCTGATGCTGATGCATCAAGAGGGGGCGAGGGGTTTAGGGCCGAATTCCCAAGAGCTAGGCAATTCCTAGGAAACTGAAATCCTCCCCAACTCCCCCTTTCTCCCCTATCCCAGAGACGAGAAAAGAGGCCAAGGGCAAACGGCTCAGGTTGATGGGGCAGGGCTTATTCTTTCTGTTACATGCTTAAAAACAGGGTCTGAGCGGGGGAGGATTTTGAAAGTAATAATCAAGAATTATCGACCTTCTGAGAGTTCATCTCTCACACTGCTAAGTAAAGAGTACTTACTGCACAACAATGAAGCTTGAGGCTTGAAAAGATGTCTGCCTGGGAGAAATTTACATTATGGTGGGAGTAGAAAAGACTGAGGAGCATTCCCCAGTGATCTGCAGGTAACTGCAGATGTTTGAAGGATCAAAGGTATAATAAATATATCAGTGTGGATGGGATAGCAAGTGAAGAAGCAGACTTCTGAGTCTACCTGAGATCAAAATTTCCTGGAATTCATCAGGGAAGGTTCTCTAAAGGGTAGGAATGTCCTTTTGGAAAGGTGAGAGGGATATGAGTTCACAAATGTAAGGGCTTTTCAAGTTGAGAGAAGGATTTCCAAAGAGTTCAGACACAGAAAGGAGAAAGTTGTGCAAGGGGAGCAAGTTAACACTCTAAAAACAACAAATCGCTAGTGATTGGGGCAGCTGTCTCTAGAACACTGTGCTAAGAAGTGCAGAGAAATAAAAAATTTCAGTAAGACATAATCACTGCCCTCTAGGAACTTATAGTTTAGTAAGAGGGAAGACAGCAACACAGCTTAATAGTTAACTTTGTATTGTATACAATAATAAAAACAGAAGTACAGCAAAGAGTGCATTATGTTGTATTGTATGTATATATATATATATACATATATATATATATAGTGCTATATAGTATGAGAAGTGATTTAACATTCTTTAGCTCATTTGCTCTATGCAATAGTCTTGTGAGGGCAGGTAATCTAGGCATTATTATCTCCATTATGTAGATGAGGAAACTGAGGCAATCTGACAAGTAAAGGGACTTGACCAGTAGAGCAGGGTTTCAAACCCTGAGTTCTTGGGGCAGCTAGGTGGCTCAGTGGATAGAGCACCGGCCCTGGATTAAGGAGGACCTGAGTTCAAATGAGGCCTCAGACACATAATGCTTACTAGCTGTGTGACCCCGGGCAAGTCACTTAACCCCATTGCCTAGCCAACCCCCCCCAAAAAAAACCCAAACAAACCCAAGGTTCTTGACCCTAAATCCAGTGTTATTTATGGTATACCACAAATATGGAGGGTCAGTATTCCTGGGTGCTCTCTCTCAAGTTGAGGGCACTGGGTAATGCCAAGTATAAGCTCCTTATCTTTCCTTTACAGCTTTCATCTCCGTACCTTTGAGAAGATGTTTGCTTTGTCCCTGGAGGAGCCCACCATGCTGCGCTATGCCATTGTCTTCCCCTTGATCTGTGCCCATTTTGCCAATTGTACCCATGAGATGTGTCCAGAGGAGGTGGGTCTTTGGGCCCCTTACTACGCTAGCTCTTGGTGTGGTAGGAAAAGCCCTGGATTTGGAGTCAGAGGATATGGATTCAAGTTCCGTTTCTACCACTTACAACCTATGTGACTTTGGGCAAGTCACTTAGCTCCTTTAGGCCTTGATTACCTCATCAGTGATCTGGTGATTCTATAACTCCTTGCCTCAAATCCCTGACTGAGAAAGCTAATTTCCTGAAGCCAAGCTGGACACTTAGGTCCTGAACTGACTTATTTTAATAATATGATACATGTGTATGTATGTATGTATGTATGTATGTATGTATGTATGTATGTATGTATGTATGTATTTGGAGGCATCTTTTTTCCCTGTGCCTATGTTTTCCTTTCTGTGTAAAGAAGAAAGTGGCTCAAATTAAGCTCAAAGGTGGATGTTTTGGTACTTTGGGAGTCTGGGTCCATGTAGCATTGTGGGGTGAGACAGGCTTTCTTGGTGATAACCTCTCCTGTCTCTATCCCTTTCTTCAGTATCCTCACTTGAAAAACCATGCCCTTCACTACTGCAATTCCTTCCTGGAAGATCTGGCTAAGCAAACAAGCAACTGTGTCCTGGATATCTGTGCTGAGCAGCGAAATCTGAGTGAGCAGGTGTGTGAGCTAGGCCCTTTCCCTTGCCCCTGCCAACCTTCCACCATCAATTAAGCATCTACCTCTCCCTTAAATGCTGCATGTCTTTTCAATTTTCTTCTTTGGATAAAGCCAGGGCTTGGGTATTCCATATTGCAGCATTTTGTAGTAAGTTTGTAGTAAGTCTTTGTCCCTAAATTGGACCTTGTAGCCTAGGTTCTTAGAATAATAGATTTAGAACAGCATAAAAGTCATCTAGGTAAGCCCCTTTATTTTGCAGATGAGGAAACTGAGGACTCCGAGTTACTTGGCTTGCTCAACATCAAAAGCAAGTTACTAATGGATGCCAGGATTCCAAACCCCTAGCTAGGGCTCCTTCTGTATCTGTGCCTTTCTCCTGTTATCTTTCATTCATTTCTCCTTGTCTCTTGGGCCATTTGCACACTGATGCTGCCCTATCTCTTCATTCTCAGGGTCCTCCCTTTTGCAATATTTTTGTCTCCTTATCTTTGTGCTCAGGTCTGCCCTTTCCTCTTTGTTGATTTCTTCCTCCTTTTTCTCTTCCTCCCTCCCTTCCACTCTTGACGGATTCATGCTGCACTGGTTATGGGTGGCTGAACAGGAATTGCAGAGGTTTTTAGAAATAAGGAACCTGCTTTGCTGCTGACCTGTGGTTTTCTACATGCTTCTTGGGCGATGTGTGTTTCTCTCTTAGCTTTGTGGTTGCTTTAATAATGTGGACACAATCTTTGAAGAATCATGTGTGTGTTTGTGTGTGCATATGTACAGACAGATTCATGGTGTTTGAATGCTTACTAGGAACTGAGCCCTTTGCTGGGCATTAGAAAGAGATGTGGAGGAAGGAGTAATAATAATAACAACTTATGTAATGGGATGCATGTTAATGATGTGCATCTATGTAACACATATGGACCAGGCAACGTGTGAGGGCCATGTTTCAGTGGAAGACCAGGTAACGGAGTGCTGATGGGTGCAACTGTGACAGATGGTACCAGGCTACAGGGACCCAGGACAGCCCACGTTGCGGGGATATATTTAGATAAATAAGATCTGGAATGACCCACTCCATGTCTCCAAGGGAGACTGCAGTTTTCACCTTGGGTAGAGTAGGAGGAGGGCTGTGGCTGGGCACTTACTCCTCCACTTTCCTGTCTCTAACAGGGTTATTGGGCTAGAATATATCTCTCATATCAGATAATTGCAGTCTAGGGGTACAGTGCCCTTTTAGAGGTTCATGATAAAAGATACTTTTTCTCAGGTGGGAATTATTCCCACTCCTCCACTGGGTGGGTAATAGCTAGCTCATTCTTGGACAGCTTAGCTCCCTCCTACCAAACACTTGTTATACAGAAGATAACAGATATCAAGCAAACAAGTTTATAAAAAACAAAACAAAAAACCAAAACCCAGAACTCCATAAATCAGAAACTGGGGGAGATCTACAGATGAGGGTAAATGGTAGAATATACAAAGGTAAATTGACTTTTCAACTAAAGAGTGAGATAAAATCTCAGATCACCCAAGGAAAGAATACTCTTACCAGAGAAGTCCACTCTTAACAGTCGCTAAGGGTGCAGGTGCTTGGAATTAAGGGACATTTGTGGGGTTAGCTTTCCCCACATGCCTATGGCTCCAGGTACTCCCAATAGCCATTCAAATGTTTTCTCCTGCTCTACCTCTTTAAAACTCTTCTCTCTCTCTGTCTTCTCTTCTCTTATTCTTTCTCTCTTCTCTATCTTTCCTTCTCTTTCTCCTCTCTCCTTCTCTCTCTCTCTCTCTCCTTCTCTCTCTCTCTCTCTCTCTCTCTCTCTCTCTCTCTCTCTCTCTCTCTCTCTCTCTCTCTCTCTCTTTCTCTCTCTCTCCCCCCCTCTGCCTTTCTCTCCCTCTCCCCCCTCTTCCTCTCCTCTCTTCCCCCTCCCCCGCACTGTCATAGGCTCAGTGTCATAGGCTTCTTTAAGGCAATCAAGAGTCACAGTTCCCTCCACAAAGGGAGTGTCACAGAGCTGTCCTTTAGGTAACTGTCCCAAGCCCCCTGGGTATAGGAGTATCATACTTATATAATACATTAAGGTTTCTTTCCTTAAAAAAACCCTATAGGGGAAGGCAGTAAGAATATTATAACCCCGATTTTATAGATGAAAGAGATGAAGTTCAGAGAGATACAGTGATTCAACTGGGGTCACACAGCTAGTAAGCGCTAGAGCTGGAACTCAGACTCATTCCAGTGCCCTTGCCCATCATACAAGAAAGAGAATGGGAACTGCTAATGGGGGAGGGGGAGATAATGCACATTACAGAAAATCCAAGTAATTCGTTTAAGGAAGAGATGACAAAGTTTCTATACACACATACACACATGTATATTTTAGTAGGAGCTATTCATGTTCATTCATCATTCAACAGATATTTTTTGACTGCATGTGCGCCTGATGGTGTGAGAACTAAGGTCCTAATGTAATGTGACTGACTTAATAAACATACCATAACTTATCCACATAGATGTGCATTTTTACCTTCAAAGTTGTCCCTTTGGTATCCTGCACACTTTACTCCAATCATAGTGCCTTGGCTCAGAACACATACAACCCTCATCTATAGAGCCTGTGGTACATTCCTTGAATGTCCTTATTAGTGGCAAATTGCTATACTTGGATAAATTTGATTTTCTGAAACAGACAAAAGTTGCTTTGAATGTGCAGTTCCTGAGCCAACTCCTTTGAAGGACAAAACAGATTTTGAACCATTAAATTATATTGTCACATTTGGGGAGGGGCATTAACTTCATTCCCTTCTCTGTATGCCTAATAGTATCTGACTACGGAGTCTTCTAGTGAAGAACTGAGGCAGATGTAGGGTTGGTGTTTAAGGGACAAAACAATGGATTTAGAAGAGAAGGTAGTCAGATGATGGATGGTAATTTCTACATGAAGGATTTTATGTCTTTATGTAAAATATGAAGTAATTATAAGTTATATATCACTTTCATGCTACAATATGAAAGTATAAAATTTTATATGTACATGCATACATACACACATATACACATACACACATATGTATGTATATATATATAGAGAGAGATGTATATGTATGTGTGTGTGTATATATATATGTGTGTGTGTATATATATATATATGTATATATATATGGAGAGAGAGAGAGAATGATAAAATAAAGTGAGTTGGTGGCTAGACACTGGTAAGAACTTTCTACCTATTGGGGTTAGGAGACCCTGGAATGGGCCAATTACAAAGCTTCTGTGTGTTTGAACAGTCACTTTCTTGATGAATATGTTATCAGTCTTCTGGTGGTCTGGCTGAGTAGATATCACTTACTTATTGTCTTATTGTGGAACCCTGTACCTGGTTCCACAGACTCCACAATTAGGCAGTTGATCTTATCACTATTGAGCCTACTCTTGAAACAGATCCTGTGAAATCTCAGTCTTTTTAATCATTATAGAGCCTTGTATAACCTCCCCCAGGAGGCCTTGTACTACCTGGAAATGGGGCTATTGACAAATTGATTCTTAAAAAGCAATGCTAGCCTGAGAGTTCTGATTCTGTGAATAGAGGGATAAACGAGATAGAAAAATATGATTCTCTTCTTCTTTGCCACCTTTTGCTGTACTATTCTTAAGGCTTGACGATGGTGAATCTAGGCAAGTTGAATTTTGGGTTCTGTCTTGCTGATGTCCTATGAATTTTGTCTAGCCCTCTTTTTCAGTTTCTGTGGGAAATTTTCCTGTTGGATTTTCTGAAATATAGTAGTCACATTCTTCCCCCCCCCCCCATATTTTTGGGAAGCCATTCTCAAAATTTCTCTTTTTGCTGTATTTAGATTAGTTACTCTTGATTATAATCAAAATAACTAATATTTATATAGCAGCACTTTAAGGTTTGCAAGATTGCCTTACAATTAATAGTTCATTTGCTCCTCATAACAGCCCTGGGAGGGAGATGCTATTGTTATCCTCATTTTAAAAATGAGGAAATTGAGACAGATAGAGGTTAAATGACTTGCACACAGTCACAAAGCTAGTATCTGAGGCTGGATTTGAATGCAGATCTTCCTGACCAGTGCTTTATCCAATGAACTACAAATCTTTTTCTAGTTGCATAGTTAGCTTTTTTCATGCTTTTTCTGTTGTTGTTGTTGTTTTTTCTAATCTGGCATATGAATAAAATAATTCTGTTCCTTCCCTCCCCTTCCGTTGGGTCCATTGTCTTGTTGACACTATGTGTGTCTATTTCCAAACTGCTGAGTTTCCTTATCATCATGTCCCAAGATTTCTTAGTTGTGGTAAAATCCTTCTTTATTTCATCTCATGACTTTTTTTTGCTTATTTAATTCCTTCAGTTTTTCATTATGTACCTTACTGTGGCCCAAGGAAATCTGAGTTTTGTTACTGGTCCTTCTGTAAGTGTTTGAGCATCTTCTTTTTACTTCTTCTGCCTCTCTTCATCCCCAGTATTTTCCTTGTGTTAGAACTCTGTCTTTGTGCTTTCATTTCTTTGAATTTGTTTTTTCCTAAAACAAATTTATTTCTCGGGTTTCTGGTAGTTTTGGTTTTTTTGTGTTATTTCTGTTTCTGCTCTTTTTAAGGGGGGGATATTAAGGAGCTAGGTACCCTTTGTGATTTTATTCCTCTGTCTTCCTGGAAGCCCTTCCAGAATGAAAAATAGAATACAACCTATCCAAATATGTCCCCATTAGGGAGAAAGAGAGAGAAAAGAAAGAGCTGGAGAGAGGAAAGATAGAAGGTGGCTAGAGGAAGAATTATGGTGTTAAGCATATGGACAAAAAAGCAACCTGAGAAACCTAGCCCACTCCCATTTAACTGTTTGTGTTGAAAGCTGCTGCCTAAGCACTGTGCCACCACCATCAGCAAAGCCAAGAACAAGAAGACCATGAAACATAAGCAGACCCCTAAAAAAGGGGAACCTGAGAGGGACAAGCCAGGGGCTGAAAGTCATCGAAAGAACCGCAGTGTTGTTACGAAGTGAGAAATGTCTAGGGGTGGGGGCCAGCTGGAAACTGGGCAAGGGATGGGAAGAGGGAGGTTGACGTTATCAAGAAGGAAGGGTAGTGGGGAGGGTACAGAGACAGGTGTTGGGAAAGCATCAATCAATCAACTAGCATTTACGAGCACTTACTGTGTGCCAGGCTTGGTGTTAAGTGCAAGGGATACAAAGAAAAATAGTCCCTGCCCTCAGGGAGCTTATGTTCCAATGGGTGTATGTGTGTACATAAATAGGTACAAGCAAAGATACATTCAGAAAGAAGATAAGATACCTTTGAGGGTAAGGCATTGGCAGCTCCAGGAACCAGGAAAGGCCTTCTGCAGAAGGTAGTCCTTGAACTGAGTCTTGAAGGAAGCCAGTGATTCTAAAAAGTGGAGGTGAAAACATTCCAGGCATGAGGGGCAGACATAGAGATGGGAGTATTGTGTATGAGGGATGGCAAGGAGGCCAATAAGACTGGATTGTAGAATGTGTGGAAGGGAGTTATATATAAGAAAACTAGAAAGATAGAAAGGGGCCAGGCTGCCCCTTTAAAAAATTAAAAAATTTTTAAAAATGTTTTTATTTCATTAAATATTTCCCAATTAATTAAACAATTTTTATCATTCATTTTTTAAAAATTTTGAGTTACAAAGTCTCTCTCTCCCATCTCTCTTCTTCTCCTTAAAGTGAGCGATATGATATTGATTATGCATGTGAAGTGAGGCAAAACATTTCCATATTAGCTGTATTGCAAAACACCTTTCCTGTCCCCCAAGAAAAATAAAGAGAAAAAATCTTCAATCTGCACTCAGAGTTCATCAGTTCTCTTTCTGGAGATGGAGAGCATTTTTCATTATGGCTCCCCCAGCATTGTCTTGGATCATTGTCTTGATCAGAGTAGCTAACTCATTCACAGTTAATCATTGTTACGATATTGCTGTTACTGTGTACAATGTTTACCTGGTTCTGCTCACTTCACTTTGCCTCAGTTCACACAAGACTTGTGAAGAGCTTATAAGCGCCTTATCCTAAAGGGAATAGGGAGCCACTGGAGCTCATCAGGTAGGGGGATGACATGGTCAGACCTGTGACACTTTGGCAGCTGCATAGAGAATGGATTGGAATGGGAAGAAACTTGGGGCAGAGAGACCATTAAGAAGCTATTGCAGTAGTCCAAGTGAGACCAGGTGATAGGCTAGGGTGGTGGTTATGTAACTGGAGAGTAGGGAACATATCAAAGAAATGTTGTGGAGAAAGAAATGGCAAGATTTAGTAATTGACTGGCTATGTGGGAGGGAATAAGAGTGAAAAGTTAACGATGGCACCAAGGTTGATTGATTGAAAGCACCTGAACCTGTCGTTTGCCTTTTACCCATTTTCACTAGCATTGCATGGATCTGGAGGCCATAGGGTGTTTTAGAAGCCTTCTAGTCATGCCATGTATCAGCATATGCATAGCCATGGAATTTCGTAGTGTAGCCTGCAGGGAGGGTGGAGGTATATGCATAGGTTGAAAATCTCTAGAGGATGTGTTGGGATTCGAGTCCCTTAAATCCTCTCCCTGAGCTGGGAGGGAGCTGAGTAAGTAATGAGTGGGTTAGGTAGAATGGGAAGTGGGATCTGAAGCTTCAGGTTCTCGATCTGGTCCAACTTGATCCTTACTCTTAATCAATTTCTCTAAGCATGGACAAGTTACACTTGACCTTGACGGAGCTGGCTCTGACCATGAACCATGTGCACAGTTTCTCCGTGTTTGAGCACACCATCTTCCCTTCTGAGTATCTCAGCAGCCATCTGGAAGAACGGCTCAACAGGTATCGTGCTCTCCTCATTCCCAGAAAACCCGGAGGACCCCTACTTTTAGAATACAGTCTTTAGGTCTTCATGCTGAGGGAAAGAAGTAGTCTAGTATAATTCACCTGGGTAATCTAAAATAATAATCCCAAAATCATCTCTATCTGGTTTGGAGAATAAGTTCCATACATATTTATTTTGTGGTCATGATAGTGGATGTCACAGCTTTACCTTCCTAATTAGGTTGTAAAGAAGCTATAATTAATAGTATATTTTCCCTGGGCTAGCCTGAGAAAGAAGGTTGCTCATGGTCAGGAAGAAGACAGTTTAGTAATAAAAATTTATTCTGGGTAATTCATATATATAATCAAAAGCTAATTGCTTTTCCTAGTCTCAGTATCTATGTGAATGATACTTTTCCTGAAGGATCTCTATTCTCCTCCCTGCCCCAAACCTAGTTCCTGTGGACTCTGGGGTAGATAGGATTGTGTCTACAATCCCTTAAGGGAAACTAAAATATATGAAATTTGTCTTTAAGGTCCCCCTGCCTTCCTTTTCTCTGCTTTTTTCTTTTAATTTCCTGGATGATAATCACCTCCCATCCAGACTCTCAAGGGAGTAAGCCCTGATGTTCTCTTCTCTGTGTCCCTATCAAAACCTATTTTCAGGAAGGAGTGTGACAAACTCATTCCTACTGAGGTATAAATGACTAATAAGAGTTTAATGGAGGACATCTTTACAGGATGTGTGTATGGCTAGCCCTGTCTGTCTGTCTAAGAGGTGTATGAGGGTGCCAGTTAGGGGCTACTATGACTTTTCAGTCCCATATCTAGATGCCTCATGACTTCTCTTTGTATGTGGGGGGTTCCATTATTTTCCTCCCCCTTCAGGACCTCAAAGCATGAAACTCCAACATCTTTCATAGCAGGTGCAACTACTTTCTCTTTTGAGATTGAAGAAAATACTAGTACACCAAGAAGGGAAGGTGGTGGGGTGGGCCTTAGGGATCGGGACTGAAACTAGGAGCCCAGGACCCTTGCTACTTGGCCTGTTTTCCTGCAGAGCTATGGTGTGGCTAGCTGGCTACAATGCCACAACCCAGGAGATTTCGAGGCCCTCTGAAGTACTGGCTGGGGTCAAGGCATACATTGGCTTCATCCAGTCGCTGACCCAGTTCCTGGGTGCAGATGCTTCTCGGGTTATCCGGAATGCTCTTCTGCAGCAGACACAGCCATTGGACTCCTCTGGGGAGCAGACCATTACCACCCTCTATACCAACTGGTAAGATCTCCTTCTGCCCTCTTCTGACCCTCCATTCTTCTTCTTTCTCTTCAACTCAATGTTCTTTTCACTCTCTCTCCATTCTGGAAACCCTTTTCTAACTTAGGGCCCTAGATTTAGAGCTGAGGTCCACCCCCTTCTTTTGCAGATGATGAAACAGGAGTTAAGAAACCTAGAGAGGTTGAGTGATTTGCTTGAGGTCACGCAGCTAAGTGAAAGAACAAGGATTTGAATCCATGTCTTCTGACTTCAAATCTAATTCTTTTTTCATTATATGCCCATTCTAATTCCATCCTCTTCCTTTGTGGTTACCATCACCTTTCCTCCAACTAAGCGTGCTCTATTTCTCAGGCCTAACTATGAGCCCCTTGTAGGTTATTCCCACTACATGGGTAGAATTCTCTTAAGAAGAGCTCTTTCCTCTGGGGTCTTAACTTCTGATCCTATCCCCCAGAGCTTTGGAAGGAATTGCATAGATGAGGCCACTGGGTGGCGCTCTTGATCCAGCATCAGCTGAGACAGGCAACTTTCAAAAGCCCCCCATAGTGGGCTGGTTTTGGGTGTATGGGTGAGTGGGGGATTCATGTCTCAGACATGAGGTAGGGCCAGCAGGGTGAATGGCCGAGCAAGGCTCCCTCTATTTGACCTGGCCATAACTAGATCCCTCTCCATTTAATCAGAAGAAAAGGGGAGAAATGGCATAGGGTCTAGAAATGTAAAGGACATGAGAGAGCCTGCAGCCAGATCCTTTACTTTACAGATGATGGAATTGAGGCCAAGAAAGGTGAAGAATTTCCTGAGGTCATAGAAACATTAAGTGGCAGAGTCAGGATTTGAACCCAGGTCTTAATGATTCCACATCCAGAGTTCTTTCCATTATACCAGGTTGTCTCCTATAGGGAAAGGGAGATTTGGAAACAGGATGTTAGAATTCCTAGGACTTTTCTTTGGCTCCAGATACTAAGTTTGTATTAGATTGACTTCCTATACTCCTTGGCAGCTAGGTGGTTCAGTGGGTAGGAGGCTGGTCCTGCAGTAAGGAAGACCGGAGTTCAAATCCAGCCTCAGACAACTTATCTGTGTGAACCTGGGCAAATCACTTGCTCTCTCCATCAGCCTCAGTTTCTTCAACTCTAAAACAAGCACAATAGTAGCATCTACCTCCCAGGGTTGTTGAGAGGATCAAATGAGATATTATAGTGGTTATAATATAATTATATTATAGATAACATAATAGCAGGTACCTTAATAAATGCTTGTTCCCTTATTTCCTCAGTCCTGATGTTAATATTCTAATTGATGCAGTTCAGCCCAAGAAAGGAGTCACTCCCACTCAGTTCTCTCATCTCAGATGAATCCACAAAGCCTGACTGAGCAAGTCCTGGGTTTTGGGAGGGAGAGGGGCGTTACGTGGATGGCAAGGGAAGCAAAGCTAGGAAAGTCCCTTGCCTTTTGACATGAAATGATTGTCATTCAAGTGATAGGCAAAGTGGCTTGCAAATTAGAGACAATTATTTTTTGAGTTGGCAGCTTGAGTTGTTAATTAGAATGTTGTACTGTCTACTCTGGTTTAGTGGAACCCTGACCCCTTCCTCCTCTCCCTGCTCAGCTTCCAGCTGAGTGTTTTTCTCCCAATAGCAGAGGGTGCAGGCAGGGCCTCCCCATACTCCACTCCTCACTTTCTTGGCTGTACCCACAGGTACCTGGAGAGCCTCCTGAGACAAGCCAGCAGTGGGACCATCGTTCTTTCCCCAGCCATGCAGGCATTTGTCAGTATCCCCAGGGAGGGGGAGCAGAGCTTCAGTGCTGAAGAATTCTCTGATGTTTCTGGTGAGCTTGAACGCCTGCCTGGTGGAGGCCAGGGCCTGGCCTGCAAGATTCTCATCCCAGACTGTGGATCATACATAGATTTAGGGTTTGAAGGTTACTTAGAAGTCAATTAATCCAACCCCCTCATTTTAAAGATGATCTATGGTCCGGAAAAAGGAAGAGACTTGCTCATAGCTAGTAAATAAGAGCTGGGAGTCTAACCCAGATCCTCTAATTCCAGTGCTGGTGCTCCTGCCCCTGTATCAGGATGTTCTTCTTTCCTCCTTGGGCCTCGTTCTGGACACCTCCTTCTTCCCATTCTAGATGCTCTCTGGTCCTCATTCCACATGTTTTCTATTTCCTGGGATCCATTTTAGAACAACTCTACCTCCCCCTATCCACCCCATCGTTTTCCAGTCTCAGAAGGAGGAGGGAGGTAGTAGAGAGGAGCCTAGAAAGAGAGCAGCCCAGAGATGGCTGGCTTAAGGGATAAGTGGGAAGATAAGATGAAAGAAGGAAAAGGGAGAGTAGCATTCAAATTTCTGAATAGCTTTATTCTATTTTTTTCCCTATTTTTTTTTTGAGGCAGTTAGAGTCAAGTGACTTGCCCAGGGTCACACAGCTAGTGTCAAGTGTCTGAGGTCAAATTTGAACTCAGGTCCTCCTGGCTCCAAGGCCAGAGTTCTATCCACTTCACCACCTTGCTACGCCGATAGCTTTATTCTACAAGACAAATTACTTTATTTAAATGGAGACCAGAACATGAGGGAATGGGCTGAAAGTCAAGCAAAAGGTATTGAATTTGGAAGCTCAGGAAAGCCTTTCTTCTATTATTAGTGATTGAGAATCAATTAATGGCTATAACTGATGAATAAGAGCTTGCCCCAGAGGCAGAAAAGCCCATGGTTCAAGTTCTGTCTCTGGCCTCTCACAGTCCAAGGTAGCTCTCTAAGATGATAAGTTGTAGAGAATGTGATGACCTGCCCTGATAGAGGGAATTCCTTACTCCAAGCTTCCTACAGTGGTGAAGTCACAGGTCAGTTTTAAGAAAATTAATAATAACTTGTAATTATATTACGCTTTCATATATACAAGGTACTTTCTGCACAATGAGCCTGGGATATAGGTCTTTTTAAGTATTATAACCTTCATCTTGAAGATGAGGGAAATGAAACTGGGAGTTTGTGACTGGCCCCATGGTCACACAGCTTGTGACAGAGTTGGGATGTGGACTTGAGTCATCTTCTGATTCCAAATCCAGTGCTTATTCTAGTAAGCCTTGTTAAACCATGGGACTGGGGACTGATTGGGGTGAGTGGGTGGGAGCTTGTGGTGTCTTCTTCCATAGGGAGATTTTAGGGCCTTAACCAGGTGGGCTCATGTTTGTGTATTTGGAGAGGGTGAAAGAAGAAAAGGGAGGGGGAGAAGGAGGCAGAGAGGAGGAGGGGAAAGGGAGGAGAGGGGGAGAAAAGGAGAAAGAGAGAAGGGGGGTGGAAGAAGACAGGGAGAAAGAAAGAAGGGGGAGGGAGGGAAGAATGAATTCAGATGCCATTCTTCCTTTTGGAAGTTCTGAAGCCATCACAATAAATAGCTAAAAGAACAGGTGCCAGTTGATAAGCCGTCCAACTCCCTTGTTTCTCTGCCTGAAATGACATGCAAACCATCTTACTTGCTTTCTTTCAAGCTTTAACCCTAAGTAACCCTGCTTGGAGGCAGAGGCAGGTGTGGAATGATAGTGTGACCTTCTCCTTTCCCTACCTCCATGTGTGTTCTCTTTTTCCCCTTCCTGGAGGGGGGAGGGGTCTTGTGTACTTCTGCTACCAGTGACTCCTTACTGTCTCTGCCTTATCAGTGTGATTTCTCCATCACCCTCCTACCTGGCAGGGGCTTGCTGTTCTCCACAAGCATCCAGTATCAACTTCAGGCTTCACTGGAGACAATGGGGAGGCAGTGCAATCACCCCTACTCACTGCCCTTCCTTACTTCTATCCTAGTCTCCCCAAGGTTGCCATAGTGGGGGAGTGATGCTTCCTGAAGAGAGAGGAAGCTGTACCAGAGTTACTCTGCCTCTAGAATAACCCAGCCTGGACATTCAACATTCATTTTGTAGACATGTTAGGTACCTCCTAAGAGCAAGGCATTGTACTAGGCACTAAGGGTAAATAAGACAGAAACCCTGATGTCCAGGCAATTACTATCTCCTTGTGGAGGACACAAGACATATACAAATCAGTATAATGTGAAACAGAAAGTGTGGTGGGACTTCAGAAGAGGGACTGTCCACTGGGAGGATCAAGGAAAGATTCATGCAGGAATAGCAATTGAACTGATTGTTGAAGGTGGAGGAGGATTTCAAGAGATATCCCTGTTCAGGATGGGAATGAAGAGGGGGGAAAGGGGCACTGAGGCGAGAGTGTAGCTGTACTCAGGGGATGATGAGTAGTCTCATTGGTAGGAGCATAGAATACATTAAAGGGAATAATGTTAAATAAGTCTGGAAAGATAGCTTGCAATGAGAATGAAGAAGGCCTTGGATGAGGAGTCTTGACTTTATGCAGTAGACAAGGAGGAGGCATTTAAAAGTTTCAAATAGTGGCATGATATAATTAGAGCTGTGCTTCAGGAAGGTTATACTGGCAAGCTGCATTAGATTGGGAGAAGAGCAGAGGTTTTTATAGGAGTCCAGGCAAAATGTAATAAGGCTTCAAATTCCAAAGGTAGCGATAGTTATGACTAAGAAGAGCTTGATGTAAGTGATATTACTGAGGTAGAATATGGGAGGACTTGGTGGAGTTGTGAGGAATGAGAGAGAAGGAAGGATCAAAGATGTCTCTTGGGTGTTGACCCTGGGTGACTTGGCAAATAGAGGAACATTAATAGAAATGGGGTAGCAGGGAGGCTCAGCAAATTTTTTTTGGGAAAGATGGTAGCTCTAGTGGGTCATCCAGGTTCAGATGCCAGATAGAGACTTGGGAATCATTTTCAGAGGGCAGATCATTGAAGCCATGGAAATAGATGAGATCAGCAAAGGAAGAGGTGATAGAGGGAAAGAGGATCAGAACAGAACCTATGGAACACCTATGAGGAAGGAAGGAGAAGGAAGAGAAGCAAAGAACTGGAGGAGGGAGGAATGTGGTCAGGGGTAGGAGAACAAGAGAGTGTCACAGAAACTATGGGTGGAAAGAACGTTAAGAAGGAAGGAGTGTTCATCAGCATCAGATGCAACAGAGACGACAAAAATGAAGACTGAAATTGCCTACAAGAAGTTGAATGAATGAGTTGTGGGTAAGGGAAGTAGAAATATTCAAGAATTGTCAGGGGAAAGGAGGGATGGATCTTCCTTCCTTCCTTCCTCCCTCCCTTCCTGTCCCTGTTCTTCCCTCCTTCCCTCTCTCCCTTCCTTCTTCCTTCCTTCCTTCCTTCCTTCCTTCCTTCCTTCCTTCCTTCCTTCCTTCCTTCCTTCCCTCCCTCCTGCCCTCCTTCCCTCCTGCCCTCCTTCCCTCCCTTTCCCCTTTCTTCTTTCTTTCTGCTGCTTTTTGGGGATAAAGAGCCAGATTATATGATCATTTATTTATAGCTGGAAGGGACTTAGGTGTTATTGAGTTCAGCCCTCTCCTTTTGCAGATGAAGAAACTGAGGCCAAAAGAAATTAATTGACTTGCCCTGGGTCACACAAGTAGTGTAAGTGGCAGAACTAGGATTTAAACTCAAGCCTTCTGGTTCCAGAGTCAGAATTCTTTTCTACCTTCTCATGATGATTTTCATTCAAATATGGGTTTACTTAAGGGACCCAAGCCTTTCTTTCATACAGGTCCTTATAAAAGGTCTCAGACATTGCTCTATACCCCATAGCCATGGTAGCTACAGACCTTCCTCTTCCCTTCTGGAAAGTGTTCTTTATTGCTGTTTGTAACTTAGTATTTCCCAGGCAGGTTCTGATTACATTTTTTTTTTGGTGGTAGCAGTGTGGGATGGGTGGTGAGTGGTTAGAAGACAGGGATTGATTGGAACAGGTATAACAAGGGAGATCCAGGACTGATGGAGGACCTGGGGGGTTGGGAATGAATGTTTTGCTTGTGTATGGGGAAAAAACAAGAGTGGGCAGTGGAATGTTTCTAAAAGGGAAGGAAGCCCTGTTTGTGAGTTATGGGAGGGCTGTAGAGGAGTTGAGGGAGAAACATGCAAAGTGACCTCTCCAAAAGGCTAGAACCGAAATAAGGAAAGAGTTGGGGGTATTTGGCACAAAAAACATTTTGGCATGATTACAATAGCTTACGATTTACATAGCACTTTACAATTAACCAAAATAAATTCTTTATAACATCCCTTTGAAGTAGATACTAATACTAATAGCTATCTTATAGCATTTATGATATATCATATGATATATAATTAATATATCATATTAACATATTAATATAATGTTAATATATTAACATTGTAATTTGCATATATATATATATATATATTATGTGCTAAGTGCTTTTATAATTGTTATTTCATTTAATCCTCACAATGGCCCTGGGAGTTAGGTGCTATTATTGTCTCTGTTTTACAGAGGAAGAAACTGAGGTACATAGAGGTTAAGTGACTTGACCAAAGGCCCAGAGTTTGTGGAGTTTCTTTTCCCTGAACCCAGGTCTTTTGATTCCAAATCCCCTGGATTCTTTCTATTTTATCACCCTCCTGGGATCCTGGAGACTTGTCAAGAGATCTGAAGCGTGTCACTTCACCTCTTAGGCCACCACGTCTTCATCTGTGAAAGGAAAACAAGAGCATTAACAAGTGTGCTAATGATTACTCAGTCCAAAGGCAGCCTACGTTAGTGGATTTATGGCTGGCCTTGGAATAAGGAAGACCTGGGTTCAAGTGCCGCCTCTGGTATATACTGGCTGTGTGACCCTGGACAAATCACTTAAACTCTCTGTGTTTCTGTTTCCCCTTCTGTGTTTTTACCAAATAAAACCAATTTTATAGGTTGAAGAGCAGATGCTGACACAGGGAGATTTTCCATCAATGAAATTACAGGTCCAGTCTTAAGGGGGAAAAAAAAATGATTCCCTTGTTGTTGGGAGCCCCCATCTAGTGAGGGACTTTCTCTACTAATTCACATCAGCACCTCCTCTATAACTTATAATATTATCCCACTTAAAAGTAATTGCCTTTATTTGGCAAAAACAAAACAAAAAACTCTTCTTGATGGAACTGAGATAGAAGAAACTTGATAGTCAGAACTGAAGATATCCAGGACCTGGACATCTCCTTGAATCAATTCCTGTCTTAAAGGGCTTGTATGAAAAGAATGAATTTTCTCAGGACCAAGAAGGGATTTTGACCATATGGAAGTAGAAGGGAGTAAGCTTATATGCAACCGACCCAAAAAGAAGCTGTGCAGGGCAATCAGCAAAAGGAGAGAGGTAATAGAGGAGTGAGCTGATTGAAAAGGGAAATGTCAAGGAGGTCCAATGGCCTTAGAGGTCTCTTGCAGCAGGCACATTGGGCTGATGCCACCAGTTTTGTCCACTTACTCAAGGTCTAAGTTTCAGTAAAAGATCTATTCCATACCTTTCTGCCCACAAATCCTGTAACAGAATCTGCCACTTTGTTACCCAAACATTCCAACTTCCTGAATCTTGCCTCAGCTATAAAGAGACCAGAAGGTTAACTAGAGATAGATATAAATGGCGGGGAAGTTAGGTAGGAAATCAAACTTCTGCCTAAATGTTAGGAATTTTCCTGACTGGGGGCTTGGAGCAATTGTGAATGTACTTATAACTTTTCATCTAAAATAAACTCTCTAAAGCTGAAGAGGAGGATCCATGCAGACTTTAGACACCATTATATTGCCCCTAGGCTTAAAATAAACTAATTATTGTAACAGCTTGTTAAAAAAGAGACTTAAGAAAGTTGCTTGGGCACACTGGGAGTTTAAATAACTTGCCCAGGGTCACATTGTTAATATGCATCAAGGGGAACTTGTACTAGGTCTTCCTTTAGCTTCCTACCAACTATCTAGTATCTATTAATATCTGTATATATTAACATGTGTGAAGTGCTCCACAAACCTTAATGTGATATATAAAGTTAGCTATTATCATTTTTTATTACTCTACGTTGCCTTTCAAATATAAGTATATACAAAATATTATTGGCTGTAAAGTCACCTTTTCCCCAGTGCTTAGCACAGTGGCAGATACATAGTAGATGCTTCATAAGTGATTTTAGATTGATTTATAGATCTTAAAGCAAAGTTACCAGATTAGGGTCCAACTAATACTCCCAAGTGCTGCCTGCACCAGATTATAATGTACTTGGGATGTCTTTAACAAAATAAAATTGAAAGTACAATGGAACATAGATAATTTTAATATGTGGTTTTCTAAGTCGATATGTTGCCAGCTGGGATCATTATGTACAGTTTAGTGAATTGTTTCTGTTTGAGTTTGACACCACTGTTTGGAAGCCATCCAAAGATCCTTAAGAGGCCGTTCCTCTAGCAGAACTGCTCTATTTATCCTGTCTTTAAAACCCAATTATTTCTTCGTTGGGACTGGAAAAACTTATGGGTGAATTCTGCTTCACTCTAAACTCCAGAGTCATCCCTATACCTTGCTATCCTTCTCTGGGGTGACGAAGTCCTTTGGTCCAGGGTGGATTTCCCCTGTAGGCTTTTGGACCAGAACCTGACTGCCTGCCCCACCTGGAGATGTTCTAACTCTGACTTCCCTCTGCTCAGAGATGCGGGCTTTGGCTGAGCTCCTGGGACCCTATGGCATGAAGTTTCTAAGTGAGAACCTGATGTGGCACGTGACTTCCCAGATTGTGGAGCTGAAGGTATTGTTGGTGGGTGGGTGGGGTGTCCCCAAGAAAGAGGCAGCCCAGATGTCTGGGAGGAGAAATAATTGGAGGGTGCCTGGCTGGGTAAGAGAACATGGAAGGTAGGCTTCTCCTTAAAGCCTCTTCAAGTTCTGAACTCATGGGTGTCTTGCTTCTGGGGTTGTAGAAGCTGGTGGTGGAAAACATGGACGTGCTTGTACAGATTAGATCCAATTTCAGCAAGCCGGAGCTCATGGCCTCTCTGCTGCCCCAGCTGACTGGTAAGTTTCCCCTCCTTTCCTTAAGTGACCTAGCAATCCTGCTTTTCTCCTTGCTCACCTCCAGGGCCAGGAGGTCAGTTAGGAAAACTTAAGTGGGGCTATGCTACAAGGCAATGGGGTAGTTGCACACTTTTTTTTTTTTAGCAATGTCAGAGTGGGTTCCCTGAGGGAGTTGGGGTTGTGGCTAGAAAGCACAGAACGATTCCTACGCCCCTGACAGGCAGAGTTCCTTCTTTTAATTCTCCTTGCCTTTCCTTCCTAGGAGCTGAGAATGTGCTGAAAAGAATGACCATAATTGGGGTCATCCTCAGCTTTAGGGCCATGGCCCAAGAGGGCCTCCGAGAGGTGAGCTTGGTGGGGAAGGGGCCAGAGGTGAGAGGTAAAGGATGAGGGAGATCAACTAGTAAATCACAGAGAAGTCAGAGGAAAGGAACTCAGGGCCTTGAGGGGAAACCTCTAGGAAGAGGAGAAATCAGTAGAATGGGAGACATTTTCTTATATTGTGATATTACTCCAGTGTTTCAGGAATCTATTATTTCATCCCAGAGGGTAGCTCTGACCCTCTTTGAGGGGTCAGAAGCTGTTTCATGAGTTGATATAGCCAAAAATTTGCCCTCTGGTGGCCAGCCTTTGGGTGGATGAACCTCTGAATTTAGCTGATCTGATCCTTAGAAGACAGTTGCTGAACCCATAATCTGCATCAGAGAAAGGCAGAAGTGGAGGACTCTTCACTAAATGAATAATATTGTCATGATTGTTGTATGAATAATATTGTCATGATTGTTATAATAATTTATTCTTGTATAGCAACATTAAGGGAATCTGGTATCCTTTTTAAAAATCTGTACGTATAAGAGGACCATCCATGGGGTTAATAAATACACCCATTGAGCAAGTTTTTCTAGCAGCCCTACATAGTGGGTCATTTTTCTTGATTCAAGGCCTCCCTTTCCCTTCTGTAGTCACTAGACAGCCCATTAGGACCTCAGTGATCTTTTCTTTCTCTTACTCCAGGTTTTCTCTTCCCACTGCCCATTCCTTATGGGCCCTATTGAGTGCCTGAAGGATTTCGTCACTCCAGATACAGATATAAAGGTATGGGGGTGACTTTGGAGCTGTGTATGAAATTTTTCAGGCTGATAACCAGGAAATTTCTGGGTTCAGAGGAGAAGATTGCTTTGAATGATACTTTAAGGACAGAGTAAAGGCTGTCAGGACATTGTGGGGAGCAGAAGATAGAGCTATCTTTTGCCTTTCCATGTGAAATAAGAAGAATGCAAATGAGATGTTGAACACAGTACAAATGAGTCCCTTTGACTTTTGAATCAAAGGCTTAGGCACTTTTTCAATGAGACAGAATTGCTCTTTCTATTTCTGTGCATCCCTCCAGCCCTTAGAGGTTTCCTAGTTCCCTGACTCCTCCCCAATCTTTTTCTAAGACTTTAAAAAAACTTCCATTATCAGCTTCTGACTCTCTCCCATGCAGCACCAGTGGGGAGAAAACATCATGCAGCCAACCTGTCTAAAGAACAATTTGCAATGAAATAGCAAACTTGTGAACCATGGTGGAACCTTCTTCCTGTCCCCCACCCCATCTTCCCTCCAGTTAACTTCCCCCAATAAATCCTGATGCTAGGAATCTCTCTTTCACTGCTATAGATAGGAAATAGTTTAGGCAGCTATTTATGCTCTAAACCCTACCCACAAACTGTATGCTTACTTAGTTCCTTCCATAACTTATGTGTCCTGTTGGTTGTCGGGCCTCAACAGCGGTCTTCTACTAAGTACCTTGAGGTACTTGGGGTAGGTAAGTGTGTGTAGGGGGTAGGGAGCATCGGGAGTGGGTCTTCTGGAAGCAAGGACTATACATACTGGGGCAGCAGAACATCCCATCCTCCATGAGGGGCAGTTGACCCAAAAGGGAGTAGTTTGAGATTTTTTGACCCTTAGGTCATGATAACCCTAAAATAATTTGAAGACTATAGTCTGATGGTAAAGGGAAGAGAGACAATAAGCTTTTTTGGGTTTCTCGCAAGAAGGCAAGAAACAATGGGATTATATGGCAGCAGGAAGAATTGAAACTAGATATTGGGAGAATTTTCTGACTGGGAGTGTTGAAGCAAGAATGGGCATTTCATTTCCTTGAGTTTCAGTTTTCTCCTTTCTGAAAAACGAGGGCATTGGACTAGACCAGAGGTGAACAACCAAAGGATGGCACACATCTGAGATTCTGTACCTGTGATTAGTTTGTTTCAGGCCTAGAGATCTTATTTTTGCTGGGGTACTTTACTTGAATCTCCCCTCCTTCATTATTGGCTCTGTTAAGCATCTCTGCTGCCATGTTTCTTCTCTCCTTCTATTCACTCTATTCCTGTTCTAAACTTTATCCCCTCAAGAACAAGAATTTAGTATCTTATAAAGTGGCAATTAGCTAATGTGATACATTCATTTTGCCAATGTACTAATATGAGAAGGTTATAGGAGCTCTTCAATATCCCCATCAATTCCTGGCCCACAGATGTGCCCTGTAGCAAGGGTCTTCTGGAGACAATCAGTAATTATCATCTGTTTCTTTTAGTGTGTTGTAGTGTTGTATTACCTTGTAGTTTAAAATAAAATTATATACATATATATGTGTGTATACACACACACACACACACACACACACACACACGGAGCAGCTACCTGGCTCAGTGGATAGAGTGCTGGACCTATAATCAGGAGCACCTGAGTTCAGATCAGGCCTTGAACACTTACTAGCTGTGTGACCCTGGACAAGTCACTTAGCCTCTGTTTGCCTTAATCTACTAGAAAAGGAAATGGCAAACCACTCCAGTATCTTTGCCAAGAAAACCCTATGGACAATATGTTCCATAAAATCCCAAAGAGTGGGACATGACTGAACAATAATAACAACAATACACACACATATATATATGTGGTTATATATACACATAGGTATATAATGTATATAGTTATATATGTATATATACACATACACATGTATGTATACATATACATATATGTATATATACATGCGTGTATATATATATATATATATATCCAATATAGATGAAATTGGCACAAAATCTCTCTGATATCAATTGAAAAAAAATTTCAAAGAGGAGAAAAATTCTAAGAATGTGCACTCAGGTGGTCTTCCTTTCCCCCTCTCCTCCAAGATTGCTCGCCCTTTGACTAGATGAACTTCCCTCTCTAAAAATCTAATTTGGGGTATGGAATGTCCTCTTAATGGTATTTGAGAAAAAGAAACTTATTTTCTGCCTAGGAAGATATAGGATATTTGGAAGTAGGGGATTGGATGAGAAGACCTCCCTAAGGCCCTCTCATCCCAGTTGCTGTCTGATTTTGTAGTGAAGGGCAGTTTCATGTTAGGGGAGCCTTTGGTTTTTTGTCAGCCGCTGACGGCCAGGTTGGGCTGCATCGGCCTGTCAGGAATTTGACAAGCTGATATCTCCCAGGCAGCTCTGAGCTCTGGGCAAGGTTTCCCATAGAAATGAGCAGATGGGGCTTGGAGAAGAGATGGATGCCTCTATTAGAGGCTCTGGCTACTACCTTTGGGAGGCTGGGATGACTTAGGGGCCTATTCATTTGGAGATGTAGAAACATTATTTCTCTAGAAAAACTAGTAGGAAATCAAGTTGTGTCCCTTCCCTCTTTCATACTGGAAGTATTTTAAAATGTCTCTCCAATCCTAGATAGAGATAGAGATAGAGGACCTCAGGAGTCAACTTATTCACTGTTCCTCTCCATGGTTCGTCTTCTGCTCTCTGGAGAAAGAAGAAGATTTGGGTTAAATATTTGGAAGAACTTTCTAGCAATTAAACCTGTCCAACCGAAGACTGGGCTGCATTGAAAAGTAGTGAGCTCCCCATCTATGGAAGTATTCATGTAAAGGCTGCATGACTATCAGCGAAATAGAAAGGATTGACATGTTGAATGGGAGATTAGATGGTGTAAAATCATAGAGTTGAAATTCTTTGAATGAGGAGACTGAGGCACAGAGAAGTTAAGTGACTTACTGAAGATCACACAGGTAGAAGTGACAGAGTTTGGATTCAAACTTAGGTCCTTTGGCTCCAAACATAGCACTGCACGATACCATTCTACCTCTACAAACTTTAAGGTTGCTTACATTTCTAAAACCCAATGATTCTATAAGTATTAAGCACATACTATAAGCCTGTAGCATCTCTAGCCCTTACTCAAGATCTGAAATTCTACAGAGTTTGGGGATAACTTCAGCTCACCGCTGTTCCAGGAATTGTAGGCAGAACAAAGTATGTGGTCTAGTGGGGAAGGGAGGAAAGAGAAAGGAATGAATACTTATTAAGTGCCCACTAAAAGCCAGCACCCTACTCTTTACATGTCTCATTTGATCTTCAAAACAATCTTGGGAAGAAGGTGCTATCATTATCCTCATTTTCTAGTTGAGGACACTGAAGCAGACTGAGGTTAAGCGACTTGCCTAGGGTCACACAGCTAGTAAGTATCTGAGGCTGGATTTGAACTCAGGTCTTTCTGACTCCAGTCTCAGTGCTCTGTGCACTATCTACCAAGCTTCCTCAGGGGCAGAGACAAAAGCAAGACTACTGCCTGACAAAATGAGATAAAGTATCTAATAAGTTTCATATGAATAGGAGAGAGAATTAAACATTATAGGAATTCAGAGGCGGGAGAGATGGCTGGGAAGGGGCAGTTAGGGAAAGTTTTACCTAAGAGGGAGGATCTGTGCTGGGCTTTCAAGGATCGGAAGAATTGCAGTCAACACTGGTGGAAGGCATTCTGGGTAGGGATTCTGAACAAAGGGGCAGGGGCAGCAACGTCCAGGTTGTGGTGGGGGCTGGACAGTAAAACAATAACTGTTTTGACCAGGGAGGAGAGGTCATAGTAAGAAATGTAGAAGGTGTTAAATGCCAAGTTAAGGAATTTGCCTCAATTCCTGTGGTGCTGGGGAATCGTGTTGAGAAGATGGTCTTCTAGAGAAAGCTCAGGTGATGGGGCATGAGAAATCAGAGGTTATAGAAAACGAATCCTAGGAGCTTTTGCTAAGAACATCCCATCCTCTCCCCGGGCACTCCTCCCAGGACATTTATCTCATTTCCTTTCTGCTAGGTGACCATGAGTGTCTTTGAGCTGGCCTCTGCTGCAGGTGTGTGCTGTGACATTGACCCAACCTTGGTGGCTGCCATTGCTAACCTGAAAGCAGGTAAAAATGTGCTCTGTACCTTGGTGGGGGGTAGATGATGCTGAAGCTTCTTTGCCTGGATAAGGGCAGACTCCACCCCAGCCAAGGGGGATACAAATAATTTCTCTAGGTCCTAGGCCAATCATTCCATTATGTTCAGCTGTATGGCATACAACTTGGAACCTGCCCTCCAGGAGGTTACAGTCTGGTTGAGGAGGCAAGATTAGTACATAAAACACAACTAGAGAATAACACAACTTTGTATATAATGAAGTGCTAAATTGTTTTGCACAGACTCCTAGCATTCTTGTGCATTTTTTTTCCGTGGTAAACCTGGGCCTCCCAGTGCTTGCTTACTCAGCCGCATTCACTCAAGCAACCACTCTCCCACCCACCCACCCACAGCCTGAGCTGTATTGCCATTACTCTACTTTATTCCCTACATTTCTTCATGCATTTTCTATATTTAGCACAATCTGTGAAAACACACACACAGAATGGACCTGAACCCGATAATCTCAGTTGTGTTTCCAGACCCACCCACATTCCCCAGTCCTAGCCAGCTCTTCTCTTTCTCTCCCACTGCCCACACCCAGTTCTCCTTCCTTTCTACCCCATAACCCTATAACGTTATGAAGAAGGTAGTACGAGTATTATCACCATTTTACAGATGAGGAAACTAAGTCTAAACTAGCCTGAGTCTCTCATTTTACCGATGAGGGAACCTTCTGAAGTTAAGTGACTTAGCCGAGGTTACACAGGCAGTGAGTGAGTAGCAGAGTTGAGATCTGAACCTTTATCTTTTGATTCCAGAACAAATGTCTTCTCCTCCCTCCCCTAATGTTTCTCTTAGACACCTCATCTCCTGAGGAGGAGTACAAAGTAGCCTGCTTACTCTTGATCTTCCTTGCGGTTTCAATCCCTCTCCTTGCCACAGACCCCTCTTCTTTCTACAGCATAGAGAAGGATGGTAAGAGAGGAGAGGGTCAGGGTGGGGCGAATTGGAAAGGCTGGTCAAGGAGATGACTTGGGGAAGAGGCTCTGTTCTAACTGAACTAAAGAAGAGAAGCTTGTGAAATTCAGGTCATGTTAAAAACTCAGAAAACTTAACCCTTCTCCCATCCCCACCGGCTGTGGGCTGGTATGAGCATTTGTTGAGGTGGGGGCAGGGAAGGAAGGGGAGGGTACAGCCAAGAAAAAGAGAAGAGTCATTGGGTGGGCCAGTGTGTGGGCGTCTGACTGGCCTCTGGCCCTTTCATTCCTCCCTCCCCAACAACGCAGGCTATAACAACAACATCCACTGCCTGACCAAAGCCATCATCCAGGTGTCTGCCGCCCTGTTTACTGTCCACAACAAGAACATTGAGACTCACCTCAAGGAGTTTCTGGTGGTGAGTAGGTCTGAGGAGTGGGGAGGGGGCAAAGGCTTGGCCCCCCAGGCTTCCAGCGCCAGCACACTCTTTTTGTTCAACTCCTCTGGGGGGACGGGAGAGGACAGAATAACATCTGGGTGTGCAATAATAGATGATAGCTACAACAGAAGGAAGCAGTTTCAGTATTTTTATTAATTCCATTTATCAGATGAGGAAACTGAGGCTTAAAGAGAGAAATTGGATCCTACAGCTAGTAAATGTCAGACTCTAAACCTAATGTTTTCTTCACTACTTCATGATGTCCCTGGAACGGATTTGGTTTAGAATTGTGAACTGTTAAGATTCGGAAGGAATCTTAGAGTCCAATTTTCCTTGTAGGAAATCTCTCCTGCAACATTTTGGACAGATCTTATCCAGCCTCTGCTCAAATAGCTCCAATGACAGGCAGCTCATTACCTCACAAAGTAGCCCATTTGATTAAAAAAAAACTTTAATTACTAGAATGTTCTTCCTTAAATGGAGCCTTTGTAACTCCCACCTTTCAGGCTTAGTTTTGCCTTTGATATAACACAGAACAGCTCTGTTTACAGTCTTCATAGATTCACAAAATCTGTGCCTTGGAAATGATCTCTGAGGTTATTTAGTTCTACATTCTTTCCTAGGCAGGGATCCTTTCCTAAGACAGGCCTTAGGATACTTCCAGTGATGTGACTCTCAATACTTTGAGAGGCAACCTGGAGAGCCTGGAGGGTCGGAGGCACTTTTACATTGTAAGGGAAAGTCCTTAGGGATCATGCTAGTCTTCTAGGGCTTGGGAATATTTCTTGTGAAAGTATGTCAGAGGTTAGGGGACTAGACCACAATAGTCATTCAAAAAACACTTATTAATTGCCTACTGTGTACAAGCACTTTGCTAGGAGATGGAGACAAAAAGATGTAAAATGACAGAGTCATTACCTTTGAGGAGCATACATTCTGTCTAGGAAATGGGAAGCAGAAGTAATTCACGTGGGCAATGCATGTTCATGGGTAGAAAGTCTAGGACTTGGAGTCAGGAAGACCTGAACTCTAGGCCTGCCTCATACACTTAGTGGCTATATGACCCTGAGTAAGTCATTTAATTGCTGTCAGCCTCAGTTTCCTCATCTATAAAATGGGCATAACAATAGCACCTCTCCCCCAGGGAGGATCAAATGAGATAATATGTGTAAAAAGTTATGCAAACCTTAAAGTGTTTATATGTTGTTTTTAATTATTATTATAAAGTGCTTTAAAGGGTACAAAGCACATTTTCTTGCAACAATCCTGTAACAGAGGCACTGAAAGTAGTATTTTTTCCCTTTTGGAAGATAAGGGAACTAAGGCAAACAGAGGTTAAGTGATATCCAGAAATATCTTTCCATGTCACCAGAGGGTAGAGCTGGGGTGGAGTATTGCTCTGGACTCCTAGGGATTTGAGATAGGTCCACAGGATAGGGCGGGAGAGTCTTCACCTCAAATCTGATGCTAGCCATGATCATTCAATTTAATTCAATAATCATTCATTAAGTCATAGGCAAGTCCTTTAATCTCATAATTTCCTCTTACATAAAATGGAGATAATATTTTTTACTGTCTGCCTTATAGGGCTGTTGTGAGAAAAGGAATTGGTAAACCTTTAGGATGCTACGAAATGTGAGCTACTATCATTATTTACATTAATATCTTCCCGGGGTCCTCTCTTCTATTTGTCTTACTTCACCCCCTTAACTGGGCAAATCCAGGTCACTGTAACCCTTAGCTTGGGATTCAGTGTGTCATGTGTCTCCATCTTCTGGAGCCTGGATGTTGGCAAGAATAACAATTATTAAGGAGATGATGGGAGGGGAATAACAAGAAAGTGGACTAGGTACATGCCTCTCCTCAGGGTTGTCTTGGCAGCAACTTGTCTAGAAGACTGAGCAATAGAAGGTGGGGTATCATGGGCCTGTTAGCCACCGCCCCTGCCACTGGCCCATGCATTCTCATTCTCGTTGGTTCCTTTCCCAGCCTGTAGCTCCCTTTAGGAGGCACTTATATTGGTAGCTGAAGCTAAATTAGCCAGGAAGACCCAGACTCTTTTAACGGAATGTTTGTCTCTAGTCTAGGGGATGTCTAACCTGCCCCTCCATTATGAGTTTTCAAGAAGTTCTCTCTGGTTTTCCTCTGGCTCTTCCCTTAATTCCATCTGGGATGCTTGGGCCTGTCCTCTCTTACCCTCAATAATACATTTAATTTACATATCTTATAAAGCAATTTACGTTTGTGATCTCAGTAAATTCTCGCAAGAGGTAGGTAATACAAGGTGTATCTTCACTCTCTATAACAGAGTTGTTTACTCAAGGTCACACCAGAATTTGAACTCCTGCCTTCTGACTCCGAGTTTCCGTGTTCTTTCCACTGCCTCTGAATAGTCTTCCTCTCCCCTCCCCCACCACAGGTGGCCTCTGTCAGTCTTCTCCAGCTGGGACAGGAGATGGATAAACTAAAGTCCAAGAACCGTGAATCTATTTCCTTGCTTATGCGCTTGGTGAGTAGCTGGTTGACTTACGTTGGTGGGTTGGCAGGGATGGGCATAGCACCCATAAGTTTCAAGTTGTAATGACCTTAGAGATGGTCTGGTACAGGCATAGCACCCATAAGTTTCAAGTTGTAATGACCTTAGAGATGGTCTGGTACAACTTCCCTTTTGTTTTACAAATAGGAAACTTGGAGAGAGGGGTTAGATGACCAGTCCAAATCACAGAGATAGTAAATAATGTGGTTCTCAGCTGAAGGACTTTGAGTCCTCGTTATAATCACTCTCCTCCCCTCCAGATTTACTAAAGACCTAAGTAGACATGATTTGTTTGTTTTGTTTTGTTTTGTTTTTTGGCTAGGCTATTCATAGTACAAAGGGAACTCCATAGACTCACTTAGGAATTTAAAGTCCAACATTTAGGCAATGATCCGCTAGAGACATTGGATGAAATTTTCCTGCAGGAAGGGATGGAAGGTCCTCCTGGTTTCCATGCTGGCTGTGTCCTCTTGTTTGACTGGGTGTCTTACCCTGTCCTGATCAAGGATTCTTCTGCCTGTTTTTTTTACTTCTGGCTCTACTAGTAAAATGGGACAGCTAGGTGGTGAAGTGGATAGAGCTCAGGGCCTGGAGTAAGGAAGACCTGAGGTCAAAATCCCACCTCAGACACTTACTAGTTGTGTAACCCCCGGCAAGTCACTAAACCCTGTTTTTTGCCTCAGTTTCCTCAGCTGTAAAATGAACTGGAGAAGGAAATGGCAAATTATCTTTGCCAAGAAAACCCCAAATAGGGTCATGAAGAGTGAGACACGATTGAAAGCGACTTAACAACAAGAAAACTACTGGTAGAGGAAACATTTTCATGTTCTCTGCCTTAGTCTCCTTGCTTGTCAAAAGTTTTTAAAGATTAGAACCATTGCCTTCTAACCATTGTATACTTCCAGTTATAGTGAGAAGGATGCATGTGAAACATAGTTACAAGGTTGTTAGGTTGATCTGGCCAGGGGCTAGGTAGTTACCAAGATACTCTTCCCATCTCTCCTTCACTTTTGAGCTTTTCCAGACCCTAACAAGGTGGCAGGTGGATAGGGGAAGCTTTGGTTTCTTGGCAGCCTCCACTAGTCTGATTCCTGGGCGATCTCTCTGCAACCTAGGTTCCCTAGGAACTCAGAGTCTGGGAAGGCCAGCAGCAGAGTCTTACTATCAGTGCTCACTGAACTCATAGCTCAGGCCACTAATTCCCCCAGCAGGGTTTAACCAAGGGCCCCAAAGAGGTAAGTGTTTGTTGACTGATTAATAGTAGGCTAGAGCACACTGGCCCTGGAGTCATGAGGACCTGAGTTCAAATCTGGCCTCAGATACTCGACACTTACTAGCTATGTGACCCTGGACAAGTCGCTTAACCGTGATTGCCTCTCTCCACCCTCACCCCCTCCCCAAATTAAACAAACAAAATACAGTGAGCCCCTGTGGAAATGAGTTGTTATTGTAATTAATAGAAATAATAAGGGAAGTCAAAATATATGAAGTGTGAAGCTGGCAGGACCCTTTGGAGATTCTTGTTGCCTCCAGGAAGGTCGGTCCACTCCTTCTATCCCAGGCAGATTGGAGGTTTCCTAGGAAGATGCTGGCCCAGCTTCCATCCTTGTTTTTAATAACTCTTCCAATCGAGAAATTCTGCCTGCAATCAAAACCTAAAACCGGGGCATCTAGGTGGCGCAGTAGATGGAGCACCGGGCCTGAAGTCAGGAGGACCTGAGTTCAAATCCGGCCTCAGAACAAACACTTGACACTTACTAGCTGTGTGACCCTGGGCAAGTCACTTAACCCCAGTTGCCTAAAAAAAACCCAAAAAACAAACACAACAACAACAACAACAAAAAACCTAAACCCCTTGTTTGTTCAGTTTTACAGCCCTTTTTTTCCTACCTGCCCCTTCATGTGAGGGATAAGAGGATATTTGTGCACAAGAATCAGGGAATTTTTAGCATTGGAAAGAACTTTAGAGAAACACCACACACGTGCTAGAATAGGCATCATGGAATTTCTCTCCTGCTTGATGTTTCTTAAAAAGGAGAGATGACCCCCTCATCCCACCATCAGCCCCTCAACCTCCCTTTCCCAACACATGCAGGTCCAGTAGAGCTGTAGGACCATGTGGTGCTGCTGCTACAAGAGGGTAAACAGTCCCTGACTAATGGAAAGAGAGGGATCTCTTCTCTCAAAACCCCTCCTAGCTTCACAGTGGCCTAGGTGGGACAATCGGTAGAGCCCTGGTCCTGCAATCAGGAAGACCTGAGTTCAAATCCAGCCTCAGATACTTATTAATTATATGACCCTAGACAAGTTACTTAACCTCCTTTTGCCTCATTTTCCTTAATTGTAAAATGGGGATAATAATAGTACCCAGCACAGTGCCTGGTCATAGTATAGTAGGTACTATATAAATGCTTATTCCCTTTCTCCCTTCCTTCTTGGTAAGGGGGAGGCTGATAGGGATGTGATCCTCTCCTACCACCCAGGGACTGAATCAAGGGAGCCCCTCTAGAGCACAGGTTCTAAACCTGGGGTCCACAGATGGACAAGGGATCCATGGATAGATTTCAGGGCATCTGTGATTTAGTTGGGAAAATTTTTTGATTTTTTAAAAATTTTTTTTAAATTTTAAAATTTTTAATTTCACTGACCTCTCATTGAAATTTAGTGTTTCCTTTATTTATGAATTTACAAAAATATTATTTGGAGAAGGGATATTTAGGTTTTGCCAGACTGCCAAAGGGGTCTATTACACACACAAAGGTTAGGAGACCTCTGATTTCTTGAGAGAGATGTGTCTGAATCAGTGCTTTCAATTCCATGCCTTCCTCCCAGGCTAGCTTCACCCACCCCCACCCAAGCCTCCTTGGGCTTCTTGATCTATGGTGCCACTCAGCTTAGCTATGAGGCCTATCTCAGCATGCCAAATTTTAATTAGACTAATTAATCATGCCCCTTTTTTTCCCTGCAGTATCCTGATGGCTCACCAAACTCCACATTGAAAGAGGGAGAAGATAGGGCCCAGTAGGAAGGGCCTGCGGTGTTTTGAGGATTGGTTCTTGTCTCTTTCTCTCCCCTTTTTTTCCCTCTGCTTCTCTGTGTCTCCTTTCTCTCTCTGTGTGTCTTTATCTCATTCCTCCCTTCCTCCTGTCTCTCTTTTTGTCTCTCTCGCTCATTCTCCCCTCGTATCTCTCTCTTTCTCCCCCTCCTTCCTTCCCCTCTTCTCTCTCCTTCTCCCTACCTTTGTTCTCTCTCTCTTCTCTCTCTCTCTCTCTCTCTCTCTCTCTCTCTCTCTCTCTCTCTCTCCTTTCTCTGTCTGTCTCTCCCCACTTCTTATGCCCTCCTCTCTCTGCTCTTTGTTTCTGTCTAATTCCCCCCCCCCCAGGTACTGCTCTCTCACTTTTGCAAAGCATTACATTTCTTGTGAGACCCTCATCCACCCTCCCAGTGGTCCAGCTCCTATTGGGGGTTAGAGATTTTAGGGGCTCATAGACTGAGAACCTGCAATATTATTTAGGTTGCTCAGTCCCTTCTCCCTCTTCTGGTTTCTACATCTCACCCAGGTGGAGAATGGTTAGGGGATTTCTTAGAATAGAGAAAGACCACATTACCTAGTTAGCTCTGAACCTAGAACTAGGGACATAGTTCCTGTCTCTGTCTTCAATTCAATTCTATCAAACAAACATTCATTCATTTATTTATTTATTTGTTTTGATTTATCAATAATCACTTCTATATGCTTTTGAGTTTAAAATTTTTCTCCCCCTTCCTCCCTACCACCCTTCCCAAGACAGCACACAATCTGATATAGGCTATATATTTACATTCCTATTAAACATATTTTCACATTAGTAATATTGTAAGCAAAAATTAAAACCAGTAGGAGGAACCATCAGAAAGAGGAAACAAAACTCAACAGAAGAGAAAAAAAATAGCAATTCAACTTCCATAGTTCTTTCTTTGGATGTGGATAGCATTTTCCATCATGAGGCCTCTGGAGATGTCTTACATCCTTTTATTGCTGGGAAAGGTTAAGTTTATCAATATTAGTCACCACACAATGTGACTGTTTTTGTGTAAAATGGTCTCCCGGTTCTGCTCACTTCACTCAGAATCAGACCATACAAGTCTTTCAAGGTTTTTCGGAAGTTAGCCTGTTCATCATTTCTTATGGCGGGATAGTATTTCATTATATTCATATACCACAACTTGTTTAGCCATTCTCCAATTGATGGGCATCCTCTCAATTTCCAATTCTTTGCCACCACAAAAAGAGCTGCTATGAATATTTTTGTACATCAAACAAATATTTAAACTTCTGCTAATGTGCCAGGCACTCTGTTGGGGACTAGGAAAAGTGTCCAAATAGTTCCTTCCCTCATGAAGCTTATACTCATTTGGGTGGAGGTGGGGAAGGAAGGGTCCACAGAGATGTTTAATACGTAATAGGAGGATAGGGTTTGGGCCTGTGGTTTCATTTGTAGAGAATGGCCAGGTGCGGTACCTTACTTTGCCAATACAGGGTGGCAGTTTCTCTGTGGTCTTAAGTGACTTAGGTCTGTCTGAGGCAGGACTTGAACCCAGATCTTCCTGGCTTTGAGGCCAGCTAGAATCCTGCACAAAATCTAGGAGTTAGGAGATGGACCATGGTAAATAAAGAACAGGAAGAAGGCTTGATGATCTAGAAAACAATGAATCATGGGGTGATGTGTGATCAGCCTGGAAAGATAGGTTGAAGACAGGTTGTGAGGGGCTTAAAATGAGACAAAGGAATTAGAATTTTATTCTAGAGGCAGTAGGAAGCTACAGAAGTTTCTGGACTGGGGGAGTCACACGGTCAGACCTGTCTGGGAGGAAGGAGATGATAGTACCACTGGTGCTGCTCTGCCCTAGTCAGACCGCATTGATGGGTTTTGTGATAAGGTCTGTGAACCACATTTTATGAACCTTAATAAAATGGAGCTTGACTGCAATGGTGAGGGGACTAATTTCATGCCATATGAAAATCAGTTGAGATAGCTACGTGTTATGCATATGAAGAAGACCTGTGTGGGCCAGAGGATCCCAGAGCTGTGCCTTCTGATCCTCAGGCTTCTTTTTCTTCCCTGGTGCCTTTCATTCAGGTGGTGGAGGAGTCCTCTTTCCTTACCCTGGACATGCTGGAGTCCTGCTTCCCCTACGTTCTACTCCGAAATGCCTACCGAGAGGTTTCCCGAGCCTTCTATCTGAGCCGAGTGTCTGCCAATGCCCACTGATGAGACTGTTGGACCTACCTCCCACCCATAGCACAATGGAGACATAATGGAGACGTGGCATAATGGCCACACAACTGTTATTTCCACACTGGGTCTGCCTGCAGAGACACAGAAGGGATTGGTGGGAGAGAAAGGAATGAGGAAGAGGGAGGGTCAGTGTAGGGGGATGGGTAAGAATTGCTGGAAACACGGGGGATCTTAGAAGGGAAGGGTAACAGGAAAACTTAGGGTCTGGGGGTTCCCCTGTTGTGAAATTTACATGTGTGATATACTGATGAGATGCAAATCCACAGGCAAATGAGCTTCTTTCTTCTGGAGAGAGCTCAGGCCTTAACTGGTGTCTGGTCCATCCACCCTTCATCCCTACTGTTTATTGCTATTCCAGTATGATGCTAGCTCGACAGAGGTGATCAATCATCATATAAACCATAATGATTTTATAATCCTCCCTCTGGAGCTTCCATTGTCTCACATTCATTAGGGCAATTATCTCCTCCCTTCCTCTCAGAAATCTGTTCAGCAAACAGCCTGCTCCCACAAACCTGGTAACTGGAGACCAGTGGCCTCCCACTGGGGACCCTGAAGAGGTGGCTGTCACTCCCCCAGCTCTGATGCCTCCATTATCAGGGGACCCATTGGATCTTTGGCCCATGGGACCCCTGCAGGGGTCATTGAGTTCCGCTAACAACTTCCCTGTAGCCATAGGGGGTCTGGTCCTTTAGTTTTCTATTGAACCCCAGGATCTTAGATTTAGAGCTGGTGGAAGGGATGTTAAGGGCCAACTAGTCCAGTCTCATTTTACAGATGAGGAACTGGAGAGCCATAGAGAAAAAAATAACCTTGGGAAGGTCACAGTGGCAGGGCCAAGGGCAAAGAGGGCCTCTCCTCTGCCAACTCGGTTGGGAAAGGTCTGCTATTTTTGTGCCCTTAATCTTCTCTTTACTTCGTTAAAGTCATAGCAGATCAGAGAGGGGCTGGATTGCCTCTAGCCACCTCATGCCTCAAAGGTACAGAAGGACTGTGACCCCCAGGTCTTTGTACTGCCCCAGGGCAAAGTTCTCTCCTCTATGGTTGCCAGACAATTCACCCTCCTCTCTGGGGTGGGGAGGGCCTTGGGCAGGGATTTCCGTTTCTGTGTTTCCATTCTCTTTAGTCTGAGCCCAGGCATCCTTCGGGGAGCCAAATTGTTTCAACTTTAGCCTTTTCTGCACTAATTGGAGTTTCAATTGTCAGGGAGCCTGGGGCATTCCAGATAGCGCTGGACTTTGTTAGCAAATAACTGCCTCCATCTGTCATTTCCTTGCTGCTCTAGTTAAGGAGGAGTCCAGGCCACTGATCCTAGATGTTCTCATGTAGAGTGGCCCGGAAGAGAACAACTAACAAGTGGATTAATTGGGGTTCTAAATATATTTCTATGGTGAATAGGAGAATCACTGATTTTTAGTGAAACTGTTTTGGCCTTCTTTAGATATCTGCACCTTCATTAAATCACTTCTTTATTCATTCAATGAACGTTTATTGAGGCCTTACTTACCATAAATAAAAGGGCAGCTGGGTGACACAGTAGATGGAGGGCTGGGCTGGGAGTGAGGAAGACCTGAGTTCAAATGTGGCCTCAGACACTTACTAGCTGTGTGACCCTGGGCAAGTCACTTAACCCTGTTTGACTCAGTTCCTTATCTATAAAATGAGCTGGAGAAGGAAATGGCAAACCACTCCAGTATGTTTGCTAAGAAAAATGCAAATGGGGTCATGAAGAGTTGAAGGTGACTGAAAAATTGTTAAACAACAACACCATCAAGTAAATAAGTACATAAATAAAGCATTTATTAAGTGCTTAATGGGCCAGGCAGTGGGCAAGTGCTGGTCCCTGCCTTCAAGAACCATACATTCAAATAAAGGAGCATGGCACAGAAAGGGGAGTGGGGCAATGCTATGCTTGTGGTGGCAAGGCAGAGGTATGGCTGGGGATGAGGTGAGGTGAATGGAAAGCTCACCTAGCAGAGCTCAATTACCCAAGGGCAGAATCTGGGGTTTTAGGTGAAAGATGAGGATGCTGGCCTGAGTACAGATGGCAGTGAGGAGAGATAAAACACAAGCATCGTGAGAATACAGAATGTTGCATAAGTGCATTAGATGACTGGTAAAACAAAGCCATGGGAAGTTGAGGAATTTTTTTATGGAGGAGAATCACTAAAGGCAGTGGAGGAGGTAGCATTTGGGTTTGGCCTTAACAATGGCCAGGAGTTCTATAGACAAAAGGTGGCAAGGGGAGGCTTTCCAGGCAAAGGTGAGGAAGTGGGACAACACCAATGAATTTAAGGGAACAGACTGATGTCCAGTTGGGCTGGAGCTAGTGCAGAGTAAGCACTTCATAATTTGTTGACTTTTTACGTGGAGAAAAGCCACATGAGAAGGCTGGAAGAGGTAGATTGGGAGGATTTTGAATCCAAGGCAAAAGACCTTGAATTTAATAGGCAAAAGGAAATCAAATGAGAAAAATTTTGGGGGGGTGGTGGTTACAAGAATATTTTAATTGGAGGCCTTCCAGGAATGGTCTTGCATTTCACACAAGGGTCCTAGGCTCAGCTAACTCTTCCTTAGCCTGGCATCTTTGTTCATTATACAGGGACTTTCTTATTCAACATAGAAGCTGCAGAGATTCCTGCTTTATGGATGGGGTAATAGCAGCTCTTCCAGCCATAGGGTGTTAGCCCAAATATGTCTTCTAAATCAGGTTTCAGGACAGATGGGAGTATAGAGGGAGGCCTGGCAGTGAGGCCTATTGGAGCTGAAACTGAGGATTAGGAGGAAAAGAGGTGACTTTGTCCGGAGGAGATAAGGCAGAAGGGATCTGAAAAGCTGCCTTCAAGGCTCTGCTGGATTATTTGGAGGATGGGAACCTGTTCTTTATCTGCTCCCTGAAGAGTAAACTGAGCTTCCTTTGTGGGTCAGAGGAGACCACAAGCCGACCTGCATAGAGAGGGTTGGGAATAATAGCTGGTATTTATATAATGCTTGAAGGATTGCAGTTATCCCATTTTATTCTCATGACAATCTTGGGAGACAGGTGCTTTTATTAGTCCTGTTTTACAGTCAAGGAAACTGAGGTAAACAAGTTAAGTGACATACTTAGGCTCAGTGAGCATTTAAGGCTGGATCTGAAGTCAATACTACCTTATATGGTGCGGGAGTCTCTAAACAATTGTTTTTTGTGTGTGCATACACAAATAAGCATTCTAGAACACTTTTAATTCTCCAAAACATTTTCACAACCATTGTTACATTTGATCTTTACAGTAATTCTTTAAAGTAGGTGGGCCAGATATTCCACATGGGTGAATGAGTAAACTGAGGTCCAGGTAATTTAAATGAGCTGGCCAAGCTCACATTGTGAATTGGGGAATGGCCTTGGAGTTAGCAAGGCCTGTGTTCAAATCTTTCTTCAGACACTGAGTGAGACCTTGGGCCAATCATTTAACCTCTTTGTGCCTTAGTTTCCTTATGTGTGAAATGAGGGGGTTGGACTCACTGTCTTTCCAAGTCCCTTCTAGCTCTGTGATCTTATGATCTTGCTGCCAAACCCCAGGATTTTCCCGTTAGATCAAGCTGCTTTTATCCTTGGAAAGGCTCAGCTGTCAGGATTTAAGGACCCCACACTGGGTCATCAGAGTGGCATTGGATGTAATAGATTCCTGGAGGGGAGAGTGTCTAGAAGATGAAATGATCATGTACCATCTGAATGAGTGACTGTATCAATCAGAGGCTGGAGGATGAAATGCCCTTAAGGGGATTCTCCAGTGGTCAGAGCAATTGGCTTTCATGACCTCGAGGGCCTCTGACTTCTTGTAAGCATAGGAGACTTCATCAACCACCCATCTGGTAAACCTTCTACCCTCACCTCCCTAAAGGACTGGAAAGGGAAACAGAGGAGGAGGAGCTTGGTCTTCTGTGGCACAGACAGTGCTGGCAGAGCGTCTGCAGCTAGTTTAAGCCTCAGCATTTTCATTATCTTGGCGTTTTCATTAAAATCTCCATTAACTTGTTTGCAGCAATGAGATGGAATCACCTTCCTCCCCCTCCTTCTTCCCCAGCCTATGGAGAGGGGCCAGCTAGGGAGCTGGTGCTAGATTAGCTCATATAAACACTGCTTCCCTCTCTCATCTTTTGTCCTGCTCAGGGCCCAGTCTGGAGTGACTCAAAAGGATCAGAACCTGTGGCCCCACGGGAAGGGTAGCCTGCTTTTCAGGGTTTCCTCCCAGAAGTGGTGAAAATATACCAGAGACTTGAACCTTTAAGGACCAGAGGTTCTTAACTTGGGGGTTGGTAACTTAACAAAAATGTGGTAACTATGCCAATATAACGGATTTCCTTTGTAATTCTATGTATTTTATTTTTGGTATTTAAAAACATGATTCTGGGAAGTGGTCCATAGGCTTCACCAGACTGACAGCCTAGGGGGTCCAGGGCACAGAAAAAAGCTAAAGACACTCATTATTAAGAGATCTGGTCTTTTGGGCCTAGCTTTCTTGGGTGTGCATGAGTGTGATGTGTGTGTGGGGAGAGATAGAGAGAGAGAGAGAGAGCTCATTTTAACCTACCTCGCTGCTAGAATTGGACTAGAATTTGGCATCCTGGTAGAACCTCTGGTTCTGGAGAAAGATAGGACTCCTTAGAGCCCAGATTTGGTATTCTTTAGGGTCAGCTGTGTTGTAGAGATGATTCCTCTTTGGTGCAGTGGAAAGAGGGCTGGATCTGGAGTCAGAGGCCTTGAGTTTGAAGGCTGGCTCTGCCACTGAATACCTGACTAGCAAAGTCACTCTGGGCTTTAGAACCGACATCTGTAACATGAGAAGTTTGGGCTAGGAGGCCTCTCAGCTTCCTTTCAGCTTTTCATCCTTTCTTCCTGCCCATATCACTGCTCTATTTCTATGTTTGTCTGACCTACAGGTTTGTTCCACCATTTCCAAACTCACCCCTCCCTGTTCCTGGAACTCTCTTTTCTGGACTTATGAGTCCTAACTCCTCTCCCTTTTCTTCCCCCAAAAGTTTGACTTTAAACTCGTTGTTCGAACACACTCGGATAGAGGAAGGTTGTCCCCCTACCTCCTTCCATCTCAACCTCCTTCTTTTCTTAAGTACTTGTCATCAAAGGAAATGATCATCCCCCCCCCCCAGCTCCTAGCCCCCACACCTTTGGGAGTTGCCATGTACTCTCTCTCTCTCTCTCTTTCCCTCCCACCTGCTTAGGCAACTGGCAGCAGCAGCCCTGGCTTGTAAGTTTGGAGAGCCAGAAGTGAACCTGAGCTCAATTTGCAGCCGAGGAGTGAGTGAAGAGCAGGCTCCTCTCTTCTGTCACTCTGGAAGGAGAGGATGCCGAGGCCGCCCCTTTAAATAGCTTTCCTGTAGGAGGCAGATCACATCCATCCGTCACCTGCTGCCAAAACATCATTTTCAAACTCTATAGAACTGAAGCTTCGTGGAGGGAACGTTTGGGGTAGGGCTGGGGGTGGGAGGAAGGCAGAGGGTCTCCAGGGAGCAGAGGATGGAGCAGGGGAAAGATACTAAGGGTTTGGGTAACAGGGGGCAACAAGCAAGGGCTTGAGCAGAATAAGTGTGGAGAAGACAGAGAGAGTGTTTGCTTTGTAGGGCAGGTGGGATGGAGGGTGTGTGGGTCAGGAAAGTACTGACTAGCAATCTTTGAGCCTCTGAATGGGACAGGGACACTCGGTTCCCTAGCTCTCTTACAGAGGGTCATTGAAGCAGAAATGGACTCCAATTGCAGCAGGAGAGAATAAGGTTTGATTCTAGAGCTAGTGATTAATGGGAGAGAGTCTGTAGTTACAGTAAAAAAAACACACTGAACTGAGTCAGAAGAGGAAACAGGAGAGCCCTGGCTTTGTCATTTAGTAGCTGGGTGACCTTGGATAGCTAGGTGGCACAGTGGATAGACTGACAGACCTGGAGTCAGGAAGACCTGAATTCAAATCCAGCTTCAGACACTCACTAGCTGGATGACCCTGGCCAAGTCACTTAACCCTGTTTGTCTCAGTTTCCTCATCTGTAAAATGAGCTGGAGAAGGAAATGACAAACCACTCCAGTATCTTTGTCAAGAAAACCCCAATGGGGTCACAAAGAGTCAGGCACAAATGACCAACAATGAATCTCTGGGCCTCTCTCAGCCCCCTGCTCTGGTTTTGAGTATCCTTTTAAAGCTAGGGAGTCCCTATTTAGGTTTAGCTTGCTTCAGCCATAGAATCATAGTTATAATGTATTTCAGGGCCTCTAGTCCATTTTATGGATGAGAAAAATGAGACTAGAAAAGTGGAATGTCATGCTCAGAGTCAGGTAGTAAATAGCCAAGCTTCGTTTTGAATCTCTATCTAGGATTCTTGCAAAGGCAAGTAGTAGCTGGTTCCCTTGGCTGTCTCCTCCCCCCTGGTTCCCCATTCTACTTTGCAGGTTTGGATCAGGCAAGAATGTAATCAGAGGCTTCAAACTGTATGTCCTGTTACTAGTTGTGTGACCCTGGATAAATCACCTGACTTCTTCAAGGTTCTGTTTTCTTTTGTGCAAAGTGAGGATAATGACATTTGCCAGGCTTTTCCTCACAAGACTCTGGAGTCTGAGGTTATGAGTGTGCTCCAATGCTGCCTTTTTCTCTCTCTCTTCTGGGAGATCATTTTGCTGATGTTTCTCTCATGGCCAAACCTTGACTTAGATCCTCCCTGGAGGCCTGGCCCAGTCCATCATTCTTTTTTTTTTTTTTGGTTCAGTCCATCATTCATTCTGGGACTTTCAGCTGGGTAGGCAGCCTTCTTTTCTTCCCTTTTCCTCCTGCCACTCTCCCCTGCTCAGCCTCTCCTCCCTCAGTCCCAGTGTGACAATGGGAGACCTTCCTCCCTTCCCTCCCTTTCTTTATAACTTCTTGAATTGAGGATCAAGCCTTGAGCTCCTGGACAAGCATTGTGCTTTGGACTTGTCGGACTCCCACATCTTCACCCTTTTGTTGATGCAGATTCTAGACAACGTTGAAGTAGCAATGGATTCATATGATGAATTCCTGGGGCAGGGATGTGAGTTATTGCAGTGCCCAGGGTGGGGATAGGGTCAAGAGTCAGGCTAAAGTGGCAACTGAGAGTGATCACTAGGTCCCTGGGGATGGAGCAATATTGCCCTTTCACCAGGTCTTGGGTTCAAATCTTGGTCCTCTGAGAATGGAACAGGAATGAATTAGTAGAATATCATCGTTAGGAGTTGGGGTAAAATATCAATCGGGAATTCCTGACAGAAGCTAATTGCATTACTGGATCATAGATTTAGAATGGGAAGGGAACTTTGAGATCATCTAGTTTAACCTCATTTTACAGATGAGGAAACTGAGACCCAGAGAAATTAAGTGACTTAGCTAAGGTCATACAAAGCTAAGTAGCAGAGATATGACTAAAATCTGAGGTCTCTGACCCTAACCTCAATACTCTTTTCTCTAGATCATACAAACTTTTTTGGTTGTTAGATTCCAGATAAGTAGGCAAGCCAGGTTGTGAAGTTATCAGCTCCAAAGGATTTTAATATACTAGAGTGATTTCTCAACTCTAAGAGAATATAGGTAGAAGGACAGTTGCAGAGATAGACACAGGGCACCTGAGAACCTGGGGGAGTTTGAGAGATGAAGGGGAAAAAAGGCACACAAAGAAAAGACTTTTAAGAGTCAGTGACATGAAATGTGGTAGGGAGGCAGAGAAAGACAGGGACAGAGAAAAAGAGACAAAACGAGAGATGGAGAGAAAGGCTAGCCTACGAAGAGAAGGTTGAGGGAGCTGAAAGCCAGATCCCTTCATAGCTGGGATCAAGCACTGGCGTTTTTCTTTCAAAGAGGGAATGAAGGCCCTCAGGGATAGAGAGAGTTAGATCCCCATGATGTCAGAGCCTCAAGCTACCACCAGGGAGACTATGGACTAATGCAATGGACTAATGCAGACACACTCCAAGATGAAGACATATATATGTCCCCTCAGGTACCCAGCTACACATGTGTGAACACATGTGGGCAGACACAGACACACATGGAAATCATAACTGTCTTCAAATGGGAATGTAAACAGAGGGCTCCCCAACACACTGATGGCCAGTCAAGCTATCTTGACCACCACTGCCGCCCTCCCCAAACAAACAAACAATCAAAAAAAAAAACCAAACAAAAAACAAATAAAAGGGCATGCTTGCAAATATAGACTCGGCTGATAGCCTTGGAACACGCACCAGGTGGTCTGGCCTCTGTGTGTGAATGAGTGTGTGTGCCCGCACCGCGGCTTTCCAGCGCACCCCCATGGGCTGTGCTTGGCTGTGTATGTGACACCCCCCCTTCTCCTCCTCCGCTGCCTCTCCCACCCTCCCCCCCGTCTCCTGTAATTGTAACACTGGGAGGCGAAGGAGAGATGGAGAGGAAAGACAGAGAGGAATGAGAGACAGCAAAGGGGAGGGAGGAGAGAGCAGGGAGGAGGAAGGGAGAGGAGGGGAGGAGGAGGGGATCCAGAGACGGGAAGGAGGAGGGAGGAGGGAAGGCAGAGGAGGCGGCTGAGGCAGAGCAGCAGCGGGGACAACACAGACAAGCAGCCCGGAGCTCAGCTGGGCAGCCGGAGAGGAGGCGCTGCAGCCTAGCCGGGGCCCCGACTCAAACACACCGGCCTGGCTGGCCTTAGTCAGCCGCAGGTGGGAAGAGGAGCGGCGGGGGAGGGGAAAGTAGGAGGCTGGGGGTGAGAGGGATCTACCAGGGCGACGAGTCCAGCCGGGGTCTGAGCGGCTCTCCTTCTGTCCTTTCTTGCTTGCTTCCTCCCTCCTTCCCGCAGCGGCTGAGCGGAGCATGGAGCTGTCCCCCGGCAGTCCCCAGGAAATGCTGGAGTCCGATTGTACGTCGCCCCTGGAACTCAAATCAGCCCCCAGCAAGAAAATGTGGATTAAGCTTCGGTCCCTGTGAGTGCAGCTCCCCCCTCCACCTGGTCCCCAGTGCAGAGCAGCTCCCCCCCCCCAACAGGGAGCTGGGAGTGGGTCGGGGGAGGGGGACGGGATGCACCTCTGGAGCCATCCCAGGGTGAGGGGAGCTTAGGGGAGGGCTGGTGGCCACACATGTTGGCAGATACAAGGTGACATGGCCCTGACATGTTTGGTTACTCACACATGTGAGTCGTGTGCAAGTGGAAAGGGGTAATAGAGTTATAAAGTGAAAAATGAGGGAGACAGGAGTGCTTGTTTCTGGGGGCATGAGTGACATATTTAGCAAGGAGAGAGGTCCTGGCATGAACCTGTGATCAACAGCCATGGTTGACAAGATATATTCAGGGATGGCTAGATGTGACAAAAATGTGTGTATGTGTATATATACATGCTAGTGGGCAGGGGAAATGTACAGCTGCACTGTGTGCCCACAGTGACATGCCCAAAGCATGCCAACCTGTGGGTAATATGTAGTGGCTTGGGATTGGCAGCTCTTGACTTTCATATATCTCACTAGAGGGTGGGAGAAGTTGGGGAATTGGGTAGGGAGAGCCCCTTACTGTCCCTCTCATCTTTCTTCAGGGTTCCTGGCCTGGGGTGTCAAGGGCAGAAATAGAAGTATGTAGTATGTGTGTGGGAATGAATGGAGTCACCCTTCATATTCATGAAGGAGTCCACCAGGGAGGAGGGGAGAGGTATAACCCTCCTCAGAGATGAAGGGTGTTTGGCAAGGGAAGGAGGTAAATAATCCCAAAGTCCTGTTTTTATGTAGGATTTCCAGGATCCCCAAGCACTTCCAAGCCTCTAGCTTTATTATGGCAGAGCCATTGAGGGGAGGGAAGATATGAACGGGACAAAGCAGAACCCAGGTGTTCAGATCTCTAGTTCTCAGTCTGGAGAAAGACTCACTCTTTTCAAACCCATCCTATATATTCATCCACCATCAGATAATCACTGCATCCTGAAATGACTCCCCATGGTCTGTTAAGGGAAGTGACTGGTGGAAAAGGTGAGACAGCTCCATGTAAACATAACTCCTCACTCTCTTTTCATCTAATAGCATCACACTGGCATCACTGGAGGCCCTGGGCACCCCAGATTTAGTGGATTTAAAATGAGCGGATCTAGGTTCAAATTCCAGCTACTGCTACGGCCAATTCATCTTCTGGATCTGACTTTTTCAGCTGTAAAATGAGGGAATTGACTTAGATGTTCTCTAAGGTCTCCTTTAGCTCTAAATTCCATGATCTTATAAAATTCTGGCTCCCCTGGGGGGATTAAGTTACACACATACTGGGTACTTACCAACTTTCAGGGCTGGGCAGACACACTGAATTTCTGGGTCCCCTGCTCTAAGTCTGTTGACTGTGACTCTATATTACCCCCTGCAGATCAGTTTTTATCAATCAGCTGTTAGAGATCTTGTAGGGAAAACTGAGGCACAGATGGGAAACATGTGAATGAGAGAGTCTGAGACTTAAATGTTCCTCCCCATCTCCTCTTTCTAACTGCCTCAGGCCAAAGCAATTTTCTGGACTCAATGGAGCACAGCCCTGGCTGGAATGAGGTTTGGGACAGAGAAACAGCAAAGCAATTTTAAATTGATTTTGGGTGGGGAAGGAACACTGAAGGATTCTTAATGGAAAATGAAGTTCAGTTGATGAGAACCTAGGGTGAGAGAGGTGGATTAGAGGAAAGGGGGTAGTCTGAAGGCATGTAGGTTGAAGAATCCAGGTATCTCAGACTGCTCTACCCCATCTTTCCAAGGACATAAGCTCCTTCTTCCTGCCCTGATTCAAAATTATCTTTCCTTCAGTCCAGAGAAGAAATATCTTTACCTGTTTCTATCTCTGACCACCAGGAAGTCTTACCTGAGGCCTAAAGCTCATACTTCCTCCTATAGTCTCATCAAGGGGATCCTGACCTCTAGCCTGCTTAGAGGTAGCATGAAGAAGAGTTGGGGTCCCCATTAGCTCTGTCGAGTGACAGAGCAGTGGGATTGGAAGGAGTGGTCCTTGGAGAGATGTTGGCTTAGATGGCATAAAATTATTATTTTATTATCCCTAATAATACTTATTTTTATGGTGAAAACTATTCTAGTCTTTTCTGTTGTAGCACAGTTTCAAAGGGGAAATGCTCTCCCATAACCAAGGCTGGGCTCTTGCAGGTGTTATCCTACATGAAGGCTGTACTAAGGCCAGGCATACTGTAGTGACATATTGTTGTAAGAGGAATCTCCAGATGACATGGCAGCTATCCAGAAAAGGGCTGCTTCCTTGATTATTAGCCAAGATTTGAATCCCAGTTTTTTGGAAAGTTCAAAAATTCTTAGAGGGAGGAGGGATTAGGGAGGAAAATAATTCCCTTTTCTTAGTAGAAGAGAAGGAGCTGGGTGTCATAGTGGATTCAAGACTTGATTTGCCTCAGGGCCCTGACACTAGTTGGTGTTTTGTGCATTAAGAGTGTTGGGGAGCCTTTGAGGAGCCAAGATGGGAGAAAGCTGAAAGCCATGGAATTACAGAGAGAAAGAAAATGGGGTACTCACCAACTTTCCGGGTTGGGTAGACACTGAATTGGTAACAAATACAGCCATTTCTTTTGGAATCATAGAATATTAGAGTTGGAAGAAATATTAGAACTTATCTGAGTTGATCCCTTCATTTTCCAGATGAGAAAACTGAGGTCCAGAGGAGTGATGTGTTATGCATCAGGTCATACAGCTAATTAGTAGCAGAGTCCAAACTGGGACTCAGGTCTCCTCATTTGCTAACCAATATTCTTTCCACCATAGCACTGCTTTCGAGGAGAACTTTGCCCCATTGGCTAGGCTGGAATTCTGGAGGGCTGCTATCCTGCCAGGAGGTGGGAAGCTATGACCTTTGAGTGCTAGGCATGGGTAATGAAGACCAAGACAAATGGGCTGGACAGTAATGAGCAAAGGGCTCAGCTCTCTGAGTCTTATCCTCTCCACCACCACTGGTATTTGACCTGGTTGGGGATGGGGGTGAGTTAGAGACAGTGATGGCTCTAATGCAGGACATTTGTATTTTCTTCTAAGAGGCTTGGGGTTGGTATCTCCTCTGATGGAAAAATCCCATTTCCTAGTGTACAGTGTTGCAGAGGGGATTTTGACAGAAGGGGAACTAGGTATCCTGGTTCCCAATATAGGGAGGGTTCTGCTGGGACAGAAGGGGCACATAAGAGGGAGTCTGAATAGACAGCAGAGCCAGTGTAGGGAGTCTATGGGGCTTTAAATCCCAGGGAGGTTTCTCTACTCTTCCACAGAAGGGATTATAGTTAAACACCAGAAAGGCTTTCCTGACTGAGAAGGCTGAGAGACTGTAGGCAAGACAGAATAGAACTGTCCAGCTTGGACACAGAAGACTGGCTAAGATGTGACCCTGAAGTAGAAGGAGTTGGGTTGCCACCTATTTCACCCTACATAGGTATAGTGGTATGGGACTTTTTTATATGGTGAGGTTTTTGTTTATTTGTTTGTTTCTTTGTTTTTTTCCTGGTTAAGTAGTGAGTGACATACAAACGAGCAGTGGTAAATTGATCCAGCTCAGGCTGGTGGCTGCCTGGGACAGGGGCAGGGACAGGGACACAGGGCAGGTCACTGTGCCTTCTCTATTTCTCCAGCTTTCCCTTTACCTCTACCAAGTGGTGAAATTCCATCAGACAATTATTTTTGCTTTCCAATTCTGCCCACTCTGACCCAGGGGATTTGGGGCAGACTAGCCCCTATACCTGTGGAAACAGCACTAGGTGATCCTACTTAATTCCTTCTTCAGAGACAAGTACATGGTAGTCTTCTCTGACCCAAGACTGTTTAGACTTAGCTTATCTCTCTTCCAAGGACAACATAGGCATGGTTCTTCTCTTCCCTGCAGTTTGGCGTAGACACTATTCACATATCTCTCAGGGGAGAGTAATGAACATAGCCCCTTGCTCCCTTCAGGAAATTATGGACACAGTTCCCTTTCCTCTTTCCTTCTAATCCAAGTGTAGTGTAATGATAGATCCTCTTTTTTTTTTTCTAAAGAGGTGGGGGAATAGTGGAGGGTGTCTGGGCTCAAGGTCGTGGATTCTGACTCAAGGTCATTGCCATGGGGTTGGGACATGGAACCAGGTATCTGGGAGTCCAATACTATTCCAAACCCTGGGGCAGACTGAGGGCAAGAGGGTTGCTTTGGTGGCTTAGGTAATGAGAACTTTGGGTAAGTGACATCTGAAGGGCTTTGAGGGACAGACCCTGTTTTCCTAACACTCAAGAGAGAGCCAGAAAGGGCAGAAGGTGCCCAGGGAAAATGAAAAAACTTGGGGTGTGTTCATGTGTGTGATCTGTGTCACCATGGTGGGCACAGGTAGTGGTACATTTGTGCTAGGCATTGTGTATGTATGTCTAGGAGGGTGGGAGAAAGTATGAACGTATGTGATTATATGTATATATTTTGAATGTTAGAGACAATACTGGGAAAGTGTGTCAGAGGAAGTATATGTAGTTCTACGTGGCTTTGTGTGACTATCATTCTGTGTGTGTGTATGTGTGTGTGTGTGTGTGTGTGTTGACTATAAGAGGGGGTAGTTGACAGAAAATTCAGAATTCCAACTGTTAGCATCTTCTTTTTTGAACATACAAGGAGAATTTAGAGGTACCAGAAGGAAAAGGGATAGGTGCCTCATTAATGACAAATTCCTTGGACCTAACAAACTAGAAATGGGTAGCATTGTATAAGAGCCACTTGGGGGTGACCACCTACTATTCCGCTTGAAGTGTCATTCTACTACCGGTAGCTGGGAAACAGGGGAGCAGTTCCCAGTTGTTTTAGAAAACAGGACTATCTTCTTCATTCTCTCTCCTCCCTCCTCCCCCTTTCCTATTGCTCTGGCATTACTGCGGTACTGACAGAATGAACTCACTGCTTCCAGGTCCTCTGGAAGCAGTATCCCTATGTTGGGCAATGGTGGGAAGAAACATCAGAGCCCCTTTCTACTGGCTTGACTCCTTTCCTTTTATTATCATCTATGGGGCAACCCCCTTTCTGGCTCTCAAAGGACTCTGTTCTCTTCCAATCCTTTATCTCCCCCCTTTCACGAAATAGCCTTGTGCAGTGGCTCTTACAATTGGTAGGCTTGATTTCAAATTCTGATCCTGACATATACCAGTAGTGGGCCCCTGGGCCCGACTCTGATCCTTTGCCCTTTTTTTTAGCCTCAGTTTTTTCATCTGTAAAATAAGCTAATAATACCCTACTTATTTCATCGTTTCTAGAGAGGAAAGCATTTTGTAAACCTGATCTGTGAAGCAGCAACGTCATGCCTGGATGAAACTTTTCACCCAGAAGGGAGAGGATTGGGTACCAGTTACTGCTGCAGGAGATGTTGAAGTCAGATCTCGGGGAATACTTCCTGACCATGGGGGTTGTTGAATGCCAAGGACAAGTGACTGAGGGAGATCATGGAAGTTCATTCTCTGCAGAGTTTTTGGCACTGGAAGAATGAGACATCTGGAGGAGAGTCATAGGAGCGGGCAGATGGGATGACTTTAGCAAGGACAATAGTTGTAAGGAGACAGTAGGGCCATAGGCATTGCTGTGACACCTACAGGATGAACTTGCTGCTTCTTGGTCCCCTGGAAGCAGGATCTTTATGACCAAGCATACCCAGAAAAGGTCCAGAAGGTAGGAAATTTAGTGGATGGGGTACCCTGGAGATAGAGAAGGAGCAGGAGGAAGGAATAATGGAAGAAAAGGGACTCAGGTACCTTATGCCTCAGTTCAGACCCTCACTAGACCACAGGGAGATATGGTATAGTGGAAAGCACACTAGTTCTTGAGTTGGAGGGCCTGCATTCAAACCCTGATTCTGTTACTTCCTTCCTGGAGAAGGAAATGGCAAATCACTCCAATATCTTTGTCAAGAAAACCCCAAATAGGGTCATGAAGAGTCAGATGTAATTGAAATGACTGAATAACAAACAACAACCCTGGACTCCAGGCACAATACTCTTAAAAAACCCCCAAACACATACACACACCCACACCCACACACCCACACCACACACACACACACACGTGTGCGCACACACACATATATGGTAGCATATAATATACACACATATGTTCATATATCTGTAGATGTACACATATATGATATGTAATTCTTTCTTTTCTTTTTTCTTTGGTTATTCTGAACTTAACAAACATCCACAAACATAAGCATTTCCATATATAAAGAACAGAAGAAAAGGATTGCACATGAAACCAGTGATCTTTCTATTGTACTGCAGAAGGAAAGGATTTCTCAGCATTGAATGGGTATGACTGGTAGAGGGTAGATGGTAAAGGCTCTTCCTTTCTGAGGATTCTCCAACATGGGAGAGATTTGAGGTACAGAGAAAGAGTGCTTTACTGAAGTCAGAGAATCTGGGTTTAAATTCCCCTTTTAAGGCTTTCTAGACAAGTCACCTCAGTTGCCTTATCTGTAAAATGAGGAGGTCCCTTTCAGTTCTAGTCCTATGATCTTATGAGATAAAGATGGGCTAAGGATGGGATTGTCCTCAGTGGCTGGGATTTGATGGCCTCTCTTTGGGACCATGAGAGGTACCATGAACTGGCTTCCCAATTCTGTCCTGAAGTTCTATGTGAGATTAGGTTTTTCTGTTGACCTATTTGGAAATATTCTATTCTTCCCAACTCCTTCGTATCTTCAGTTCTACTCTCCTTGCTTTGTGAATGATTCAGAGCTATTCTCTCTCCCCTTCTTTACCTAGCCTCAGGATCTTATATGTACCCCTCCTCTGACTTATTTCTAGGCTCTTTCAACTTCTTAAATTGGAATGGTGGATTCTCCTTTCCTCTCTGTTTAATGGGAAGCAGAAAACTAGAAATTTTCTCCATTTTTTGTGGTCAAAGAGAACACTGGAAGCATTGTTTCTTCCTGACCCCTCCTCCTCTTGGCCCCATTACCACCCTTATCTTCTCTTTCTTACATCCCCTCTCCTCTCAGCCAACTCTTCTTCCCTCTTCCTTACTTCTGATTTTCTCTTTCCTTTCTTTTTTTTTTTCTTCCCACCTCCTCCATGGTCTTCTGTCTTACTCTTCTCTCCTTTGACTCCTCCCATGAAAGCCTCCTTCTTGCATTTTTCCTCCCCTTTTTCCTTGGTTGGGAAAGAGAAGGTCCCTTATAAATTGCCCCCGGATGTTTCTGGGGTGAAGATACAGGTTAAACTTGTTTCTGGCTGGATTCTTTCCTAGAAGTGGTCCTTGCCTCCTCCTTGTAGTATCTCTTTTTCACATACCTCTTCAGTAAGGTCTTCTATGCCGTTGTCCCTTCAGATTGAGTTGGGTTTGTGAGGATGGAAATCAAGTAATTATCTTGAGTGATTTTTCAAGGTAGAGAGAATAACTGTGCTCTATCTCTCCCAAGGCCAAAACCAGAAGAGATAGCTGTGGGTGCAGTAGGTGGGATTGAGGTTAGACATTAGGGGGAACTTACAGGGGTGGCTAGTTACCAAAATAGACTCCTAAAGAAGGTGGTGATCTCTTTCCCTTGGAGATCTTTTAGTGTAGGAAAGACTTGGTGTTTGGGTAGAACTATGAAGTAGACTATGAGAAGGATATCAAATATCAGTTGCTGGCATAGAGAGAGTGAGTGGGTTTGGAAAGGTCTAAAGGCAAGAGAACTTATCTCTTTCACAATACCAAAGTCCACCTAATATTATCTGGTCACTGCCTCACTCCTCTAGTGTTCCTCTCTCCTCCCCACTTTGTGCCTTCCCACCCCCTATTTCATCCTGTGAACTCAACTCTCACTGGAGAAAATCATATTTGGTCCTCTTTCAGCTTCCCTGGCCAGATAGCAAACTGCTGGAGGCATGTTGGACGCAAGAATGAAGGCTGAGTGGAGGGGTGTGCTAGGATAGGGTCAGTCAGAGCTTTTTAATCTTGGAAGGGCTTTGGGAGAGTGGGGATGTCAGAGGAGTCAGAAAAGAGGCATCTGGAGTGATGCTAATGAGCACAAACTCTGGGACAGTGGATTTTGCAGTTGTAGCAAATCATGAAAGAGGTTTGAAAAGAATTCTTTTTTGTGCAAATGCAGACAGGGGGTAATGGGGACTGATGTTAGCAAGGAAAGGGATGGGACAGGGATTCTGGCTATGTAGGTTCTTGTCTTGGTGAATGGGGCCTGAGGTTTCTTTTCCTGTCCTCTACTCACTGGTCCCTGATCTTTTATCTCTCTGCCCTGAGCCCTGGGGTATCCATGATGGCTTCCCCTACCCTCTATCTAGGTTGTCATCAGCATATGGAGAGAAGAAGGCAGATGACAATAATAAGAATAACTGAAATGTACATGGTGTTCTATAGTTTACAAAATGTAATAGAGTGCCAGATTTGGAGTCAGGAAGATATGAGTTCAAATCATGTTTTTGACACTTATTAGCTCTGTGTCCATGGGCAAGTCATTTAATCTCCCTGACTTTCAGTTTCCTCATCTAAGAAATGGGAATATAATAATATCAGCTACAATATCTACCTCATGGGGCAAATGAGACAATGTAAGTAAAGTGACTTCTAAACTTTAAAGCCAAATATGTATTCATATGTGGCCTTAGATACTTACTGGCTGTGTGACCCTAGGCAAGTCACTTAACCTCTGTTTGCCTCAGTTTCCTAACCTACAAAATGAGAGTAATAGAACCACCCACATTGTAAAGATAAAAAGATAAAAAGAGATAATACTTGGAAAGCATCCTGTAACTTTAAAGTACTATTTAGAAGCTAGCTATTATTACTATTGCTATTATTATTATAATTATTATAAATGTCAGGCATTTTATACCGGATCCTCACAGAAGCCCCATGGGGTAGGCAGGTAGGGATGATTATGCTAAAAGAGGGGCTTTTATGTTTCTCCCTGGCACATCTCTGGCTTTAGTCATTCCAGAGCAAAAGGACAACCAATGCTTGGCCTAATCTGGAAAGCTTCCCCCTCCCCCATTCTTTCAACAGTTTGCTCTCTCTACCTGTCTCTATTTGCCAGAGAAATTTGCTGGGAAAATGCTCTTAGAAAAACGAATTGAGACTCAGGGTTGGCACCCCCGGCACTAGACACTGAGATGAACTTCTTGGCATTCAAGCCCAACGTTTATTGAATCAATTCTTACCTGTAAACGTATGAGGAACTTTAGGCTAGACGGGAAAGTTAGAGGTGGCTTTTAGCTTCCTTTATTAATTCAGTCTCCGCCTTCTTTGGTCAGGTCTGAATTGTGGGCAGAAAGCCAAATGGGTAGAACACTCTGTAGTTTAGGAAAAGGGACCCAAGCAACCTATTCCCCCGTGTCAACTTGAGCTGCTTTTAACCCAGGCAGTCCCTTGCCCAGAGGCAGAATCTCTTTCCCCATTTCTTCCTTCTGCTCCCATCCAGGGGTTGCCCTCCAATGTCTGTTCAGCCCCCTGGGTCCTGGGCATCTGTTAGGAACATCTGCTAGGGATGAGGTATCACCAGCTCGGGGGGAGATAGTCTATGGGGAGGGTGGCTTAACAAGCGGTTAATTAGCACTAGGGAGGAAGGAGAAGGGGCAACACAGGTGAGAGTGTGAGCTGGAGGCAGATTTCCTCTTCTCTCTTGGCTCCTGAGGATATGTTCTCCTCCACACATCTTCCCCCCTCCCTCTCCACTTTCCCGTCTCTGTTCTTCCAAGGGTCTCCTCCTCACTTCCTTCTCCCTCTAGCCCAGGCAAGGCCTTGAGCTGGTGGGAGAAGTGACTCTCTGTGGCTGGTGGGTTCTCATTGCCCTGGGGCCTGGCCCAGGAGGCTGTGATCATTCTGCTCCCTGGCTCTTTAGCTGTCCAGACCTCGGTCTTCCACTGACCTGAACGGAGGAGAGATAGCGCTGAAGCCCGAGCCAGGGGACACTTGTCAGAAACATGTTCTTGTCAAGAGGTAGATAACAGGGCTTGGAGGGCAGGGTGTAGCAGCAGGGAAAGGCTGAGAGGAGAGCTGTTCTAAGCTGCTCTGATAGCTTGAATCCTTCCTTTTAATTCTTGGTCAGTGTCTAGGAGCAGTCACTGCCTGTTTCTCACAATATCCCAGACCCTCTTCTCGTCTCCTCTTGCCCCCATTTCCTTTCAGCCTCTCTCTCCCTGCCCTAGCCTCTCTCCCCTAGTGTTGTCTTAGACCAAGAGTGGCTCTCCTGCTCTTTGGTTCCCCCATTACTGCTTTAACACTATTGGGGCCTGCTGACTCTCAGGCTGGCTCCCCCAGCTCTGCCACCAGGGGGGTTATTTTTATCTCTTGGTGCCACCCCCGCCACTCTGCCCAACCAGCTGCCAGAGCTGGGGATGTGGGCACAGCTATGGAAAGTAAGGGCGTGTTGTGTAGTGGTGGTGGTGGTGGGAATGTGAATCTTGGACCCAGGTGGCTACAGGGGAACTCCCAGCCCTCTAGATCTTCAATCTGCTCACCTTCTAATGGACTATTGCCACTGGCTTATTTCCTGCCTCCCCTATCCCATCAGGACAGGGAAGGACAGTACAGAGGAGTAGAAACGAGTGGGGTGGGGTTGTAGCTTTGCCATTAAGGACCAGGGTGCAAATAAGATGCAAACAGATCAGGATCTTGGGAAGCGACTCTTGGGTCAGTGTCCCACCTTCCCTCATCTTCCTCTTCTTAGCTTTGTTCATGTACCCTTGTCATCTGGGGTTTGTGGAACCCTCCTCTCACCAAGCAAGACTGCCTTCTCCTTAATGCCCCTCTGCATCTGAATTTAGCTGTTTAATCTCTCTGAAAGTCTCTGCTTTCTCAGCTGTTAAAATGACAATCATAACTCACATGCTGCCTTCCTCACCTTTAATTGCTATTACAAAATCATCCTTTGTTATGATAATCATTGCTATTAATAATAATAGCATTTATATAGCACTTTACAAGTAGCTCCTTTTATCTTCCTAATAACCTGGGGAGTTAGGTTTTACTATTATCCCCATTTTACAGATGAGGATACTGAGATAGACAGAAGTTAAGTGACTTGCCCAAGACAGATTTTACCTCAGGTCTTCTTAACTCCAGCTCCAGGGCTTTATCTATTAGGCCACCTAGCTGCCTCTATTCTTAGGTCTCCCAAGGGTGGAGGATTTTGTGGCTGGCTGTAGTGAGGAAGGCATCCTAGGTTTGTCTCCAGTTTGAGCAGCTGGAAAAAAAAAAGTAGTACATTTGACCTTAGCTGGGGTTACCATATCTATTTCCTTGACTGTAGGCCAGGGAGTACAAACAGAACTGGATTATTTTACCTATCTTAGATTCAAGTCAACAAATATTTATTAAGCACCATGTAAGACCCTTCTTTTTTGAGGTTTTATTGAATCAAATCAAGCTAATGTTACCCCTGCTCCAGGGAGGTGGGAAGGGAGGCCAGCAATCTCATCAGCAGCCTAGGTATTATTAGCATTACCTTGTCATTGTGTACTTCAGGCTAAGTAGAGCCTTTGCTTTGGGAGCCATGGGAGGGGATAACTACTCTGAAGAGAGCTTGATAACTATGGCAGGGTGGATTTAGATTGGACATAAGGAGGAACTTCCTAGCAGCAACAGGCTTTAGGATCATAGACTGAGAGCTGTAAGGCACCTGGGGGGACATCAAATTCAACCTCTGTGTCGTACAAATGAGAAAATTGAGCCAGGTTTACACAATTAGTGATTGTCTGTGGCAGGATTTGAACTCAGGTCTTCCTGACTCCAAGTCTAGCACTTTATCTGCTACCTTACCTAGTGGTTAGGCCCACCAGGTAGAATCAGCATCTCTGGAAGATTTTATTAAACATAATACTGTCTCATCTTACAGGAATTGTTTGGGCACATTAGCTGAAGGTTGGACTGGGATGATTGAAGTCTCTTTCAGACCTGCTGCCTCACACTTGGAGGGCTGGAGGTTAGCTGCCTTCCTTGGAGGTTTGGGAGGTCAAGGAATGAGGCAGCAGGTTGGGGGCTAGTCTGGGAAGGGCTTTTTCTGGAGAGCTGCCCAGGTTGGTCTCTGTGGTTAGGATGCTGTTAGGGTCAGAGCCAAGGATTGTTGCTTTATTTTCCTCAGGGCTTCCTACTTTCCGAGGCCCTCATTTACTTCCTAAGTAAGCATATTGGTATAGCAAAAGGTAAATCCTATCTATAAAGGTCCTGAACCTATGGCAAACTGGTTACCTTTGTAGCTCTTCCTAAATCTTAGTGCAGCATCCTGCAGTGTGTGTGAGTGCCTTTCTTGTGCTTTCATCACTGAAGAGGAGCTCCTGCTGTGGAATTTCTCTCCAAAGATATCAATCTGCCAGCTTCTATAACGTACAGTGTCAGAGAGTTGCCTGGGGAACAGGGACTGGGGGGTGTACAAAACGACTGAATGACAGTGTCACATAGCTAGTATAAATCAGAGGCATGATGTGAACCCAGGCCTATCTGACTCTGAGGTTGGCCTCTTGTTGACAGGGCCATGCTATCCAGAGAATTAGTTGGTCCAGTAGACAGGAGAACTATTCACCCCAGGAGCTCCCTCTGGCCAGGCATTGTGTCCTTTATAATGTTCCATTGGAGACCGCACCTCATGTTTCTTCATTGGCCCAGTTTCTGCCTCTGTGCCAAACTAAGGAACCGATAAAAGCATCTTATTATTCAGAATTATGAAGGTCCTTAGAGAATATCTTTATTCCAATTGCTTCATTTTACAGATGAGAAAAACTGATGCCGAGTATTTGAGATTTGTCCAAGGTGACAACAGGTAGTTAAGTAGTAGTCTGAATTTGAACTCAGGTCCTGACTTCAAATCTAATGCCTTGAGAAGGCCACACAGTGTACTCTGAATGTATTTGATGTTTCTTTATATGATTGACAGAGAAACTGAATGAGTGTGCGGAGAGAAAGGAGCTTCTCTTCTTTCTTTTATTTTTAATTTTTTTTGAGACAATCGGAGTTAAGTGACTTGTCCAGGGTCACGCAGGTAGTGAATGTTCGAGGCTAAATTTGAACTCAGGTCCTCCTGACTCCAGGGCCCCTGCCCTATCCACTGCACCACCTAGTTGCCCCTCTTCTTTTAAAACCTCTCTAACCCGACTTCCTGTTATCAGTTGACCAAAAATAAGTTCTCCCTAAGGTCCAAATATAATCCCTGTTGCCTCTCTTCTATAGTCTAGGACTGTATAACCATATGGTTCTACCATGGGGCTAGGTAATGCATCTCTCTGTTTCCACTCGCTGCGGTAAAATCCCTGCTCTTTGCTCCGTCCTTGTCATCTGAAATGATCACTTGCCCCCACCCTTCCTTTCAGTTTCTAGACCAAAAATCACCTCTGCATCTAACTTACTTTCCCTCCAGCCACTCTATCCTGACTTCTCCCATGCCGTGGGCAAACCAATGGTAGGCAATATCTTGGTGCCTAATAATGATGTCATCTCACAGACAACCAGGGGATGGGCGGGGGCTTGAATCCCTTAGCCAATCAGAAAGCAGGCTGGAATTCCGGGCTAAACAGGCTCACAAAGGGTCTTTGGTGTCTGTGCGTTCTTCGGCCCCGCCCCCTACCTCGGCCCCCCCTCCAGTTTTTGGTGGGGGCTAGTCTCCGTTTTGCTACAGCCTCAAAGCAAACCTCAGGATAAGGGTGCAAAGCATCCTGGCTCCAGATTCACTTCATCCCTCCACCTCTGGGCTGAATAAACGCTACTGTAGCCAAATGTATCTTTTTCCTCCCTTCCTTTCCCCTAGGTTAAGGGGGAAGGAAACACCCTGGCTACTTCTAATTTCCCTCCTCCTCTACCCTACCAGTTTTTGCCAATGTCAGCGGGAGCGGAGTGGAAGTTCACCCTCAAGTCTCATCTTCTCCCTTCCAGCTATTAACAAAGCCCATCTCTATGTCCCCAGACACGAAAGGCCAGGATTTGGGGCTTGAACCAAATCAAGGAGTAGGCAGGATTGGTGAACTACTGCTGGTCAGTAACATCTGGAAGCTGGGATGCCTGGGCCTTGTTTCAGGCAGACATTCTGGGTGACACTTCCCCACCTCGCACCCAGATTTCTTGGGACTCTTCCCTAATCACTGCCTCCTCGACCTCCCTGCTCTTCTTCATACTCTGTAAAGAAGAATGGTCCCCTGTCTCTGGAGTTGGGCTGGGCTGGGCTATTTTTGTCCTTTCTGGGATTCTTCTGAGAACAGTTTCTTGTTTTTGGTCTGATTCAGATGTGAAACTTTCCTCTGATCCCAGGCCTCTCACCCAGTTCCTGTGGGTTGGGTTGTAGCCTGGCCTTTTTCTCTTCCCCTCCCCAGAGTTCTCCTCTGTCTCAGCAAAGCCTTGCTGAGGAGGGGACTCAGAGCTGAACAGAAGCCGCTTCCCTTAGGGGCCCAATGTCCTCAGGGGCAGTGTTTTGACCTCCAGAGAAGGGATTTGACTCCCATGGCCACCCCTATACCAGTGCAGAGGAGTCATCTTCAGGGTCCCATCCTCAGGTAGGAGCTGGGAAGGAGAATAAGTTGGGGGGGCTGCAGGTCCACTGTAAACCAGACCAATGATGTAGTTTGGGTGAGATCCAAGGTCTAACAGCTTCTAGCAGCTGGGGGGAAAAACACACAGAAAATCTGGCTGTTGTATAATACCTACGCCTGCCTTTGTCCTTCCTGCCCCTCAACTTTTCCATACTTTCCCCTTTCCCCTCTGTTTCTCACTGGCACTATGACAATCGACTGTCACTATTCTTACTGATCCTTCCCAATGCATAGCCCTTTGTACCCCCTCATCTGGCTTGTAGAACTCCAAAGGAACCCCAAAGTTCCCCCAGCCTAAGACAATCCTGACCCACATCAAACAATCCTTTGTTATACTAGTGTTCTACCCACAGTGACCTGACCCGATGTGGGCTTAACTTTAGTTCAACTGTTTAGTTCAAATATGCCACAAATATTAATCATCTACTCCGATAATTTGGGAGAGTCTAGATAGTAGAGGATTCAGAAAAATGGAGGACTTAGGGGCAGGGGAAAGTTCTTTCTAAAGAGAAAGTGGTACTCTCTAAGGGATAGGATTTTCAGAACTTTATGTCCTGTCCTCTCTTCTTTAGAATCTGCTTCATCAGAAAAGAGCTCTTTTCCAGCCAAGTCCCTGAACTGGACACTTTTAGATCAAATGTTTGATTTAGAATCAGAAGACTTGGGTTCAGATTCTAGTTCCATTACTTACTACCTTGGATAAATCATTTAACCTCTATAGGCCTCAGTTTCTACATCCATAGGTATTGGGTTTGTTTCCTTCTCTGTTCTTGTATCCCCAGGGCCAAGCATAGTAGCTGGCAAGTGGTAAGCACTTAATACTTGTTTAATTGATTGATTAGATAATCTCTAAGATCCCTTATTATCCTCACATTTGATCTCTGGACCTGGAGTCAGGAAGACCTGAATTCAAATCCTACCTCAGATTTTTGTTTAGCCATTTTCAGCCATGTCTGACTGTTCTTGACCCCTTCTGGGGTTTTCTTGGCAAATATACTGGACCTTTTTGCGATTTCCTTCTCTAGCTCATTTTACAAATGAGGAAACTTGAGGCAAATGGTTAAGTGACTTGCTCAGGGTTACCCAGCTAATAAGTGTCTGAGGCTGGATTTGAACTCCGATCTTCCTGACTCCAGGCCTGGCACTCTATCCACTATGCCACCTAGCTACCCTACCTCAGATACTTACCAGATTACTCTGGGCAAGTCATTTTACCTCTGTTGGGCTCAATTTCTTCATCTCTAAAATGGGGATACTTATCTCCCAAGGTGATTGTAAGAATAAAATGAGATAATATTTATAAAAGTGCTTTGTGAACCACAAAACTATTATGTCAGCTAATTATTATTATCATTATCATTATTATTATTACTACAATGCCCATCCCCCAGGCCTGGAAAGTCTCATCACACATCTACCTCCTAGAACCACTGTGGGGAAGGTTCTCTTTCAAGACTCGGCTCAGGCGCTGCTTTCTGCAGAAAGCATCTCCTGGTCCCGTCCAGCTGCTGGTACCTTCTTTTTTTAAAGTTTCCTTGTGACTTGTATATGTCTGGTCTAAACCTATACGTGTCATCTGGCCCATTACAGTATGAGCGCCTCAAGAGCAGGGACTATTGAACTTTTGTCTAATGGCCAGGCTCAGCAGAGTGCCTGAAATGGAGGAGGGAGCCCTTCATAGATGCTTGTCGATTCAGCCTATTACTTTATCTTCTTATAGAATTCTTGAGCTAGAAGGAACTTTAGTGACTGGGTTGGGGCTCAGGATTTGGAGCCTGGAGAGACCTGAATTTCAATCTCAGTTCTGATGCTTATTAGCCGTGTGACCTTGAGCAAGTCATTTAACCACTGTGAGCCTCAGTTTCTTCATCTGTAAAATAGAACTAATAACAGTCTCGTACAAATACAAAGTATTCTTCCTTTTCACAGATGGGCATACTGAGATTAAATAAGTTGTCCAAAGCTAGGTGTTAGTGTGTGCCACAACTGGGACTCAAAGCCAGGTCTCCTTACTCTCAGTCCAACTAGTTCTAACTCATCTGTCCATTCAGTGATGTGGAGAGAGCCCTAGCTCTGTGGGAGACAGAGCTATGACAAGAGGGAAGGGCTGTGGATTGTACTGGGCAGAGGTGATGGGCAACATGGAAGGGAGGGACTAGAAGAGAGAGGGGAAGATGGAGGGAAGGATATGGAGAAAGGGAGAGGAGAGTGAGAGGGACCTGGGGGAAGGGAAGTCAGGCCTGGGAAGAACACTGAAATGGAGGGATGGGAATGAAAGGCAGATAGGAAGGAAGGAGTGGAAGGTAAGAGTTGACTTTATTTTGCATGGAAAGAGATATCTGAAGAAGAACTAAGTTAGTGGGCTCTTTAAGATTCTCTAGGTCACTCTTCTTGGAAGGCTGTACCAAAGAGAATGGATTGAAATGGTAACAGGTGAGGGTGAAGTGCAGATCTCAGGAAAGTTTTCTTGACCAAGAACATTGTGAAGTGAGGACTCTGGGGGATGGGGACGTGAACACTTCTTCCTTAGAAGGCCTCAGGAAGAGGAGAACAGGTTACAAACTTGTACCAGGCAGGAGGGTGGATGACATGACCTTGGAAGGACCATGTTTGGGATCTGAATCCTCCCAACTGCCTGTATGTTCTTCCTAGACTATCTTCCCCCTCCTCCTCCATCCCATACCCTTCTTTCTGTGCATCTGGATTGTGTTATGTTGAGATTTCAGCAAGAGCCAGACAGGCAAGAGCTTCTGGGCAGGATCAGGAAGGAGATTAAAGGGAGGAACCAGAAGGTGGAGAGAATTAAAGATCAATCCTCAGCCTCATTTTCCTTTAAAGTCTTTCCCTGGAAGCTGCTGGGTTTCAGTTGTAGAGTAAGGGTGGAAGCTGTATTTGAGGCGACCTCCTGAGGTCATCCATCCTTCTTCCTGTCAACCATTTTGCCTTAAGGTAGAATGATCTTCCCCCTTGGGTCCCTTTTTGCTCATTGTTTCTTGACTGGAAGGATTGAGGATGGCAGAGGCAGTTGCAAAAAAGGGATCCATAGATCCCTAGAAATTGAAAGGGAGTTAACTTCCTTAAAATTGGCAGAGACCTTAACGATCATATAAATCATGCAAATTCAAGGCAGAGTCTGGGCAAATGGTACAAAGCAATGCTGGAATGACTTAGAATGTTTTATTAATGCCCACAGCCAAGAGCAGCATGGGAGGAAATGGACAGATACAGCTGGGGACGGAGTCACACATGGTCTCCCCTGCCTCTACTGTCTTACGGGACAACATGCTAAGTGGTATTGTGGATGCAAAGTGGGATGTGTGTTCCAGTAGAAGGCCCAGAGCCACTGGGGGCCCGGGTTTACATAGAATTTTCACGCAAAGAGTCTACTTTGTCACATTTCTGATGGGGCATTGGAGTCAGGAAGCATGGATTGATAACAAAAGGGGGGTGGTTTCTAAAAATTAACCAGATAGACCTATTCAGGATGATGAAGATGGAATTATAATGATGCCATATCAGGATGCCTGTTGCAGTTTTCAGCAGCCTAGATCTGACTAGAACTACACTTTTCCCTTCCACATTGTGACTTTATCATAGTTTTGATACATTGAGGGTCAGCATAAGCTGGGGGTAAAATTTTACAGTAAAATTTGGCTTCAGTAAAAAAGCTACACTTAAGGACCTAGAAGGCCACATGTGGCCCTAAGGTGACAGGTTCCCCACCTCTGGCACAAACTATTAAATGGGAATTTTGGGGGAGTTTTGCAGAAGCCATAGACGATGTGTGATGGTCAGCAGATGATACAGAAAAAGTTTAGAAACTCAGAAATGCATAAAATATATGTATACTATTGTTTAATATCAATACACGTTATCTTTAATACCATAATAGTTCAGACTTCTTTCCTAGTATGAAGGGGGGGCCAAAAATTTTACAAGGCCTTTCTGAATCGCAGGGGAGCTGAACCCCTAACTCCTACTATGTGGAAGGGATAATTGTAGATGCAATTCAAGCCTTAATCATCCCAGGGTTGTGTAGCAGGAGTCATTTTACAGATGAGGAAACTGAGGTCCATTGAGATGAGGTGACTTGTCTGAGACAACACAGATAGAAAATGTTTCTTGTTGATTTGAGTAAGTAGCAAAGTCGGAATCTGAACACAGATTTGAACCCTAGTGTTCTTTTCACTATAGCACAGATCATCTTCCATGAGGCCTCAAAGCCTCTCCAAGCTAATTAACTATTATCTCAAGAAGTCCAGCTTTTAAGGTCCTATGGAAAGTGCCCTGTGTTCATTGGGATCATAGCTACTATCTTGCCTTAAGGCAGAATAACTCTTTCTATAGCACCTGTAGGTATCTCCCTGAGCTCTGGGACTCAAGGTCATCTTGATTTGAAATGGAAAGTGACAGGGGCTGTTGGCCTTGAGTGGGGAGGACGAATATGGTAATATACACAAATGGTCATGGTTAGTATTGACAATTTTCTTTGGGCATCAACCCCTGGGTGCCTAAATGCAAAAAGCTGTTGCTGTTCAGTTGTGTTCAACTCTTCATGGCCCCATTTGGGGTTTTCCTGACAGTTTTTTGCCATTTGCCATGGAGTAGTTTGCCATTTCCTTTTCCAGTTCATTTTACAGATGAGGAAACTGAGCAAGCAGGGTTAAATGTCTTACCCAGGGTGCCCCAGAGATCAGATTTGAACTCATGAAAATATCTTCCTGACTCCAGTCCCAGTACTCTATCCACTATGCCATCTAGCTGCCCTTAAAAAAAAAAGAAAAGCAGATAGGGAGTCACCAAAGAAATTGGCCTTTGCATCATAGAACAAGGGCACTGACCTTCAGTGGGGCACTGGGAGGGATGAGGGATCGGTCTGAGGAAGTGGAGGATTGTGATTACATTAGGAAACGGGGTGGGAATACCACTGGAGATAGCCATGTAGACTTTTTTCCCCCACCTACCTGGGATGTGTGCCCCAGGATGGGCTGGGTGCCTGAGAAGGGGGAAGGTAGAGAAGGAAGGGATGATAACCTTAAGTTCTGGTTAGCTGGAAAGGAGAGGTTATTCCCTTAACTACTTCATACTCTCTAGAGTGAGCTCCAGAGAGATGCCTCGGTCTTTCTCCCTGTGGCTCTCCCACATGGTCAGGTGGGCTGTTGTTTCTTCCTCATCACAAGTGTTTATCTGTGAGAAGCTTGAGCAGGGGATGAGGAATGAGCTTCAAGCCTCCAGTACACATTTTCTTCCTCCTCCCTCTTCTCTTTCTCCACAAGGAACAGTGCAGGTGTAGGGATGGAGATGCGATGTCAGGATCACTCCCTTCCAAGGCAGAGGGAGGGGGATACTTACTGTCTCTTCTCTATCTCTTCTCCCTTATCACCCCTCTCTCTCTTTACTCCAGAAATGCTGGTTGAGGGGCTGCCTAGTAGGGGCATTTGGGACCTATTTGGAACATGGCTTCTTCTCAAGTGACTGGGATTCCAGGATTTTTAGAGGGGTTTCTGATCAGGAATGCAGCAGTTCTTTCTACCTCCCTTCCCCCAACCTCCCAGAGAATGGGAATTTCTGTTTCCTTCCCTGACTCATTCTCTTCCCTACCCTGACTCATGAAGTTACTCGGACCTCAGTCTCTCCCCTCCTCCTCAGTGGGAAAGGGTTTGTGCCTGATGGGGATGATCTCTCACCTCATCCCAGAGCCTGTGCTGGTATTGGGTGGGAACAGAGGCTGAAGAAAATTTACCTTTTTAACACCTCTTATAGACCAGACCAAAAAGGGTCTCTTCCATTCACCATCCCCCACCTCCACCCTAACCCCTATACAATGGTAAGGATTGAGGTGCAATGTCAGAGAAGAGTCCTCAGTGGGCCAAGTCTCTGAAATGGTATATGGGTGTGAGGAGATTGTACTTTTAGGGAGAGTCTCCAACAGAACAGATACTCTGCCCTCATCCTGCAATGTACACACATTCGCTCGTGCTTTGGGAAGAATTAACTGATGCAGAGGCAGGGGGATGGCTGCAGTGACTCAGCCCAGTTGGACACTTGCCACGACACAGATCCAGCAAGGCAAGGCTTAGGATGCACTTTGGCTGGCTGATGAATATTGGAATCTCAGCCTGTTAGCTCTCTCTGGCAGGAGAGAGCAGTTTAGTGTGTGTGTGTGTGTGTGTGTGTGTGTGTGTGTGTGTGTGTGTGTGTGTGTGTGTGTGTGTTTCTGCCTGAGCTCTAAATGTCTAGGGGCCTGGGGCAGGGCCTCAGTGGAAATCCTTGTGCCTCACTGGGAACATTTCTCCATATGGAAGGACTGTAACTGAGTGTAGGAGAAACCCCCAGGACATTTTTATTACAGAATTTATAGGTGGTAGTGACTAATGTAGAATTAATAATAATAATATTAATAATTTTAGGGAGCTTCTTTGCAGTCAAAATCGGTGATTTTTTTATTTAAGTAAGTTTAAAAAATATGTAATTATCCCATTTAGTCCTCACAATAACACTGTTTAGGTAAGAGTTACAAGTATTATTATCTCTGCTTTACACAGATGAGGAAACTGAGGCTTTACAATGTTAACATGGTTTCTCCTTAATACATACAGCTCTAAGTATCCACGGTTATGTAGCTAGGAGGCAGATTTCATCTCTTATCTCTCCTAACTCTGAGGTCAGCCTGTCTTCCCACTAGATCAGGCTGCCTCTCTAATACCTTTAGACTAACCTGTTTTTTAATATCCAAACCAATAAATGGGACAGTGTGATATGGTGGGAAGTGCACTGACTGATCTTGCAATCTGAGGACTTGAGGATCCAGAATTTGTTTTGACACCTGCTAGCTGGACAAGTCACTGAAAGATCAGTCAGTCAATAAACATTTATTAAGTACCATGTGCCAGGCACTGTGCTAAGTGGATCAGAATGAGGTTTATCGTACCATACTCTTTGCTTCCCAGAGTGGTTGTGAGGGAAGTATTTTGTAAGCCACAAAGTATTATAGAGATATGAGTGGTTATTATATAATCTCGAAGAAACTTTTTTTTTTGGAGGGATGCAGTTCAGTTTAGAGATGTAGGAGCAGAGTTGGAAGCACCTTGGCGATCATCTAACCATTTCGTTTTACAAATGAGGAAACTGAGGTTTAGCAGTGACCAGCTCAAGGTCACAAAATGTCAAAATCAGGATTAGAACCAGGTTATTTATTGCTCAGGCTACATTGGAGAGACAATGAATATACTGTAAAGAAAAGTGCTGGACTGTGAGTATGAAAACCTTGGTTCTAGTATCAGCTGTGCCTCTTTCTAGCTGTGTGACCTTGGCCTAGCCACTCAAACTCTCTGAGCCTCAGTTTCCTTATCTGTAAAATGGGAATGATAATAATATTTTCTTCAACTCCCTCACAGGGTTGTCATTTAGAAAAAATCCATATAAATGTGAGGTGTTAATGAGTAATTCCATTTTGCAAAGGTTCTTATTTGTGTGAACTTGTGGGCATATTTTCAGTGAAAGTTGATGAGGGTAGGTGGAGGCCTGAGGGAGCCAATGTGGGATTTCACCTTAGCCCTGGATGAACCACAACCTCAGCCTAGAGTTGCTGGATGGTTGGACCAAATGCACCCTGACTGAAAGCCTGGTCCAGTGATGACTTTGGGACAGTTCCCAAGGTTTGTGCTCCCTTCTTCCTTCTCTCTTTCTCCCTGCAGGCTGCGCTATATGGTCAAGCAACTGGAGAATGGGGAGGTGAACATTGAGGAGCTGAAGAAAAACTTGGAGTACACGGCTTCGCTGCTGGAAGCTGTCTACATCGATGAGACACGGTGAGGGCAGGCTAGGGAGAGACAAAGAGGGTGAGCAATAGAGTCAGAGGTAGGTACAGAGGAGAGGCAGGGACAGAGAGCAGAGCAGAGGGAAGAGGGGGTGGAGACAGAGAGGCATTTGGAGATCATGGAGAGAGAAAGACCAGAGATATGGGCGGGCAGAGACCAGAAATTTGGGAGAGACAGGATCCAGGAAGAGAAAAAGATGGAAAAGCAGACAGAGATACATCGAAATGGGGGGGCAATGCAGACATTCTCTCTCTCTCTCTCTCTCTCTCTCTCTCTCTCTCTCTCTCTCCCTCACACACACACACACTCACACACACACACACACACACACACACACACACACACACAGACAAACAGGAAGAAATAGCTAGAGACATACAGAAACAAAGACAGAGACTGAAACAAGATGAGAAAAACTGGAGTAAGAACTCTTAATTCATGCTTAGTATTCCCATGGGGGTAGTAGGGATCAAGGTAGGAGTGGGAGTAGCGGTGATCCTTCTCTGTCCATTCTTACCCCCTTATCCTGGGTTTTAGACAAATACTAGACACTGAAGATGAGTTACAGGAACTCCGCTCAGATGCAGTGCCCTCAGAGGTTAGGGACTGGCTGGCATCCACCTTCACCCAACAGACGAGAGCCAAGGGCAGACGAGCGGAGGAGAAGCCAAAATTCCGAAGCATTGTCCATGCTGTGCAGGCTGGGATATTTGTGGAGCGGTGAGACCCTTTCCCACATTTTCTCTTCCTCTTATCCCCACTGACTATTCAACCTACGTATTCCTTATACCCCTTTCTAGCTTCTTTACCATCCATTCAGGCCTATCTAGACTCTTAGCTCTTTCTAAACCTAATTCTTTCAGCCTACCTGCCTTTTCGCTTTCCTACACCCTTAGACCCTTTCCTCACACCCTTACAGCCCCAGCTGTATGGCTGTGTGGCTCTGTGTGTGTGTGTATGTGTGTGTGTGTGTGTGTGTGTGTGTGTGTGTGAGTCAGCTAGGTGGTGCAGTGGATAGATCACCAGACCTGGAATCAGGAAGGCTCATCTTCCTGAATTAAAATCTGGCCTCAGATACTGGGTGACTCTGGACAAGTCACTCAACTCTGTTTGCCTCAGTTTCCTTATCTGTAAAATGAGCTGGAGAAGGAAGCAGCAAACTACTCCAATATCTTTGCCAATAAAAACCCAAATGGCGTCATGGAGAATCGGACTCAACTGGAATGACTGAACAACAAAAGCATTTATACATGTATATGTATATCTATCTTCCCCCTCAATCTTCTTTTCCTACCTTCACACACACTTCACAGACCTCCCTTTATTTACCTTACTCCTTATACCCATGTCCCCTCTATCCCTTCTTTTCATATGTCACCTTTCATTCTCCAGCCCTCACCCTTTGCCATCAACCTCTCATATGATGAATCTTCTAGTCCCTTTCTTCCCGTGACAGACCCTCATGCCCTCCTCTCCCTAGCCTCCGTATCCTCATGTATCCCCTGTCACACTTTTTGTTCCCCTTCCCCTAGGATGTTCCGGAGAACCTACACCTCCGTGGGCCCCACCTACTCCAATGCTGTTATCAGCTGTCTTAAGGTAATGTTCTAGGAAGCTGGTAGGGAGCTGGAGTGTGGGGAAGGAAGGGAGGGGATCAAAGTTTGTGTCCACCGATCTGTTTCTTAGAGGAATTCCCCAATTTCCTGCCTGCTCTGTCTAGCTCTCACACCATCATTCCTTTCCTTAAGGAGGCTATGCCCCTCCATGTCTCTCCTGTTCTAAGAGATGGCCAGGGCAGGAGATGCTTGGCTTTATTTTTTTCCCTCCCTTTCATACCCTACCCTCTCTGTCCATTGGGAAGCCATTCCCAACGTCCCTCTTATTTCTGAGGGGCTCCCCTGGGATGGATTTGGGATTATCTCATTTCTTAGTCCACCTAACCCATGGTCTTCACACAGACCCTGGACCATTGGTGCTTCGATGTCTTTTCCCTGAACCGGGTGGCTGATGACCATGCCCTGAGGACCATTGTCTTTGAGCTGCTCACTCGACATAACCTCATCAGCCGCTTCAAGGTCAGAAGTCAGTCCACAATTCCTTTCTCCTTTGCCTGCTCTTTCTCTCTCTCTCTCTCTCTCTCTTTCTCTGTCTCTGTCTCTGTCTCTCTCTCCTCTCTGTCTCTCTGTTTCTCTGTCTCTCTCTTTTTTTTTAATTTTTAAGAAATTTTATTAATTTATTTTAATTTATCAACAATCACTTCCATAAGCTTTTGAGTTTAAAATTTTTCTCCCCCTTCCTCCCCACCAACCTCCCCAAGATGGTGCACAATCTGATACAGGCTATACATTTGCATTTCTATTAAACATATTTTATCTCTCTCATTCTTAAGAGATCCGCAGGGTAGGTGATTTTCTCAGCCTCCTCATTCAACCTGGACCATGAGGAAAAGGCCCCCAGACTACCAACATCCTTGTCATAGACCCCTTTATCAGTTCCTCCTCTACTGTTTTGCCTTTCTTGGTAATGGAGATAAGTGGGCCCCTCTCCTCCTCAGATTCCCCCTTCAGAACCTGTCCAGGGCTTTGCCTTCACCTTCTTTTCTTTAGGCTGAATTTTTGGGCTGCCTTCCTTGTTCTCTAGAACTTCTCTCCTCCCCCTTCCCCCGGAGCCTCCCAGCCTTCTCTTCCAGGTTTCCCCTAGACTTGGTTGAAGGTAGATAACAAATATTGCCATCTGGGGCTATCAGACCATCTCCAGATGTTCTCCAGAAGACCCCTCTCTTGGGAAAAAAAGGGAAAAGAATCTAGTAATTTTCAAGCTCTGGTTTCTGTCCAAGAAACTTTCATGAAGAGTAGGCCACAGGCTGAGTTGAGAATGTGCAGAGGAGAGAACTGGAGCCAAGTCTGCTTAGCAGCTTGGCCAGGGAGACATGTTCAAGGGTTAAAACCCTTCTTCTTTTGGGTCCCAGTGGAGGGAGCATCTCTTGGGAATCTGGGCAGGAAGAACTTCATCCTCATGGAAAAGTCATTTGGAAGGGCAAGAAAAATGTGTGTGTGGGGGGGAGAGGGGGATGAGGCAGGAGGAAGGTTGTCCCAGAGCTTCAGATGGGTGGGGCTATTGCTATGGAGATTGTTTGGTAAACTTGGAGTCTGAGAGGGCTGATGTTAGCAGCTAGGGAGGTTGCGTGTGTGCATGCATCCTGTGTGGGAGGTCGATTGGAGAGGGGAATTAGGTGGAGTACATCTCCCCAGGAACCTTAATCCTCCCAAGGGGGTTAGTTAAAGCAATCAGTTTATCTTTCTGCTTTTAAAGGAATAGATTTTTGTGTGTGTGTACATGTGTGTGCGCATGTGTGAGTGTGTATGTGTATGTGATACAGATAGAGAGAGAGACAGAAAGAGAGAGAAAGTGTGAATGTATGTATTTGTGTGGGTGTCCCCTCCTTGGACCCTTAACCACATCTGCCTAGCAGCTGGGCCAGGGAGACTTGTGTCCAGGGTTAAAGCTCTCCCCCTTAAGCCTAATCCCTTTCTCTTTACAAGAGAATGAGAGTCCATAGTTTTCTGTGGTCAATGACCAGCCTTGCAGATCAAAAGTTCCTCTGGAAGGCTGACTTCACCCATCCTGCTGCATCCCCGGTTCCTTTCCTCAAAATCCCCCCTCCAGGAAGCAGGAGTGTCAGGAGGGGTATGGCACTTGGAATAAGACGTGTTGGGTTTTAGTCCTCATTCTCTCTGTTAGTAGTCATGTGACCTTGGGCAAGTCATAGAACCTCTTAGAGCCTCAATTTCCTCATCTTAAGAATGGGGATGATAGTAATGCTTGAATCACTTAGCCCACAGGGTTGTTGTGAAGACAGGACTTTGTAAACTTTAATGTACAATAGAAATGTGAGGCAGTTATTATTCAGTAGAACCCCTCTCAGCCTCTAGTCCTCACAAAACCAGAAAACGAGTCCATGCTAAATTTTATGTCCAGCTCTTCAGGGACCATGCTGGCTTGAAGCCTCCAGGATGAAAACAAAGTATTTGTGGGGCTCTGTCTAGCTCCCCTGCATCTCTGGAGTTAAGATTTCCTGGCTCTCCTGCTCTGGTTTTTCTCTATCTGAGCACTGTTCTTTTGGGCTCCCCCCAAATTGTAGAAACCTTGGTCTGAACCTTCTTTCCTATCTTTGTTTCCTCCCTGAGCACCTGGACTGTCTCTGGCCCTCCCCTCTCTTCTTCCCCACCCTCCCACCCTAAGGAACACCATAGCAACGTCAAAAACCATTGGGTAGTTGCCATGGATACAGTTCTTTTGAATTCCCTGTATTTGGGGCACAGCCCTCCAGGGCTTGGAGGGGTTTGGCTTTGGGGTCTGGAAGACTGAATGGAGGGAGGAGTAGATCTGAGGATTTTATCTTCCCTTTATTCCTCCCCCACCTAGCCACAACCCTCCAAATCAATCTTCCTAAACCCAGATTGACACCTCCTCAATTCATCCCTACCTTAGACCCTCCTCAGATGATGGAGATCATTTAAAGCAGGGGTTCTTAAATTTTTTTGTGTGTGTCACAGATGGCAGACTCCTTTGATCATCTGGTGAAGTCTAAGGATACTTTTTCTGTGTAATGATTTTAAATGCATAAAACAAAATGCCAGAGGTCATATAAAAATACAGAGGATTACAAAACCCCCAAATTAGTGAAAATAAAGATATTTTCCCATCTAAGTTTATGTACTCTTTGAAATCTACACCCTCCTTTGGAAGCTTTCAGTATAATGGGACAATCACACAGGGATGGAAACAAGGACAGGTTTAGGAGCAGCTGAATAAGGCACCTGGTATTGCAGAGGAATAGGGAAAACATGAATGAGGGGAGGATTAGTTCCTAGGTCTCATAGGTGAAAAAAGACTTTGCCAAGGTCATGATGCCCTTCCTTTTGTTGTGCCTGATAGAACTTCTTCCATTATGGGAGTATTGGGAGGAGAAAGGAGGCTCTTTGTTTTTTTGAAAATTAGTTTATTTATTTTTAGTTTTCAACATTCACTTCCACAAGATTTTGAGTTCCAAATTTTCTCCCCATCCCTCCCCTCCTACCACTCCAAGATGATGAGCATTCTGAATACCCCGTCCCCCAATCTACCTTCCCTTCTATCATACCCCCTTCTCTAATCCCCTTCTATTTTCCTGTAGGGCAGGATAGATTTCTATACCACATTGCCTGTATCTTGTTTCTCAGTTGCATGTAAAAACAATTTTTAACATTTGTTTTTTAAAACTTTGGGTTCCAAATTCTCTCCCTTTCTCCCTCCCCACCCACCCTCATTGAGAAGGCAAGCAACTCGATATAGGTTATACATGTGTAGTCATGCAAAACATTTCCATAATAGTCATGTTGTGAAAAACTAACTATATTTCCCTTCATCTTATCCCACCCCCATTTATTCTATTCTCTCCTTTGACCCTGTCCCTCCTCAAAAGTGTTTTCTTCTGATTATCCCCTCCCCAATCTGCCCTCCCTTCTATCATCCCCCCCTCTCTTATCCCCTTCCCCTCTATTTTCCTGTAGGGTTACATAGATTTCCACACCCAATTGTCTCTCTGGTTTTTAAAGGCTCCCTGAGAGGAGATTACCTTCCTCTTTCCTTTCCTCGGCCACCTGTCTCTTGGACAGTTCTTCATTGAATCTAACTTTCATCCTTCCTGCTGTAGCTTCCCACTGTGTTCTTAATGACGTTCCTGGATGCCCTGGAGGTGGGTTATGGGAAGTACAAGAATCCCTACCACAACCAGATTCATGCAGCTGATGTCACTCAAACAGTCCACTGCTTCCTCCTCCGCACTGGGATGGTGGTAGGTGTCCTGGAATACCCAGCCCCCAGAGGAAGTCAGACATAGAAAGCAATGTGATCTGCTTGTGTGTATTTCAAGTTTCTCATTTGCTTCTTAGCTTGGTGGGGTCCCTGGGGAACTGTCTCAGACTGTAGGAGTATGGGTGTAGGTGGGATGGGAGGATATACAGGGCATCAGGGGATCTTGGACCCTTCCCAGGGGAGTTGAAACCTCTGAGGCAGTGGAGTGATATAATGGATAGTGTACTGGACTTGGGGATCAGGAAGATCTGAGTTCAAATTCTGCCCAAGATGTTTACTGTTTGACTCCTGAGCAAGGCACTTAACTCAATTAACCTTAATTTCTTCCTGTGTAAAATGGAGATATAATGGCATCTACTGTAAGAATAGAATGAGATAATATTTGTAAAGCACTTTGCAAATCTTAAAGCTCATCCAGGGTGTTCCAAAAGTTTCAGTGTTGTTTTAAGTTGCTAAAACAAAATTGCATTAAGACTTTTGGGATCCTTATTGTAAATGCAAATGATTATTAGCTGTTATGTTCTCCTTGGTCTTGCAGAAGGAAATGAAGGTGGTTGAGAATTTTGCCCCGGGGCTAGAAGTGGGGATGTTGTGGTAGGTAACCTGAGGGTTACTGGGGACTCTCTCAGCTCCTGTTGTACCTCCCCAGTATCCCCAAGACTTGGCTCATTTCCTCCCCCTCTACCCCAGCACTGCCTGTCGGAGATTGAGGTCCTGGCCATCATCTTTGCTGCTGCCATCCATGACTATGAGCACACAGGCACCACCAATAGCTTCCACATCCAGACCAAGTGAGGGGCCTGGGCCTGGGGTGTGGGTGAGGGAAGGAGAGCCAGGGAGATGTAAGGGCTTTGGGAGCTCTCTCTCCTAGGGCAAAGGGCTGATGTAGATGACCTCTGGTACCCAGGTCAGAATGTGCCATCCTGTACAACGATCGCTCAGTGCTGGAGAATCACCACATTAGCTCTGTCTTCCGAATGATGCAGGATGATGAGATGAACATCTTTATCAATCTCACCAAGGATGAGTTTGTGTGGGTGCCTACTCCTCCTCCCTCTTAGAAATGCTTAGTTCAGACCCCTTTCCATTTTCCATCCTCTACCCCTACTCTTACCCTAACTTTTCTTTGTGGAGTTCAGGGATTGGGGAAAGAGCTCTCTCCCAAGGTCAGATGATCTATCCCTTCTCTTGGTCAATTTCCCAGCCCTTCTACTCCATCCTTCTCCCCCAGCCTCCCTAAGTTGGAGCTGGGTCTGAGATGTGGATCTGAAACCTGTCTGTCTTTCTGCACAGTGAGCTTCGATCCCTGGTCATTGAGATGGTGCTGGCCACAGACATGTCCTGTCACTTTCAGCAGGTCAAGTCCATGAAGACTTCCCTGCAGCAACTGGAGAGGTGGGCTAGCAGGGGGAGGCTGGGCTTGGGTCAGAGCAGTGGGTATACAGCAATGGGGAGTTTCATGTTGTGCCTGGCCATGTACGTGCAGGGACCAACCTAGGTGAAAATGTCTATTACATGCATTTATGGGATATGTCTACATGAGTGTGTCCAAATGTGCGCACAGGTCTACCTGTGCTGGGGCGAATATGGCCCAATGGGGAAGGCCCTGATTTAGGGCTTAGGAGAGCTGTGTTTCAGTCTCAGCTTCACTACTCAGAAGCTGAATGACCCTGAATAGATCTCAGGTTCCATATCTGAAACTATGCCTGACCTCCACACTCCACAGGGCTCTTGTAAAGGGCCAGTTGGGGGCACATAAAACATGTCCCAGAAATGCAGGGTTGCGGTATTACTATTGGTTTTGCTTAAATATGTATGTGGTTATTCTGGGTGCAGAATTGGGTAGTCCTTGGGTCCCTTATGAGGGCAGGGTCTATTTCCAGCACTTAGCACAGTGCCTAGCACATAGTAAGTGCTTAACAAATGTCTGTTGATTGATTGATTATGTGCAAGTATGGAAGAAGGTGAGAGCTGGGGCAGATGAAGTCAACATAGCATCATCATGGAAAACGTTAGGTTTGGAATCAGAAAAATCTGGGTTCAAATCTTACCTCAGACACTTTCTTGCCCTGTGAACTTGAGCAAGTCATTTAACTTGCTTTGCCTCAGGGAAATCCCTGGGCTTTATCCATTAAGTAGTTCTCTACTAAGGTGGTCTGCATTGTTGAAAGGAGTGGTCACACCTGTAATTTCCTACCAAATGGAATTATAGATGCTTTTTGTGTTACAGCATAAGAAAATGATCTGAGCATGTGTGTGGACAGGTCCTGAGTATATGTTACGTACACACATACGCATATATGCACGATATATGTATACACACAATACATGTATTCAATGCACATATACACCTAGATATAGACTCATGTGCACACATGACCTTATGTGTATACACAGTTACATATACATACATAAATACATATGTGCACGTATATTGCACACCTCATACCTAGTTATGTACTTGGATAGGCCTCCATCTGTATTGTATTCGTATGAGGAAGTTCCTGAATGTCTAAGTGCTCCCTATTTGAGTTTGTGTCTAGGTGTGGATAGGTCCTCCCTGAGGCTGTGTGTGAATGTGCCCTGGGGTTTCCTCTCAAGAATGGCCAATCTTTCCCACCTCAGGATCGACAAATCCAAGGCCCTGTCTCTCTTGCTCCATGCTGCTGACATTAGCCACCCTACCAAGCAATGGTCAGTCCACAGCCGGTGGACCAAGGCCCTCATGGAAGAATTCTTCCGGCAGGTATGTGATCAACATGGCGCTCTGTTTTTCTGTCTCTCTCTGGCAGCAGGACCATTCTCTTAGCTGTACTGAGTAGGAAATGAGGAGGCAAGAAGCAGGGAAATAATGGGGGGGGAGGGGGGAGGGTCTGGGCTTTTCTTTCTTTCTTTTTTTTTTTTTTGCGAGGCAGTTGAGATTAAGTAACTTGCCCAGAGTCACACAGCTAGTAAGTGTCAAGTGTCTGGTCTGAGGCCAGATTTGAAATCAGGTCCTCCTGACTCCAGGACCTAGCTGCCCCAGGGTCTGGGCTTTTCAATTGAATTTTGACCCCTGGTTCCTTCTCACCCCTCTGGACCTTCACAGGAACATCCATTATCCTTCCAACTGCTCTGTGAGGACTGGACACTCACCAGGGGGAATAAACATTTTTGCTCTGCATATACGAAGACAATAATAACTGGGGCTCCTTTGAATAGCCCTTGAATGTCTTAGATTTTCAAATGAAAGGCACAAAAATTACTTTGTGGTGCCTCTTTGCCTCTTCCATAGTTCCCTCTTCCCTTCCCAACCCTGCCTCAAAACCCTTGACCTTGCCTCCCTGCATCCCCTAGCCCATACCTGGAAAAGCCTCCGGTTGGCCTGGAATGTTCTATCTCTCCCTACCTCCCCTCTTTCTCCTAGGGGGACAAAGAGGCAGAGCTGGGCCTGCCCTTCTCCCCACTCTGCGACCGCACTTCCACCCTTGTGGCTCAGTCCCAAATCGGTGAGTGACCACCAGGCTTTGCAGGGAGGAGAGGTTGGAGGGTGGGAGGTGGTAGTGGGAGAAAATGAAGGCCAGGGCTGGATCTTCCTGAAGCCAGGGCCAGACTGTTTCTAAATGTTCCCTGACTTCACCTGAGCCGAGGTAAAATAGGGCTATATGGGGCTGACTGATCACAAAGTCCTCTTGTATGGGAAGTCTCTAGTCCAGGGGTGGGGAACCTGCAGCCTGAAGGTCCCTGAGAGTCAGTATCTTATTTGGCTTTGAATTGAGTCAGGACCATTGCCACACCATTCACCCACTGATCCAACCTTTGTTTTGTCCCTTTCTTCCTCCTGCCCATGCAGGATTCATTGACTTCATTGTGGAACCCACTTTCTCTGTTCTGACCGATGTGGCTGAGAAGAGTGTCCAGCCATTGGTAGACGAGGGCTCTAAGGCAAAGACGAAGCCCAGGTGAGGGCTTCTGGGAGGAACCTTCAATGTCCAGTTCTCGAGGGATGCCCAGGTCCTTTAGCTTTGGGGTGTTAGGGAGGCCCACAGAGAAGGCAGGTAGATATGGAAGATACAGTAGTCAAGTTCATTATTACTCTGATACCTGATTTCCACCTGCTTCTATTATTTTTTTTGTCCCCTCTCCTCCTCCACCCTTTCCTCATGGCCCGTTCTATGTTTGTGTCGGAGAGCCAGAAAGTAGTCTCCCAGTGGATTGGCATGGGGTACAACACTCTGGGAGTCATTCAGGATCCATGGGACTGATTGGGGGTGGGAAAAAAGGGAAGAGATTTCTATTTAGGATGAGATTTTTCCATATATGGCTCTCAGTGGTGTCAGCCCTTTCTGGATGGTTCTAGGGAACCTGGTGACCTCAACCCTGACCTGGTCAGCTTTCGTACCACCTGGACCAAATACATTCAGGAGAACAAACAGAAATGGAAAGAACGAGCTGCTAGTGGTAGGTATTAGGTCCTGGTTGAGGGAAGGGCCGTCGGAGAGAAAATGAAGTGGGGGCAAATATTGATTCTACCCTTCCTTAAACTGAGGGGGTGGGGCAGGGCAGGATCTTGTCTTCCAGAGATCCTAGTCCCCTGGTCCCCTCTCCCCCTCTAAGGAGGAGGAGGGAGGGCAGAACAAGAGGGAATGCCCTGCAAATGGAATAGGAGATAGTCAAGCTAGATTTCAGGAAGGACCTAACAGAGAGAGCCAGGTAATCATGCTAATACTACAAATAATAGTTAATGTAAATAGCCGTTCAAGATTTACAAAGTGTGTCCTTCCAATCAGCCTTGTGAGACAGGCATTTGCAGTATTATTGTCCACTATTCTCACATAGGAAAACTGAACCTCAGGGAGACTAGCCCTGGAATGAAGACTGGGCAGGTTTTTAGGATGCTGGCAGGATTCTCTCCTGTGAGTTGTAGGTTAGAGGTGGGGTAGATGAAGTTGTCATGATCTGGGACTTGGGAAGGTAGAAGGTCTATGTCTTATCCATCCCTCCATCAGGCATCACCAATCAGACTTCCATCGATGAGCTGTCCCTATGTGAAGAGGAGGCTCCTTCGTCCCCTGCTGAGGAGCTCAATCAGAATGGGAACCTGGATTAGCCTCCTGGGCCCAGGCTCAGGTGAGCACAAGGCAAAGAGAGGTAGGGGCGGCTGGGCTGGTGGCAGGGCTAGGGCTGAGGAATCTCACAATCCCTCGGGAAAGGCTGCCTGCCTCTCACTATCACAGATTGCTAGAGTTAAAAGATCTTAGAGATTCAAGTTCATCATTTGGCAGATACCCAGAGCGCTGTAGCGTAGCAGAGTATTAATGATAATAATGACAGCTAGTATTTAGATAGCACTTCAAGGTCTGCACAGCACATTACACTGTATCTCCTTTAGTCCTCACAACCACCCTGGGAAGCAGGTCTTCTCTCCATTGTACAGATGAAGAAACTGACACTGAGGCAAGATTTGAATCTAGGTCCTGCTGATTCCAAGCCCAGTAGAGGGCCACTTAGCTGCGTGACTTGCCCAAGGTCACAGAGCAAGTTATTGGCAGAGCCGGGACTGTAATCACCAGGTGTCCCGATTCTCTGGTTGGTGTTTTCTCCCCATCACCACAAGGAATCTCCCATTTTCATGGAGGATGGGGCTTAGATTTTAGCAAAAACTTCCTTCTGGGGAGGAAGTTGAGGAAAGAGTTGGAGCACAGAATAGAACAAAGGAGGAAGAATCTCCTTGTCCTCTCTCGTTTCCCTCTTCGGCTCACCCCCAACCTAGGTGAGATCTTGGGATGATAGCAGCAGTTGTCAGGCCAGACAGGATCCTTGTTCACACTGACCAGAAGAGAGGTGGCTAGGTCTGGAGGAGTGCGTGTAAGGGATGACCTTAGCCACCTCTCTTTGCATCCCAGGTTTTACCATAGCCCAAAGTCGTTGACGCCATCAGCACCACTCACTGGGACTGGCTCCCTTGAATGACAGATCGACCTGAGGCAGGGGAACCCGAGGATGAAGAGAGCAGATGGATGACCCCAAAGGCCAAATGTCAGAGATTGTGGGGTTGGGGGAAGGGGACATTTGGGCCTGGGCTTGAGCCTGCCACTCCCTACTAGGAAGCCCCTTGCCATCCCCCATGATGGGGTACACTTTCCTCTCAGGCAGTAGAATCCAGGGAGCTTTGTCCAACCCTGCTTCCTCTGGACTTCTCCCCTTCCCCCCCCCAAAAAAAAACCAGGTGTCTCGTTGTGGGGGAGAAGCTTCCTGGACTGTCTCCCACCCCAAGGGTTGGGGTGGGAAAATCAGTGATGCCAGCCCCCTCCAGTGCAATACTCTTCTTGCCTCCAAGTTTCTGAGCAATACATTTTGGGGGTTCCTTTGGGACCCCCTCCCAGATCTTCGCTGGCAGGTCTGGGCCCCAGTTTCCTCCCCCCCCCACCCTGGGAGGGGCCAGAGCAGGACATGTGGGTGGGTCTCTTAAAGCTGGAAGGGAGATGACATTCCTAGTTTCCCTCATTCATCAGGCTCCTGAAGAAGATGGCTTTCTACCTTTGCCCCAAGTTGTTCTGTTCCTGGTCTTTCTCTTTTACCCGACCCCCACTCCTTTTACTCCTGACCTCACACCCCTAGTATCTCTCCTCCTTCTGCCCATTTTGAATGTGATCCTGGAGCCAGGGGAGAGAGAGAGCTTCTTTTGTATCTGGGTACACCAGGGGCTTCAGCAGCATGAGAAAAGCTGGGGACCCAACTTCTGTTTGTATTACTTCCCCTACATCAAGTCCAACGTACCCCCTCTCCCCAACAGCAGACACCCTGGTTGGGGTGGGGGGCAGCTTCCATCCGACCAATGTCTGTAAAGTGCTTCGAGATCCTGACACAAGCACCTTTAACCAGCCCATGCTTTCATGTTCCCTGTACCCATGGCTCCTGCCAGGCGTGGCTGCCCTGAATGAGGGTGCCCCAGAGCTTGGCTGAGCTGGCACTTGTACAATGGGAAGAGGGATGTGCAATCCAAAAATCCACTATTGATCACAGATCTATGCTATAACCCTGGGCCCACTCACCTCTTCCAAATGGTTACCCCTCTTGGGATAATAACCCAGGGTAGTCATAGGCAGGGGGGCTGGGTGGGGTTTGGGGAAAGTGTCCCCCTACTTCTCCCCTCCTCTCACCCCCATGGGGAAAACCAAATTTGAGGTGACCCTGCCCTCCGTGTAAATACTGCTCAGCACATCTGTACAGTGGGCTGTGTTCCATGTGTCTTGTATCCACCATGGTTTCTTGAACATGCTGGCCTCCCCTCCTGCCCCAGCACCCTCTCCTACCTGGGGACTGGGGACAGAGGCGCATGTGACTCTCCCCACCCCCTCCTTGCAGACCACTGCTACATCCAGAGACCAATAAAGGAGGGAGACAGGGTCTAATGTTGTCTTCATCTTTCAATTTGAGGGGCTGGGTGCAGGTGTGGGGGATGGGGGTAGGTAAGGATACAGAGGAGCAGGGATTTGGGTGAGGGGTGGGTGGGGGTTGGGTCTTTATTCTGACCACTGAAGAGATGGCCTAGATTACGGGGAAGGAAGGAGAAGGGTCCTGAGGAATCCCGGTTTAGGCTGTGGATCTGTCTTTGGCAAGTGTGGGTTAGATGAAGGAAGTAGCTGGACACACTTATTACCTCCACCCCCTACCAACTTCAAGTCTGATAGTTACCTATCACCCTCCTGGCCAGGAGTCTGACAGCACAGGCTGTCTCCATGGCATGTTGTAATGGAAAGAACAATGGAGTTGGAAGCATTGAGCCCAAGTTGGCCCCCTCACTGCCCCTGAGGGATCATGGACATCATTCCACTGAGCTTGTCATTTCTGATGCTTGCATGGCCTGCTTCACAGGGTTGTTGCCAGAGAAGGCTCTTTCTTCGTAAGCTGGAAAACCCAGGCTAAATCATTTGATCTCTCTTCCCACCCAAATGGAGGCATCTAGGAAAGAGAGCATAGGCCTAGCTTCATCTCCTTTTTGTGAGGACACTGCTTTCATCTCTTTGGTCCTGTCCCTTTCATGTCTTGGAGAGTGGGAGGGGCTGTTAGTGGGGGTGGGTTTTTAAGTTCAGAGCCTGCAGAGCCTGTCCCCGTGATCATCCCCTTCCTTTGTTAATGGACTTGGCTTCCATGCTGGTCATCTCTGTTATCAATGGGGACGGAGAAGACTGACGGTGAATAATGGCTCCTGTCTCCAAATCATGGCTGACTTTGGAGCATGGGCCGAGCCACACATACCCACCTTCAGAGTTCTGGCCTGGTCCCCACAGAATTATAGAATCTTGGAGTCAGAAAGGGTCTTAGTGATTAACCTAGTTCATGCTCTATCTGAATCATGAATCACCAGGACAGCTGGCAAGGAGAAGAGATGCTGATAAACCCACAAAGTGGGTAACAGTGGCTAACTGATCTGGGAACTTGGCCTCCTTCCTGCCCCCTGTCTGGGATACTCAGCACACTTTCTGGATTTAGACAGAAGAGGTGGCCTGCGTGGAATGCCGTCATGCCGACTTTTGACCACCAGAGGGAGCCCCAGCTTGGTTATAGCAAGGCAGGGCTTTCTCCTTCCTTGACATTGCAAAGACGTTGCTGGGGGATTCCCAAGGTCATTCTGGCCTCCCTGTGCTGTGAGGCATAGGGCCCAGCCTGTTTTCCAAAATGGCCAGGGAGACAAGTTCCAGCAGCAGTTCCCCCTAAGCAAATGGATAGCTCTTGTGTATGTGATCCTCATCCCTCTGCTTGTGAAATAAAAGCTGTCTGTCTTCTGGCTTGAGTGCCAGGGCTGTCTCTGCAGTCCCAAGAGGCTTGCTAAGAGGTGGGGGAAGGGAGACAAGGACACTGGAGGCCCTCCTATCTGGGAAAGAAGAAAGGCACCAAAGGCCCAACACCAGATTTATCACTTTTTAGAAACAAGAGTTTTCCCCCAGATGTGAAGAAACAAGAAGAAAAGAACCAGCATTCGCGGGGGCCCCAGCCCCAGCCTCGATTCCTGGTCAGCTTCATGGCCCTCTGACCTGTGTGGGGTGGGGAGAGGGAGACAGTGAGTCAGGGGGGCGAGGAACAACTTTCTCAACACATTACACTTCGGGGCTCATCTTGTCCAGGCCTGGGTTGTTTCCCGCTTTTGGACCAATATCTAACTTCTCTCCTTCCTGCTACAACTTGAGCCTGTTTCTACTTAGTCCTCTCACGTATTTCCCCTTGGGGAAGAGCAGAGCATTGGGACGTGGAGGGTACACTGGGACTCAGAAGGTGGATCATCTTCTCCATGTCCCTTCCCCCCTCAGGACCACTGCTAACCCAGCCCAGGCCATGAATTTCTCTTTGGGTTCAACCCTGCCTCCCCCAAAGATGGAAAGGAATTTGGTATTACCTAGTCTAACCCCCCTTCACTTTATAAGATGAGGAAACTGAGGGCCAGCGAGATGAAATGATGGGCCCAAGGTCACTCAGCTAGTGAGTGCAGAACCGAGATCAGTGTTTGTGGTTGTGGATTTGAACCCAGCTCTTCCCACCCCCACACTAGTGCTCTTTCCACTATCCCACCAACGCTTCCACAAATCTCTCTCTTTTACCTATTCCAGAGGCAGGAATTCCTTCTTGATGTCTAACCTCAAGCCCTCCTGCTGTAGCTCCAGGCCACCTACTTTGGTTTGACCCTCAGAGGTGGTGTGGGCACCTAGAACACCCCATTCAGAGGCTGAAACCCGTCATTCCCTCCTTGCCCTCCTCAGCCCCCACCGACCCTTCTGTTGGGGGAGCCTCTCAGCTCCAGGCCTTATTACCTAGTCTGCCCCCCTGGAGCCTGAAGGTTGTATATGAACTGCTGGTGCCTCTGAGCTAGATTCCTCACTGCCAGTCTCCTGGATCTTGGGGATGGTTTCTGGAAGCCCTGGGAAAGGGAGAAGGGTCTGCCTTGGGGAGGGGCCTAAGGGAGATCGGGCCACTGCTGCCCCATATTCCCCATCTCTCCTACCCTCAGCTTTGGAGAGAAGCCCAGGATCAAGTGGGGCATACTCACAAAGGGCTAACCTGGAGTTTTTCCAGGGGAGAGGGCAATGGAGGAAGAGGACAAACCTGGGAGTTGGAGATGCGCTGCTAGGAATGATATGTAAATGAGATGAAAATGTATGTAAATCTCCCTGCATTGCTGAGATGTTTCAGCCTTGGGACTAGATTTCCCCTCACCCTCTCTTTTAAAGGGAAATCTCTTTTGTTCTCCCCACTACCACAGGACTAGGGGACCAGGATGTCCCCTGGTGTGAATCCCTCCCCATCCCTCCATCCCTCACATACTCTGGGCAGTTTCAGTGAGGCTCAGCCTTGAATCCATTTCCTCAGTCTCAGGCAGGCAGGTCTCCTGTGTTTCTTCACTTTCAGCTGTTGCTGCCTCAGTTTCTTCCCCCTGCTGCTTCTGCTGCTGTTCCAGGTGATGTTCCACCATCATCTGGAGCTCTTCGGAGAATAGGGATGGGGGGGTAGTGACATGGAAGGAGGAGTATGTCGGACATGCTTCCCCAGATGGTCCCCCTAGATCCATTATCCCTGCTTCCCCCCCCCAAACTGAACAACTTAGTGATCCTGACATCCTGTCGGGGTCCTCGAACTGTAGGATACTGGACCCATTGAAATTTTTTCCCTTCCAGAGAAATGAAAAAAAAAAGTCATGGAATGTCAACTATAGTAGGAGAGACTGGATTAGACACTTGAAAAGACTTTCTTACAGGGAAACAATGGTAAGTTCAGGGAAGAGGTCTTGAGAACAGGAGAGATTCTCTTCTGACTCAGATGGATTATAAAGTCCTATAGGATTCAGTCTTAGAGAGATTGTTGTTCAACAGCCTCATTTTATAGATGGGGAAATTGAGGCCCCAAGAAGAGAAAGGACTTGCCCAAAGATGTGTTGCCAGGGAGAGGCAGAGGATGGGGCCAAGGATACTGCAGTTTCTCTCTCCCATCTCAGGAATCATTGAACTAGGAGGTCTCACCCATTCCTGACCCTGAAACCCCACTTTCAGACAGAGTTCCACCTGCCTTGGGCCCAACAGATTTAAAGACTTCAAGGGAAGGAGTAGAGAAAGAAATGGAAGGAGGAGAGAGCAGGAGGGTGTGGAAGGTCCCCCAAACCTTTCATCGTGGGCGTGGTCCGGGTCACCTTCTTCCGCTGCCTTGGAGACATGGACAATGTGGACTGTAAGGGATACAGAATGAAGCTGGGACCTTGGGCCCTGAGGCTTGTTCCCCTCTCCCCACCTTGTTCTAGTGCCTTGGGGGCAGCACTAGGCCTCTGTACATTCCATTGCCCTCAGGGTAGAGAGGGAAGAAGGTGTTTGGTTTTATGTAGAGGATCCACTCACCTTAAACAGAGGATTGGGAAGCCTATCTTCATCGATCTCTGGGAAAGGAGTGAGGGAGGAGGAAAGAATCAGAGAAATAGAAGTTGAGAACATGAATGGAGGTTGGAAATCATTTAGTCCAGCTCCCTTGTTTTATAAACAAAGAAACTGAGGCCCAGAGAAAGGAAGTGACTCATTCAAGGTCATGAAGTAGCTTAGTCAAGGAGCCAGGACTAGAACTCAGGGTTCCTGCCTGCCACCAGGACCCCACCCTTTCCACCATGTCTTGATGCCTCTAAGGGAGGGTGAGAAAAGGCGCCCAAGGGGCTTGCCACTAGTAGCAGCGTTTGCTGCTGATAGCATTTGAATTCATCTCCTTTCAAATGCTGCTCCTTACTCTCCTCCCAGAAGCCCTCCCTGACTACCTTTTCCAGACTGCACTACTCTTAAGCTTCAGGCCTGAAGTCTGGGATTCCCATTTCTTCTGTCGTGGTCCCTGTGTTTGGGACTCTTGCCCGTCAGCTTGGGTGCTGTGTGGACGCTGGCCAGTGACGTGTCCTTGTTGCTCTGTCCTCTCCACCTGGTGCCTAGGATGGGGCTCTGTTCATAGGCCAGCTTGGGTGGGGAGGGGAGGGGGGGTCAGACAACAGCAAGCTCATCCTGGCTGGAGCCCTGGCTTCCTGAAGCTCCAGTCTTACATTTCCCCTTTCACTGTCCTCCCACATTGTTCTCTCCCCTGAACGGGGCCCCTGAAGGAGACCCTGGTGACTTGGAGTCCTGGCCTTCCTGGCCTTTCTCTTACCATTATTTTACACTTTACTCTCAAGTCTTTGGGGGCTGTGAGAGGGAGTACGGAGGGGGAGGGCTCCCTCCTTCACAGATGTCATTGTCTCCCTCCTGGGGAAGCGGGGGAAGGGGAGGAGCAGCAGCATCTCTGTTACTGGAGAAACCTAGTAGGCTGTTGCTGTGGCAACCAGCAATCACTTGACCAGCCCAATTCCTGGTGGGGCTGAGGAGGCAGGTGGTGCCTCTGCCCCTCCCAGCCCTTGCTCTCATCACTGAGAAAGCAAAGGAACTTTTCCTGCTAGCCCAGCCTGCTCTCAATGCACTCACCAGCACCTAGGCTACCTTCCCCAATCTTATTTCTCTCCTAGTAACTAGGTATCTTCCCCCATCCCCATGGAATATAAGCATTCAGACCTTGGCCCATTGCTCTGTGCATCCTATTCCCCCTGCACCCAGCTTTTACTCTGTTCCTGAGATCCCGGCACTTCATGTTCAAACTCACTTCACTCAGGAGCCCCAAGAACCCCATTTTCCTACCTCTAGCTCTCACTTTTCCCCTGGAACTTAGATATCCTATTCCACTGTGGGACCCAGGCTTCATGGTGTACCCTCTTACTGCCTAGGGGGCTTCTGAGTTACCTGGAGATGACTGGTCACTGGTGAGCACAAGAGTAGCAGGGGTGGGGCGACGCCTCCGGATCTGGGAGGGTACAAAAGAGGAGGAGATGAAGTCTTGCCAGATAGACAGAGCAGAGTCCTAGTGACCAATAGTGCAATACACAAACGGATTCAGCCCGGTTCCGTTTAATGTACACCCAATAGAACCACATCCAGAGACACAACATATGTCCGCCCTCATACAACACAGAACAAAGAGACTCAGTGTGGCAAAATGGAAAGACTGGGTTGGAATCCCAGCTCTGCCACTTACTATCTCAGTGACCTTGGACAAGTCATTTCATCTCTTTAGGCTTCAGTTTCCTTCTTTATAAATTGAAGGGATTTGACTGGATGATCTCAAAAATCACTTCCAGCTCTAAGACCATGATCCTATGATAAGTCATTCAAGCTCCCTGACCCTCAGTTTCTTAGTCTACAAAATGGGGAAAAGAATACTTACACTGCCCACTTCACAGGTTTGTTGTGATGCTCAAAGGAGACAAATGTTCTTATGAATGGTAAGGCACTCTACACCATCTATCATTATTATTAACTGTGCCCCCATGAGCCATCTTCATATAACACGGTACTCACCAAATTGCTTCCTTTATGGTCTCCTCTAAGTTTGTCTCTCTAACCCTCCAATAATGTTTTTTTGCTAACGACTATACCAATCCCAACCCCAGGTTTAGCTTCTCCTGAATAACCCACTGCCTCAGTTCTCCCTTCTTGGCTTTTGGGCACTCCCTTCTCAGCAGCTGCATCAGCTCCTAACTATTGTCCAGGGATCGATAGCCAGAAATAACCTGGGAGATCAGGATGTTTTTCCCACCAAGCAGAAATATGGACCTTGGTGTGCCAGCATCTCTAGAGAGTCTCTCCACTCCATAATGCTCATATCTCAGGGGTGATATGGGAGGAGCTCCAACAGGACCCCAAACATGTTAGAATAGGACAAATCGGTCCTGGCCACTTTCCAGCTCATTCTCCCAGCCCAGGCTCATTAAGGTCCTTTCTAGGCTCTGTCCCCATCCCCTCCTGTCTCATCCAGTCCCTCTCCCTTTCCCCTCAGTTTTTCCAGTCCCACTCCCACCAGTAGCTCTTTCCTGAATAATCTCCCAGATCCTGCTCCTTCCCAGTGTTCTCCTAGTCACTGCTTCTCATCCTTTATGTCTTCCACTCCCTCTTCCCTAGTACCCCCAAACTCTCTCCTCTTTCTCTTTCTTCCAAATTATGTCTTTAGACCCCTCTTCCATCAGTGTCCCCCAGCCACTGAACTTCCTCCCCACCAATATCACAGTCTCTGTCCCCCCCGTCCCCCACTACAACCCCGAACCCCGGCATCTCCCAGCTTCCTTTCAGTCTATTTTCATCTCCTCCTGGCCACTCTTTTACTAGCATCTCCTATCATCTTTCTTTCCATGTCCCTTCTTCTCTCTCTAGGAAGGTCCCTGACCTTTTTCTCAAATGACCCTTCAGCACCTCCTGATGAGGCTTGCAGAAAGGACCCAGAATCCAAAATCACGATAATAATACTAAATGCTTATATTTCTATAATGTTGCAGGTTTGTAAAGTGCTTAGATTGCACATATATCCTCACTTGATCCTCAAAAACAATCCTTTAGAGTAGGTAGGATGAGTATTATTATGCCCATTTTATAGATGGGGAAACTGAAGCCCAAGGAAGTTATGTGCCCTTCCCATGATCACACCTATAGTGTCAGATTTGAGGAATCCAACCCAGGTCTTTCCAAACTCCAAGTCTAGCGCTCTTTCCATCATATCAGGACCTTGGTTAGGGTACTGAGTGTGGCTGGGAATTCTCGTGCCCTTCCCTTGACCCTCTCATTCATCTAAAGTCACCAGTAACAGCCCCTTCTCTGACCTCACCCAAACTACTGCTCCTTTGCCAAGCTGCCAATAGGGCTGGCTACTCTGAAAGTGATCCTTGGACATGTAGATTTCTTTCTTTCTGGGTACTATATTGGTGTAGAACAGCGAGAGAAAAGTGGCTGGACAGAACTGGAAAGGGATGGTCCAGTTCTGAGAGCAACTGGAGAGGTGAGGTAGTGTTGATGTGAGGGCAAAGATTGTGTCAAGAAACCAATCAATCAACAAGTATTGATGAAATGACTACCCTGGAGTACTGTGCAAGGTGCTGGGACAAAATGACAAATGGATTTGCATTTTCAAATCTCTTAATAATTTTGGATCCTTATCAGCACATATGGAATCCTCTTTTTCCTATCCACAAAATGCCCTTCTGCTGCAGCAGGAGGGACTAAAATTAGACTTTAGGCAGGACTTTTCAAATGCAAAAGAGGAAGAATAATGGGACAGTTCAGGAGATGAATGGGGAATGATAGGTGGGGTGGGAATAAGACATTTCCTCTCCCTGGGGGCACATCTCTTCCACTGAGCCTGGCTCACAGTCTTCTTCTCTGCACCAATTCATGCTGTTGTTGTTCAGTCTTTTTTCAGTCATGCCTGACTCTTTGTGACCCCATTTGGAGTTTTCTTGGCAGAGAAACTGAAGTGGTTTGCCATTTCCTGCTCCACCTCATTTTACAGATGAGTAAACCAAGGCAAACAGGTTTATGCGACTTGTGCAGGGTCACACAGCTACTCACCAACTCATGTCCTCATACTAAGGAGACTTCAATATACAAGGAGACCTCCCAGTTACTCAGTCTGCTCATCTTTCCTGACCTATTCCTCCATCCCACCTCAGCTACACACAAAGATGGCCACACACCCTTAATCTTTCCATCATTCATTAAGTCTTCCATTTTCATGATCAAGAACTGCACTTCTTTAATCACAATCTGCTATATATCATCTTTCCCTATGCTTCACTCCTTTCAAACCTCTTCTCCATCTTCATCATGACCTTCAGTCTCTATACCCCTCTGTATTTTGCCAGGTACCCACCTCTACTTGGCTATACCTTCCTCCCTTCTACATCTAGACCCTTTAGCGAATCCGTCCAATTCCACACCATTGTCTATTCCCAGTTCCCTTACCCCCTTGTCCTGTGCCCTGGTAAACTCTAACCCTGGATTACGCCCTCCACGTGCCTCCTCTTCTACTCATCTGCTACTGAATGGAGCTGATGGAAGTCTTGAAACTAACCGCCTGGACTAGCTGAACCACAAATTTACGTTATTTAATGTCTCAACTGGGCCCTCACTGAAGCCAGACAGTCCTTTTTCTCTTTGCCAAATGCTTCTCTATTCCACTTCCCACAAAGACTGTACCAAATCCCATCTTCTCTCCCTTACTACCTCCACCCTCCTTAGCTGAGACTCTTGTCTCATACTTTATTGAATCCTACATTCTTTGCTGAGAACACTCTTTTTTCTCTTCCACATCTGCCAATTTATCCATCTCATCTTACAACCCCTTGACTTCATCTCTCTTATTTCTTCCTTTACTACAGTCTATGATGAAGATGTGGCTCTTCTCTTCACCAAGGCCAACCCCCCAGATGGGCCTTTGATCCACATTTTCTATGCCTTCTCCAGCAGAGTAACCTTATTATCATTCTCCCTCTCTCAATAATCTTCCCTCTCCCTCTAAGTCTTCTTTCCTTGCTGCCTTCAAACACACTCAACTCTCACCTACCCTTAGACAATCCTCATTAGGTCCCACTGTCTTTTCTAACTATCCTCCTATAGATAGTGTGGGACAATGGAAAGAACTGTGGCTTTTGAATCAGAGAATTTAGATCCAGAACCACCTAGTCACTTCCTGTACGACCTTGAGTGTATTGCTTAATCTATCTAGGTCTCAGTTTCTCATTTGTAAAACAAGGGGGTTAGACCAGATGCCCTCTGAGGTCCCTAGATTCTAGATCGATGATCCTATGACTCTCTCTTTCTCAGGTTAATCCCTTTGAAAAGCCATCTGTACTAGGTGCCTCCACGGTCCTCTCCCCTCATGCTCCAAACCCCATGCAATCTGGCTTGGGACCTTATCACTCAACGGAGGCTGCTCCAAGTTACAGTGATATCTTAATTGTCATATGTAATGAGCTCTTCTCAGTCCTCATTCTCCTAGACCCCTGTGCAGCATATGACACTTTTAATCATTCTCTTCTCCCACATATTCTCTTCTTTCTGGGTTTACTGCTTTTTCCTGATTCTCCTAACTTTCTACTCAAACTTTTTCAGTCTCCTTTGCTGATTCATCATCCACGTCATATCCCTTAACTGTAAGTGTACCCCAAGGCTTTGTCCAGGCTCTCTTCTATTCCACCCCCCCCCCCATCTTGGTGATCTCATCAGCTCCCATGGGTACAATTACCATCTCTATACTGATGATTCCCAGTTCTAGCCTAATCTCTCTTCAATTCTGCATCACACACTGCCTTTTGGATGTCTCAAAATGGATGTCCCATGGGCATTTCAAACTCAACACGTCCAAAACAGAACTCATTATCTCTTTCCTTGTGCCCCCTCCCTCCCCCATCCCAGATTCTCTGAATATTCAGCATTTAAAACTCTTCACAACCTGGACCCATCCTGATTTTTGTTTCTATGATTCTGCCAGCCATACTGGCTAATTCACTGTTCCACACTCACTGTATTCTGTCTTCCCCTTGCTTCTTGGAACCTTGGGTTTCCTTCAAGACTTAGCTTAGGTGCTGCATTCTACATGAAGCCTCTTCTGATCACCCTTTCCTCCCCCCCAATTCCTTTGATTTTATCTTGCATATGTTACATGACTATTTATACATACATACATACATACATCATCTTCCCTATTTAGAATGTAAGCTCCCTGAGAGCAGGGACTATTTCACTCTTGGTTTTGTATCCTCATAACTTTTCAGTGCCCAGGATGTAGTAAGTAGTTAAATGCTTGTTAATGGATGGATGGATGACATTTCAAGGGTTCTGACAACACCAATCTGATATATGTGTGTAGCCATACAAACAGCCACGTGGTCAGTGGTACGTCCGTGTGTCCTCCACTTGTGTGTATGACTAAGTCCTGGAGGCCGTTGAGGGATAGTAGAAAGAATATTGGCCTTGAAGGCAGAGGATTTGGGTTGGAAAACTAGCTTTGGCAAGTTATTAAGTCTCTTTGGGCCTTCTCTGTAAAATTACTGATTGGATTAGGTGACCTATGAGGTCCTTGTCAACTCTAAATGGATAATCTTTTGTGGAATAAGGGCATATTAGGATCTGATGAACATCCCTTCTTTCCACAGGCCTCCCCTCACCCCCAAGCCTGGGCTGGGGAAAAAGAAAGATCCTCCGTATTCTAAAAATCCCACACCCTTTCTAGCCTCTTGCTGTAATGCAATTTAGATTGCCCACGATTCTTCTCCTTTTCTCCTCTTTCTCTTCCCTGCCTTCTTTCTTCTCCTCTACATCTGCCCTCTCTCATTTCCTCTTCCCTTTGTTCTTTCCTTTCTCCTCTCTCCCTTCTTTTTGCTTTTCCCTACTTCTTCCATTCCCTTTCTGCACTCTTCTCTTCACATTTTCTGTTTCTTTCTTTTCTTTCCCTTCCTTCTCCCTCCCCACTTTCCTTTTTTTCCTTTCCTTCTTCTCCATCTTATTTTTCTTTCCCTCTTCCTCTCCACTGGCTCACAGAGCTAGAGTTGGGTTTGATCGTAGAGGTCATTTTGTCAAACTCTCTAATTTTGCAGATAGAGAAAGAGAGGCCTTAGGTCAAATGACTTGTCCAAGGTCACTCAGGGAGTAAGTGACAGAGCCAAGGTTTGAACCCAGGTCCTCTAATTTTACAACAGCCTATTGCAAAGAATTCTAGATTTTGAGTAAGAGCACTGAGTTTAAATCCCAGTTCTGCCACTCACTACTCATGACTCAGTTTCCTCATTTGTAAAGCGAGAAGGTTGGACTGGAGCTCTGAGGTCCACTCCCATTCTATCCTGCTCCTTAGCTCATGCCATGAATCAATTCTGCCCCATCCCTACCCCCCCACCCCTAGCTCCCATTTCTTTCCAGTCCCTCTCTTCCTTCAAGGTCCAACTTAGGGGCTGTCTTCCTCCTTGTGGCCTCTCAATCTCTCCACTTATCAGTTTCCCCACCTAAAATTACATTCTTAACTTCTAGAGATCTTCTTATGTATTGTCTGGATCTCTCGTTTATTTTTCATTACATTCCTCCTATTTCCGAAGTTCTTTGCAAACAGAGACTGTCATACCTATGTCTCCCTAGTACCCAACTGAGTGTTTGGCACATAGCAGGCCACTTCGGCAAGGGCTTCCCATTAACCGGAGCTATTCCACAGACTTCCAAAGCTTCCTCAAATCTCCCAGAAACTTCCAAGTCTGGATTTATGCCCAGACTAGTTTGCAGATGGTTGACAGACCATGTGATGACTTTGGTCTTCTTCCTACCTCTTGCCTCATTGGACAGAGCCCACCAAATTCCTGAGTCTTTCTCCTGGATTTGTAGCCAGGAGACAAGCTTAAATCTCTTGCCCTGACACTTAGTGTCTGTGTGGCAATGAGCCGGTCACTTTGGTGTCATGGAAAGAAAGGGGGCTGAATTTGGAGTCAGAAGCAGTAGGTTGTATGACCTTGGACAAGTCTTTTGCACTCAGTTTTGTTACCTGTAAAATGAAGGTAATAAACTTTGAATTGACGATTTGATCTCTCTGGGCCTCAAAATCTAGAAAATAGGGATAATTACATTCACACTACTTATTTTTGTAGGGTTGTAGTGAGGAAAAAGTTTTGTAAACCACAAAAGGTTAAATGTGTTATAATTATCATCATTATTGCCCTCCTAGACTCTCCCCCCCAGCTTAGCCAGCTATTCTTCCAAAGCCATAGGTTCTTTATAACCCAGCAGGAGAGAATGAGGCTAGACCAGAGGCAGAATTTTAGACTAAGAAGACACAGGTTTGCTGAAGACTGGAGAGAAAGCACTTATGTCTCTTGGCTGGCTCCCCTTAATTTTCATCTCCACTGGCAAGGACTCTTGACCTGGCTGCTGTTTGTACCTCTGTAAGTCCCTTCTTCTCCTCTCCTTCTCTTCCTCTCTCCAACCACACACACCTGCCTCCCCCAACCACAAACAAAGAATAAACCCATGACAGTGGGATGAAGAGACCAGCTGGAGGCAGATCACGTTAGTTCTGCCTGGATCTCCACCCCCAACACACGTGGCCTCTTATCATCAGTCCCCTCGTTCGGAGCCAGAGGTCATCTTCTCTATCCTCCTATCTTTTGGGAAGTAGCAGACAAGGAAATGGGTGGAGGATGTTCTTTCCTCATTAGGGATAGAGGTCTCCCGTCATTCCCCTCCAGCCCCATCCCCACACTCAGGGAGATCTTCCTGAGGCCTAACCACACACTTTGCAGCTGCCATGGCTTATTTTATGGCTGGTAGAGAGACTATCTGAGACTCGGATATCTGGCCTTCCCTGTAAGACAGGGTTCTGTTCACCTCTCAGAGGAGGTGGGGAGGAGGGCAGAAAAGATCTGGCCTAGAGGAGGCATCTGTCCTTCTCATCTGACCTCCCCACTATTCTAGTGGGCACCTGGGGAATCCCTGCTTTGGAGATCTAAAGAGAAGTGGGGGGGGAGGGAAGGAGAGTGGGAGAGAGAAATACTTCTCCCTTCACATCTGGGTTCTGTTTTGCCAAATAGCTGGAGCAGAAAAAACATCCTCCCTTCAGGATCCCAGAAAGGACAGCTGGGAGTTTTTCCAGGTAGAGAGAACTCTAGTCCTAACACAGAGAAGGGGGATAATGTATGTATCAGAAACCAGAATTTAGACTGAATGGATTTGGGGTTGACTGAGGGCAATTCTGAGAGTCTTAGGGAGAGGGTAAATGACTTACAAAACTATGCAAATAAGCTTTGGTGATTTGGTGGTGCCTGTGTGTGGGGGTGGGGTGGGTGGGGGGGGTGGGGGTGGAGCTGTAGTACTGCCCAGAAACCCTTTGCCAACACAGTGGCTCCAGCCTTCACCCTTTAGCCTCTGTGTCCACTCTACCTCCCCTCCCTTCTCTCTGTTAGACTGCTCTGAGCTAAAAATAGCTCAGGTCAGGCAGCCCAAGGCCTGTCTATGTCACCTACTCCTTTGGCCAGGTCCAGAGGAGGGGGGAGATCCCAGAGAACCAGGTATCATTTGCATGTAGCATCCTTCTCATCTGCATATTGTTTAACTCAGATCCTTGCGCCCCCTCCCCAAGGTCCTGCCCCTCCCCACCCAGTGCCCATCAGGGCCCATCCTGTTGGGAAGAGGGTCCAGGTGTTCTTTGCCCCACCCTAGGAGAGGGGAGCTTCAGAAGACCTCTCCTCAGAGCAGGGAGAAGCATTCTGTTACCTGCTCAGCTCCCTCCCTACTCCAAGTCTTTGCGCCCCACCCCCCAACTCTCCTTCCTTTCATTCTTTACCTCCAGGACAAAAAGCTGGGGTTACATTTTCCCCTCCCCCCTTTCCCTCCAACACTCCCTCCCTGTTATTTTGGGCTCTCATCAACTTAATTCCCTCCTGGCCCCCAACACTTTCTGAGAAACTGTGGGAGATCCTTAGTCTCCCCCCCCCAATTCCTTTAAAAACCGAGGCGGGGTGGGGAGGAGGTGCATGCAAAATGAAGGGAAAGGGGTTGTAGGGACAGAACCAGCATCTTTCCTCCCATCCCCCACCTCCCCCAATAAGGCTGGGGAGGGAGCTAGTCTGTGCCGTGTCTCTGAAGTGGCTGGAGGGGGGGAGTAGTGAGAAGGAGAGTGGGAGCGTCTGTCCGTCTGTCTCATAAAGGTCCAAATGGGTTTGTGGCTCTGAGTATGGGGCAGATGGGGGGGGTCATCCAATTGTTAAACAGGAATTCTTTTCCATCATTCCCCTTCAACATAGGGGTACAACAGCAATCACGGGGGCAAGAGGGGCGCCCCCTCAGAACGATGGATCCTCTTGCTCCCCGACTTCCCGAAAGAGCAGAAGTCTTCCTATTCTTAGCTCTGTCCAGCCGAGTCTAGCCACTGCCTCCCCCACCCCGGGGATGCTACTCCGCCCCCGGTTTCTCGGCCCAACAAAGCCTCCATGCGCCCCACCTGCTCCGCCGCCTCCGGGTCCAGGTGCGGCTCCAGCAGCGGGACAGTGAACTGGATCTTCCGGGGACTGTTGTCTTGCTCCATGGTTGGGGTGCCGGGGACGCCTGAGTCCTTCTGGCCGAAGAAGCCTGGTGCTACAGTGGAGGTGGGGAATGGGGCGGCTCCCGGAGCGCACGAGGGACTAGCCAGCTGCCTCCCGTTCACTGCTCCTGCCCCTGGTCGCTGCCCCAGCCGCTTGCCCGCTCGCTGCTCCGGCTCCGCTCTCGGATCCTCACTCCCCGGGATTCAGCCGCAGCCGATTGGCTCCGTACCCCTTCCTCCCAGAACCCCCACCCGCCCCAAAACCTTAACCCTGTCGAGTCCGCGCCAGCGGGGGTCACCGCCAGGGTGCCACGGGCTGGGGGCGTGGCCTTTCACCAAGTAGTGGGAAGAAGGTAGATGGCAAAAGCTTGGGCGGGGGCCCAGGAATCCTCTGAGTCCAGTCGGGCGGAGCCCAAACCCTAGTATTTATCCAGGTTGGGCAGGTTTTTAAGGGGACACAGCTGGGTCTGGGGGCGGGGGCAGGGAGAAGGGGCAGGAACCAATGGATGGTTTAGTAAATATTCTTTAGGGTTATTATTCTATGAAGATGCAAGACAAAAGGGGGATTCGATTTGTAGCAGGAAGGACTGAGGTTAGACATTGGTAAGGACTTTCCATAAAGGGGAGGGGGCTTTGTGTGTAGTCTCCTGAGATTTTCCAAATCCTGCTCTAAAGCAGAAAGATGGATGGGATGACCTCAGAAGGGTCTGGTAATCCTGTAGTCACCCCTATAAAGTGCTCATGCTTTGTGCTGGGATTGGAGAAGGAAGGCTAGGAGATACAGCCATATGGGATTCAGCAATTTAGCCCGGAGGAGGAAGAGGGTGTGTGTGTGTGTGTGTGTGTGTGTGTGTGTGTGTGTGTGTGTGTGGGGGTGGATGGGGTGTTGTGAAATGGATGGATTCTTTTCCTTTATTGAATTATGGGCCTTGGAAAGTGGGTGAAAGGCCGAACTGGGGAGAGGGGGAGGGTATATCGGTCCAACTTGGATCTTCTTATGATGAGATTGGTCCTTAGTAACACTAGGAACAGAATAAAGGGTAACGTAAAGCGAGTCCTATAGCATGAGGAATGGCCCTTAGACTCTCCGGAAGAACTTTTTAGTTAGAGAGGAGAAGGGTGGTAATCTAGCAGTACAAGAGAGTGAGGAATATAGGGGAATCTCGTTCCTAGAAGAAGGAAGATGAGTGGAATCTAGGGAGGAGCCTGCCTCACAAAGCTATTATAAGTACTTTTCCTTATTGTTATCTGGAAGGTGGGACAGGCCCCTGGCACCAAGGACAGAGGCCTGGGGGCAGTGGAGATTTCTGTTAATTGGACTTTAATAGGCCAAAATGGAAATGAAATGTGGAATATATGCAAATTGAAGCTCACAAGTCAGTCACTCTCTCGAGGCTTTGGGGAGCAATTCTCTTTTGTGTGGGGTTATTCTGCACCCCTCCTGAGCCGTCTCCACCTCCCTTGCTCTGAATCCTCTTTCACACCCACCTCCCAAAATAAACTCTGCTCTCCCTCCAACCTTCCCAGGCCATATCTCTTTACACATACCTCTAGGGGCTCAGTTTTCTTTGGGACATTGTGGGCGCTGGGGTTAGGGCAGAGAATCCCAGCAGGACTGTTGAGTCCCTAGGAACTGACTCTCATTTTTATATTATTGGCACTTCATTTTGACCTCATGAACTCAAGGCACAGGCTCACAGGACTTTTCTGCAGCCCAAGTTTCCACTGAAGACACCCTAGTTCTCTTCCCTTCCGCGGGTCCTGCTGAGCTCACCCAGCCTGGGGGAACAGCTGGCTGCACTTCACTAACTGGGCATGACCAGAACTTTGGACCCATCCCCCATCTGCCTCCTCCCCCCATCCCTACCCTCCTTCTTTCTCCCACCATCATAACTGTGAACTGTTTTAGCATGCCAGCTGTCCATTACAGCAGGAGGGATTCAGGGGAGACCTTAGGTAGGCAGAACATTTAGGGTGGGTGGAGAAAGACTGGCTCCTGACTTCCCAGGGGACTTGCCTTGATGTATGTCCTCCTGGCTCTGTTCCTTTTCCCACTCCCACCCCAGATAGGACTCACTACTTAGGACTCTGTGTGTGTGTGTGTGTGTGTGTGTGTGTGTGTGTGTGTGTTCAGAGACATCCTACTTATAACCTGCTTAGTCACAGAATCACAGAGTGTGAGAGTCAGAAGTCACCTTAAAATTATCTTGTTCAATCTGCTCATTTTGTAGATGAGGAAAGGTGATTCAGATATGTGACATAGCTTGTCCAATGTCACCCAGCTGTTAAGTCCTCATCTCTGATCCCCATTTCCTATCTCTGGGTTGGATAATTGCAACTGGTGGTGATGGGTTGGGAGGGTAGACTCTTCAATAGGGGTTCTTAACCTGGGGTTGAGAGTCCATGGACCTATCTTAGGGGATCTATCCCTTGAATGGGAAAAAAAAATTACATCTCTTCTCTCCCCCCACTCCCCCACTGACCTTTGGTTTCCTTTGTAATCCTGTGTATTTTATTTTATGCATTTAAAAACATTATTCTGAGGTAGGTCCTTTAGACTTCACTACCTTTTTTGTACACACAAAAAGTTAAGAACCCTTGGTCTGGGGTGTCATAGGAAGGGGAACCTAGTGTCTCTTGATCTTTCACTACTTTTTCTTTGTGATGTCTAAACTAGCCTGGAAGTTCTTCGTAGGGCCTCATCTTCTCTGTTGTTTCTAAAGCCCTAGGTTTTCACAAAGTCCTGAAGACCAAATGACAGAAAGAAAGGATAACACCCCCAGTATATTCAAGGTTTGATATTGCATGGGAGGATGCAGTGGGAATTCTGGGAACAGCAGGTGCAGGGGTGGAAATAGGGAGAGCTGAGCTGGGGGTGCTCCTAACGGCACTTTGTGAGGTGGGGTGTCCAGATATGGATGAGGGAAAAGGAGCGTAGGAGGGAGGGAGACAATATGAAGTGAAACTGGGGAGGAGTGAAGATGTGTGTATGAGCATGTGTGTGCACGTGTAACTATGTGCTGTGGAGGCATTGAAGAAATGTGTAACTGTAAGTTACACAAGAGAAGACTGAGTTTTTGTGCCTGTGGGATCACAGGATTTAGGAAGGGATCTTGAGAGATCAATTAGTTCAACCCTATCATTTTACAAAGCAGGAGAGTGACTTGCCCAGGGTCACACAGGTGGCAGAAAGTGGCCTTGAGTTTCTATCTCCTGACTCTACATTCATTGTTTTCTGTGATACTTAGCTGTCACTGCTGTGTGTGTGTATATGTTGGTATATATTGTATGTGTGTTGAGGGTGGGAAATGGAGCCCATGTACTTGTGTGTTGTGAGTGAAACTGAGTCCAAACTTGGGCTTTCAGCTGCCTCAGAACCATTGTGTTTTTGAATTTTCCTCCATGTTTGCTTTTGTAATGGGGGTGTTGTTAGGGGCCTATCAGTAAGGAGTGGGGAGGACCCTGCTTAGGCTTCATGTGTGTGCAGAAATCTTCCAGCTCCAGAAGGAAAATCAGAAAGAACAGAAGGGCCTCAGTGCTCTGCACCAAATGTCACCCTCAGGTAAAACCTACACCAACTCTTCTCTCCCACCAGACTTCTCTTTACTAGCTTTTCTAACACTGAGTTCAAAGTATAGATCAATTTGACCGAATCAAATATGTATGCATATGCACTTTGCAAAATTATTTAAAATAACAAACGAACCTCTTCTCATTGGTTCTACCCTTACCCAGCTGTTGTGGAGAGGAAAAAAAAATCCTTTCTTCAATTAGAATTTTTTCTCTCTCAGTTCTGACCAATATGCTTATAGATTGACAAGCTCATGATGAACGGCAGTTTGCTATTGTGTTTTTAAATTTTTTTTTTAACTAGAAATAACATGGAAACAGAAGCAAGCAATTAAAGAAATATGCTTCCAAATGTTGGCTGCTGTGACTGGCAGCTGAGTAGGGGACAATCAATGGCTTTCTCCTTCCCCCCTCATCCCCACTGAATTGAAGGGAAAGCCTGGAAGTAAATAATGAATTGGTAGATGGGAAGTGGTTTCTTGATCCAGGGAAGGAGTGAGTTCTGGGTTACTCAAGGAGAAAAACCCAGGAGGGTTATGGACTGGGCTCCAAGTATCTAACTGACCACCGTGCTCGTGTGTGCTCAGACTTACCCATTGCTCTACTCCACCCCCTATTTCCATTGCTTTGTTTCTATGCTCTGGCTGGCAATCAGAAGCAACTCAAGTCTGTCCTCTGCTCTGTTCCTCCCCACCCAAGTGTTCTGGCAGAAGGATGTGTCCTGACCAATAGGGATGCCACCTTGTGGACTCCCAGAGAGCTCCTTCATCATCCTGTCCCATCTACCTCGTGACCTGGGCTTATCTCACCCCCTTGAATCAAGAAGTTCTTTTCAAAGCTGCTAGAGCTTGGAATTTTCTGCAGCTTCTGGGAGCGATACATTCACCTTTTCTAGCCTTTTGGTCCTTCTGCATCTCAGGGGCATGTTCCTGGGGTAGGGTGGCATCTTTATTTGGTTCATCTCTGGGAGTGAATCTGTTTGTGCAGATCAGGACATGGGTATGGATGTTTGGGTCCTTTATCTGTGAGCGGGCTCGAATTGGCATGAGTGTGTGTGTGTGTGTGTGTGTGTGTGTGTGTGTGTGTGTGTGTGTGTGTGTGTGTGTAGTGAGGATGGGAGGAGGGGCTCATGAGGAGCCTGTCTTTGGTTCTGTAGTTTGGGACTCATGGTCTGACAGTTTCTCTTCTAGGTGCTTTCTGGGGTGCAGCCCATCCTTTCGGGAGAAGGTGGCGGGTCCACACATTTAGAGGAGCCATCTGGCTCATATGTACTCAGAGTGAAGGTGCTGGTGGGTGCATGTATGCTGGTATACCCCCCTGTAGTCATTGCCAGTGCTGGAGCAGAATGCAGGGGCTACTCTGAATAGGAACATTCTCAGGTCTATAAAATATTTAAAGCGACAGTGACAGTGGTGCCAGAATGCAGCCACTAAAATAGCCTCTTCTGTCCCCGTCTCTGTCCTCTTTTCCTTCTTCTCATTTCCACAGAGGCTGCTGGGATGAGGAGGAAAGCCCGACGTCAGGATGTTTGCTCCATCACCCCAACCCAAATCCTCTAAATTGCTGCCAAACATCACTCCCCCCAGGGAATGTCTTCCCTTTACTGAATCCAAACCAAATGCCTTAGCTTGCCATTCAAAGCTCTTTGCAATGTGGTCCCAGCCTACCTTTCCAAACTTATCTCCCTGCACAAACCTATCACCATAGCCAAACTGGTCTTCTTTGCTGTTTCCTGAACATGCCCAATACTTTCCGATCTTTCTTTTCTCCCTAGACTCATAGGAAGTAGCTCTGGAAAAGACCTTAAAATTCATCTAGTCCAACTGCCCTTTTTCACAGATGAGACCACCGAAGCTCAGAAAAGTAAAGTAACTTGCCCAAGGTCACACAGCAAGTTAGTAGCAGAGCTCAAACTCAGATCCAGGCTGATTTCCAGTCAAGGACCCTTTTCATTGTGCTATGATGTTATCTGGGGCTTCCTTAACCCCCTGGGGATGTCCCACTGGCTGACTAAACCCTCTTTACCTCCCCCACCCCCAAACTCCAGCACAGTGCCTTTACCATGATCCTTCTGGGCACATCTTGAGTGTTTTGTTGTGTTCTGGGTGCGAAGTTTTAGGAAGGACGTGGCCCAATTAGATCTAACAAAACAATACATTTTTAAGGGGGCCATTGAAGGCTTGGGACCTAATCATAGAAAAGGGCCAAAGAATCAGCCACTTCCAGGTGATCCCTTTAGGAGATGCCTACAAGTCTTTGGAGTGAATTAGATAAAAATCAACAATATGATGAACAATCATTATCTCTGCCCCTCAGTGACGTTTAAAAGTAAGTTCATGTAGTCCAAGAGGAAGCCAAACTCAGAGAATATGGTTTCTGACTGGATGTCACAGTAGGTCCCTAATAAATGCTAGTTGACTGACTAGATGTGTAGAGTTGGAGAAGGGGAGGTTTTAAGGATTCTAGTAGAGCTGGAGATCATTGGGGATGGGGTGAGGTAGTCCCAAGATGTCATGCCTGAGCCAGGAGATCAAAAGGACAGGCAGACACTGCCACTAAAAGGAGCAGGTATTGGGCATAAGGAGTGTTGGGAAAGATGCTGTCTTTCAGGCAAGAATTCTGTGTCTCTTTTCTCCATTTAGGCTTTCTCATGGAAGACTGAAACTGTTCCCTCTGGACACAAAGAGAGTTTGCTTACCTTTCTTTGTTTAAATGTGTACTTTGTCTTTATAAATATAGTTAAACACAGGCATTTGCTAGTCTGGGTATACTTTGGGGGAATAGTTAGGAGGAGACAATTAAGGCGAAAACATCTCCTCAGAAAAGAAGAGATGATTTAACCAGAGCACTGTCTCTGGCTGGGGTGTTAGAGTGAAAAGATAGAGAGAATTACAATTCTCCAGAGCAGAGAAGGAACATTCATACTGGGAAACCCATTTATCAATAAATCAGTAGTAAGGCATGTGAGGCATAAATAGAAGTGGTTAAAGATTGCTGTTCACTGACCCTGCTTCCCAGTTGGGCACTACTACATAACACAACATAACACAACACAAATTAAATATCTGTTGTGTATAGAGCAGAGCTTTAACAAGGCATTTTCACACCCAGGACAACTACAACAAATCAAAGCCTGTCCTTAGTTGAAGACTCACTCACCAAAGCTCACCACCATCCAATAACTTCCTCATATGGATCTATAATATCACTGATTCAGATGTTCTTTCTAATGATGCAGCTCCCAGCCTGCCCTTCTTAAGCAACTCTTATCTATGTCCTTCTATAAATTCTCCACAGGGAGTCCACCCAATATGGTGGAAGCCTTCCTCACTTTCTTTTAATATACTGTTTAATTTCTTTTTTTGTTATTCTGAACTTAACATCAGCAAATAAAATACATTTCTGTATATAAAGAACAAAGAGGATTATAGATGAAACTGAATTTCTAGCATATATAGCTTGTTTTTCAAAGTGTATAATAATTCAGTAAAGCAAATAGAAAGATAATAGGTTAAATGCTTACCCTATGCCATACACTGCATTAAATACTAGAATCCAAATATACAGTGTAAGCAGAAAAAAAAAGACAGGAACTGCTATTCTAATGGAAGAAAACAACAAATTAAGTGGAGGATGTTTGTGTGTGTGTGTGTGTGTGTGTGTGTGTGGGGGGAGGGGATATGAGGCTATCTTCCCAAGGGCAAGCACAAAATTCTGCAGTTAGAATTAGAGCCTGGTGCATCCAATGGGGACTCCCTCAAATGAAGGCTCTGGGCAGAAGCTCTTCACCCACTGAAGGAGGGGACTGAAGCGAATCAGGAGCAAGGCTGTGTTAGAAGTTAATTTATTTGTTCAAAGCTATCCTGCATGTTTATGTTTTCCTCTGAGGTTCCTTCTGTTGTTTTTTTTTTTTAACATACTTAAAAAATACTTCATTGATTCTCTTAACATTTTATTTGCATCATGAGCACTCCCTTCCCCCTCCTGTAATAAAAACCACCCTCCTTTGTTACCAGTAAACATAGACAAGCAAAAGAAATCCACACACTGGCTATGCCTGAAAATGTATGCTTCCTTCCTCTCTTTCAGTCCATCATCTCTGCTTCAGAAGGTGGGTAACATACTTCATCTTCAGTCCTCTGGAGTTGTGTTTGGTCATTGTGTCAATCAGAGTTCTCAAGTCTCTCAAAGTTTTTTTCATTATAATGTCATATAAATTGTTCTCCTGGTTTGCTTACTTCATTATGCTTCAGTGCTTCCTTGTTTTCTCCTGACATCCTGAGAATACTAGTGGGGCACTCTGGCGTGTCCACTTATCACCCCTTACCCTCCGCCTGGGACCAGTCCATCTTCTTATTTATTTTATCATGGTTTCCCTAGTTATATTGTTTATTTCTGTTCTCCCAAATTTCTCATTTATTACATGGCACAGTTTGCTCCCACCCACTTTGTACCTCTCCATTGGCCTTTGCACACAATCATTTTTTCAGTTGTTCAAAGGATGTGTCCAGTGTCTCACATTCATACAACAACACTGGCAAAATAAAATTCATCTTATTATTCTACTCCTGTTTAATGTGGGGCCTAACTCATTGTCTATTTGTACTGTCTTCTTCAGATTTATGTTCTTACGGACATGATCTATAGTTTGTCCATTCAGGCCTTATCATCTGAGCAAAAGAAATTAATTATCCACTTGGTCTTTCCTGTGTGGATGAACAGACCAAATCTTGTGATGGGTTATAAATCTTTCAGAAGGCTCTACAGTGTTCCAGGACTTGATGAAACCAGCAAGATGTTACCTGCAAACAGCAGTATCTGGAGGATACTTTCCATAATCTTTCCATAATGGGTGTGTGGCTTTGGTGAGCATATGTCTTCCTTTTTTTATACCTTGACTGATGCTTTGATCAAGAGTCATTAAATTAGGTATCTCTGTTATATTTTTCAAAGATGAATGGGGGACAGTTCGTGAGATGACAACCTTTAAGGTGTTTTTCTGTACTGAATCAAATGCTTTTTCATAAGCAACAAGCAATAAGCGTAGTGAGATCTTGTATTCTTTATATCTTTCAGCCAATTGTATGTTGGTAAATATGTGGTCTGTTATAGAATGGTGCTGTGCACTACTAAGACCCTTACCAAGAATTTCCTTGATGAATCTGTAGCTGATTCTCATAAAAATTTTGCATTGATGAGAAAGAAGCAAATAAATCAATAGTTGTTGACATCCTCTTGGTTGATTTTTTTCATAATCAGTTGTTCTAGATTTAAAAAAATGCTTTTCCTATTTTCTCCTTCTGCATTCAGATACCTTGCAAATTAGTACTTTAATGTCCTCACAGCTGTGCAATTTTTTAGCATGGATCTCCTTTATGGACATTTGGTTCAATGTTTGTTCTCTTTAGAGCCATTTATATTTCCTGTAGAAGCACATTCAGGCCTGTAGTGGCTTCACTACCCTTTATGGTGAAAAATTTATTATAGCAATCTGCAGAATTTTCCCCTTTTTATTTATTGTCCTCTTCCCTTCTCTTTCCATCCTTAAATTTCCTTGGGGTGACTTTGCTAAGTTAGGCACCACATCAAGCTTTCTTTCAACTGGTTTTACCTACTTTCTCTGTTTATGAAGTGGCATCATTCATTATCTTCTATTGCCTTTCTTTTTAAGATAAAATCTTAATTGACTTTGACAATTGACAAATGACTTTATATTCTAAAACAATATTGTCTTTGGCTGGCCCACCATCTCTGTGCTTGGCAAATGAGTCAAGTATTTGCTGACTAAAGCACTTAGCATCCCATCCAGGTATCAACCCTGGATTGTCTTTGGAGTTCTTGCCCTAGGGCCCAACCTACTTGTTTGGGAACTGAGTGTATACGAATTCACCCATTTAGCTCACTGTGTCTATTGCTTGACCTAGAGAGCAGAAGGTGCTTTGACTTCATACCCCATCCAGTTATCTTCTTGCGCCAGCAAGTCTGCTGCCATGACCTGTGCCTCCCCTCCTGCCCCTGGACCAGCACTGTCTACACTAGACTTGAGATCTGGACATCCCTGTTCATCCTTCTCCATTTCCTCACTCACCAACCCAATTGATTGGTGACCGAGTGTATGCAAACTAGTCACTTAGCACACTATATCTACTGTTGGCTCTAGACTGAGACTATACTTTAGCTGCACATCCTATCCAACATCCAATCAGGCCATCTCACCATCTCTTTTATGTCACTGACCTGTTCCTCACCACCTTGACAGACCCCTCCCCACATCCCCAGAGCAAAACTCCCTAACCTAGGCACTGCTCTCTTATGTGTGATATCTTCCTCTATTAGAATATATGCTTCTTCAGGGTAGGGACTCTCTCTCTTTGTTAGCACAGTTAGCACATAGGAAGTGCTTAATACTTTTTTCCTTCTCTCTCTCTCTCTCTCTCTCTCTCTTTCTTCTTTTTTCCTTCTTTCTTCCTTCCTTCCTTCCCTTCCTTTCCTTATTTCTTTCTTCCTTTCCTTCTTTTCTTTCCCTTCCTTCCCTCTTTTTGTCCCCTTGTTATAGAAATTAGTTTTCATTAGTTAAACCTCTATAAAATTATTGTAATGGGGTTTAATATAATTTCTATAGTCTATTATCTACATTTTCATTATGAATAACATGTTTAAGTAGGTCAGGATTGAGTTGTTTCAATTCCATGCCACATTTCTTTCTCATTATAATTCTTTCTTTTAGCTTTATACAAAATTCTGATCTTTAATGTTGGTGGCCTAACTGAATAGCCTACTGATTTAAGGATGGCTCCCATAACAATAACAAGCCTTTTCCTGTTTGTTAAAATGTAATCAGTTTCATTTAATAACAATAACAGCTAATGGTTATATAGCACTTAAGTTTTTCAAAGTACTTTGTATATATAGTCTCATTTGGATATTTTTTGGTTGATATTATTTAGCGTTCAGTATGTCCAGAAACATAATGATTCTTTTCTCAAAGAAGGTATTCATGATGTAGAGGTGTGAGACTTCTGTATAATTTATAAGTCTTTGGCCTCTTACATTCTTTATTACTGTTCTGTGCTTTCTGATACATTGTCACCATCTTCACCCATTTTCACCATTGCAATGAAGTCACTAAATAGCAATTGTATATTGATTTAATTTGGAGAGTCTTGTCAATTTCTTCATAGAATTTCTCTATGTTTCCCTTTTCTGAAAACAACATTGGTAATAAGTTACAATAATTTTTATGGTGCTCTCTGGAATACTTGATTCACAGGTAACAAGTTGCTTTCATCTTAAACTTTTTCCTTTCTCACTCCTTCCATCTTCTTATTTATTTATTTACATTTTATTTTATTCTTTTTTTGGTGAGTCAGTTGGGGTTAAGTGACTTGCCCAGAGTCACACAGCTAGTGTCAAGTGTCTGGTCTGAAACCACATTTGAACTCAGGTCCTCCTGACTGCAGGGCCAGTGCTCTGTCCTTCCATCTTCTTATGCTCACTAAGTCCTGGCTTCCTCCTGATGACATGACATCAGGCTGCCCTGCCTACTACTGGTTGTACTTTCAGTCTTACCACCCCACTTGATGGTGACAGTAGGGCAGCTGCTTCTCTTTGCCACATCCAGATTCTCCCTTTATTACCATTATGTATTAACCTCTACTCTACACCAAATCAGGATTCTGGTGGCTATCTACCAACCTCTAAGACACTTCTCTTTCTTCCTCAATGAGCTCAGTGATTGTCACAGTCTTTCTCTCCCCATGCCTTTATACTCGGGGATTTCAACAGACATATCAGCATTTCCTTTATTACCCTGACTTTCCAGATTCTCAATTCATTTTTAATGAGTCTCTCAGCTCATTTTCCCCCACCTTCTCCTCCACCCCACCTCAGCTACGGACAGAGATAGTCATGCCCTTGATCTGGCTATCACCCACAGGTGTTCCATTTCCATGTTCATGAACTCTGATCATAATCTTTTGTTGCTCCCACTTTCCCTCTGCTTAACCAGTTTTTCATCCTTACTGTGATTGCAAATTTCTACTCCACTCAATTCTTTCCAAGACCATCCCCTGTACTGGCTATACTTTCACCCATTCTCCACCTCGACTCCTTGGTGACCCAACTGAACTCTACGCTATCTTCTACTCTTGAGCCCTTTGCTCCATTATCCCATCTTGCTCTGCCAAATCCCAGCCTTGGATTATTCCCACTATCCATTGCCTTTGTTACTATTCAGGTTCTGCTGAACAAAGCTGGAGAAAATCATTGAACCATGCTGATTGGGTACAGTACAAATTTTATGTTATGCAAATTGGGCCCTCATGGCAGCAAGGTAATCCTTTTATGCCTCCCCAATCGGTTTACTATCTCCTCGCCAGAGGGGATATTACAAATCTTTTCATCCCTCCTTAAGCTTCCTATGGCATCCCCTTCCCCTACCCTCTCTGCTGAAAACTTTATCTCATATTTCACTGAAAAAAATTGAGGCTATTCCTTGAGAGAGCCCATTCTCCCCTGCTCCTCATCTCACATCACTCAGATGCCTTCCCTATTGCTAGGCTCTGGCTCACAGAAGTGACTTCATGTTTGACCTGCCTGTATACTAGAAAGTTCCTATGTACTCAGTATTAGTTTAGTAAACTTCATCTGGGCAAGGAATGAAAAGCTGATTATACTGATTATAATCAGCTTAGCAAACTTCATCTAATCCAGGTATGCAAGGTTAGCAAACTTCCTTAAGCACAATGCCCTCGTGGTTGATAAGGTGTGTGTGGGGTCCTAGTACAAACCATTGATTCATTGACTGCTCCTGAGATCCTCCTCCCACTCAGTCACTGTGAATCTGCTCAGCAACAATAATTAGATATAACCAAAGAGACCTGGGCTCTTCATCAGGGTATGCATTCTGTTGTATACCCAAGCTACCATTTTTCATGTACTCATAGGCCTACAGGGCTTGGGAGCCTTAATCTTGAATGTCTGTGAGTAATAAACTTCCTGATCCATGGTCCTTTGAGGCTTTATATTCTTTTTTGGTACCTAACCTATAATCTCTGAATATCTCTCCTTCACCCCTGTTTTATGTGAAGACAGTCCTTCTTGCCAAGACAAATCCCCCTACATGCACAAGTGATCCCATTCCATCCTATCTTCTGCAGTAAATTGTTCCCTGTATCATCTCCACTCTCTTATTAATCATCAACCTCTGTCTACCAGCTACTTCTTTGCCCATGTCTCCCCAACCTTAAAACAGTCCCTGATTGATTAGACCATCTCCACTAAGTATCATCTTCTATCTCTCCTCCCTCTTTTTGGGTTAACTTCCTGGACAAAGCCGTCTACAATAGATGCCTCTACTACTTTTTCTCTCACTTGCTTCTTACGTCTTTGCAGGCTGGCTTCTGATCTCTTCATTCAACTGAAACTGCTTTTTCCAAAGTTGCCAATGACCTCTTAATGGCCAAATCTAATAGTCTTTTCTCCATCTTTATCCTTCTTGATTTTTCTGTAACCTTTGATACTGTTGATCACCCTTTTCTCCTTGATACTCTCTTTTTCTCCAAGGTCTTTTGTACCACTGTTCTCTTACGCTTTCCTGTTTGTCTGATTGTTTGTTTGCTAGATCTTTATTCAGATCTTGCCTGCTAACTGTGGGTGACCCACAAGGCTCTGTCCTGGGACCTCTTCTCTTCTCCTTCTCAACTACTTCGTTTGGTGATATCGTCAACATTCATGGATTCAATTATCATCTCTCTGCAGATGATTCTCAGACATATTTGTCTAACCCTAATCTTCCCTGACCTCCAATCTCACAACTTTAACTGCCTATTGGACATCTTAAACTGGATGTCCCATGGACATCTTAAACTCAACATGTCCAAAAGTGAGCTCATTATCTTTTCCCCCAAACCTTTCTAACTTCCCTGTTACTGTTGAAGGCACCACCATCCTCTCAGTCACCCAGCTTCACAGCTGAGGTGTCATCCTGGACTCCTCATTCTCTCTCACCCCCCCTCCCCATACCTAATCTGTTGCCAAGGCCTATTGATTTTACTTTTGTAAGCTCTCTTCCATAAGCCACCTTCTCTCTTCTACTATGGACAATACCTTGGTGCATGTCTTCATCTCACTTCCAGTAAATTTTTTTTTAGGCAATTGGGATTAAGTGACTTGCCCAGGGTCACACAGCTGGTAAGTGTTAAGTGTTTGGTCTGAGGCTGGATTTGAACTCAGGTCCTCCTGACTTCAGGCCCGGTACTCCATCTACTGCGCCACCTAGATGCCCCTCACTCCTAGTCTATTGCAAGCGGCAATAGACTTTGTGGGTCTTCCTGTCCTGTCTCAAGTCTCTCCCTATTCCAGGTCATTCTTCAGTCTGCTATAAAAATTGTCTTCCTAAAACTCAGGAATGCTGATCCTGTTACACCCCTATTCAGTAAAATCCAGTGGCTCTCTATTTACTCCAGTATTAAATGTATACAATCCTCTGTTTGACTTTTAGAGCCCTTCATGACCTGGCTTTTTTCTATTTCCCTCCACATATTCCACAGCTCAATGAGATTAATCTCCTTGCTGCTCCTTAGTGCAAGACACTTCATCTCCCTACTTGGTGTATTTTTCACTGGCTATCCCAGTCTCTTGTCTTTGCTTCTGGATTTCTTGATTTCATTCAAGTTTCAGCTAAAATCTCACCTTAGGCAGGTAGCCTTTCTTGGTCTCAGAGAGTATCTTCACTTTATCCTGTATCTATCTTTTCTTGTACAGAGTTGTTTGCGTGTTATCTCCCTCATTAGAGTGTAAGCTCCTTGAGAGCAAGGGGTTGTTTTTGCCTTTCTTTGCATCCTTAGTGCTTAGCAGTGCCTGACGCATAATAAGCAAATGTTTGTTGACTTGCTGACTTATCAGAAACACTGCAATAACTAAATGTTGCCTAAACTGATTTTTCTTGTGGTCTTTGGGCATACAATAAAACTGCCCGAAACAATAATGTTGCCTTTCCAAGGAGTACTTGTTAGCCATGCCTCCATTTAGCTACAAGTTCATTTTCCTTCTGGTGTTAAGAGTGAAAATGCCAAGATTAGCATGATTCAGCTCCTTTATTAGTATATCCCCTTGGTCCTTGGACAAGGATCTCACATTTAAAGTACCAGCAGCCAGATATGGATCATCTAAAGATGGTGATTTTTAGCACCTTCTGTTCACTTTCCCACCACTCTGACATTATCATGGCAGAAACTTAAGGGGATCTTCCAGGACTGAGAGATGTTTTGCATTTTTCTTTATGTCATGAGTTAGCAGACTTGTCAGTGGTGAGGCTCCCTGTGCTTAGGTGGTCCTCAGAAAGCAGACCGTGTTTAGCTGTCTAAACCAGGGGTGTCAATCAGGTAGCCCATGGGCTGTATGGAGACTGCAACACTCCACAGTATGGTGGGAACCAGATTAAACTATAACTGGGAAACTTTTTTAAACGAAATTTAAAATTATACTAAAGCATAGATGACATTAATATGTGGTTTACTAAATCAATATGTATCTGCAAGAATCCTCATATATGGTTTAGCAGCCCCTCTCTCTATTTGAGCTCGATACCATTAGCTTAGACCATGTGGCCTTTTCAACATGGTAGAACCTGCCCAGAAATTGTGTTCTGTTGGCACAGTCTTTGAGAATCCAAGGTCTGCTGGCCATAATGAGGACGTAGAGCAATAGGACCCCATGGAAGTAACTTCTTTTTAAAAATGATTTTTCTGGGGATAGCTAGGTGGCACAGACGATAAAGCTCTGGCCTTAGAGTCAGGAGGACCTGAGTTCAAATCTGGCCTCAGACACATGACACTTACTATCTGTATGACCCTGGGCAAGTCACTTAACCCCAATTTCCTCACAAAAGAAAAAAGAAAAAAAATGATTCTTCTGATTCTGATTATTTATTCCCCTCCCAACTGTGCTTCTGACTTTTGAGACTTCAATATCATGCCTTACCTGTAGTCTTACCTATGACCATCTGTCAATCCCTGCAGCATTCTCACCCTGGAACATCTATCTGCTAGACCAGTCCCCCTTTCCCATTGATGATCTCCTAGGACTTAAATGTTGAGGAAGGGCCCAAGCCAGCCAACCTTTATTCCCCTCCTGACTTTCCTGACTTTAGTCCCACAACCCCAGCTCCCTTTTGTATGTTGTATGTTTGCCCATTAGATTGGAAGCTCCTTGAGGACAGAATCTCTCTTTCTTTTTGCTTGTATTTGTATCCTTGGGGCTTAGAGCAGTGATAGTGCACATAATAAACCCTTTACACATGTGTATTGCCTTGCCTCACCTCCTTGCCGACTAGGTGTTTCTATGTTACCTAGGAATTGTCAGAATCCTCTAGAGCTCCAATTGCTCTGCCCCAGTTACTGCTCTGATACTAAGCCTTGCTACATTTTAAGGGTGATAAGAATTTAGATTAGACACAGTCCTGAACCTCAAGGAGCTTATAATCCATTCAACTGCAGGGGGATAGGCATAATGTATAGAATTATATGTTAAGTGCACTAGAGAGGTGGAGAACAAAATATGGTCTGAGTGTTGTACCGAGAAGTCAGCGAGCAAGACCCAGATGTAATTTAAAATGTGGATTTATTAGTGCGCGGCTGCAAGGGGTATGCACATCCAAATCAAGCAGCCCCGATCAAGGGTCGAGCTAGGCTTTATATGGAAAAGAGCATGGGAAAGAAATGCCAGGAACACTGATGAGGTAATCCAAAGGTGAAGGTGTCTCTGGGGGCTATGGATGGGAAAGTACAGGGAGTATATGGGACAGGGAGGGGGATGGATCTTTGGAGTCTGGCAGGAGGAAGAGTCCTTGGGCTGGCCAAGGACACCTCTCTCCCTCTGTCTTGATGAAAGAATGCTCTGCAACAAGGGAAAGCTTTCTCACAACACAGGAACTTACTAAGGAATTGGGAGGCTTCCAGAGACATGATCTGAGGGCTGGGACCTGAGCAGCCTAGCTCTGTGTAGCTGTACCAGGGAAAGAGAGATAAGGGTCATGCTGAGGCCCATGCATGAATAACTGCTAGGCACAGTGTCCTTGGGTTGGGGAGTGGTTGTCAGAGACAGTGTTTCTGAGACTAGGTAGAAATTGGGGCACAAGTACAAGCACAAGCACCTGAGCACCCCATCATTACAGGTCAGAGATCACAGAAACTAGACCAGGTGTCCTGGTCTCTGTTATAAACATAATTATCTAAAGCAATTATATTGCAATCTTTCTTATCCATTTGCGTTGGAGGTACGGGCTATGCTGAGCTATGCAAGAGTACATTTCACTATTGTTTAGATTTAGGAGGAAAGAGGTCTGGGGCAAGATTAAGCACCAACTTTTGCTTTTTCATGGCTTAAAGGGCCCTACTACCTAAATGGCAAAATAATGTTCTGCATTACATTCCCCACTTCTTTTGTATACCATGTCAAACCCTTGACATGGCGGGGGCTGCATCATTATAGGGTGCAAAGGAGGCGGATGCCAGGGGCTGATAGCAGGGATCTCTGACTAACAGTAACTTAACTGAATTAATACAGGATTTAACAAAGTCAAGGAGTCGATTAACTAGACAAGGGCCAAGAATTAGGGCTATCATAAGGAGGAGCCAGAGGCCTGGCCAAGGCAGAAATAAGAGTGGTTAACCACGGGGAACTCCGAAACAGGCTCTGGTACCAATTTTCATTCCTTTCTCATTCCCTCTGCCTGTCTGCAATATTTTTCCGTACTAGGGAAAGACTCTCCTGAACTACACCTGAATTATTGGCATAGAAACAGCAGGCCTCCCCTAGGGCAGCACAAAGGCTGCCTTGTCTGAGAAACAATAAGTCCAGACCCATCTGGTTCTGAAGAACCATCTCTGCCAAGGAAGTGACCTGTCTCTCCAGTTGGGATATAGGGTGCTCCAGATGACTGAGGTCTACGTTGACCTGAGCACTAAGTTCCTTGTAACTGGCCTCTCCTCAGACTAGGGCAGTGGTACCCACAGCGGTTGATCCCACTAACCCCAACCCCACGAGGAGGGGAACAGCTTTGCTTGCTTCGGTAGGACACACTGCCCTCATGAGTGAAGTACTCCCAACCCTCCGGGCCATGAAGAAGGGAGACCCTGGGGATAATGGAGACTAATATACATAGAGGCTCAGATTCTTTTAGGAACACCGCAGTGGAGACACACTGTGTGATCCCATCCAGACGGGCCCACCAAGTGCTGGATGGTGCTGAATAAAAAGAGGAGGGGGATTGGGGAACAACCACAGTACTATTACAGACAAGAGAGTAAGGAGAAGTTTTCAGGGATGAGGTAAGACAGGTACCTTTGCCTTGGACATCCCTGAGGCTCAACTTAGGTTTTTCCCACCGGCAATTCTCCGAGTCTGGGCTATGGGAAACAGAACCATTAACTGCCACTCCCACATAGTATGGGGGTTGCGCATCCATACACAGCCAGCAGCTAGGTCCTAGGTCAGGCCGGGTGGAGTTGATAACACTGTGGATGGCTCGGAGCAGTCTCATAATCGAGGGGTGAGGGGGATCAGCCTGAGGGGTCCTACTAGGAGTCAGAGGATCGGGAAGAATTTTAGGTTGGCGGGCCAGTCCTCCTAGGGGACCGATGGGCAAAGGGGACCTCTTGGGGACCTGTTTATACACAATGAGGAGCACCCCTTCTTCTCCCCCCTTACAGGCATACTAACCCCAGGTCCGGGGTATGAGCCACTGGGAGGACTGTTGATTAGGGATAACAAGAGTCACATGAGTAGAGTTGGCCATGAGGGTAAAAGATGCTGTCAGGTCAAAGTACTCAGGAGGCTGACATACCTTTAACCCTGGGCAGAGAAAGGGTTTGGAAGGGATGCCGGAAGCATGGTGGTTTTGGAACACTAAAGAGGGCACCAAGGCTGTGGGGGCTGGGCAGGTGGTCAGGCAGAGTGAAGGTGTTTTCAGGGTTAGCCCCCCTGGATTTGAGGACCCACTTAGGTTTTGGCAAAGGAGCGTGGGGATTAGGACGTCCAATGCAAGGGATTGAAAAAGGGCAAGGGAAAAATTTAGGAAGGGGATGTTCGGGAGAGACGCAACTTGAGGGGATCTGGACCAGGTATCATTTCCCATTTCTCAGGACCAGTAGATGAAGTGGCTGCCTTTACTCATGAATGATAAAGCCAGACAGGGATAAAGTCCACCTTTATGGCTGTTGGAGTGGTCAGGATCACGGTGTAGGGACCTTTCCACTTAGGTTCCAGGCCAGAGGCAGTGTACTTCTTGACCAAGACTGGATCTCCTGGGCTGAAAGCGGGTACAGGCTCAGAGGTAGAGACTGGTAGGCGTCCCGGACAGATTTTAGGAGAGTCCTCTGTGTTTTCTTTCTGGAGTCCCTGCAGGAACTAGACTGTGTCCAAGGTGGTCCTCAAAAGTCTTCCCAGGCACAGACTTCCACCTTTACCAGTTATCAGCCTGCGGCACATGCCATTCTACTATTGGCTGCATGACAACTCAGACAATTATCCTGGTAATCAAAGCTCAAAGCAATAGTAAATTTCTGTCCCACATAATCACATACCCTAGATAATAAGAATTTAATCTCAAATTGATAACAGTAAGAGACTGACCACAGACAAATACTACTGCTCTCATAATCCCTTTAAACAATGGGAACATCTTGAGGTGAGTCTCCAGAAGTTTGTATAAATTTCTGTACATGTTCTAATTACAGATTAAAAATAATATTAGATTTCCCATTAATTTAACACAAAAGAGCCCTTACTACTCTTCACTAACATAACTATGCTGGAATCCTATTCCTTAAACAAAACAAAGAGGTTACTAACTTCAACCTCACAAGTTGATGGATTTATGTCCTTGTTCACAAGCTTGTTTATTCTTCTCTAATTATGCCTTCAGAAATGGAATCTTTTACATATGATAAATTCAAACACTGATTGTATACTTAGGCCATGGGATAACTACAAATTAAGATCAAAACAGCAAGATCTCACATACTTATATTGTGCTGATATTTCTTACTGACCACCTGCTCTGATCAGAGAAATCTACTATAAAAGGAAAAAGGCAGGGACATGTGACATCCAAATATGACAGGATAGAAAATCCTTAGCTCTGTTTGAATTCAGGTAACAGTTACAGTTCTCCAACCATGCAATATCAATTCCACATCACAGCCAGACTCAGGAATAGTCAGGTGGGAAACATTCCTTCTCAAAGGAACACAATGGGGAAACTAAGCCAGGAGGATCCCATCCTAGATTGAGGCTAAGATTGTCCTCACAGCTTTTTCCCAGATGCAGATCTCTACCCATTAGTAGCTTGTGGCATTTCTCTCAGATACCCGTATTCAAACTCAAAACAAAATTATAGTCCCAAGAGTCTTTTACCTCAAACAGCAAGTTTCACTAACCATAGCTTAAAGCCAGATCAGTTAATATATTCCCATGGAGTTGCAATAAGCAGTAAAGATTTACCAGGACTCACATACATAAGAGATTGCATTTAACATCTTTCCTTCAAATTTAAACTTGTCCTGGTGTAAAAGCCAATCATTAGAAATCATTTCTATCTACCATACATAAACTTGTAACTTCTCAGCAAGCCAAGTTCATTGTTAGAAACTCCAAACAAGTTTTTTTTTTCTCAGAGCAGATGACATTGCTCACACAGATTTTTTTTTTTTTCAGGGACTGGGGCAAGTTTACAAAGTAAGGGGAATTGCCTTATACCCCAGGGAGGGGCCAATCCTGGTGCCCCTGCCTGTTGACTTCTCTATCCTAAGGAGGACTGTTTTGAATGGGCAGAACCAATCTGGATGAGGCTTTTACCCAATTCCCTCCTTTTCCCACACTAATCAATTAACAATTCTAGGTTGTAATATTAAAACAGTAACTTCAAATAACTTAGTTAACAATCTTATAATTTTCAGAAGTGATAGTCAAATTGTTTTAGCTATAAGCCCCTCTTTAAAAACAGATTAAAATTTATCCTGATGTTAAGAAGAATAATCACTAAGCTTTTATGAAGAACATTTGTTAGAAATGTTTAAAGTGATAGATATCTTTCCTTTTTACCTTAAAGTAAAAATAAACCTTTAAAAATGGAATTCATTAAAACTAAGTTGATGTCAAATGTCCTCAAGTAACATAAATAACTTCCCAAAGTACCATAACAAACTAAATTCCTAGTTGTTACAGAATTCCTAGACATCACAAAATTCCTTAGTCAAAAAAGGAGAAAAAAATTCAGTTTTTATAATGCGTAAAGAACATTACCACAATAACAAATATTATCAAACCTTTAAAAATTTACTCAGTTTTTTTTTCTTTGTCTGTAAATATATCACTGGAAATTAGGAAAAACGATTACATTCTGGAAGCTCACCTAGACAGTGAATGTGATAGTCCATAAATCTCCAAATTAATGTATCTCAAGGATTCTCATTTACTCAGGAATGTCACAACACAGGAAATATTTACACAGATTTGATAAGAATTATAGGTGAAACTTCCTTTTAAAAGCGAATAAAACTTGGAAGTTTATTCTAACCCATTCATTCTCCCCTATTTATTTATTTAGTTTTGGAGGGGTAGACAAAAATATATTCCCAAATGCAATACCCTTGTTAAGCTTAGAAATGTACTGGACCAGTATTGATTGCTTTTTCTTTCCTATAATGACCAATCTTTAAAAGAACCCACTCGGGGATCTAGCCTGAAAGGTGAGTGGACATAATTCCGTCCATCTCTCCTCAAACTGCCCTTACTATGCACTCAAAACAATCCACTCGTCTGAGTTTCCTTCAATGTACCTAAGTGCAAAACAGTGTAACAAGTTCTGAAATGGAAAACATCACATATTTACCAATTTGGATGAGCTGGGGCTGGTGGGGAAACATCAACTAAACCCAGCAAGCCGCAGTCCTCAGCACATAAACCATTTGTCTGTGTTCCGGTACACAAGAACTTTTCTCTTTGTCTCCACGCTCAAACTTGGCCAGAGTTAGAATGCAGAGAGAGAGAAACTATTACTCATGCAAAAGTCCCAAAACCTTCTGACTTCCAAAACCTCCAGTCATACCATGCAACTAAACCATATTCCCTTCAAATTTTCTACACACACTCCTCTCTCCTACATGCTTAAACTTCCTTGCCCTTCTTTCTAATGATTTAAGATCCCCTTAAAACCCGTACATATCTCATTCCTTTCTAATTCTGACCTGACACTTCAAAAATCCTTCCCAACTTGTCCTCTACCAACCATATAACCTAAATAATAAAGTATTCTTCTCTCTTTCCCTCTCCCATCCACGCACTCCTTTGAAGCTGATGTTACCTGGGGAGGGAGAGGGGGAGAAAGAGGGCAACTTTTCAGAGTCCTGCTGCAGCCTTTGGCTGTCTGGCTGCAAACAACCCAAAAGGGAGGGAAATGATGTACTAGCCATACCCCCCATTATTGCAGAACACAGGCACAGACAAACAATAAAAGCCTGAACACAAACACATCCTTCCAATGGAAGTCGGAGGAACTGCCCCGGAGAAAACTGTCTGCAATCCAGTCTGACACCTGCCTTTCAGTATGAAACAGAGGTGGCTTCAGGCAGATGACTGCAAAACAGAATCTCTTAAAAAGACAATCTCTACACATGTAAACTAACACACCAAAACAACTGAGACAGAAACCAGGAGCCAGTTATGGGCCTGACAGAAACCAGGAACCAATAACCAGATATGGGCATAGTTCCGACATCTTGGGGTGCCCAGGGGATTGAGGCGCTAAGCGCTCTGCCATGTCCTGCACTCGTTTCCCACCATAAAACAGGTCTGCAGACATTTACCTTCGGAGGGTTACCAGGTCCACAAGGGCTGAAATGAGGTACAGTTTGAGTCGGGGAGGGAGGCTTCTCCTAGTCCTGAGTTCTGGGGCCCTGGAACATCATCAGGGGCCAGCTCCCCTAAAAGTCAGAACAGAACAATTCCCCCCTCCCGAGGCCAATGTCCTCTCCAGGTGGGTCTCTGCAGCGACATGGTACGCTGCTATCTCGCTGGGGCCTCCAAAATGTTGTACTGAGAAATCAGCAAGTGAGACCCAGACATAATTTAAAATGTGGATTTGTTAGCGTGAGGCTGCAAGGGGTATGCACATCCAAATCAAGCAGCCCCGATCAAGGATCGAGCTAGGCTTTATATGGAAAAGAGCATGGGAAAGAAATGCCAGGAACACTGATGAGGTAATCCAAAGGTGAAGGTGTCTCTGGGGGCTATGGATGGGAAAGTACAGGGAGTATACGGGACAGGGAGGGGGATGGATCTTTGGAGTCTGGCAGGAGGAAGAGTCCTTGGGCTGGCCAAGGACACCTCTCTCCCTCTGTCTTGATGAAAGAATGCTCTGCAACAAGGGAAAGCTTTCTCACAACACAGGAACTTACTAAGGAATTGAGAGGCTTCCAGAGACATGATCTGAGGGCTGGGGCCTGAGCAGCCCAGCTCTGTGTAGCTGTACCAGGGAGAGAGATAAGGGTCATGCTGAGGCCCATGCATGAATAACTGCTAGGCACAGTGTCCTTGGGTTGGGGAGTGGTTGTCAGAGATAGCGTTTCTGAGACTAGGTAGAAATTGGGGCACAAGTACAAGCACAAGCACCCGAGCACCCCATCATTACAGGTCAGAGATCACACAAACCAGACCAGGTGTCCTGGTCTCTGGTATAAACATAATTATTAAAGCAATTATATTGCAATCTTTCTTATCCATTTGCGTTGGAGGTACGGGCTATGCTGAGCTATGCAAGAGTACATTTCACTATTGTTTAGATTTAGGAGGAAAGAGGTCTGGGGCAAGATTAAGCACCAACTTTTGCTTTTCATGGCTTAAAGGGCCCTACTACCTAAATGGCAAAATAATGTTCTGCGTTACACTGAGGACCGAGGGAGAAGGTTTCTACCAACTCAGAGGATTAGAGAAGACTTCTTGGAGAAGTGTCGCGACTAGCTCAGCTCACCACAAGAGCAAGGATCTTATAGTAACCTTGAAGGGAGAAGACCAGCTTCACCTTCTATCTCGAATGCGCATTGATGAGGTGGGAGACAAGATGGAAGCAACTCCATTTAATTTTAACAAAGCATTCACTTAAGTAGTAAAGTAATAGGAACTTCTTCTCAAGTCACGATGAGGTAGAGCTCATGCTGTGCTAAGGACAGTGCATGCACATTCTGTGCACTTATATGACTCCAATCACAGATAAACTTCTAATGACCATACAGTAACTAGGGAAGTTAAAGATTGTTAAAGATCCATATAATGGAGCACCGAACCAGGGGATCTTTGCTCATAGATCAGCACCAGAGAGGGGCCTCTGCCCATCAGTGAGACCTCATGAACAGCCTGTGGCCCTCTACATCCTTACAGATCCCTAATAATTTCCCCTTTTTGTTTTTGTCAGAGACGGAGCATATGAAGCTCAGTCCCAAAGTCCTTTATGTGATTAGCTATGCACCTGAGCAAACACGGTCCAAAACACCGCATGGCCAGCAAAATCAAGCATAATGGCAATAAAGAAGACAATAGAGATATAAACCAATGTCCAAGGTTATTAAAAGGATTACGGATTTTATCTATCCAATGAAGTATATGTTGGGCAGTTTTATCTGGAATCAAGTCCTTATCAGCCGACCTTGCAATATCTTTAGCAATTTTGTATAAGTCATCAGTATCCACTGCAATAGTAGAATTCCCAAACAGCCCATTTAGATGTCTACATATTCTTTGCCAATCCCATTGGGATTTATTGTATTTAACATTGGTAAGGCAAATGGATTCATACCTATAATCACATTTCAAATGTGTTCTATATTCTAAAATATCCAATTAATCACCTATATCGATAATGGTTTCCTTCATTCCCTCAAGTATGTGGTAAAATTCGTCATCTATCCTCTTTTGTGTTTGAAAAGCCTTTGATACAATGCGAGTTAATTGATTCATAAAATCAGCTTGAACCATTTCATTTCTTGCGATATATATAGATTGAGATAAAGATACAGAAGCAGTCATGATAGCTATAAGTGAAACAATTCCTAATACTACACATGAAATACATCTCTTTTTCCTAGCAACTGTTAATTGATTACTTTGGTCTATTATTCCAAAAATATGATCAGAACCATGACTCATACCAATCTTTGCTTTTCACAGGCACCAAGACAAACTTTTGTTGTGTAATAACAAAAATAATTTGGTCTCTAATCTTGGTTCCTATACATTAAGACACCCTGCAATTAATACAAGTGACATTATATTCCCCTGAATCCATGGCCATTATATTAACATTCTGTGCTCTTCCCCACATAAATGCATGATTACCAGTCAAACAAGCTCCATTGTCATATTATCATGGATGGTCCCTTGCAAATTCGTGATGTTTATGGGACCTAAGGCTGCCCACGCCTTCCACAACTGATTTTCAACCCCTCTGTCATGAAGGGAAACCCACTGAGGAAATGGAAACCCACCAAAAGCCCAAGTATGATTGTTTTTCTCCCTAGTATAATTGTGCCAGGATTGTAATGTAAAATTCTTTTGTAACACAACACAATGACGTTCTGAAGTATGACAAGATAACCAAGGAGGATACCCTAAGCTCTTGCTAATCGGTGTCACATGATAGCATGGCTTTGAATTACTTGGACGTCTGATAGGTGTGTCATTAACACACTGTGACCCCAAGATGCCCGTGTAAGTAACCTTATAAAATTGAAAAAAGACAACAGTATAAGGAGGGGGTGCCATGTTATTAAACACATACCCATCAAAAGGGTGGTGACATTAAATAATTGTAAACACGTGGAGTTTTGGTGTCATTGCCTTTTGTAACACAAATAGGCGGCACCAAAGCCACACCAGTAAAGTTCATTTTTACATGTGTTGAGACCGGTTCTTAGGTGATATGAAATGAAATTCCTTGCCAAAACCTGTGGAGGCATTTCCTTGCAGAATGACCTCAGGTATTGTCTCTCCCCATGTAACTAGTCTGGGCCATGGTGGTTTTGTCACAAAGGCCCATCGTGTTGTATTTCCTGTCTCTGCTGCTGCTGTATTCTGTATCCCTGCTGACGATAACGACAAGAGGCACAGCTTGGTTAAAAGTTCTTGTAGTGCCTTCTTCTTATTCTTTCGGCTCCTTCAATTTCCTGGCCGGCCTGTGTTTTCTTTCTGCTTGCCTTGTCCCTTCTGAATGGATAATGGACATCCTTTGTTCTGACCCAAAGTTCTCCATCACCTGTGAAAATAAGAACAAACCCTTGCCCCCAGGTTAGCACTTGCCCTGGCCCTGCCAGACACCATCAACTCTCTACATGACTTTCATTATGTTTAGGAGAAAGGAATCTGTTTGATTTAGTGGTGTCACTAGTACTGTTGTCATTTCCTGCCAGATATTTCATTGCAGGAGAGAGGTTACAACTATCGAATTTTAAATAATTTATAGTGTAGAGTGCAGTGTTCAATTGATGCCAAGGGGATCCCTTAGCTCCCCCTTTTTGTTTGGAGCACCATTTTCAAGGTACGATTGGCACGTTCAACTATGGCCTGACCACGAGGATTATAGGGAAGGCCAGTAGTGTGACTAATAGAGAACTCAGTACAAAACTTTTTAAAACCCTGCGAAATATATGCAGGACCATTATCAGTCTTTAAGCATTGAGGTGGGCCAGCGAAGGAAAAACAATGAAGCAAATGATTAACAACATTGAACAGCCTCACCGCTTGAGCAGTAGCAAAAATAAAGCCTGAATAAGTATCAATAAACATGAACATATTTTTGTCTTCCAAAAGGAGAATAATGAGTAACATCCATTTGCCATAAGGTGTTAGGTGTAAGTCCCTTGGGGTTATGGACATCAACATGGAAAGGGGGCTGAAAAGGCACACAAGTAGCACAGCATTTAACAATTTCATGTGCTTGTGATTTTGTTATGCCATATAAAGTTCTTAAAGACCTAGCAGATAAATGTAATTTATTATGACTATTCCTTGCTATTTCCACATTCATTGTTAAAGACTTATCAACAATATCATTACCTTCAAAAATTGGTCCTGGGGCAAGAGTGTGGGAACGAACATGCAAAACATAAAATTTTTCTGTCCTATTCTGTATCATAAGTTGTATATCATTAAGCAGCTGATATATATTGTTACCAATATTTTTTATTACAGCAGTCTCTAGATGTTTTAGAATTCCTTCAACATATTTACTATCTGTGATAATATTCATTGGCTCCTCATATTTTTGAAATGCACAATAGACAGCATATAATTCATTCTGTTGTGTGGATATAAAGGGTGTTTCAATCACATGTAACTCCTTTCTTTTAGGGCACCAGATAGAGGCCTTATTCATCTTAGTGGCATCAGTAAAGACATTAATCCCATGTACGGGTTCACCTGCTGTAAGTGTGGGTTGTATCCAAGGCCAATTCTCAAAGATTGTGTGATATTTAAGGGGTTTTCCATACACAGTTTTCAAATTGATATTCACTTGCCAGTTAGGCATTGTTTGTATTGCCATTTCAATTATTTGTTGAGAAAATGGAAAATGTATGACTTCCGGATGTGTGCCACATAATGTTAAACATCTGCCATCAATTTTATGTATTAAGTCCCCTATTAGGACCATATAATTACTTAAAGTGTTTTTTGACTGAGATGGTAAATACACCCATTCTAAAAGCCTTTGCTTCTGATGTATTACTGCTGTTGGAGAATTTGGAGTGTTAAATATAGAAGCTCCACACTTTCATGCCTATCAATCCTGTTTGTGTGTGCTCCAACTACTTGTTCCTGAATATACAACAATGTTTGTTTGCCTCAGGGGTCAGTATTCGGGGTGAATCTAATTGAGGATCACCTCTAAGGCAATCATAAAGGTATCAATTCATAATTTGGAATGCCTATCTGTGACCGAAGCCACTGTATATCTCCTATAAGTTTCTGAAAATCATTAAGTGTTTTCAACTTTTGTAGGTCTATTTTTGGAGGATGAACTATTTTTTCTTGAAGTATCTGGTGCCTAAATATTGATATGGGGATGTTTTTGAATTTTTTCTGGGGCTATTTGAAGCCCATGACTTTGCAACAAATTTTGTATTTTTAACAAGATTTCTTCCAACACTTCAGGATTGGGATGACACATAAAATGTCATCCATGTAATGTATCATTTTTAGCTTTTTGTAATGGAATAAAAAAGCAATCTTTTAAATCAATAACTATCAAAGGCTAGGAAGTCATAAAGCATCGTTAATTTTCCTGACTTCTTTGCAATAATAAAAACAGGTGAATTTTAAGGAACCCAAACAAGTTCATTAGATTTCATTTTGTATTTTGTCAGTTTTATGGATAGAAAAAGCACAAACAGTGGGCGGGAGAAAATAACAGCTCTCAGTAAATGTAAAATATCGCCCACAAATTAAGGGGAAATGAATTGAGTTTTAGCTATCTGTTATCCTAGTAGTTTAACTTCATCTTAAAATAATTGATTAGTGGTGATTTATTAGGCAAGCTAAAAGTAATTAATACCCGTAAAAAGTCATATGAAACTTACAAAAATCATCAAGGAATCTTGATTAATTTGTAACATTTTGGTGGTATACCTGCAGACTGCAGAACAATACACCCAAAGTAAGCAAAGGGTGACACCCTCTGTACCCTTTCAGAGGTAATTATAAATCTATGAGACTGAAAGACTTGTTAAAACTTGGGCATTAATAAGGAGTGTTTGGTAGTAGTAGGACAACTGCAAAGTTTATCATCCATACAATAAATTATTTGTCTGGGAATATTTCTGACAACAAGTAACAGTGTTATGAACAAAATTTTGGCACATGGTAAGAAACATTCCTCCTTAAAGGATCATAATAGGGAAAATGGGAAATACTGATTTAACGAGACAACCATACCCAAATTCAAGCTCAAAACAAAGTTAATTATAGTTCTAAGAGTCTTTTACCTCAAGCAGTAAGTTTCACTGATTATGGCTTAAAGCCAGATACAGTTAATTATTTTCATAGAAGTGTAATAAGCAATAAAGATTTACTAGGACTCACATATATAAGAAATTTTACTTAACATCCTTTCTTTCCCACATTTAAACTTGTCTTGGTGAAAAAGCCAATTATTAGAAATTATTTATATAAAGTTGCAATTTCTCAGTAAGCTAAATGAATTGTTTAGGAACTCAATAACATAAACAAATTCTTCTCTCAGAGCAGACAATCTTGCACACAGCTGGTAGGAGCTTTTGGCAAGCTTACAAAGTTAAGGGAATTGCCTTGTGCCCTCCTTTTCACTCAGAAGTAATTAAGAATTCTAGGTCTTAGCTTTAAAACAGTAACTTCAAATAACTTAGTTAACAATTTGGTAATTTTCATGAGTGATAGTTAAATTTTAGCTCTAAGCTGTTCTTTAATCATAGGTAAAGACAGAAATACCTGATTTTCTAAATGACAGTTATAAAACATCATAGAACAAGATTAACGGACTTGATAAAATAATTTAGCTGGATTTACAGTTATCTCACTACCTTTCAGTTTCTTTTAGTTCACGTTTTAATTACATCTAAATTATTAAAAATTGCTTGACATAACACATAAAAGTGTACCAATTTGTAATGAGACTAGATTTTTAAAACTTGAAACACGCATATTGCTAATGTGAATGAACTAAATTACCTTTAGATTGTGTTCCAATATTTAAAAACTTTTCTTTTTGATTTGAAGAGGAAAACTCCTCCTTATCTTCTCCTTCTTTCTCCCCCACCCCAACCTGGCCAGGGTTGGAATTCGAGAGAAATGAAGAGAATATTTTTCAACATAATCTTTCAATCTTACACCCAAAGCTTTGGCCAGAGCTTTAGAATGCAAAAAAGAAAGAGAATTTTTTCTCCAAAAGTTTCCAAATCTTTTACTCTCAAATCATCTATTTCTGCTATTCATGCAAACAGATTATATTATTCTTTCCATCCATACTTTTCCTATTCCTGTATGTTTACATTTTCTTGCCTTTTTTCAAATTTAAAACCTAAATAATGAAGTACTTTTTCTCCCATTCTCTCCCGCATCCACCCGCTCCTGGGAATGTGGCTGGTATTAGGGAGGGGGAAGGGGAGAAAGTCACTAACAGCATTTCAAAATCCAGTTGCAGCCCTTAGCTGCCTGGCAGTAAAAGATTAAAACAAATTACAAACATTAATCACAGACCATCATTCACACAGACACAGATAAACATAGAACAAAATGACAGGGAGAATCCAAAAGTGAAAAACTTGTCAGAAATTCCCTACACAAATGAAATAATACTATTTTTATTTTATTTTATCTTTTCGTGGTATTCTAAAACTAGGCAAAAATCTTTCTTAAGGTTTTGGTTTTTATAAAAGGAAACTTTTTCACTTTGTAATGTTCTACAATGTCTACAATATGGTGCTGTGACTACACATTTCCTTTCTACTTCCCCTTGGGGATTTTTGAAATTCCTCACAGCGGGATTTTTGAAATTCCTCATGGCACATGGCGGGAGCTTCCTTTGTTCTCACAGCTCCTAAAACTTCCTCATTCTTTGTGCATCTAATATCCTCCCATGGGGGAGGGGGTTCTGGCCATTCCTCTGCCTGCTCTGTTTTGAATCCAGCTAAGTCAGGATATAACCTATAAATCTTGGGTCTGTTCTCTCTCTCAGGAGATCCGGCTCTACTATTGTTAGGTGAACACAATGAGGAAGTTGTTTGAGTACAGGCAGGGAACTTTCTTTTCTCACCCTGTATTTCAGCTTGCAAGCCCATTTTTATAAGATAACAGATAGTAAAAGTACCCAGAGGGACTGATTTCGGGCCTTTGGTGTAATAAAATTCTGTCAATTGTTCTCCCACTATTTTCCATTGTTCTAAATTTAAATTCCCTTCTCTGGGGTGCCATGGAGATTTTATATCAATAATATCTAGAAACTCTCTTATTTTCTTAGGAGTTACCAAGCACCCCTGTTCCTCAATCACTTTATATATTACTCTAACATTCTGTTCCTTATCTGAGAGTTTACCTAGATTTTTCCTCATGATAAGACTTTATCTTACCTCTCCGTAGTCTTCTGCCACGGGATATTGTAACGCAGAACATTATTTTGCCATTTAGGTAGTAGGGCCCTTTAAGCCATGGAAAGCAAAAGTTGGTGCTTAATCTTGCCCCAGACCTCTTTCCTCCTAAATCTAAACAATAGTGAAATGTACTCTTGCATAGCTCAGCATAGCCCGTACCTCCAACGCAAATGGATAAGAAAGATTGCAATATAATTGCTTTAGATAATTATGTTTATACCAGAGACCAGGACACCTGGTCTGGTTTGTGTGATCTCTGACCTGTAATGATGGGGTGCTCGGGTGCTTGTGCTTGTACTTGTGCCCCAATTTCTACCTAGTCTCAGAAACACTATCTCTGACAACCACTCCCCAGCCCAAGGACACTTTGCCTAGCAGTTATTCATGCATGGACCTCAGCATGACCCTTATCTCTCTTTCCCTGATACAGCTACACAGAGCTGGGCTGCTCAGGCCCCAGCCCTCAGATCATGTCTCTGGAAGCCTCCCAATTCCTTAGTAAGTTCCTGTGTTGTGAGAAAGCTTTCCCTTGTTGCAGAGCATTCTTTCATCAAGACAGAGGAAGAGGGGGGTTCTTGGCCAGCCCAAGGACTCTTCCTCCTGCCAGACTCCAAAGATCCATCCCCCTCCCTTTCCCGTATACTCCCTGTACTTTCCCATCCATAGCCCCCAGAGACACCTTCACCTTTGGATTACCTCATCAGTGTTCCTGGCATTTCTTTCCCATGCTCTTTTCCATATAAAGCCTAGCTCGATCCTTGATCAGGGCTGCTTGATTTGGATGTGCATACCCCTTCCAGCCGTGGGCTAATAAATCCACATTTTAAATTACGTCTGGGTCTTGCTCGCTAATTTCTTGGTACAACAATACGATTCGGAGACCTCTCACAAGGAGGCTGCCTGGCTCCAACACACCTCGGTGTCCTGACCGTGGGGTGATTTCTCTGCCTTTTCTCTGGTTTTTCTCTGGCCCGGCCCTTCGCTTGTCAGGCTAAAGGGGGTCCCACACTGTGGATCGTGGGTTGTCTTCTCAGCTTCCTCCGCTGCCTGCCCTTCAGTCTTCAGACTGCAAAAGGGGCCCCGTATTGGGCGCCAGTTTGTCGCAGGACTAGCTCAGCTCATCACAGAGCAAGGATCCTATACTAACCTTGAAGGGATAAGACCAGCTTGACCTTCTATCTCGAATGCGCATTGATGAGGCGGGAGACAAGATGGAAGCAGCTCTGTTTAATTTTAACAAAGCATTCACTTAAGTAGTAAAGTAACAGGAACCTCTTCTCAAGTCTCAATGACGTAGAGCTCATGCTGTGCTAAGGACAGTGCATGCACATCCTGTGCACTTATCTGACTCCAATCACAGATAAACTGCTAATGACCATGCAATAACGAGGGGAGTTAAAGATTGTTAAAGATCCATATAATGCAGCACCAAACCAGGGGACCTTTGCTCATAAATCAGCACGGGAGAGGGGTCTCCACCCATCAGTGAGACCTCATGAACAGCCTGTGGCCCTCTACACCCTTACAGATCCCTAACAGGGAAGCTTATGTTCGCGTTGGGTTTTAAAAGAGAAGCAGGTCACCTTTTGACAGAGAAGTGACTGACTCAGGGTGAAGAACAAAACATACCTTTTCAGACACAACCAGGATGAGAAGGGATAACTGTATTTATTTTAAATGGAATTTTCCTCTCTCTGATGAATTTTATTGATTATACACAGAAAGGCTGTGACTTCTGTGGTTTTATTGATTTGCTGACCTCCTTGTTTCGGTTAATTTTTAGTTGGCGCTCTAGGATTCTTCACACTCACCGTCATCATAGACAAACAGTAATGGTTTTGTTTCCTTAGTGCTTGTTCCCTCCTTTTCTTTTCCTTGTTTTATTGATATACATACACATTTATACATTTCTAGATATTCATATGTATGTGTATATATACATTTCTAGAAACATATAAGATAAAGTTTTAGAAGTACGTGAAATGATAGTGATAATAATAAAAATTGCTTTTCCCTTGACCTTGCTGCAAGGGCTTTCTAGTATTTCTCTACTATATATGATGCTGGCTCTTGTTTCAGTTAGGCACCATTTACCATTTGAAGGAAAGATTCATTTATTCCTTCCATATTTTTAGATATCTTTTTTTTCCAAACAGAGATAGGTACCATGTTTTTTCAGAAGCTTTCTTTCACACCTATTCATATGAGCATGTGATTTTGATTACTTTTGTTACTAATCTTATCTATTAAGTTTATAGTTTTCCTAATATTGAATCATCTCTGCATTCTTGATATAAACCCAATCTGGTCACTGTATATACTATTTTTAAATATGTTGCTGTAGCTTCCTTAGTAACACTTTATCATCATCATCATCATCATCATTTTTTATTGATACTCACTGAGAATATTGGTCTCGATTTTAGCTAGATACAGTTTGCCATGATACAGAGAGTTCAATTCCCATATTTTTTCAGTGTTCTAAAATTTTTTTAAAATTTTATTTATTTATTTGTGTGAGGCAATTGGGGTTAAGTGACTTACCCAGGGTCACACAGCTAGTAAGTGTCAAGTGTCTTGTTCTGAGACTGGATTTGAACTCAGGTCCTCCTGACTCCAGGGTTAGTGCTCTATCCACTGCGCCACCTAGCTGCTCCTGAGTGGTTTTTTTCTAAAAATAGAAATAGGTATGGTATATTGCCAAGAGAGATTGTTTTTTCTGTTCCTGTTAATATATCATGTCCATATTGTATCACAGAAGGGATTTGGTAGGATCCTTTCCTTTCCTATTTTTGAAAAAAGTTTAATAACATTGGAATTGTTTTATGAATGTTTGATAGAATTCAATTATAAAACCATTTGGCTTTGGAGATTCTTTGGGAATTCACTTGTGTCTTGTTTACTTTATTTTTCTGAGATTGGTTACTTAAACTTCCCATTTCTTGTTCTATTAACCTGGATATTTTATATTTTTGTGTATAATCTCTTTCATTTTTCAATTCTGTTAGTGTATAACTGGGCAAAATAGTTTCTAATAATTTCCTTTATTTCTCCTATATTTTTGTGAATCCTTTTCATTTTTGATATTGGAAATTTGTTTTCTTCTTTTTTTTTTTGGTGAGGCAATCGGGGTTAAGTGACTTGCCCAGGGTCACACAGCTAGTAAGTGTCAAGTGTCTGAGGCCAGATTTGGACTCAGGTCCTTCTGACTCCAAGGCCAGAGCTCTATCCACTGCACCATCTAGCTGCCTCGTTTTCTTCTCTTTTTAAATAAGGACAGATTATCTAATGGTTCTTCTATTTTATTGATTTTTAAAAGTTCTTAATTTTATTTATTCTTATTTCTTATTTTCTTTAATCTCATCCTTAGTTGAATTTTGTTAATCTTATCTTTGATTTTCAGAGTTTTCATTTAGTATTTATTTGGGAGTTTGTTTTCTTCTATTCTTTCTATCTTTTAATTATTTGGTAATATTTCTTATTTCATGGTGTCATTCAGTTCTGTTTACTCTTCTAAGTTTTAGGGAGTAAGTTTTTGAGTAAGATTTTACGCCTTTTGTCCCCTTTCAGTTCTTTTTTCTAGAGCCCTTTAACAGATTTTTATTTTAAATATCACATTTCATTTCTTTCTGGCACTCTATTCCTGTGATTGAATCATTTTTTTTCTCTCTCTGAGGCTTTGCTTTTAGTTGTTTTGAAGTTACCCTCTTGTTCTTGATTTACTCTTGGGCCACAATATTTCCTCATAGTTTCTGTTTACTCATATCTCCAGACTCAATCTTTAATTTGGGATTTTGTGCCATGGACAGGATTCATCTCCTCCCACACTCTTGTATGGGATGGTCAGACCTTGCTTTGTCTTTCTCATGATTTACTAGCCTCTTGCTATTGACTTCCATCTCCCTTGGTGTGTCTGCTCTCAGGGTGCTGGCAGGTTTCTGGCACTTCTGGATTGTCTGGTCTCAGAGCCCTATATCCTTCTGGGCCCTCTAGTCCCTGAGATCTAAGTGTGATAGACTGCCAGCCCTTCTTGGGCTTGTTAGAAACCTTCCAGGGCTTGGCCTCATATCCGATGGCAAAACATTCAAAGCATTATTGTATTTTGCACCATCTAGAGCTTTCCCTGGAGCTTAAATAATGAATAGTATATCTGAAGAGAAATTAGAAGAATAACATAACTGAATGACTCTATGAGACAAGAAATATTCCAAAAAAAAAATCAAAAGATAGAAGAAAATATAAACTTCCAAATAAATAGTAAAATGAAAAATTTGAAAATCAAGGATTAGCAAAACTCAACCAAAGATGAGATTGAGAAAAAAGAATAAAGAAAATTAGGAACTTAAAAAATTAATAAAATAAACCATTAGATAATGTCTTTTTTTTAAAGAGAAAACAAATTTATCATATCAAAAATGGAAAAAGCTCTAGGTTTTTCGCTCTAGCTTTCTTGTATCCTGAGTAAAGAGGCATTGGGGGCCACTTCTGATATGAATACTAGAAGGCTTCTAGCTTATTTATCTGAACTTAGAATGGCTTTCTGGTGGGATTGCTTTCTCAGTGCCTGTGTTTTTGTGTAGTCCTGGGCTCGGTGAAGCTTTTACCGTGGTTTCTCTTCAGATGCAATGATCATTATTTATGCTGTTTTTTAAGTTTTATTAAAAATTTATTCTGAGCTTAAACACTAAAAAGGACATTTCCATATTGCATATGATTGTATATGAAAATATTGTATATGAAATAGTGAATCTTTATTTTATGCTACTAGCTCTAAAAGTACATACATGCATACAGTCAATCTTCAACATACACAGTTGTAGAAAATGGTGTGAAAGTGAAAAAAAGTGTGTGTTAATATATTGTAGGTTTCCTGTGACCATCAAAAATTGTAATCTTTTGCTAGAGAATACTGAAAATACAAATTTATGAACACAATTCTTTATAGTAAAAATTCTTTTTTTTTTTAAGGCAATTGAGGTTAAGTGACTTGCCCAGGATCACACATCTAGTAAGTGTCAAGTGTTTGGTCTGAGATCATATTTGAACTCAGGTCTTCCTGACTTCAGGGCCAGTGCTCTATCCACAGCGACACCTAGCTTCCCCTAAAAATTCTTATAAAATGCACTTTTCCTAACACAGTAACCATGGAATAACATATAAAATGCAGTACACAACATAAAATTGGTAACATGCAAAACATTTTTTCTCACTAGTAATTCTCTATAATTCTGTGACCTTTTGCGCTAATATCCAAAAAAAAATTCAGACAACATTTACTTTTCATAACATTTGAAATCTACAGTACCATAAATATTGTACAGCAAATAAAATTCTTAAAACTAAACATTTTTTAACCTAAATCTGATCTATCATCATGCCAGATAGTGATGTGAGGGCATCATACTATGTTGTTGTAAACCTCTCTACCTTGGTGCTCTTGCCAAGAGAGAGGTTGCTGAGACTTCAGTCACTGCTGTTGGAAGACATAGAGCCTGGCAAAGCCTCAGTATCACTTCTGACACTCTGTCTTTCATGGCTGGTGGATGGTATTAGAGATCATTCCTACACCATTCTGAAATAATCCATCAGCAACATCTGCTTCGAGCACTGTTTGAGATCTTGAAGAGTCTCCAGGCCAGTAACAGCTGCAGACATTTGGACATGAAATTTATTCAACACCTTTATTTTCTCACTGAACCACATCACTGACTTTGCACACTGGGGCTTAGAGCCCAAAGGACTTGCACTCAACTTTGGGGGCATAATTGTAACATGAAACCTGAGTTTTAAAGGTTAACAATGAAAATATTCATTAAATGCACAGGCAGCTCTTTCCTTTGCAGTAGTAAGGTGAACAAGACCAGTAAAGCATCTAGTAGGATGTCAGCTGCTCCACAAACTTGCTCGCATTGAATTTCTCATTTTTTTCCCTACTGCACGTAGTCTCAAATGTACACAGCTGCCAATGTGAAAGTGAAAATGAGGTTACTAATAAAATCATTTGAATCCATGAAGCCAAGGAAGTTAAACATATAAATGTTGAGGATTCAATGTGTGTGTGTGTGTGTGTGTGTGTGTGTGTGTGTGTGTGTGTTCAAAACTGGCCTGCCTATCTTTTCTTTTCTTCCTTCTGAACTTCTTTCTGTTTTCTTCTGTGTTCTAAAAAAGATTACAATGGGCTTTCCCCCCCCATCACTATTGCTATCTATCCCTAATCATCTGCATCCCCCCCATTAAAAACCAAGAAAAAGCAAAAAAAAAAAACAACCCAAAACAGAGTCTTGTAAGAAATAAGCAGTCAAGCAAAATGAATTTACAAAGTGGCCTAGATCTTGAGTCCTTAACTTCTTTGCCAAGAAGTAAGTTTATCATAGGGTATCTGGAGACGTGATTGGTTAGTACATGTTAAGAGTTCTGAAGTTTTTCCAAGTTTTTTTTCCCCTTTCTCTTTCTTCCTTCTCCTTTCCCTTCTCCCTCCTCTTTCCCCTTCTCTTTCCCTCCCCTTTCCACTTCCCCTCCCCCTCCTTCCCCTATAGACTTTGTTAAATTTTATTTTTATATTTATAATATTATTTTAATATATTTAGTATATATAAATACAAATGCCATATATAAAACACTTAAACACACATATATGTATATATGTTTTCTCCCCTGATATAATGTAAGCTCCTTGAGGTAGGAACTCAGTCACTTTTGTCTTTGTATTTCCATTGATTTATTGATTGATGGAGAATGGAACTGGTGAGTAGATCTGGCTATGCTCACATCTGTGGGGATCAGGAAGGACTTCATGCAGAAGGTGATAGTTGATCTGAGTCTTGAAGGAAGGTAGGGATTATGAGGTGGAGGTGAGAGATGCATTCCAGGCATGGGGGAGAACTAGTACAAGGCCACATAGATGGGTGATGGAGGAACAGTGAGGAGGTCAGTTTGGCAGGAAGGTGAGTAATATTCTTGATGTAAGAGAGACCCAGAGGCTGGAGGAGGAATAAGACGAGTAGCTGGCATTTGTATAGTGTTCTAAAGTTTGCAAATCGCATTACATAAATTAAATTATTGGAATCTCACAACAGTTCTCTGAAGTAGGTAGTATAGGTAGTATAGCCTCATTTCATACCCTGAGGCTCAGAGAGATTAATCAGTCAATCATCAAGTATTTATTAAACACCTTGCTATGTCCCAGGTCCTGTGCTAAGTCTGAGGATGTAAATACCGAAGAGAGATATCCCTGCTCTTGAAGAGTTTAATTCCATTTGGGGAATACAACATGTCCGTAGAGAAGTAAATGCAAGATCTGTAGTGCAAACAGTGAACTCAAAAAATTACTTGAAATCCACAGTTAAAGAGGTGAGGGAAGAAACATTTTCTTCTTTAAGCACAAGGATTCAAGTCTCAAGCCCTCCCAAGCAGGTATGAGTCAGAGAGGGTGTCTGGGTGTTAGGGGTATATTTTAGCTCAAAGGCATTTCACCAGCCTCAATAGTTCCATCCCTCCTAGCTTCAGTTGAGAGGTTGGGTGACCCAGTGGAGAGAGTCAGGTGGACTACATCCTGCCTCATGTACTTTCTAGCAGTGTGACTTTGGGCAAGACAGTCTCTCAGCCTCAGTTTCCTCATCTGAAAAATGAGGTGGTTGGATTTGATGACCTCTAAGGTATCTTCCGTTTCTAAATCTATGATCTTTAGATCCCTCAGAGACTAGGGATACTGTTACTGTATGTTTAGGAGGGAATGGAATCTTGGGCAGTTACAATTTAACTGACATTTGTGAAGAGTCCTTGGAAACCGAGTGGCAGTTTAACTGAGATGGCTAGAGAAAAATTGAGCATGGAGTAAAGACCCGAGACCTTCTTTCCTAAGAGAATAAGTTATCTTTTATCCTTCAAGGAAACATTCTTGAGAAAAGACTTTATTGGCTATTCTGAGAGGGCTGGAATGGTGCTTTTATGGTCTGTGGAATAGTCATTAATTTTTGCTGATGGTTAGAGGTGACCCAGGCTATGAGTTTTCTTACTGTGATACATTGTTGAAATATTTCGATGTCTTTGTATTGTTCCTTTTACTGTTAATAAATTGCAATTATCAGTAACACTATTATTTATTAAAACTTATAAGAGGAGGGGATTTGTTGTAGAGGAGCAAAAGCTTATTGGCAAAGAGGCTTCTCTGAATTATTTACTGTTTAATAAACTGAGAGTGGGTGCTCAGAGCTAATTAATTTGTGAGGGCCATTGATCATTATTTGGTCTTGGTCATTATTTAGTCTTGTTTGAATTTCATTTCCATTAATTTATGAGGAAATAGGAAAACATAACTCTTAATTGCATCAGAATCCAGGATGAGAATTAGTAAGCAACGTGAGCCAATAGCAGCTAGAGGAGTAATTGCTGCAACAATTTTTTTTTTTTTACCAAATAATGAATTCTTGTCCCCAAAACTTAAGTCTTTACACTTGTCAAACACAAGATTACTATGATCATTGGTGGCTACAAATTGTACATCTGCTCTGTTCCACTGATCATCCTTTCTATTTCTTAGCCAGTACCAGATAGTTTTGATGATTACTACCTTATAATATAGTTTCAGATCTAGTACTGCTAAACCTCCTGCCTTTTTTTTTCATTAGTTCCTTTGATATTTTGACCTTTTGTTCTTCCAAATGACTTTTGTTATTTTTTCTAACTTGCTGGGTGAATGTGGACATATGCTAGACATGATTTCAGATGACCTGATATTTCAGGCTTGGAAATGAATGGAATAAGACATTCATATACCACTTAACAGTTAATGAAAGGAGTTTAGTTAGCCTTATTATGGAAAGGATAGGTAACAAAGATATAGCATTAATTTAGTTGAGAACAGCTCCTCTGCCTCTTTGTTGGCCATACTAGTGTGAGTCCCAAACCTGAGGGAAGACAGCAAGGCCTTCCTCCTTATGAGTCGGCTTTTGTACCAAGGCCACTTGAAACCTCTATCAGTGACCTGAGTCTTAGCCCACTGGGCCAATTAAGTCTTGAGGATGGTTTCAACACCCTTTAAGAAATATCGAAATTAGAAAAACACAGTGATTTGCAGCGGGAAGGAGAGAAGCTAATAGCTGGAGGAATCAGGAAAAGCCTTTTCTAGGGGGTGATATCTGCGTTGATCCTGGAAGGGACTTAGGGGTTCCAAGAAGCAGAAGTAAGGAGGGACATCATTCCAGACACAGGGAACAGACTCTGCAAAGGCCATGATGTAGGAAATGGAATTTTGTATACAGTGAACAATAAGTGGGCTGGGTGAAGCTTGGGACAAGTATGTAATCATTCTGGAAAAGTATGCTGGAGTCTGAGTGTAAAAGGATTGAAATACCAAAAAGAGGAGCTTGTATTTTAGTCTAAAGGCATGGGGCAGTCACTTAAACTTCTTCAACAGATGAATGCCATGCTTAGATTTGCACTTTAGGAATAGAAGTGTGGCAACTCCATGTAGAAAAGATTGGAGAGGGTAGAGACTTGATCTAGAAGACTATTGTGATAGTCTAAGCTAAATGTGATTAGTATCTGGACTAGGATGATTGTGGTGGGAGGAGAGAGAAGAGGATGGTTAGGACAGATTTGGAGGCAGTGCAGTTGAGAAGACTTGGTAACTGATGGGTGGTAGAAAGTGAGCTTGAAGAGTTGAGTTTAACTCATAGGCAGTAAAGTTGGGTAACTCAAGGGATGGGGTGTGTGTGTGTTGTGAGGCAATTGGGGTTAAGTGACTTGCCCAGAGTCACACAGCTAGTAAGTATTATGTATCAGGTCCTCCTGACTTCAGGGCCAGTGTGCCACCTAACTGTCCCAACGGTGGTCTTTTCTACAGAAATGGGGAAGTCAGGAGGAAAGGTAGGTTTGGGAGAAAAGATGAGTTCTATTTTAGACATTGAATTTGGACACATTGAATATCTATGGAATGTCTGTATTAATTACAAATTAATGAATGACATTAATGAAAGACTTATGAAAGAAAGCTCCGTCTGCATCCAGAGAAAGAACTGATAAATAGAAATATTTATAGAATGGTTTTACACATATATATGTGTTTGTGTGTATCTCTGTATGTGTATGTGTGCATATATATATATGTATACACAAATACATATACATATTCGTGTCTAATGGTAACCATCTCTAGGGTGGGGGGAGGGAAGAAAAAAGAAAAGTACATGATAACTTTATTTTACACACACACACACATCAAGTTGTGCATAATGGATTTGCAGTTTCATGTACAATCATCTTTTTTTCTTTTCTACTATGTTATAGAAATGCTTGTTTTATTTCTTAAGTTCAGAATAAAATAAATAAAAAATGAATATCTAGGAGGAGATGTCCAATAGGCAGTTATATATAAAAGACTAAAGCTCAGAAGAGATTTGGTTACATAGCTAGTTAGGTGTCTGTGATGGGAGCTATCAGAGTTTCCCATACCTTCCTCCCCTAGCTCACCCTCACGACATGGATTAGGCCATGCTTTCCCCCTCCCACAACATGGAGTAGTTTCTTTTAAAAGGCAGCATGGCTGTCCCCAGGACCTGGTTGGCCTTTGCCTCCCTGACAGAATTTCCTAACCTAAGTTAGGCAGAACCTCTAACTGTACTGATGTGTTTCCCGGTCAACTTAGGGCGCAGTATTCCAGCCCACATGGAGTCTGGGCCCCCTTCAACCTGATAGATTTCTGAAGACAATGTGAGTTACCACACCTTGCCTTATTGACTAAACACATTTCCAATTGGAGTGGGAGCGTGGTTGCCTTCTACAAACCCAGTACCACCATATCCTTGTTACATATCTGTGCTATGTTAAGACTAAGTAAACCTTTTGTTAACTGTTAAATGACTTATGAATGCTTTTATTTGTTTCACCCCAGATTGAACCTGAAAAACAGGGTTCAGTGTCAAACTTGCTCCTTGCAGTATCAGAGGCAGGATTTAAACTCAGTTCTTTCTGAGGCCAAATTCAGAATTCTATATACAATGACTTGGTACCTCTCATCAACATCTGAGGATCCATGTTGGCCTTAAGGCCCCTTTCCAGTGTGTTCTCCTTTGACCCTAGAAGAAGAGTCATGAGGACAAATGAGACAAAGAGACTAGAAAAGAGAGTGTGCTGTTGATGGGTCTACTTGTGCTGGATTTGGGGTATTTAGCATCTTATCTCTCTTTTTTTTTTTTTTGCTTGGCACCTCTGTACAAAGCAGGAATATCTCCCCCCATTTATTCCAGGCTATGCTCTCCTCTTCTCTGCCTCTGTTTCAGGTCGGCTGTTTACACTGCATCCAGCTGTGCCCACATCACACGGATGATCACCCTTCCCTGCTAATTAACACCAGCCCTGTTAATGATTAGGTGGAATGGTTTTGACATGGGTAGAATGGAAAATTTCCTAGCCAGAGGACAGGCTGGTAGAGGACCTCAGAAGTGGCTTTCCTGGATCCAAACATGTTGTAGACAGGCTGGAAGGGTGGGTCCCTGGCTGCACTCTAGAGGCAGCTCAGTAGGGGAGGTGGGGAAGTGGGAAGTCATTTGAAAGTCACAATCCTGAGAGCTTACCAGAGGGCACTATGAACCCTGCAATGAGAATATAGGTTCAGTAGGAGGGAGGGGAGCCTTCCTTTTCCACTGATAGGATGGTAATATGATAGGTTCTCCTCCCCATAACCTCAGATTATGTGTATCTTGGGGGAAGGGAAGTGACCCTAGACTATTTTGGAGTTTGGGAAGAAGGTAATAATAATAATAAATAATTTTGTTTAGTCATTTTCAGTTTGTCCAGTTCTTTGTGATCCTTTTTTGGGGTTTCTTTGGCAAAGATACTAAAGTTTGCCATGTCTTTCTCCAGCTCATTTTACAGATGAGGAAACTGAGGCAAAAACAGGGTCAAATGACTTGCCCAGGGTCACACACCTAGAAATGTCTGAGGCTGAATTTGAACTCAGGTATTCTTGATTCTAGGCCTGGCACTCTCCACCATGCCACCTAGCTGCCTAATAATAATAATAATAATAATAATAATAATAATAATAATAATAATAATAATAATAATATAATAATAACAACAACAACAACAACAACTAGTTATTAATAATAACAGTTACAATAGTACTTTATGATTTTCAATGCATTTTACATAGTTATTTGTTCTTCACAACAGCCTATTATTTTTATCCCTTTTTATTATTATCCCTATTTTACAGTTGAGGAAACTGAGGCGGATGAAGTGACTTGCCCAGGGTTACATAGCTAATAAGTATCTGAGGTGGCTTTTGAACTTAGCTTTTGCTGACTCCAGGTCTAAACACCCTATCTACTTCATCATCTAGCAGTTTCATGCCATTAGCTGCCCCATTCCATACCCCCAGTGAGGTAGGAGGTCTGGAAGAAGCTGAACAACTTAGAGAGAAGTTGTGGGAGGGTGGTAAAGAGAGTATGTTGTTGTGGTAGAAGAGAAGGCCAAGAGTAGAAGGAACCCTGGGCTGGGCACTCTGAAAAGGGTCTCTTGATAAAAGGGATTGCCTCCTCCCCACCCTTACCCCCATCATCCCCACAAGGGCAGAGATAGATGACCTAGAACAGGGATGGGGAACCTGCAGCCTCGACGCCACATGTGGCTCTCTGGATCCTCAAGTGTGGCCCTTTGACTGAATCCAACTGAATCTTTAACAAAAGGATTTGTTCTGTGAAGTTTGGATTCAGTCAAAAGGCTTCACTTGAACACCTAGAGGGCCACATGTGGCCTTAAGGCTGCAGGTTCCCCACCTCTGGCCTAGAACTACAGTAGGAGAGAAGGAAGCTAAGCATCAGCAAGGATAGATGAAAAAAGAGAAAGGGCTTCTGGTGCGCCAGACTGGCCTGAAGCAAAGAATAGCCACCAGAGGGCAGCAGAACCTTGCTTTAAGGAAATTCCACATTTCTTAGTGTAGCCTGCAGAGTGTGAAGTCACCCTTTCATCATCCAGAGGCTAGATCTGCCCTGCCTATCCTCTTCCCCTAAGGAATTTCCAGATTTTTGGCTCCCTCGGCTTCCTGTTCCCCAGCACCCCTCCCTCCTATATACTGGGGCAGTGATAGACTTCCTCAGGAAGATCACAGAGATCCTCTAAGACTAGCCCTTCCCTCCAAACTCCAATTGGTGAGGAAGACTGAGGTCACATAGGGTAACTGTGCAAAAGTCCCATTTCTTGAGGCTTTATTATTGGCACCCCTTACCCCTCATGGGGAGAAGGGACTTAGATCAGATCAATACACAAAGTACTTCCCCAAACCTCTAGCATTGTTAATAATGGGAAAGGGAGAGATATCTGAAAGTGAGGGAGAGTATGTGTTATTTGTGTGTGGTGGAGTACAGAGGCCTAGGACTTCTTTTTTTAATTTTTATTTAATTTTAATTTTTTTTACCTAGGACTTCTTAAAGGAACAGATTTAGTACCAGAAAAGGGAGCTAGGAAAGGAGACTGGGGAGGCAAAGCTGATGACAGGTTCCAGGGGTGCGCCTCAGCCAGCTCTACCAGAGAGCTGATTGTTAAAATTTTCATTCTGACCATTTCCATCTAAAAAATTGGCAAATGCTACAAACCAGGGCTTTATTTAATATTTTATAGATTGTCTAGACTTAAGAAAGTGATAGAGAAATGATAATAATGCAGATTAGGCTTAAAAGTGTACTGCTGCACTTTTTTGGGGGGAGGGAGTAGGAGGAATGAGTGGTAAAGCTGGTCGTTAAATGTTTACCAGCACACCAGTGAATTGCCACAGTCCTTGGCATACTTCTCCAATTTTTTAGGCCCTTGCCCCATTTCCTTCAGTCTCCTTTTTATTAAATGGCCAAAGATTCAAAGTGAATCTAGAATAGAGGGTAGTGGTGTTGGGGTGACACAGAGGGAGCTGAAAACTGTTCCCACATTCATTCTAGTTACTGGAAGAACCTCCAGCCCCAAGCCTCTACAGAAGTTGTTCTAGCTGCCTTGCTTCTGTATGGCTTTTGCCTTGAATATTGACCTGAGGGAGGAGAGTTCCACAGCTCATTCTAGGGCCTCCCAAACAAACGAATTAAGAAATAGGTAGTTTAAATTCAGTATCTTGTAGAGAAAAGTCAGTGACTCCTGCTCAGTCATCAGGGACATCTTCCTTTGGATAATAATCCTAGAGAGACAGATGGATGGAAAGTGGGGAAAAGGGGACCAAATTCCTGCTCAATCTATTTTTACCATAGTCACATGAAACCCCAGTCCCTTTCTGAACCCTATATTTTTCTTTCCTGTTTACCTTACCAGGAATTTTTGCTCTAGCTGAAGTTACATCAGGAAGAATGAGGATGAGAAACATAGAAGAACTTCCCATCTAAGTTGGGAGATATTAATGTTAGGTGGAGTATTCTCAAGCAGATGGTAGGATAAGTGGAATCTTGGTCCCTTGAGAAGGAGAAAAGGAACTCATCTTTTTTCTTATTAAGTAGCCTTGCCCCAAACGTGTACTCTATTCTGGCCAGGGTAAGGGGTTCCTCTCTTCTCCTTTCCTCTCCTATCAATATGGCAGCTATGTGGAGAATGAGTTGAAGAGGAGAGAGTTTAGAATTGGACATTGCTTAGGAGGCTATTGCAATAGTCCAGATAAGAAGTGATGAAGGCCTGAAGCATGGTGGTAGCAGAGAGAAGGATACAAAATGAAAAAATATTGCAGAAGCAGAATCAATAGAACTTGGTGACTGATTGGTTAAGGAGGGGCAGGGTCGCAGGCCAGGTCAGTCTGGTGCTTCAGGCTTGGGATCAGAATGAAACGAGCCGCTCATAGTCCATCTAACAGCAAGAGGAGGTTTACTTAGCCATAGTATGGAAAAGATACTTAGCAAGGATCCAACATTGGCTTAAGCAGACAGCTACCCTCTTCTCCATATGGAAATACATCAGGTCATCAAGGCAGATGGAGTGTCGTGACTCACTGCAGTGGGAAACTTATTCTCAGCAGCTGGAGCAGGGGGATTCAACTAGGTAAGCTTAGGCTGGAGCCCCTCCTTGCCTTTTCTGTTTTTTCTTTCCTGATGTTTGGTAAAGAAATATCTATTCTGAAATGAATGTTTTCAGACTTGAATTTGAGAGCTCCTGGGTCTTTTTGGTTGGAGCTAAATGGTGGCAAAGGGAGGCATCCTGGCAACTGCTCCAGACCTCTTGGAGAGGACAGCCACCAGCCAGAGGATGGGGCCAAGTCTGGCCATTTAACCAGCAGACTTGGACTGAGTTTTTTGGCTGGTGCAAAGCCTCAGTTAGATGTAAAATGCCTAATAGGCAATCCGGTAAATTGCTTTCTGTTTATATGGTGTTAGGGGTCTACCCACTGGCCTGGTATTAGCACTGCTACTTGTTCAGTCTTATAGTCTTATATGCTTGTGAGAGTACACAGGAAACAATACCCATCCCATATCTAATTCATATTGTACATTGAGTTCTTTTTTAATCCTTCCTTTTACATAATTCTAAACCTAAGCCTTAAATAATTTGCCCCATCCTCCCCCTGTGAGCCAGGGTAGGAGTTTAAGCAGCTCAACAATGTGACAAAAAAAAAATCCTAACTTCTCTCATTAGAAGCTAGGTTCCTCTCACTCTCCAGCTGAATCAAGTCCAAACTGCTGGTCCAAACTACTAGGTCCAGAAAAGAGGGGCCTCTTAGGCAGAGAATACAGCTTCCTAGATTCTGTGTTCCCATCAGGAGCTTTTAAGATAAGACTTACCTTTTAGACTTTGTTTTGTCTTTGATTTTTGTTTTCATCTGTACTAAGCTACTCCCTTTAGTGCTGGCTTTGCTAGCCTTTTCAAATTCCTGAAGTCAGAGCTGTGCAGTAATGGCTCTAAAGACATTTAAATGATGGAAGGTCTTCTAGAAGACATTTAGGACCTTGCCTCAAAGAGTGAAGGGTAATATGAGCAACAGCTGCCACGTAGTCTAGGTTAGCATTTTTTTTTCTCTAAAAGGTCAGGAAGTTGTATACAACTAGATTGGTCTAGAGGGCTAAGTTTCAAACTATTGACACAGCTTCCTAGTCACCTCTGTGTCCTCAAGAAATTAATGCCCCTCAGATTTTGTGGATGTCATGAAGGCCACACAAAAATGGTGCCACTTCTGACATAGTCACTGATCCTCATCATGGGTCAGGGTAACTTGTAGTAAAGGTGGTAAGAGGTCATAATCCTCTTGCATTCGACCTGGCTGGGATCTGAGTTGATATTGAGACTATCCAATGTACCACAGTACCCACTCAATGTTCCCTGGCCCACCAGTTAAAGCCTTTCCCTTTCTTGAAGGGGTACCAGCAAGGGGATGGTATCAAATATTTTCTTCATTAGAGGCCTTTGCTGAAGGGCATCCCCTTTCTTTCTTGGTAGGGATTGTCCTTCACCTTCATTCAGGGGCTCAGAATTGCTACCAAGTTGGCTAAAAGTTCCCATTTCTTTCAGGTCAATTCACAATCACCATGTGTAGCATCTCTTCTGGATTTACTCAAGTCCCATTGGGACTTGAGGTCAAGTTGGGTCCCCAGAGATCAGCTCAGTGTGTTCTGGGCTCTCCTTGAAAAAGGCTGACATGTAGGTGATGCAGTAAAAGGGGTCTTCACAATACCCAGGTATGAGTTCTCTAGAATTCAGAGTCCAATAAGAGTCCAAAGTCTGGCTTACTATTTTATTTTCAGGTTCACATTCATTCCCTGTGATCTCCCCCCTTTTCCCCAACCCCCATCCTGAGAAAGTGACCAAAACAAAACCCTTTACAAAAACATGTGGTCAAGCAAAATCCTATAGTAGCAATGTTTTTTAAAGTCTCAATCTCTATTCTGAGTTCTTAGGGTTTATTTCCCAATCCTTTCCCTCATATGGGCCACCAACCAAACTTGGGCCTTTGCCACTGAGGCTTCATTTGTTCTGGTTAACATTATGGTTTCTATCTAGTGGTAGATATCACTCTCTCCAGGAATGTGAATCTATGCCCATTAAATGGTGTTAAACCATTTTAAAAAATCAATTTTATTTTATTTTTAGGTCTGCATTTTCTCCCTTCAACCTTCTCCTCTTCCCACTGAGAAATCAAGAAAAATAAGACACTCATTATAAACATATACAGTTAAGTAAAACAAATTGCCTCATTGATCGTGTCCAAAACTAACTCTCTCTCTCTCTCTCTCTCTCTCTCTCTCTCTCTCTCTCTCTCCTCTTTTGTGTTCAACTTAAATCTAGAGGCCAAATTGAACCAATAGATGAAAATGACACAAATATCTTGGTCTTCTCCAGGTGTGACATAATGGGCATAAGGCCATCAAAGATAAAGTTGAGATTGTGTGTTAAGAGATTGTCTTGGAGCAGCTAGGTGGCACAGTGGATAGAGCACCAGCCCTGAAGTCAAGAGGACCTGAGTTCAAGTGTAGCCTCAGACACTTGATACTAGCTGTGTGACCCTGGGCAAATCACTTAACCCCAACTGCCTAAAAAGACAAAAAAAAAAAAGATTATCTGGGGGCAGCTAGGTGGTGCAGTGGATAGAGCACCAACCCTAGAATCAGGAGGACTTGAAATCAAGTGCAGCCTCAGATACTTGACACTAGCTGTGTGACCCTGGGCAAGTCACTTAACCCAAATTGCCTCACAAAACAAAACAAAACAAAAAAACAACTCCCCCTCCAAAAAAAAAGATTATCTGGCATCTGGAAACCAACTGTTACCTCTCACCCGTGGCTCTAAGAAGCTGCAGCATGTGCAGTGGCCACACCCTGGTAAAATGTCTTGGCAGATGGACTAAACTAGGTTGAGGGTAACCAACCAATGGGCCTCAAACCCATCAGCGAGTTAGTGGGGTGTGTACCTCAAGTGTATGAAGACTTCCCTAGTAGAATAAGTGTATGAGAACAATTTGTTCCAATGGCTATGAAGGCAGCTGAAGCAGGTGCTGTGGAGGGCTTACAGCTCAGTCAGACACTGAAGATGCCAGGGCCATCCATTGCATCCCAAGCCATTACAAGTCATCCTGACCTTTTGTCTTGCCACTGGACTTTTATGACTCTAGAAGAAAGAGTGATGGCTTTATGCATCTCTGCCTCACTTAAATCCAGTTCAGCTGCAAGTCAAGATATCACCCTGTGATGTCATTGGTCCTCTTTGAAATCGAAGGACAAACAACAACAAGAAGAAAAGCAACTTACTGACGGATGCAGATTGTGCAGGGGAGCACTGGAAACCGTGTGACACATTCCTGGAGGCTCCGAAAGTTTAGCACCTAGTGTATGTCCAACATGATACAAGCAGGTGGCTAAGAATTGTACATCAGATGCCTGCTCACTGTTTTTTAAGGTGAGTAGAGTGCCAGATCTGGAGTTAGGAAGGCCTGAGTTCAAATTACTAGGACCTTCAGTCACTTACTAGCTGTGTGATCCTGGTCAAGTCATTTAATTTTAGTTTCCTCTCTTTAAACAATAGCACCTACCTTCCAGCATTGTTGTGAGGTAATATTTGTAATGAAATTTGCAAATCTTAAAGTGCTATATAAATATTATGGTTCTATTATTATAATCTCTAAACTTTTGTTGTTGTCCTTGAGTCATTGTGGCCTGTAGGCAGGAAGACCTGAGTTCACATCTGACCTCACACTTGCTAGTTGTGTGACCTTGGGCAAGTCACTTAATGCTGCCTCAGTTTCCTCATCTGTAAAATGAGCTGGAGAAGGAAATGACAAATCATTCCTGCATCTTTGCCAAGAAAACCCCAAATGAGGTTATGAAGGGTCGGATATGATGAAGCGGCTGAACGACATCATCTAGAGGGAGGTAGCTGAAGCTATGAAGTGATGATTGTCCCAAGCAGAACCTTGGAGTGGGGGTGGAGGGTGGGATAGGAGGAGAAGGAGGAGCCAGTGAATAATGATCCGACAAATAGCAATAGGGACAGAGGACAGCAGCATCCTTAGCAGAAGGTAAGGTGTCAAGAAACAAGGAGTGGCCAGCAGTGTTGAATGTTTAAGAGAGGTCAAGAAGAGGGAACTGAAAAGAGGGCTGGGAGTTGATGATAAGGGTACCTTCTGAGAACCTTGGAGAAAGCAGTTTCAGCAGAATGTTGAGGCAGAAGCCAGATTATAAAAGTTTGAGGGATGAGTGGCAATGACAAAGTGGAGGCAGGGAAAGTAGGTTACTTTTTCCTAAGAGTTTTCCAGAGAAAGATGGGACTATTATTTGAGGGGATAGAGAGGTTATAGAAAGATTTGGGGGCCCTAACACTTTTGTAGGGCAAGATATTGGAGCCAGGAGAGTGGGACAAAATGAAAATGCCTAAGAATAATATAGTGATTTAGAATGGTCCCTGGAGTGTTATGAAGACGCCTTCCTCTGCCCCCAACAAAGAGACAAAACACTGAGTCTGGGATGCAGTGTTTAATCAGGATATCTCATCAGGTATTTGGAAAAACCCCAGTCGGATGGGGCTTTAGGGACTGGAGGGCCCTGCCCCAGGTGCTGGATCCTTGCGCCACAGCCACACAGTCGCCGTATTAAGATCTCAAAGAAAAATAGTTTTTCATCTTGTTCTTGATCTTGGTCAGCATTAGGTCTATCTCTTCTCCGACTTTGAGGCCCAGCTTGGCAAGTCTTCCTTCTGTGGTGACTGCGGGGGCTGGGGATGGAGCAAGAGGGCAGAAGGATTGATCGGACTAGGCAGTGGAATCAGCCAGTCCCATTACCAATCCCCAACTCAGCACTTGAACTGTGGACTCAAGTGATCATTTAGAACACATGAATTTCAGGTTGAACTTGAAAGAAATTCCCCATGATGTCCCTCCCCCACCTATGTATCTTTAGCCTCTGCCTTCTCTTCCCCTAATGTCCCCCCTTTCTTCAGGGACTGGCTCTTTTCCCCTTGAGGCCACTTAGCTCTGGCCCTATTTCCTACTCTTACCGTGTTGGGAGTTCTTGGTATCTCTTTCTGATTGCTCACTGGATGTTTCCTCACGCTGTACAATTTCATTATTATGGTGTAGGTTCCTCATTGATTCCTTCTCTGGGGACTCAGAATTGGAGACCTTTTTGTTTAAGAGGACATCTTCAAGGGAGATGTCTTCAGGAGAGACTTCCCGCTTAGAGCTCCGGACACGCTCATTAGAGACATTTTCAATGAAGCGGTTGGGGTTGTTAGAAGAGTCTAACTGAGCTGGAGGCAGGAAGCAAGACAGAGAAAACCAATGAGATGAAGTAAAGTCCTCATTTTTCTGCTGGGGTATACACAGGGAAGAGTGGAGTATTTCTGATTAGGGAAAGGGGAAGCCCATTGAGGCTTGAATACAAAGTATACAATGCGAAAAGCAGACCATGGAAATTTAGTACTGTAGGATTTAAAGCAAGCTGGGTTTTTAAAGATGGTCTAGTCCAGAGGGTCTTAACCTGGGATCCACAGATCCCCAAAGGGTCCATGAACTCGAATGGGAAAAAATAACATCTTTATTTTAGCAGAATGAGTTACCTTTGTAGTCCTATGCATTTAATGCATTCTTCTAAAAACATTATTCTGAGAAGGGGTCTATAGACTGCCATAGAGGTTCATAACAATAAAAAAGGTTAAGAAACCCTGAGCTAGTCCAGCCTTTTCATTTTATACATGAGGAAACTGAAGCCCACAGGAGGGGAGTGATTAATCTAAGTTAGACAACTGGCAAGTGGAAGAGCTGGGTCTTCTGGCCTCAAATTTGGCAGTCTTTCCAGTGTATCGTACTGGTTACTACTTTGGTCAACTAGAGTGAGGAATTTCCTTTTTTTTTTTTTTGGCTAGGCAATGGGGTTAAGTGACTTGCCCAGGGTCACACAGCTAGTAAGTGTTATGTGTCTGAGGCTGGATTTGAACTCAGCTCCTTTTGAATTCAGGGCCAGTGCTCCATCCACTGCGCCACCTAGCTGCCCCCTGGAGTGAGGAATTTCCAAGTAGGACTCCTGCTTACTTCTTCTAATTTTTCAGAACAGTTCATATCCCACTGGAAACACCAGCAGCCTGCTCAGATGTGGTTGTGTCTGACTCTTTGTGACCCCATTTGGGGTTTTCTTGGCAAAGATGCTGGAGTGGTTTGCCATTTCCTTCTGCAACTCATTTTACAGATGAGCAAACTGAGGTAAATAGAGTTAAATGACTTGGCTAGGCTCACACAGCTAGTAAGTGTCTGAGACTGGATTTATACTCAGGAAGATGAGTCTTCCTGACCTCAGGCCCGGTGCTCTATCCCCTGCTCTATCCACCCAGATGCCCCTGATATAGACTAGTAATCAAAAATCAGTTTTAGAATTAGAAGGAACTTTCAGTAGCCATTTATTTTAACTCGTACTTGAAAAAGAGCCCCCATAACACCATATTTGTTAAGAGACCATCCAGCCTTTGCCAAAGACCTTCAATGAGAGAGAACCCACTACGTCCAGAGGCACTTTTGCACAGCATTTGTTGTTAAGATTTTTTCCCTCTCATTATCAAGCTAAAAATTAGCTTTGTTTTTATCTCTTGCTTCTGATCTTGCCCCTTAAGGCCAAATAGAACAAATCTACTCCTTCTTCCATACACGTGCTTTGCAGTCAAGTAATGAGAATTTATTAAGTGCCTACTGTCTACCAAGCACTGTGCTAAGTATTGGGGATACAAAAATAGGGCAAAAAACCCAGAATCTTTGACCTCAAAGAGGTTACCTCTTCTCTAGGCAGATCATCTTTTTAGCTGCTCTTTTCCTGGCATGCAATCAAGGACCTTCAGGATTTAGGCTGTCCTCCTCTGGCTGCTTTCAGCTTATCAATGTCCTGCTTAAATTTTTGCACCCAGGACTAAACTTCAGATGTGTCTAGACCAGGGCAGAATACAGAGGTACTATTGCCTCCTTATTCTTGGAAGCTATCTATTTCTCATGCAGCCCAAAATTACGTTAGCTATGGACTCACATGGAGCTTTCAGGCCACTCAAACCCAACATTTTGGTTTTTATTTTCTCAACAAACTACCGTTTCACTATGCCTCTACTATTTTATACTTATCAAGTTGACTGTTAAATTTCATCTCATTTGGGGCAGCTAGGTGGCGCAGTGGACACAGCACTGGCTCTAAAGTCAGGAGAACCTGAGTTTAAATCTGGCCTCAGACCAAACACTTGACGGTTACTAGCTGTGTGACCCTGGGCAAGTCACTTAACCCCAATTGCCTAAAAAAAAAATTCATCTCATTGGATTTAGAGTTCTAGCCCATTAGCAAGCATTTTAGGAGGGGTAGGTAGCACAGTGGATAGAGTACCAGACCTGGAATCAGGAAGATTCATCTTCCTAAGTTCAAATGCAGCCTCAGACACTTACCAGCTGTGTGATCCTGGGCAAGTCACTTAATTCTGATTCAGTTTCCTCATCCATAAAATGAGCTGGAGAAGGAAATGGCAAACCACTCCAGTATCTTTGCCAAGAAGACCCCAAATGGGGTCATAAAGAGTCGGACATGACTGAAATGACTGAACAACAACAACACCACGCTTTTTGGATCCTGACTTTGTCATCCAGTGTGCCATCCATCTCCCCCAGCTTTGTGTTGTCTACAAGGGTAAGGATTTACCTTTATCAGAGTCATTGGTACCAGTGGTAAACAATACAGGGCCAAGCCCAGATCCTGCGGGTACACTAGAACCATTCTGCTTAATACTACTCATAGAGTCCAGCAATCCAGTCAATTTTTCCTCTCTGACTGTATAATTTGTCTAGCACATTTCTCCATCTTCCACAAGGATGGCACAATTTGTCAAGCTCCCTGTTAAACAATCTCCAGCATTTCATTGATCAGACTCCATCAAACAAAGGGACAAAGTTGGTCTGGTATGACTTGTTTTTCATGAAGTCACACTGACCATTTTTGATCAGTTTCCTTTTCTAGTTGTTCACTAACAATCTTTTGAATAATCTAGAATTTTGTCAGAATTGAAGGCAACTTCTCCTTCTTCCCTTCTCTAGTTCTACTGTCTCCAATGTGGGCCAGGTTTTCAGATGACTTGCCTCATCCCCATGCTTTCCCCTAAATCTTCCCCATTCCTATGGAAGCTGCACAGACCACATCATGGGTTTGGGTAATTATTTAGTCACTAGAGCTGAAAAGAATGAAGTTGGCAATCAAGAAGGACTCTTTCCAAAGATGAAATATTTGTCATCTCCTCAAGTGAAAACACATTCCAGGAGTCTTCCTCCCCCAAGGGAAACCTGGCAAAGAGGGGTACAGACTTACACACAATAGCACGTCTTTCTTCTCCATCATTTAGCTCGTTCAAATCTGGGGAAAGAAAACATCATCGTCATGAGGGATCCCAAAGCACTTAACTCATAAACTTACCCCAGGTTGCCTATGAAGTTTTATGGCATCATAAATTTAGAGCTAGAAGGACTATTAGAGTCCATCTAGTCCAACACTCTTATTTTACAGATGAGGAAACTGAGACCCAGAGAAGTAAAGTGACTCAAGTTATACTGATGATAAAAGTAGGATTTGAATCCAAATCCTGTGACTTCAAATCCAGTCTGTGTTCCTGCTGTACAATATTGACTCTCCTGTGAAGTCCCTGTTCCCCTTTTACGGTTGGGGCTCTGAGAACTTGGAGTGGGGAGGGACTCTGCCTGGGCCACCCAGCATTGCTCATGAGAGGGATTCCCAAATTCCCTGTCCTGGCTTTGGGTCTGGTCTGACCTCATTTCTGCACTAGCCCCAGGAAGCTCTGAGACTGGTCCTCTAGGATCAGCCACTAGAGAAAAAATTCTAGCCCAATGAAGAGGGATGAATCTCTTGAGGTCATCTGATCAGGGCCTCTGATCTCTAATAAGGAGGTAGAGAGTCCAGACTCACGGGCAAAGACTGATGATGCACAGGCCATGCAGGCCAGCAGCATTACAGGGAAGAATTTCATGGCTGGTGCCTGAGCAAGAGCTGAGTCACCTTTCGGGGAGGAAGCTTCCAGTTGTTGGGGCCTGTGCTTGACTTAGACTTTATAGAAAGTGGAGATGTGGGGGTTGGGCTTGTACATTGGAGCAGGCTGTGTGAAGGTGAGGCAATTTATGAAGAGATTCAGCTGGAAATAGGGTAAACTTATTTACAATTCTAACCACACCAGTTAATCCCAGGAATCACAGCTTCAAGGAAACTCTTCAGCAGAGAAGGAAGGCTGATGGCCTTCCCCTTGGCCAGGCATGCATAAGAAGGCACCTTTGGCTGTGACCCTGGGCTGTGTTCCCTGGGGGTGCAGTGGGGTGGGGGAGACAAGGAGTAGGGACCTAGGAATGACTAGTGGTCCTTGACCAATTGGCAAAGGGGGAATAAGATTTCCTTTTGGGGTTTGTTTCAGAAGGTGTTTAGTGGATTCTATCTCCACTTCATCCTCTGATTCTGAAAGATCTGAGCAGTTTTCATTTTATGATTTCTTGAAATATAGTGTCCAAACTTTAAAAAAAATCATGGTTTTTAGGGAGTCCAGTAATTATTAAAATCTCTCCTTGACCTCTTTTCCAATTCAGTTGTTTTTGTCTCTCTTTTCTTCTACTTTTTCAGTCTCTTGAGTTCTTTTTAATCTTTCTTGCTCTCACATGGAGTCTTTGATTTCTGCTTGGTCTGTTCTAGTTTTCAAGGAATCAGTTTCTTAGGTGAGGTTTACCATTTCCTTTTCTAAGCTAATTAAGTGTTCCTAATTCTTTCCTCAAGAGCTTTTATTTTATTTTTGTCTCTGGCTTTCTTTTTTCATTTTATTTTTAGGCAATTGGGGTTAAGTGACTTGCTCAGGGTCACACAGCTAGTAAGTGTCAAGTGTTTGGTCTGAGGCCGGATTTGAACTCAGCTCCTCCTGACTTCAGGGCCAGTGCTCTATCCACTATGCCACCTAGCTGCCCCTCTGGCTTTATTTCTTCGGAGTATTCATGTAGTACTTGTGGAAAATCCATTTTTTTTCCTTTTTGAGTCTCAGCTTGCAGTAATTAAGCAGTTAGATTTGGAATAATTTTGATACTAGTTGACGTTTTCTCTGATGAATTTCTCTCTCTTGTTCCTGAATTGGAGCTCTGTGCTAGGGCCAAGTTCTGCCCCCAGTGCACTTTTGAGTAGGGTGCTTGGCCCTGCTTGATTACCTGGACTCTGTTTTTATTCTTTTTGCTGATTTCCACTTCTTGAAGTTAGCCCCTCTGCTGCCCCCCTCTGTATTTTTGAGGTTCAGAGCCCTGAGTCTTCAGGGCTCTCTCTGACATCTCAGATTGTTAGAGTCCTCGGAGGTTTCAAGCTTGGGCTGTCTAGGTCTAGCATTGCGGTGCCACGATGGCTAGTGCTGCTACCTGGTGCTACTGCCTACGATTGCTTCCCGGGCTTTCTGACTATGCTAGGACTATCTGACCATCCTGAAGATTTCTCAGGGGAGCCCTCTTCTCTTGCTGCCTCTGGACACAAACACTTGCAGGCTACACATGTCTCCTTTCTGGTTCCAGTAGCATTCACTTTGCTGTAGGGGTCCCTTTTCTCATTGTCCCTGGGCTTTTGGTTATATGTGTAGTTTTGGGGTAGAAGCTGCCACTTACTAGTTTCTCATTGGATTTCTTGATCATTATATGATCTGGTACAAATTGCAGGATTTTGCTGGAGTAGATAGGACAGAGTTGGGCAGCCTGCCCAGGAAGGTCTCCTCAGCACAGGTAGGGCAGATCTCCAGGGGGTCAGGTTCTACTGCTCTGTTGGTTGTAAAGAGTTGAAAGTTGGTTCTAGACTCTTGGAAGAGTCACAGGAGGAAATGGGGATGATGGAATCTAGGGAAGTGAGGGTAGGGATACTTGTGGTGGATCTGGGGGATGAGAGAAACTGCCATTCGTCATTTCCTTCAAGGTGAGAGGACCTGGTACATTTTGGATCATGTCTTGGTCTTTTACAATTGGGGTATGGAGCCTGCGGAGGACGGCAGAGGATCATAATGTTCAAATGTGGGTGATGTCCAGGCTTAGGTGACCATGGCCAAATGGATGAGAACAGGAAATAGATATAGAAACATAGATTCACAAGGCTGAAAGGGAGCTAAGATTTAGAATTTTAGACTTGGAAGGAATCTGAGAAATCATTCAATTCAATCCAACAAATATTTGTCATGTTCCTAAGAAAGGCAGCATTGGATGGTGGTCAGAGAAGCCACCTTGAAGCCAGAAAAATCTGGGTTCAAGTCTTGCCTTTGACACATACTATCTTCATGATTGTGGGCAAGGTACTCCATCTTTCAATGCTTTGGGCAGCTCTCTAAGACTTAAGTGCTGACTTGTATTGGTAGAAGGAGTTTCCTCACCATAGAGTTCTCTATCTCAGTGAAATGAAATATGTCCTGTCCTAATGTGCAAGGAATTGTTGAGGTGCTGGAATTAAAGACAAACACATCATTTCCTTGCCCTCAGAGAGTTTCTGTAATAGTAAGGAGGAAGAGCAACATGCACATGGGTAAGTTAAAAAAATATTCAAAGTAAATTTGAGGTGGGGGTAGAGAGCAGAAAAATTGGAGAGATCTGTCATGATTAGGGGGTGGCTTTGGTCCTGAGTCTGGAAGAGGGGTGGAGGTGAGGAGGGAAACCATTTCAGGCATCACAGATTGCCCAAGCAAAGGAGTCTCCAGAGACTGGAGATGGAACGGCATGGACAGGAAACCACAATAGGTGAGTTCAGCAGGAATTCAGAGTGTGTGCATAAGAGGGGTATAGTATGGATTCAGCCTAGTAAGATAGTTTGAGCTGCCTATGAATGTCCTTAAATCCCTAGCCAAAGAGTTTGTATTTGATCTTAGGGGTGATAGGAACAACTATATTCTAGAAATATCTATTTGGCAACCCCGGGGGAGGACAGATTGGAGAGGGGAGAGGCTAAAGGGAAGGAGAACAGTTGGGAGGCTATTACGGTATTACAATAATCCAAGGTGGTGATTGTGTGAGTGGAGGGAATGGATAAGGAGATGTTGGGAAGATGGAATTGACACAATTTGGCAACTCAGCCAATACCCTCCTTTCATATGTGAGGAGGAGGCTCAGACTGGTAGTAATGGAGCTGGAATTCAAACCCAGATTTTCCTATCCCTATAAATACTTGAGTAGAGGTGGCATTGCGTAGAGATGGCAGCTAGGTGGCAGAGCGGGTAGATAGAATGCGGGGCCTGGAGTCAGGAAGACTCGTCTTCCTGGGTTCAAATCTGGCCTCAGACACTTACAAGCTTTGTGACCCTGGCCAAGTCATTTAACCCTGTTTGCCTCAGTTTCCTCATCTGTAAAATGAGCTGGAGAAGGAAATGGCAAACCACTCCAGTATCTTTTGCCAAGAAAACCCCAAATGGGGTCACCAGGAGTCAGACATGACTGAAATGAGTGAACAACAACAAAGGGGAAATAGCGTGATGCTAGTCTCTTCTCCCAGGGCAAGGGAAGAGCCTGAGGGTCAGTTTCTTCCCTTTTTCCTTTAAGCTGAGCCTGGAGAATGCTCTCCTACCTGACACTGCCAGCCTTGGGCCAAATTGTGAAGTAGGGATGCATGTGAATTAGGTATTTCTAAGCCCTTGTTTCTGTCTCAGTGCCCTCTTCCCTTTAGGCACCTAGTGTTTGGTGAGAAAAAGAAGTAACAAACTTATTTCCACTACGGAATTAGGAACTAACTAATGGGGTACCCCTCCAGGAGCACATTTTCAAAGCTGACAACTTTTTCTCAATGGTGAAATGAAGAGACCCTTGGGTTGAGAATCAGAGAATCTGGACCTCTGGCTGGCTCTGGGTTCTTGTGCTTCTTGGCTGCTTGTGCATATGCTGGTATTGGACCCAAGAAATCTGTGCTAGTTCGTAAACCTTTTTACTACCGTATGTCTTCATCTTAAGCCTATAAACCCCCAGATTGAATCTCCTTCTACTTCCATCCTGCTTATCCCATCCTTGATTCCTTCCTTCATGGTGGTTCCCCATCTTTGCCCCCTTGAAGTTAATGGTTCATGGTGGACCTTGGGTAAGTCATTTACCTCCATAGGCTTCAGTTTCTTCATGATCTCTAAAACAAAAATTTAGAATTCCCTTGGCTTCCTCTCCAGTCACTTCCTAGACTTAATCCAAAGGAATGCATCTCTAATAGCAAAATGAGGGCAGGGGGTATCTCTTTTGTCTTTGTATCCCCAGCACCTGGCATAGAGCCTCAAGCACAGAAAGTCTTTAAGAAGTACATATTGATTGAAGATATGCAGAACATCATGTAGGAGGCCAGGGAGTAGGATCCCAGGATTTTGGAAAGACCTGAGTGGGCACAGACTGAAGGAGAATGAGAAAAAAAGAAATGCCTGCAGAACCTTCCCTGAGCCCTCCTCTTATTGGGGCTAGCAGACCTTGAGTTGTCTTTCCTGATCCTGTTAATGTTAGAATGTTGGGCATGGATGTGGCTGCACTATGGCAGACCCTTGAGCCATCCCCTTGTTTGTGTGGTGCTGGATTTTAAGACAGTGAAATGGCAGCCCCTTCACCCTTTCAGTGCACAGAATCCCTAGGACTCACCAGTCCAGGGCAGAGAAATGATGGCATCCCAGAAATTGATAATCATTGCCTTCATTGTTTATCCAGGGACTCACCTTTTACTGCTCCCTTAGATTAGAAAAAACCAACAAGCATTAATTAAAGACCTACTATGTTAACAGGTACTTTACAAAAAAACTCTACAAGGTAGGTGCCATTATTATCCCCATTTTACAGATGAGGAAATTGAGGCAGATAGGTTAAATTGCCCAGGATCTTTACAAAGCTCGTAAGAGTCTGAGGTCAAATTTGACCTCAAGGTTTCCTGACTCCAAGTCTAGGACTTTTCTACCATGCCTCTATTACTTTAGGTTGAATAGTAAATTCATTTTGTATAGTGTAGAAATGGGCTGGATTCATCACCTTTCATCCCTAAAGCTTGGGAGAAGATTTTTGAAATATGATGGTGAGAGTATTTGCTACTTGCTGTAGGTTTCCTGACATTTTTCTTACATTTTTATTTTAAGTAAAAGCATATATAGCCCAGATTCAGACCCAGCACTACTCCTTGGCAATTTTCATACCATGCTGGGACAATATTTCCCAACTGTCCTTTTCCTGTTCTTTTTCTGAGAATAACAATCCAATAAACCCTTCCAAAATATTCCACCCTGATTACTATTCTTCTGTATAAGATGTCTTCCTCCATTAGACTACAAGCTCCTTGAAGGCAGGGAGTATCTAACTTACTTCTTATTTGAACCCCTGGCATGCTTAATTAATGCTTTTTCATTCCATTCCATTACTGTACTATCTTGTGTTTGTTATTCTGGTTGGGTGAGATTTAGAGGGGAAAATGGGTCCTTGAGAGCAATGTAAATTCTAGCAAGTAGCATTTAGGGTTTTTTTCTTCCAATTTTTCAGTCATATCTAATTCTTTGTGACCCTATTTGGGGTTTTCTTCGCCAAGATGCTGGAGTGGTTTGCCATTTCCTTCTCCAGCTCATTTTATAGATAAGGAAACTAAGGAAAATTGGGTTAAGTGACTTGACCAGGGTCACACAGCTAGTAAATGTCAGAGGCCAGATTTGAACTCAGGAAAATGAGTCTTCCTGACTCCTGGTCCAGCACTCTATCCACTGTTCCACCTAGCTGCCCATTTGGGGGTGCGACACCTACAATAAAGTAATCCTTTCCTTATTGTTGGTAGGAACTCTATGTTGTTATCACTACGAATTCAATATGTCTGTGAGGAATGCAAAGATGAAGCTGGTCTGGGACAGGATGTGGGCAATGGCTGGATTTAGCTGCTGACTCTCAGCTCTGGAAACTCCTTGATTTAGATGCTTAGGGAGGGGTGAGAAGGACCATCAACTTTGAAAAGGGAGAAAAGAATTGGTTTGTGGCTATGATAAAGATAGTCATGATAGGGCTGTGGAAAAAAACCTGTATAGTAGGAGCATGGAGACTTGGGGCTGAGTCTAGAATCTGTCACCAGCTCCCCAGAACCCGCCTCTGGAGGGACCATGACAGCTGTTGATGGTGCCAATACAGGATCAATAGCTATTCCTTTCCCTACTCTCCCCTGCTGAGCCAAGGAAAAGATACTGATTATCCGCTCCCTCCAATATCCAAACAGGAAGCCTTATAGTCAGAAAGCCTCTGTCCCATAGGTTTCCATGTCTTTAATGATTGTCTTGCTATTTCCTCTGGTGATTGCTCATGTTGTTCTCCCTGTATACTGTTCTCCCTTCCACGTCTTGGGGGTTGGGGCACAAGCGCCCCTGTAATCTGGAAAATTCACATAAAATATTTTGACCCTCCCTTCATACCAGAGAAGAAGTCTTCTGGTTTCACGGATTTCCTTCTCTTTTTTTCTTGATATTATCCAATACTCTACATATATTTTATGCATTTTTGAGTTTCTAAACTTTTTCTGTGTCATCTGCCGGCCTTCACATGTCATCTGTGGCTTCCACAAAACTACCAAAAAATTCCCATTTAATTTCTTATGCTGACATATCAAAACTACCATGGGGAAAGTTGTGATGTGGAAGGGACAACAATATATAGAGAAAATGGACTTAATGCTGTGTTGTTCTGGATTTATTCTGCAAAGCATCCGAGGAAACAAGGCAGAGTGGTTCTGGAAATTTTCTATTCCCCCAGTGCATCTGTTAGAAAAGGCAGGTAAGTCCTGGAGCTAAGTCCTCTGCGAAAATAATGAGCTGTCTCCAGGTATTAGTAGTCCCAGTGCCAGCTATGAAGCTAGCGCTTCCATTTTAAGCTGGTCCAAGGTAGAGGCAAGAAAAATATAAAGAGCAGAGAGAGACACTTGATATCTGATGCAATCCTAGAACCCTATACATTATACGAGCCCAGTATTTGTAAATGCAGAAGGCCAAGGAGGGGAGTGTTTGCAGTACCATGCTGCCTGGGTTCCATGCTGTCCTTTCCCCCTTTAAACAAGGCCACTTGGACCCTTGGTCCCCAAACTGAAGTGTTACAGGGTAGATTCCCTGAGGGACTCCTGCCTAGGTTCTGGTTCCTTTTGGGAGCTGCAGCCTCTAAGCTCCCCATTCAAGACCGTGAGCAAGGCTGAAAAGTCGACCTTCCTCTTTCACGGAGAAGGCACTAAGCCCACAGGGTGATCTAGGGAACCAAACCTAACTGTATCCCTCATTAAGTGCAGCACTCACAAGTCTCATTACCCAAGGAAACTGATGGTAGTCAGGGAGAAAGGGAAAGCTCTTGAGCATGGGGTTATCAAAGATAAGAGTAACAATCGTCCAGCAGGCCAGGGACTGAGGTTCTGCCCTGAATATTTGCCTTTCATGATCCCTTCCTCCACCCTGCTGCAGGGGGCCAGCTGCCATGGCCTTGCTCATCTTCTCTGATACAAGGTGCCCTGTATACCTCCCAGGTCTCATTTTCCTGTTCTCTCTGAGTCTGTGCTTGGTGCTAGGAGCCTTTGGAAAGCAGCCTCAGTGCCTCAGTTGCTAACTGGCCCAAGGCCAATGAGCTGGCTGCAGCTTCTAGCTAACGTGAGTGCCTTCTAGCTAGAGTGGATGTCCCAACCCTCTCCCTCACACCACACTGACTTTTCTTTTTATCCTTTTCCTCATGGGTCTACAATATGATGGGGATTCATATATACTCTGAAAGGTTACAAAAGTCTCCAATATATTCTCTTGGCTCTTCACCACTACCCCTGGGTTGACAGAGAAAAATTGCTTCCTGTCACTTTAAAGGTTTTTGCTTCTTCCTCTCCCCCAACTCTCCAAATGTATAAACTCAGACACAAAGCATATCAAATAAGCACAGTTTGCTTGTAGCACAAGCTAGGATAAACACAGGAATAGGTATTTAGAAGAACAGGCTCCCACTTTGAGGTTGTGGTGACACCACAGTCAGGAGAGTGATAGGGTCCCTTTTTCTATACTTGTCTTTACCCTCCTTCTTCACACTCTCATACAGAAAGAAGGGAGAGAAGAAGTTGGCTGGGCAGTGGTACCCCGCAGGGTGAGTAGAGGGAAACAAAGGAAGTTTCCACAACTGGTTCTGACCTTCTATTGTTCTGCCTTCAGCTCTCAGGTGCAGTCTCTAGATTGAATCGAGTAAGAAGGAAACAAGCATTTATTTCAGGCATAGTACTAAATACTTTACAGATATTATCTCGTTTTGAGTCTCACGCAACCTGGGGAGGTGGGTGCTTTTATTTTCCCCATTTTATAGTTGAGGAAACTGAGGCACAGAGAAGTTAAATGACTAGCTTAGGGTCACCTGGCTACTAAGTAACTGAGGCTGGATTCGAATTCAGGTTTTCAGGCTGAGTGCTCTATCCTCTGGATCACCCAGTTGCCTGGTCAGACACTATTCCTCAACACTTAGCAGAGTCCCTGGAGGAGCTGACCTTTCCCCTTCCCTTGTCTTTCCCTTCTTTTTTTTCTTCCTCCCCACTCCAAGTCTTCCATATCATCCTCATGCCAAATGTGGTCCTTCATAGCATCTTTTTCATCACCTTCTCACTTCTCCAAGGATTGTCATTACTCTCCCATGTCACTGAGAATTAGAAGAAGTTGAGGCTGATCTTCCATTCTCCTCTCTAGCCTTTTGGGTGCTGTGGTTTTCATTGTCCTCTGGGGGCTTCACATATATAATAACCTTTCCTTTAGCCAGCCACTTACCTCTCCGGGCCTTAGATTTTTGCAAACTGAAGTTGGACAAGATTTATCTAATTCTCTTCTAGCTCTTTGGAAAAGAGAAAAAAACCCCAGTTCTTTGATTTTTATACAAATCTGCTCCTAGTCAAACAAAAAAAATTCTTTTACATGGAGGTGTCAGTAACTGATTAAAAACTCAAAGTGTTTCCCAATCCTAAGGGGATTTGTATTGTGATGATAAAAGTGTTAAATTGTTGCTGGGGCGGAGCCAAGATGGTGGAGTGAAAGCAGTGACTTGCTTGAGCTCTCCCCCAAACCCCTCCAAATACTCATAAAAAATGGCTCTAAACAAATTCTGAAGCAGCAGAACCCACAAAAAGACAGAGTGAAACAAATTTCCAGCCCAAGACAACCTGGATCACTGATCAGAAAGGTGTATCGTGCTGGGCTGGGAGCGCAGTGTGCAGTGCAGCGTGGGCGCGCAGGCCACAGCGAACCTGGAGCAGGCCTCAGAGGACTGACTCTCGGGCAGCTGTGGTGGTTTCCAGACTCCTCAATCCACGAATGCCAAAGACAACTTAGAAGGTCAGTGGGAAAAGTCTGTTTCTGTCGGTGCTGAAAAAGGAAGGCAGGGTTTCAGCTCCATTCTCCAAGAGCATGGCCCTGGGGGGTGGGCTGGCGGCAGCTGCTTCCCAAGCTTCTGGCCCACAGACTGAGGGGGAATCCAGGGGCTGATCAGAGAGGGATTGCAGGGATCTCTTTGCCAGTGCTGAGGCAGGAATCTCTTGCTTTGCCTGTGTTTGGATCTGGGCCACAGTTTTGGGCGGCAGTGCTGGGGTGAGGAGGAGCGCTGGCTTGGTGGAGCTTGTAGTGGCTGTAGAGAGGAACCCCTCCTCACAGTTACAGGACAGAAAGGAGTACTTGTAGTCACAGTCCAGGAAAAGAGTAAACTCCTCGTCCCTTATCATACCACCTTGGAAGAACTGAAAATTTACAGGGCCCTACAAGTATCTCTGAAAACAGCTGTACAAACCCCCCGAAGCTTGGGACAGTACATTCTCCACACTGGAAGCAGATTTGTACTTTAACAAAGAGTTTAAAACTCAAGTAATTGGCTGGGATCATGAGCAAGCAGCACAAAAAGAGTCAGACTATATTATCTTACTTTGGTGAAAAAGCAGATCAAAATATACAACCAGAAGAAGACAACAAAGTCAAAGCTCCTACATCCAAAGCCTCCAAGAAAAATATGAATCAGTCCCAGGTCTTGGAAGAGCTCAAAAGGGATCTTGAGAAGCAAGTAAGGGAAATAGAGGAAAAACTGAGAGTGATGCAAGAAAATCACAAAAAACAAGTCAACAGCTTGCTAAAGGAGACCCAAAAAAATACTGAAGAAAATAACACCTTAAAAAATTGTCTAACCCAAATGGCAAAAGAAGTCCAAAAAGCCAATGAGGAGAAAAATGCCCTAAAAAGAAAAATTGGCCAAACGGAAAAGGAAGTCCAAAAGCTTACTGAAGAAAATATTTCCTTAAAAATTAGAATAGAGCAACTGGAAGATAGTGACTTTATGAGAAATCACAACAGTAGAACAAATACAAAGAATGAAAAATTAGAAAACAATGTGAAATATCTCATTGGAAAAACAACTGACCTGGAAAATAGATCCAGGAGAGAGAATTTAAAAATTATTGGACTATCTGAAAGCCATGATCAAAAAAAGAGCCTAGACATCATCTTTCAAGAAATTATCAAGGAAAACTGCCCTGATATAGTAGAACCAGAGGGCAAAATAGAAATTGAAAGAATCCACAGATCTCCTCCTGAAAGAGATCCCCAAAGGAAAACTCCTAGGAATATTGTAGCCAAATTCCAGAGTTCCCAGGTCAAGGAGAAAATATTACAAGCTGCCAGAAGGAAACAGTTCAAGTACTGTGGAAACACAATCAGGATAACACAAGATTTAGCAGCTTCTACATTAAAGGACCGCAGGGCATGGAATATAATATTCCAGAGGGCAAAGGAGATAGGATTACAACCAAGAATCACCTACCCAGCAAAACTGAGTATAATCCTTCAGGGGAAAAAATGGTCATTCAGTGAAATAGAGGACTTTCAAGCATTCTTGATGAAAAGACCAGAGCTGAATAGAAAATTTGACTTTCAAATACAGGACTCAAGTGGAACATGAAGAGGTAAACAGGAAAGAGAAATCATAAGAGACTTATTAAGATTGAACTGTTTACATTCCTGCATGGAAAGATGATATTTATAACTCATGAGACCTTTGTCAGTATCAGGGTAGTTGGAGGAAAAAAATTATATGTATGTATATGTAGATAGATAGATAGATAGATAGAGGGCACAGGGTGAGCTGAAGATTAAGGGGTCATATCTGGAGAATAAAATTAAGGGATGAGAGAGGATTATACTTGGAGAAGAAGAAAGGGAGAGGTAGAATGGGGTAAATTATCTCACAAAAAAAACAGAAAAGTCTCTTACAGTGGAGGGAAACGGGGGAAGGTGAGAGGGAATGAGTGAATCTTATTCTCATAGGATTTGGCTTAAGGAGGGAATAACATACACATTCAATTGGGTATGGAAATCTGTCCTACCCTACAGGAAAATAGGGGGAAAAGGGGACAAGAGAGCAGGGGGATGATAGAAAGGAGGGCAGATTGGGAAAGGGGTTAATCAGAAGTAAATACTTCTGAGGAGGGACAGGGTCAAAAGAAAGAATAGAATAAAGGGGGGGGCAGGATAGGATTAAGGGAAATAGGGTTAGTTTTTCACAACATGTCTACTATGGACGTGTTTTGCATAACCGCACATGTACAACCTATATTGAGTTGCTTGCCTTTTCAATGATGGGGGGTAGGGAGGGAGGAAGAGAGAAAATTTGAAACCTAAAGTTTTAAAAACATATGTTCAAAAAAAATGTTTTCACATGCTACTGGGAAATAAGAATTATAGGAAATGGGGTACAGAAGTCTATCCTGCCCTATAGGAAAACAGAAGGGGAAGGGGAGAGAGATAGAAGAGAGGACAGACTAGGGGAAGGGATATTCAGAATGCATGACATCTTGGGGTAGGGGGAGGGGGGAGATGGGGTGAAAATTTAGAACTCAATAACTTGTGGAAGTGAATGTTGAAAACTAAAAATAAATAAATTTATATTAAAAAAAAGATGTACACTCAAAAAAAGTGTTAAATTGTTGAATTAAAAGAATGAAGCTCAACATGGATTTTTCAGGCATAGTTCTGAGGGGTGGAGGAGAGGTTAGCAGTCAGTTATTGGGTATGGGTATAGATAGCTTTGCAATCTTGTCCAATTCAATTTAGTTCGAATTTACTAAGCGTATAAAATGTGTAAGTTATTGTGTCAGATACTGGATGCACAAAGATGAAATAAAACCTAGTGTCTCCTCTCAAGTCAATTATAATCTAGCAAGGGGATATAAGAGGTATGTCTGTAGGGATTCATTTCCTACAATGCTTTGGGCCAAAATAACATTCTCATTGGAAGACATCTTTCGGACTTTGTGTCCTCTGGGCTCTTGTATGTAACTCCTCTCTGTGCTTAATTCACCAGGCTAAGATGCTAATTGTCAAGGAGGCTTTACCAGGCTGGAGCATTGGGCTTGTGGTAGTAGCACCTTAGAGGGTGTAAGTGACACAAGCAGACATACGAACTGCAATTGGGATGCAAAGACCATGTAGTAATAGTGTGGCCATCCATTAAGAAGATAGGAGATGCATGATCAGAGTCACACTTCTTAGCTGGGAGATCATAGGATCACATATGGAGTGTTGGGAGGGACCTTAAAGACCATCTAGTCCAACTTGTCATTTGAAAGGTGAAGAAGCAGCCACCAAGAAATGAAGTGCCCATCCCAAAGTCACACAGTAAGGAACTGGCTGAGTCAGGATTTAAACACAGTCTGCTAACTCCACATGCAGAGTTCTACCATGCCAGATCAGTTGGAGGAGGTTTACTGCCTAGCTATTGTCTTAGCTCAGACGAGTGAAAAGAGGAACAAATTACAGTATGATGCTTGAGTTTGTCCTTAGAATGCTAGGACTGCTAGACCCTAGTCGTGGAAAGGCTGGGTGATATTCTATTCTACGAAATAGCAGGAGTGCTAGACACATGTTTGGGGAGATGGTTGGTAAGGGGGCTTCATGTAAAACCCTTAATTTTTATTTTCCTTTCATTTTCACAATTTATAATAAAATATGTGGCCACAGTATGTTGAATATCTGTGTCCTCTTACTATGACGGTCATTGGGAGGGATTTTTAGATGTAGGTGTGGTGGCAGAGCCACAGATTTCATATTTTACTTTTTTGAGCTATATTTTATATATAGTTAAATCCTGCATCTGGCCAGAATGGATTTTTAAGCTCCTCAGCAACAATGCATTATGGGAGGGCTTCCCACATACGCATTAGAGAGACTCTGATGAAACCATTTGCCCAGTGGCCCAAGTAGAGATCCTCTTGGTCGACAACTCAGATTTTGTACTCTCTCACTGGCTATTTAATATAGTGATATGCTGTTTATCTGTAGTCTTTAGAAAGGCAACAAATAAAATAATTTTGGATTGTTTATACTGTAGGGTCCACATCCCAAGGACCTTGTCATTCAAGATTATTGCAGTAAGCCAGGTGAGAGGTATTAAGGTCCTGACGTGGGCTAAGTGACTACATGATGGAGAGAAGTGGACGGTTGTGAAAGCTTTGAAGATAGAACTGGGAAAACTTGGCAACTGATTAGAAATGGGGAAAGAAGGAGACAGAAGAATCAAGACTCTGAGATGACTGGATTGCTGGAGGATGGTCATGCCCTTGACAGAAATAGGGGAGTTGAGGAGGAGTAATGGGTTTGGAAAGAGAATAAAATAAGTTCCATTTTTGGACATGTTGAGTTTGAGATGCCCACAGTTTGTCCAGGAGGAGAAATCCAGCAGGCATTTGATGATGTGTGATTGGAGTTTGGGAAAGAGAGATAAATTGATTGGAAGGTATCTACATAGAGATGAGAGTTGAACTCAGAGGAGCTGATGTGATCATCCAAAGAGAAAGAGAAGAAAAGAAGGCCTCAGTCAGAGCCCTGGAGAATACCTCTATTGGAAGGGGTGGTTTGAATCGATGTTTAGTGCCTGTGTCTGTGTATTAATTAATAGTTCAAGACTTGGCTTTAATAGAGTAACCCTATCCTACTCCTCAGTTAAATGTAGGCAGATGAAATCTCTACTGATTATTTCAGAGTGCAGACTATTCACAGTCCTAGGTCTGGACTCATGTAATTCATGTCCTTGGCTTAGGTTGGTTTAAACTGAACTGGCCTCACAGCTACAACACTCACCAACTTTGCTGACGTTCCTTGACACTGCCTCTAGAAAGCCCATTTTTCCTTCTCATTCTAAACTGGGGTCTCTGTCAGAGAGTATCCTAACAGCTGTATTCCTGGCCTCTGGACAGTGAATTTCCCCTTTTTTGCTCTTTTTTTTTTCCCTCTTAAGTCTATGTGTTTTTCTAACCCGGTCTACCTGGCTTAGCTAAAGTTACACTCCTTTCCCTAGCCTAGCCACCCCCCCCCATAAGATAGTCACTAATTTTTCCCTGGAAGGAAGCCCCCAAAGTCTTCCTTCAGTGGATCCATGATTTCATTGATGTGGGCATTTCATTCATGCTTTCTCATCCTATGTGATTCTTGTAAATGTGCCTCTATAATTGCTCCACAGATTGACCCATTATTCCACAGGTCTTCCTCTAGGTCAAGGGTTCTTCTTTTTCTTGATTATAATTTTATTTATTTATTTTTAACATTTAAAACTTTTGAGTTCCAAATTCTCTCCCTCCCTCCTGCCCTTTCCCTGCCCATTGAGAAGGCAAGCAAAATATCAATTATACACATGAAATCATGCAAAACATATTTCTTACATTAGCCATGGTACAAAAAAGAAAACAAGAAAAATAAAGTGAAAAAGTGTGCTTCAATTTGTACTCAGAGTTTATGAGTTCTCTCTCTCTGGAGGTGGAGAACATCTTTCATCATAAGTCCTTTGCATTGTATTGATCAGTCAACAGTTGATTATTGTTAATATTGATGTTACTGTGTTCAGTGTTCTCCTGGTTCTGCTCACTTCACTTTGCCTCAGTTCATATAAGTCTTCCCAAGTTTTTCTGAAACCATCCTGCTCATCCTTTCTTATAATACAACAGTATTCCATCACAATCATATACCACACCTAATTCAGCCATTGATGGGGCTGATATCCTCACAATTTCTAATTCTTTGCCACCACAGAAAGAGCTGCTATAAATATTTTTGTACATATAGGTCCTTTCCCTTTTCTTTAATCTCTTTGTGATACAGACCTAGTGGGTATCGCTGGGTCAAAGAGTATGCACAGTTTTATAGCTCTTTGGGCATAGTCCTAAACTGTTCACCAGAATGGTGAACTAATTTACAACTCTACTAATAGCATTAGTGTCCCTCCCCTCCAACATTTATCATTTTTCTTTTCTGTTATGTTAGCCGATCTGATAGGTGTGAGGTGGTTAGGTCAGGGGTTCTTAGCTTTTTTTGTGTGTCCTGGACCCCTTTGGTCACGGTCTGTTGAAGTCCATGGACCCTTTCTCAGGCTTAGGTTTTTAACTGTGTAAAATAAAATACATAGGATTACAAAGGAAACCAATTATACTAAAACAGTCGTAAATTTTTGCTATCCAAGTTCACAGACTCCCTGAAATCTAACCACAAACTCAAAGAGATCCCTGATACTGGGTTAGGAACAACTCTTCTAGGTCTTTAAGAAAATTGTTTTTGAATGCTAGTACAGAGCTTGGGTTGTCCATCCATTATGCATACTCTTACTATATGATCAGTTGACCTTTTTCAATCTCACATTTAATCATAATTACAGTTACCATTTATATAGCCATTTAAGGTTTGCAAAGTGCTTTACATATATTATCTCATTTGATCCTTAAAACAACCTTGTGAGGTAGATGCTCTTATTATTTCCATTTTACAGAAGAAGAAACTGAGGCTAAGAGAGGTTAAGTCTGTGTATGTAGCAGGATTCAAACTCAGGTTTTCCTGATTGCAAGTCCAACACTCTAATCCAATGTGCCTCCTAGCTTCCTGTCTTTCCTCAGGGATATCTTTTCTACTACATTTTATGAATAGGTCATAGTTGGAAATAGGTTGTATTCCATGTATATTTTTCTCCATTGGCCTTTAGCCCACCAACAGTTTTGATTCTTTAGAGGTTGTGGTATTTCAAGATTTATAAGTATTACACTTTTTTGCTCACAGTCCATGAAATAAAGAAAAATGTATTCCTTTAAACATTTCAAACTACTTTGGAGCCTCCATTTATAGCAAAGAAATGTCTCCATCCTTCCCTTTTACTCTCTGGGTTGCCGGTCCTGCCTTGCCTCCCTCCTGCCCAATTCACAATGTCTTGTGAAATCTACTCCTACTTGTTTGCTCCACCTGATCCAAAATAACGCCAGAAAAAGAGATTGGTGGTAGCAGCCCTGGCTTGGGGTTCCTTGGTGGTGGTGACTGAGTAAGGCTTATTTATAAATGGAAACAACGTAGATGCCTATTAACTAGGGGAATGGCTAAATTGTGGCACATAAATATAATGAATAATTATTGTGCTGTAAGAAATGAACTTGATGAATATAGAGAAGCACGAGAGTAACTGATAAAAGAGTGAAGCAGAGTCAGGAAAAAATATACACAATGCTGACAACGTAAATGATAAAGCAACCATCACAGAACAATTTAAACCCAATTTTGAGAAGTTACAAAGAACAAACTTGATCCTGAAAAAAGATATAGGACGATAACCTTCTATCTAATCCTAGATCCTTTGGAAAGATAGGAGTCTATAGGTGTTGAACATTGCATTTAATGCTAGACTTCCCCCCCCCCAATATGTTGTTTGGTTTTATTGACATTTTTGGTTTTCTTCCTCTTTCAAAAATGCTTTATTATAAAGGATGGGTCTCTTGGAGGGGGTTGGAGGAGGGATATGGGGGGAAATGACTCATCATGCCCCAGGAAGTCACATAGACTTGCCTCCCCCTCTCCACTTTTCAGATCCCTTTCATGTGTTGTCTTCCCCCTTTACAATGTAAATTCTTTGAGGACAAGGACTTTTTCTTTTTTGTATTTGTATCCCTAGCACTTAGCACAGTGCCTGGCACGTAGTGGGCACTTAAAAATGTTTATTGACTGATTTGCTGCCTAGGTGATATAAAAGGATATCAACAAAAGTCAATTTAAAGTATAAAACCTGAACAGCATAAAACAAAAGCAATACCCAGATTTTGTAAATAGAAACTAAATCATTTCTTTGAAAGAATTCAGGATTAGAAACTATAAGTAGTTTCTAATAATAAGAAAAGTCCTTCCCAAAGACATCCTGAAACTGAGGATTAAAATGTGTTCAGATTCGAAAATAAAAGAAAAAGAAAACAAAGTATTTTCGATGTCACTGCTACAGATTGTTAAAAACGAGTTAAACATGTAAAAAAGTTTAAGATTGTATATGAGCCCCTACCTCTAGCCACCAGGGAGAATTCATGAGGGGATTAAATAGCATTAAGCTGGTTGCTATGGTGGCGTTGCTAGGCCAAGTGCGCACGCTCTGTTAGAGCCCTCTTTGCAGGGGGCGCAGGGTACGGGGAGGCGGGGCTGCCACGCAAGCAGGGCTCCTGACTCTCTTCCCCCCGCCTCTACGGGCTTGTCTTTTTTGAAGCGCTGGAGGGAAGCCTGCGGTAGAAATAGACCAACTAAACCTCGTAGACCGAAAGCAACTGTTCCCTTCTAGCCTTTCTGAGCTTCCGATTTTCTTTGCTCAAATTTTCTTTGCTCTCTCTGTGACCCTCTGTCTCTGAGTCTCTCTGTCTCTCTGTCTCTCTGTCTCTCTGTCTCTCTGTCTCTCTGTCTCTCTCTGTCTCTCTCTCTCTCTCTCTCTCTCTCACACACACACACACACACACACACACACACACACACATTGCAGAACAAAAGAAAAGGGAGGTTGGATTAATGTGTAATCAGTTCTCTCTAATGACATCTAAAGACTTAAATCTAAAAGTAAACATTTAAGGTAAAGACTAAAGTGTCCTAAGCCCTGGAGGGAAGTACTGAGAGCAGGAAGTTTAAAAGGAGTAAACAAACCATAATTTTGTTCCACCCCAACACCCCCCCATCGTCCCCTCCTCCCCCCAAAAAAGTCACTGCCTTTCTTCCCTCTTCCAGATTAATCATTAAACAAGTATTTTTAAAGTGCCTATTCCGCGCTGGGCACGTAAGTGGAAGTGCCTTCTTTATCTCGGTTCATGCTCCCATATGAGCTGGCTGCGGTTTCTGCTCCCCATGGCTCTGAGGTCACATCTGTTTTCTTCTTCCTGTTTCTTCTATCCTCAATCCCACTTTAATTCCCAATGTCAAGGTCAGGGACAGAATTTAGGAATCTGGGTCTTCTCCAGTCTAGCGAGTCAATTATCTCTCTCAAATCTCTCTGTCCATTGTGGGTATGGCCAGTTGGCCTTTGCATGCCCAGCCCTTGACACAGTGGTTGGCACTCTGTAAGGGGTTAATATGTGTTTTTTCTTTCATTCAGGTTCCTTCTATATGGAGGTGGGACTAGGGATCAGAAGGATGGGTGTCTAGAATGATTTCTCATGGGTCTCTTCTTATCTGAGACAATCCTCAGAGACCCTGAGGATTCTGTTGAAGGTTTAGAGAACCTGGGAAAACTCATGGTCACAGACCAGGGCTGAAGCCAGAGTATCCTGATCGGGGAGGTTTAGACAAGGAGAAGCTTCAGGAATCAGAGCACCAGGCTGCTTGAGTCTGGATAAAGGCACTAGGAGCCAGTGGGAACCCAGCTTGTGGAGAGGATCTGGGTATGAGGGGGTGCAGGTGGGTGAGTAGCAGTGGTAGGAGGAAGGGTGGAGATACTTGTGGCTTCATCTAAGGAGAACAGCACATATTGAGTCAGTAGGAATATCAGAATCTATCAGCTCTGGAGGGCAGCATTTGTTATGGAAGGGAAACTAGGAGAGATGATAATCAGAAACCCTCATAGCTCCCCCACCCCAGGCTGTGCCCATACCTGACAAAGCCCCAGGATGAAATCCAAGAGCTTTGTTGGAACCCTAGTCCTGGCCTGGCTTGGGGTCACTGTGTGACCTTGGATAAAATACTTCTTCTGTCTGCATGAGGGTTCTATTAGAAAAAAAAATGATCCTTAAAGCCCCATTGGCTGCCGTGAAAATTATATGTGCAAGACTTGGTTGGGACAGAGTGTTTGGAGCCAGGAAAAGAACTGTGAGCAGAATAAGTGTGGTTGGTGCAAACAGACCCATCCTCACCGTCTGATTGTTATGATGGCTGTTGCTGCTATTCTGTTCCTGTTTCACACACTGTACCCCAAATCTTCGTGGTCATGTTGTTGGTCAAGTGAAAAAATGTGGATGACTAAAGGTGGCTCAGACCAAACAGCTGCTAGACAAATGACTGCAGGTCTGACCCCTATGCGGAATGGATCAGTAGTCCTGGCTGGTTGTCAGGAGGAAGGATGACACAAGGTTACCAATTTGTTCATGCCTCCTCCAGCCCTCAGCCCTCACCTTGGCATCTGTGTCCATGGAGTTTGGGAGTAGGCATATCTCCCCCTGCCCAAGGCTGTACTTCCCTTTATGCTCACTTGTCATGCAACTGCTGGGCCTTGGCTTCCTCATGTCCACACACACCATTCCCACTTCCCCACATCTTTCAGTGATTGAAATAGAGCCCTTGTTAACCTAAGTGACCAGGTCATTAGTGTGACTGAAAGTGAATGAATGGAAGTGATCCTAGCCAGAGCACTTGTGTATGTGTATTGGGAGTGTGGAGGGGGTGCAATGATGCTCTCCTCCCAACCAGAAGCAGGCTGAGCCCTTCTATAAGAGGCCAAACCTCTGGGCTAGTGGCCCTGGGCTCAATGAACGGCTGATCCCTCCCTGAGAGCATGAGAATGAGAAGGCTTCACAAAGCAGGCCTTACCCCTCCTCCTCAGAGCCCTGGATACAGGCTTTTTTACCCTATTAGAAAGCCATTGTCACAACACATGGTGCACAGATGCATGTGGTTTGATTATTTAAAGAAGCTGGCCAAGCCTGTGCTTAAAGGAAGTGATCATGGGGTTATTACACCCAATGGAGAAATGAGATTTGAATTTGCCATTAGTTATGATGAGTCCTGAACTGCTGGGTTCCAAGTCTTAGGGTTTGGAGGGGTGAGCTATTTTCCTTCTTAAGGCTCCTTCTGTCATGAGTCTGGCTTCTTCAGTTGTGAGAATTTGGGGTTTTGGAGCCCCATCTCTACTCTCCTGAAACAGAATTTGTTCCTAACCTACTAACTGATCCTAGGCAGAAGAAATTAGTGCTCATGTGGTGAGATTTGACTGGTATAAAAAAACCTTTTGTTTTCCCCTAAATATCTCCCCTGCCCAGGTGTCACAGTGCCTTAAATTCTTCCATTAGCAATGTACATGTTTGGGTTTAGCATTGCCCCCTTTACTGGGTCTTCTTTGAACAGTTAAATCTTCTCTGTGTGTGTGACACTATGAATTCCTAACACCTCAGGGAATGAAGGTTTCTCTCTCTCTCTATATATATATTTTCCCCTTCTCAATAATAGAGACAAGGAAATGATGCAACCAAAAGGTAGGGGAGGGAGAGATATTAAAAAAAAGGTGGGGAGGGAGGCCCTGAAGTTATCTTTGCACATTTTTCCAAGAACCAGCCTTGCCCGTGGCCTCGGGTGTGCTCAAAGTCCTGAACCTCATACCACACGTTCACTTTGAATTCAGTAAGGTGAACAACATTCCTATTTGAACAAAACTTTACCCTGAGGAATATGATCTCCAACATCCCAATGGTGAAAGAGGGTCAGACTAGACTTCCTCCTTCTCTTCCCTTCCCCATATTCCCCAATTATGACATAAAATAGGCTGGTTGGTGTTCACTGAAGTTAGAAGGGACGTTGTTCACTTTCCTCATCTATGAAATGGAAGTAATGATCCAAAGCTTGTACCACCTGTCTTTTAAGGTTGTGGTGAGGAAAGTGCTTTATAAATCTTGAAGTGCTATAGAAATGTGAATTATTGGGGTTATTATTGAGCTCTGTGGCAGGTGCTATATCACTCATTACTTGAGGCAGCTACATGGTACAGTGGATAGTGTGCTAGGATTGCAGTCAGTAAGACCTGAGTTCAAATGCCGCCTTAGATACTTTTACTAGCTGCGTGACCCTTGACAAGTCACTTGATCTCTCTCAGCCTCAGTTTTCTCCTCACTAAAATGGGAGTAATAACAGCACTTATCTCCCAGGGTAGTTGTGGGGATCAGATAAGATAATGTTTGTAAAATTCTTTGCCAACCTTAAAGTGCTATATAAATGCTAGCAATTATGGTTATTATTGCTTCAGTTATTATTGTTATTAGTATTGTTATAGTTAATAATAATATATTAGAAGCAATAACAACAACGATGCTAGCTATTATGGTTACTATTACTTCAGTTATTCTTGTTATTAATAATATTATTATAGTAGTAATAATATATTAGAAGCAATGATAACAATGTTATTATTGTTGTGATTATCTCAGTCATTGAGAACAAGGGACTTGACTTCCCTCCTCCTCCTGGGGAAGGGGGAGTGAAAGAATGTATGGGGTGGGGAAAGAACCCTGGAATGGAAGGCCAAAGTATGGGGCCACATTTCTATCCCTTGGGGGTCATAAGTAGAGGGACAACCCCACATTTCTGGCTGATCTTCTATGGAGGCAGGAAAAGGATGGGATCCTAAGCACTCTTCATTTTCCTGCCAGTCACCTGTGAGGGGAATCAGATGGGAGGAAGGTGGACTTCAGGGTCGACTTCTGGACATTGGTTGAGCTCAAACATACACTAGGGAGGCAGAGCACCAGAGGGCCTCAGGATTGGGAGGGACCTCAGCAAGGCTCTAGCTGAGCCCTTTTCTTGAAAAGATATTTCCTCTGCTTCTATCCTGCACTTGAAGACCTCTAGTAGGAAGGAGGCATGACTTTTGGAGACAGACCACTTTTAGATAGCTCTAGTTGTTAGCCAGTTTTCCCTGCCTTGGATTTAGGCCTGCCTCTCCTCGCCTCGCCATCTCCTACCTTTCCCTCTGGGCTGAGCTCCCTTGGACTCATTCATCAGGTCTCTGCCAGGTGTACCTTCTTTCCTTCCTGCCCACCCCTACTTCAGCTTGTTTTTAATGTGGCATCTTCCCCGCCAGAATAGAAACTCCTTTACGGTAGGGACTTTTTATTTGGCTTGTATTTGTCTTCTCAGGCTTAGCACAGTGCCTGGCACACAGTAGGTGCTTAATAAATATTTGTTAGCTGACTGACAGACAGTATGAGAGTTCCTAGTTGTACCCTCTGGGACAAGTTTCATTCCTTTTCTCTATTATTACTCTTCAAAGACTTGGAGACAAGTATCATGTTTAGCTTAAATCTTCTCTTCTCCAGGCTAAATATCTCTATAGTTATCCCTTTCACATCACAGGGTTTAGGGATGTAACCTCGAAATCAGGAAAATCCATGTAAAGTTCTTTTGACCCTCCTTTTGTACGAGAGAAGAAGTCTGAATTTTTTCTTTTTCTTCTATGGGGTGTACCTTATTGTAAAAATTGGGTTGGTATTATACAATACTATACACATATTTTATGTATTTCTGCTTTTTCTTTGTTATCTGTTGGCCTTCTTGTGTCATCTGCAGACTCCCAAAAAATTCCCATTTAATTTCTTATGACCCCTCCTTCTTATGACCCTCTATCAAAACCATAATGGGGAAAGTCATGACGTGGAAGGGATAATTGTAGTTCCTTCAATTGCTCATCTTGTGGTATAATTTCTAGGTGTCATCCTCTAGAGGGCTCCAAGATCTCTATTGCTCTCTTGAGATGTGGTATCCAGAACTCAACAAGATTCATGGTGTGGTGGATAGACTACTACCATTAATTCAAAGGATCTGGGCTCAACTTTTGGCTCTGCTACCTGTGTGACCTTAGGGAAGTCATATCCCCTCTCATCATCAGTTTTCTCATCCATAAAATGGGTGGGGGGAGGATTGAATTCAACAATCTCTGAGATTCTCACTGCTAGGTGGGACAGTGGCTAAAGTGTTAGACTTAAAATTAGGAAGATCTGAGTTCAAATCTCATCTCATACAAGCTATGTGACCCAGGGTAAAGTCATTTAATCTCTCAGCCTCAGTAACTTGAATTCTGGCTAGCTGTCCTGGGTTTGGACTTCTTCAGACTTTTCTATCCTGCCCTCTGAGTCCCTTCCCTCTACCTCCCACCTTTTCAGTTTCCTCTGTGTGTTTTCTTTCTCCATTAGACTTGAGGGCTCCTTGAGGGCAGGACCTGTCTTTCTTTTTATTTATATTTGTAACTTCAGAGCTTAGCACATAATACACTTTTATTGTAGGCACTTAATACATTTTTGTTGACTGACTGATCTGTGAAATGGGGATAATAATAGCACCCACTTAGGGGCAGGTAGGTGGTCCAGCAGATAGAGCACCGGCCCTAAAGTCAGGAGGACCCAAATGGGACCTCAGACCAAACACTTGAAACTTACTAGATGTATGACCCTGGGCAAGTCACTTAACCTCAATTGCCTTAAAAAAATAATAATAGCACCCACTTCAAAGGGTTTTGGGGAGGATCAAAGGCAATGTATATGTAAAGTACTTCGAAAAACTTAAAGCCCTACATAAATGCTAGTTGTTGTTGTTGTTGTTGTTGTTCTTCTTCTTCTTCCTCTTCTTCCTCTTCTTCCTCTTCCTCTTCTTCTTCTTCTTCTTCTTCTTCTTCTTCTTCTTCTTCTTCTTCTTCTTCTTCTTCTTCTTCTTCTTCTTCCTTTTCTTCTTTCTTCTTCCTTCCTGCCAAGAGACAACTAGGTAGTTCACTGGATGCAGTTCTGGGCCTGGAATTAGGAAGACTTGAATTCAAATCTGACTTTAGACACTAGCTGTGTGACTCTGGGCAAGTCATTTAACTTCTCCCTCAATTTCCTCAACTGTAAAATGGGAATAATAATAATAATAAAAGTAGCACCTACTTCCCAGGTTTGTTGTGAGGATCAAATGAGATATTTATAAAGTGTTTAGTACAGCTCTGGCCCTTAATAAATCCATCCTTCCTTCCTTCCTTCCTTCCTTCCTTCCTTCCTTCCTTCCTTCCTTCCTTCCTTCCTTCCTTCCTTCCTTCCTTCCTTCCTTCACTATTTTCTAGTCTTTCCCACCTAACGTTAGTCTTCCTGCAGGTCTGGCTGAACAGGCTTATTATTTGACTAAACTCATGCTTCTGGCCCAGTCACCTTGATTTCACAGAGCAGCATGAAGGTAATGAGGCTGACTTAAAACATTTATTGATAATTTTGTTTTGACACAAAAGATACTTTTTTCAATCAAGTTTGATTTATTGTGACAATAGATGAACATACCATGGGTAAAAAATAAGCCTCTTGGGAATGCTGCCCGTGAGCTGCCTCGATGCAGGCAAAAAGCCTGAAACTTGCCCCAAACTGAATCCTTGGCTCTAATGTTCAGCAATTTGAGGTAGTGGGCAGAACACCAGCTTTAGAACCCGAGGATCTGAGTTTCAATCCTTGCTCTGCCACCTGAGTAATTTGAAGTGGTCCCTAAACTCTTTCTCTTTGGAGTCAATTTCATCTTCTGTAAAATAAGGCAATTAGATTGGATGTCCTCTGGGGTACCTTCTACGTCTAACTCAATGGTCTATGAATAAATCCCTAAACAAACCCCTCGCAAAATATAATACCCCAAATTTAGTTTAGAGAAGGGAGGGATGTACCCAGGGGTATAGTATAGCCAGCTTGGATAGCTTGAGAGAACTGATTGTTAAATTTTCAGTGTGAGCATTTAACCTTGGAAATCAGCAAATACTACAAATCTGGATTGGATTTATTGTTTTGTTGATTGTCTAGACTTAAGAAAATGATGGAGAAAATGTTAATAATGCAGATTAAACTTAAAAGTGTGCCATGTATTTCCCCCCTAGAAAGCTGGTTGTTAAACCTGTACAAGTACACTACTGCTGGTATCCTTTAATTCTGTCAATGTAGTATTACCACTGACCACCAAAACTTATCCATTTTATTGTCTTCCAATGTTTTTATATTGTTGTAATCACTGTGTGGGGGGCAGCTAGGTGATGAAGTGGATAGAGTGCTGGGTCTGGAGTCAGAGAGATCCATCGTCCTGAGTTCAAATGTGGCCTCAGACACTTCCTGTCTGTGGGGCCCTGGACAAGTCACTTAACTCTATTTGCCTCAGTTTGCTCATTTGTAAAATGAATTGGAGAAGGAAATGGCAAACCACTCTAGAATCTTTGCCAAGAAAACCCCAAATGGGGTCACAGAGTCAGACACAATTGAAAAATGACTGAATAACAGCAATCATTGTGTATGTTGTTCTTTTGGTCCCACTTTTTCCATTCTGTTTCACTGCATTCAAGTACTCCCATGTTTCTTGGCATTTTTCACTCTTGTCATTTCTTATGATTTATTCAGTTTTGTTACAATTATAGTTTGTTTATTTCAATTTGTTCGATATTGGGGCTCATATATTGTTTCTAGGTTTTTGTCATTCACAATAATGCTGCCGTCCACATTATTGTACACAGGAGTCTTTCCTTGCTGTCAGCAAATAACCTTTTTGAGATATAGTGCCAGTAATAGGGTATTAGGCCAGGTCTGACTGAGGGTGGTCTAGTATCTCAGCCTCTAGGATTGGAAAGGAATGAGACAATTTGTAGAATGTCTGATAGTTAACACAGTGTTGTTCACTTGGTCATACCAAGGAAAGGAGATTCATCGATGATGGAGCATTTCAGCTGAGTGCATCTTTTCTTGTGCTGGTCATACTGTTCGGGGGACTGGGGAGGAGCCATGTGACCTACACAGGTACCTAAGGTGCCAGGAAGTTGTGTCAGTTACCTAAGCCTTTACTCCCTAGAGCTAGTTAAGTTTCTGGGACATTTTCAATGCCTCTATCTATCTATCTATCTATCTATCTATCTATCTATCTATCTATCTATCTATCTATCTACCTACCTATCTATCTATCTATCTATCTATCTATCTATCTATCTATCTATGCATAATATTTTATTTCCCCCCAATTACATGTTAAAACAATTTTTTAACATTAAAAAAAAGTTTTGAGTTCCAAATTCTATCCCTCCTTCTTTCCCTCCCTGAGATGTTAAGCAATCATATACACATTATGCATGTGCAATCATACAAAACATTTCTATATTAGTCATTTTGTACAAGAAAATTCAAATAAAAGAAAAAGAATGAAAGTGAAAAATAGCATGCTTCAGTCTGTATTTGAATATCAGTTCTTTCTCTGGAGGCAGATAGTGTGCTTCATCATTAGTCCTTTGGGATTGCCTTGGATCATTGTATTGCTGAGAATAGCTAAGTCATTCTCATTTTTTTTCTTATCTAGCCTTAATCATTAAATGGGCATTGCCTCAGACAAACTGAGCCTTGGCAAAGACCTTGGCCTATAAAGGCCAAGGCCTCCCACTATATCCAAGCCCATTTCTGGTCATCCTGGTCTATATCTTGCCACTGGACCCAGATGGCTCCAGAGGAGAGAATGAGTGACTTTGCACAGCCTTGCCTCACTTAAATCCAATTCACTTGCAAGTCGTGACATCACTTTCCTGATGTCATGATGTCAAGGTCCTCTTTGAGAATGAAGGGCAAACAACAATAAGCCATTCACAGTTCTTCATCATATAATATTATTGTTTCTATATATAATTTTCTCCTTGTTCTACTCATTTCACTTTGCATCAGTTTATATAAGCCTGCAGGTTTTTCTGAAATCATCCTGTTTGTCGTTTCTTATAGCACAATAATATTCCATTACATTCATATACACAGCTAGTTTCAACGCCTTTTAAGGAAAAAAAAACTAGCCTAGTGCAATAGGAAGCAACAATTTCTTAACCTCTCCCCCCATGTGGATTAGGCTAGTTTTTGCTTAAATTTGAACTTATATGATTTTTGAAGTCCTTTTTAAGTTTTTCTGAGAGTTCTCTTGGGGCTTGTGACTATTTGACACTATTCTTCGGGGTAGAAGTGGTGTTTTTTGCCTCAATGTCTTCCTCTGAATATGAACCCAGATCTTCTTTTATACTGCAGTAGCTATCTACAGTTGGGTTCTTTTTCCTTTGCTCACTCATTTTATTTTGTTTTATTTTATTTTTAGCTGCTTATTATTGTAATTAGGTTTTCATCCTGAGTTGTGGATAATATTTCCCCAGGCCACATTTTGAGACATTCCTTGGGACCTCATTGGTGCTAAGGACTCAGGCAATTGACATCACTTTCACATAACTTGAGTACAAGAAACCTAGAAGACCTGGGAGGGCAGGGTGCTCTCAGATGTTTGGTTAATCTAGTTTGGTTAGATGTTATGTTAGAACAATATGGGAGCTTCACTCAGCTGAATCAATCAATCCAAAGTGTTCTCAATGTCTATGCTTGCTTGTTGAATATTCTTCTCTTGCTACGGCTAAGTAAATTTCCTTTTGTTAACTGTAAAATGACCTATGAGTGTCTCATTTTGTTTCAGTATAGAACCAAAATGGGCACTGGCCTGAGGCAAGCCTATCCCAGTACAACTGGTTTAGTGTTTCAGGATTGAAATGTAATGCGCTTGTGGAAGTGGGAGATGGGCAATAATCATCTGGGAGGTGAGCCCTGTTGGCGTCAGGTTTTTGGCAATCAATGCCTCTAGAAGTGGTGGTTTTTTACTGGAAGGTGGTCCTGGAAAATTAGACAGTAAAGAAAGAGGACATTTTGAGTCTGCTCTGTGTCTTTAAGAGCAATACTTTGAGGTTAATTGTGATAAACCATGGCAAAATGTGTGTCAGGTTTCTCTAGATTTGTTGGGCCTTCCACCAGTAATTCAAGCCTTCTCCAAGTTTTAATATTTACCAAATTTACCATCAAAGAAAGTAAAAAGGAGTCCTTTGCAGAGATTGGATTTTGGGTTGGAGAAGGAGATTTTCCCCTCCTTAAACTAGATGACCTTAGAAGTCCCTCCCACCTCTAAATCTATTATCCTACTTTAAGGATAGAGCTTGATTTAATCCAGGAGTCTGCAGGCCTAGATCTTAGTACAGATTTTGACCCTTCCAAATCTTGTGACCTTGGGTAACTAGGAACTTCTCTGATCTTGGGTTTCTACTTCTGCATGGTCAGGAGAATAATAAAACTCTAAGCACCTTGAGGGAAGTAATTTTTGTTTTATATTAGAGACAAATGGGTTGGTGTGGTGTTGGAATGTTCCAAGGTGAGGGGGCCCTAGAAGCTGAAGGAATTCCATCCAGAGTGAGACAGCAGTTGAGTCAAGGAGAACCAGGAGAGAAATGAAGGTTGGCCGGCCTAGGTCCCTCCCCAAAATGGAAACTCCAGGAGGAGTTCACCGGTGGGAAAATGTTTGTGGAACATTGTTGAATTAGAGGGAATCCAGAAAGGCCAACTCAATGCCCAACCCCACACCCCAAAAGAGCTATATCCACAGATCAAATTGGAATTAAACCTGTTAATCTCCATTGTGGTTTATGGGGAAGTAGATAATAAGCATCCTAGAGTTCTACCTACTATCAAGGGCTGGGGAAACAGTATCCTCTCTGGGGCAAAGTAGTATGGTCTTATTCTAGAGAAGAGACTAAGTGAAATGAGTCTGCAAGGTCTCATGCCTCTTCACTATTATGTCCCTTCTGAGGGTCTTCTTGTATCATTTCTTCTGCCAAAATCTCATATCACTCTTACCTAGCAACTGTCAGAATGTATTCTACAAATGCAGATCCTGAACAATATTTTTTTCTTGAAAGTCTCTGTGAGGACACCCCACTTGAGTGAAGTTAGTCTGTTCGCACATCCTACACATCCCTTGTCTTTTCCTGCTATTGTTAGCACAAGCAAGGAACCTGGGTGGTGGAGCTAGGGAAGCAGGAAGTCAGCTTCTGATGCCAAGAGTTCTCTTTTACTCAGAGAACGCTCATGCAGCCAGTAGATTGTATCGGTAAGATGCAGACCCCCTAGGCTGGTATTGCTAAACTGGGTTTAATACAAAAATCATTGTGTTGACAGGAAGAGATTAAGGGATCAGACCAGAATGCTTCATGGAAGGGTGGTGCAGCTCGAGGGGACTCGGGGCCCCTGGGTGTTTTCCTTGTGTGTGTATTTCTCTGAACTTTTAGTGCCTCAAGAGAAGTCCTACATTTCGGGCTGTGCTGCAAGGCATCTTGGGCATGGGAAATATCAGAGGTTTTGGGTGGCAAAGATTCTGTATCAGGATCACTGAAAACTTCATCTTCTGGGTGCTTCCCTGTTCTCTAAGGAGTGTCTATGTCAGACATCATGGGATACTGACAGCCACCCAGCCTTCAAACAGGTCATTTCCACTCTATCACTTATCTACACTCTGCCAATATGTTCCCCTTTCCTCCTTACAAAATCTTTCCCGAGACTCTTTTCTTCCCAGAATCTCCTCAGACTAATCTCACCTCATTCTGATTATTCCATTACTCCATAACCCTAAACACTAATGAATGTGGTTGGCATTATTTTCCTTTATTTCGAAACTGACTTGTTGCTAAGCAAATCTTCCTAAATTCAGCCCTGGGAGTATGCCCAACCTCCCATGAGCAGGGCCCTTTTAGATAGAGCTGATGTCTGCATCTTGGTTGTGGCTCACAGTTCCCCGAGGTCTGGTCCCGAGTCTCCTAATTCCTTTATGTTGCCTCCCACCTTCTTCACTGCCACCTCCCTCACTTGGTACAAGTGTCCCTGAGTCCTTTAGTGAACAGACTAACCTTATCTTAACTACTGGACTTTGGATTTCTCTCCAAGGAACTCCTCCCTTGCACGTTTCCCTTCAGAATTCTGAGATTTTGAAGGGTTTCCTCCTTTTCTTCTCTTCCCACCTAGAGATAGATAGGATGACCTCTCTGTGTCCCTGACCTGGCTGGCTACTGTTACCATGACTTCATTTTTCACATTGATGTAAATGATTGCCATATTTACATTTCAAGTACTTATCTGTTTTTCGAACCCATAATTTGCATTTCTAGCTATCTAGAGAACCTATGTCTCACTGGTACTTACCCTCAACATGTCCATAAATGAGCTGATCATCTTGACCCTCCTACCCAGTCCTCCTTCGGACTATACTGCTTTTGTCTGGAGCAGCATTCATCTAACCTAGCATAGCCGTGACCTTGGGATTTATCTTTGTCCCTTCCCTCTCCATCAACTTTCATATATTACCAAGTTCTTGTCTGATCCACATCTGCAACATGGCTCACATACAGCCCCTTTTCTCCATTCCAGCTGTCATCACCTTAGTCCTTACTCTGGTACTAGTAATACTAATAGTAGTAGTAGTAGTTGTGGTTGTGGTGGCAGCAGTGGTGGTGGCAGTGGCTTCAACAGTGACAGTGGCAGTGGTAGTAGTAGTAGTAAATAGTTAACATAGTTAACATTTATATAGCACCTACTATTTGGCAGGTTCTGTACTAAGTACCTTACAAATATTATCTCATTTGAACCTCACAACAACCTGGGAGGTAGATGCTATTATTATCCTCATTTTGGAATTGAAGAAACTGGTACAAACAGAGATTAAGTGACTTGCTCAAGCCCACATAGCTAGGAAACGTCTGAGACTGAATGTGAATTCAGATATTCTTGACTAGAATTCTATCCACTGCAGCACCTAACTGCCTCTCTAACCCTCCTGGTTTATTATAATAGCCTCCTAATGGTTACTCATACCTTCACTACCTCCAAGCTCCACTCTGTCCTTAATACTGTGGTCAAAATGACCTTTCTTATTCATTCATTAATTTAATTGTGTTACACTCCTCTGCTCAAAAATATTTACAGGTCCAACTTCAGTATCCTTTGCTCAGGAATTAAGGTTTAGTAGAATCTAGTACCACTCTACCTTTTCCATTCTTACTTCACATTATTTTCCTCCCTTACATCACACACAAGATAAATTGGACTACTCTGTACCCTGAATAATTATTGGGCTCTCCTAACGTATGTTCCATACACCTAAAATATCTTCCCTCCTCTTTTTCTCCTGTTGAACCTAGCCTTTAAAAACAAACTGAAATGCTGCCTTCTCAAGGAAGCCTTCCCTGATCACCCATGCCTGTAAAGACTTTGTGTCTCTCTGCTGCACCTATTCTATCTAACTGTGTATCATTGTGTCTTAAACACAAAGTCTTTGTATTTTCCTACTGTAGGCTGTAAGCAACCTGAGGGCAGAATCAATATCCTAGCTAAACTTTGTATCTCCTGCAGGGCCTACTACAGAACTTTAAACATGGAAAGAATGAATGAATATGATTGGTTGAGTCTCTGAAGGGCTTGCCTTCTTACTTACCCCAGCTGGCCCACGCTTCCTTTCCTTGTTAATCTCTAACTCAGAGCTGGTTTGACATTTGATAGAGGGAGAATTGTGGGATTGGTACATTCCTGTAGTAACTAGAATCTCAAAAGGGATCAGGAAAGGTCACCTTGTCTCCCTGCTCTATTTTGCTAGCCCCATCCCCACCACAATTTGCAAATCAACAGGAAAAGAAATATCCCTAGTTTTCTATGTCTTTTCCATGAAGAAATTAGCCTTCAAGGCATTCTCAGAACACAAAGTTAAACAATCCTTAAGTGCTAAGAACACTTTTCTCCTTTAAACTCCAGCCTGTGTGGTCTGGTAGATTTATGGAAGCCACAGAAACGATCTGAGGGGAAAAGGGACCCCAGATATTCCCATCCAGGAACTTGTAATCTCCCAGGCAACAGACAATGAGATAATGGGCAGGATGAACTTTACTGAACAAACAGATCATTTTGATCCAGCCTGAGAGAGTGTAAGTTCCTTAAGAATGTAGATGTTTCTCTTTTTGTTTTTGTATAAGTTGTGTGTATGTGGCTGTCTAAATATATAGGCACAGTTCAAGGGTGGCATGGATTGAGCGGATCTGTGAAGTGGCCTATTGTTTCAAAGAGCAGAAATAAGTCCATGGACCACCAGCATGATAGGTCCCAGGACTTCCAGAGGCTGCAATGATTTCTCCTACATTCAAGAAGGGAAAAAGGTTGAAATCGTATCTACAGGCCACCTTCCAAATATCCCTAGTCTAAGGGTATAAAGTTTAGGAGTTCAGAATAAAAGCTGTAGTCCTTACATTAGCCTCCAGCTTAGCCCATTGCTACAAATGCTAACTATGCTAAAGACCACAAATAGCCAAACCAAGCAAGCCTATTTACCAAGGAAAACAGCAAACAGAAATCAGAGTGCTCCAAATATTGTTATTGTTAAGTCATTTAGTCACATCCTACTCTTTCTGACCCCATTTTTATGGGGTTTTCTTGGCAAAGATCCTGGAAGTTTGCCATTTCCTTCTCTAGAATCCCAGTTTTACAGTTGAAGAAACTGAAACAAACAGAAGTTAAGTGATTTGCCCAGGGTCACAACAGCTAGTGTCTCAGGCTGGATTTGAACTAAAGTCCTTCTGACTCTAGGCCCAGCACTCTATCCACTGAGCCACCCAGCTGCCCCCTTCCAAGTATATGAAAGAGTAATTGAGTTAGTTATAGGCTGGTCCTGACTCACGCCAATCTCCTGGTAGTTGATGTTAACAATTCAATAACTTTGTAGCTTAGGTTCAGTATTAGGCTCAACCGATGAAATACTTGTAGGTTATTTACCAGTTAACAGAAGTAACTTGGCCATAGCAGGATAGGCATTGAGGACCCCTGGAGCTGATTCAGCTGATCAAAGCTCCCTTGCCTGAGATTCCCATCATGTTTCCCCAACCAACCCTCTAAGCGCCCCTACAGATATCCCTGGATGCTTTGTATTCAGGCAATGAGGATGCGACTTCTACAGTCTAAGCCTTCATTCGTCTTGGCCAATCAAGTCACGAAGATTTCAGTATCTGTTAAAAAAAACAGCCTAACTTGCAAGGAGCAAAGGATTAGGATATTTCTACTGTTTCATTCATTTCACCCCTTGGTGGTAGAATCCTTAAGGCCTTTGAGAAGATCTTCCACCACTTAAGTCCCTTTAGATTTATTACTAGTGTACTTTGAAGTCTAGCATTCCAGAAATATAAATAAATATAAGTATAATATAAGAAGTATTATTGTTAGTGGGTTTTGTCCTTTGTTCTCAAAGAGGACCATGACGTCAGGGAGATGATGACATGACTTGCAATTGACTTTGATTTGAGTGAGGGAGGGCTGTGCAAAATCACCAGCCTCACTTTCTCCTCCAGAGCCATCTGGGTCCAGTAGCCAGATATCAGTCAGGAGCACTGGAGATGGCCCAGGATACTGTGGGGGAGACTTTGGCCCTTTTAAGCTAAGGTCTCTTCAGGTTCAAGCTTGAATGAAGCTAAAGGGGTAGTAGGAAGTACTAAGTACTAAGGAGTACTAAAGGAGGAAGAGAAAATGAAAATAGAAACAGAGCAAAAACCAAACAAAATCATGCCACAGTTCCTTGAGTGACTGAATCTGGGAGGGTCCCAGGGAGGACTGAATCCTGGGTCAGAAGGATTAGGTCTTTGCTGTGAGTGATGTCAGTGGGTCTCCCAGTTTAAAACAGTAACCATAATCATGTACGGTACCAGGAAGATCAGGACTACAGCAAAACGAAGATGCTTCCTGCAGAGTCACTGATCTCTGGGCTTCAGGGAAAATTGAGCATTTTCCTTTCAAATGCCTCTTGCAATGGCTTGCACCAAAGAAGCAAGACAAAATCCTTATGGCAAAATGGTGGTTGGTCCTTCAAATTCCAAATTAAAAAAAAAACCAACGTCAAAACTCAGTTTCTTAAGCATAGTAGTTCTACAATACTAGATCTTTAGGGATCTGCCTTGATTTTTATTCTCTCTCTGTTGGAGTCCCTCATGCCACTGCTCAAAGGCAGGCTATTTCCATATCCAATTACAGGACTGAGGGCTGCTGCTTCAGCTGCATTTTTTTTTCCTAAAATGTCATTCAAAACCAAACAGTTTCCACAAATATGGTTCTCTTAAAGCTGGAAGGGGTAGCTAGGTGGTGCCATGGATAGAGTAGAGTCAGGAAGACTCATTTTCCTGAGTTCAAACTTGGCCTGAGATACTTACTAGCTGTGTGATTCTGGGCAAGTCACTTAACCCTGTTTGCCTCAGTTTCCTCATCTGTAAAATGAGCTGGAAAAGAAAATGGCAAAACACTCCATTATCTTCACCAAGAAAACCCCTAATGGGGTCATGGAGTGTTGAACATGACTGAAAAATGACTGAACTAATAAGCTGAAAGAAGCTTTTTTTTTTGTTTGTTTCCAGAAGGCCTCTCCTGAGGCAATTGATTAGCTTTACAAAAGCCTTAAGTCCAGGGCAGAGTACAACCAGCTCTTCCCAATTTGTCTCTTTTTTTCTTTCAACAATCGAGGTTAAGTGACTTGTGCAGGGTCACACAGCTAGTAAGTACTTGAGGCTGGATTTGAACTCAAGTCCTCCTGACTCCAGCACTGGTGCTGTATCCACTGTGCTACGTAGCTGCCCCAAATTTGTCCTTTTCTAAGGAGGGGAAAATCTCCTTCTCCAATTCAAAATTGAGTCTCTGCAAAGGGCTCCTTTTTACTTTCTTTGTTGGTAAATTTCACTTCTGAAGAGATACCCTGCTAGAATTTGGAGAAGTCTTGAATTACTGGTGAAAGAAGAAGAAACTGAAGCCCACAGAGGTTAAGTGATTTGTCTAAGGTCATACAGGACTTAAGCTTCTTTGGAGGTGATTTAGGTAACATCATCTGACTCTAAAGCCTGAGCTCTGCTCACTGTCCTATGCCATCTCCAATTGCAAATGAGTCAGGAGACAAGGTTTCTAGACCTTCCTCTGCCAGTAACTCATAGCATGACTTTGAGCAAACCACTGAAATTTTCTGGGCCTTGGTTTGCTCATCTGTGAGGCAGGGATAGTAATACCAGCTTCCCCTACCTCCCAGTGTAGTTCTGAGGATCAGATGTGATTAATAGACTTGAAAGGACTGTCAGAAGTGCCAGAGATTTCAGGGAACATGTAGAGGACTGTGATTCAGAACAATAGATCAAAGGGGACACTTTGAGGGGGAGTGTGACACCTGGATGGGTCCTTACCCTTTTTTTTTTTTTAGTGAGGCAATTGGAGTTAAGTGACTTGCCCAAGATCACACAGCTAGGAAGTATTATGTGTCTGAGGTTGGATTTGAACTCAGGTCCTCCTGACTCCATTACGCCACCTGGCTGCCCCTGCCCTTTCTCATTCTAAACTGTATTGACCAGCCAGTAGGCCCAGTCTGGAGTCAGCTGTTTCTTTTCAGAATTCCTTCTCCAGAGTGGCTAATCTTCCTGTGATGTAGTGATTTTTCTTTTTGTACTTTGGAGGAAGTTGTTTCTACATAGAATGCACTGTGGGAACAAACCTCTTAGCATTCTTTTTGCATCTATATCCTGGCCCAAGACATAAGCTTCATAACTGGATTGATTTTTCCCAGTGGATTTATCAGTAGAGAAGAGGTAAAGCTAACTTCACCTTCAACTCTTGATTTGTTGCAAGTAATCCAGGTTAATTTATGTGTTTAAAAATTAGCAAATTATGGCTAAGATTTTAAGTGTCTGTCTGATATATATGTGGAGTTCCTGTTTAGCAGTGTCATATAGAGGGGAAAAAATTATGTATTTGCACTTAGAAGCCTTGGTTTTAAATGCCAGTTCTATCTTTTCTTTTCTTTTTTTAAAATTTTATGAATTTATTTTGATTTATCAATAATCACTTCCATATCCTTTGGAGTTTAAAAATTTTTCTCCCACTTCCTCCCCACCACCCTCTCCAAGATGGTGCACAATTTGATATAGGCTATACATTTACATTCCTATTAAACATATTTTCACATTAGTGGTGTTGTAAGTGAAAATTAAAACCAAAAGTAGGAACCATCAGAAAAAGGAAACAAAACTGAACAGAAGAGAAAAAAATAGCAATTCAACTTTCATAGTTCTTTCTTTGGATGTGGATAGCATTTCCCACCATGAGGCCTCTGGAGATGTCTTAGATCCTTGTATTGCTGGGAAGGGTTAAGTTTATCAATGTTAGTCATCTGACAACGTGGCTGTTATTGTGTACAATGTTCTCTTGGTTCTGCTTATTTCACTCAGCATCAGACTATAGTCTTTCCAGGTTTTTCTGAAGTCAGCCTGTTCATCATTTCTTATAGCACAATCGTATTCTATTACATTCATATACTACATCTTGTTCAGTCATTTCCCAATTGATGGGCATCCTCTCAATTGCCAATTCTTTGCCACCACAAAAAGAGCTGCTATGAATATTTTTCTACATGTGGGTTCTTTTCCCATTTGCATGATCTCTTTGGGATATAGCCTTAGAAGTGTTATTGCTGGGTCAAAGGGTATGCACATTTTTATAGCCCTTTGGGCATAGTTCCAAATTGTTCTCCAAAATGGTTGAATCATTTCACAACTCCACCAACAATGCATTAGTGTTCCAATTTTCCTACATCTTCTCCAACATTTATCATTTTCCTGTTTTGTCATGTTGGCCAATCTGATAGGTGTGACATGGTACCTCAGAGTTGTTTTGATTTCCATTTCTCTAATCAATAATTATCTATCTTTTATTTTCCCATGTGACCCTGGAAAATCACTCCTCACATTTGAGTTTCCTAATCTGTAAAAGGGAAGGGTTGGACTAGGTAATTCCCCTCTAAGATCCCTTCTAGTTCTAGATTTATCATCCTAATGAAGTAAGGTCATTAGCACTGCACGTGGATTGTAGATGAAGCCTGCAAGAGAAGCATTACTCTTTTTGAGAGTCTTTAGGTAGTTAAAAAAATAGAGGAAAAGATAAGGTATCTGATAGCAAAAAAACCAAACTAAAACAAAAAGAAACCGACATGGAAAATAGATTGTGGAGAAAAACAGGAATTCTGATCAGTGTAATGACCAACCTCTATTTAAAAGGACTAATGATTAAATATGCTGCCCACTTCTTGATCAAGAGATGAAAGACTTAGAGTGCAGACTGAGACAATTACATATATGCATACATATGTAATATATTTATATGTTTTTCCTTTCAAACATGTCCAATGCAAAAATTTGTTTTGCTTCATCAAACAAGTTTGTCAGTGATTTTGCTTTCCCTTCCTTCCTTCCTTCCTTCCTTCCTTCCTTCCTTCCTTCCTTCCTTCCTTCCTTCCTTCCTTCCTTCCTTCCTTCTTTCCTTCTACTCATAGAACAGGCTTATTTAAGGCATTAAAATACAATGAAATGATCCATGTCTAAATCCTTAGAAATTTGCTTTTCTTTCATTTTCAATTGGGGAGCTGGGTAAAGGGTAAGTGGAAGGATATTTTTCCTTATTGAAAAAACAAAATTTAATTTAAAAAAGAGAAAAGACTAATAATATGGATGTTATTAGATTTTGATTAAAAAAACCCCTAAATCACCAACATAAAAAATGAAAAAGAATTGATCACAACAGATCAAGAAGAAAAAAAGGAAAGTATTACAAACTATTTTGTCCAAATATGTGAGTGTTTGGAACATTCATATTACAAAAAAAACGACAACTTAAAAGAAATAGATGAATATTTCCAAAAAAATAATAGATTAACAGAACAAGAAATAGGAGAAATTACACAACACAATCTCACAACAAGAAACTGAATGAGTCATAAATGGATTTGGAAAGAAAAAACTCCAGGACCAGATGGTTTTACTTATTATTTAAAAATTTTTTATTTTTATTTTCATTTCCAAAATTTTTTCCTTCTTACAATGCCCTCCCCCCACTGAATAGGCAAGAAATATGATACCCATTATACATATGAAATCATGTGAGACATTTCCATATCAGCTATATTTTGAAAAAAAAAAGCAAGAAAAATAAAGGAGAAAAAATATACAGACAGTTCTCACTTTAGTAAGTGGACCACAGAAGTATACTTGAAGTGATTTTTAAGTTATGTGAACTTGTCCACTGACATGGGGAAGGGAAGGAGACAGAAAAGGGGCCTACAACCTCTAAAGGGAAGGGGACATGGTTCAAGGACTCTTGGGGGCCTGGGACAGAGAAGCAAGAGAAAGAGGACCTGGGGCCAGCCATGTGGAGGCCTGAACCAAGAAGAAGAACATGTGGGTCAGATGGTTGGAGGAGGGCAAAGGTCTCCTCTCTCCCTAAGGACTCAAGCCAAACTGCTGTTCCAGAGGCGGTGGTGGAGGTCTCTCTGTGCCTCTGTTCTTTTGCCTTCACTTGGAGGGTTGTTTGTTTGTTTATTTTTTGGAGGGGTGGGAGGAGAGACAGAGAAACAGAGAGAGAGAAAGAGAAAATGAGAGAGAGAGAGAGACAGAGAGAGAGAGAGAGAGAGAGAGAGAGAGAGAGAGAGAGAGAGAGAGAGAGAGAGAACGAGAACAAGCAAAGTACTTTATAGTAAAGTTAATATAGGTGTTTTTTGGGAATGTAGCTAACTTTCAGAATTCCTTACATATGTAAAGTATAATTTGTGTAATGTAAATCTATGCAAAGTGAGAGTTGTGTGTGCTTCACTCTTTATTTTGAGTCCATCCTTTCTCTATCTGGAAGTGGATAGCATTTTATTTCATGAGCCTTTTGGAGTTGTGGTGGATCACTCTACTGATCAGAATTTCTTTCAGAGTTGATTATCTTTACAATATTGTTACTGTGTAGATTGTTCTGGTTTTGTTCACTTCACTTTGTATCAGTTCATCTAAGTCTTCCCAGGTTTTTGACCAGATGGAAGAGATGGGGGAGACAAGTGAATTCTATAAAACATTCAAAGAATAACTAATTCTAATACTATACAAATTGGTTGGAAAAATATAGAAAGAAGACATGCTACCAGATTTCTCTTATGAAACAAATGTGGTCCTGATAACCTAAACTAGGGAGAGATTAATCAGAGAAAGAAACTATAAACAGCTATCTTTAATGAATATCCTTGTAAAGGTATTGAATAAAATATTAACAAAGAGGTTATAGTAACATATTCAAAAAATTTCCCAATAGGAACATGTTGGATTTTTATCAGGAATATAGCGATGGTTCACTATTATAAAAACCATATGTTTAATAGATCCCATTAATAACAAAAACAATACAAATTAGATGATTGCCTCAATAGAAGCAGAATAACTTTCTGATAAAATAGAAAACTCATGTAAGAAATACTGTAAAGCATAGAAACAAATGGAAAGTTCCTCAATACGCAAACAGCATCTTTCAAAACCCAAATATTAGCATAAGCTGTAATGAAGAAACCTGAGAAACCTTTCCAAGAAGTTTAGGGGCAAAAAAAGGGTATCTGCTGCCACTGCTATTATTTAATATACCTAGCAATATTAGCTATAAAAATAAGAAACAAGCAATTTTGATAATATGCCTAGGCAGAGGAAAGAACTTTAGAATTATTGACAAATTCTATTATGTTTTAATCTTTGTTCAGTCATTTTTCTGCCATGTTTGATTCTTTGTGATCCCACTTGGGGTTTTCTTGGGAAAGATACTGGAGTAGTTTGCATTTTCTTTTCCAGCTCATATTACAGATGAGGAAACTGAGGCAAACAGGGTTAAGTGACTTGCCTTCAGATAAGCTATATCTAGAGAACCCTAGAGATTCAACTAATATTAATTGAAACACTAAGTAAGATATGTAAATAAATTCATAAAACCACTAATCTGCAAGAAGAGATGAGTTAGAAAAAGAAATTCCATTCAAAGTAGCTATTGAATGAGGGCTGAGTCCTGGGAGACCTCCATGTAGCGGACCTCCATGGGAATTTGGTGAGGCAGCTTTTGAATTTATGTAATGATGTACAATGGAGGGGACCAAATATTCACTTCACAGCATGTGCAGGTGTTCTGTGACTGTTATTTACTTGTTGAGTGGTAGGATGACCTTTTGATTGGCTGCAGAGTTGGAACTAAGTGTGAATACAAAAGGCACTAACTGGTGAAATCATGGTTTTATTTTCTGGTGATAGTTGATTCCATTACATTCGTATACCACAACTTGCTCAGCCATTTCCCAATTGATGGGCATCCTCTCAATTGCCAATTCTTTGCCACCACAAAAAGAGCTGCTATGAATATTTTTGTGCATGTGGGTCCTTTTCCCATTTGTTTGATCTCTTTGGGATATAGCCCTAGAAGTGCTATTGCTGGATCAAAGGGTATGCACATTTTTGTAGCCCTTTGGGCATAGTTCCAAATTGTTCTCCAAAATGGTTGAATCATTTCACAACTCCACCAACAATGTATTAGCGTTCCAATTTTCCCACATCCTCTCCAACATTTATCATTTTCCGGTTTTGTCATGTTGGTCTGGTGATAGTTGAAACAGTGACTTCTGTTAGAGTCTGAGAGGCTTGAATCTCCTAATCTTTGGTAGGGAGTGAAAGCAGGCTGAGTGATTGAGCTGAAAGGCATGGAGCAGTCTGAAAAATGATCAAGGGGAGAGTTTTGTGCCTGGGTCTTAGGTAGGACCTTGTTTTGGAGGGCCTTTTCTGTAGTAAAGAGGGAGCAGTTTGGATTTAATCCGGGGGAAAGAAACAATCCCATTTGCAGGAAAGATGGCTAACATGTAGAGAACCCATATTCTTTGCTTGTCTAGGCCCCACATCATCCATCCATTCATTCATTTGATTCATTTAATAAATGCCATGTGCCTAACACTGGGTATCCCTGTCTTCAAGAAGATTAAAATATAACTGAGGAGATAAGACTTGAACATAAGTTATTGAAATAATAGATAAGATGTGTTAAGTGACATAATAATATTAATAGCTCATGTTTCCCCACGATGACCCTGCCAGGCAGGTAGTATAAGTCTTATCACTCCTATTTTTAGAGTCAGTTAATCAATAAACATTTATTAAGTACCCACTATGTGTCAGACACTGTGCTAATTGCTGGGGATACAAAGAAGGTAAAAGACAACACCTGATCTCATTGGAGCTCATAGTTTAACGGGAGAGACAGAGCACACACAACTATGTACAAATTAGCTATATAAAGTATAAATTGGAACTAAGAGGGATTGGGAAAGTCTTCATTTAAAAGGTAGAGTTTTCGCTGGGGTTTGGAGGAAGCCAAAGAAACTGGAAGGCAGAAATGAGAAGAGAGAACATTCTATGCATGGGAGACAGTCACTCAAAGTGTCAAGTCAAGAGATGGAATGTCTTGTTGGGGAAGAGCACTTGATGGAGGAGTATGGAGGTGAGAGTGGGGCATGAAGTAAGGTGTAAAGAGATTGCAAAAGTAGGGAGAAACAGATTATGAAGGGCTTTAAAAGTCAAACAGAGGATTTTGTATTTAATCCTGGAGGTGATAGGGAGTCAATGGATTTTATTGAATGGGTGTGTATGTGTGACATGATATGATCTGTGATTTAGAAAGGTCACTTTGACAGCTGAGTGGAGGGTGGCCTGGAATGAGAAGAGACTTTTGGTAGGCAAACAAACCATCAGGTTGCTTCGTTAGTCCAGACATGAGGCCTGTACCAGGAAAGTGGCAATGTCAGAGGAGATAAAGGGGCAATATAAGAGATAGTATGAAGGTAGAATTGATAGAACTTGGTAATAGATTGGATATGGGAGAGGGTGAGAGACAGTGATGAAGATGACATGTAGGTTGTGAATGTGGGTGATTGGAAGGATAGTGGTACCCTGAACAGTAATAGGGAAATGAGGAGAAGACTTGGAGGAAAGAAAATGAGTTCAGTTTTGAACATATTGAATTTAATGTCTAGGGTACATCTAATTTGAGATATCTAATAGGCAGTTGGAGATGAGCAAAGCATTTGAGGTTGGGAAAGTATATCTAAGAATAATCAGCATGAGATAATAATTGAATACGTGGGAAATGATGAGATCATCAAGTGAAATAGTATAGAGGGAGAAGAGTAGAGGACAGAACCCTGTGGGATACCCATGCTTAGTGCAGGCATGACCTGGATGAAGAAGACCCAGCAAAGAAGACTGAGAAGAAGCCATCAGATAGCTAAGTCGAGTACCAGAAGTGACTGATGTCACAGAAACCCAAACTGAAGAGAGTATCAAGGAAAAGACAGTGATTGGCAGTATCAAAAGTTACAAAGAGGTCAAGAAGAACGAGGATTGAAAAAAGGCTGTTTATTTGATTTGGAAATTGAGAGATCATTAATAATTTTGGAGAGATCAGTTTCAGTTGAATGATGAGGTCAGAAGCCAGACTGTAGTGAATTAAGAAGAGAGAGGAGAGGAAATGGAAGCGCCTCTTCTAGACAGTCTTCTTAATGAGGTTAGGACAAAGAGGTAAATGATGATAGCCAGCAGGGATGGATGGATCAAAGGAGAAGTTTTTGAGGATGAAGGAGAGAGAATCAGAGATCAGTCAAGAGACTTGCCCAATTTCATGCAGCTGTAAGTGGCAGAATCAGGGCTTAAACTCAAGACTTTTTCCCCTCCAAGTCCGGATGTTCTTACAACTACTTCCATGCTGCCTGGCAATAAGGTTACAAAGGGAAAAGGAAGCACTCTTGGTCAGAAGGAATAGGGAAGGCTTCATGGCAGAGTCAGTCATTGAATTAGGGCTTGAAGAATGGATAGAATTTAGATAGGTGAAGAATTGATGATTATAGAGGAATGGAAGGTGGGGGGGGTGATGAAGTAAGTCCAGATGGAACAGAATGATGAGGTGGGAAAGTACAAGATGTCTTCATTGAGTGGCAAATTGTCTAACGCAACTGAAATGTAAGGGCCTTATGCTTTCCCCTCATTGACACGGGAGGGCCATCTTCAGTCATCCTGATCTGTATCTTGCCACTAGACCCAGATGGCTCTGGAGAAGAAAAGGAGGAGAAAGTGAGGCTGGTGACTTTGCACAGCCCTCCCTCACTTGCATCCAATTCACTTGCAAGTCACGGCATCATGTTCCTGATGTCATGGTCATCTCTGAGGACAAAGGGCAAGCAACAACAACAGCATCAGCAGTGACATGTATACCTCTTCTCTGTTCCTGGGTTATCTTTGCTTTTCCCATTCTTCTCCTCTTGTATACATTTGCTTCTCTTTATACCTGCCTGGCTTTTCAGAAAGTCTCCCTCTACTATGGGTTTTGTAATTATTTGTGTTAGTGTCTTATCTCCACCTCCCTTTCCTCATTAGACTTCAGGAGGGCAATACCCTATGTCTTATCTAGCCCGTATATCCTCCAGCACCTAGAGTATTGCTTGTCACAAGGGAGGCACTGGACAAAAGTTTCTTGAATGCAGACATGAATGAGAATTGTGTCTACAAACTTTGGAAGTCTACAAGTAGAGTTTTGATGTCTACTCATCAAGGATGTCATAAAGGGAGTTCCTCTTTAGACACAGGCTGAACCAGAGGGCCTCTGAAGGATCCTGCAGTTCTGAGAGTCTGTGATTCTCTGTGTAAGGAGGTTTATTCTGGGGATGCCCAGATCACCTCAAATGGGCTTCCTGCACCAGTGGTGGTGAGGTGGCCTCCTTTAATTGGCTGCTTGTAGTATGGGACATTCTGCCTCTCCTGCTCACTCCTGTTCACTCCTGCTGTATCCCGAGGGTGAAAGTCACAGTTCACCTACAAATGAGTGACCATCAACTGAACCAGTGAGCGGGGAAGGATTTCCTTCTCCTGGTTTCCCCCTTTGACCTCCCCTCAGAGAAATGGGCCTGGAACTGTTGTTTCTGTTGTATTCCATTTATCCTTCTCAGTTTTAGGTGCTGGAGGTACTCCCCACTGGACCTGAGAGTTCAAGCCATAGTGACCTTGGAGCCAGGGGGATGCTGCAGCCAGCTTGGTGGAAAATCTCAGAGAAGTTGGGTTATCTGGGACTGGAGCCTGGGGAGTAGGGTAGGTCTTGCATTTGGAAGTTGGGACTGGGCTTTAAAGGGATTAAGCTAAACTATAAACCTATTCCCCTTCTCCTTTCCAGGATATGAGGTGGCATGGGGTGTCCGGAGGGGAGGATTATGCCTTCCATGTGTTGGGGGAGTAAGTTGTAATTATACCTTTTGAAAGTATAATTCCTCTGAAAAATCTAATTTGTCTGCTAGTGGCTAAATGGAACTGGGATACTTCCCCCTACAGTTTGGGGGACTTCCATCATCTGGAGCTAGAGACATTTTCAGAGAGCCTAGACATCCCCAATATTCTTAAAGGTACCAGAAAACCTTGGATAGGGGTGAAAGGTAATTTAGCTGGTCTTCAGACAGTGAGGGCCAGGGTAACATGTGTTACAGGTAGGGTCTTACCTGGGATAAAATTGGGCCCTTTGCTTTTGTCAGACCCCTGGGAATATTCTCTTAGGAGTAGTTTTAATTTTTATATACTCCAGATTACAAGATCCTAGAGAAATTTGGCAAAATTAATTTTTTTTCCATTTTATATTTAGTATTTTGTTTTTGCCAAGTTACATGTAAAAATAATTTTAACATTCATTTTTAAAACTTTGAGTTCCAAATTCTCTCTCTTCCTCCTTGCCCCCCCCCATTGAGAAGGCAAGTAATTTGATATAGATTATACATGTGTAGTCATGCAAAACACTTCCATAATAGTCAAGTGAAAGACTAACTGTATTTCCCTCCATCCTATTCCTCCCCCCTGTTTATTCTATTCTCTCTCTTCTTTCACCCTATGTCTCCTCAAAAGCATTTTGCTTCTGACTACTCCCTCCCCCAATATGCCCTCCCTTCTACCACTCCCTCCTTTTCTTAACCTCTTCACCCCTACTTTCTTGTAGGGTAAGACAGATTTCTATTCCCAATTGAATGTATATGTTATTCCCTCTCTGATCCAATTCTGATGAGAGTAAGGTTCACTAACTCCCTCATTTCCCCTCTCTTCTCCTCCACTGTAAAAGCCTTTTATTTTTTTTAATTAATTAATTAATTTTTAGTTTTCAACATCCACTTCTATAGGATTTTGATTTTAAAATTTTCTCCCCTTCCCTTCCCTCCTCCCTCCTCAAGACAGTGTGCAATCTGATATAGCTATCCATATACACTCCTATTAAACATATTTTCACATTAGTCATATTGTAAGGAAGAATTAGAAACAATAGGAGGAACCACCAGAAAGAGGAAACAAAACAAAACAGAAGAAAAAAAAAGCAAATAGTATGCTTCGATCTTCATTCAAACTCCATAGTTCTTTCTTTGGATGTGTATAGCATTTTTCATCATGAGACTTGGAGATGTCTTAGATCCCTACATTGCTGATAAGGGCTAAATCTATCAGTCAGTCATGACACAACGTGGCTATTACTGTGTACAATGTTCTCCTAGTTCTGCTCACTTCACTCAGCATCAGTCCATACAAGTCTTTCCAGGTTTTTCTGAAGTCCACCTGCTCATCATTTCTTATAGCACAGTAGTATTTCATTACATTCATACACCACAACTTGTTCAGCCATTCCCCAATTGGTGGGTATCCCCTCAATTTCCAATTCTTGGCCACCACAAAAAGAGTTGCTATAAATATTTTTGTACATGTGGGTCCTTTTCCCATTTGTATGATCTCTCTGGGATATAACCCTAGAAGTGCTATTGCTGGGTCAAAGGTTATGCACAATTTTATAGCCCTTTGGGCATAGTTCCAAATTGCTCTCCAAAATGATTGGATCAGTTCACAACTCCACCAACAATGCATTAGTGTTCCAATTTTCCCACGTCTTCTCCAACATTTATTATTTTCCTGTTTTGTCATGTTAGCCATTCTGATAGGTATAACTTGGTACCTCAGAGTAATTTTGACTTGCATTTCTCTAATCAATAGTGATTTAGAGCATCTTTTATATGACTACAGATAGCTTTAATTTCTTCATCTGAGAATTGCCTGTTCATATCCTTTGACCATTTATCATGGGGGATGACTTGTATTCTTAAAATTTGATTCAGTTCTCTATATAATTTAGAAATGAGGCCTTTATCTGAGACATTGGTTATAAAAGTTGTTTCCCAGGTTTCTTCTTCCTTAAAAGCTTTTTCTTGCCTCTTTTATGTGAGAAAATTCACCACATTCTACCTTTCCCTTTCCCTTTCTCCTAGTATATTCCTCTTTCACTCATTAATTTCATTTTTTAGATCTCATCCCTTCATGTTGAACTCACACCTGTGCCCTCTATACATTCCTTCTAACTACCCTAATAGTGAGAAAGGTCTTAGGAGTTGCAAATATCATCTTTCCAAGTAGGAATGTAAACAGTTCAACTTTAATAAGTCTCTTATGATTTCTCTTTCCCATTTACCTTTTCACGCTTCTCTTAAGTCTTGTATTTGAAAGTCAATTTTTCTATTTAGCTCTGGCTTCTTAAGAATGCATTAAATTCATCTACATCACTGAATATTAAAATTTCCCCCTCATTGGTTACACTCAGTTTTGCTGGGTAGGTGATTCTTGGTTTTAATCTTAGCTCCTTTGACCTCCAGAATATCCTATTCCAAGCCCTCAGATCCCTTAATGAAGAAGCTGCTAAATCTTATGTTATTCTGATTGTATTTCCACAATAGTTGAATTGTTTCTTTCTTGCTGCTTGCAATATTTTCTCCTTGACCTGAGTACTCTGGAATTTGGCTATAATATTCCTTAGAGTTTTCCTGTTGGGATTTCTTTCAAGAGGCAGTGGATGGATTCTTTCATTTTCTATTTTACCCTCTGGTTCAAGAATATCAGGGCAGTTTTCCTTGATAATTTCTTGAAAGCTGATGTCTAGGGTCTTTTTTTTTTTTTGATCATGGCTTTCAGGTAGTCCAATAATTTTTAAATTTTCTCTCCTGAATCTATTTTCCAGGTCAGTTGTTTTTTTCAATGAGATAGTTCACATTGTCTTCTATTTTTTACTTTCATATATTTGTTTTATAATTTCTTGATTTCTCATAGAGTCATTTGTTTCCATTTGCTCCATTTTAATTTTTAAGGAATTATTTTCCTCAGTGAGCTTTTGAACCTCCTTTTCCATTTGTCCAGTTCTGCTTTTTAAAGCATTCTTCTCCTCATTGGCTTTTTGGACCTCTTTTGCTATTTGGTATAGTCTATTTTTTAAGGTATTATTATTTAAGGTATTGTTTTCTGCATTTTTTTGGGTCTCCTTTAGTAAGCTATCGACTCATTTTTCATGATTTTCTAGCATCACTCTCATTTTTCTTCTCAATTTTTCCTCTACTTCTCTTACTTGATTTTCAAAATCCTTTTTGAGCTCTTCTATGGCCTTAGACCAGTTCATATTTTTCTTGGGGGCTCTTGGATGTAGGAGCTTTGACTTTGTTGTCTTCTTCTGGTTGTATGTTTTGATTTTTCTTGTCACCAAAGTAAGATTTTATAGTCTGAGTTTCTTTCCCTCTGTTTGCTCATCTTTACAGCCAGTTCCTTGACTTTTTAACTCTTTGTTAAGGTAGGCTCTGCTTCCAGCATGGAGGGTGATCTGTCCCAAGCTTCAGGACAAGCTTTGTGCAGCTGCTTTTAAAGATACTTCTAGGGACCTGTAAATTTTCAGTTCTTCCAAGGTAGTATGATCTAAGGAGAGGTGTTTACTGCTCTCCTGGCCTGTACTCTGGTCTGCGAGTGACCACAGGCACTCTTTTCTGCCCTGGAAATGAGAGCAGGGTTCCCTCTCCACTGCTTTCACAAGCTCTGCTATGCCAGTGCTCCTCCTCACCCCAGGAGTGCCACTGAGAACTGGACACAGATCCAGGCATAGGCAAAGCAAGAGAATCCTGCCTCAGAGCCAGCAAAGAGATCCATGCAATCCCCCTCTCATTAGTTGCCCAATTCTCCCACCATCTGTGGACTGAGAGCTCCAGAAGCATCTGTTGCTGCTGTGGCCTCCACTCTGGGGCTGCACTAGGGCCAGGGCCAGACTGTGCTCCTCTCTCACCCAGGTCTGACAGACCTTTCCCACTGACCTTCTAAGCTGGCTTTGGTGTTTGTGGGTTGAGAAGTTTGGAAACTGCCATAGATCCCTTTGATTCAGTCCCCTGGGGTCTCCTCCAGGTTCACTGAGGCCTTGTTTTCACCTGCACCACCCACACTGAATTGTGCTCCTCTCCCAGCCTGGTACAACAGACCTTTCCCATCAACCATCCAGATTGTCTTGGGCTGGAAATTTCTTTCACTTTGTCTTTTTGTCAGTTCTACTGCTCTCAAATTTATTTAGAGTCATTTTTCACAAGTATTTGGAGAGGTTTGGGGGAGAGCTCAAGTAGGTCACTGCTTTTACTCTGCTATCTTGGCTCCACCTCCCGAAAAGAAGTCAAGGTTCTGACTTTAAAACTGGCCAGACTGAAACATGCTCTCTTTTCCCCATATGCTATTTCCTACCCACTCTTTCCTAGGGTGTCCAGAGGGTGAAGATCACAGTTTCCCCTGGAGCATGGATGCTATGAACTGAACTGTGAGAGGGGAAGGATTTTCATCTTCTGCTGTCCCTTTTTTACCCTTTCTTAGACAAATGGGATAGGGATGGGAGGGGTTTGTTTCTGTTGTGTTCCATTTGACCTTCTTAATTTTAGGTGCTAGAAGTGATCCACACTGGATTTGGGAGGTTGAGCCATGATGATCTTAAAGGCAGAATTCCAGGTGGATTGTTGCAGTGAACCAGTTTAGCAGAGAATCCAGGAAAAACCAGAATGCCTGGGACTGGAGCTCAAAGTGGGAATGGGACTTGGATTTTGGGATGAGGCTATATAGGAATGGAGCTAAGCTATATATCTAATCCCTTTTCCTTCCCTAGAGTCTGAGGTGGTACAAAGGGGAAAGGGTCTATGTGTGTGAGACGGTTATATTCCTCATGTTGGGGCAATATATCCAAATATTTGTGATTATACCTTTTGATGTAAATATTTCTTTACAAAAGCTAATTTAACTGTCAATGACTAAATGGAACTAGGGCTCAGGGGACTCCCATATAGTTGGGGGGGAACACCAAATTCCAAAAGATTGGAGCCATTTGCAGAGAGTCTAGATATCTCTAACCCTCTTAAGGGTACTGGACAACCCTGGGGGAGTGGTAAAATGTAACATACCTGGTATTAGGCAGTGATGGTCAGGTAGTCTGTGTTACATTTAAATGACTTTAATTCCCCAGGTTCCACCTACAGTTTCAGGACTTCTCAAAACCATGTCTTCTTTTCTTCTTCTTCTTCTTCTTCTTCTTCTTCTTCTTCTTCTTCTTCTTCTTCTTCTTCTCTCTCTCACACTGTCTCTGTCTCTCCTCTCTCTCTGTCTCTCTCTTTCTATCTCTGTCTCTTTCTCTCTGTCTCTTTGTTCTCTCTCTGTCTTTCTCTGTCTCTTCTGTCTCTGTTTCTCTTTCTCTCTGTCTCTGTCTTTCTCTATCTCTCTCTGTCTCTGTGGGTCTCTGTCTGTCTGTCTGTGTCTCTCTCTTAGAGAAATCCTGAGCAAAACTTTCTTGATTGTTTTCCCCAGGAGAAAACTCTATCTGAGGTTTGGGGGGAATCTGGGAAGACTTTGGAAGAAATGAACTAAACTAAATTGGATACCTTCTTTTGGTTTACATGCAGCCATGTTGAGACACATTGGTGTCTTTCTTCACATTTGTTTGTGCCTGTATCTATTATGTAGTGTGCATTTGTGTGGGTGTGAAGGAGCTGGGTAACTGAGGTTGCAGATGGCATTTGAAGTGATTGGGGAAGGACAAGGATTTCTAAAGAAATTTCCCTTCCAGAATACCAGGAATGCCCAGTTCACCCTCTGTTCAAGTCCTCCTCTCCTAGCAGTTCCTTCAGTAAAGACACACAGCAGGTTTGGTGTTCTGGTTTAATAGTTTCGATTCATGCAAATATATTTTCAATGATTTACTTTAAGGAATGATTCCTACAGGTCCATATCTTCTTGCCTTTAAATGCACAGTGGGAATAGGTTTGAGTTTCTGGAAGAAAAGTAAATGGAATGAGATCATGGCTCCGATGTGAACCGGAGTAGCTAGGGCCACCCAGATCAACCCAGACCTTCCCTTTCACTGGGCCCACCCACCCTCCTGTATCACACTGAGCCCAGGGATGGGGGCAGAGGCTTACAGCTGATGCCAGAATGATGCATGTTGAGCATACTAGGGGATCAGGGACATGTCCTCTTGCTTTGCAGATTAAATTGCAGAAAGGGAAAAGATTCAAAAAATCATTTTAGAACTGTAAGGGACCTGGTCTACTTGCAGTTCCTGACACGTTACTCTATCTCCCTTCTCTTTGCCTCCGCACTGGCCACCATCCATGCCTAGAATGCTCTGCCCTCTTCCCCGCCTTCCTTCTGGACTCAGTTCAAATCCCACCTCTGCAAAAGGCCTTACCTGCTCTTCCCAGTTCCTCATCCCTTCCAGATTCCTTTCATATAACCTTTCTCTATACCTTTTAGTTATTTATTTATAGCTAGGCAATGGGGTTAAGTGACTTGCCCATGGCCACACAGATAGTAAATATCAAGTGTCTGAGGCTGAATTTGAGTTCAGGTCCTCCTGACTCCAGGGCTGGTGCTCTATCCATTGCACCACCTAGCTGCCCCTATATCTTGTATTTATCTAGATATTCATATGTTGTTTCCCCCATTTGAATATATGCTCTTTAAGGGCAGGGATTGTGGTTTTGTTAATTTTTTTTTTGCCTTTCATTATATCACCAGTGCTTAGCCCAATGCCTGATACATAAGACCTGCCTAATAAATGCTTGTTGACTGACTGACCGACCGACCTAGAGGATGTCTGAAAGCTCAGTGTTATGCATTGTTCAAGAAAGAAAAGGCTTAGCTATCCTCACCCTCAAAAATAGGTTAGTACCTTTTGCTTAGGTTTGGAGAATGGACTATTCATACTAGGGGATAGAGATGAGGGTTATAGGCCTGGGTAGGGAATCATGTAGGGATTCATTCTGGGGCCTACCTTTTGATATACTCACCTATAGTTTTCCTTATTGAGTCTCCAGTGCTCTCTGGATCTGAGAATTAGTTGGAGATGTGTTAGTAGAGCTGCCTGTTCATAGATGAGAGAAGTTCCCAAACCTTTCTCCCCAAAGTCCCACCTCCATGAGGATCCCCTGAAGCATGATCTCTTTAAGGTGAGCAAAGCCCTCTATGAAAGTGATCACTGTAGATCCTCTCCCCCAAACTATTTTTTTAAGATGAGGAAACTGAGGCTCAGAGAAATTAAATGACTTCCCCAACGTCCCTCAACTGGTAAGTGTGGAATTTGAAGACAGATTTCCTGACTCCAAGTGGAGGGAACCCGCTGCCTCTTTCTCCCAACACATGCCCCAGACACAAGCTGACAAAGAAGTAACTGAATGTACTGCACCCAGGGACCATGTGTGACTGTTTGTATAGGGCTAGGCCCATACCCAGAGCAAATGAGCAAGGGACACTGGCTTGGCACAGAGAGAGAAACTGACATTGAGTGGTAGATCTTGTTGACCGTTGGGCAGCTGAAGTTGTCTTTGAAGAGACTATAGTGGTCTTTGAGGCAGTTGTCTTAAAGACAGTTGTCTGCTGAGGCCATTGTCTCTGGGCCTGATGTAGTAGAATTCTGTCCAGCTGCAGAGTCAATTTTTAAACTCTGAGGTACTCAAATTCTCTCCATCTTGAGGTGGGGTGTGAAAGGCATCTGCGCAGTTACCAGGCTATAAAGGGTAATAAAGAACCTCTCCCTAGGGTCTGGATTTTGGGGGCCTTCTCCAGGAGGAAAGGGAACTGTTTGGACAGAGCAGCCACCTGTCTTTTTGGGGAAAACTTGTCTCTTTTGTAGGAAAGGGTAATACAGACATAGCTCAGTGATGCTGCAGGTTTGGTTCCAGACCATGACAATAAAGTGAGGATCTCAATAAAGTGAGTCACATGAATTTTTAGTTTCTCAGTCCATATAAAAGTTATGTTTATGCTATACTTCTGTTTATTAAGTGCACAATAGTATTGAGTCTTTGTTCAATACCTTTTCAGTTGTATATGACTCTTTGTGAGCTCATTCAGAGTTTTTCTTGGCAAAGATCCTGGAATGCTTTGCCATTTCCTTCTCCAGCCTGTTTTACAGCTGAGCAAATGGAGGCGAACAAGGTTAAGTGACTTGCCTAGTGTCACACAGCTAGTAAGTGTCTGAGGTCATATTTGAACTCAGGTAGTTGAGTCTTCCTGACTCCAAGCCAGGCACTCTATCCACTGCACCACCTAGCTGCCCAATTAAAAATACGTTATTACTAAAAAATGCTAAACACCATCTGAATCATCAGGAACTTGAAATCTTTTTTTGCTGGTGGAGGGTCTTGCCTCCATGTTGATGGCTGCTGGCTGATCAGGGTAGTGGTTGATGAGGGTTGGGGTGGCTGTGGCAATTTAAAAAATAAGGTGAGAATGAAGTTTACCACATAGATTGATTCTTCCTTTCACTTGAACACTTAGAGGCCATTGGAAGGTTATTAATTGGTCTAATTTCAATATTGTTGTGTCTCAGGGAACAGGGAGGCCCAAGCAGAGGGAGAGAGTTTGGGAACAGCTTTTTGGTGGGCAGTGAATACACAAACCACATTTATCGACTCAATTCTCTGTCTTTTGTAGGTACAGTTTGTGGCTCCCCAAAGCAATTATAATAGTAACATCAAAGATCACTGATCACAGATTACCATAACAGATACAATACTAATGAAAAATTTTGAAATATTGTAAGAGTTACTAAAATGTGACACATGATGTGAGCAAATACTGCAGGAAAAAATGGTACTGATAGACTTGCTCAGTGCAGAGTTGCCACAAACTTTCAATTTGTAAAAAACAAAAACAAATACAAAAACAAACATGCCCCCCCCAATATCTTCAAAGTGTAATAAAGCAAAGCAAGGTGTGTCTCTTTGTAGGAGGACCTGAGTAGGAGAGTAGTGAGTTTCTCTCCCTGCTTTAGAAGGCCCTATAGTATTCATTCATTAATTCATTGATTAATTTAGTACATTCATGCATTGATTCTACAGATTGTAACCTCTACCCTTTCTTTTCTAAATTCTTATTTACTTTAAGACCTGGGGTGATAATAAATTGAGGATAGGGTAGAACTTTCAGGGAATTGTTGATGACTCCCAAATGATCCCCCCCTCATGCCCCCTTCCTCCAAATCTCCTCCCAATTAAGTTTTGAGAGTGGTGGTCAAAAAACCATGAAAAGGGCAGGGAAACAATGGTGTCTCAGATCGTTTACTTTCTGGAACAAAAAACTTCCTGTAGGAGGAGGGGAAGTAGATTTCGATGCCGGCACCCAGAATTACTATTTCTCCCTTTCTTTTCTTTTAACCTTCAGATACTTCCAGTCTGCTTCTTGGGCTACCAAGAGACACTTCAGTCATATTGACTGTCTTTGACTACCTGTAGGTGAGCACAATGGACCTGGGGAGTCTGAGTCCTGTGTTACCAGCTATTGTGGCCTGAGCATCTGGCATGACTGGGCAATGGAAGTGATCAGTCTGGGAACAGAAGCAGAGACCCCAGCAAGAGACTTATCACCTAATATAAGGTCCCCTGGTCTGGCAAACCAGAGAAATCAATCTCTCTCCCAAACATTTACCTTCTTTGTTTTTACTCTGAGGTTTAGGAATAGGGCCCTGGACACAGGTAGGAATTCTCTTTGAAGGATAGGGATGGAGTCATTGATTAAACATACACACACACACACACACACACACACACACACACACACACACACAATTTTTAATCAGTATGTCACATCATCTGCTAAGCTAAATTCAGAACCGCAGTAGGCTGGGCAGGCAGAGTACTGTGGCTGTCATACATAATATGCCAAGTAGAATGTAGTGAGGCCACTTGCTTAGTGGCTTGCCTATAGCTCCTCCTGGTGGGTGTCAATGGTATTGCGCTCTTGTGGGCTCTTGTTGAATTTGTAGTTGTTTCATTCTTGTTATTTATTAATTCTAGTACCTGACACACAGTAGATAATAAATGCCTGATGATTGATGAAGGATATTACAACACATTACATTACTGAATTGCTTCATGTGTTACATAGGATCCCCACAAAGAGTCACAGGCAGTCCATGCATGTAAACAAATATTCATGGAAAAATCTTCTATTGTATTTCTGCTGTAACAGAATAAAAGGACTCTCAAGTATAAAGGAAAAAATCAGACACATTTGTGTCCTCAAGATTATATTCTAACAGGGGTGAAAAGACTTGAACATAAATGACTGAAATCAAAGGCATGAGGAAATGATTGAGATCATTGACAATAAGAGCTCTCCTGTCTATAGAATTTTCCCCACAACAGCCTTCTGAGGTTGTTAGTGCAAGTATCATTAGTCCTAGAGAAACAAAAGCAAATTCACAAAGAAGGTATTTTTTACCAGCCCCATCATGGGCTGCAGTTACAAATTTAGGGGGAAAAATCTCAGACCCAGGAATATGGATGGAAAGAGAGCCCAGAGGATTCTGTCTTTCACATGCATCTTTCTGCCATGAAATCTTTCAGATGTTTATGTGCAATCCTTCCACCTATATATTGAGAAGTATTTTCTCTAAACCAGAAATTCTTTATCTGAGGCCCACAGACCCCCAAGGGGTCCATGGATGGATTTCACGGCACCCATGAATTTGAATGGAAAGTATTTTGTATCTTTATCTATCTATCTATCTATCTATCTATCTATCTATCTATCTATTCATTTATTTTTACTAACTTTTGGCTTCATTTGTAGTCTGGTATGTTTTATTTTGTATATTTAAAAACCATATTCAGTGAAGGGGTCTATAGACTTCTTCAGACTACCAAAGGGGTCCAGTACACAAAAAAGGTTAAGGACTCTTGCAGCTGATCTAAGATATGCCTGGTTAGAGGCAGCCCTGTTGAAAGTTGCATTGTCCTATTTCTGGCTCCTACCACTCCAAAAAAAGCTGCTTTGATTCCAAGATATAAAAGTTTGTGAGACAGCCTGGATTGTTGGATAGAGGCAGGATGACCTGGGTTCAAATTCTGCCTTTGACATGTACTAACTGTGTGACCCTGGGCAAGTCATTTAACTTTTGAGGGCTTTGTTGTTGTTTAGTTGTTTCAGTCGTGTCTGACTTCATGACCTGATTTGGATTTTTTTTGACAAAGATACTGGAGCAGTTTGCCTTTTCCTTCTCCAACTCATTTTGCAGATGAGGAAACTGAGGCAAAGAGGGTTCAGTGACTTGCCCAGGGTCACGCAGCTAATAATTGTTGGAGGCTGGATTTGAACTCAAGTCTTCATAACTCAAGGCCGGGCACTCTATTTCATGTGCCACGACTGCCCTTGAGGGCTCAGGGCAACTCTTTAAGACTAAGTTTCAGAGAAGGTGCTGACAACCTTGGTTTTTTAGAGGGAAAATCCATTAGGTGGTTTTTCTTTCAGACAATATCTTTTCATGGCAGTATCAGGATATCTACAAATGGTCCTCATTGCCATTCATCGCAGAATCTGGATTTCTCCTGTTAGCACTGAGGATGGATCAGAATCTGAACACTAGAACATATGCATTGTATGTTTAGTCTTGGAAGCCATCAGATTGTATGAGAATAAAGGATAACATGCACAAGTATGGTAGGAGAAACACTTTGTTTCTTGCATATTGCCTATTTCATTCATGTTTGTCCTAGGGGATAGAGATCCCTTTCTCTGGATCTGTGACTCAATGCAGGAACTCACTTTTGAGGACACTCTCTAACTCTCTCTCTCTCTCTCATCTCTTTTTCTTTCTTTTTCTCTCTTTATCTTTCTCTCCATTTCTCTTTCTCTCTTTTTCTCTCTTTCCCCATTTCTCTCTTTCTTTCTCTCCCTCACTTCCTCTCTCTTCTCTCTCTCTCTGTGTCTTTATTTTTCCCTTTCACTCTCTTTTTCTCAATGTAGGTCAACACCTTTTTTTGAAGGAAGGAGCAACTTATACTCTTAGAGCATTGCCTTGAGTGTTGAGAGGTTCAGTGACTTGCCTGGGGTTACTTGCCCTTGTCTTCCTGACTTCTCTCTCAGCCAACAAGAGCGAGGAGGGCTCAGTCAGGCCCACAGCTATGTTAGTCTTCTCCCTCCTACCCCACCAAAGAGAGAGCTCTTATGAAGTGGGTGGGTCCCCTTCACCCTAGTTGTTGGGGTATGTCTATTCTCTTGATGCCCTTCTTTCCAAATATTTCTTTCTTTCAAGGCTTGGCTTGGCAGAACAACTAGCTTATCTAATAAACTCTTTATTCTAACATACTTATGGGAGTAAATATAGGAAGATCATACCAAGGGCCTTCAGAAGACAAAGAATAATTGTGTTTGTTTTTTTATGATAATATTGTATCAATGTATAAACTCATAAAATGTATAACCCAGCAGAGAGGAGGCTGGTACAAAGTCTCTCTGGCATCAATTGAAATATATATTTCAGTATATAATATAGTCAATTATAATTAGATTTCAATAAATTATATGCATATAATTGAAAATCCATATTTCACCATGAAACATGATATAGCTCTTAAAAATGTCATATTCTAAGGCTTTTCTGTAAAAAGGATGTTTTCCTTTTAGAGTTTGCTAACTCCTGACCTAACAGGTTTGTTAAGGTTTATTAAGGAGCAGCCTTTTGGTGGAGCTGTAAGAACATGCACAACATTTAGTGATTAAGTTCGCCGTCTTATATGAGTACATTTTGTGGCTCCCCAAAGCAATTATAATAGTAACGTCAAAGATCGCTGATCACAGAGCAGCATAACAGTATAATAGTAATGAAAAATTTTGAAATATTGTGAGAATTACCAGCATGTGACACAGAGACCTGATATGCACAAACACTGTTAGAAAAAGTGACACCAACAGACTTGCTCAATGTAGAGTTGCCACAAACCTTCACTGTGTAAAACAGAAAAAAAAATCCTGCAATATTTGCAAAGCATAATAAAGCAAAGGGAGGTATGTCTGTATATAGGAGGGCCTGGGTGGGAGAGTGGTGAGTTCCTCTCCCTGTTCTGGAAGGCCCTATAGTATTCATTCATTAATTCATTGGTTGATTTAGTAAATTTACTCATTGATTCTTCAGATTGTAACCTCTGCCCTTTTCTATTCTGAATTCTGATTTACTTTAGGACCTGGGGTGATGATAATTTGAGGACAGAGTAGAGCTTTCAAGGAATTGTTGATGATCACTAAATGTTCTCTCCCCTCCCCCCGCCAAAAAAAATCCCCTTCCTATTAAGTTTTGGAAGTAGTGGCCAAGAAACCATGAAAGAGGACAGGAGGTAATGATGTCTTAGATTATGTATTTTCTGGAAGAAGAAATTGCCTGTAGGAGGAAGGGAAGGAGATCTTGATGCTGGCTCTTAGAATGGTTATTTCACACTTTCTTTTAACCTTGAGATACTTTCAGCCTGCTTCTTGTGCTACTGGGCACAGAGAGACACTTCAGTCATACTGATTGTCTCTGTCTACCCTATAGATGAGCACAATGGATCTGGGGAGTCTGAGTCCTGTGTTACCAACTACTACAGCCTGAGCATTTGGCATAACTGGGCAATGGAAGTGATCAGCTGGGGAACAGAAGCAGGGATCCCAGCCAGAGAAGGTTCTGAGTGCTGGAGACTATAACCTAATGTAAGGTCTCCTGGTCTGGCAAACCAGGGAAATCAATTTCTCTCTAAAACATTTATCTTCTCTATTTTTACTCTGAGGTTTAGGGCTTGTGCCCTGGACACAGGGAGGAATTCTCTTTGAAGGACAGGGATGGAGTCATAGATTAAAAAAATGCGACAATTTTTAATCAGTATGTCACATCATCTGCTAAGCTAAATTCAGAGCCCCAGTAGGCTGGACAGGCAGAGTACTGTGGCTGTCACACATGTATGCCAGGTAGAATGTAGTGAGGCCACTTGCTTGGTGCCTTGCATATAGCTTCTCCTGGTGGGTGTCGATGGTATTGCACATTTGTGAGCTCTTGTTGAATTTGTAGGAGTTGTTTCATCCTTGTTATTTATTAATTCTAGTACCTGATACACAGTAGATAATAAATGCCTGATGATTGATGAAGGATATTACAATACATTATATTACTGAATTGCCTCATCTGTTACATAGGATCCCTACAAAGAGTCATAGGCAGTCCATGCATGTAAACAAACATCCATGGAAAAATCTTCTATTGTATTTCTACTGTAACAGAATAAAAGGACTCTTAAGTATAAAGGAAAAAAAGAAATAGAAAGAAAAACATGAGACTTTTTTGTATCCTCAAGATTATATTCTAACAGGGGTAAAAAGACTTGAACATAAATGACTGAAATCAAAGGCACGAGGAGATGACTGAGATCATTACCAATAATAGCTCTCCTGTCTATAGAATTTCCCCCACAACAGCCTTCTGAGGTTGTTAGTGCAAGTATCATTAGTCCTAGAGAAACAAAAGCAAATTCACAAAGAAGATATTTTTACCAGACCCATCATGGGCTGAATTCCACATTTATGAGGAAAAATTCTCAGACCCAAGGATGTGGATGGAGACAGAGCCCATGGGATTCTGTCTTTCACACACATTTTTCTGTCATGAAATCCTTTCTGATGTCTAATTACAATCCTTCTATTTATAAAATGAGAAGTGCTTTCTGTAAATCAGAAGTTCTTTATCTGGAGCCCACAGACCCCCTTCCCCCCAAGGGGTGCATGGGACCCATGCATTTGGATGGGAAAAATTTACATCTTTATTTATTACTTTTTTTGATTAATTTTTGGTTTCCTTTGTAGTCTTGTATATTTCATTTTATATATTGAAAAACCATATTCAGAGAAGGGGCCTATGGATTTCTCCAGACTGTGAAAGGGGTCCAGAACACAAAAAAGGTTAAGTACTCCTGCAGTGATCTAAGATATACCTCTTTAGAGATGGCCCTGTTGAAAGCTGTGTTCTCCTATTTCTGGCTCCTACCACGCCAAAAAAAAAAAAAAACTGCTTTCATTCCAAGATATAAATGTTTGAGAGGGAGCTTGGATTGTTAGACAGAGGTAAGAAGACCTGGGTGCAAATGCTGTCTCTCACACATACTAGCTTTGTGATCTTGGGCAAGTCACCTGAATTTTGAAGGCTTTGTTGCTGTTTTTAGTAGTTTCAGTCGTATCCGACTCTGTGACCCCATTTGGGGTTTTCTTGGGAAAGATACCGGAGCGGTTTGCCATTTCTTTCTGCAAATCATTTTATAGATGAGGAAACTGAGGCAAAGAGAATTAAATGACTTGCCCAGGGTCACACAGATGATAAGTGTCTGAGGTGAGGTCAGATCCCCTGTGCCACCACTGCCCTTGAGGGCTTTGGGGCAGCTCTTTATATGTTTGTTTTTGTTTGTTTTGTTTTTAGGCAATTGGGGTTAAGTGACTTGCCCAGGGTCACACAGTGTTTGGTTTGAGGCTGGATTTGAACTCAGGTCCTCCTGACTGCAGGGCCAGTGCTCTATCCACTGCGCTACCTAGCTGCCCCTAGGGCAACTCTTTAAGACTAAATTTCAGAGAAGGTTCTAAACAACCTTCATTGGTAGAGGGAATTTCCACACCCAATGGGTTTCCTTTCAGGCAATACCTTTTCATGGCCATATTAGGATATCTACAAACTCTTCTCATAAACATAAACAGATGAAGAAATTGAGGCTCACACTTTTTAGTGGTTTGTGCCAAGCCATTCAGAGGCTTAGGGGAAGAAGCTGAGAGGGAGGCCAAGGGCATGGAGGGCAAAGGCTCTGTCTATTGAGTTCGTGAGAGAGATGCTAGCAGATGAGGGGATCAAGGAAGGCAACCTCATGGTGGCTTTTGTTGGTTCTCCTATCCCCTCCCCAACTTATCCTGCTGCTACTGCATCCTCCAGCCTGTCCTCCTCCACCTCTTCCTCCTCCCCCACAGCCTCCCCACTCCTTTCCTTCCCTACATTGCTTGGGATGCATGTGCTAACAGCATGCTATTTGTGCACAGGCCTGGCATCCATTCATGTGACCATCCATCCCCTCCCTTTGCTTTTCCTTGTGTACAGGGGCTAAATGAAGATTCTCAGGCAGACGGGGTGGCCCTCGGGCAGTTCACCTACGATAACGCTGGCGAGGCCATTCAGACCTTCCACTTGGAGGTATGCAGGGAGGCTCCCACAGCAGTCCGCCAGTGTCCCAGGAAGGCTGGTGATCTGGAAGGCAGGATCACTGGCCACAGGGCTGCTGTGGTTTTTCAGTGGCTGCAGTGGAAGCCAGGACCCCTTGGATCTGATAGGAAGCTGAGGGAAAACCTTGTGACTTAACTGAGCCACTGCTCTTTGAAGGAAGACTGGGGCACAAAGGCTGTGGGGGCAGGGCTTGCACCAAGGGATGTCAGGCCTTCCCGACCCCACTCTCTTCTCCCCACAGGGCAACGACACAGCCCCATACCAGCTGGTAGAGCTGCGAATCCTCAGCAACTGGGGTCACCCTGACTATACGTGCATTTACCGCTTCAGGGTCCATGGGAAGCCTGCCACTTAGCCCCGCCCCAGCCTGCTGCCTTCACCCCTTCCTCCTTCAGCCGCCACAAAGCAGCTCTCTCACCTCCTCCTCCCTGCCCCCGCTTAATCTCTTCTGCCCACTGTGCCTTCTGGGACAGAGACAAAACCTCCGTGGAGCCCTCTTGCCCCACCAGGCCCACTCAGAGATGGAGAAGACAACCGGCTGAGCCTTTGCTTCTCACAAGGCCAACAACCGGCATTTGGGGGAAGTTTTCACCCAAGATCACCTGCAGTGGCATTTAGAAACAGCTCGTCACCATGGCTTGTAGCCATAGCTAGTTGGCCCCTTGTACCCACTGGGGTTTCATTTGCACTGCAGTGGAAGTTAGTACTGTTAGAGAACATTAGTCGTGGGTTAGATAAAGCTGACAAAGAAGGGGGCTCAGAGTGCAGCCAGGGGCCATGGGGAGAGCGCCTTCCCTTCTCCTACTGCTGCCAGGTTTCTCCTGCCTTCCTCGGCGGCCCAGAGACTCTACATTTCCACTTTAGCCATGCCTTCTTCCACCTCCTGACCTGAAGCTCAGTCGCTGTGGTCTCTCCTTTGGGACCATCAGCTCCAGCTGATATGGCTATGGTGGGGAGGAGACTGGCCAGGGGCCTGAGGAGAAGGGTCCTTGCCTGGCCTCTTGTAGGGTAGGCATTGAGTCAAAGCTGCCCTTTATCCCTGAGCTGCACCTCACATGGCCCAAGTGCCTCTACAGGGAAACAGGGCATTGGAGGCTCATCAGGCTCTTACTCTGACCTCTGAATCTAGTTCCTTTTGAGCTTGGTTAGCATAGGAGCAGGTATTAAGTTTATGGGGATAGGGTTTGGGTTGGGGGAGCTTTTTGCAGTGAAGGCTGGTGTGGGAGAGGGAAGGCAGATGTTTTGGCCCACTGAACCTCAGATTATTATGTATAGAGATAGAAGTGTTTCTATTGGTACAGAGATGTAGTTCGAGGTTCTTTTTTCTCAGATAGAACAGCTAAGGGCTTCATTTCTGGCTGCCTCCCTGTAGGCCCAGAGTTAAATTCACTGCAGCCCCAGCTTCCCGGGGCAGGGTACCCGTCAAGCACTGATGCCCACAATGGCATCACAGTCCTTTCTCCCTCTTACCATCAGGAGGGAAGGCAGCGGTTCACACCACAGGGCTGGCCACTGGGTCCTGAAGCCAGCAGAGGGGCCCACTCTTCTGTAGGTTTCAGGGACCGGCAGCAGTAGGTGCGGGGCTGACCCCAGCTGCCCCTCAGCCCCGTCTGCTCCCTCTGCTTTTGTCCCCTCCCCAGGAAGCTGACCTCCATAGAGGGACTTCGCTCATTCCCATCACAAAGATGACTGTGGAATTCTCTAGTTGTATTTTGTAATGGATAGATTCTCATTCATGCCTAGGGGAAAAAAAACAAAGAATTTTCTGTTGAATCTGTGTTTGCTTTCTATCTACTCCTCACAGGGAGGTTGCTGTTGAAGCCACCTGCTGGAGCAGTGGGGGCAAAGAGGCAGGATTGTGGTGGAAACCACCTGTTCAAAGGGCACCTTCTGTTCTGCTGAGGGAGGCCTGGGGGTAGGGGGAGTGCGCTGGGCAGTAGAGGGAGCCAAGCCCAAGCCCTGTCTTGGAGATCCAGAGCTAGAGAGGGGGCCAGAGGATGCCCAAGGAGGTGGAGCATTTGGCCTAGATCCTGGGCAGCCACCGGCAAAGTCAGAATGGAAAGGGGCCCTGGAGCATCAGAGTCTTGATTGCCAGAGAAGAGCAGGCTGCTGGGAAATTGTTAGAAGGGAGCAAGTGCCTTGCAGATGGGAATTCCCCATCCCGAGGCTGGAATCTCAGTGTCAGAGCATCCCCTCAGGACAGCCTGTTCCTTAGGCTGTTGAAAATAGTCTTCCTTCAGAGCAGAATTGTGGCCAGCCACGGCTTGACCACGCAGTCCCCACAGATGTCTCAAGGAGAGACAGACTGGGGAAGAAGGAACTCACTCCGTGAAGAGTAAACCAGAAATGGAAGGAGGCCTCCAGACGCCGCTGGGTTTCCTGTCACCCCATCCAGAGTGGGCAGAAATAGGGCTGTGGGGCCCCAAGGTAGTCCCATTACTCTACAGAAGTTCTGAGCCCATATCTCTCTCTACTTCCAAACCAGATGAAAAGATGTCTTCTGGCCCTTCAGACACTCTAACTAATGTCAACTTCGAATGAATTGGGGTTCAGTGCAGTACTTTTTGGCTGACACGTTAGGTTAGGGAGAATGCCCGCTTCCCTTCCCTGTTCACTCATTTCATTGAACCCCTTAACTATTTCCAAATCCACCTGGCATCTGTGACTCCGTCAAAAGCTTTGCTAAAATCTGAGCTCACTTGGCACCATTTCTCTGATCGAAGTGAACATTAGCTGCTCAGAGGGCTCTGTTTTACAAGGGATCTCTGACCCTGGCAGCTTAAGCAAGAACCGAATCTTTTTGCCTTCAATTGCTGCTCTCGTACCATGCAAGCACACCACTCCATTGACCCGAGGTGGAGAAGTGCTCAGAGTCTGATCAAACATTTGTCCCACTGAGGTTGCAAATGCCTTTCTTCATGAGGCACTTCCCACCTACATGATGAACCAATGCACCTTCTCTAAAGTACTGAATGGAAAGTGAGGCTAACAGACCTCTGCCTCCTAAAAAGACAATGGCAAAAGGATTGCAAGCTAACCTAGTTCCCACTGTTATCCCAAGACAATCCACTGCATCTAGTAGGCCTAGAGTAGGCCTTTGTGGGTGTTCAATACAGAGATGCTATAGACCTCTGTGGTGCGGGGACGGGGGTGGCAAAGAATAAGGAGGTGGAAAGGCAGAAGAGCCAAAAACCTGTGAGGAATCCTTCCATTTCCTGAAATGGAAAAATGAAAAGATGATATTTGTAACTGATGAGACCCTACTAATGATAAAGGTGGTGGCAGGGAAAATAGAGAGAGAGCACAGGGTGAGTTGAATATGAAAGGATGATATGGAAAAGATAAAGCGAAGGAGTGAAACGGGAATGTAGTGGGAGAAGTAGAAAGGGAGAGGTAGAATAGGGTAAATTAGGTAAGAAAAAGCTTGAACCGTGGAGGGGCAGTGGGGAGAAGTGAGAGAAAAGGAGTGTAACTTCTTCTCATTGGAATTGGTATAAGGAGGAATAGCATCCCAACTGCATTGGGTATGGAAATGTCTATTCTGTTACAAGAAAGTAGGAGAGAAGGGGAAAAGAGGTAGGGTGATAGAAGGGAGGGCAGATTGGGAAGTGGGGAGTCAAAGCAAACACTTTTGTGGAAGGACAAGGTGAAAGGGGAGGATAGAATAAACAGGGGAGTGGGATAGGATGGAGGGAAATGTAGTTAGTCTTTCACTACATCACCATTATGCAAGTGTTTGACATGACTACAGAGGTATAAGGTATATTGAATTACTTCTCAGTGAGGGTGGGTGGGGAATGAGCAAGGGAGAAAACTTGGAACTCAAAGTTTTAACTAGAAATGTTAAAATTGTTTTCCCATGTAACTGGAAAAGAAGATACACAGGCAAGAGGTATAGGAATGAATCTTCCCCTAGAGGAAAATAGAAGGTGAAGGGTTTAAGAGAAGGCAGGTGAAAGAAGGGAGGGCAAATGGGGGTAAGTGGTAATCAGAAACAAAACAATTGAAGAGGGACGTGGTGAAAGGAGAGAGAGAGAACAGAAGAAATGCGGGTAGGGGAATAGGATGGAACTGGGGCAGCTAGGTGGCACAGAGGATAGAGCACTGGCGCTGGAATCAGGGAGGACTTGAGTTCAAATCCAACCTCAGACACATAGCACTTACTAGCTGTGTGAACCTGGGCAAGTCACTTAACCCCTTTGCCTAACCAAAAAGAAAAAAAAAGAAAGAAAGAAATACACGCAGCAATATGAAATGTCAAAAGATTTTCGAAGCAAGTTTCTCTGCTAAAGACCAAATTTTTCTAACATATAAATACCACAAGAAGTGATAGCCATGATGCTCTCCAAAAACCTGGAAAGACTTACACAGGTTTCATGCCAAGTGAAATGTACTGGGTACAAAGTCACAGCAATATTGTAGATGATCAGCAGGGAATGACTTAGCTCTTCTCAGCACTACAAGGAAGGATCCAAGACAACGCTGAAGGACTTAGGATGAAAAATGCTATCCATCCCCAGAGAGAGAACACTGATGGTGTCTGAAGAGAAATTGAAGCAACTCTTTTTTTTCACTTTATTTGTATTGACTCTTTTTGTCTATGTTTTCTTTCCCACCATGAGTGTTATGGCTCTGTTTTGCATGACTGCAAATACAGCCGTCTCAATGACGCTGTGGGGATGGGCAGGGAGAAGGGGAGAGACTTTGAAACTCCAAGTTTTAAAAGAAATATTAAGGAATGAAAATTATACTAATAAAAAAAATAGGTATTAGTGGGCCTTGACCCGCTGGGCCTCTCTGAGGCACAGGCGGCTCTCCTGAATATTGGAGGGCCATTTCCACTCCCTCCCTCAGCAGCCAGAGTTTCAATGGGCTGTGGACATCCCCATCCTTGCAATAAAGTCCAAGTCAGCTCCAGTAGGAGCCACGACGGGGGCAGGGTGGGCAGCATGGAAGGGCTGCTGGGTGTAGAGGGCAGTGGGAGCAGCCGCTCCAGCCGCATGGGGAGGATGGCCCCTAGCCCACTGGGAAGTTCATAAACATGATCCCCAGCAAACTGAAGGCCCCCACCTCTATACCAGAGTGAAAGGGCAAGCAGGGAATTCTCCAGAATGCTGTGGATGCAGACCCAGTGGTGTGGGGACGGACTTAGCTATCTCCTTAGGTCCCTGGACAAGCGGCACCAGGCCAGGGCCCTGCCAGGACAGACGTTAGGGAGGTGAAGGATCTGTAGAGCTGGCAGCGAGCACAGTGCCCTCCTCTATGCCAGGCCATAGTGTCTGCACCTCTGCTTGTCTCACAGCCCTCTGTGCCATGGCACAACTGCATGCCTCCCAGACCTGGCCCTGGGCACGAGTGTCTACTCCATCCACTCTCCTCTCTGCCCCAAATCCTCATGTAGAGGCGCGTCCATGACTGAGTCGAATGCCTCACTGCCTGGCCTGCTTGCCCCCCTGCTTCATATCCTTCTCTTGTACAAAACCCAAAATCCTGTGTCAAAGGTCAGAGCTGGCCTCCAAGGTGAGCCAAGGCCCTGGCGTGCCTTTCCACGTCCCTCTGAGACCAAGTCGGCTGGCTTTTCCTACCGGTGTCAGTCTGTCTCTCCTTGTTGTATGTGGGTGGAGCGCGTTTGCCTGTACCTGTTGTGTTTGGGGGAGGGAGGGATGACCACGGTCCCGTGCACTGGCTTGACCCTCCCAGTCCCCTGGCCCCACATGCCCCTTTTGGCTGGCTCGAATGGGGCTCAGGACGCACTTGAAGCCACGTTGTGGCCGCTCTCATCCTGCCAATGCTACAGCCCAGCTGCCCTGTAGGAAACCCTCTCAACTGGTGTAGCCCCAGGCCAAGGATGATCCTGCCAGGATGAAAACCTGGCTGTGCCTAGCCCGACCTCGCGCCCTCTTTGTCCCCGCATTCCCTCTAGCTCGCGCCCAGCGTTCTTCAGGCGTTACACCGGTAGACACAAGGGACGCGGACGCCGATGCGGATGCGGATGAGGACTTGGACGGTGCGGTCGCAGAGCACACCTAGCGGGATCAGCAGGTAGCCCATCGAGACGCGCCCGGGCACATTGTGGCCGGGAGACAACGTGGTAGAGAGGGGGATGGTCTGGAGCTCCGTGCCCTCCTCTGTGCTGGGGAACAGTGTCTGCACCTCCTCTTGCCTGCTCACCCTCATTCACAGGGCTCATCTACACGCTCAAGTCTTGCTCCCGGACGCAGTTGCCTCTGTTCTTTCACTTAACATCTGCCCCCAAATCCCCAGGAACAGCGACGTCCATGACTGAGCGGAGTCCCTCAACCACAGGCTCTTTGGCCCCTGCTTCATCTCCCTCTCCTACAAACAACACCAAAATCCAATAGTCCTGGCCAAGGCGCATTTCCGAATGCCAAGACATGGCATGACTTTCCACCGCCCTCCGGACAAAGCCCTTTTGTTTTCCCTAGTGGTGTAAGCGTCTGTGTGTGTGTGTGTGTGTGTGTGTGTGTGTACGTAACGATTTGCGTTTGGGGGGAGGGAAGGCAGGCCACAGTCCAGGGCACAGCGCTGACCCTCCCAATCCCCTGGCCCCATATGCCCCTCTTGTCGGGACAGAATGGGGCTCATTAGCATGTTATACCCAGTCTCAACCTCCCAATGCCAGTGCCCAGCTGGTCTCTAGCAAAGCTTCTAAACTGGGGAAGCCCCAGGCCAAGGATGATCCTGCCGGGATCCAAATCTGGCTGCCCCTAGCAAGAGCTCGCGCCTTCTTTGTTCTCCAATTCGTCTGGCACGCGCCAGCATTCCCCCGACCTCACTCTAGTAGCCATCAAAGGACCCGGACGCTGATGCAGATGGGGCGCTCCGGGAGTGGACATGGCCGTCTCAGCAGGGACCCCGTCGGGCCACACTCTGGCATGGCGTGGCCGGGAGAAAAGGTGTTAGACACGTGGAGTTTCTGAAGCTCCGTGCCCTCCTCTATGCGAGGGCCATCTGACCCCCTCCCCCAGAGTCACCTGCTTTGCACCGCTGCCTCCGCTCCATCCCCTATGCCTCCGCTCCATCCCCTAAGCTCTCCCCACAAAATCCTCAGGAACAGCGACGTCCATGACTCAGTGGAGTCCCTCAGCGCCAGGACTCTTTGATCCACTGCTTCATGTCCCTCTCACACAAACAAACAAACCAACCGAAAATCGAGTTGACCAGGACAGGGCTCAAGTCCCAACGCCAAGGAATGGCATGCATTTCACCTCCCTCTACGACAAAGTCTGGTTGATTTCCTAGGCTGTGAGTGCCTGCGTACACGTGTGAGAGACAGTGGCCTCTGTGTGCGTGCGTTTGTTTCTGTGTACCGGCGTACGTGAGTGTGCTTGGGAAGAGGGAGGACTGGCAACAGCCCTGTGCCCAGGGTTGACTCACCTAGTGTCCTCGTGGCACATGCCCCTCTTGTCTGCCCAGAATGGGGTTCATTACCCATCTATGCCCGGCCTTGGCTGTGCTCCTCCTGCAAACACCAGAGTCCAGCTGCCTTCTAAGCAACCGTGTAATGGGGGCAGCCTCAGGCCAAAGATGATCCCCCAGGATGAAGGCCCGGCTGGCCTAGACCCAGTGCACTCCCGCTCTCTCCTCGCGGCCCCTTTGATGCGTGCCCCGCTTTTCCCACGGCTCCCTTACGTGTTATCCGGGTCTCCGCTAAAGGACTGGGAGGGAGACTTTTCATGGAAGTGGCCGCCAGGGCAGGGAGCAAGCAGTGTCTACAGGCGGGGGTGGGTCTCCCCTGCCAGGACAGGGACAGCAGAGGAGGTGTGGGCAGTTGGAATGTCTGGAGCCCTAGGTGAGGACACGGTTCTGTCCTGTGTGCCAGGACACAGTGGCTGCCCCTTCTTTGGCTGCACAGCCTCTGTGCAAAAGCACATCTGCCTCTCTTCCATCCTCTAACTTCCCCTACATAAACCCCCAAGTACAGGGCTGTCCATGACTGAATTGAATCCCCCAGTGCTAAGCCTAGTTTTCCCCCTATTTGATCTTCTATCCCACAAGTAAAGCAAAACAAAACAAAGCAAAACAACACAACACAAAACAAAACAAAACCAAAACTCCAATATGGAGCTGCACAGGGCTTGACAGTTTGGAAATCCTTGAGGAGGCATTAAGGTTGGAGTTCATGAGCAGGCAGATGGGAAGGCCTAGGGCCCCACTTGTCAACATTGTGGTCAACAACACTAAAGCTGTCAGAGATGAGGTGAGGGAGTCTGGCCCCTGGAAGACACTAGCTCACCGAGGCTGTTTTGAAGCACTGGAAGGTTTGGCTGCAGGAGGATGCCTACTGGGCTGGAGTTGTGCCTCCTAGAATTGTGGTGAAGGACTGGGAGGAAGGAGGATGCTGGAGGAGCCTGCCTTCTGGCATATGTGGTGGTTTTCCAAGCTAGAGTCTACCTGTTTCCCTACCTGTAGCAAGGTACTTGGGGTAGTGGGAGTGTGGTCCTGGTGCTGGTGCTTGACTGCTCCACCACCCTGGGGCTCAGGATCTTCCCCTGGTTTGCTAAGGTCGGGCTTGCTGCTGGCTTGTGGGATGCTTCCCACCCTGTACTACTCTCCTTCCACCAGAGCAAGACAAACCTTTCCTGTTAGTCCCTCAAGCTTCCTGGGCTCAAACTGTGCACCTCGTCTTTCTGCCAGGTCATCTATTCCAGTGTTTTTTCTTGGGGCAATATTTTCTGGGGTTTGAGGTTAGTAAGGGAGAGTAGGAGCAACTTACTTCTTACCTACCATCTTGCCTCCCAGAACTCAATTGGAAAAGAAATCTTTATCAAAAAAGACTTTCTTCAAGAAGTTTTTTCTTGGTTACCTGCTTCCATTCAAATTTTAGCCATATTGGGTTTTCTTTATGTAAAACTTTTCAGTCTTATGTAGTTAAAATTGTCTTGAAGTTACTTGAGCAAAATTTCCCTGGTACAGCCAGGTGGATAGAGCACCGGCCCTGGAGTTAGGAGGATCTGAGTTCAAATGTGGCCTCAGACACATAACACTTGCTAGCTGTGTGACCCTGTGCAAGTCACTTAACACCATTGCCTAGCAGAAAAACAAACAGAGGGAAAAAATTTTGCAGATACTTAGTAGGCTAGTGCAAGGCCTGTTCTACTTAGGGCACCTTATATGTCATAATATAGTAACTTATTTGAAGATTTTCCCCTTATTTGTCCATTTTTCATTGTACTCTTAGATCCAATCTGTATAGAGCCATGGTCTCCAAAGCGAGGACCACTAATTATGTAATTATTAGTACAATAGTATTTAGTAGGGGAAGGGAATAAGTATTTTTATAGCACTTAGCACCTATATCTGCAAGACACTGTGCTAAGTGCTTATTATACATATTGCCTCATTCAACAAATAAGAAAATACCTTTCTAGACTTATTACCTATAATTCCTCTTCACATACATTTTAGCCCAGCCAAACTGGCTCTCTTGTTGTTCTTCACACATAACAATCCATCTCATATCCCTGTGGCCTTTGCACAGGCTAGCTAGACTGCACATCTCAAAATCTTATCTTCCATAGCTTTCTCTGTCTGAATACCTAATTTTCTTCCAAGCTCAAATCAAGCACTGCTTTCTATAAGTAATTCAGTTCCTGACTGCCATTCTCCCAGCTTCTAGTACCTTCCCCAATAAAAATTGCTCTGTATCTACTTTGTTTGTAGTGGAGGTTATTTGAACTCTCTCTCGTCTGCTTTGCTCTGCTTTGGCTAGGACACTTCCCAGGAGCTGAGCAAATGCCCTTCTCCTTTACAGTTGCCTCGTTGCTGGCCTACTTCCAAGGACAAAATTGCCCTGGCTCCTTGCTGAGGAGTATAAATAAGGAAAGGCTGACTCCTGATTGAACCTTTCCCACCATTATGGTTATGGCAGGAGACAACTGGTCACTTATCACGAAGAGCTGCCCTATTCATTAAACTTAAAGACAATTCTTATTTGCTCACTTTCTCTTCCTGTCTGTTCAACACATTTAGAATCTTCGTGCTCTTTCTCAGACATTAAGGAAGATGGCATTGGGGGACCCTATATCACTTGACCATGTTCCCTGGTTGAATCTGAGACTGATCATCAAGGTCATAGTTGCTCTTCTACTTTGTGTTTCTTGGCCCAGCACAGGTGATCAAACAATGATCCTGAGACTGGTGTTTCTTGCCTTGAAGCAAACAACCTTATGATTTCAAGAGACTATGAACTCTGTTACCAGTTGCCACATAGGAGGTTGACTTTCTTAGCAACCTCTCAAAGTAAAGATGACTACTGTTCAAAAACTGAGTGCTATGAACATTCTTAGTGAAGAGCTTGTTTGTCAGTCTCATAAAGATTGTTTCATGATTTAATGCTTTAAGTAGCAATCTCCTGGGAGAGTATAATAATTAGTGATTGGTTACTGCTTCATGATTTTAGTATTTGTCAATGAGTACTTGTGATTACTTTGTGTTTTTAGTATTTTGTGTGTGTGTGTGTGTGTGTAAGGAATAAATAGCTGTACTAAACTAAAAAGATATACTTTGCAATTTTTTTTTTCCTTCTTCAGTAGTATAAGAAATCCTATTAGTCCCTTCTAGGTAGACCTTGTGTTACAAGTCATTCCTTAGCTTTAGTTTAGAAGCTTTCTAGGAGGATAATGAGTCAGAGAATTCAAGAAAAGTCTGGTCTCTCTTTAGGGATCAGAATCTCCTAGAGTGTGAACCTAGGGTCCAGGAACTCAGACCTAGAGTGCCTTAGTAGAAGAGGATGCTTCCCTTCTCATCCCAAGTGTAGCATGTATATATTTTATTTATACCTATATTTGTATGTGTTGTCTCTCCTGATAAAATATAAGCTCCTTGAGCCAGAGATTGTTTCATTTTTGTCCAGTAGTCCCAATGCCTGGCACAAGGTAGACACTTAATAAATGCATTATGATTGTGATTTGCATGTTGATTTTTGACCAATTAATATTTCCCAATACATTTTCACTGTTTTCACCTGTGTTCAACTTTGCATTAAAGTCAGTCAGTCAATAAACATTTGTTAAGCATCTACGCTATATCTGGCACTGTGCTAAGGGCTCAGCATTCAAAGAAAGGCAAAAGACAGCCCCCACTTTGAAAGAGTTCATAGTCTAATGGGGAAGACAAACAACTCCATACAAATTGTATGCTGGGTACACTAGAAACCATCAACAGAAGGAAAGTGTTAGAATTAAAGGCTTCCTGTAGAAGGTGGGATTTTAACTGGGACTTAAATGAAGCCAGAGAAACCAGGAGGCAGAGATGATGACTGAGAGCACTCTAGGTATGAGGAACAACTAGTGAAAATTCTCAGAGTCAAAGCACCATATCACACCTATCAGATTGGCCAAGATGACAAAACAATAAAATGATAAATGTTGGAGAAGATGTGGGAAAACTGGAACACTAATGCATTCTTGGTGGAGTTGTGAAATGAACCAACCATTTTGGAGAGCAATTTGGAACTATGCCCAAATAAAAACGTGCATACTCTTTGACCCAGCAATAGCACTTCTAGGGCTATATCCCAAAGAGATCATACAAATGGGAAAAAGACCCACATGTACAAAAATATTTACAGCAATTCTTTTTGTGGTGACAAAGAATTGGAAATTGAGAGGATGCCCATCAATTGGGTAATGGCTGAACAAGTTGTGGTATATGAATGTAATAGAATACTATTGTGCTATAAGAAAAGATGAGCAGGCTGACTCTAGAAAAACCTGGAAAGACTTGTATGGTCTGATGCTGAATGAAATAAGCAGAACCAAGAGAACATTGTACACAATAACAGCCATGTTGTGGGATGACTAATGTTGATAAACTTAATCCTTCTCAGCAATACAACGATCTAAGACATCTCCAAAGGCCTTGTGATGGAAAATGCTATCCACGTCCAAAGAAAGAACTATGGAGTTTGAATGCAGATGGAAGCATATTATTTTCTATTTTTTTCTTCTGTTGAGTTTTGTTCCCTCTTTCTAGTGGTTCCTTCTATTGGTTAAAATTTTTACTTACGGCATCAGTAATATGAAAATATGTTTAATAGGAATGTATATGTATACCCTATATCACATTATGCGCCATCTTGGGGAGGAGGGTGGGGAAGAAGGGGGAGACAAATTTTAAACTCAAAAGCATATGGAAGTGATTGCTGATAAATCAAAATAAATTAATAGGAAAAGGAAAAAAAGAATTCTCAGAGTCAAGAGAGAGTGTCTTGTGCTAGTAATAGAGTGAAGGCCAATTTTACTGGATTGCAAAGTATGCCTAATTTCTTAAATATGTTGCTGGAACGTCTTTGTGAGTTTGTTATTCAATGATTTTCCTTGATTATTCATTAGACATAGTTGTTTATTGTTTTCTTTCTCGGATTAATCTCTCTCTAGTTCAGGTTGTCAGGATCACCTGTGTTCCATGAGAGAAATTTTGAAGTGTGACTTCTTTCTATATTTTGCCAACCAATGTGCGCATAGTATTAGAATGAGTTATTCTTTGAATGTTTTCTAGAATTCACTTGTTTTCCTTAAATGGTCAAAAACTTGGGAAGACTTAGATGAACTGATGCAAAGTGAAGTCAGCAGAACCAGGAGAACAATCTACACAGTAACAACAATATTGTAAAGATAATCAGGCTCTTCAAGACTGAGTAACTCTGATCAAGGTTCATGAAATAAATTACTATCCACTTCCAGATAGAGAACTGATCGATTCAAAAGAAGACTGAAACAGACAGCTCTCACTTTGCATATATTCACATGACACAAATTACACTTTACATAAATAAGCATTCTGAAAGACATTTGCATTTAAAAAAAACATATACATCAACTTTGCTGTAAATTACTTTGTTCTCTCTCACTCTCTGTCTCTCTCTCCCTCCCTCTTTCTCTCCCTCTCTCTCTCTCTTCTCACCTGCAAGTGCTCAAAAAAAAAACCCAATCAAGTGAAGGCAGAAGAATAGAGGAACATAGAGACCACTGTCACCACCTCTGGAAAAGAGCCTTCCCTTGGCTTCTTGGGGAAAGAAGAGACCTTCACCCTGCTCTCCCTGTTTGCCCCATGTGTTCTTCCTTTTGGTTCAAGCCTCCATGGCTAACCCCAGTTCCTCCTGCTCTTGCTTTGCTGTCCCAAACCCCCAAGTGTCCTTGAACCATGTGCCAGTCCCTTCCTTTCACAGATGGAAGGACCCTTTCCCATTTATCTCCTTCCCTCCCCCATGTCAGTGGACAAATTCACATTACTCAACAATCTCTTAAAGTATACTTCTGTGGTCCACTTCCTAAAGCAAGAACTATCTGTACATTTTTTCTCCTTCATTTTTCTTCTTTTGTTTTTTTCAAAATATAGCTACTGTGGAAATATGTTTTGCATGACTTCACATGTATAATGGGTATCATATACCTTGCCTAGTCAATGAGGGGTAGGCTTTAAGAAAGGAGAGCATTTGGAAATTAATTTAAAAATAAAATTTTCAAAATAATAAAACCATCTGGTCCTAGAGTTGTTTTTTTTTCTTCATATCCCATTAACTTTCTTGTCATGAGATAGTATTGTGTAATTTCTCTCTTTTTTGTTCTGTTAATCCATTTTATTTTTTTAAATATTCATCTATTTCATTTAAATTGTGCATTCTTTATGGTACTTTGTAGCAGGATATAGTTTCCTTTCATACACACACACACACACACACACACACACACACACACATATATATGTGTATATATATATATATATATATATATATATATGTAATATGCATATACATGTATATTTTGGTTTTCCTTTATCTGAGATCAGGATTGCTGCCCTTGCTCTTTACTTCAGCTGTAGCACAACATATTCTTCAGACTTTCCTCTGAGTGAATATTAATTTAGAAATTCTAAAAATTAATGTAGAGACTAATCAAATTGAAATTAAGAAAACTGTTGAACCGATACATAAAAGTAAAATCTGGTTTTATGAAAAAAACAAGAAAATAGGTAAACCTTAATCAAACTACCAGTATCAAAAATGAAGAGGGAGAATTCACCACCAATGAAGAGGAAATTAAAACAAGTTGCCCAATTGTATGCCAGTAAATTTGACAATCTTAATGAAATGGATGAATATTTACAAAAATATAAATTGCCCAGATTAATAGAAGAGAAAATAAAATACTTAAAAATACTTTAAAAAAACACTTCAGAAAAACAAGTTGAACAAGCCATTAATGACCTCGTTAAGAAAAAATCTTTAGAGCCAGATGGATTTACAAGTTAATTCTATCAAACATTTAAAGAATAATTAATTCCAATACAATATGAACTATTTGGGAAAATAGACAATGAAGGAGTACTACCAAATTCTTTTTATATCACAAATATAGTTTTGATACCTAAACGGGGAAGAACCAAACCAGAGAAAGAAAGTTATAGACCAATTTCCCTAATGAACAGAGATGAAAAAAAAATTAAATAAAATATTAGGAAAGAGAATGCAGCAACTTATCATGAGGGTAATATACTGTGACCAAGTAGCAGAGCTGATATGCTATAAGGAAAACTAAGAAGAAACAGTTATGACTCTTTGCAGATAATATGATGATATACATAGAGAATCCTAGAGAATTCTAAGAGATTCAAGAGCATCTCTTAGAGAATGAAGTAAAAAAAAAATTATAGTAATAATAAATAACTTTAGCACAGTTTCAGGATATAAAATAAACCCACATAAATCATCAGGATTCCCATACTAACAAATCCCAATATCAAGAGATATAAAGAGAAATTCCATTAAAGTTACTGTAGACAGTGTAAAATATTAGTAAATCTACCTGCCAAGACAGGAGACTATACTGTCCCAAGCTTCAGGGTTTTGTGCAGCTGTTTTCAGAGATACTTCTAGGGACCTATAAATTTTCAGTTCTCCCAAGTTGCTGTGATTAAGGGCGAAGTGTTTACTTCTTTCCTGGCCTGTGCTCTGGTTTATGAATGACCACCAGCACTCTTTTCTGTCTTGGAACTGTGAGGAGGGTTTTGTCTGCACAGCCACTAAAAGCTCCACCACTCCAGCACTCCTCCTTGCCCCAGGACTGCCACCCAGAATTGTGACCTAGAACCAAGCACAGGCAAAGCAAGAGAATCCTGTACCAGCAGAGAGATCCCTGCATCCCTCTCTGATCAGCCACTCAATTCCCCCCTCAGTCTGTGGGCTGGAACCTTGGGAGGCAGCCACCACCCCGGGACCACGCTTGGGAATGCAACTGAGACCATCTTGCTTTTCTGTCTCACCGCAGAGACACAGACTCTTCCCACTGACCTTCTAAGTTGTCCCTGGCGTTCCTGGGTTGAAAAGTCTGGAAACCACCACAGCTGCCCGTGATTCAGTCCTCTGAGGCCTGCTCCAGGTTCACTGTGGCCAGCATGCCAAGGCCAAACTGCGCTCCTCTCCCCGCCAGGTGAGATGTACCTTTCTGATCAACCTTCCAGGTTGTGTTGGGCTGGAAATTTGTTTCACTCTGTCTTTTTGTGGGTTCTGCTGCTGCAGAATTTGTTTAGAGCCATTTTTTTACAGGTATTTGGAGGAGTTTGGGGGAGAGCTCAGGGAAGTCTCTGCTTTCACTCCCCCATCTTGGCTCCACCCCTTTCAATATTTCTTAACTAGGGAAATGTCGATTGTATTATGTTTTCACAGCTCTCATTACTGTTATTTCTTGTATTTGTGGAATCCATTCATACAATATTTGGGGCTAAGACAGATTTGGTAAATAAAGAAAATTTTCTGGAAAAAAAAGAAAATGACACTCATCTCCACATAACTCAATTCTCTTTCTCCTTACTAAGTCAGTTTAAATCTCACCAACTCCATGAAGCCTCATCTCTAGCCCACTAATCTCTCCCACCACTTGATCATTGGCAAAGTCATCTACTACATCCAAGGCCACCTCTAGTTATCTTGATCTTTATCTTGCCACTGGACTTTGATGACTCTGGAAGACTGAGGATGCTAACTTAGTGAAACTCAGACTGACTTAAACCCAATTCATTGTGTGTCATCACCCTCTGTTGATATTGACCCTCTTTGAAAATGAAGGATGAAAAATTCTTTGTGTACTCATAATTTGACACTGATTCTTCTGTTGCCAAGTATGTTAATTCAGAGGTATAGGTGTGGAAATAAAATGGTGCTGCTGTGAACTAGGGGGGTGTCACAACACTAGCTGGGACTAATGCAAACAAGGCAATTGTAGGGCATACCTGGGACAGTTGGAAGGAACACTACCTGCAGGTAGATTTCTCTGGGGTCCAGCTGTGGGAACTTTGGGACAAATGAGTGTTAAAGTAATCTTTTTGACTGTGGCAGAGACCGTTAGAGACCTCAGGCAACTCCTTTGTTGACTGCTTTTCCAACCTTCTTACCCTTGGTTTATATTTGTTTTTTATCCTCTGGACTGCTTTTTAACTTCCTGGAGAATTGCTTCTCTACCTGAAAGTGGTGGACTATTTTAGTAAAATGACTTTTTAAACCCTGTGTCTTGGAGCAATACATTGTACCACATGTAGGATAGTGATCCTGACATCACGTGACAGGAACAAAGACTAACCAAGGAAAAATTCTTTGTCCTCCTGGAGTCCATGCTGTGTCAAGAGGATTTCTAGTAAGACATGGATAAGACCTGAAAGGGAGAATAGAGATAGGTTACTATCTGCATCATAAAAGGAGTACTCAATCAATCAATAAGCTCTTATTAAAGATCTATTAAGTTACAGACACTAGAATCACATCCATCAAATCACAGATCCACCTCTAACCTTTGGCTCAGGAATACCCAAAGGACTCTAGCCTCATATGATACAGGTATAATACACGGGACTTGATCCCAAAGGATCAGTTTTCCTCTTTGGCTCTTTGCCCTGCACTAAACATAATCTAGGATTTTTTTTTTCAAAATAAAAGTTTAGACACAGGCTGTAAATGTTTAGGTTTCTCCAAATGTGAACAACAGGGACCTCAACTCCCACACATATTCTCAGTGTACATGAATAATGAGTAGGGGGACAGCCAGTAGAAAATGTGAAAGTGAAAGATACTGCATAAGCATTTATAAGAGCCTATGAACAAGTATGGAAATAGAAAGCACTCAAATGACCTATGAACTACCCCCAGAACTTGAGGATGCTCTCAAGGCAACATTTCTTTATTCTGATGAATCCATTTCCTAGATTTCTACACAGTCTCCCCAAGTGCTCCTTCCTCGTCAGTCCTGTGCACAAGTCTTTGGAAGTTTGAAATTTTAAACTTAAGAGCTCTTTTTCCAGATGAAACAACTACCAAAACTGGTTCTGCCTGGGAAATCTCCCTTCTCTGGCAAGAATGTTAGGTCAGTTGTCCAATGAATTCAAAATCTCCTCTCCTCCAGATAGTACTTTGGGGCTCAGGAACAGCTTCAGCTCCCCTCAGGCCTTAGGCAAGCAAACATCCATTCCTGCTATGAGCTTCTATTAAAGTTGCCATTTAAAGGGAAGGAAAGAGGGAGGTATTCAGAACACACAAGTCCTTAGACTTTTTGGTCTCAAGGCCTTTTGATATGCTTAAAAACTGAGATCTCTCCAAAATTGTTAATGTGGGTTGACAGCTAATTCTATCTAACATACTAAAATTAAAACAGTATCATTATTCAAACAGTTGTGATCTCTTGACCTGAAAGGCTCTCAGGGACACCCAGGGGTTCCTGGACCATCCTTTGAGAACAGCTGCTCTAACACATGACCTTATAGATCACAAAATAAATGACCCCGTCTCAGTTATAACATACTATTATAAAATGGACTATCAAAAATATTCCTGATTGAGTACTCCTACATGTTGCACCCTAGGCAACTATCTTCCTGTCTATCCCTACTCCTAGCTCTCATTTCAGTTTAAGCATCAAATCCAAGGAAGTTCCATAGCAGATTTGGCCAAAGTCCTATTAGCATGTAAACCTAATTGACACATCAAATTGCTCCAACTTCAAAGGCTTGTCATTAATTATACTATCTAAGATGGCATCACTTCAGTTAGAAAATCTGAGATTTCTTATCTTAATAGTTAATTGCCAACATGCCCGTATCATAGTTCTAAGAAAAATATTCCAGAAAAATAAATATATCTGAAATGAAGTTAATTTTAGAGTTATATATAATTATTTCTCCTCTTTCAACCTTGATTCACAAAGAACAGAGGCTGATTTCTGCCCTTTTATAACTGCAAAATAAGGGTTTAATATGGGAGAGTTCATTAAAGAGGCTGCACCATATGCACACCGTTTGACCACAGATAAATGTATCATGTTCCTCCCCTTATGCTCTCCCCTTCTCCCTCAAGTATACACCAAATTAAGAATCTAATTTGCACCTGGTTATTTGTTAGCCTTGGGAGCATATTGCATGCATCCAGGGAACAGAGGTTTCACTTGGTAACTATACATACAAAACATTAAGAAGTTAGGTGACTTAGCACTTTCAGCTATAAATACACTTGACATGATTTCATTTGAACCTCACAACAACCCTGTGAAGATGATCTAAGTTATTATTCCCATTTTACACATGGGCTAAGTGAGAAGCTTCAGTGTTTCTAATTCCAAGGGATCCTAGATCAGTTCCTGGCTGAATAGAACGGTGAGAATGGAGTGTGGCACGATGGGGTGGAATGTCACCCTTCTTTTGGACTAGTCTGCTAAAGCTGATTATCTTTAAAAACAAGATTGCCACAAACTTTACACTTGAATAGAGGTGCACATTGTTACAATTTTGGAAACAGAGAGCTTCCCAGTAGCTTAGGTTATATGAGGCAAAATTGTGAAATTACATAAGTTAAATGGAAAACAATCATTCTTCTTCTTCTACTACTACTACTACTACTACTACTACTACTACTACTACTACTACTACTACTACTAGCTTCCTTTAAGTTCCAACTCAAGTCCGTCTCTATACAGAAAGGCTTTCCTGACTCCTCATAATTCTAGTGCCTTCCCTCTTTTTTTCCCTATTTATGTGGTATGTAGCTTTTTTGCATATATTTGCTTTCTCCCTCTTTGGACAGGGACTGTCTTTTCTTCTTCTTCTTCTTCTTCTTCTTCTTCTTCTTCTTCTTCTTCTTCTTCTTCTTCTTCTTCTTCTTCTTCTTCTCTTCTTCTTCTTCTTCTTCTTCTTCTTCTTCTTCTTCTTCTTCTTCTTCTTCTTCTTCTTCTTCTTCTTCTTCTTCTTCTTCTTCTTCTTCTCTTCTTCTTCTTCTTCTTCTTCTTCTTCTTCTTCTTCTTCTTCTTCTTCTTCTTCTTCTTCTTCTTCATACCATTATTATTATTTTTACATACCCAGCTCTTAGCACAAGGCCTGGCAGCTAATAGATGCAAAATACATGTTGATTCATGATAAAGTGGTTATTTTAATTTTCTCTTTCTCTAACTAACTTTACCAATGTCAAAGGTAATAAAGGACCTGAAGGTTATTTCTCAAGGCAAAACAATAGAGACTTTCCTTTAGGGAACTGGAAGTTTCCCTTAGAACAGTGATGGATACATACGAAACACTTATGAATGTGTGGTGAGGATGGAGGAGAGACTGCCTCAACTTACAAACACATCTAATATGTGTGTGTGTGTGTGTGTGTGTGTGTGTGTGTGTGTGTATGCGTAGTTAAAAATTATTTCTCTTGGTAATCTCTGTCTTGGAGACTCAGAGCTCCAAACTGCCAGCCTTCCGTCCAAAGTTGGTCAGAAGTACATCTCTGATAATGAGAATGCATTGGATCTTCTTATTTTGGTCAAACTCTAACCCAGACCTGAATTGATTTTATCTTACTCACGTTTGGGTGGAGACAGACTTCCCAGACTGGGGATGGTATCTCCTTTGATGGCAGGCAATATTGGCCCCTGTGGACTGTGATCTAAAGCACATACTGAAGACCTCATTTTAATATAACCTACCTCCTAATATGTTGACCAGTCATGAACACCTACTCTTCATTGGGCATGTAAAGCTGTACCCTCAAATCCCAAACTGAGCCAGTTCTGAACTGGTCCCTGTAGGAGGGTCCAGTTTTGGACTGAACTCTCATGCAATGCATGTTAAGCCAGTTAGAGAAATTAAACTGTGGACACATGTACCCCAATTTTGTGTATCTCTTTCTTAAAGCAGACTCTGTTTCAAATTAGAGTTTGTGAGGTTCATGGGTTTTGGGGTTCACAATATATATACAGACACACAGACACACATAGACATATATACACTCTCTAGCAAACAATGTACAATCTACATTAACAGATCAAGGCTGGTACTTGCAAAAAAAAAGGCACTGTAACTAGTAACCTTGCAAACATTAACAGATGTGTAGAACTACAGAGAGGGCAGCTAGGTAGTGCACTGGCTAGAATGCTGTGCCTGGAGTCAGGAGCATTCATCTTCCTGACTTCTAATCTGCCCTTGGACACTTACTAGCAGTGTGCCTCTGGGCAAGTCACTTAACCCTGTTCACTTCAGTTCATCTGTAAAATGAGTAAACCACTACAATATCTTTGCCAGGCAAACACCAAATGGAGTCATGAAGAGTTGGACACGATTGAGCAACAACAGAATTGGAGACCATGTTCTAGAAAGCATTACAGCAATTAAAACGTCCACACGCTTCACTCCAATTTCACCTTGAGCAGGGTTCCCTGTTGCTATCAATGATAGGTAAATTCACGGAAGTTGCTTTAGTTGTCCTACTGATTAGCTGCTAACAACTCTGAATGTTAACATTTTTGTAATTCTGTGCTACCTTTTCATCCCCCACCCCACCTAATTAATACATAACATTTCGTCACCATCATGAAATGTATTAAAGCCAAAATTCCCTTTATTTCTTTGTTGCTTGGTTCCCTTTTAGTTTTCACTGATGGTAAATTCTTCAACTTGAAAAGGCTACAAGCCAAGACCAAATTGGAGGGAGTGTTGGTGCATGATTTTCTGTCGGCAGATGATTGTGCACTCCATGCAGCCTCTGAAGCTGAGATGCAAGAAAGCATGGATGGACTCTCTGCTGCTTGTGCTAATTTTGGCCTAACAATCAACACCAAGAAAACACAAGTGCTCCATCAGCCACCACCACATCATCCATCCATGGAACTTTTGAGGTTTCACTGCCGTGGCCTGGGTTTGATTTCTGAACAGGGAACCATATGTGGAGGTTAGAGGTTTAGGGCTACTGGGACACCAAAATCTCAACATGCATGCCCTGCCTGAATGAATTTAACCGATGACTTCTTTCAGCCAAAGAGAAAGTTTATTAAATATCTGCCATATTGGCCAGACTCTTAAGAAATCTGAACATTTGTGAGCTATTGGCTAGATTTTAAGAACCTGAGCATCTTAATGGAGACAACATGGACCTTATATACAGAAAGACTGTGGGAGGGATCTAGGAGGGGCCAAATCATTTGGGGTAACTGGAGGAGGGGTCTGGGAGAAGGGGTAACTTGATGGGAGTGGAGAGTAAGCTGGGGTGACTGTAGGAGGGTCTAGGGAGGATCTGGACAGAACACATGGAAGGTTTCACGGAATAAGCTAAATTTTAAATGAGAGCAGAAAAGAGTTGGCAGAATTTCTGAGGAAATTTAAATTTATGTAACTCTTGTTAAATGGTTCCATTTTTTATTAATTTTTTGTATATTCAGCTTTCCTCATCTGAATAGCATAACCCAGAAAGGAATACTAAAAGAAGAAAATGAAATCAAGGGGTTAGAGAAATCATGCTTTAAAAACAAAACAAAACAGAAACTACCTAGAGACCAATTCTCACATAGACTGGCTTATCACAAACAAAAAATAGCCTACTGAGATATGCATAACTTTGTACAAACAGAATTTTGGCAAGTTTTGGATATATTATGTAACAGGAACTATATTTCCAAAGATAGAGTTGAGCTGTTTTATTTGTTCCTTGTGTGTAAAGTTTTCTAGAAAAAATACTTTTCCTTTAATTTTGCTAGTATTAAAAAAGAAATAATTTTATCTTGGGGTTTCATAAAATTTAAAAAAAACCCTGCACATTACTTTGTCTACATAGCATTATAGGAAAAAAAAATAATGAAGCCAGTTGAACAAAATTTAAAAAAAAGAAACTTTCATAATGGAAGCCTGCTACTGAAGTTTGTTTGTCAAGAAAGAGCATAATTGTTTTTTGTTTTATTTTGTTTTGGTGGGGCAATTGGGGTTAAGTGACTTGCCCAGAGTCACACAGCTAGTGAGTGTTATGTGTGTGAGGGCAGATTTGAACTCAGGTCCTCCTGACTCCAGGGCCAGTGCTCTATCCACTGCAACACCTAGCTGCCCCAAGACCATAATTCTTTTAAAAAACATTAAAAACTTTGTGCTTTTCCGAATAATATTATGGAGCCTAAGTTAATAAATTGCTTAATAAATGTTTCACATTCTAATGCATACTGGGAGCCAATTATGAAATAATTTAGGGAAAGGATTTTCCCTTCTACGATAAGATCAGTAGTGCAGAAGAAAATCTACAGAACTATCACATACTTGAATTATAGTTTTACATAGCTGCTTTATTTTTCACAAAGTACTTTTACATTTACAAGTTTAAGAATAATCCATAATATAGATAGGGCATATATTAATATTATCTGTTTTACAGACCAGAAAATGGAGGCTTATACAGATATTAATTAACTTATCCAAGGTCACATACCTCTTAAGTGGGAGAGCTGAGACCATAACCTGGACCTGATTCCCAGTATGCTTTTTGTACACGTTTTCAAAACAATAATACCAGCTAAAGCGACATCATATACTCCTGGGCAGCACTTATCTTATTTTGCTGAGAAAAGACAATTTTTCATGATTCAACCCTAGTGTCTTCTCTTCTACTACATGAGTTGTTGTTCAGTCGTTTCCGTTGTGTAAGCCCTGATAAAGTTTGTTAGAAAATGTGAAATATTACTGTCACAGCTGGTGAACAGCATTCAAAATTACCAATATAAAAAGTGGATTATGAAAGTCTGAAAACTGTAAAAGATACCCTGCTACAAACAAACAAAGAAACAAACAAAAAATAACAATACCAATCACATCTTTGACTTTTCTGTAAAAATATATCACTCTTTTAGCTATGCGATTTGACTCTTCTGTCCTAAAACAGCTATAAAGTTTTACTTCTTTTGAATCTTTTGGCACTGTGCAACCTTAAAACAACTTTCCTTATCTAACTTCCTCTAAGGGGTCCAATTAAAGGTGACACTAAATAGGGACCCCCAAATACGATAATAATTAGCTTTATCTACCCCACATCCCATAGTCAACAAGAATGAATGATTGAAACCTTGAATGATTTCTTTCTGGGGCCCTAAAATTAAGGGTATATTGGAGGCCTTTTCTTGTTTTTAGTTTAGACATGATCTTTCCCATTTCTGCAAGAGTAAACCACTCAACCAGTCTTTTATTTGCCATGCATCTGAACTCTCAGATCTAGCTGTCCAGGAGAGGACAAGACATCTCGCTGCTACAGATGCCATGGAGGGATGCCAGCATGAGGAGAGGGATGCCCGCCAGGGGAAAACACTTTTTGGGAGGCGGGGTAAAGTACAATTAAAAAAAAAA